>NW_025422048.1:3447500-4697500 GCF_011764305.1 Mustela putorius furo
TTATCACTAGGGTGTTCTACAGGTACCTCAAACACAACTTGTCCAAATGGAATACATTATCTTCCTCAAAAATAGGCTCCATCTCCTCTTTCTCCTTTAGTTGATCAAACTGGAAATGTGGAGTCAGCCTCTAGTCTTCCATTTCTCTCAGCTGCCACATCTAATTATCACCAAGTCCTGTCCACGTGGACTCAAAAATGAATCCTGAATTCTTTTTCTCCTCCTCTCTATTCTCACTACCATTTGATCCAAACAAAAGATTCTCATTTCTTTTTGCTTAAGTGGTGGCCACAGCCTGCTGACTGATCTCTTACCTTTCATCTTGGGTCCCACTAAACCTTCTTCCACACATGAGCCCAAGATCTGGATCTAGATCTAGATCTAAAACAGAGATTCGATCATGTCACTGCTCTTCTAAAAATGCTTCAAGGCCTTCTCCAGCTGCCACAATTTCTGCCTCCTTGTATGTCACAGCCCAGTTTGGAGGCCACTTTCCACACATGCAGATGATGAGTTCTGTGATCAGGAAAGCCCAGGAAGCTGTGGGAACAGAGAGGAGTGTTACCTGCCCCAGCCATGTGTGAGAGTGGAGAGGAGTTGGGAGAGGCCTTCTGGAATAGGTGACATACAAGCCAAACCTTGAGTAATCAGTGGGAGGCCAGCAAATAAAATGGAAGAAAGGAATTCCAGCATGCAAAAAGGCACAAGCAAGGGAGAAAACAAGGTAAGTTCAGTGGGCCTGGTGCACAAAGGATCAGTGGTGTGAGACTGGGGAGGTCCACAGGGCCAAGTTATACTCATCCTATAGCCCTTGGGAAGGAGTTTGGATTTTATCTTCGGGGCCACAGAAAACCCACAGAAGTTTCAGAGAGTGAGAAGACCTGGTTATATTTGTGTTTCTGGAAGTTTCATTCTTAAAACAGCATAATCTCTAAGGAGGAGAATTTGGCAATGTTTAGCAGAATTGCATATTCATTTATCCTTTTAGCCAATAATCCTACATTCATGAATGTATTCCAAAGATAAACTAACAAAAATATGAAATTGTATATGCACAGGATATTTATCACAGCAGTATTTGTAATAGCAAATATTTGCCAACTACTTAATGTACATCAGTAGGGGATTGATTGAGTAAATGAAAGTCCCATCTAAATAAATGCTAAAAAAAAAAACAAAACCTGAGGATACACTGCTATCGAATATATATAGCTAAGTAAAGAAAGCAAGGTGCACAAGAACATACATAGAATGTAATTGTTTGTGTAAACAAAATGGGGATTTGGAGATATAGATGCATATATTAGTGAAAGAATAAGTGAAAAAGCAAAAAAAGTGGTTGCCTGTGGGGAAAGAATGAGGAAAGGAGACAATGATGGAAGTTAAATCTCTATAACTTGTTTTATAGGTTTGGATTTAGAAGCATTTAATATTTCATATAACTTAAAAGCAAAATTAAATCAAAGAGAAAAAATCAATCCCTTAAAGTTGAAAACAATTTCAAATAAATGAAGGTATCTGTATATCAAGTTGATGGCATAATCATACAAAGCAGAATATTTTGAAGATTTGGAAACACAGTATTTTGACAGCAAATCCCTGATGGAATACATATTGAAGACAAATAAAGAGAAAGAAGTACTAAATTACATTCAGTCTTTTGTTACTAGTTATGATGGTGTTATTTTAACACACAAGTATTAGAATAAAACAAATTGTATATATGTATATGTATATACATTTTAGAAAAAGCCAAATAAGTAATAATGTTAATATTACTAAGAACCATGATTTTCAGCATAAAAGAGATATTATAAAACCACAGAAGTTAAGTAAAATGTACTATAATCTTTCTCATGAATTGAAGTCATCAGTGTAAACTCTTCAGTTTTGCTTTCTAAGAGGTACATATTTCTTAACCCTATCCAGTGAAAAGGCTAAGTAACCCTGCAACCCAGTAGTAAATACCCAGCTTATAATCTTTTACTACTGTTTCCCACTGAAATCTGCCAAGGCTCCTTGGAAAAATGGTTGATTGCAGGTTTCTGGCAGAAAAGATACAAATGAGCTGAAAACCTCTGATGGTTTTATCAAAGGCTACTTGAGTCAAATAAAAAAGACAGAGGAGGATAGATATTCCCTTCTGATAATCCAGAATAGCTTGTTACAGACCAACCTTTCTGCTGAGAACTAGAATGGTTGAACAAAATATGGGGGGAAACTATTTTGAGGCAATGGGGAACTACCAGTGCAGTGAGGACTTGACAAACCAAGATTTCAAAAAGAAGGGAAACAGAAAGAGGCGAGCCTGACACTGAGCATCACTTTTTCCCTCAAGGCATTTGCTAATTCTAAGCAGTGGCTAAGAGACAGAGAAGCTGAGCAAGATTCCCATAGTTTTTTGGGTTTGAAGGGTCAAATACAGGCAATCAGGGCCCACCAAGAAGGACGAGTCTGGTAAATAGACTCTAAATTGGTATCCCCAATGGGATATTGGATGAGGAGCTTTGTCTTATGAGGTGGCAAGGATGACTTCCAGACATCTTATACCTTTCTTAAAGCCAATGGGCTCCTCCCCCCTGTTTTTCTGCCTCTCAGCTTTCTGGCCCTTGGGCTATGTCTCCTTTGATGGTACTGCCCAAAGCTGCAGTTCTGTCCATCAGTAATTTTTAGGATTTCGATTATGTTACACCGTGTAGTCACAAATCAGATTAGGATTTTTTTATGACTTAATCCAGATGATAGCATGTTGATCAGTTAAATCACCTGCAGCACCTACAAGGACCTAATTGTTCTGGCATAAAATAATTTATTCCCCCTTTTCCACATAACTATTATGAGACACCTTGTTAAAATCTTACTGAAATCCAGATCCACTACATTTTGCTGATGTACTAGCCGGGTTACCTTGGCAGAGGAGGAAATGGGACACATGCGGAATGATTTACTATTGGCAGATCCATTCTAGGTCCTGCAGACAATTTCTTCCTTTTCTAGCAGTTCTCAAACAAGTCATAAATAGTGCCCTTCAGACCTGGCCCTCACTTAGATGGTAAGCTACTTGATCTGTGGTTTAGCATCAGAAGACTGGAGAGGTGTAAAAGGTATTACAGTTTCTGCAATCTCTTCTCCACCACAGGTCCTCATTTATAAGTCTCTCAGTGTTCTGGGGTAGAATCTTGTAAGACCAGAGAACTGAACCCATTTTGAGAGCCCACAATACCCTCTGAATACGTCATTGGTGTTCTGACTGCCCACTCCTTTGGAGTGAGTCCTGTACCATGTTTGGCTCCCCAGCCCTTGTCCCTCATCCCATGTTTCTCTATTTCCTCACCAGTGTTCTGTTCATGTCAGAGCATGATCAAACTATGAAAGACTGGTTAAAAGTCATGTTCATTGTAATGATTTATTTAGGTCACTTACTGTCTGTGTTTATAAATGGCTTCAGTAACTGCTCATCAGTCATTGACTACAGCCCACATTACCTTTGTACTATGTAATTGCAGTAGGAAAATCTACATATGAATGGTCAGTCTTCAAAGTTCGGGGATAGTTTGAGATTTATGCATAAAGTGAATGATTGGACAAGTCAGGTTCTCAAACTTTTTTTTACCCCAGTTGTGGTAACCACCTCCAAGATGGCCTCTGATAAGCCTTGTCTCTTGGTACTTGTACCCCTGTATAGTCTCTTCCAACATTATATCAGTGTTAGTCTGTATTACTAGCCAAATATGGACAAAGTGATGGTATGTGATTTTTGAGACTAGGTCATAAAAGACGTTGCCATTACTGCCTTGTTCTCTCGGGTTGCTTCCTCCAGGGAAGCCAGCACCACATTTCAAGAGCACTCAAGCAACCCAACAGAGAGATCCACGTAGTGAGAAACTGAGGCCTCAATCAATAACCAGGACCAACTTTCTAGCCATGTGAGTGAGACATCTTGAAAGTAAACCCTCCAGCTCCTGGCTCACACCATAACTGCAACCCCATAAAGGACTCTGACCCAGAACTATCTAGCTACATTGTTCCTGAATTCCTGACCATCAGAAACGGTAAGATAAAAAGTGCTTATTGTCTAAGGCAAGTAAGTTTTGAAGTAATTTTTATGCAGAAATATATGTGATATAGCAACTCCCAGTAAGATATAAATTATATATCATGACTCAATATACATATATATGTATGTAAAAATACAATAAATTTAATGAAACTGAATAAGATCAATCTGATATTTTCACTTTATTTTCATTTTTAAAAATTGCTGTTCATGACCCACTAAATCAATTTTATGATCTGCTAATGGGTCATCATGCAAAGTTTGAAAAACACAGCAGTAGAGGATATTATCCCTCTACTTCTGAAATCCTATAGTTCCATGTGGTATGGATATATGCTCATAATGTGAACACAACAGAACATTGGCTCCAATGAGTAAAACACATAGGCATTTCAGTAAGAGTCAATAGGAAAAGAGGGCGGGTAGAGGCTGTTGTAATTCTCCTTTGTGCTTCCCATTGTCTCAATCCTTTGGGCCTAAATCTCTCTTTGTTGGTTTTAGATCTTTCTTATGGAATAACCTGGGCTTCTCATATAGATGTGTCTTTCCCACTTGGATGTGTAACTGCCCATCTGCAGCATTTGGAGTGAAGTCAGTCATCTTCTGTTTTTTTTATCTTGTCCTTGGCTTTTTATGAACATATGTCAGGCAGTGATAGTCTGCATCCACACAACCCGCGATCAATTCAGGGGAATTCCTTGAATGATTTAAGACTCTCCTTCCTGTGCACTACCTTAAAGGAAAACATTGTTAATGAATTCATTGTTAATGAATTTTCCCATACTATGGTATAAGAGGACTGCAACAGGTATACACGGAATTAAAATAGGGAGCCAATTGTTGATATCCAGTGGAAATACTGATCATCATATGAGAGCGAGATAGAGAGAGAAGAATGGAACAGACAAAATGGAGAGGGAGGGAAGGTAAAGAGGGCGGAAGAGAGTAGGAGGAGAAGGATGAAGGGAAAGAAGGAATAAGGGGAAGGAAGAAAAGAGGAAGGAAGCAAGCAAACCAATTTGCTACAATATAGCATCCACCAACCGGGACATAAGAACAGCATGTTTTAAGATTTATAATATAGGGGCGCCTGGGTGGCTCAGTGGGTTAAGCCGCTGCCTTCGGCTCAGGTCATGATCTCAGGGTCCTGGGATCGAGTCCCGCATCGGGCTCTCTGCCCAGCAGGGAGCCTGCTTCCTCCTCTCTCTCTGCCTGCCTCTCTGCCTGCTTGTGATCTCTCTCTGTCAAATAAATAAATAAAATATTTTTTAAAAAAAAGATTTATAATATAACCAGGCATAACCAGAACCACACAGCAGCTGGGAACCACAGAGTGACAAAGCTGGAGGAAATATGCCCACTTCACA
Organism: Mustela putorius furo; assembly: GCF_011764305.1. Classification (NCBI taxonomy): domain Eukaryota; kingdom Metazoa; phylum Chordata; class Mammalia; order Carnivora; family Mustelidae; genus Mustela; species Mustela putorius. The sequence goes on from NW_025422048.1 coordinate 3,452,925, forward strand.
GAGGAAAACCTGTGGTACAACTCTACAGTTTTCACTAACAGTTATAGGTTCCCTCTGGAAGAACTTGAGAGCAGGGGGAAGCAGCATGCCTAAGAGATTGATGAGGGTTTCGGAAACCTGGCCTCAAGAAACAGTTAATCCTATAGCCAGCACCCAGTTTTCTAATTTCCTGCTCCTGGCGAATGAACTGCCTGCTTGACCCCCACTTACTTCCATCCCTCTTAAGTACCCCAAGCCTGTGGTTGAACATGAGGTTTCCCATGATGTCCATAGACCATAATTCATAGCTGAGGAGGGCTGGGTTCATTTCAGTCTGACCCCAGACATCCAGGTAACATTCTATGATTTTCTGCAGTTTTTGAATATCCAGATATGGAAAAAGTTATTAGGAGCTAGATGTTTACTAAGGAATTAAACAGAACATTAAGAAGGAACATTTGAAGATGCATAACCAAACCGGGTTTCTCTCTGTACACCCTTGAAGCTTTCCTGCTTCCATGTACTTGTCTCTAAATTGGATGGTTTCTCTTTCCTCTCACTGAGTCTAAATTAAATCACACCCTTATTTGAAGGTTCAACGCATAAGCCACGTCCCCTTTGAAGTGTCTTTTAATTGTCTTAGTAAAAAGGTTTAGTAAAAGGTTTCCCCTAGTGACTGAAAACTCCTACAGTAGGGCTCAGCTTTGAACACATGAGGTACTTAAGAGACATATGAATTAAGGCGACCAAAAGACAACTGAGTGTATGGATCTGGATTCTCAGGAAAGAGGTCTACATAGAAACTAAAGATCTGAAAATCAGCAGCATGTAAATGGTAGTTGAAATCATGACAAAAACAAACAAACAAACAAACAAACAAAAAAACCTTAAGATGTACTATATGTTGGCTAACTGAATATAATACAATAATAGTAATAAATAAATTAAAAGAAGAAATCACGAGAGTAGGCAAAATATTGCTCAGGGAGACCAAGAAGAAAAGTATGAGTCATGTAAAAGTCGTTTTCACAGTGCAAAAAACGTCTGTTGATTAGCTCGGAATGACATGAGAATTGAGTGCGTAGAAAATCAGGAATTTGCACCCCAAGATCTTGATTGATTCTAATAATGACAGCACTCGAATCTGACAACAGATTGGACACTCTGCTAAGGATTTTCCATGTGTGTCTCAGCGAATTTTTCAACCATTGGGGCAGATATTAACATCCCCATTTGATGGATGAGGAAACTAAGGCACATACAGATCAAGCAACTACCCAACAAGGTCACGCTATTGGCAAAGGATGAAGCTGGGATGTAGGCTCAGGTGTGTGGGACTCACAAGTTTGAGCTCTTTCTTACTAGCTTGCATCATACTGCTTCTCACTATGCTAGTTGCCAGTTGCCATTATATTGCTAATTATATTATTCTGCCTCTGATCTAGACAAGCATCTGTCACTGGGGTCCATCTCAGAGATGAGACAATGCCAAAAAAAAAAAAAAAAAAAAAAAAACAAGAAATGCTACTTAACAGATGAGTAACACAGAAAGAAGTCGCATTCTCAACGTTATCCCTATAACAAGGCTTCAACCATCCTGAGAGTTGCTTCCAGTTTCCTTCAATTCTCACAGTTTGACTACCTCCTACATGTAGATGACAGCAGGAGATAAGATAAAGAACAGAGTTGCACTAACGTGACCAGTAGAGGCTTTCTTAGATCAAGTACATGCTTTCATTTCCTCAAGTCTTTGCTGAATTTTGGGGGAAAGTGTATTTTAACATCCAAAGAGAAAACTGAAATATCTTATGGGCTGCAGACTTCCTGTATTCCCCCAGTAGGAGCAAATCTCTGCTTTCCCTGGGTTCCTACAACACATCATTCTTTTGTATCCCTATTAAAGTCCCTTCTCACTGCCTTCCACAAATCCCAGTTATTTGTGTCCCTGGTGGTCTCCCTCAATAGATTATGAGCCCTAAGAGGACAAAATCCTGCCTCATTCACCTGGGCAGCTCCCACGGAAGCTATTGCTGTGCTCTTTAAGTGGTGGACTGAGGGACGCACTAGTAAATGCTTGTTGAAGTGGGGGAAATACGGCTGATGACTGTAGTGCTTCCTCTTCCTCAGAGAAACCAATTTCCATTGTCTATCCTAACTTGTGGGGACCCCTATCTCCATCTCTCCTTGACCCTTCCTCTGCTTTCCAGCAGCTCCTTCTGCTTTCCCTAATCACATTACCAGAACATAATGTCACTGCCTATTTTCTTGTCTATCCTATAGACTGAAAGCAAATTAAGGGTAGGTACTCTGTCTGATCCACCTCAGTGCCCCTAGTACCTCAAACATAATGCCTAATGAGTGTGTTACGAATGAATGAACCAAAAGAAGGAAGGAAAAAGGGAGAGAAGGAAAGAAAGAGGGAAAGAGGGAAGCAGAGAGGGAGGTAGGAGGGAAAAAAGGTGATCTTGGGATTTTAAGTCTTTTGGAAGTTAAGAAAACAAACTAGTGGGGGCGCCTGGGTGCCTTCGTCTCAGGTCATGATCCAAGGGTCCTGGGATCGAGCCCTATATCCAGCTCTCTGCTCAGCAGGGAGCCTGCTTCCCCCCCCTCTCTTTCTGCCTGCCTCTCTGCCTACTTGTGATCTCTGTCTGTCAAATAAATAAATTAGTTAAAAAAAAAAAAAGAAAATATACCAGTGTGGGTGGGAGGAGGAAGAAGTCACCAATTCTTCTGTGAGAAAAAATACTCCTGACCTTTGTAAGAAAATAAAAGAATGCTAGTTTACAAGTAGAAGTGACCGGATCTTTGATTAAACAGCAGGAAAATCATCCAGCATGATTTACTGCTCTATTTATGTAACACCTAGTTTCCAACTCTGTCTAACTTAAAGTCTTCAACTTTGTGAGACTTTTCACTCACTCAGACTACTTGGAATTGATCTAGGGTGTGTGGAGGCACATTTGTTATCACACATCTAAAGCATACTGCCACTTAACAGTAAGTCAATTGCTGCTTTTAGGAATGTGAAGTGTTAAGAACAGTGTTGATATTTTGGAATATGTAATGACTGATTGATAGGAGAATTTGCTTCAAGAAAGAACATGTCAAGTCCCAAACCTACAGAAAGATGACACAGGGGGAGAGTACGTAGGAAGTCAGTTAAAAAAAAAAAGTCAATGAGCTAGCAAGAGAAATTGTTCACTTGAGAACATGCAGCTCCATTTTTCCTGCAAAAAGTCAGAATGCGGTGTGAGAAGGAAAATCCTGACCAAGATCAGAATCAAATAAGAGAAAATGAGCTTTCAATGGAGCAATGCTCATTTTGGTTAGACATATGGGAGAATTTTCTGACCTCCAGGAACACTAAAAAGATCTGCTAAAGAGGTCATGAATTGTTCAGCTATGAACATCTTCAAAACAGAAACAGACCTTCACACATTCTTGATAGTGTAGTCTGTCCCTTTCCTGGAGTAAGTGTGGTGCTGAGAGGTGGGTGGACAGCTTAATATAGGGACAGTGGCACTGCACTAGAGGTTTAAAATGCCAGAACCTAGGGCAAAATCTCCTGCTTACCAGTTATGTGTCCTTTACCAAATCCTCTGATTATGCCCTGAATTCCAGGGGCTTCAATGGTTTTGGACCAACTTTTATAATAATGCCTTGACTGGTCATTCCTGTCCCATGAAAGTAGTATATATTCTGACCCTAGATCCATGGAAAATGTGAAATTTGGAGGTTTTGATTTTTCGTAAGGGACATTTTTCCTCATCCAAAGCATGGATGGACATTAAGTGTCCTCACTCCTTCTCTGGGATGATCAAGTTTTTTTCTAGTCTGTAAAGAAGAGGGATAGTTCAAGGTCCTGGGCTTTATGCAAGGGGCTCAGTCCTAACCTCCCAGCCCAATCTTGGCATGTCTTCTTGCACATGTCTCTTCACAAGGCCTGGGTCCCAACATCTAGCCCCTGGGTCCTATATCAAGTTCAAATTCCCTAAAGACTACTCCAGGATTAGCTCATCCTTACTGGGCTGGCTTTGAGATTTCTCTATTTGGGGGTTCCTAGAGATTTCTGTGGGGTTTTGGGGGAGTTTGGCAATGTATTTTTAATTATTATGGTTTTTTTTAAATTTTTCATTTTTTATAAACACGTATTTTTATCCCCAGGGGTACAGGTCTGTGAATCGCCAGGTTTACACACTTCACAGCACTCACCAAAGCACATACCCTCCCCAATGTCCATAACCCCACCCCCCTTCTCCCAACCCCCCTCCCCCCAGCAACCCTCAAAGGCAGAAAGAATAGTATAATAAATACCCAAATACCATATCCTAGATTTAAAAGTGTGTGAGGGGGTTTTGCCACACTTACTTTATTAGGTCTCTGAACCTTAAAATAATTTGCAGTCATCATGGCATCTGGCTCCTAATTACTTCAGTTTAGTACCTTCTAACAATAAAGCTAGCATCGTACATAACCACAATGCCATTACCATACTTAATACAATTAATCTACTATCAAATAATATTAATATTTCACAAATTGTTTCCAAACTGTATTTTATAGTTGCTTTGAAGTGGTGATGCAACATGGGGGCTTAAGTGGGTAGGAGAAGAATAAATGAAACAAGATGGGATTGGGTGGGAGACAAACCATAAGTGACTCTTAATCTCACAAAACAAACTGAGGGTTGCTGGGGGGAGGGGGTTTGGGAGAAGGGGGTGGGATTATGGACATTGGGGAGGGTATGTGCTTTGGTGAGTGCTGTGAAGTGTGTAAACCTGGTGATTCACAGACCTGTACCCCGGGGGATAAAAATATATGTTTATAAAAAGTAAAAAAATTAATTAAAAATTAAAAAAAAAGAAAAAATCAGAACCCAATCAAATATCACAAATTACACTTTTTGTTATGTCTTTTTACCATTTTATTTTTTTAATGTTTCTTAAACGTTTTTTTAAAGATTTTATTTATTTATTTGAGAGATGGAGATCACAAGTAGGCAGAGAAGCAGGCAGAGAGAGAGGAGGAAGCAGGTGTCCCGCTGAGCAGAGAGCCTGATGCGGGGCTCGATCCCAGGACCCTGGGATCATGACCTGAGCTGAAGGCAGAGGCTTTAACCCACTGAGCCACCCAGGGGCCCCCCTCTTTTTATCATTTTAATCTGGAACCATCCTTATGACACTGAGTTTTGGAAGAAATCAGACTGCTTGTGTTGTAAAATTGTCCAATATTCTGGCTTTGTCTGATTATTTCCTTGTGATTTTTTAACTTAATCCTCTCTCCATATTTTCTGTAAATTGAAAATCAGGTTAAATGACTTGATTCTTTGCAATATATTTCATAGGGGGTGCTGTGTTGTTTCTTTTGTAAACATTAGGAGGCACATATGCTCTAGTCGTTTAATCTAGATTATTAATCTAATCTAGATTATTCATTGTTAATCTAGATCATTAGGGATCTGGACTAAGGTGATGACAGCCTGATCGCCCTATCTTTCCCCTTATGGCAAAAACGTGATCCGTGAGGTGTTGATTATGTATTAAAAGCAGATTTGGGCTGTGTTTGATCCATACTTCTCTACGTTTGTTGGAAGAGGAGGTATCCAATTAGCTCACTACTCAGTGTTGGTGAGATCCTGACCTGGGTAGGCACAGGGCTGGGCGCTTGGGGAACGTGGAGGCAAGAGGGGCACAATCCTCACTAAAGGAGCTCACAGTCCAGTTGGACAGACAACACGAAGACACACGTATTTCCGACCCCTGCTTCTCGGCTGAAATGGCTCACCTCCCTCCTTATAGGGAAAAAAAAAAATGCAGCTCTTTCAGAATAAGCTTTCCTTTTCTCGCTCAGTTCAGCAAAGCTTTCCTGAGGCCCTTCTGTGGGGGGGGGACTGTGGCTGGCCCTGGGAATAGGGATTTGAACAAAGCATGCCCCTTGCCCTCTCAGGGCTCGAGGTCTAATTGGAGAGACAGACATATAAACAGACAATTGCAGTCCAGCATGCTGAGCGCTCGACCAGAGGAGTAAACAATGTGCTGTGGGAGGTCAGAGCAATTACTGAAGCCCCCTTCTCTGAGGAGCTGCCAGGCCGAGCCTGAGGCCCCACCACTCCAGGTAGGAGTAAGCCCTCCTATTTTCAATGCCACTAACACTGTCTCTGGGCGTCCCTTATACTATTCAGCATTAACTATGTTATACTACTGTGACTTAGGGATAAACTCTTGAGCTCCTTAGATAGGAAGATGGCTAACAATCAACCGGGTTTCCCCATAGAACCTTGTACTCTTCCCCATACACTCAGTGACACTTTTCTTGGACTCTACTGCAGTCTGGATGCTCCCCGCTCTGGACTCCACAATATTCCAAAGGGCAGCCAAAAAGTGCACCCTCTTTGGGGTGACCACCAGTGGCTTTTTTTGTTGTTGCATTTCAACCTCCTTGAATAGCCCTCACTGTCGAGGCTCCTGGATTTACCCCCAAAGCTCCAGAGCAATCCAATCCATTTCTGATTAAGAATTAAACATTTTTTGCTTCTAATCCAAGGCAGTGTTCAGTTTATTGCCTTTTAGACTTCATGGTTTTCTGACTGACTGAGTGGGCAGACCTGTCCATTAGCTATGGGGAATTTCCTGGAATTAACAGTACAATAAAGAAAAAACTTGGCTTAAAAGCATTAAGGCAACTGCAGCTAAAAAATAAATTTTAACCATGGTATAAAAGCAAAGAGTTAATCCCAGTTGCAATTAATTTCAGTTTCTAATCAATTCCTCCTGTGAGTAAAGCACATGAGAAATATGATCTCCAAACGATTAATTCATAGCAAAAGGTCACTTCTTTGAGGTCTGAGCAGTGTCTGGAGTCTTTCCCTCCTTACAGGTCTCGACAAGGCTAACTTAAGCACGTTCCTCTTCGGCTACTTGCCCTGCTTTCCTGCTTGGGTTTCAACTTTAATCAGGGATCACAATCTATTATTTATTCTTCACAAAGAAGAAAAAGAAGTGTGAATATATGAGTCTGGTGTCACCCATAGATCAATTAAGGGGGGAAACCCCAAAACAACAGATTTCTTCAAGCTGAGGAGTCTTTCTACAATTTGTGCCAACTTCAACATACCCAACTGTTTATATAATAATAAAATGGGCACATCTAGGAGGACTGCTTATGGCTAATGAGAAAGGTAGCGCTCAAGCAATCATGTTCTGTGCCAATTTTAGGCACAAGTGAGACAGAGAGAGAAAAAGGTGGAGAAGGAAGAGTGGCCTCTAAGAGAAGTGCAGAAGCCATGTGGCTCAGAGCGCCCTCTTTCCACATGGCTGGCTGCCCCTCAGAGTGGAGCAATCTTTGGGCCACTTTCAGGACTCCATCTGGGGATAATGGCTGCACTTTTGAAGGTGCCTCACTGGACTTGCTGTGGGGTCTGCTTTGCACCAGCATAGCTATGCTGGGTGCCAGGTTGCCAGGGAAACCAGGAAGTTTGAGTTGGTTCTTGCACATGACTCTGGCCCAGGTGTTCTTTAATGGATGGTTGGCCCCAATGTTCATGTCCCATCATCTGGCCCTTCAGGCTGCTCCCATTTGGAGCCATTACTGCCCATCACAGAAGAGCATTCTGAGAATGTCCCACTGTAGTGTTTTGAATACCATTAATGCCCCATCCCCACCTCTACCATCAACAAAAAAGTAGAAAAATATTCCCCATAGAAGAACTAACTTTAAGGATAGTTTTTGTTTGGATGGTTTATGTACAGGTGGTTTTTGTTTGTTTTGTTTTATTTTGTTGTGCAGGGAAGAAGGGGAAGAGGAATCAGGTACTGTCTGTTTGTGCTTTGCTGTGCATGAGAAACATTTTTCCTGTTGATGCCAGACAATGGGAAGGCACCCAGGAGTTCCCATTTTGCTGTTCACCTGCAGTACTTCATGAGCTTTCAAAAAATCTTCAGTTGAGGACCCAAAAGGAGCTGACAAGCACTCGTTCTGTAGCAAGAATGTGCCCTGTCCCTATGAAAGTGGCATGCAGGGTCACTGTCCTAGAGTGGAGGCTATAGAGGGGATGAGGGCACATGATAGACCAGGGACTGTTTGCTCAAATTGATGTTTCCCTTAGACTTCATGCAGGAGAGACTTGCCCAGTACCTCACAGCAAACTGGTTGCCAGACTAGAATTGGGCCTCAGCCCAACAGACTCCTGGTTCAGTGCTCTCCCTGCCAGCACTGCCAACCTTCCCTTTCAGTATGGGATCAGTGCTTTTCAGATGCAAACTTACTTTTCTTCATCCCCCAGCAAAGAAAACACACACCTATATTAAAACCTATATTAAACATCCTGAAATGGGAGGAGACTGGTGCATTTGTCATAGACACCATAAAAAAAATCTCTATTAATTTCCAGTGCAGATAACTCCATGGTCTACAGAAGGAGACAATTCTTTATAGATAAACTTTAATTAAACTTTGCACAGAGACATGGTGAAAATTTGGCCTTCTGCAACCTGAGACCACCAGCATGAAGACCAAAGCTGTTACAGGATACAAAAAGTGGCATTTGTGAATTACCCAGGTTACTTTTAATTGTTTCCCCTTTAGAGTGACTGGGCTTCATCTCTGAGCACAGAACACCATTGCTTTGTCTTAGCAGTAGTGAAAGATGAGAGTATGGCATGAGAGAGGAGAGAGAACATTCTACTCTGTTTTAGAATAACTGGGGTGAAGAAGCTGTCATTCTGAATGCTAAAACCTTAAGCGGGATATGGTCCAGTGAACCCCAAATGGCAACTGGTAACCCAGAGCCCAGGTGATAGAAATCACCCAGAGAACTTGTTAAAATTGTAGCTCTCAGAGCATATCACCAAAGAGCTGAATTCAGTCAAGCCTGAGGTTTGCTCAGTTATCTATACTTTTATGCATGTACTCCTGGGAATTCTGACACAAAGTCAATTTGGGGAACCACAGACTGATCTGTCAGCCTCCCCAAACTCTGCCAGTAGGGTCAGAGGTGGAGGTCAGGAAAGGATGTATCCAAGGAGGGAGATACCCTGACTCTGCAGGGTAGATGTGTTCAGGAGTTTGGGAGCTGCTTTCTCTGGAAAAGAGCAGAGAGATGGCCTCCTTAGAAGAGAGTCCCAGTCTCCTCCAGATGATGCTCAGTGCACCTTTTGAGATCGTTGGGAGAGTAAACAAGGATTCATGTTGCTAGAGGAGAACACGGAAGCAGCCCTAGAGCTATGGAATGCCACACGTTGGGAGAGTGGTGCCCAGAGTAGGAGACAGGCTTGGCTTCAAGTCACATGGACAACATGCATGAGCATCAGCTAAATTCTGTTTCCCAGCCAGGTATCCCTGTTTGTGCAGTACACCCTCCACTTTGCTCATTTTTCACCCTCCACAAATATTGATTAAGTACTGTAGGCGAGAAGGTGAAGGCTGAGACAGGAATCAGACCCGGCCCTTACTGTCAGGGGATCCCAGATTGCTAGAAGAGATGACTAAAACCCAAGGTTAGACAATGCCTGAGGAGTGATACAGATAAAGGGGTAGGGATTCCACTGAAGCAGCCATTGCTTTGGCCTGGCAGGAAACTCTGGAGCTAGTCCCCATGGGAGACACCTTCCTCCCAGATGGTAATTTAGGTATCCTAGTCACTAAAGTCCCCAACATCAGAGGTAAACATAAGCCCTAAACTCTACAAAAGAGATGGTGCAGAGGTGCAGAGGTTGGAGATGATTTGCCAAAGGTTACATAATCAGCAGGTGATGGAGCCGGAACTTGACCCCAAATCATCTCCCTCCTAGGTGGTCTAGTACTTGTACCTCTTTCCCACAGGAGTTCTAAAGTCAAGCAAAGAAACCACACTGAGAGCTCTGCTGAGACTTACAAACCTCCGTGAAACAAAAGAGTTGTGTCTCCTTCCATTAAGTAAGTTGTAGCCTGAACAAGGAAATATTCATAAATGCACTAGAAGCAGGCAACACTAGGTGTGGCCCTGGGCATGGTGGCTACTGGTGTAATCCTCCAGCTGAGTTGCTACATTCCCCTCTGCAGTGAGTGCATCAGAGGCAGTTCCTTCAGATCGTTTCCTCTATAACTGGGTGTGTTGTATTTCCAATGACCATAGAATGAAAAGGAAGACAGACAGAAGGCATCTGTTTCTAGGGGATCTGTTGCTCTTTGCCATAGAAGTTGAAATACTTGCAGGTACATTAATGAGCTGCCTGATTTTGTCTAATTACAACAGTTTACTCCACTGCTCATTTGCCCTGAATTTTTCCTGACAATTTCCATGTTTCTTCCTCACTTTCTCATCATTGGAGTAATAATGGTAATATAATGGCAAATACTCATATAGAACCTACCGTGAGCCAGGCATTGTACTAACCACCTTGCAAATACTAACTTATTAAATTCTCCCACAATCTTATGATGTGCGTACTGACATAAACCCCATTTTACACATTAGAGAACAGAGGCAGATGGAGGGTAAGTAACTTGTCTAAGATCACACAGCTAGAAAGTACTGGAGTTGAGATTTGGACCCAAGTAATTTGGGTCTAGAATCTGTGCCCTTCATCTCTATGAGGAGAGCCTCCCCAGATAGAAAAGAAAGGAGAATGAAAAATCAGCAGTAAATCCGATCCTTGAAAACAGATGTTGATATCATCCTAAGACAAAGTCCTAAAACTCTAACTACAAGTTTATATGCTGGATGGGAGGTGGGAAAAAAATCAAATCTTACATCTTATTTGATTGATCCCCATTTTAAATGAAGAACATGAAGAGCCTGGTGCTACACCTGGCACCGCAGAAGCCAGTAGTTAATACTTGCTGAGTAAATAATAGATGAATAAATAAATGGATGAATATATGGATGAATTTTCCTCTGAGTTTACATGTAAAAAACTGCATTGTTCGCACCCTCTGTCCTTAACAACCCCAAACTCAAAACTTCTTTGGATCATGGGAAAAGCTTCCACAAGCCTGAATGAATACTTGGGTATAAGCTCAACAACAGTCTCTTGTAAGCTATAGACTTTAGACAAGTCATTCAACCTCTCTGATCCTTACTTTCCTCTTCTAGGAAATGGACATAATAATGTTTGCCTTTCGGAATGCCTGAATAGATAAAAGAATTTATTTGAAACCACTTTATAGATGGCCAAATGCTATCCAAGTATAAGAATTAGTTAGGACACCCCCCACCCCTGCAGAGGCCAGTCACATTGTTTCTTCCTCCACACAACCAGGAGCTACAGAAGCAGCTCTGTCCACATCAGATTGTGGTACAGATCAGGCCTCCTACCACTGGCATAGCCCAGGGGCCATGATTCGGACTATGTATTCAGTGCTAATGGTGTCCTCAAAGGCCTTGGCAAGTGTCTTCCCTTTGGAGATAACAGGACACACTGGACAGTGATTGACAGTTGATTTCATGATTTCCTAGTGGTGACTTTATCCTCTGGTGGTCCTGGTGGTCCTGTGAATTGAACAGGTAGCCAGGTCAAGTATGCCATGACCCTGACTTCAAAGGAGAGAACCTGACTCCAAAGAAGGTCATGGGTGAGAAATAACTTGGACAAGCTCAAGAAGCTGGTAAGTAGTGATAAGTGTGGGAGGTGGATGTAAAATCCAAGTGCCACTTTCTACTGACCCCAGAACTTTCTGGATTTATAGAAGCACATAGAACTTCTACATGCAAAGGCCCATGGAAAGGAAACTGTCAAGACTGCTTTGAAAGATACATCTCATGGTTTTATTGTATGGAAAATAGTGACAGAATCTTGATTCTCTCTCATCTGTCCCAAATGATTAATTTGTAGGAGTTCATAAAATATAACCCGTATTTCCCTCTTTGGTGAACATATGTCACTAGCTTCAGTTCAGAAAGAACACTCATAAAAAATGAGCCACAAGAAAACATCTTAAAAGAGATAAATCAAGCTCAGGTAATTGGACAAATAATTATAAACCATCCCTGGGAATTGGCTCCAGAGAGACACACGTATGTGTGTGTCATATGTGTGGATATGTGTGCAGGTTTGAGTGTGGAGAGGGCCACTGGAGTCATGATCTTCTGGCCTCGGTCTCTCCTCTTTCTCTCCCAGAGAAAAGGTCTGTTCTTGTTCTTGGTCTTGGGTTTCTTAGGAAGCAAAGCTAATGGGGTCCTGGGACTGAGACTTATAGGTGTTGGTTGTTCATTGCAAATAAGTGTCACTTTATCCAGGGGCTAGAATTAGGGAGTGGAGTAAGGTCAACAATTTCTGATGTAGGAGACATTGAAACTAATATCTTTGTCTAAACTCAGCTTAATTTTGACCTGTGCAAAACAGTTTCTCCAGAAGCATCATCAATAGAGAAGTAAAAAGACTGTTATGGAAATGTCCTCAGAGACCACTTGGTCTAATCCTTTATTTTACACTAAAAAAAAAAAAAAAAAATTGGAGCGCAGAGAGGGAAAAGATTGTGATCAAAGTGACACAGTTGGTAGTGACCCAGCTGAGAATAGAATCTAGACATGCAGATTCTCAAACCAGGGATTTTTGTACCACATATAGCCCCAAATTTAGAAGGAATAGAAATTTAAGTGCAGAACTGAATGTCCTACTCTCCAATAAAGCACTCCTTTAGTTATGAATGAAGGAAAAAATTATTTTCCAGAAGATTGTAAAGCCATCTAAAAAGCATTCAGCATGATTCACATCCATTAGAGCTGACTTGGCCACCATGAGAGTTGTAGCGTGCTAAGACTATTATGCTGGAGACCAGTACTAGGAAGGGTTGAAGGTTGGAAGGCCAAATGGAAACTGCCTGCTTTCCCGTCTGCCTTTTCCTTCCTTCCTCCCTTTCTTCCATTCTTCCTTCCATCTTCCACAAATATTTCTTGGTGCCTGCTCTGTGCCGGGAGCCATGGGCATAGCTGAAGAATACTAATCTGTGGGGGGTCAGTCTCCTTCAACTAATTCCCCAGGACAAAGTCTGCTGAATCTTGGAGAGATTTTTTGGCTAAAGCCAGGCAAATTCTAAACAAGTGATTTATAGGATGTCAGAGATAAAGACCAGTGGAAGGAAGGAAAATTCACTGATGTGCACCTTAAAGCCAATTATTTTGCTACACCATGGCCCACTGAGCAGTATTCTTGGTTCTCCATAGGATTTTGAATGCTTAGAAAGTGTCTGTGCAACTGCACCACACCAACAACTGCACTGATGCATCCTGCACCTAGAAGAATGTATGACAATTGGGGGACTCAAAATCCAGGGGGTAATGGGTTGAATAGTGGCCAATCAAAAGATATGTCCACCCCAAACCTGTGGGTGTAAACTTATTCAGAAAAAGGATGTTTGCAGATGTAATTAAAGATCTCAAGGTGAGATCATCTTGGCTTTAGGATATCCTTATAACAGAAGAGAAAAGACACAAAAAAGAGAAGGTGATGTAAAGATGGAGGGATGCAGCTACAAGCCAAGTGATGTCAGGGGTTACTGAAAGCAAGAAGAGGCCAGGAAGGATTTTCCCCTAGACTCCTAAGAGGGAACTTGGCTCTTCTGACAACTTGATTTCAGACCTTTAGCCTCCAGAACTGTGAGATAATAAATTTCTGTTGTTTTAGCAAACTCTAGGAAACAAACACAGAGGTAGGTGTGCGAGTGGCACCCTCAGAAGCTGTGCTCTGCCCAGATCTAGGTGCATCTGGTCACACACCTGTTAATGGGATGCCTGTGTCCCAAGGCAGGAGGGGCAGCAGAAGCTAGATGCAGCAGCCAGTCCCTTTATCCCTGCTCCAGCTCTGTCCTACCTTACTCCCAAGCCTCAGGCTTGGGTCCAGTGGAGTGCAAGCACCACTTCCTGTCCTAGTTGTTACTGTTGAAGATAGAGACCCAGCTCTGATACTTACTGCTGATTTTTCATCCTCCTTTCTTTTCTATCTGGGGAGGCTCTCCTCATAGAGATGAAGGGCACAGATTCTAGACCCAAATTACTTGGGTCCAAATCTCAACTCCAGTACTTTCTAGCTGTGTGATCTTAGACAAGTTACTTACCCTCCATCTGCCTCTGTTCTCTAATGTGTAAAATGGGGTTTATGTCAGTACGCACATCATAAGATTGTAGGAGAATTTAATAAGTTAGTATTTGCAAGGTGGTTAGTACAATGCCTGGCACACAGTAGGTTCTGTATGAGTATTTTAAAGTATTTTAAAGACATCTCTAAATGTCTTACAAGACCTATCAGCTCTTCCATGTATAAGATGTGTATGTGTCCTCAGTCAATTATGTCTGTGTTCTAGAGGCAGAGGATGCAGAAACCCTCTATTTAGCTGTAGTCCCAAAGTCTTATTGTTTTAATGAAATCGAGCTGCATGGAGGTGAAAGTAGCTTTCAAGAGGCCCAAATAGTATAAATTGAAAAATGGATTTCACCTGAGTCTAAGGTAGTTTGTGCCAAAAAGCATAGGTGGGGACACATCTGTATATATGCACATTCTACTCAAATTGTCCCATTTGTCTATCTCTCAAAATTGGATTTAATGTGTATGTCATAAATAAATTGGGTTTTGATCTTTGTATTTAGTGGCTTGAAAATCCAAATTTTGATTTCAGCTGAGACTTGGCTATAGCAAAGGAAAAAGGAAAGATTGATGGGTATTGAGAGTACCACATACAGGCAAGATTCATAATCTGATATTCTACTCCCTTTAGCTGTTTCTAAGGAGAGATTAATTTGTACCCTTGAGTTACAGGTTGGGAAAAGCCATGGTTTGAACTGAGAAAGAAAACCTGTGCTGCCTATGGCTCCTTTCTACATTTGGGACCTATGGCCTTAGGGTGAGGGATGGAAGCCTTTGGTGGAGAAGAGTTTCCAGATATGTTTGACCAAATAGGGCCAGGACTAGGATGACATGAAGGAGGCACTGGCCTTGAGTGCAAAATTTAAGATGGGGCCCAAAAACCTCAGTCATCAAGTTATATAATATTTTAATACAGTATTTTTTTTTATTTTTAAATATTTTTATAAACATAAAATGTATTATTAGCCCCAGGGATACAGGTCTGTGAATTGCCAGGTTTATACACTTCACAGCACTCACCATAGCACACACCCTTCCCAATGTCTATAACCCCACCACCCTCTCCCAACCCTCTTCCCCCCAGCAACCCTCAGTTTGTTTTGTGACATTAAGAGTTTCTTATGGTTTGTCTCCCTCCTGATCCCATATTGTTTCATTGATTCTTTTCCTACCCCCAAAACCCCCATGTTGCCTCTCAACTTCCTCGTATCAGGGAGATCATATGATAGTTGTCTTTCTCCAATTGACTTATTTCACTCAGCATAATACCCTCTAGTTCCATCCACGTTGTCGCAAATGGCAAGATTTCATTTCTTTTGATGGCTACATAGTATTCCATTGTGTATATATACCACATCTTCTTGATCCATTCATCTGTTGACGGACATCGAGGCTCTTTCCATAGTGTGGCTATTGTGGATATTGCTGCTATCAACATTCGAGTACACGTGCCCCTTCGGATCACTACGTTTGTATCTTTAGGGTAAATGCCCAATAGAGCAATTGCTGGGTCATAAGGTAGCTCTGTTTTCACTTTTTGAGGAAACTCCATTTATTTTTTTTCATTTATTTATTTTCAGCATAACAGTATCATTATTTTTTCACCACACCCAGTGCTCCATGCAACCCGTGCCCTCTCTAATACCCACCACCTGGTACCCTGACCTCCCACCCCCCCACCACTTCAAACCCCTCAGATTGTTTTTCAGAGTCCATAGTCTCTCATGATTCACCTCCCCTTCCAATTTCCCCCAACCCCCTTCTCTCTAACTCCCCATGTCTTCCATGCTTTTTGTTATGCTCCACAAATAAGTGAAACCATATGATAATTGACTCTCTCTGCTTGACTGATTTCACTCAGCATAATCTCTTCCAGGCCTGTCCATGTTGCTACAAAAGTTGGGTATTCATCCTTTCCGATGGAGGCATCATACTCCATAGTGTATATGGACCACATCTTCCTTATCCATTTGTCCGTTGAAGGGCATCTTGGTTCTTTCCACAGTTTGGCGACCGTGGCCATTGCTGCTATAAACATTGGGGTACAGATGGCCCTTCTTTTTACTGCATCTGTATCTTTGGGGTCAATACCCAGAAGTGCAATGGCAGGGTCATAGGGAAGTTATATTTTTAATTTCTTGAGGAATCTCCACACTGTTCTCCAAAGAGGCTGCACCAACTTGCATTCCCACCAACAGTGGAAGAGGGTTCCCCTTTCTAACACATGTTGTTTCCTGTCTTGCTAATTTTGGCCATTCTAACTGATGTAAGGCGAAAGAAATTGAAGAAGACACAAAAAGATGGAAGACCATTCCATGCTCTTGGATCGAAAGAATAAACATTGTTAAAATGTCTATACTGCCTAGAGCAATCTATACTTTTAATGCTATTCTGATCAAAATTCCACCGGTATTCTTCAAAGAGCTGGAGCAAATAATCCTAAAATTTGTATGGAATCAGAAGAGACCCCGAATTGCTAAGGAAATGTTGAAAAACAAAAATAAAACTGGGGGCATCACGTTACCTGATTTCAAGCTTTACTCCAAAGCTGTGATCACCAAGACAGCATGGTACTGGCATAAAAACAGACACATAGACCAGTGGAACATAGTAGAGAGCCCAGATATAGACTCTCAACTCTATGGTCAAATAATCTTCGACAAAACAGGAAAAAATATACAGTGGAAAAAAGACAGTCCCTTCAATAAATGGTGCTGGGAAAACTGGGCAGCTATATGTAGAAGAATGAAACTCGACCATTCTCTTACACTGTACACAAAGATAAACTCAAAATGGATAAAAGACCTCAGTGTGAGACAGGAATCCATCAGAATCCTAGAGGAGAACATAGGTAGTAATCTCTTCGATATCAGCCACAGCAACTTCTTTCAAGATATGTATCCAAAGGCAAAGGAAACAAAAGAGAAAATAAACTTTTGGGACTTCATCAAAATCAAAAGCTTCTGCACAGCAAAGGAAACAGTCAACAAAACAAAGAGGCAACCCACGGAATGGGAGAAGATATTTGCAAATGACAGTACAGACAAAAGGTTGATATCCAGCATCCATAATGAACTCCTCAAACTCAACACACACAAAACAGACAATCATATCAAAAAAATGGGCAGAAGATATGAACAGACACTTCTCCAATAAAGACATACGAATGGCTATCAGACACATGAAAAAATGTTCATCATCACTAGCCATCAGGGAGATTCAAATTAAAACTACCTTGAGATATCACCTTACACCAGTTAGAATGGCCAAAATTAGCAAGACAGGAAACAAAATGTGTTGGAGAGGATGTGGAGAAAGGAAACTCCATTTAATGCAGTATATTAAAAGTCCAAATTAGCACAAGGAAATTCATGGTGAATAATGCATCAAACTGTGAAATAGAGATGTGATCCAATCTTGCACTTGCGCAGTCATGCCTCCTTTATCTCAGCCTAATCCTGGCCCTGTGTCCAATCAAATTCCATTTATATTCATGGGCATAGTTTCCAAATTCGAATTTTTCAAAATACTGCATTACAATATTGCTTATCCTGATACCTCCCCTTTAAAAGTTGTGCCCAAGGCAAGTTCTCACTCATCTCACCTTAGTCCCAGCCCTACAACCAAGCAGACAACTTTTTTTCACTGACATTTGCCATTAGATGGTTAAATCTTATGTTGGTCCCTTGTGAAATGCAGTGTTAGGTTAGGTTAGGTAATGGTAGTTAAAGCCACAAGGCTCAGGAGTTAAAAAGGAAATGACTACTGCAGTTGCAGTTTACACTTTTCATTATGACAAAGAGTAGCAGAAGTTCTGAAGACAAGTATAACATATGTGTGAATAAAATGTGAATTTTTGACAATTTAAACTACTTCATGGCTATCTGTTCATCAAAGCAATTATAATTGAGACATTATTAGGAAAAAAAACACCTTTAAATGTCAAATTTCAAGTAAGTGAGGGAGTCACTTCATTGCTTAAATCATTCAACCAGGCTGATCGAAGCAGGCAGAAGCCCCTGCTATGGAAACTAGTGGTCCAGATCATACTGTTCTGACTAGAGCTCAACCCACAGCAGTGACTCATGGTTCCTGGCCCCTCAGACAGCATTGGGGCCATGTGCAAGCTTCACAAGCCCTTCCCTTCAAAGGAATATCACCATAGGGCACTGAGAAAAGCATGGGCCCTCCAAGACCTAGGTTTCCCCCACACACTACACTGTTATATAACTCCAAGACCTTAGTAATACTCCTCCTTCTAGCTGAAATTCTTTCCTTCTGGCTTCTCTTTGCTGCTTCTATTAGTCATTTTCATCTCAGCTTGAGCTTCAGGTAAACATGATAGAATGGTCATGTGTATCAAATGTCATTCCCTCTTGAAAGCACAGTAAAACATTACCTTAAAACACATAAACTCACGATGACAAGAAGAATAGGAAGGGAGACAAGCTTAGTACCATTTGAGAAGCTGAAAGATGGACCAGGTAGCTGACTTAATAGACCTAAGGAAGCTGAACATAGGTAGGTACTGGGAAAATAGGTAGGTAGTGGGAACAGTTGAGAACCAACTTAACTTACATCATAGAATACTGAATACGCTCAAGGACAGGTAGCCCTGGGTACCTCTGGAACTGGGGTGTGAAGAAGTTATGCTCTGGAGAGGGTTAAACAGAGGATTTCTGGACTAGGTAACAGCAGGAACATTTGAGGACAGTAGCAGCTACCCAAAACAGGGGATTCTGTGAATATATGCAACCCCAGTATTGAAAGCAAAGACCTCTACCATCTTTGCCCCTCTTGGTTCCCAGAACACTGTCACCTAAAAACATATCTTCCCCTGCAGAGGACTGGGGAAAAAATGATTGGTTGGAGGATGGCATGCATCAAAGGAAAGGGTGGGTGTGGCCTTTACTCTCCCTGTGAAGTGAGTTGCCTCTAAAGGTCTTGAACAGGGGTAATATCATGAAAGGAAGAGAGAAGAGATGTGTATTTTTTCAGTGGCATTAAGCACATTTACACTGTTGTGACATCACCACTACCAGCCATCTCCAGAATTCTTCTCATCTTCCTCAACTGAAATCTGACCACATTAAACATTAACTCCCCATTCCCCCTTCCCACAGACCCTGACACCTTTCTATCTCTGTGAATTTGACTACTTTAGGTATTTCATATAAGTGTAACCCTATAGTATTGGTCTTTTTGTGTCTTACTTCTTTCACTGAGCATAAAGTTTTCAAGGTTCACCCATATTGTAGCATGTGTCAACATCTCCTGCTTTTTAAAGGCTGGATGATATTTTGTTGTACAGATAGACCACATTTGTCTGTCCATTCATCTGTCAACAGACAGTTGGGTTGTTTCCACCTTCCAGCTATTGTGAATAATGCTGCTATGGTCATGGTTGTGAAAAATATCAAAGTATTCTTTTATCATATAGAATTTGTACACTGTGATTCCAAGGAAGCCTTAATTACAGCAACAATAACAAAAAGACAAGTTTTTTTTTTCATTGAACACCTTTTATTCAACACTTAAGTTCTGCCCGTCATCATGGGAAGGGCTATACTCTGTGATTTTACATAATCTCTATGACAGTCCTCCAAAGTAGTCGCAGAAAAATTCTTATCAGCAGGGAAAACCGAGGCTCAAGACAGCCGAGTGACTAGCTCTGTGATTCTGATTAGCTTACATCGACTTCCTAAGTCACCTCTGCTGAAACCAGGGTGATGGTAACAGCTTCCAAGACGGTCAGTGTTACCTGTCGGCGAGGTCAGGGACACGGAGCAGAGCGCACAAAGACCGACAGATGTTCAGTGAAGAGTAGATTTTCAGTGATCACACAACTGAAGTAATTCCTGACTCTTTTCCCCTAAAGAACAGCATGCATAAATCTCAGCTCCTGCTGAACACCTTGAACCCAATAACTGGGAGGGAAGTGTCCACACTGTCTGCCAGCCGGCGAGGCACGCACAGCGACAACACCCAGACCTGTTTGTGGTCCCTGCACAGGATATGGTGATAGCTACTCCCACCCTTAATCCAAAGGCCATCAGGTTGCCCTTGATCCAGATACCAGATTTATACCTGGAAATCATCTGATACTACTCTGCATTCCACTAAAGTCACCCCTAAGTGATGTCCACGGATGAGATGTTACTAGGCTTTATATTTCCGGCATCGGGAGTAGCATCCTGTGCAGGGACAAGTTTTTTTGTGGTTGTTTTTTGTTTTTTTGATTCTCCAGGTGGTCCCAGCATTGCCAAGGATGCAGAATGCAACTAGGAGGCCATGGACCTGGTATTGACTTTTAGCTCCTTCCCTATGAGTATGCTTGCAGTGCTGTTGCATAACTTTCTAAGTTTCAATTTCATGTTCTATAAACTGGGTCCCTCTCTGCCACACACCCAGAGGTGTTGAAGTCTCATATGGGCTCATACCTGCAAGAGCCTTATAAATTCACTATGGTGTTCATGTGGATGCTGCTGCCGCCTAAGGGAGGTAGTAAGGAAGCCCAAGGCAAGGTTAGGGATGATGGGAGTGGGTATGGGAAAGTGACTGAGGCCTTAAAAGGAACTGTGGGAATCTTTCTGGGAGCAGGGCCCTGAGCACAGGGAGCTTTGAGGTCTGGGATACAAATTCAGGATATTGTGTGATTGAAATGTCAAAAGGAATCAATTATCCTAATTGCTCCATAGCTAGCTTGTTCCTTTATTTCTTAAATAAAACAACCTGATAAATATGCACTTATGATAATTTGGACCAAAATCCAATAGTATCCAGAGGACAAATGGAATTAGGGACCTCACAGAGGGGTCTCTACATGACATGGTGATGTTTCCCTCTTAGGGCAGACTCAGGAAATAAGGGCTTTGCAGCTGAGTGGCCTGCTGTAGGATACTGTCATCTGGAAGATGGCCCCTCTTCTTGATGAAGGGTGTGAGGTCAAACTATGTGTCTGGAGGGAGTAGGATGTATACTTGGCCATGCCCTGCACTCTTTTCTCTTTTCTTTTCTTCAATTAAAAAAAAATTAGCTGCTCCTTCACTTCCTAAAGACCATTAGAAGTTTTGGAAACTGAAATAGGTAAACGAAGCCCAGTTCTCTTATTTCCTTCCCTGGCAGGGAAAGGAAGGGTGTTGGCAGAGGCTCTTTATTTCTTTCAAGCAGCAACCCAGCCTGTTCCTGGCTATATATTCTCAGTGTGATGATGCCAGTTTCACCAGGTGCTGGACATCCCGCCTGAGCTCATGGGTCATATGCCCATGTCCAATGCTAGTTTCTGGCTTTCTTGGTGAGTTTGGGCAAATGCTTCCTTCTCAGGGCCTCACTCTCTCTATCTCCCTGGAGCTAGGGAGCTCTGAGGCCCCTGATCACACACCTGCACAACAGTCTCTCAGCCTACAGGGTCTGCAAATCCTTTCTAAAGGGTCTTTCTCCTGTCCTCTTATTTATAATAACCTTAAGGGGTAGCAATGACTATCCCATTTGAAGAAGGGGAAAGGAGCTTGGAGGTATTAGGTCACAGACAGTCACCCAAAGACTAAGTGGCTGCACTAGAATTGGACTGCAGGGCTCTGGTCCTCCCTTCCTGAGTTGGGTCCCTCTTGCTTCACTGTGTCCCTTCCCTGGAGAAAAACATGGCATGAAAGGGCTGTTGAGGCAGGGCTACAGTGCATGTGTGTTTAAAGAAAAATAAGAAAGAGCTTCTTTTCTTCTTTTCTGCAAAAGCTTCTGTCAAATATTCAGTTTCCTCATAGTCTCCAAGAATGGATACTCACTCAGTGGAAACTGAACCTGCCTTCTCTTCACATTTGCCTTAATGTGACATTTCTGTGGCCTGCATCTCTGAACAAAAGTTTTCTTTTCCCCATAAATTGGTGAATGGTTCAAGTCTGCAATCAGTTCTTCCCTCCCCTAGTACACAGAGGAGACACTTGGAAGCCTTGCCCCAGGCCTCTGCTTAGATTAGTTTCTCATGTCCCTAAATGTTCTGTGTGGTCCTGTGCCCACAGTTTTCTCCAAGGTGGGGAGCTCAGAGCAGTCCTGATGCTTCTATGGTATGCCTCCTGGGCTCCATCAGTACCTGGGGGCATTGTGCTTTTTATCTGAGGGACACACATCATCACCAGAACCGTAGTCCATCCCAACCTAGGTGAGCTCAAGGTTGGACAAGGGTCCATGCTCCCTCAATGTGTGAGTGAGTGGGGGGTTAACATGGGGTGGGTGAAGAGTGAGGGGATCCCTCACTAGGCTGTGCTGTGGTGAGTGGTTAATTACTTGGTGCATGAACAGCCCTTCTCAAGGTCAATTCATTTTGAGATAAATGAGCATGCAGGGAAGGACTTCCACCCTAGAATATGGACTTTTGTCTAGTCCAGCCATTGATTTATTGTGGAGAAGCCATGTTACTGCTCTCAGTTTGTCCATCTGTAAAAATGGGAGCAGATAGTATCCTAACACCTCATGGACAGGATGATCTAACATGCTACTGATCTAGTGGGTGTGAACTCACCTTGCAACTCCTGGACCTGATTCCAATGCAGAGCCTTCCTCCTGGCACCTTACATGGTGGCTTAAACTTCTCATCCCTGGACTCAGTGACAAATAACTGAGTCTCCCAAGTGAGGGCCACCCTTACTTTCAGGTACCAAGCATGGTGTTCAATGCCCTATCACTGCTGTACATCAGTGCTTCAAGAGACTGCCTCAGAGACCATCTCCTTTGGTCTAAGTTCATGATCTTTCTTGATTTCTTATAAGACTCTAAAGCTAGCTCATTGACATTTATCCACTTGTTTTTGCATTAAACACACACTCTGGCACCATTGTCAGTCTTCTGGCATCCTAACATTCCTGTTTGCAAGCCTTTTTGCTTGTCTATTTCTAAATGTTAACATCTCTTAGCCCATCTTCTCCGTCCCCTCTCCTCCTTGCTCTTTTTCTTTTTCTTTTCTTTAGGGATTTTTGCTTCCTCTATGCAATTATTTCTGTTCATCTTTTCTCTTATATTCTTTCCCATCCCCTTTTCTAAAATAGTTGTAATGATTACTTTTCTTCTAATTCTTTTCTTGTTAGGGGAAAGGAGACAAAATGTTTTTCTTGCACATTTGATAACTGGGTGTTTTTCATACAATTTTTCTGAATTTTTTTTCATGAGTTGTACATAAGAGTTCCATATTTCCATACAGTTTAAAGGTGTATTTCTAATTGCTTGTACTCTCCACAGTAATTAAAAACCATAGAATGGAAACTGAAAATTTATAAATGGAACTGGCTAGGATTCCAACAACAAGTCAAGCTTCTCAGATTAGTTTGAAAAATGACCTGTTTTGGCATATAGTTACAAAATGTATGGGTTGCTTTTTCCCCTTTTCTATATTTTAAATAGTTCAAGTAACAAATTCTCATAATAGAGCACTTGAAAAACATGGAAGCATGGGACCAAAAACATCTCTAGTTTCACATTTTGAAAGTAACACCAGTTATTAATACTTTGTATTTCCTTTGTGGGTCACTACTTAAAAGAACCCATAACAAATCCACAAGACTGTAAGACATATAAATTATGTCTTATTCATCTAGAATACTTCACAGTACAAAAAGGGACTCTTTAAATGTCTACTGAATAGTAAAGCTTTTTTTTTTTTTTTTTTTTTTTTTTTTTTTTTTTTTTTTTTTTTTTTTTTACATCTCAGTTTGTAGCTCATGGTGACTGCCCCTGATATCTTGTGCATGTTCATGTTAATTTCACAGAGAGTGCCATGTGGGACAGATGGTCTCAGAAAGGCCACCCTACCCTCTGATTTGTGGGCTGGGAGAGCATCAGGGCAGCCCCTTCACTGTGTTCTTTCCACAGCTCTCATCAGGAAAGTCAGTCATGACTGTCTGCCTTTGCAAATAGTGAGGCTGTGAAAGTTGGGATTTTGTCTATTTTGGTCACTACTATATCCTACATACTTGGTGGCACATAGTAGTCACTTTATAAAGTTTTGTTGACTGACAATGAATAAATGAATGACAAATGAGAAAATATCTGTCCTTGAAATTAAGGAGCTTGCATTCTTATCAGGAGGATTAGATCAGTTTCCAGATAAACAAGCCACAATACAAGCACCTATCTTTTATCTCACTACTTTTTTAGGATGTCCTGTGAAATAGGTTGTGTAGGCCCCAACTTTTTTCCCTAAATTGCAGCTGGAGAAGCTGAAGTTCAGAGATATAACAACACTGGTGGCTGGCAAAAAAGGAACTAGTCTGGTTTCTCTGATTTCCGATTCAATGTACTTTCTACAATACCTCACTGACCCCCTTCCAGTTATGCCAAGTTTTCCTGTATCCACAACTTTTTGACACAAGTGTGTTTGCTTAGAGGCTAGCATTTGGATGTGAAGTCAGACATCTATCTGTGAATGACCGTGTCAGCTGGCCCTGGACTGCAACCACCTCAAGGGGGATGAACTCAGTATCTCTGAGAAGATTAAGTAGTTCTGGATCCTATCATCATGTCTTTCAGTACACTCTAAGGAGAGCATCCAGTGAACTGGGAAATACTGTTGTTCTTCTTTCCAGGAGTTACTTAAAATATCTAATGAGAGGACAGGTGGTTGGATAAATGGATGAACAAAAAATGCATAGGACTTGGAGACTAATTGGATGAATAAAGATCAATTCTGGGACTCTGACATAAGCAAATGAAATGGGGTGTCATTAACTATGATAGAAAATAGAAGAATAAGACATCGGCTGAGATGACGCTAGAAAGATCAGCAAGGTAGCTGGGGAAGGCCATGTTAACATAAGCAGAATGAGAACATGAAAGGCCTTGAGGGTCAGGTTTTAGGGAGCTTTGAAGAGTTTTAATCAAGAAAATGATATTCTATTGCATTTTGAAATGTTCACTCTGACAATTAAATTAAAGAAGGATCTGCAGAGCAGGTGCTGAGGTGAAGGAGATGGAGTAGTAAAAGATGACTGCCAACTTTCTTGCTTGAGCACCTGAGTAGCTGGTGGAATTATTCATGGATATTGGGAACACAAGAAGAAAGGCAGATTGAGAGGAGGAAATGTGGACTTCAGTTTTGGACATGCTTAGTGTAGGGAGTTTGTGGTATATCTAAGCAGAGATTCCAGTGGGTGATGTGAGCTATGGGTCTGGATCTTAAGTTGGAGGTTTTGAATGGAGTTTTATAAAGATTCAGTGCATAGAGTCATTGATGCCATGCAGTGCTGAGGTCTCCCATAATCAAGGTAAAAAAGAGTCAACAGCACCCTGGTAGACAGATATGCAGAAAGGAGAGTGAAAATAAGTTGGAGGAAAACCAGGAACATAGTTTTATGAAGACAAAGGAGAAAAGAGCTGTTTTAATAAGGAAGTGGTCAAGAATGTTAAATACCACAAAAATTATGGCCTGCAATATGTCCATTTGACTTTTTTAGTTGGAACTATAAATGAGAGTAATGTTAGCAGAATAATAAGGGAGAAACGTATTACAATGGGTTAGAAAAGCAAATGATGGCAACACACAATTAGAAAATATAGAGGAGAAGGGAGTTGGGGGAACTGGAAGGGGAGGTGAATCATGAGAGACTATGGACTCTGAAAAACAATCTGAGGGTTTTGAAGGGGCGGGGGGTGGGAGGTTGGGGGAACCAGGTGGTGGGTATTAGAGAGGGCACAGATTGCATGGAGCACTGGGTGTGATGCAAAAACAAGGAATACTATTATGCTGAATAAAAAATTAAATTGATTAAATTTTTTTAAAAAGAAAGAAAATATAATTTAAGGGGCGCCTGGGTGGCTCAGTGGGTTAAGCCTCTGCCTTTGGCTCAGGTCGTGATCTAAGGGTCCTGGGATTGAGCCCCACATCAGGCTCTCTGCTCAGCGGGGAGTCTGCTTCCTTCTCTCTCTCTCTGCCTACTTGTGATCTCTGTCAAATAAATACAAAAAATTTTAATAAAAAAAGAAAATATAATTTAAAAGTATGCCATTTACAATAGCAACAGGTTCATTCTTCTACATATAGCTGTCCAGTTTTCCCAGCACCATTTATTGAAGAGTCTGTCTTTTTTCCACTGTATATTTTTTCCTCTTTTGTTGAAGATTATTTGACCACAGAGTTGAGGGTCCATATCTGGGCTCTCTACTCTGTTCCACTGGTCTATGTGTCTGTTTTTATGCCAGTACCATTCTGTCTTGGTGATCACAGCTTTGTAGTAAAGCTTGAAATCAGGTAACGTGATGCCCCCAGTTTTATTTTTGTTTTTCAACATTTCCTTAGCAATTCGGGGCTCAACCATTCTCTTACACTGTACACAAAGATAAACCCAAAATGGATGAAAGACTTCAACGTGAGACAGGAGTCCATCAGAATCCTAGAGTAAACAGTAATCTCTTCGATATCAGCCACAGCAACTTCTTTCAAGATATGTCTCCAAAGGCAAAGGAAGCAAAAGTGAAAATGAACTTTTGGGACTTCATCAAGATCAAAATCTTCTGCACAGCAAAGGAAACAATCAAGAAAACAAAGAGGCAACCCAAGGAATGGGAGAAGATATTTGCAAATGACAGTACAGACAAAGGTTGATATTCAGGATCTATGAAGAACTCCTCAAACTCAACACACACAAAACAGATCATCATATCAAAAAATGGGCAGAAGATATGAACAGACACTTCTCCAATGAAGAGATACAAATGGCTATCAGACACATGAAAAAATGTTCATTATCACTAGCCATCACGGAGATTCAAATTCAAACCACATTGAGATACCACCTTACACCAGTTAGAATGGCCAAAATTAGCATGACAGGAAACAACGTGTGTTGGAGAGGAGTGGAGAAAGGGGACCCCTCTTACATGGTTGGTGGGAATGCAAGTTGGTGCAGTCACTTTGGAGAACAGTGTGGAGATTCCTTAAGAAATTTTTTTAAAAAGATTTTTAAAAAAGAACTCAAAAGATAAGATGTTGGTTGAAAAAATAAAGAAGAAAAATTCAAAAAAAAGGAAAAAGAAAAAATAAAGAAATTTTTTTTTTTAAAAAATTAACTTTGAAAGACTAAAGAATCATGTGGGAAAAGCCATGTATTCCACGTGCTGTATTCCCCTAGTGCTGGAGTTTTGCAGCTCTCATTGGTAGATAAACTTCGTCTTGGCTGGATGTTCTTGATGGTCAGAGGGCCTGTTGCAGTGATTCTCACTTGTCTTTGCCCAAGGCAGAATTGCACCACCCTTTCCAGGGGCCAGGCTAAGTAATCTGCTCCTTGTTGGTTCCCTGCTGGAAGAGTAGTGACCCAACTATGCCTTGGATGACCACTGATGGCAACCCCAAGCTGAGAGACCACTCCTGGGCTCCATCTTTGCAGCCAGCTTCCCCGCTCCAAGACTTGGGAGCTCTGCCACACCCAGGCACCCCTGATCTTCCTGTGACCCTGAGGATCCTGAGACCACACTTTCCCAGAAAGTGTTCCACCACACACTTAGCCATTGGAGCTACATCCCTTAGCAGAGCAGACTTCTAAAAGTTTAGATTTTGTGTTCCGATGCTCTATCACTTGACTGAAGCCAGCTGATGGAGGCTCCACCCACCACCCACAGTCGGTCTTCCCATATAACACCTTGGATTCTCTTCTCCACATGTCCTACCTTCCAGAAAGCAGTTGCTTTTCTGTTGATAGAATTGCTGCTCTTCTTTTCTTCAATCTCTTGTTAAGTTTGTAGGTGTTCAGAATGGTTTGATAACTATCCAGCTGAATTTCTGGGACCAGACAAAATTTAGGTCTTCTACGCCTCTGCTATCTTGCTCCTCCCTTCCAGATCAAAATATTTCATAATTTTTAAAAAGTTAGGAAAGTTGAGTAGTGGGGGATAATTTAGGGAATTGGGAATGAAAAAATAGAATAATATAGACTTAATTCTATATAATAAATGGGAGATCATAAATGATTTCTGAGCAGAGGAGTTCTCAGATTCTGCCTTAGAAAGAGTCCCGTAAGAAGAGGCTACTGCAATAGTCTAGATATAAGATGACAAAAGCCTGAGCATGAGCAGAGAGCCACTGATATTGAAGAAGCACGGATGATGAATTTGGTAGACATTGCAGAGATAAGAAATGGAATTTGGCTTCCAAATCAGACCTAAGAGAGCCTGCCAAAACTTTTTATATCTTGAAAACCTTAGCAGAGAGAGAGGGAGAAAACACTCTCATAAATTATGGAACCAAATCCTGGGTGTCTGGTAGTTGCAGTAATAAAAAGAATATTTATTGAACAGCCAAGTTTTAGTCTGGCCATTTATTATACAGAAGCAGGAAGAAGAAAAACACATGCTTCCTTTGCTGCACAGGTAAGAGAGCCCGCAAACAACCTATGAAAACAGCAAGCAACCCATCCTCTCCTGAGTAAGGTTACAGGCTGGGCACACCCAGAAATCACTTCCATGTGGGGAGGAACACCTAAAAGGAAACACCAGCCAAAGTAACTGGCTCTTTTTCTTGCTAGTTACCTACCCAAGGCTAGTTACATACCCTGCCTACTACATTGGTTGTAGTTTCCTTTTTCAGATGCTTTGGTATTTCGTATTTTATAATTACTAGGTTTTTGTACTAGTCTAAATTAGTCTCAGCCTAGAAGACAGTACAGCTGCTCTCTAGGACCAGTGTAACATGGCATGATTTGTAAGCACTCTTTTACAGTCTTGTGATGGGCTAGGGTTTTATGAATACTTTTGTGACTAAGTATCATATTAGCCTATTTGAAGTGGCCCCTTTTTTTTGGCCAGGTTTTCCTGATTCCTATTTTTAAACCACCATTATTGTCCTGATGGAGATGCCATGACCTAGAGATATGCTATGGTCTGTCCTAGGTCACAGAGTGAGTTAATGGCTATACTGAGACTAGTAACTGGGTATCCAAATGCCCTATCCAATCCTCAGTTTACCAAGCACACTGTCTCTGTCTTGTGTCCTTCACCATAACTCTTCAAGGGAGGACAACAAAGTATTCCAAGGTAGGGCATGACTTATCTAATGACAAGCCAAATTAAACAGTGATGGGAAGTTATGGCAGGGCAACAGGGGCCCTGTATCCAGGCAGTTCTCCTGGTGATGGCGAGAGGCAGGTAGGGGACAAAAAGGAGGTCTAGAAATAATATTATCTCCCTTGGAAAAGACCTTCATATCTGAAACTGGTTCAATCACAATTAAAATTCAAAGTGAACTTTTCTATTCTTTTTTCATTCCTTCTTC
Organism: Mustela putorius furo; assembly: GCF_011764305.1. Classification (NCBI taxonomy): domain Eukaryota; kingdom Metazoa; phylum Chordata; class Mammalia; order Carnivora; family Mustelidae; genus Mustela; species Mustela putorius. The sequence continues at coordinate 3,482,208 of NW_025422048.1, forward strand.
ATTCCTTTTTCATTCCTTCTTTCTTCTGTCCATCTTCCATCTTCCATCTATTCAGTGATTGCATAGGCACCTATAGGAAGTAAATTTTGTATGACTTGAAATTTGCTGTACTTGGAAGATCTAAATTTGAATCACTTTTTTCATCACATCTATTGACAAATGACAATTATTTTATGTATTTGACTGGTTGCATACTTCTGTGCATCTCCTCATTGCCATTCTCACCCCACCTGTGTTATATACACCCTTGGCTGTTCACCGAGATAAGTACTGTGATCTGTCTTTTCTGCCACCTTAGCCTCAGAACCTAGAACAGTTCTGGCACATGACAAGTGCTCATTTTATGATGTAACTGAATGATGGAAGCGATTCCCAAAACTATGTTTTTAAAAATGTTTTATGACATGCCTGGGTGGTTCTGATAGTTAAGCATCTAACTCTCAATTTTGGCTCAGGTTGTGATCTCATGGTCATGGGATTGAGCCCCACATCAGGCTCGACACTCAACAGGGAGTTTGTCCCTCTTTCTCTGCTCCTCCCTGCATCCTTCTTCTGTCTCTAAACTAAATAAAATCTTAAAGAAATAAAGTATCTAATTCTATAAGTTTTTTTAAATAAAATTAAAATGTTTTATCTGTAAGTAGACACTGACTAATATCCAGTATGAACCAAGAGAAGGCCCACTGAGATTTAACCTTTCTGTCTGAGTACCTATACTGAAATCAAATGGGTTCTGCTATAATTGAAGAACAGTATTTTACAGATGAGTTTTATATGAAACCTTCCATTCTCAGTTAACAATAGTCATCTTATAGAAGGTTCAAAAGCTTAGGGAAAACATTGGGATAAAATACTGTGATGGGCTGAGATCTGCAGAAAGAAACTGAAAGAAATTTTCATATGGTTTCACTTATTTGTGGAGCATAACAAATAGCATGGAGGACAAGGGGAGATGGAGAGGAGAAGGGAGTTGGGGGAAATTGGAAGGGGAGGTGAACCATGAGAGACTATGGACTCTGAAAAACAATCTGAGGGGTTTGAAGGGGCGGGGGTGGGAGGTTGGGGTACCAGGTGGTGGGTATTAGAGAGGGCACGGATTGCATGGAGCACTGGGTAGGGTGCAAAAACAATGAATACTGTTATGCTGAAAAGAAATTTTAAAAAATAAAATAAAATGTAATTCTCAGTCTTAAAAAAAAAGAAAGAAACAGGAAAAGAAACAACAAAAACTTCTTGGCAACATGCTAGGGGATAAGGGGATAGGAACTCATCATTCTGCAGTGTGATGGTGATATAAACTGGAGACTCTGATACCCACAAGTGAGACCTCTGGCTCCTGAGCAGAAGAACTAAGGGTCAGTTTTCTCCAGAGTGCCTCAGCCCTAGATGATAGGGCACTGCTGAAATTCTCCCAGACAGTTTCACCAGACCATCCTTTCAGCCACCTCCATGTGAACCAGGAAAAAGTGGAAATCATTCAGTAATGGCTAACAACCACAATAGAGTAACAACACATGAGCACACACAGCCACACATCAAACTCTCCTGTAACACCCACCAAGGTAAGAGAAGATCAAGAGGCAGTTACTTGTTACTAGTGTACTACTACTAACTACTAACTACTAGTTACTTGTTACTAGTGTTGTGGTGATTAAACTCATCAGCCAGCTCATTCGATTATGCATGCATTCATTCACTCCAAACTATATATTGAACATTGGAGATGCAGAGATAAATTAAATCCAATTATTAGCTCTCTCCAAAGATGGGGCTTGGTGGAAACTTTAAGGAAGCAAATAACTAATATGATATGATAGGGATTTTTAGATAGTTGGGTGAAAGCCTTATAAAAGTAGAACAATTATTTATACAGAGAAAGGTATAATTGGTCAGGACCTTGAAGGGTGAACAGGAAGGGTGTAAATGGCATTGTAATCATAGGCACCAGCGGGACGCCTGGGTGGCTCAGTGGGTTAAGCCTCTGCCTTCAGCTCAGGTCATGATCTCAGGGTCCTGGGATTGAGCCCCAAATTTGGCTTCCTGCTCAGCAGGGAGCCTGCTTCCTCCTCTCTCTCTGCCTGCCTTTCTGCCTACTTGTGATCTCTGTCAAATAAATAAATAAAATCTTTTAAAAAAAATCACAGGCACCAGCATAAGCAAAGACACAGAAGCATGAAAGTAACTAGGAACAATGCCATTCAGAGAAAGGGAGTGGGCATCACAAACGTGTTGTTTGTAGAGGAGAGTGATGGGAGGTAAAACTAGAACATTGGGGTTGGAGAGATCAAATTAGAAAGAGCTTTAAATAGAAGAGCAAAAACATCGAAATTTATTCTGGAGGAAAAATGGAGGAGCCATCAAATCTTTAAAGTATCCGTATTCTAATCAGTGTGCCAAAGAGTATGGGGATAGAAGAGGAGTATTATGGCAATACAAGAGAATGGTAACAAGCCTAGGACTAAGCACTAGGGAGGATGGAGGGAAGATGCATGTCCAGCCATACTGAGAAGGTAGCACTGGAAGCATTTGGTGAAAGGTTAAATGTAGAGAGTGAAAGAGAGCTGGACTTACGTTTCTGGTTTGGCAAGCTAGATCTTGTCTAGTCCTGTTTGGATTGCAAATATCCCGTTCAGCGCCTAGCACTGTGTAGGTCCTTACTAAATATTTGTTTAATGGGTGAATGAGTTAATATATAACAGCGACTTTTGCTAGAACAATCCAAGAGTCGAAGAGATGAAAGTCAGATTGCAAGGATTAAGACATGAGTGGGAGGTGAAGAAGTGAAGTTCATTCCTGCTGCCTCAGCCCTGACTTTGTATTGCCCTGTGGTCTCTATACTAAACCTTACATAGGGCTGATTGTTTTTCATTTGAGTATAAGCAGATTTACAGTTCAACTTTGCTTCCCCCTCTTCTCTAAAATATGCTTGGCCCTATTGTCCACTTCAGCTGCTGTTACACTCATACATTTCTGAAGTTCAGTATTTGTGATCATTTCCCACAGTAGCCTGACTCTTCTGCCTTTTATATTTTTAAAATTGAGATTAAAAATTGACATGCGGGGCACCTGGGTGGCTCAGTGGATTAAGCTGCTGCCTTCGGCTCAGGTCATGATCTCAGGGTCCTGGGATCAAGCCCCGCATCAGGCTCTCTGCTCAGCAGGGAGCCTGCTTCCCCCTCTGTCTCTGCCTGCCTCTCTGCCTACTTGTGATCTCTCTCTCTGTCAAATAAAATAAATAAAATCTTTTTAAAAAAAAGATTTAAAAATTGACATGCATTATATTTATTTCAGGTGTACAACAAAATAGTTTGATATTTATATATATTGGAAAATGATCACCACAATAAGTCTAGTTAACTTCTGTCACCTTACAAAGATACAAAAACTTTTTTTCTTGTGATGAGTACTTTCAAGATCTACTTTCTTAGCAACTTTCAAATATGTAACACAGTATTGTTAATTATAGCCACCATGCTATATGTTTTATCCCCGGGACTTATTGTTTTTTTTTTTTTAAGATGTATTTATTTTAGAGGCAAAGAGAGAGTGCAAGTGGGAAGAGGGAGAGAATCTCAACCAGACTTCCCACTGAGCACAGAGCCTGGCTCAGTGCTCCATTTCAGGACCCTGAGACCATGACCTGAGCTGAAATCAAGAGTCAGACCTTTAACTGACTAGGCTGCCCAGGTGCCCTAGGACTCTCCAAGCCTTTGAGAACAAGAGTTGAAGCATCTTTCTGGTGCCATTCTTTTGGGGAAAGTCTTATTTCTTCTATTAGGCAACTTCAGATTGTAATACAATAGTTGGGTCTGCATGATATTTCACAGAGTATTTCTGCTCTGTCCTGGTGTTAATTCCATGGAACTACTTTCAGGTTCATCAGTTGCCTACTCCCTTTTTTGGCTTTAATTCTCTTTCCCATTTCATTGTATGATCTTTCATGGTTCTCCATTTCTATGTCCTCATCTTTCCTTCCCACTCTGTCAAGTTCCTCTACCACACTTTTACTGAGAGTTGATGTCAGTCAAGGACTGGAGCTCGTCCATTCAAGGACTGGATGAGCTCCACTCAGCCCTAGAACTGAACACTTTTCATGCTAGCGTTTGACCCTGTTCAGTCCCTGAACCATAGGCCAAGCTTGGTAACAGGGATAGGAGCTTTAACCATCTACCCACCCTGCTCTCCACAGCAAGCAGGATCTGGACCTAGTCTTATTGCCCCTCAGGCATCCATCTGCTTGCATTAAGTACTTCACTTACTCTCACCAGCAAAACTACTGTTTGAGGTCGTGCTTCCACAGTAAAAATCAGTATCTTACATAACAGTGGCCCTACATCATCACTTTTACCTACCTTTTGAAATAGTCCCTTTGGAGTGTTCAAAATCATAAGCCAGGAAAGTCTATGCTCACAAGTATGTGGAAGTCATGAAATATACGAAACAAACCAACTCCTTTTGAGTCTGAATTTTAGTTTTTTAAAAGATACGAAAAATAGAACAATTTTTCAAAAAAGAGGTCATTTTTGATACTAATCAACCTTCATTAAGAATGCTAAAATGATAGAATGTTGAATCTTATTTCACTTTACCAATTTGCTTAATCGAATTCACCTAAACTGGCCTGTGAATCTTCAGGGCCACAGTTTGCCATAATCATCATTCCCAAGTTCCCAGAAAATGTCCACATTTGACAGGAGACTGATATTGCCCAGGATTTGGTGTGGGTGTGAGTATTTGAGCTGCACTGATTGAACTCCTGCCAAATTTTGTATGTATATATATTCCCAGAAAAGGCTATTCCAGAACCAGGGCTGGTTTTGCTCACCAACAGATTTGAGTTTTTCATGGCAAGCAGGGTATATGTATGTGTGGGTGTGGTGGGGGTAGGGAAAAAGAGATCCTGGTGGTGGTAGTAGTGATAATTTTGTATTAATTCAACTGATTAATAGTTGTATATATTTTTTCCTTTAAACAGAAACATGGATGTACCTTTCTTTCTACCTTTCTCTTCTACCAAGGTATTGTCACACTTTTAGCATCAGAATGTAAATAAGTGACACCAGGTACCATTAAAAAAAGATAGAGATAGACTTGGACTGGGAGTTTAGAGACCTATATTCTCATTTCACTCCTCTGCTAACTTTCTGTGAGACCTTAGGCAAGTACCTTCACCTCTCTATACCTCAGTTTCCATGTGTGTAAAATTAGAGTGTTAGACTAGATGATCTTTTTTTTATTTTCAGCGTTAACAGTATTCATTATTTTTTGCACCACACCCAGTGCTCCATGCAACATGTGCCCTCCATAATACCCACCACCTGGTTCCCCCAACCTCCCACCCCCCCACCACTTCAAAACCCTCAGATTGTTTTTCAGAGTCCATAGTCTCTCATGGTTCACCTCCCCTTCCAATTTCCCCCAACTCCCTTCACCTCTCTATCTCCCCTTGTCCTCCATGCTATTTGTTATGCTCCACAAATAAGTGAAACCATATGATAATTGACTCTCTCTGCTTGACTTATTTCACTCAGCATAATCTCTTCCAGTCCCGTCCATGTTGCTACAAAAGTTGGGTATTTATCCTTTCCGATGGAGGCATCATACTCCATAATGTATATGGACCACATCTTCCCTATCCATTCGTCCATTGAAGGGCATCTTGGATCTTTGCACCGTTTGGCGACCGTGGCCATTGCTGCTATAAACATTGGGGTACAGGTGGCCCTTCTTTTTACTACATCTGTATCTTTGGGGTCAATACCCAGGAGTGCAATTGCAGGGTCATAGAGAAGCTCTATTTTTAATTTCTTGAGGAATCTCCACACTGTTCTCCAAAGAGGCTGCACCAACTTGCATTCCCACCAAAAGTGTAAGAGGGTTCCCCTTTCTCCAGATCCCCTCCAACACATGTTGTTTCCTGTCTTGCTAATTTTGGTCATTCTAACTGGTGTAAGGTGATATCTCAATGTGGTTTTAATTTGAATCTCCCTGATGGCTAGTGATGATGAATATTGATATCCAGGATCTATAAAGAACTCCTCAAACTCAACACACACAAAACAGATAATCATATCAAAAAATGAGCAGAAGATATGAACAGACACTTCTCCAATGAAGACATAACAATGGCTCTCAGACACATGAAAAAATGTTCATCATCAATAGACTAAATGATCTTTAAGAGCTCTTCCAGATTAAAAAAAATAAAAATATATATATGCAATTTTGGAATATGGAGTATGCAACCTGGTTCCTTTTTCAAAGATGATATTGTTTAAGTTTGGGGTAACCTATTTTTGAGAACAGGTGCAATAATAAAATCTATAAATCCAAGATCAAGATGTTCTCAGATAAAATTCAAGATGAAATTCTATAAAAAGAAAGAAGAACTAAAAGAAAGAAAGAACAAGAAAAGAGAAAGAAAAGGAAATGAAAAAGAAATTTCTGTCTCTGTGAGCTGAACTAAGGATCTCAGTGTTCAGTTTTATTCCAATTTTCCCCTTTGTTTTCACTGCACCTGGAGTTGTCTAAGAGAATGAGATTCTGAGCTACCTCCTTCCACAGAGCACTCACTGACTAGGTGCATTCTCCCCTTAATTCACCTGGGCTCTTCTTCATTTTTTCTTTCTTCATTCTGCTCTCCACCAAAACTGTCCTGAGAACATGCATAGTAATGAATGCATTGTGTTTTAAAGTACACATGACACAGAAGCACTTTGCTTAGCTCAGTCTACATGAAAGACCTTATAACAAGGAAATAGAGCCAGGGATTTGACTTCATAGGAATTGTAGAACTGATCAAGCCATTCTATTCAGCTACCACAACCCCAGCTTAATTTGAAATATGAGCAAAGGAAATAAAATGATATGAAATTAAAAAAAGAAAAAGTAGGGATGATAATATGTACCTCAGAGGTATTATTTCATAGAGGGAGATAATATGTGTAAAAGCCCTGTATAATCTCTACAAACCAACAGAGAAATATTGGTTATCCTCAGAATTTTATCCCTGAGAACAAACTTTCAGATCATCTAGTAAAGCCTCACTTAATAAATAAGGAAACTGAGGCCCAGAAAGGGCAAGGGATTTGTGTAGGATAATCATCACAAGAGTTCTTACTTTCTTCCTTCAATACAGATGATCACAGAGTGGGGGAAGGACAGTCTGGGGTAAATATGGCTTTGGCCTTGCCTTCCCCAGATGCAGTCTCTGGCAGAGCAGAGGGGTGTAGGCAAATGTTGACAGCTCTGAATGTTTCAATGGAATTATCACTGGAAACTCTCCCCTCACAGGACAGAAAAGGAGAGAAAGTCAGAGTTACAGATAAACAAAAGCTTGGCAAAGGGAACTATTGCATAAATAAAAATGCTGAAGGGATGCTAGAGTACCAAGAGTATCCCCTCTTCCCCATAGCTGAGGTTATCCTGTGATATATTACACCTTCAAATCCAGAGGCTAAATCTAACATTCCAAAAGTCTGCCTCATTCATTCAGCATTTAACAAATGCTTACTGCACGCTCACTGGGTTGGGTGCTAAGCCTGGTGCTAGGGAGGAGATGGAAGTACAAATAAATACTTGGAGTGCAAGTGGGCAAGCAGCTAAAATTATGTATGAACAAAAGTTCCTGTGGGAGTACAAAGGAAATGAGGACAAGACTACAGCACCATTAGCTAAGAAAAGCTCCATAGAAGAGGGGATATTTGGGTGTTAGATGGGTACTCCCTCAGTAGAGAAAACAGGGACTGATAACAAATGTGTCAAAGATACTATTTCATTTATTCCTACACATTAAGTGCCTTTTTTACCTCCAGGTAAAGGATGAGGAAAGTGGAATTCATAGAGATTAGATAAGTTGACATAGCTAGTTCAAGTATAAGTCAGAGCCAAGATTTGAACCTAGATATATGTGATTTCAATGCCTGTTTATCCTAACTACTACATCACTATTTTGGGAATTTGGTCAGAAGGTCCAAAAGCACAGAGGTCTGAAAGAAGCAGGATGATTTGTTCCAGAAATAAAAAGTCTCCCATTGGTGTTGGGGGATGGAGGGACAAGACTGGGCTTGATTCTATAGTTAGTGGGGAAGCAATGAATGTTTATAAATAGGGAGGGATATGATCAGATTGTGTTTTGTTTAGTGATACCATTCTGGGTACAATATGGAGAATAGATTATAAGGGGTTTATGGGAAAGTAAACATCAAGGCAAGATAGGGTGCTTTGGACTAAAGGTAGTATCAATAGAGAAATTAACAGAGAGGGCACTCAGAAGATAGAATCAATAGGAGTTGATAGCTTACATGTGTGTTTGGGAGAAAGAGGAGTCTAGGATGACTTCCAGGTTTCTGACTTTCTAGATTAGCAGAAGATCTAATTAATCAGGATCAAAAATACAAAAAAAAAAAGAGATTTAGGAGAGAGACACACTGAGTTTGAAGGACATTTGGATAAAGATTACCAGTTGGCATTTGGGGATATAAAAGCAAACATGCAGTTAGTAACTGAAGCCTCAAAAATGATTGAGCTTGCCCTATAGAATCTACAGTCTAGATAAAGAAAAGTTTGAGGCAGAAGAACCCTGTAAAACATTGGCATTTAAGAGTTGAGAAGAAGAAAAGAAGCTTGCAAAGCAATCATTTATGAGAATTCTTCCATCACTACCTCCACACCCTATAGCCGGAGCATGGCATACATTCTAAGGTCAACAATAGAGAAACACTGAATGCTACAGTAAACCACAGATGAATACATAAAGGAACTGTAGAGCTGTAAAGTGTCCCCATCCCACATACCTTTTCCCAGATATACTGCAAACAATGTGGATAACGTTACCAAAGAATATTTTACATTCATCTAATATTGTTTCCATTGGTGACCCAGGAGGAAAAGTTTGATTAAAACCTTAATTAAACATTTGATTTAAAAGCTTCATTCCTTCTGTTGACTCAAATGGTCTTGTTGGCTCTCCATGATATTGTCTCTGTACAATTCCAAGAGTCTATCTTAGCAAACAGTAAAACAATGGATCTGAGAATTCATTTGCCTTCGTCAATTTTCTACATCTTGAAAGTCAATATAAATTTATATTTAAAAATTACCAGTTAAATCTGGAATCACATTGACCATTCACTATGTAACACCCCTCACCCTATCCTAACAAAAATCTTCTCTTCAGAAAAAAAAAAAAATGAATTCAAGGTAGTTAAGCAAGCCAAAAGAATTGATGTTGGAGTTGCACTCACATATTGCCAAAAAGGGTGGATTTAGGGTTTATTTGTCATTCCTTCAGACAACTCGCTCTGTTGCAAGACAGTCAATGTTGAGCCACACTTAGTCATCATTGATCAATTGCTCCATGATCACTTTAGATTTGTTCTCCCAAGAGGTTTTAAATAAGTTTAGCTCAAAGGGAACTTGCTGCCTGTCTGTATTAGCTTTTGCAGAACAATCTTTGTCCCTCTCTCTGTGACATGGTGTTGATACATGACAATAACCAGAGACTTGCTTATTTTGAAATCAGAAACCCTAGAGACTAGCTTTTAATTTCAGCACCTTTGTTATGATAAACTCATTTCAACAGAAACTTTCTTGGCCATGTCAAACTTTTCATCACCTCTGGGAGAAGACTTTCTTTCCTTTGAGCACATTGAGGAAGGGGGTCGGGGCAAAACATCACAGATCTAGGGCTATGTGCTTGTTACCAATTCCACTTTTCCAGATCTTGGATAATCTTGGGTCAACTCCTGGACCTATCAGCCTATTTTGGGTCAATAAGGTCAAAGTTCAGTCATGGTTCTTGTCTCCATGCAGCTTTCTGTATGTAAACTGCAGACTATCTCCCTCCATCAGTCATGTGTGTGTGTGTGTATGTGTGTGTGTGTGTGTGTGTGTGTGTGTGTGTGTGCATGCTGCAAAAGAAAATGAGAAAAGATGAGACTATGACAGATGAATCAGCCAAATCTAGTCCCTGACTTATAAATTATCATCTCAATGCCTTCCTACCTTGCCTTTGTCCCTGTGCCCTAGCTGGAGTCCCATTCAGAATGACTTGATGCTCTCTCAGAGCATGTAGGTTTAGCAGGACAAGAAACTAAGAGGAGTACCCATGGGGTGGATTGAAGGCTGAGTTGAGCTGCCTACTTGTTAGTTCCACTTTCAGGTTGAGAATAAGGGCCTCCTTTCCCTTCTCCTCTCTGAAAGGAACCTCCTGCTTCCATTCTAGACCTTCCAATGGGGGCCCTGAGGTGTGGCTACTTGCCCCATTGTGGTTTACATGGCTTCTGATGAACTAGTCCAACAATAACTTAATACAGTATTTCCACTGACAAATGTCTTCAGAGTTCCAAATATGGAGGTACAAATAAACTTTAGGTGCACAGCCTATTAGTACATTGGTAATGACTTAATGTTATTTGGAAACTTTTAATTATGAAAAATGATCTATTTTTTTGTCTACCTCTTTAAGCTGTGAGCAATTTAAAAGCAGGGCATTCATTACCTCAAAATGTGATAAGAGAGAAAAGGGTACATAAGTGAGCTTTGGCTACTGTATGTATTACTTAAAAACAATGCCAAGTTAGTGTCCACAGTAGCCAAATTATGGAAAAAAATTAGATGTTATCAACAGATGAATGGATAAAGAAGATGTGGTATATATACACAATGGAATATTATGCAGCCCTCAAAAAATGAAATCTTGCCATTTGTAACAACATAGATGAAACTAGAGGTTATGCTAAGCAAAATAAGTCAGAGAAAGACAATTATTATATGATCGCACTGATATGAGGAATTTGAGAAACATGACAAGGGATCATAGGAGAAGGAAGGGAAAAATGAAACATGATGAAACCAGAGAGGGAGAAAAACCATAAGAGGCTCTTAATCTCAGGAAACAGACTGAGGGTTCCTGGAGGGGAGGAGGGTGGAAGGGATGAGGTGGCTGAGTTATGGACATAGGGGAGGGTCTGTGCTATGGTGAGCTCTGAGAATTGTGTACAACTGATAATTCACAGACCTGTATCCCTGAAACAAGTAATACATTATATGATAATAAAATAGGGAAGTTCTATTTTTAATTACTTGAGGAATCTCCACACTGTTCTCCAAAGAGGCTGTACCAATTTGCATTCCCACCAACAGTGGAAGAGGGTTCCCCTTTCTCCACATCCCCTCCAACACATGTTGATTCCTGTCTTGCTAATTTTGGCCATTTTAACTGGTACTGGTGTAAGGTGATATCTCAAGGTAGTTTTAATTTGAATCTCCCTGACGGCTAGTGATGATGAACATTTTTTCATGTGTCTGATAGCCATTTGTATGTCTTCATTGGAGAAGTGTCTGTCCACATCTTCTGCCCATTTTTTGATATGATTGTCTGTTTTGTGTGTGTTGAGTTTGAGGAGTTCATTATAGATCCTGATATCAACCTTTTGTTTGTACTGTCATTTGCAAATATCTTCTCCCATTCCATGGGTTGCCTCTTTGTTTTTTTTTTTAATTTTTTATTTTTTATAAACATATATTCTTATCCCCAGGGGTACAGGTCTGTGCGTATCATGCTTAGCGAAATAAGTCAAGCAGAGAAAGACAACTATCATATGATCTCCCTGATATGAGGAAGTGGTGATGCAACATGGGGGCTTAAGTGGGTAGGAGAAGAATCAATGAAACAAGATGGGATTGGGAGGGAGACAAACCATAAGTGACTCTTAATCTTGCCTCTTTGTTTTGTTGACTGTTTCCTTTGCCCTACAGAAGATTTTGATCTTGATGAAGTCCCAAAAGTTCATCTTCACTTTTGTTTCCTTTGCCTTTGGAGACATATCTTGAAAGAAGTTGCTGTGGCTGATATCAAAGAGATTACTGCCTATGTACTCCTCCAGGATTCTGATGGATTCCTGTCTCACATTGAGGTATTTTATCCATTTTGAGTTTATCTTTGTGTACGGTGTGAGAGAATGGTCGAGTTTCATTCTTCTACATATAGCTGCCCAGTTTCCCCAGCACCATTTATAGAAGAGACTGTCTTTTTTCCACTGTATATTTTTTCCTGTTTTGTCGAAGATTATTTGACCATAGAGTTGAGGGTCCATATCTCTCTACTCTGTTCCACTGGTCTATGTGTCTGTTTTTATGCCAGTATCATGCTGTCTTGGTGATCACAGCTTTGCAGTAAAGCTTGAAATCAGGTAACGTGATGCCCCCCATTTTATTTTTGTTTTTCAACATTTCCTTAGCGATTCGGGGTCTCTTCTGATGCCATACAAATTTTAGGATTATTTGCTCCAGCTCTTTGAGGAATACCAGTGGAATTTTGATCGGAATAGCATTAAAAGTATAGTAAAATAAATTAATTCATTAAAATAAATTTAAAAATTAAAAAAATAAAAAGGAAAAAATGCCTTAGATATAAAGAGTGCTTCTTGAGTCTCAGGCTCTGCTGTGGATACTTAGTCTTTATAAAAAAGTCTTAAGAAATGTACTATTATCCCAATTTTAGAGACAAATTAATGTGACACAAAGAGGCTAAGCAACTTGTTAAAAATTACAGCTATTAGGATGCCAAGCTGGGATTCAAATTCAGTGTGATTCAAACTTGGCATTACTACACCTCAGTTTTCTGCCTTGAAATCTTTGCTCATACTGTTCCTTATTCCTCTAATGTTTTCCCCCCATTTTTGGAATTTCTCCCATTCCTTGAGGACATGGGATGCCACTTCCTTCATGATGAATTCCATACCCCCGTAATTGGAATCATCCTCCTTTTCTGCACTCCCAGGGCTTTTCAAGCTTCTCTCATGGAGCTTTTCACACTTTGCCTTTGATTCATGTAATTTACAAACTTTTTATCAAGTGTGCTAACCACCTTCCCTCATAGGTCGTAGTGATTTTCAGGAGGAGGCTGGACTTTGCTCACCTCTTTAAGTGCCCAGTAGTGTGTCTTACACTAAGTAGGTGAGTAAGACATGGTCCCTCCCCTCAAACAATTTACAATAACCAACTTAAATATGTCATTCCTGTTCAAGAAGACCTGATTCCCAATGTTCACAGAACATATTTGCCATTTGAGGGACAAGTTCCATATCTTGGAACCCTTATAATGGTCTTTTCTTGAGTAGTCCCTGGAACATAGGATAAACTGGCATGGCTTAGTAATCATAACAACCTTAGAATACTTGATGAAATGGAACTCATCTGAGCCTCTCACCTGAAATAGGAATCTCTTCTTCAGAGTCCTTGCCAAAATAGCTCCCCATGAGCATTGTTCAGGAAATGGCAGGTGCCTCTTCCCTCATGAAGTCAGTCTGTACCCATATGTATAGTTTTGTTGGTAGGGAAGTTTCTAGAGTTGAGCTATAATCTGTCTTCCTCACATCTCTAAGACCTTATTCCTCCTCCTTATGCCCCTAAAAATCACACCACAACAAATCTGTTTTTTTTTTTTTTTTTTTAGTCAATTATTTTGTCAGAGCGGTCCTGATAAACTCTTCAATGCTTTCTTCATCATTACAATTGCCACATTGGATAATCCTTTTAGCTATTTGATGGATTACTTAGCAAATGGCCCCAAGGAGCTAGAAATGATTGGTTCTTGTTTCCATGTATAGACATTATCAAGGAAAGAGCACTGGCTTGCTAAACTCCTAAATGGTAAGATAACATCTATCCACTCACAGTGGCCACCTACTTCTTGCACTCCATGGGTCTTGGTGTGAGCACTGACTTCTTCCATTTACACCACACAGTGTCCTGGGAACATGTTTCTTGCCCCTCTATGTACTACCAGTTAGTAACGTTAGCTTCTAACATTCCCTATGACACCACTTAAAACCTACCTTCTGATTGTTTTCTTTTTTTTTAATTTTTATTTCCTTTCAGTGTAACAGAATTCATTGTTTATGCACCACACACAGTGCTCCATGCAATATGTGCCCTCCATAATACCCACCACCTGGTTCCCCCAACCTCCCACACCCTGCCCCTTCAAAACCCTCAGATTGTTTTTCAGAGTCCATAGTCTCTCATGGTTCACCTCCCCTTCCAATTTCCCCCAACTCCCTTCTCCTCTCTAACTTCCCATGTCCTCCATGCTATTTGTTATGCTCCACAAATAAGTGAAACCATATGATAATTGACTCTCTCTGCTTGACTTATTTCACTCAGCATAATCTCTTCCAGTCCCGTCCATGTTGCTACAAAAGTTGGGTATTCATCCTTTCCGATGGAGGCATCATACTCCATAATGTATATGGACCACATCTTCCCTATCCATTCGTCCGTTGAAGGGCATCTTGGTTCTTTCCACAGTTTGGCGACTGTGGCCATTGCTGCTATAAACATTGGGGTACAGATGGCCCTTCTTTTTACTACATCTGTATCTTTGGGGTCAATACCCAGGAGTGCAATTGCAGGGTCATAGAGAAGCTCTATTTTTAATTTCTTGAGGAATCTCCACACTGTTCTCCAAAGAGGCTGCACCAACTTGCATTCCCACCAAAAGTGTAAGAGGGTTCCCCTTTCTCCAGATCCCCTCCAACACATATTGTTTCCTGTCTTGCTAATTTTGGTCATTCTAACTGGTGTAAGGTGATACCTCAATGTGGTTTTAATTTGAATCTCCCTGATGGCTAGTGATGATGAACATTTTTTCATGTGTCTAATGGCCATTTGTATGTTGTCATTGGAGAAGTGTCTGTTCACATCTTCTGCCCATTTTTTGATATGATTATCTGTTTTGTGTGTTTTGAGTGTCTGAAAAACAATCTGAGGGGTTTGAAGCGGTGGGGGGTGGGAGGTTGGGGGAACCAGGTGGTGGGTATTAGAGAGGGCACGGATTGCATGGAGCACTGTGTGTGGTGCAAAAATAATGAATACTGTTATGCTGAAAATAAATAAATAAATAAAAATTTAAAAAGAAGTCCCTTAACTCTGCAGAGCTAAGAGGGGCAGAAGAGTCTTCATGGAAAATGGCTGCTGGTAGCTTGCCCCTGTAGTAACTAGCATTTATTGAGTTCTTATGTGTTTTACATGTGTTATCTCCTATTGTCACCACCTTGATTTTTTATGGGAGGGACTTGAGCACAAAGAGGTTTTCTTACTGCCAAAGACTATCCTTTCAAATACTGTGCTCTACCAACACTGACCAAGGGTCCAGGGAGCAAGATA
Organism: Mustela putorius furo; assembly: GCF_011764305.1. NCBI lineage: Eukaryota > Metazoa > Chordata > Mammalia > Carnivora > Mustelidae > Mustela > Mustela putorius. The sequence goes on from NW_025422048.1 coordinate 3,497,379, forward strand.
AAGAAGCCCTCAGGTTTTCTTTTTAGTTACTATCTGGTCTGGTTCCCTGGGCTAAAAAAAGGAGGCGGGGAGACTGGGTAGAACCTTTGGGCAGAAATAAAGAGCTGCATTAGGTGGCTCTCCATTGAAAACCCAGAGTAGCAAGAAAGGTACAAGGGAGGTCAGGGCCTTGTTACTTTGTTTTATGAAAAGTTATTAATAGTGGAAACCAAATCATTAGATTTATAAGTGAAACACAACAAAAGTTAGAATATTTCTTCCTAAGTGGTTAGACAGTCAGCATAGTTTGGCTTTAGTGAGCACTGGACATGCCAAATTGAACAGAGATTAGAGATGCTGATTCTGAACATGGGTTTCAGATCCTTCAAGAAAAATGTGTACAAACTAAGAAGGTGGGTTCCCTGTCACAAATGTAGGACTACACTGGACAGAATTTTTTGAAGTGCTACACTAGAAAAGCACGAAACTTGGAGTCAAGAGACCAGGGTTCTGGTTACAACTTTGCTACTCACTTCTTCTGCGACCTTCAGCAATTCCGTTGCCATCTCTGGCTCTTAGTTAGCTCCTCTACAAAGTGAAGTGGACAGTTTCTAGGGGTCGAGAAATGACCAGAATCACAGAAAGTGATAGTGTTGGCTGAGACACTGGTGAATATGGTGGTTGAGAAAAAAGAATGTTGTATGGAGGTTGTGACATTGAGGTATGGTGTCTGGGAACACATCTGGGGACTGCATTCATTCAGGTCCTCTGGGAAACAGATATTTAGGTGGAATTAGGTGTATAATCCCTGTGAAAGATAACGGAGGTGGGGGGGGGGATACAGAGCCTTCAGAGTACAATGCAAACCTGACCTCTAAGAAGGTAATGGGGGAAAGGAAGCAAGACAGAGCAAGGAGAACCACAAACTGCAATGGAGAGATAACAAACTCTTGGTCAACCCAACACAGTGCTTCAGAGCAAGACTAACCCTTAAAGAAGTCCCACATTGGGCAGAAATTGCCAGGCCCTAGTGACCTTACTGTGTGTAGTCACTGCTTGGGCGATGCCCAGGAAGAACATGGCCTTGACAAATAAGCTATCAGCTCTGTATGCCTTGCAGCTTAAAGGCACATTCTTCCTTGAAGGGAAATCCGGGGTACACAAAGATAGTGAAACTTGCCAAAGGACATAAAAGACAAGTGAGTGAGGTATCTAGGTTTCAGTTACCAAACACTTTCCTATGGAACTTCACTTTACCAAGATATTCTTTTAGGTTCAGATCTTGATCAGTTCTAAATTATTAGAAATATACAGATTCAATTCATGAAAATAAGATTAGGCATTGGAAGTCCAAGTATAACAGGTGGTCTTTGGGGAGCTGGGAAGCAAGAAGCAACACCAAATCATTTCTTTGATACATAGAAGCCTTCACCGTTTGGGATGTGACATGGATAAAGTATCAGCCTCTTTATTAGCAAAGTCTTTTCGTCTTATTAACACACAGCTGACTTTTACCAAATGTCAAGTAGAACATGGTTATAAATGTGTCTAAAATGAATGATCAACATAGCCGTATCTTTAATAACCTTGAGATATTCAGTTGAATTCATTTTAGCCATAGGCTATATTAGAAACAGCTTCCATATATGGAGACCTGTGAAATCATTTGATGAGCATCCAAAGGTCTGATATAGGAAAGCGTTAGCAACATTGGTTTAGGATTCTCTGAGAAACCAACTGTTGAAAGATCGAATGAGACACTTGGTTTTTCTTTTCTTTTCTTTTTTTTTCTTTAAAGATTTATTTATTTGTCAGAGAGAGAGCGAGCGAGAGCGAGCACAGGCAGACACAGTGGCAGGCAGAGTCAGAGGGAGAAGCAGGCTCCCTGCGGAGCAAGGAGCCCGATGTGGGACTGGATCCCAGGACGCTGGGATCATGACCTGAGCCGAAGGCAGCAGCTTAACCCACTGAGCCACCCAGGCGTCCCAAGACACTTGGTTTTTCTAAAAAAAAAAAAAAAAAAAAAAAAAAAATCATCAATTGTAACTTTATGGTTTAGGAGTTCCTTTGTCCTTAAAATGAAAACAAAGGCAGGGCAATAAGGTGAGGGGAGGAGGATTACCAGTAATCATGATCAGTTCACCTGAAGAGGCAGTGATATGCAGTAGAAAGAGATATGACTGGAGTTTAGGTAATATCTATCACTGACTAGCTGGATAATATTAACTAAGATATTTAAGCTATTTTACTCAATCAATAAAAATGTGTCATAGGTGAGATTTACATGAGATGATAATTATGGAAAAGTTCTGCAAGCTATAGAAATGTTTTTCACATGTTCAGGGCTTTCATCATATATTACTGTGGCCCAGGCAAGCACTAATAGAGAATTAAATGCACAAGCTAGGAGACAGGCCACCTCGATTCAGTCCCAGTTATGAGCTAGGTTGAATTGTTTAATGTCTATGTGCCTCAGTTTCCTTATTTGTAAAATGTGGGTAATGTAACCACTTACCTCATAAGATTGTTATGAGGATTATATGAGATGATACATATAAGGCACTTAGCACAGTGTCTGGCACACACAGTAAAAGCTTATCAAATGTTAGGTGATGTTATTGTTGTTGTTATGCTTTGAATCTTGAGTGTATCTACTAATGGCCTGGAAGACTTTCTCCATGTTTAATACTTGGACAATGATAATAGTGCCAGTAGTGCTAGCAGTGGTGACAGCAACACTAACAATAGTATCAAGATGCTTCCACTCTCATTGTGTTCCATGGCTAACACTAAACCTATGAGGTATCCAGGGCAAGACTCCATATCTTTGTTTTACAGATGAGAAAACTGAGGTACACATAGTTGAAGGATTCACCCAAGACCACACAGCTAGTGCCATGGGCTTTGGATTCTGAATCCACTGCTCTTTTCAAAATACCTTGTTGTCTAACCAGGGAAAGGAGCACCTGCACGTGTCTCATCTACAAGACAAATATACTTTCCTATCAAAGTCCAACTCCTTTGCTCACTAACAGAGTATAATGCTTTTAAAAGCAAGAAAATATCCCCTGTGCTTCCCTGAGGACATCAAATTGGTCACTGATATCATCATAACAACAAAAATGAATATGATTTACAAATCCCACATACATGCAAGAGATGAATATTAAATTTATAAAAAGATATAATTATCTACTAATATCCTTTGCAGCAATAAGGGAAAATACCAGTAAAAAATTCTGGAAAGCATACAGGCGAAGAAGGACTTTCTCAGCTGGAAGACATGTAAAACAGCAGGAACCTTCTGGAAAAGTATATGGGCAGACATTATGAAGATCATAGAGCCCCATTGTTATTTTCCTATAGAAAAATAAAGCAAATAATATTAAGAATGGCTTCAGCAGCTAAAAGTTTTATTCCAACACCTTGAAAGTAAGGGGGGACGTCCTTTTTTGTATGGCTTAATAAAGTCTTTTTTTGGAGGTGGGGAGGGACAGAGGTAGACAGAGAGAATCTTAAGCAGACTCCACACCCAAAACATATCCCGATGCAGGGCTTGATCTCATGACCCTGAGATCAGGACCTGAGCCAAAATTAAGAGTCAGACCTTTGGGGCACCTGGGTGGCTCAGTGGGTTTAGCCTCTGCCTTTGGCTCAGGTCATGATCTCAGGGTCCTGGGATTGAGTCCCGCATCGGACTCTCTGCTTGGCGGGGAGCCTGCTTCCCCCCTCTCTCTTTCTCTGCCTGCCTCTGTGCCTGCTTGTGATCTCTGTCTGTCAAATAAATAAATAAAATCTTAAAAAAAAAAAAGAGTCAGACCTTCAACTGACTGAGCCACCCAGTTGCCCCTGTTTTTAATAACCATGGAAAAATTCACTTCCATCAAAGTTCAAACATATAAAACTGCACCAATTTGCAAAATCCCACATACAATGAAAGGAAGAGGAGTGCTCAGAGAAATGAGAGGTTCACAATTTAGCTCTCAAAGGCATAAGACATAAAATAAATGTTATAAAATAAAACTTTTATTTCTCAAGATGCAAAAAAAAAATCAGAAAAACTTACAATAGGAAAATGAGAAAATAGAGTGATCAAGCACTTTAGAACCAAAATGAATGAGAAAGGCTAAGATGAAAACAGTAGAACAGTGCTAAAATAATGCTGATGAATAATCAGGTTATGGGCCTCAGCTGACAAGGTGTCCTCACTTAAGAAGTGTATAATGCTGAGTGAAATAAGTCAAGCAGAGAGAGTCAATTATCGTATGGTTTCACTTATTTGTGGAGCATAACAAATAGCATGGAGGACATGGGGAGTTAGAGAAGAGAAGGGATTTGGGGGAAATTGGAAGGGGAGGTGAACCATGAGAGACTATGAACTCTGAAAAACAATCTTGAGGGTTTTGAAGGGGTGGGGGATGGGAGGTTGGGGGAACCAGGTGGTGGGGATTAGAGAGGGCACGGATTGCATGGAGCACTGGGTGTGGTACAAAAACCATGAATACTGTTATGCTGAAAATTTAAAAAATATGAAAAATAAAGAATAATTGGACTTGCAAAAAAAAAAAAAAGAAGTGTATATGGTTTGGAAGCTTTAATAAAGAATTAAAGATATGGGTGGCCTGGGTGGCTCAGTGGGTTAAGCCTCTGCCTTTGGCTCAGGTCAGGATCTCAAGGTCCTGGGATCAAGCCCCACATTGGGCTCTCTGCTCGGCAGGGAGTCTGCTTCTCCCTCTCTTTCTCTCTCTGCCTGCCTTTCTGCCTACTTGTGATCTCTGTCAAATAAATAAATAAAATATTTTTTAAAAAAAGAATTAAAGATAAACAATGGGCTTTGGCAGAACCAGCAGTAGCTGCAATCATCGTTTGACACTTTGTTCCTCAATCTCTCAGTCACTAACACTTTATTTCTTCTAGTCAAGTACTGGAAGGTATATAGATAATAGAAGACATTGAGCTATATAGGTATATATGGGTGCATAGTTATTAAGAGGTATATAGTTATATAAAGGTATATAGGTATTATATTAAGTTTATAGAGATGCTCTTCACTACCATGACCATACTTGCAAACAAGAATGAAATTGGCAGGGACAGTCAAGCTGGGCTTGACTCCCAGCTCTCAAGCAGACTATGTATGTTGGGTCTTTAGCTGGGTCATTTACATTCACCTTTTCAGTTAATTCTCACAGTGGTCTTATAAGGTGAGCATATCCTTACTCTTACTTTTATTTTTCAAAGAAGCTGAGGCTCTAAGTGGTTAAGTAACCTGCTCTAGATTCCACAGCTTGCAAATGGGAGAGGTGGGATTTGAACCTAGGACTCTCTGACTTCTGAGTCAGTGCTCTAAAGCAGAGAATGGTACTATTCCAGCCCCAATCTCACCAACAAATGTAGAAAAGTGGCCACTCCTACTGTTTATTCTTCTCCTTAGACCAATATAAGTGTGGAAAACCACACTTTTCTTAGCTTAGAACAAAGTAGATATTCTTAGAGAGGAGTTTTTACTAAGAGACTCAGAGGAAAAAAACAAATCCAAAGGAATAGACATGAAGGCATTCATGACTATGCAATAGCTAGAGTGCAAAAAACTGATGGGATGAGCACTGGGTATTATACACATACAATGAATTATTTAACTCTATGTCTGAAACTAATGATGTGCTATATGTTAGCTAACTGATTTTAAATTTAATAAAAGAAAAAAAATTGAGTCTCTACCCCACACCATACATAAAAATTAATTCCAGGTGGATTTAATAATTTGATGTCCAAAATAAAACTTTAAGAATTTTAGATGAAAATAGACAGGAATATTTTTGTGACCTAAGGATAAGGAAAAATTTCTTAAACAAGACACCAAAAACAAAGCACTCACCATGAAAGAAAAGATTGATAAATTTGACTACACTAACATGAACAATAATAGAATTTCTTAGAAATTGCTGGTGTGAGATTAAGAGTCACTTATGGGGGGAGGGGGTTTGGGAGAAGGGGGTGGGGTGATGGTCATTGGGGAGGGTATGTGCTTTGGTGAGTGCTGTGAAGTGTGTAAACCTGGTGATTCACAGACCTGTACCCCTGGGGTAAACCTGGTGATTCACAGACCTGTACCCCTGGGGATAAAAATATATGTTTATAAACAATAAAAAATTAAAAAAAAATTTCAAAAAAAAATATATGTTTATAAAAAATAAAAAAATAAAAAAAACTATAGTGACCACTTTAAAAAAAATAAAATAAAATAAATAAAAAATTAATGAAGGCAGCAAAAAAATAAATAAATAAATAAATACATAAAATCTTTAAAAAAAAGTTAACTGTATGTTGTATGAATCTCACCTCAATAAAATCCTTAGCCTTAAAAAAAAAAAAAAAGAAATTGCTGGTGTGCGTGGTATACCACTTTGAGAAACAGTTTGGTATTTACCAGTAAAGTGCAAAATTTGCATGCCCAAGACTCAAAAAAGCAATTCTTGTACATGTGCTCACAGAAATATATATAAGAATATTCACAGCAGCACTGTTTGTAATGGCAAAAAAACAAAAACAAAAGAATTTGGAAACAACCCAAATTCTCAGAAACAAAAAGAAAATATAAATAATTATTCATAGATTGAAATATTCTATAGCAGTGAAAAGTAATGAGTTTCAATTTCCAAAAACAATATAGGTGAATACAGGATAAAGTTGAGTAATAAAAAGCAAGTCCTGGAACACTATTTGATACTGGTATCCTCATTAAAATGCAATAAGTCAAACTAAACAATGTATTGCTTAAAATTACATATATATTGAATTAAACTATTTAAAAAGCAAAAGAAATTATTTTAAAAGCATGGAGGTGATAAACAGAAATTTCGGGATAGTGGTTTTCTCTTGAAGGGAAGACGGAAGGCAGGGTGATGGGATGGGGGAGGATCACCTACGTAGATGTAAGTTCTTGGTAATTCTTGTCTAGTTCTTATGTTGGATGTTGGATTCACAAGTATTAATTATATATTGAGTAAATAAAATGCTACATGGGACGCCTGGGTGGCTCAGTGGGTTAAGCCGCTGCCTTCGGCTCAGGTCATGATCCCAGGGTCCCGGAATCGGAATCGAGTCCCGCATCGGGCTCCTTGCTCAGCAGGGAACATGCTTCTCTCGCTGCCTCTGCCAGCCTCTCTGCCTGCTTGTGTGTACTCTCTCTCTCTATCTCTGGCAAATAAATAAAATCTTAAAAAAAATAAAAAAATAAAATGCTACATGATTTAAGGATGATAAAGTACCATAAAAGGAAATGTATGATTAACACAATTAATGCAATTTGTGTACCTGAGGCCTAGGAAGAAAAAAGAAAGGTCAACATTTCAGTACTGATTTCTGATCCTTAACCAAAATACAATCAGAACACTGTTTTTTTTTTAACCTATCATATTTCCAGTAATTCATCCCTGCATGAGTAATATCAAACCAGATCAACTTTCTGCAGTTAGAAATTGTTGACATTGTTCCAAGAAGTAATCACATTTCTGCCTAGATGGGGAAGGTTGATGGATAGCAGCCCTGACAGATGTGCTGAGGACACTGTGCTGTGGCTACCTGGGTAATGGTTTGACATTTAATTAGAGGATTAAAAAGCATCGTTCTTTTTTTTTTCTTTCACTATGCAGAATATACTGAGGATGGAAGGGAATGGAAAGAGAAATTAGATATACAAAATAAGGGGTTTAATCTATTAGAGTAATGCTTCATTTATCCACCAGCATTGCTGGAAATGAGGTATTCCTCAGACATGAACTTTGCATATAACTTAATATAACCCCTTTTAAACCCAGAAAACTTTAAAAATCATTTTAATCATTTTTTATGAAATCCTGCAAGATGGCTTATACACTTGCCTGTTATCTAAAGAGAATAATATTCAAAGTTCCATGGCTTACACACTTGCCTGTTATCTAAAGAGAATAATATTCAAAGTTCCACTTTCTGCAATCCCCAGTGTTCATCATTCTAAATAAAATTATTTGCATTGGGCAGTACACAGGGGAGTGGTCAGGACTCCGTGTTTTCAATGGCTCCAAACTAGTTTTTGAGTTTTTGTATCAGCTTTGTGTAGGTTTTCTGTAAGTTTCCTCCTAACTATCTATCAACAACCCCAACTCATCATGCTTGCCTCCTCAAGGACCACACTCTTTCTAATGTGAGAAAACATAGGAACAAGCCTCAAGCACACCCATTCATTTACTTATTAGGCAGTTTTTGAACGACCAATGTGTGAAAAGTGGGACCATAGATGGGATCAGACATTGATTCCATTCTTGAAGTACTTCTTATCCAGTGGCGTAAAAAGAACTGTGTACACGTGTACAAGTAGAGTAATACAATCTATAAGAGCAGTGTAGAAAATGTGTAATGGGAATTCTGAGGAGGAATAAATCACTTATGGCTAGGGTATCAGAAAAGACTACTTGGGGAAGATGCATTTGAACTGGGTCTTGAAAATGATATGGTTGGAAACACAGAGATGGAAAGAAGGACATTTCAGGTAGAAAAAGAACTATGAGCAAAATGCCAAGACTTAACACATAATAGATGCTCAATAAATATTTGTTTAAAAAATCAATGTAGGCAGTAAGTCTCAGGGTGTATTGAAAGAAATGTAAGGAATTCATTCCAGTTGGAGTATAAAGAGGAGGTAAAATCAGAAAGGAAAATGGGGCTAGACTATGGAAGTCCTTGAACGGCAGGCTGAAGAAATAAAACTCATCTTTCCAGGAATTAAAAATTGAAGATTTTGAGCAAGGAGTTTGTAATCAAAATTATTATTTTAGATGATTGGCAAGATAGCTGAACAATGACCATATCACAGTGAATTGAGAGGAGAGAAATTAAGGAAGTGGAATTGACAGATGCCCACCATCTCTATGTAGGGAACAAGGCATAAAGAGTAGTCAGAGATAGCATTTGAACTTGACGTTTCAGGCTGATTCGACTATTAAAAAAAAAATAGAGATATGTCCATAGGGGGCAGGTTTGTGGGAGGAGGTATGAGAGAAAAGAGATGAATGAGTTTCATTTCAGGTACATAGAGTTTGAGAGTTGAAGGTGAATACTTAGGTGGCATTCTCTGCCCAGGAGGCAGTTGGAGCTCCTTAGAGATATTGCGGCTACCAAAAAGATTTAGGAATGAATATCACAGGGAGAATAATTGAAGCTGTGTGAGATTATCAAAAGAAAGCATGCAAAGAGAGGGGGAAAAGAGTACCAAGAACAGAATAGTAAGTGAAAAATAGTCTGTCCTTAGGGGATGGGAGGAGGAGGAGCCAACAAGGAGTCCAGGGAAGGTACTATTAATTTCGAACTGTGTCTAATGTAAGGGTCCAGAGAATCCCAAATCTATGAGTAAAATGTAGGCACTAGAGGATATGAACATTGTGACAACTCTTTCAGCTATGACAGAACCTTTTTAAAACTTGTTCCTGGACCTCACATGTATTTTCAGATTCTAATTATCAAAATCACCACCAAGTACTTTCACTTTAAGAAGGAAGAAAGTGTTTCTCTGAGTTTTCCTTGTCTATTTGTCCAAAGCAAGCAAAGGAAAGAGCTGTGGAGACACAATGTCAGTGATAGCAATGGAGTTGGTGACAGCATTGACATTAGTGACAAGAGTAGTGACAAGAACTCAGCAATGGTACAATGTCCAGTTATTCATGCGTGCACACATCAATGCAACAAGCCTACGCTAAGAAGCTGCTATGTCCCACTTTTCCAGTGATGGAGGTTGAGAGATGAACGAGACAAATAAAATCCCTGCTGTTATGGAGCTGCCATTAGAGTTGGAGTAGGCAGGCCCAAGACACACAAAGATAATCAAAGAAGATAATTTCACATAGTTATAAGGTTTTGTGGTGTGCAAAAACAAGATAATAAAACTGGAATTGACTGGGTGGTCGGAAAAGGCTTCTCTGCAGAGGTGGCATTTGACTTGATATCTGAAAGACAAAATGGCACCAGTTAGGCAAAGAGTAGTGAAAAAATCACTCCAGGAAGAGGGTACAGTATATTCAGAGGTAAAAATAAGTTTGGTATACCCAAGGACTGGCAAGGCCAGTGAGTCCAGCATGTGATTAGAGTGGCAGGATATGAGGTTGCAAAGGCCAGATCATGAAGGGCTTTATGGGCCAGAGGAGTTAATGTAGAGTTTGATCTCAGTTATGATACCCATTTAAAAGGTTTTAAGCAGAAAATGGTGTGATCATTATGTTACAAAAGGTTTTGTTTTTAACTGGGTTATACTAAATCTTTGCTTCCAGAGAGCGATACCAGGCAAAGAAACAGCCAAGAAGATCATCAAGAATAAGAATAATAGGAGACTAAAAATATATGTTTATAAAAAATAAAAAATTTTTAAAAAAAGAATAATAGGAGAGTTAAAAGAATCTTATCTGGGGTTACAGAGGGATCTTCTTGAGAGTCAACATTCTTCTGGAAGCACTTGACCCCCTGCCCATGAACGACAAAAAGATCACATTTGTATGAAGATTCTCAAGACTAGTCACTGAGAAGTCTCTGTTCTTGGGTAATCAGACGTCATGTGATTGCTAAATTGACAGGAGGAAAGCAACTGGGTGTACTTTTGTGGGAAAGTGCCCCCACTAGGCTCTGTGTTTGAGGATAGAAACCATGATCCATTTGCAAATTCTCATTTCCTATCTTGGAATAGAAGCTCAATAAAATTTTTTTAATGAATAAATAAATAAATGTTAAGTAAGATACACATTTGGGAGCCTGAGGCAGAAGTGATTAGGTAGCTATTTGTGTTCCCATTCAACAGTATAGAACGGGAAATTTCCCAGCCAATGGCTACATTTCCCCATCACCCCTAGCACCTAGATTTTTTTTTTCTTTCTTTCTTTCTTTCTTTCTTTCTTTCTTTCTTTCTTTCTTTCTTTTTTTCTTTCTTTTTTTTTTTTTTTACAATGGTAAAAAGCAAAAGTCATATAGTCACTCCCAGGTCAAGGTAGTGAAACATTGGATGTGTTATCCTTCACATTTTTCTTCACCCTCCAGTTTTTCTTCATTCAAAGACATTTAAGATGACAGCGTCATGAAATGGAAGGACCTTAGAATTTCTGAGTCCTCATTCGAAGAAGAGTTATTCAGGAAAGTCACCCTATCAGAAACATTTGCATTGCACTTTGAGCATCTAGAAAAAAATTTCTATCATCTTTAAGATATGAGGATATATTGGTAACTGCAACATTAACCTCGTCTATATTAATACCTCATAGATAGCTAAACTACAGGACTGAACAATAATGTTCATAGAGAGTATGGGCAAAGCATCTAGCCCTAGGGAACACCAACATTGTTACTTCTCCTATTTGAAAAGAGCCTCTGGCCCACATGAGGCCAACATTCTTTATGAAGGGCACGGAGACCTGAAGAGATCTAGTCCCTATCTTTCAAAGAACCAAGAAAACAGGCCAAGAACTACTATGACTTCTTTGAGGAGAAAGGGGGGTGACTCTTGCCCCAGAAAAAGCAAGTGTTGGCTTTACAAATTGCTGCCAGGAAGATATGTCAATTCCTGGCTCCAGGAATAAGCAACAATTGAGATTTGGTTTTGGGTTTTGCCTTTACAGTTCTGTCTATTAATTAAGAGATGTTTGAGGTACTTATGTACGAGAACATTTGATCTTGTTCCTTATAGCTCATGTTTTATGTGGTCTTGGGCACAGTCACATTTAATATAAGCCCTATTAAATTGCAGCAGACAAATGAATTTAAATACACCACCAGTCTGTTAATTCCCATTTTTCAGTTGCTTGTATCATATGCTATAAAACTATATAAGGTGAACCCATTGTTCCCTGAGACTTATTCACTATTGTTAAGCAATTGTAAAACTGTAGCAACTGCTGGAATTTGAGCTAGTCAAAATTGGGGTGAGGGGAACCAAGTTTTTAAAAAATTATTTTAGTTGTTGTTGCTATTTTTCCTATAGATACCATCGTGTTACCTCCCCCATTTTCTCCCAAACATAGAAATTAATAAGGAACTTTATGGAGTACCAGTTGAGTTTTCACAGTTCTCAATGTGTAAGAGGTTAACAATTTTCCTAATTAGACTGATATAATATGCTTTTAACACCAAGTCAAAACAGACTTGATGGGGGGGCCTGGGTGGCTCAATCATTAAACATCTTCCTTCAGCTCAGGTCATGATCCCAAGATCCTGGGATTGAGCCCCACATCGAACTCCCTGCTCAGCAGGATGCCTGCTTCTCCCTCTCCCACAGCCCCTGCTTGTGTTCCCTCTCTAGTTGTGTTCCTCTCTGTCAAATAAATAAATAAAATCTTAAAAAAAAAAGACCTAGTGGAAGAGCCAATCATTGAGATGGAGACATCAGTTGATCCATGGGGTACCCTACTGAAAGCAGAGGGCTTATCAATGAGGTATTCATAAGCATATTTCTCTTCTGCAAAGGTTCTCTTGAACCTGCTTCCCCCACCTTCATCCCGAGGCCTACTTGAAGATGTGGAGGGGATTGTGAACAGTGTGGTTTGAGCCACTCTCACAAAGTCCCCAGCAGAAACAACATTTTTGAAGTGACACACACACACTAACTTGAGGAAGGAGGCTGAGGGCTGTATTTTACATCTCTTTCTACTCCTCAAACTTTTTAGAAATGTCACCTTTTATCTTATCTGGTTTAATCTGGTCTACTTTAGTCTGATCTCAACTCATCTTACTTATACATTTTTTTCATGCTTATGTTCTTGTAACAGTATCTCTTGAGTGACTACTCTGCATAAGTCCCTCTGCTAGGTGAATGCTTCAGAGTATTCTGACAGAGCAGAGGTTCCTGTGAACAGGTTGCCTTCAAGTAGTTCACCATCTATGAAGAAAGAAAGAGAGAGAGAGGAAAAGGCTACCACTAAACCCACTGGAGGAGGAGGAAGGTTCCCATGGACCAACAGAAAAGAACACTCATTCCATGATGAAAATCAGGGAAAGATTCATAGGGGAGAAGTCTTGGAGCAGAAAAGGAGACAGACAAGAGGAAGCAATGGCATCCAGGCAAGATATAAAACACTGAAAATATTTGGAAAGTGGAAAGTCATCTGTGTGTATTAGAACTTCAGGGAGTTCAGTAAAGCCAAATAATTGATCAGGTCAGAGAGAAAGAGAGAGAGAGTAGAAGGAGATGCGGAGGAATGTGTAGAAGGTAGCATGCTGTGTAGTGCATTGTAAGCAAGGATAGGTGTGTTGTTCCTTATTTTGTAGGTACTGGGACCCACCCAAAGGTGTTAAGTTGGAGGAATGACTTGTTCAGAGTCACACATCTCGTGATCAATAACAGAGACTCAGGTGTAACCCAACACTGCTGAAATGCTGGCAACCTCACTACTTCACAGTATGTTCCTCTTCCAATCCTGTTCCAGCCTGGCATCTGACACTTAGGGCTTCTATACATAATTCTGGCATCCTCAGCTCATCTTCTTGACTTCAGACTCAGATTTCTCATAAGGGCTGTGTCTCAGACTTGACTGTCTGGCTTGGAATCAGAATCTTAGTATTTAGGCTAGGATACTGGGCTCTGTCTAGCTCTAGTCCATTGACCATACACTGGCTCTACATGAAGGTGTCAGGACAAAATAGATTAAAGGTCAAAGCAGCACAACGTAAAGAAGACTTCCCAGAGTTTGTTTAAAGATGATAGGGTTTGGGGGCAACTACATTGCTGTGTTTAGCAACATAGGGAGCTTTGGAGTAGCAGCAGCTTGCAGATTTTCAAAACTCTGATGGCGAAAGTGCCACAGTGCAGGCTCACAAATTCAGAAATACTCCCAGGTGACTCTGAAGCCAGTAGCCCCAGGACCACACTTGTGAAACACTGAACGAGAACATAGGGTTCTTATAGGAAGGGAATGCGCGTTAGGACCAGAGAGGGCAAGGTCAAGGTACTAGAAGTCTTCAATTACAGGTTCAGTAATCTTGAACCTTGAACTTTCTGCTCTAGGCGATTGATGGGAAGACATAGGAAGCTGTGTGACCCGGAACGTGGGTCTGGTGAGAGCATCTACCTTGACAAAGAGGGGAGGAGGTGCCAGCATGGGGCCAGGGAACCCAGCAAGGGATCTGGTGTAAGAGTCCCAGGAAGGGAGTGGTGATGAGTAAGGGCCTGGACTGGGACACTCCATCTAAATGCATTCCTGCTGGACACATGGAAAGAAGGGAGTTGTTTCCAAATACCTGGGCCAGGAAGGAAGAAAAGAAGTTGCTCTTTCCCCAGTGGCATGTGGAATTTTGCTGATGATTTACTGGAATTCTTCCCAAAGCTGGAATTACCCAAATAACTCACTGAAGCCATTCGGAAGTGATCTGATACTACAGTTTGCTTTAAGAAGTCAACTCTGCCGAGATATATGTGGAGGTAATTTGTTGTAGTTGGAAAGACAAAGAGATTTTCCAAAATTTTATTCTTGGAAGCAGTGAAACAGGATCTTAAAACTCACTTAGATCAATTTTCTAGTTGAAAACTAGGAAAATGAATTGCTGTCTCACTGAGCCTTCAACTAAATACTTAGAACATCTAGCCCAGTGATCTTAAACTGTAGGATGCATTCAAACCATCTGGGTACCTGTGAAAAATGCTCCTTCTCTTACAAGATTCTGATTCATATAGGTGTGGAGGAGGCTTTGGATGTACATTTCTAAATCATTTTCCCCACACAACTCAAATGCAGGTGGTCAAAATCCATAGAATCTTTGCCATATAGAACTTATTCCTCACACACACCATGATCTTGGTCTTTGTCTTTCCAAGATTCTGTGTTAAGTACTCTGAGGAGTTTCTAGGAGAAGAGGCTGAGTCCCCATCCTCAAGTTATTCCCAGTCTTCAAGGCAAACTGCATAAGCACAAAACTGGATTTCAAGGGAGAGAATGACTAGCATTCTTAAATGGGCAGAAAAATAATACCAGAATGGTTCAAGCAAGGGAAAGACAGGCCTTCAATAAATATTTGTTGAATGAATGAATAAATAAATAAGGTTGGCTGAGTTGACATGGTAAAATTATTCTGTGTTGTCTTTAGAGTGAGTCCTGTTTCCACCAATAATTCCTATGACCTTTGTTATGACCCTGCCCCTTTCTGGACCCTGGTCTTACCACCTGTAGAATGAAGGTGGTGCTCTTTAAAGGACCTGTCATATGTGACAGTCTAGAAGCCTCATGCATTACTAAATCCAAGCCTCTAGGGAGAGCCAGGACAAACCCTTGGCCTGACCTTTTCCCTGCCCCTAAACCCTGACTGTTATGCTCCACATCTTCATGTTATATTCAGAATTATGAGATGATAAGTTAGAGGGGAAGGGAAGAGGTTAAATATTTGGGGAGTTGGGAAAATTAAGAGATTCTTGGGCAATTTAAGGGTGAGATGGAGATGACCAAGAGAAAGTTTGCTGGTAATTTACAAAAGGGACCCATCCTTAGAGGCATTTCCAGCCAGAAGGTAAAAGTATCAAGCACACTGCCATGTAGTAATCAAACACCCTGTTTATTCATAATGCTTCCAGGGCAGGTTTAACAGAAAGAAAAACAAATGGATTTGAAAATGCAAAACATTTAGAACTCCAAGACCAAGGATCAAAAATTCCATATGTCAGCAGATAAGCCAAGGTTGCCTTGCAGGTTGTTTTGGGATAACCCAGCCATTAAATGGATGTAAAACTTTCTTAAGTTTGGGTGGCCTATACTAGAGGGAGGGCTGACATGATCTTCCTAGCTCTTTAAAGAAGAGGGAAAAGTAAGGTAGCTCAGATTTAGGAAACAGTCTTATGGTATAAAACTTCTACCTCTGCCCCCTCACCTTACAGATGAGGAAACTGAGATTCTGAAAATTAAAGCAAATTTGCCCCCTATCACACAGCTCCTAAGTAGTGTGGTGTGGCCCAGAATCAAAGCAGGGCCTGTACAACTGGAAGCCCCCCTCTTCTGGCTCCAGCATGCTCCTCTGCTTAAACCCTCTTTGGCTAATCCTTAATGGCTAATTAGTTGTCCCATCATTAAAAAGAATGAGAGAAAGGCAAAGGAATGGGGCTCCCATGACCTGTTGACCTCATTGTGTCATGAAAAGGAGATGGCTTTGAGTCAAAACATGGTGGATTTTTTCTATAAGAGTCTCATATTATCCAGCATCCCCTCACTTCTGAAATGAGCCCCTCCACTCTACCCCCCACATGGAAAATACTTTATTACTTTCATTTTTCTGTTCTGGGAAAATGAGTTAATATGAGTAAAGATTTTAGAACAGTGCCTGGCACATATAAGCACTATTAGAATGTTTGCTAAATGAATAAAATAGAGTAAATGTTATTACCATTGAAACATTTTTAGACAATGAAAAATTTAAAAAGAGGACAATGAAAATCATGTAAGTAAAATGTTGAGGACAATGAAAATTGCGTAAGTAAAATGTTGATGTAGGTGCAGGCTTTTATCATGGGCAAATAAAATTTTTCACAAAAATGAAAGATTACTTTATGCATATTGTTTTTGTAACTTGATTCTCTCATGTAGTAATACACTGAGTACATTGTTTAATGTTAACACATTTAGATTTACATCATCATTTTAATATATCTATAACATTCTTTTGTATTAGTGCACCAATAATTTAGTTAACTAAATCCTACTAATGGACATTTTAATTTTTTCTTACTCTTTTTTTTTGTAAACAAGGCTCTTGCATCCTTGTCTGATTCACACACTTCTCCAGATTGCTCTGCAAATAATTTACAAGAATCTATACTCAAACCAGCAATACACTTCTCTGATTAATAGTTTGATTGAACATCTTTTCAAATCCTTATTAACTTTGGTAACTTTTCCATTCATGCTCTTTGCTCATGTTCTGTTGAGTTATAATTTTCTTATAGATTTTTCAGGCTTTTAAAATACTAATGCTGGGGCACCTGGGTGGCTCAGTCATTAAGTGTCTGCCTTCGGCTCAGGTCGTGATCCCAGGGTCCTGGGATCGAGCTCTGCATCAGGTTCCCTTCTCAGCTGGAAGCCTGTTTCTCCATCTCCCATTCCACTTGATTATGTTCCCTCTCTTGCTGTCTCTCCATCAAATAAATAAATAAAATCTTTTTTTTAAAAATAAAATATTAATGCTGTTAACTCTTTTGTCATGCATGTTGCAATTTTGTTTGCAAGTTGTTGTTTCTGCATGCTGTGCTTGGCTAATTGCATTTAAATTTTTAAAAAGTTTTAAATTTATATGTAATGGAATCTCTCAATCTTTTACTTTACAGTTTCTGTCTTTAAAATCATGCTAGAAAATATTGCCTTCTGCACTTTAGGAGTATGAAACTATTCACCTATATGAACGTCTAGATATTTATGGCTTTATTTTTCACATTTAAATCTCTGTCCAACCTGGAATTTGCTCTAGTGTATTTCCAGGGGATTTAAATCAGTCCTTCAAAACTTTGGTGTTAAACTTCTAACATACTCATTTCTTGAATGGGTATAAATGAAGATTTCTGTATGTCTGAAGGAAAAGTGTAATATGGACGTCGACTAGGGGTGCCTGGGTGGCTCAGTGGGTTAAGCCTCTCTGCCTTCAGCTTGGGTCATGATCTCAGGGTCCTGGGATCAAGTCCCGTTTGGGGCTCTCCGTGCAGCGGGGAACGTGCTACCCACCCTACCCTCTCTGCCTGCCTCTCTGCCTACTTGTGACCTCTCTCTCTGTCAAATAAATAAATAAAATCTTTAAAAAAATGGATGTCGAATAGCACATTAGCCTACCTTCCAGAGACCTGTACTACTCTTCTTAGAATGGTACTCAAAATGCTACTAGTGATTATAAAACCTTCTCACCTTCCTATATATATATGTGTGTGTATATATATACACACATATATATATATACATACACAAATTGGAAACAAAGTCTTCAATTTGATATGTATATATATCTATAGATAGATAGATAGTATCTTCAGATGGAATACTCAGCAAAATCAGAAAACAAAGTCTTCAATTTGATGATATGTATATATATATATAAATATATATAAAATATATTTAAAATATATATAAATAGATATATATAATAATATATACAATATATATAATACATATAAAAACAAATATATATAAAAATTTGATGATATATATATATACATATCATCAAATTGAAGACTTTGTTTTCTGAATATATACATATCATCAAATTGAAGACTTTGTTTTCTGATTGTGCTGAGTATTCCATCTGAAGATACTGAGCCTTTTTTTAAAAAGATTTTTTTTTATTTATTTGAAAGAGAACACGAGCAGGGAGAGAGGCAGAGGGAGAGGGCGAAGCAGACTTCCTGCTGAGCAGGGAGCCCCACATGGGGTTCAATCCCAGAACTCTGAGACCATGACCCAAGCCAAAGGCAGACGCTTAAATGACTGAGCTACTCAGATGCCCCAGATACTGAGCCTTTTTATTCAGGGAAAAATATTCTGTGGTGGGGGAGTGGTATGGAGAGAGAGAAGGAGGGCAGAGGACAGAAAATATGAGTAAGGAGAATGTATTAAAAATTCAATACGGGTAGTATTGAGGAAAAAGGAGGAAATGAACGACAGGGGACAGAGCTTTTAAAAATCTACCTTGAGGGGAGTAGAAGCCAGAGTAAATAGAGAAGATCAGCAATTTCTAAAGGCAACCCAGGAGTTGGGATCATGGGACTCTGGTCCCAACTTTTTCACCATGGAACTTAAACAAGTGCCCTCCATTTTCTGAGCCTTGATTTCTCCCTCTATAATGTGTGAGTATGGGAGGGTTTTGGGTGAGAGGTATGGACTACATAGAATTCAGTGAAAATTTATTGAAAGGCAATTAGGGGCGAGTTACAGTTCTAGGTACTTAGCTAACTCTAATTTCAACCAGCTTAGCTGGAGTATGATAAGAAACCCTAAAATTTTAAGAAGCTGAACTTTCTGAAACTTCTAGCACAAGGATTGATTCAGGAAGGTAGCTAAGAGGGTCGCTGGAGCAGAAGTAAGGAGGAACTTGGTGGGATGAGAAAGAAGCAACCAGCTGGATTAAGCACTGCAGAGTCATCTGAAACACATAGGAAACAGAGTTTGAGGATCTGCTACCCACTTATCACTGGCAGGCCCTCCCTCTAAGTCTGTTTCGAAATCCACATAATGACCTTCCAACAAGCTAGGTGTTTTGTGCTCTGCTCCCACAAGAGGATTTCATCAGTTATTCGCTCATTCATTCATGAAGTAAACACTGAGGCAGCATATGCAAGGCACTGTCTGCCTTTTGCCCCTGCCTATTGGCTTTTCTTTGAACTTTAGCAGCAGAGCCCTGAATATCTGTTTGCTTTATTTTTTTTCTTCACATTTTTATTTTTTTTAATTTTTTAAATTTTTATTTTTGTCAGAGGTATAGTTTATTTTTTATTATTATTATGTTCAGTTAGCCAACATATATATCATTTTTATTTAAATCCTTTTTTCTTTTTTTTTAATTTCTTTTCAGCATAACAGTATTCATTGTTTTTGCACCACACCCAGTGCTCCATGCAATCCGTGCCCTCTCTAATACCCACCACCTGGTACCCCGACCTCCCACCCCCCGCCACTTCAAAACCCTCAGATTGTTTTTCAGAGTCCATAGTCTCTCATGGTTCACCTCCCCTTCCAATTTCCCCCAACTCCCTTCTCCTATCTAACTCCCCATGTTCTCCATGCTATTTGTTATGCTCCACAAATAAGTGAAACCATATGATAATTGACTCTCTCTGCTTGACTTATTTCACTCAGCATAATCTCTTCCAGTCCCGTCCATGTTGCTACAAAAGTTGGGTATTCATCCTTTCCGATGGAGGCATCATACTCCATAGTGTATATGGACCACATCTTCCCTATCCATTCGTCCATTGAAGGGCATCTTGGCTCTTTGCACCGTTTGGCGACCGTGGCCATTGCTGCTATAAACATTGGGGTACAGATGGCCCTTCTTTTCACTACATCTGTATCTTTGGGGTCAATACCCAGTAGTGCAATGGCAGGGTCATAGGGAAGCTCTATTTTTAATTTCTTAAGGAATCTCCACACTGTTCTCCAAAGTGACTGCACCAACTTGCATTCCCACCAACAGTGTAAGAGGATTACCCTTTCTCCACATCCTCTCCAACACATGTTGTTTCCTGTCTTGCTAATTTTGGCCATTCTAACTGGTGTAAGGTGGTATCTCAATGTGGTTTGAATTTGAATCTCCGTGATGGCTAGTGATAATGAACATTTTTTCATGTGTCTGATAGCCATTTGTATCTCTTCATTGGAGAAGTGTCTGTTCATATCTTCTGCCCATTTTTTGATATGATGATCTGTTTTGTGTGTGTTGAGTTTGAAGAGTTCTTTATAGATCCTGAATATCAACCTTTTGTCTGTACTGTCATTTGCAAATATCTTCTCCCATTCCGTGGGTTGCCTCTCTGTTTTGTTGACTCTTTCCTTTGCTGTGCAGAAGCTTTTGATCTTGATGAAGTCCCAAAAGTTCATTTTCACTTTTGTTTCCTGTGCCTTTGGAGACATATCTTGAAAGAAGTTGCTGTGGCTGATATCGAAGAGATTACTGCCTATGTTCTCCTCTAGGATTCTGATGGATTCCTATCTCATGTTGACTTACCCGCATTTTTATTTAAATTCTAGTTAGTTAATTAACATATAGTGTAATATTGGTTTTAGGAGTAGAATTTAGTGATTCACAACTTCCATAGAACACCCACTGCTCATCACAAGTGCCCTCCTCAGTCCCAATCACCCATTTAGCACATCTCCCACCTACTTCCTTCCATCAGCCCTCAGTTTCTTCTCTACCTTTAAAAGTCTGTTATAGTTTGTTTCCCTCTCTCTCTTTTTTCCCTTTCCCATATATTTATCTGCTTTGTTTCTTAAACTCCACATATAAGTGAGATGATGTGGTATCTGTCTTTCCCTAACTGATTTATTTCACTTAGCATAATATACTCTAGCTGCATCCATGTCATTATAATGGCAAGTTTTCATTCTTTTTGTTGGCTGAGTAATACTTGTGTGTGTGTGTGTGTGTGTGTGTGTGTGTGTGTGTGTGTGTAACCTTTTCTTTATACATTCATCAGTAATGGACATTTGGGTTCTTTTCATCTTTTGGCTATTGTTGATAATGTTGCTATAAACATTTGGGTGCATGTACCCCTTTGAACCTGTATTTTTATATACTTTGGGTAAATACCTAGTAGTGCAATTGATGGACTGTAGGGTAGCTCTATTTTTTTTACTTTTTGAGGAAACTCCACACTGTTTTCCAGAGTGGCTGCACCAGTTTGCATTCCCACCAATAGTGTAAGAAGGTTCCCCTTTCTCTACATCCTCACCAGCACTTGTTGTTTACTGTGTTGATAATTTTAGCCATTCTGTCAAGTGTGAGGTGATATCTCATCATGGTTTTGATTTGTATTTCCCTGATGGTGTGTGATGTTAAGTATTTTTTCATGTATCCATTAGTCATCTGAATGTCTTCTCTGGAAAACTGTCTATCCATGTCTTCTGTCCAATTTTTTTTAAGCTTTTATTCATTTATTTGATAGAGAGAGATCACAAGTAGGCAGAGAGGCAGGCAGAGAAAGAGGGGGAAGCAGGCTCTCCGCTAAATGGAGAGCCTGATGCGAGGCTCAATCCCAGGACCCTGAGATCATGACCTGAGCCGAAGGCGGAGGCTTTAACCCACTGAGCCACCCAGGCTCCCCTTCTGTCCATTTCTTAACTGAATTATTTGGTTATGGGGTGTTGAGTTTGATATCTGCTTGCTTAAATGCTATTTGCCTCCTTGTTTACCAGAGCTTCTCCTTATGGACAAAGTTGCATCCTCAAAGTCACTTCCAGCTGTCAGTCATATCCCTGCAAATCTTGATGATACCTATGACATTGTGTTTACCTTTTTGTGTTTAAATACCAGTGCTGCTGTCTTCATGCCCCATGCTCCATTGGTATACTGACATCTGATACCATAGGTTTTGTTCTCTTTCCCCTTCATAGTTATTTTCTCCTAAGAATTGCTGGGCATCTTGCAGTCATTTTTCTCATTCTCTGCCATTTTCAAAATCTTCCAGGGTGCACATATTTATGGAACAATTTGAGCATTCCATCTTTTTTTTAAGATTTTTTTTAAATTTATATTCATTTGAGAGAGACAGGGAGAGGGAGCGAGAGCACAGGCAGGTGGCAAGGGTCAGGGGGAGAGGGAGAAGCAGATTCCCCACTGACCAAGTTGCCTGACACAGGGCTCAATCCCAGGACCCCAGGATCATTATCTGAGCCAAAGGCAGACACTTAACTGACTGAGCCACCCAGGCACCCCTTGAGCATTTCATTGTTATCCCTTGTTACTTTTTTATTTAGACATTTATAGATGACCCAGCCCACTGTGTGCAAGACACTTTCCTAAGTACAACAAATATGGCAATGAGAAGACTCACAAGGTATCTGCTCTCATGGAACTCCATGCTAGTGGGGGAAACTGATAGTCAACAAATAACTGAATGACATTAATTTATCACCACTTTGATAGATTGTCATAAAGTAGAATGGGGTTGTCTCTAAGTATTCAAATATCCAGCCACAGTACAAAAATAAAATTGTATTTTCACACCATCAAATACATTTCCATACCTACTTCTCTTCTTATAAGCTTGAAGAAGTAATAAAAACAGTACCCATGTCCCTGGTCCTTCAAATGAAGCTCAGATTGTTCTTTGCTCCCTAAAGTTCTTAATGATGTTGTAGCAGTTAAATTGTCATCTAGAAGAAACTGGTTCTGAAACAATGAAGGCTCCTATCCAAAGTTTACCCAAGCCTTTCCCTGAAGCTCTCCAGAAAGATTGTCTTCATGGGTTTGGCCTCCCTTCCTTCCACTGGTATGTACACTTACACCTTCCACCATGACTCAATCTCCCCTCATCCTTGTGTCCCGTTCAGGGCCCTTATGGTGGTCTCACTTCCCCTCACCTCCCAGCCCATCATCTTCTCAGATACACCGGCCCCTTTGCCGCTTTCCTTTGACCTTCTATAAATGCAGCTGCCCACCTCCAAGGCCTTCATATCCCCAAACTTTCTTCTCTGCTCCCAAGAGCTACAGGGCAGAAACAAAACCTTTCCCCTTTTTCCAACACCCCGAGCCTTCCGTCTTCACCCATGGTCCCTCTGGGCTCTCAAGGCCTTAGGGTTCTCTCAGCCCAGCTCCCCTCCTCCAGTAGTGCTTTTCTCCCCAGCTGGGCCCCTGAGCACAGATGTTTCCATTAGCACAGGGAGGCCACCTACAAGGTCCTGGCTCCTGTCCTTTCCATGTTCTTTTCTTTCCAATCCCTGATTCTGAGCAATCCCCCTTTGTCCCCACCCCTACACCTGGCAGCTTCCTCCTGTCCTTCTGATACCTAACACTGTTTAGCACTATCTGAGAAAGTCACCTTATCATCCAAATTGCATCCATTATAAAGTCAGTTGGCAGAGCCTAGGCTAGGTACTCACAGCTTCTCAATAATCCTTATCTTCATTACCTGCATTCTGGCCTTGGAACCATCTTGCCCACAGGTAGTATTCCTCATGCTGCACCCTCACACTCCTTCCATGGAAACCAAAATAAGGTATCTGAGAAGAAAAAAAAAAGAGGACAGTGGTGGTCAGTGTCACTTGGAAGTTACCAAAGTAGGCATGAAAGAGTGCCTTGAATTTTGTACCATAGCAGTCGTTGGTGATGTTGTCTAGAACAATGCCATGGGGTGATGGGGGCTGAAACTTGATTGCACAAGCTGAGGAGTTATAGGTGAGGTAGTATGGAATGTGACTATAGATAAGTATCTTTAAAAGTTCGTGAACAAAAAGGAGAGAGCTTGGATGGTTGTTTAAAAAAAAGAGTTTGAGGGGCACCTGGGTGGCTCAGTGGGTTAAAGCCTCTGCCTTCAGCTCAGGTCATGATCCCAGGGTCCTGGGATCGAGCCCTGCATCGGTCTCTCTGCTCAGTGGGGAGCCTGCTTCCCCTCCTCTCTCTGCCTGCCTTTCTGCCGACTTGTGATCTTTCTCTCTGTCAAATAAATAAATAAAATATTTTTTAAAAAAAGAGTTTGAAATTTAAGGGAAGGAATATTAAAACAGGGCATTCTTGAGCATATTTAAATGCTGTTTGGAAGGACCTGGTAGATAGAAAAAATGAAAAATACAGTAGCACAAAGATAATTTAGTGAATAAATCCTTGAGGACTGGGAACCAGGCAACAGGTCTCAGGATTGGATTAGACAGGTGAAGGAACATCTTCCACTGTAATTGGATGAAGGGAGGTATGTACACAGGTTTGTAGGCATAGTGGCTACAAATTCTTAGCTGGTAGCAACAATTTTCTCTGTGAGACAGGAGGCCAGGTCATCTAAACTGGAAGAAAAGTAGAGGGGAGTGATTGAAGGCTTGTAAAATGTGGATGTTAAAATAAATAGTTATGAAGAATGGCAGAGCAAAGCACATTAGAACAGCAGGTCCAGGTGAGGTCAGTGAATATACAGAAACATCCATCTGTGTATGATGTGGGTTTTTCTCTCCAGCATTACTCAACTGCTTAAAGGCGGTCCAAGAAGAAGCTTATAGTTTGATTCATTTAAGTCTAGAATTTTTTAAAATGTTGCTGCAGTTGGATAATGAGTAAGGGGGCTGAAAATGCTGGTAAACTCAAGGCTATCCCTAGGCTGTGCAGGGCACCAGACAAATATTCTCCATGGCCCCTATAAACTAATTTGTTGACTAAAGTTTAACAAAATAGGGAGAAAGGAGGGATTTCCCTGTCTATTGCTCCATCAGTGTGTGAGGGTTCCTGTAGGATTCAGGCTCCATGTCTTCCTGTTCAGGTCCAAGAACTACATTTTTATGTTCCTTATTGTCCAATGAACTGTGCATGGATAATTCTGCATCTCCCCATGAAGAAGAAAAGGGAAGTATTGCTGTTGCTATTCATGTGTCATGGCTCTTCAGTCTTGGCTCTCTAGGTCCTTGACACCATGAACTTCATACTGGCTATACCATAACTCATGATGCTGCCATCATCCATTGGGCCACAGGTGGAGACTGGCTACCGACTGACTGTCAGACATTGTTACTGTGCTTCGTTGATGATGACCACAAATGCAAGCCTTCCCCAAAATATGCAGGAACATGTGAATGATAAGTTTATTTTTCTGGTCATATTAAATGTACTATTTGGCATTTTTATAGCATAAATGTAGAATAGCACATCTTCCCAATATGTCCTCTCTTGAGCTCTCCGGGATATATCACTGCATTCCTAAAATAGGATCTCTTTCTATGTTGAGTTCAGTCTTGCATTCCATACAGTGCCACTGAAAGAGAGGTTAGGTGAGGGGCCCACTGGCAAAACAAGAAAATGAAGAGTGGTCCCATTCATGTAAGAAAAGTCTATCTTCTGCCAAGGCTTAAGACCAACCTGGGAGAGCACATCATCATATTTATTGGGGGAAAGAGAGAATATTAATTGAAAATTTTGTTGTTGGTACAGAGCAATGGTCTCAGAAATTCTCAAAGGAGATAGGCAGAGCCATCTCCATAAGACAACTTGACAAATGGTATAAAGCCTGCAAGAAGGCTGCAGCGATGATCCGGGTGCCAACAGAGACTGGTGGGGTGGGGAGGGGAGGTAAGCAAGATAAATGACACCTGCCACCACCTTCCCCCACCACCGAGTGCTATCGATAGAAAGTGGCACCAAGGTCTGAAAGTACATATATGACACAAACCCAAGAGTCCGTGGTGAGTCATCAAGAGCCCAGAGCTCTGAGCTCACCCTATGTCCATTGTGAGTGAGTGTTACACCAAATCAAACTATTAACACTGTTATGGTTGCCTAATCTTGTCCATTGATATGAAAGTAATGCCACACCAGTCAGTTTGAAGCATCTTCACACCAGGCCTCCTTTCTAGAACCAAGGCCCAACCTGTAAGGATGCTACCTGGGGCTCCTTGGGGCTCAATACCATGTGTGGGTCAGGATGCCCTTAAGAAAAGAAATGGTGCTTGAGGCTCATATAGATCTTGGTTCAGGCTCAGGGCACTCTGCCTAGATAGCTCTGCTGGCCCTTGGCTAGTCCTTGGCACTGGAAGAAGACAGAAAATATTGTAAAGGTGCTCCAAAGCATAGGGCTTTCTGAAGCATGAAACCAGAGCAGGGCGCCACTTGCCATGAACTAGAACAATACTGGATGAAGTGATGGAGCGTGGGGGGACTCAGGGAAGGGGGAATGAAGACATGATAAGAGAGCCAATGAATAAGAAAACTGAAGGATCATTGGTTAGAAGTACTGAGATAGTTGAATAACTGATATACTGTGAATTAATGATCAAGAAGTTGAGGGTCAAATAGTAAGCCATATGAAGTTGACTTCAAAGTGGAGCAAATGGAGTAAGATAACTTCCAGAGTCATCATGGCCATAATGGTATAGATGAGGGACTAGAGATAAGATCAGGAGGATAAAGCCTGGGTTCTGGGTGGATCATTTTCACAGATGCAATGTGACTCTAGGTTATGGCAATATTTGGGAAGGAGAGAAAGACTGCAAAGAAGGGGCCAGAACTGTTAGGGTAATGAGAGGAGGTGCTGAGGAGAGCAGAGGGCTTGTAAGTCCCATAGCTCCAGGTAAATCGTTCTAAAAAGAAAAAAGCATCTTCCATTCATTCATTTTACAAATACTTATGAAGTACCTAAGATATAATATCTAAACAAAGCATTATCATTTCTCTCATTAGATTTTGTACTTGGTAAGTGCAGGCAGCTAATTAAATGTTTGTTAAATGACTAAATCAATGTCAAGTCCAGTATTAGTGCTGGCAATTAAAACAAATGAACAAGATCCAAACCTTAGCATAAGGAGAGTATATTCCACAACACTATGTCTTGGGGAGCCTGCCAATCATTCTGAGCTGTACACAAGGAAGAGATTATTATCTAAATCTTGCATATGAAAAATAGGCTCAGAAGCATGACGTGATTTGCACAAGGCCACAAGAGTTCATAAGCATCAGAGGCAGGATTCCAAGTTTTCTCTCTTCCTGCTGTTTACCTAATTGGTATCATTTTGTCACCCTATAAAACATCCTTTTTTTTCAATGCCATGAACATCACACTTTTGGGAGACCTGTTTGGATTCCAGCTCCCTCTCCACTTTTCCTCTATAAAGCAGCTCCCTTGAACACTCCCCACAGTCACTTTATCCAGTAAACAAATGAGTACAGCAAGGTCCGTTTAAGAGTAATTTCAGTATCCATTTCGAAAGTCTAGAAAATACTAAAACTACTCTGAACTCTTTAGCTTTGAGTTTCATTTTTCTTAGGTTTTTTTTTTTTCCTTACTAAATCACTCCAGTTAACTACACATTGCATTTAGCAAAGTGCTGCCCACAGAACAGGCATTGAAAGCACAGGCTTTAGAGGTTGCGAAGCAACGCACAGTACTTAAAAAAAAAAAAAAAAATCGCATGTCCGTAGGAAAGTTTGCCTTTCACTGAACCAAGTGTTTCCTCTTGCATTCTCCTGGACCTGCTTTCAAACTCTGTTCTTTGTTGCTTTACAAAAAGATTGTTTCTTCATTAGCCCTTAAACTGTGCTGATAATAGACTCTGGAATTCCTTAAGGGCTGTGTAGTGGGGAGGGGAATGAGGCGGGTGGGCCACTGAACTATTACCATCTTACAATCTCATTCCTATTCTGTGTTTTCTAATAATTAATATCCTATAAAAGCAAATAATATTGCCTAATCGGTTTAAGTACAAAATCCCTCAAATGTGCAATTGTCAGTCGAAATGGATTAATTCTTTTCCTAAGCTTCAGAGTTACACTAAAGTGTCAATTCCCAAGTGGATTTACAAAGAATTCTCCAAGGACGATGAAGGTTTATTTGAATAAGCAGAGTCTTGACACTCTTTAAGAAAGCACTCATCTGGCCTGCTGCAGTGGCTTCCTAACTGGACTACTCTTCTCCATTCTTGGCCCTTCCCCCTCATCCACCAGCTGTACCCTGCCTGAGCTACTTCCCAAGAGTAACATTTGAAGGATCCCCAAGGCCTAGAGAATGACCTATAACTTTTAACTTGGCACATAGGGCTCTCCCCAAACTGATTTTTACACTTGCCTCACACCACATCCTTTCATTTTACAAAACCACTATCCTAACTCATGGGTCTCTCTGAGAGAGTCAAGCCTGAATTTCCCAGTGTCTGAATAGAAGGACCCTGGACTTTGACTGAGGAATGATCCAATCCATTGCTAGTACCTCAGCAATGATTTCGTTTTCTCTCCATTCTGACTGATAGTCGTTTGAGGAAAGCTTGGTGTATTTCAGAGAAGGATGCTAACCAGGAAATATAGAGAAAATTAATGCAGACACAAATCTAAGAACAGAGAAACAGTGGAATTCACAGAAACCACTGTCCAAATCCTAACCCTATGACTTGTCTTTAGTCCTCTTGTCTGAAAGAGCTTATAAGAAAAGGGGCACAACCTCCTGCACCCTTTTCTTTGGGTTGCATGCTGGTAGACTAAAATTCTTGAGCTTGCACCTTGGACAGATTAAGGTATGGTGGGAGCACCAGACTTCTCTGAACTTGCATTGAGATCTGCTCTTCAAATATATGCCTCTGGCTCCAGATTACCCTTCACTTCCATTCTATAAGCACCAGATTCTCCAAGCTTCCTCTCATATCTAGACCCATGAAGAGGAATGTTTTCTCTAGCTGATTAACCAAAGTCTTCCTTAGTGATAGGGTAGATTAGCCCTTTGCTGTGGTCCTGCTAATTGGGGGAGCCACTAGTAGTGTATAACAAAAAGTTCAGGGGTGTGTGTGTGTGTTCACGCACACACATGCATGAGCGTGCACACACACACGTATAATTAGCGTGCCTTTCTACCAGACCCTCAGGTAGCATTCTGGGCTTGCTGTACAGCCTCCCCTGTAAGTTTCTAAGTGGTCCCCAGGGAGACTGCACTTGGCTTTTGGATTGGCCCCACAGCCTGGGAGTCTGGGCCTCCTTGTAGGGTGTGTATACAGAATGGAGTGTGCCACCATTGCCCATAGCCTCTAAGGCACTTCTGGAAGGGAAGTACACACATCTTGGTGATTTAATGGTGCAACTTCCATTCTCATTACTGGGAGACAATTGATTTTGAAAGATGGGAGGTGGAAGATATTTTTATTTTTCTTCTTTGCTTTTTCTTATGTTCTGGAAATTAAACTTATTAGATTAGGGATTAAGCGAGGTGTCATCCAGATAATAACGATTTGATTCAGCAAGTCTTTACCTTACTTAATTTCATCTCAATATTTGAATTCAAATAACTTAAACAACAGATACTTTTCTCTAAAGTTTCAACTTCAAATACGTTACTCTTTACTCCACTATGGGAATTCTTTCTCACATGATTGCAGAGCCAGAATAGACAGAATTGAGCTGCAAGTATTCTCTATGACTTAATGTGTTCAGATTTCTTCTCTATAAGATGCTTTAGAACAGATGGAAAAGATTCATTTCATCGTGTAACATTAGGTATATGCCACAGGGCATGTGTTTGTAGAATTTCTTCTTTCTTACATAGAAATGTAGCCCCTCTCTAGGAGGTATATTTAATAACGAAAATTATGTTGCAAACCTGAAAATGGGAGAAAATAATAACTCTAGACTTCAGAAGCAAAAACTGGCAAGAATATCAGAGTCATCTAACCAAAAGCCCTCATTTTACAGAAAAGGGAAACTGAGGCTCCAACAGTGCCCCTTTTGTCCAATATTATACAACTAGTTGGTGGCTAAACTGAGCCTCACAAAATCTAGGATAATCTCACCTACTGAAAATGTGAACTGAAGTACTTACCAATGAAATGATGGTACCTTGGGTTGGCTTCAAAGAAATCAAAGGCAAGAGGAAGGGGGACAAAAGGTGAGATAAGCTTAGAGATAAAGCAATTTTGGCATGCACACTTATCATTAAGGTTAGATGATGAGTTTATGCATAATCATGATGTTGTTCTTTCTACTTATGTACATGTTGGAAATTTTCCACAATAAAAAGTTTTTTAAATGATGGGTAATTTCACTCTACCAGGATGCTCTATAGTATCTTCTAAGCAATAAGCACTCAAACCTTGGGTGTTGGTGGCTGGACTGGTGAAAGATCCAAAAGAGAAATATGTCATGGAGATTACAGGCTGCTAGCCTCTGCAGACAACTTCCTTCTATGAAGCAGAGATAATGCTGTTGCACAATAGTTAGTGACTGTTAATTCAGACACTGCATTTCAGCTCTGAAGTAAAATAACAGCCCTTTTCATCTTTCCCCCATTAGCAGCTATATTAGACCATGAAATGGACCCCACCCCCAAAGATGTCTACCTCCAATCCCTGGAACCAGGGATTCTATGGTGTCAGATCCCTTCTGAATGGCATCAGTGAGTTATTTGGGTATTATTTAGGCTTTGGGAAGAATTCCATTAAATCATCAGCAAAATTCCACATGCCACTGGGGAAAGAGCAACTTCTTTTCTTCCTTCTTGGCCCAAGTCTTTGGAAACAACTCTCTCCTTTCCATGTGTCTCCAGCAGAAATGCCTTTGGTTGGAGTGCCCCAGACCAGTCCTCACTCATCACCACTCCCTCTCTGCGACTCTTGCACCAGTACCCTTGCTGGACTCCTAAGCCCCACGCTGGCTCCTTTTCCCCTCTTTGTCAAGGTAGATGCTCCCACCAAAGCCAAGTTCTAAAAGCTCTCACCTGGATCTTTCAGCCTGCCATAGCTTCCCATCAGTCATCTAGAGTAGAATGTATAGCACTAGAAAACACGAAGAGCCATATGAGAGATATAAAGAAAAGTTATGGAAATTCAGAGTGTGTGAAGTGTTTACAGTTGAGGGATGAAGAAAAATTCTCAGGGAGAATTTTCTGAAGGAGGAATCAATGGAGCTACACTTTGAGGATAAATAAAATTTGGACAGGTAGAGATGAAGTGAGGAAGAAGAAGAATACTTTCATGGTGCAAAAACAATGAATACCATTATGTTGAAAATAAATTAATTAATTAATTAGTTAAAAAATAAAATAAAAGACTTCAGTAACAGATTTCTTTAAATAAGTAGCTCCTTTATTATATTAAGAATATAACAAGATAAAAGTGTCAAAATCTTGTTAAGTTTGAAGCTGGGTGATAAACATATAGAATTCATTATATTATTCTCTTTATTTTCATGCATGCTTAAAGATTTTCATAGGAAAATGAATATGGCTGTGTATGTATGTATGTATTTTGGAGTGATCAGAATTTTTGCTAATACTCTCTAATACAGCAGAGGAGCTTTTAGGCCAAAAACTATTTGGGTATTAAAAGCAAAATATTTCTCACTGTGGGTATTAAAAGTAAAATATTTTCTTCTAGTAAGTCAGGAGTGAATGTGGTCTCAGAAGTGGTACAGTACAAGCACCAGCTCCTTAAATTGAAATTGTTGAGGCACTAAGTCTTTAGGGAATTTGAAGATGTAACAGAATGAGACTACTGGCATCCTACGTCTTGGGCCTTAGACCCTAATTTCCATAATATTGTATGCTTAACCTCTTTTGGATGTTTCTAATTTTCATAATGGCTTCTACTTTGTTTTTTTTTCAACCAGAGGACCATAATATTTCATTGATCAACTCTAAAGACTTGAGGGGATAATTTGCCTTAACTCTGAGGCATTGATGCCTTGTTTTCTGTTTGTTTCCATGAAACCTATACCCATTAAGTAGAATGAGGCAAGATAAGAGATAAGAAAGATAAGAGTTTGAATTTGTAATCTAGAAATTGAGTTTTAAGATTGACATACAACAGAAATACTTTTCTTCTTATAGTAATGGTATGCTAGTGTGTATATATATAATTATATATAATTAAAAGTTTTATTGATACAAATAATGTGTAGCACACAATTTACAAATAAAATATACAGTTTTTTGGTAAATTCTATACATACAATTTATTCTCCCAGAAAACTTGATTTTTGTCAAGCTCTTGTATCCATAGACAACTTATATTCAACTTGTATCCATAGACAACTCATATTCAAGTACAATTTGACAAGGGTAACTATATCCCAATCTGCTAATTCTTTTCCCAATAAATTTATTGTCATTGAATTTGATATATGATTACAAACATACTTCGTTATTGTACAAATTATATTTTATTAAACTGCAGCATTTTTTAGTTCAACATTATATATGGCAGAAATTCACTAGTTTACCAATGATGCAGGTGACTTTTTTTTTAACTTATTTATTTGACAGAGAGAGATCACAAGTAGGCAGAGAGGCAGGCAGAGGGGTGGAGGAAGCAGGCTCCCTGCTGAGCAGAGAGCCCAATGATGGACTCGATCCCAGGACCCTGAGATCATGACCTGAGCCGAAGGCAGAGGCTTAACCCACTGAGCCACCCAGGTGCCCCGGTGCAGGTGACTTTTTGCTGAATCAGATGAGAGTTTTCAAATATTGGAAAAATATTTCTGTAATTTTTTGTGCTAGTCACAACATGTAATGGTTACAGACCCAACACATTTTTAGGTTTCATCTACATTATTAATATTTTCACCATCACTTTCTTTAATCTTGACGATATATCGAGTCCTGACACAGTGTTTTCTGATTCCCATGATGTGAATACTCTTATTATGGCTGATTTCAAACTACCAACAAGATGTTGCTGAATGTGAAGTCAGAGACAGATGTACTGTGGCATACTACTGTAGAGTACTTCCGGCATAGAGAAGCAATAGAAAAAAGTAATATCAAGACCACACATAGCAACAAAATATAAAAAAATACACAATTTTGTGTTTAGAATATCGGTTCACTTTGCTTTTAATATAATTTATTTAATTATAATTTTATATAGTTGAATTTTTAATAATGAGAGTGTTTAACAATCAGCTCACACATGCCTGAAATTTTAATAATGAACTCCCATAAGTGGGTATGAGCTGGCTCTAGCACACCAATTTCTTACAGTCATGTAAACATCATATCTAGGAAATGAGAATTCTAGGTGGATGACCTGACTTCTTTTTAATAGTGAAAACCTAAAATATATGCAAAAGTAGATATGGAATATTATAATGAACCTTCATGTACCTACCACTCAGCTTTGACAACCACCAATATTTTGCCAAACGCATTTCATCTATCCTCTCTCTCCTTTTTTATTTTATTTTATTTTATTATTTTTTAAAGATTTTTATTATTCATTTGAGAAATAGCACAAGAAGGGTGAGCAGCACAGGGGGAGAGAGAAGCTGGCTCCTCACTGAGCAGGGAGCCTAAGCAGGTCTTGGCTTGATCCCAAGACCCTGAGATCATGACCTGAGCCAAAGGCAGATGCTAAACTGACTGAGCCACCCAGGTACCTCTCTCCTTTATTTTAAAGCAAAAATCATTTTCTGGGTCACAGTGTAGCACAGAGTAGCAAGAGAACAAGACCCACCTACTGTGAGCAGGACAGGTGTTTGGGGGTTTAACAGCCACAGATGCAGGAGGTGGCTGTTGAAATGGATGGGGATGTGTGACCAGTAGCCAAGAAGAACAGCAAGAGAAGATGAAATCTAGATGAATATTTGACCACAAATGCAAGATAAAGTACTTGGATGTCTCAGCAGTGGGGAAGTGGTCTCAAAATTAAGGCATCTTGGGCAAGGTGTTCCTTAGGAAAGCTGGCAGATAGGTTTCAGTGCTTAATAGGACCCAGTGTCTATTTGAGATTGAGCCAAACGTAAGAGAGACCACTCCCAAGAGAAGCAGCATTAAAAACCAATACATTCTGAGCAGCTATTCTCAGACTTGAGTATACAGAAAAATCACCTGTAAAAAATGATTTTTACAAAAAAATCATTTGAACTTCCTAAATGCAAATTCTTGGGAGGCACCTCAGGAATCTTCACTTTGAATCAGTGATCCTGGTCATTCTGAGTCAGGTGGTCCCATAACCTTTGAGAAAATTTGCTCTAAATCTCAAGAGTGGAGAACCTTCCTTCCTTGCAATCATCGCCCCCCCCCCATAATACAATTGATTTTCAGTTCTTTCTATAAAATGGCTGGGAAAATGTTGTCTTTCACTTGACATGACTGATAAAAGAATGAATCTGACATAATTCATAAACTGAAAAGCTTGAAAAAAAAATGTTACTGAGCATGTATTTTGTTCCAGGCACTGTGCACAGCGCTTTAAATGAATTGGTCCCCAAGCTAATAACTTATTATTAAGAAACAGCTGTGGGAAGTGTTAGAAGCCCATATTTATTGAGTGCTTCTTCCATGTCAGTACATAGTAAACACTAACTCAATTTCTCCTACAACTCTTTAAATAGATACTATTATTATTATCATTATGCCAGTTTTACAAATAAGAAAACCACTCATCGGGGTGCCTGGGTGGCTCATGGGTTAAAGCCTCTTCTTTCGGTTCAGGTCATGATCCCAGGGTCCTGGGATCAAGCCCTGCATCAGGCTCTCTACTCAGCGGGAAACCTGCTTCCTCCTCTCTCTCTCTCTCTGCCTGCCTCTCTGCCTACTTGTGATCTCTGTCTATCAAATAAATAAATAAAATCTTAAAAAAAAAAAAAAAGGAAAACCACTCATCTGAGGTCACATAGGGAGTAAATGGTAGAGCTAGGATTAAATGCAAGCATTCTATCTCCAGAGACCACCAAGTTCTTCAAAGAATGGCTTCCATACGCAGGTCTCTGAATTTGTCCAGGCTAAATTTTTTATTGTGGTAAAATAGACGTAGAAGTCACCATCTTAACTATTTTTTAAGTATTTATTTATTTATCAGACAGAGTGAGAGCACACAAGCCAGGAGAACAGCAGGCAGAGGGAGAAGCAGGATCCCCACTGAGCAAGGAGTTTAATGTGGGACTCGATCCCAGGACCCTGGGATCATGACTTGAGCCAAAGACGGACGCTTAACTGACTTAGCCACCCAGGTGCCCCTTAACTATTTTTTAAGTAAACAGTTCAGTGGCATTAAGTGCAGCCACCTTCATAAGTCTTTTATCTCCCCAAGCTGGAAGTCTTTAAGTATTGCCCAGACTCATTTTGACTACCGGGTGCGATGGGTCTCTCTCTAGTTGCTTTCAGCCCATCCCTGCAGGGTAGCTACAGTGGAAGTCCACTTTCACTCCTGTATTTCTCCTTATTTAGGGGGAATATGTGTTTTGCTTAAACCACATTTTCCTTTCATATTTATCTTGTTTTTGAGTTCACAATGCTGCTTCCCCCTCCCTACTTCATTTTCACAATTATACATTTTGGAACACTCACCTCACGAGTCCTAAAAGATGCTAATAGTGTGAGAAACCCAGCTGCCCCTTCTGGCTCCCCTCCTGCTGCCCCTTGTGAAGAGCCCCCAGCCCCCGGCCTCTCCCAACAATACACTGTCCTCTTTGTATTCAGCTTTGTCCTTATAGTGTAGTGACATCCCTTTTCTCTCCTCCCAGGACCCCAGTGGCTACCTCTCTGGCCTTCTGCATTCTTAGCTCACTTGTTGTACAAGTCCCTATGCTAAGTTGTGATTTGTGTTTGTGTCATTTTAATGAGTCCTTCAAGGCTTCCTTTGAACTCCCTGTACCCCCTCTCCCTCCCCTCAGCTCTTTTGCTTTGCCCTATCCCAGGCTGGGAGCAAACTCCCTTATACTGATTTATCCGGGCTGGGTCTGCTGCGCTCATTCTGTCTGTTTCTTCCTTTCCATAGATTCCCTACCTCCACCACCACCCCATCCTCACCTTTCTTGCTCAGTGGATTCCTGCAAAACAGTCTCTTCTTGAAAAGGTGAGACTTCTGCCTCTCGTCCAGCTATCATTTACTGAGATCCCTCTGTCCCTCTTAGCTCCTTTATTGGTTAAGTTCAGTTTTTCTCCCATGGATATTGAAATGCAACCTCCTTAATAGTCTTCCCCTTCTCAGAGATGCCTGGGACACTCTGCTCTTCATTTTCTCCTTTTCCTCTGGCACTGTAGTCTGCCCTTATGGTCTTCATCTCTTCAAAGACCAAGCTTATGCCCTGAGTTCTTTTGCCAATAGCACAGCTGAGTCATCAAAGCCTCTTGTCCCATCTGTGATTTCTTCTACAACACTCATGTCTTGTCTTTGGGTCTTCTCAACATGTGCACTGAAAGGAATTTCCAAACCAAAATTGGAATGATGACTGCTTTATTCTCACTTAGGTTTGGCAATTATGAAGTGTCCCCAAAGTGATAAAGACTAAATCCCTCTGAGTTCTCACAATGTGCTCCATGTGCATGCTCTGGGAAATAAAACCCAAAGCAGCAGTGCTCCTTCCCCAGATTCAACCCTTGCCTGACTCAAGCTGGAAAACCCCCACCTGCCCCTCCAGATTTCTGGGTCATGCTTGCACAGTCAAGCTAGCTCCCAGTGCTGTCTGCTTCTTGTCCTGCAACTGTGAGTGTGTCTACAACAGGTACCTAATCAGGTCAGTGCTTCATTCCTGCAGAAAACGAACAGATTCCCTGGGTAAGGCCTGCCAAGAGGAATCATCCTGCCGCCACTCTGGCCCCTTTCTCCTGATATGGTTTCCACTACAAATCAAATTTCTCTGCTCAGAGAAGCTCCCATCAAAACTCTTATTCCCCAGGACGTGAATTACTGTTAATCGCTCTCGGGGGTCAGTTGCAATGAAATTAATCAGCAAGGTCCCCACAAAGTTGTCTTTGGCTGAGTAGCTACCCTTGTCCTCCCACTGAATATTCCCCAGCAGGGGTTTCCTGTTTGTCTTGTCCACCCCAAGGAAACTGGAGAGATGCTTCTCACTTGCTCTTGCCTTTCCCTCCTCTCAATGTCTTTAGTCAGGCAATATTATCTTCCTTTTCTTTCACACTTCATCCTTGAAATTCTTTACATTTATCTCCCTATAATCTGCCCCAGTACTTGGGGTTATCTTTGTCTTACTTCTTCTGAGGGTCTTTGCTTGCAGTGAGCTCCCAAGTAGATGTTACAAGAGAGTTTCCCTCTCTAGCTTGATTTATGCTTACCCTGTCTTCCAGCTCTGGGTGGCAATGTGAACTGCTCAGACTTCTTGTTGCAGTGGCCATACTGCCTCCCCGCATACCCTGCTGCACTCACCCTTTACTTGGAACTGACACTTGCTCTAATCTTCCAGTGTCCCTTTAGGTAAATAGGGCAATAATCAAATAGCATCTCAATTTTGCATTTGAGAAAAAGCTGAGAGAGATTTCATGACGGCCCCAAAGTCCCTTGGTGAGTTGGTACTAGGGTCATAACTATGACTCAAGCTTCCTGGCTCATTGTTGGGTATTCTGTCTAGTAGATGCTGCCATGATCCATTATCCAAATAACTTCTGACTTAGGCCAACCATCTGTGAATAACCCTCATTTCCCGGACCATGCCTGCCACTGAGGAATTGAGGGTCTGGTTGTAGTTAAGAGTCTCTAAATGACTTAAGCTTTTAATAACAGACCTACTGCAGGTAATTGTGTGTTAATGAAGCACTCCATTCATGCTCTGTGCCCCTTTCACAGTAATTTCTGTGAGCACAAGAGAGGCCTTGGGGCATGATAGTCCCCCTCACCATTCTTCCCACCCACTTTGTCAGTTTATTACCATTTCTTCCCTTTGCAAAGATTGCTTACCTTCTGCTCAAAATATCCTTGCTTTCTCCCTCTTTGCCTCTGTCTTTCTACCCTAGCCTGCTATTAATGTGCCATATGACCCTGAGATAATTATTCCATCTCCCTGTCCTTGGTCTACAAATCACATCCCTCATTAAGAAAATAAATTCATCAATATTATCTGGACTTGTTCAAACACCAGACCAGAGTCTTGATAAAAAAGCAAACCTAGGGATGCCTGGTTGGCTCAGTCAGTTAAGCTGCTGCCTTTGGCTCACATCATGATCCCAGGGTCCTGGGATCGAGTCCCACATCGGGCTCCTTGCTCATAAGGGAGGCTGCTTTTCTCTCTGCCTCTGCCTGCTTGTGCCTTCTCTCTCTCTCTCTCTCTCTCTCTCTCTCTCTTTCTGATCTATAAATAAATAAACAAAATCTTTAAAAAAAAAAAGCAAACCTAGATATTTACTCAAAGGATTAAAAAAATACAAATTTGAAGGGATATATGCACCTGATGTTTATTGCAGCATCACCAACAATAGCCTAACAATGGGGAGAGCCCAAATATCCATCGACTGGTGAGTGGATAAAGAAGATGTGGCACATATATATAGTGGAATATTACTCAGCCATCAAAAAGAATGAAATCTTGTCATTTACAATGATGTAGATGGAGCTGGAGTATACTATGCTCAGTGAAATAAGTCAGTCAGAGAAAGACAAATACCATATGATTTCACTCATATGTGGAATTTAAGAAAGAAAATAGATGAACATATAAAAAGACAAAGGAAACAAACTACAAGAGACTCTTAATGATAGAGAACAAACACAGGGTTGATGGAAGGAAGAGAATAGGGGATACGCTAGATGGGTGATATGTATTAAAATGGGCACTTGTGATGAGCACTGGTTGTTGCATGTAATGAATTACTAAATTCAAAAGCAAACCTAGAAGGATTGAGAGAGGAATCCATATTTTCTCAAAGGATGCACAGCAAGACCTGAATGAATGGAATGACATACCTGGTTCAGAAGAGAAATTCTTAATATTACCAAGATACATATATTTTGCAAATTAGTATAAAATATGATTCCAATCAAAGGAACAATGATGATTTTTTTGAACTGTACAAATTGATTCTGCATTTCTTCTGAATTATAAATAAGATACTTTAAAAAAGAAGAACAAGGGGGCGCCTGGGTGGCTCAGTGGGTTAAAGTCTCTGCTGTCAGCTCCAGTCATGATCCCAGGGTCCTGAGATCAAGCCCCGCATCAGGCTCTCTGCTCCGCGGGGAGCCTGCTTCCTCCTCTCTCTCTCTGCCTGCCTCTCTGCCTACTTGTGATCTCTGTCTGTCAAATAAATAAATAAAATCTTAAAAAAAAATAAAAAGAAGAACAATAAGGAAGACATAAATACTAAATATCAAAATCTATCATAAAGTCTCAGTAAATAAAACAGCATGATTCCAGCACAGAATCAAGTAGGCCAATGAAACAGGATAAGCATTCTAGAAACAAACATATACATCTGTCTATGAATGTAATATATGATAAGGTCGATATTTCAAACTAATGGGGAAAGTAAGAGTTATTCAACAAATAAAGTGTGGAGATCATTACCTATTTGGGAAAAAAATATAGAACCCTGTTTCACTCATCAAAAAAATATTCAGGTGACTTAACAACTGATATGTAAAAACCATGGAGTTTGAGGAGAAAATGCAGAATAATATTTTTCTTATCTTGAAGTAAAATGTTCAGACCCAGAAACCATAAAGTGAAATATTGAAAATATGACTACATAAAAGATTGAAAATGACTGTTTTTAATAAAATACATATAAACAAAGGTAAAAGACAAGCAATAGACAAGGAAATATATTTGCAACACATCTAACAGAGGCAAAGAATTTCAACAAACTATTCAATAAAAATGGATAAAGAATGTCATTCACAGATTTCTTAAATAATCCAAATAACCAATAAAAATACAAAGAGACATGTTCATCTTCACAAAATTAAGACATAAAACTTAAAGTGATACACCATGTTCCCAGTCATATTAATAAGCTTAAAAATATTGCTAATATTGAGGTGCCTGGGTGGCTCAGTCAGTTAAACATCCTACTCTTGGTTTCAGTTGAGGTCATGTTCTTATGGGTCATCAGATTGAGCCACCCCAGCTGGCTCTACACTAAGCTTGAAGATTCTTTCCCTCTGCCTGCCCCCCACTCACACTTGCGTGCTCTCTTTCCCAAATAAGTAAATAAATCCTCCAAAAATACTGCTAATATCAAGTATTGTTGAGTATAAAAGGGACTGGATATCCATGGATATTAAAATATATGTGTATGTATTCATATATGAGGGAAACTAAGTAGTGTTTACTATCATTTTAGATCTATATGCTCCACAACACGAAAATTCCATTCTAAGAATCCATAACTCATTCTACAAAAATATTATTACAAATTTGTATAAAATATGTGTTTGAAGATGTTTGTTTCAACCTTGTTTTTAATAGTTAAAAAAGGGAGATGAGCAGCCTGGTGACTGTCAGTAGGGAATGATTCAGTTTATTAAAATGCATCCACATGAAGGAAACTAGGCAGCCATAAAAAAGCAGGGGGTTGATTGACATGTCTTATAAAAACACCCAAGATGCCTTGTTAGGTGAAAGTAGTCTCATACATTTAACATGATTGCAATTTAAGTTTTTTTAAAAATGTATTTAAGCATAAAACCAGGTCAAAGGTTTAGGCACCAAAATGTTTTCAGGATTAGCCTTACCCCCTTTGGGGTTATTAGAGGGGCTACAGTGGATACTCTCACTGTTTATTTTATACTATTTCCTTAAGAGGTGTCAGAATGAA
The DNA here is from genome assembly GCF_011764305.1 of Mustela putorius furo. Taxonomy (NCBI): domain Eukaryota; kingdom Metazoa; phylum Chordata; class Mammalia; order Carnivora; family Mustelidae; genus Mustela; species Mustela putorius. The sequence goes on from NW_025422048.1 coordinate 3,537,976, forward strand.
TGCAATATTTATGTTTTTCTGTGTTTTAAAAATACAAACAAAATCACTAAAAGAGTCAAAAGAATTAATATGAGTAAAGAGTCAATAATTTCATTTATTCATTTAATCAACATTTAAGCACCTGCTTGAGTTCTGGGGCTACAGTAGTGACTAAACTGTGGTGCCTGTCCTTAAGGAGGTTACATTTACATATGCATGCATAAGCATGAATGGGAAGGAAGGAGAGAGAGAGAGAGAAAAAAAGTATGAGAGAGGGAAATAAGCACACAATGATAATCTTACTCGAAGAGTATTAACACAATCAACTGAAACAGCAAATATGGAGGCAGATTTTAGAAGATGGAGGTGATGATGAATTTGGTTTTGGACATGTAGAGTTCGGAGATACCTGGGGGACATCCAGATAGAAATACCCAACAGACAGATAGATGATCCTGGGGTTTGAAGGGATAGATTGGAGCTAAAGATATGTTTCTGAGAGCACTCTGCCCAAGATAATAATGGAACTCATGAGAGTGGGCAAGGTCATCTAATAAGATTGTGAACAGTGACAAAAGCCCCATCTGGGAACCTTGATATTGAAAGGTCATGCAGAAGAAGAATGACCAGCCCTGACGAGTGTGGAGACCTGCAATGAATCTTCCACACTTAATACCAGAGATGCCATTAGTGGTGTTGATGAGAGCAAGTCCCAGGGTAGAATCCAGATTGTGATGCATTAGGAGGAAGAGGAATGAGTTTGTGGATTACCCTTGTGAAAATTTTGGATAGGAATAAAAGGAAAGGAATCTTAGTCACAAGGGTCAGAAAAGTTTTTTTAATAAAGATGTGGCTACCCAGAGAAGAGATTAACCTCGATTTCTATTTTGTATCCTTTTTTTTCCTTCACTTATAGTATGAGCATTTCCTCACATCAGTAGTGTTTCAAAATATTGTGTTTTTTTTATTTCTATGTAGCATTTACATAGCAATAGCATACTTACTTAACTAGTAATATATTTATGGACCATATTGAACAAAATGGCAATTGGTGGACATTTAGGTTGTGGAGAGCCACGAAATCGATGCAAGGAGTCACGTATGCGGAGGTGCCCGGGGATTGAGGAAGCGAGACTGATTGGCTGGCTGCAAGCATGGGTGAGCCCGTGCTCGCAGCGTGATCAGGGAGAGGGGCGTGGACTAGATCGGTGATTGGCCGAGGTAAAGGATATAAAGCGGAGAGACTGTCGGGACAGGGAGAGAACTAATAAAGAAGCTTGCCACCCATCACGTTTGCGGGTCGTTCTTGCCGGCGAGAGCGACATAGGTTATTCCCAATTTGAGACTATTATGAGTAACACCTTTATACATAAATCTTTGAACTTATCTCTGAAGCAGCTTAGAATGTGTGCCAATAAGAGTAGAATTCCTGGGCCAAAGGCTGTGAAATATCTAAACCTCTTGATACATATTGCTAATTGCCTTCCTGCAGTGTGATAAATTCCCCTTTCCTTACACCTCTACCACAATGGGCATTCTCACTTAAAGAGAAGCTTTCATTTGGTAGACAATAAGGACAGTATTTTAAAATTTGTGGTTTTTACTGCTAATGAGGTTATCATATTTATTGGCCTTTTGTATTTTTTCATTTTGAATTGTCTATTGCCTATGTTTCTATTGAATTTATCTTTTTTTCTTTTTTAAAAATTTATTTATTTGAGAGAGAGAGAAAATGAGAGAGACCGAGGTCAGTAGGAGAAGCAGTCCCCCTGCCAAGCAGGGAGCCCGATGTGAGACTCAATCCTGGAACTCCAAGATCATGACCTGAGCTGAAGGCAGCTGCTTAACCAATTGAGCCACCTAGGGTCCTGAATTCATCTTTTTCTTATTGATTTCTCAGAATACTTGGTATATATGTGTTGCAAATATTGTTCTGAGTCTGTCATTTGCCTTTCAATTTTATTTTTGGTGATTTTCTTGATTTGTAGTTCTTCCTTTTTTATAATCATGTTTATCAAATTTTCTCTTTATGGTTTCTTCCCTTGTTTTCATGCTGAATATGGTTTATTTACCCACAAATCACATTATTATTCACCTTCACTTCCTCCTCCCTTCATTATTTCTTTTTGTACATGTAACTCTTTTTGTGCTTCTTTATTTCTTTTTTTTAATATTTTATTTATTTATTTGATAGAGATCTCAAGCAGGCAGAGAGGCAGGCAGAGAGGGGGAGGCAGGCTCCCCACCCAGCAGAGAGCCCGATGCTGGGCTCGATCCCAGGACCCCAGGACAATGACCTGAGCCGAAGGCAGAGTCTTTAGCCCACTGAGTCACCCAGGTGCTCCCATGTTTCTTTATTTCTTAAACTAAAAGTGTATTCCATGCTTATTCGAAAACACACACAGATTCTGTGGGATTTTTTTGTTTTTATGAGCATATATCAAAATGAACACTGGGAATTATATGCAACTGATGATTTACTGAACACTACATCTGAAATTAATGATGTAATATAATTTGGCTAGTTGAATTCAAACTAAAAATAAGAAAGAAATGTCATTGCAATATGCCATGTGAAGAAAAAGGCATCCAATAAACTAATCAATTATTTTTTTAAAAGATTTTATTTATTTGACAGAGATCACAAGTAGGCAGAGAGGCAGACAGAGAGAGAGGGGGAAGCAGGCTCCCCGCTGACCAGAGAGCCCAATGCGGGGCTCGATCTCAGGACACTGGGATCATGACCTGAGCCAAAGGCAGAGGCTTTAACCCACTGAGCCACCCAGGCGCCCCTAATCAATTATTTTTAATAAAGACGTTTTATCTATATAGTCTTTACCTATAGAGTTTTCTCAAAAGAGATCTCACTAGACATATTACTGTACAACAGTATCTTTTTTTTTAACTTTTAATTTTTTATTTTTTATAAACATATATTTTTAGTCCCCAGGGGTACAGGTCTGTGAATCACCAGGTTTACACACTTCACAGCACTCACCAAAGCACATACCCTCCCCAATGTGCATAATCCCACCCCCTTCTCCCAAACCCCCTCCCCCCCCTCAACAGTATCTTTTTTTAACCTGGAAGTTCTATTTTAAAGGGAGAGTGGGTTTTTTTTTTTTATGCTTGTCTATTTAAGATAAAGTGTTTTTATTTTTTTTCTTCTTTTTATTAAGTTTTTATTTAAATTCCAGTGAGTTAACATACAATGTTTTATTGTTTCAGGTGTACAATATAGCAATTCAGTACTTCCATAAATTACCTGTGTGCAACAGTATCTTAAGGTGAGTCTTCCATTTTATACATACATGCTTATTTATCTTATTTTTTTAATTGTCACACATCAAACTCCTTAAATAATCAGAATTTGTTTTGGAGTATCCTGTGAGGGCCATCTTTAATAAGACATTTTTGTACCAAAGAGTTAACCAATTATCCAGTGACATTTATGGAATAAGTAACATTTATAGATTAGAAATGATACCTTTATGCATAACAAATTCTTGTATACTGGGACCTGTTTCTAGGCTTTTTAGTTTGTTCCATTAATCTATGTCTATCTCTTACAGTGATGCTGCACTGTTTTGTTCTATCTTTATACCTTTGAATGTCTAGTAGCACTGATAATAGTGGAAGAGAGAATAGAGGAGGAAAATGAAATCCTTACCCTAGGCACACAACTTAATGAACCTCTGAATATTTCAGTGATCCAGCAATATCAACCCAACTACTTTTAATTGTGTAGGGTTTTGCTTATTATTTATTATTTTTGTTTAGCTTGTCATTTTGGCTTGGTTTGAACCAGTGTAATTCCTGGTAAGACTTAAAGGCAAAGATCTATGGTTACTCATTCTCCAAATGTCAGATCTGCCAGGGCAGAGAAGACATGCTGGCTGGCTCCTCACCACCTGTGTAGGGAGAGAGCAGGTATACTTAGCTTGGTTGCACTACCCAAGGCCCTAAGGTTGACTTGAGGAAAGTAGTGACTCTTCTTGCATGGACAAGAATTAAGCACAATAATCATTGTGTTTTACTGTATTAGGGGAATGTGGAAGGGGAGGTAATCCCCAGACATAGACGCACACACTTGCTCATGTCCAACACTTACCACATGACATGCTCAAGAAGGCACCGGTGGGGTTTTCAAGGACTTCAGATCAAAGAAGCCTAAACAGGGTTTTGTAAACCCAGGGAAAATTTCACTTCCCACAAATTCAAATCAGGGCCCTCCTCTTCTCAATACACCAAATCTACACCATGCTTCCCAGGCTCCCCATCATTATTAGTTTATAAAGATTCATTGATATTCAATTAAGTAGTTCTAATGTTCTCAATGCAGCCCTAGACAGCACTTTATGAAAGAATACATCCGCCCTCTGGAGACAGCTGGGGAAGCCAATTAGTCGGGGTAAATTTGCATATCAATCCAGCTGTGGAATGAAGTCAGCCTTATTCACCAGTCACAATGTGAAGAGCAAAGGGGGGACTCCAAGTGCTCCCTTGTCCTTTATTCCCTCACCTCAAGTGAGCCACAGCCTTCATTAAAATGCTGTGAATAGTGGGAGAGAAAACCCCTAAATGCTCCCATTCCCTGCCAAGTATGCACTATCACTTAGAAGCAATTATTAATGGAGAATGTTTAATGCCCTCCCAAAGGTTGGTACTAATTCACATAAATATTGTATCACTTAACAAAGGATATTTGTTTGAGAGTTTGAAAAATTGGGTAGTAATTCTATTGTTGAGTTAAACTTCAGTATAATGAGGTTCCACTTTCTAATGATTCTATTATATAGCAAGGATTCAATTCAATTCAACAAACATTTAATGAGTCACTACTATGCTAAGATCCCGCACAAAATGCTAGAATGTGCAGAAGCATTTTGCTCAGGCACCAACAGTAACTTTCAGAGATCATGAAATCAAAGACCATGACAGTTCGAGTCCCTAAGCTCACTGAGCCCAACCCCAGATTCATTCAAAGTTCTGCCACTAGAAGTCTCCCAAGACAGCCTTGCAAATCTCTAAGGCATTTTATTATTTCTCCACTGGTTTCCCCTTTTTCAAGCTAAATTGAAGCTCTTCTACCTTTGGCAGCCCTCTACACCAGTGCAGGCCCTCTGCCGAACACAGTGAAGTTTGTCCTCAACCCCTCTAAGAGTGTATAAGCCAGAACTGAACACAATGCCTGACAAGTCCCTGGTCAGGCTCTCATTCTTCTGTTTCTAGAGGACATACCAATTAATGCAGCTTATAATCAATATCACCTTTAGCAGTAAGAGCACACTGCTGAATCACACTGGATTTCCAATGAAAATCCTAAAATCAGGAATATAATGTAAAAAAAACCACACAGGATTGTGAATCAGTCAGATTTAGGTTTGTCACACTTGGAATAATAATTGTAATCTTGTGCAAGTTAATTCACCTCTGTAAACTTCAGTTTCCCCATTTTTCAATATTAATCTTTGTTTTCCATCTTTTGAGAAGGATTATTAGATATTATAAAGAGTATTTTTCAGAGCAAGGTGAGTTCAGGTGGACTGTTAGATAAATTTAACACATTTTTTTATTAATTCAGTAACTTAGCCTGGTTGACTTGAGGTTTAGGATATAAGGAGTCTGTTTAATGAAACACTGATAAACTCTGTAAATGTTTGTCATTATACTTTTATGCAAGAGTCCATCCTGGGCACAGGAGAAGAAGGAAAGACAATGGTTTCTGTTGAATAGGTTGTGTTTATGCTGGGGCAGGGCCAAACACTTGTACTAGAATTATCTCATTTAATCTTCTGAACAAATGTTATCCCATTTGGTCTTCACAAAAAAAAAAAAAAAATCCCTATGAAGTGTGAATTACTGTATGTACGACTATACCAAATTTTCAGGTGAAAATATAGGTTTAGTGAAATAAATCCTCTGCCCAAATCAGTCAGTGCAAAATCAGAACATACAGCTAATTCTATGACTCTGGAGGAAGACGTGTTCTAGCCAGTCATTCTTGTTGTTCTCAAACCATTATGGTCTACAGATATGACCCTGAGGAACTCCCTTCTTCTCTCTCTGGGCCTCAGCTTTTACACATGGAAGGTGATGGTTTGGAACTAGGTCCTCAAAGGGTTTTTCTAACTCTGACTTTTTCTGACTTTACTTAAGTTAAAAGAAAAATCTCTGACATTGGTGTTCTTTCAGCAATTTGTCCAGAAGTCATTCTGACAGAATTCTTCCTTTGGATTTGGCAGCCTGGTTAATTTGTAAGTGAAAAGTACTTTCTCCAAAGTGAAGAGGAAAACTGGGAGATTTGTTAATTAACTAAGGGCAATGAGAACAACTCTCTTTTGCCTTTGTTTCCAGGACACCTTGTCTCTTCATTTTTCTTCCATTTGTCTGGTAGCTCCTACTTAGTCTACTCCTCAGACTTGTCCTCCACATGTTCCAAGAAATTCTAGCTGGGACACCTGGGTGGCTCAGTTGGTTAAGTGACTGCCTTTGGCTGGGGTCATGATCCTGGAGTCTAGGGATAGAGTTCCACATCACATAGGACCCCCTGCTCAGCGGGGGGTCATCTTCTCCCTCTGACCCTCCCCCCTGCTTGTGCTTTCTCTCTCTCATTCTCTCTCTCAAATGAATAAAAAAAATTTTAAAAAAAGAAAAGAAAAGATCTAGCTATCTAACTGTGGAGAAGCCTTTACCAATAAGGAGTTCCCAACTACTAGAAGTGTTCAATCAGAGGTTAAATATCTATGAGAGACCTGATACAAGAAATTCCCACAGTAAGTGTTAAGTTCAATTAGACAACTTTTAAATAAAGTTATTTCCAACTCCAAATTTCATGAGTCTACCAAGTGCTAAATAAAAACTCTGGTCAAAGAAATGCTATAGGAATTCACAGTCAACAGAAAGTCTCCCTAGTTTTTGTTTGTTTGCTTGTTCAGTTTTTTTTAAGACTTTATTTATTTGACAGAGATCACAAGTAGGCAGAGAGAGAGTGGGAAGCAGGCTCTCTGCTGAGCAGAGAACCTGATGCAGGACTTGATCCTAGGACCCTGAGATCATGACCTGAGCCGAAGGCAGAGGCTTAACCCACTGGGCCACCCAGGCGCCCCAACCCTAGTTTTAAGCTGAGTCTAAGGGAAGGTTGGCGAATCCTAAAGGACATAATAATTAAATGAAATAGATCAATTTCAGTCTATCCCAACATAAAAGCTTTCCAAAACTATTGACTATGACTTCTACAATTGCTTTATATGATGGTCCAAAGAACGGATTGGATTTTAAAGCTGAATTGCGTAAGTGTTAAAATACCTGTCTAGGCAGCCCCTTTGTCAGTAACTCTGGACAGACTGCAAGTTAGGAAGAGTGGACTGAATAAGCTCCAGAATGCAGGACTCTGTTTCTACTGTTCTGCCATCTTTACGCTTCATGCAAACTGTACAACTCGGGACTCTACAACCTGCCATATGCATCTTTCCAACTCTTAGCCTTTGCCCATGTTATGCTGTCTCCCTGGAATGCATCTTTCCTTTTCAGAGTAATACAATTTTGGCCATTCATTTAAAAAAATGCCTGTCTGTCTACATATTAATTATCCTCTTTAACATGTTTGGATAACATTGCCATAAACCATCACCCAGTCAATGGTTATAATGCTACTCATTTTTTTTTAATCCAAGAACATCTCTCCCTTTTTTTTTTTTGTATTGAGATATGATTACCTGAATTTAGGTCTGTCTGAAGGAAAAGAGGGCAGAAATGGAGAGAATCCTCCTGCCCTTTAACCTAAATTCTCAATTCTCAAGTCTGTCCAACACTACACTTCCTACTCTCCTCCACCATCACACAAGAATCTTTTGTTTCTGGGGACTCTTGAAAGAACTGCAGGTTCCATCTGGAGCCTATCTTCTTCTACATTTTAAGAATAAATTTCTCTTTGGTGCCAAATAGCTTTTTGCTATTATTTAGGGGTTTAGATAGAGTTTATATTCAAAATTTTGGTCACATTTCTTCTGAAGTTTTCTTGATAACAGGATTGCCATTTTAAATTTTCAATCATGCTTCTGAAATTTCCCCTTTAAGTTTCAAATTGTTTTTATGTCACCAAACTCTATACTCTGGCCTCTTCAGCTGGTAAGACAGTCAGTCTCACCAGGAGTCATAGTTGTGGGACTTGGCACAGATGGAACTGAGGGTATTATGCTAAGTGAAATAAGTCCATCAGAGAAAGACAAATACCATATGATTTCACTTATATGTGGAGTTTAAGAAACAAAACAGATACATATAAGGGAAGGGGAGAAGAAATAAAGTAAGATGAAAATTGATAGGGAGGCTAACCATAAGAGACACTGAACTCTCGGAAATAAACTGAGGGTTACTGGAGGGGAGGTGGGTAGGATGAAGGGGTAACTGAGGGATGAGCACTAAGGAGGGCACTTAATGGAATGAGCACTGGGTGTTCTATGCAACTGATGAATCACTAAATTATACCCCTAAAACTAATAGTACACGATATATTAAGTAAATTGAATTTAAATAAAGAATAAATATTTTACATGGCAAATGCACCATAAACAAAATCAAAAGACAACTGCCAAATGTGTAGAAGGTATTTGCAACATATACTAGACAAAGGAATCATAAACCTAAAAATGAAGAACTCAGAAAATGAGGGAAGTAGAGACAGGACCAGGGAAGAGCAAGGCAGTTCAATAGAGCTGATACATGGAGTGGGTCAAGGAAAGGTACTGTCAACCTAAGGTTAGGAGGATGATTGGAAGAACAATGTATTTGTATCTGCAGTTTATAAAGAGTGGAATAGAAAGGTTGGGAAATGGATACAGAAGTTCTTAAAGTAATCCATCTAAGAGATGATGGTTGTTCAAACCAAGAATTAAGAACAAAAGATGAACTAAATTGTTTTTTTTAAAGATTTTATTTATTTATTTGACAGACAGAGATTACAAGTAGACCGAGAGGCAGGCAGAGAGAGAAGAAGGGAAGCAGACTCCCTGCTGAGCAGAGAACCCAAAGCAGGGCTCGATCCCAGAACCCTGGGATCGTGACCTGAGCTGAAGGCAGAGGCTTTAACCCATGAGCCGCCCAGGGGCCCCAAAAGATGAATTAAATTGTTATTGAAAAGGAGAAGGTACTGGATTGATCAACTAAATGGACTAAATGGATGAGGTAGGAGTCTTGGATGAAACCTGGGATTTCAATATAGACAACGAGGTACGTGGTAGTGCCAGACAGAATGTAGAGAGCACTAACATTAATTTATTTTTGTTTTAAGTGTAGTTGACACACAGCTTCACATTAGTTTCAGGTGTGCAACAGAGAATCCAAACATTTAAATTCTGTCTCAGAATTAAATATGATCCATGTAAATTGTTGAGTCCTGTGTTTGGCATATAGAAATTATGAAATGAGGTTAGCTATTGTTGTTTTCAGCTAACCTGATTTGATTAATCCCAACATAATTCACTATGAAGTATTATTTAAAATTGGTATTTGGGATTTTCTAAGCAGATGTGAGTTCAAATTGTCCAACTTTCCAGCTTTCTGACTCTAAACCAGTTTCTTAACCTTTCTTGGCCTCAATGCCCTCTTTTTGAAAATAAGAGTAAATATTATTAATCTGGCAGTGGTATTTTTTAAGATTTTATTTATTTATTTGACAGAGAGATCACAAGTAGGCAGAGAGGCAGGCAGAGAGAGAGGGAAGCAGACTCCCTGCTGAGCAGAGAGCCCGATGTAGGACTCGATCCCAGGACCCTGAGATCATGACCTGAGCTGAAGGCAGAGGCTTAACCCACTGAGCCTCCCAGGCGCCCCTCTGGCAATGGTTTTATGAAAATTAGAGATAAGAGAAGTAAAGCGTCTTGAGTGATGCTTATCACATAGTAGGGATTTAGTAAATGGTAGCTCAAACAAAAAGCCACATTGTTCATTTCAAGCCTTTAGATTAGGTTGGGGATTCTCCCTTATTTATCTTCTTAATTCCCATAGACTACCTGCCTAGAAGAGAGTCTTACCTGTAATAGATACTCAGTAAATATGTATCAAATCTATGATAAATTTTTTGCTAGACCTTTCACTATCTTTTTCCTGCTAATCTGCCCAAGACTATTAATCCTCATTTTAAAAATATTCCTCCTAAGGTTATAGGCGCCTCGGTTACAGCTCCTTCTAGTTTAATTTCCACCGCACCTTTTTAAAGTTGCAATGACTCATGCTTCGTAATTCCACACCTTCTTAGAAAACTGTACCAACTCCTTCCATCCCCACTCCCAACCCCACATGGGAGTTTGATTCAATAGTAAATGTTCAGTCCTTGTCTGGCTTGAGTGTAATGAAAATTACTCAGTTTATTGAACCTTTTGTAGAACTTCTGCAGTTGATTAATGAGATGCTCAAACAACTTGAATTTAATCACGGTGAATCATAGCCACTGAAAAAGGCATTTAATTTGACCTGAAATATTTGCACAAGAAAAATATTAAAGCTCAGACATGACTTGTGATTAGCAACTCTATAAAAATAACCATGTGAAGTTTTGTAAAATTGAGGGACAAAGGACCAAAAACCCATTAGAAAAGTGTGGAAACTACATAAAAAGATAATAATTCACCCTGAAAAAGAACATAAAAATGACCCTTAAACATGTGAAAAATATTCAAACTCAGTACATATTAGAGAGCTGTTGATGAAAGTATACTGAGATACAGCTTGTTACCTAGCAGACAAGCAAAACTAAGAATTATGACAACAGAATCTGTTGATAAGTCTGTGGGGGAATCACACATGCTCATACATTGCTGCTGAGAATGCGAATCAGTACAGCACTTCCAGAGGGCAATTGGTAACACCTAATAGAACTTTCCAACACAGAAATTTCGATTTTGAGAACCTATTCTTGAAGATGAACTTAAAACAATCCAAAAATACTTATGCACAAGAATGTTCCTGTGGGGCGCCTGGGTGGCTCGGTGGGTTAAAGCCTCTGCTTTCGGCTCAGGTCATGATTCCAGATTCGAGCCCCGCATCCGGCTCTCTGCTCCGCGAGGAGCCTGCTTCCTCCTCTCTCTCTCTGCCTGCCTCTCTGCCTACTTGTGGTCTCTGTCTGTCAAATAAGTTAATTAATTAAAATATTAAAAAAAAAGAATGTTCCTGCAGCATAGTTTGTAACTGCAAAGTATTGGAAGCAACCTACATGTCCACACATAGGAGAGTGCTTGAATAAATGATGCATAAAAAAGAATGAAGAAGCTCTTCATGAACTGATGTGGAGTGATTTCTATGGCATTAATACACAAGTGAAAAAAATTAAAGTGCAGAAGGGTATCAGAATGGCAGTGTAAGAGATTCCAAAAATGTGTTTCTCCATAAAAGCAAGAATGTCACAAAAAGGCTCAAAATCAACTTTTTCAGAACTCAGGAAGTTAACCTAAGTCCTAGAACAAACAATCCAAGGAGAGTTTATTCCAGAAAAATGACTGAATCTTAGTAAGAACTATGAGATTTCGTGGTGCTTTAACTTTCCCTAATTCCATTCCTTTCCCTTAGCAAAGTGTATATATTGTGTTATTCTTTTTAAAGAAATTTAAAAATGGACAGAACTGATCTGTGTTAATAGACATTATTAAAACAGTGGTTAAATTTGGGGAATGTATTGACTGAGTTGGGACATGAAAATACCTTCTGGGATTATAGAAATGTTTTATATCTTCATCTGGAAGATAGTGATATAAAAATGCACATATGAGTGAATAGCCATTTAGTCATACACTTCATATGTGTGCATATCATTGTATATAATGTATAGTTTAACTAAAATTTAAAAACTACGATGTGGCTTTAGTGAAGGGTAGACAAATAGACTAATGAGACAGACTAGACAGTCTAGAGAGAAATAGCTAAATGACAGAGAGATGATAAATAATTTTTATTTTTTGATTAATTATAACAAATACGGCAATGGGGCAAAGGATGAAATATGAACCATGACTATATAAAAAAATTGAACTTTGACTGATACCTTACACCAAACACAAAAAAATAGCTTAAGATGAAGCATAGACTTAAATGTTAATGGCAAAACAATAATATTACTAAAAGAAAAACTTGGAGAATATTCATTATATTAATCAGAAATTTCTTAAGCACAATGCATAGTCATAAAAGGAAAAACTAATTAAATTAGACTTCATAATATTAAGGATTTTGTCCCTCAAAAAATACAATTAAGAGAGAGAAAGAAGGCAAACCACAGACAAAGAGAAGATATTCATAAAAAATATATATATATATCCAGAATATATAAATAATTTCTTCTACTGCCAATAAGAAAACAGAAACCTCAAATTTAAAATAGCCAGAATGTTTGTTCACACCCTTCACTAAAGAAGATACATGATCACACCAATGATCATGTGAAAGATGGTCAACATTATTAATCATTTTAAAAAATGCAAATTGAAAATATAATGGTATAGTACTAGATACTAGAATAACTAAAATTAAAAGGCTGAGATTACTGAATGTTGGCAAGAATGCAGAGCACCTCAAACATATACATTGCTGGTGCCAATATAAATTGGGTCAAATCCTTTACAAAAATATTTGGCAGTGCGTACTAAAACTAAATACACACATAATCATGACTCAGCAATTCCAAACCTAGGTATATTACCAAGAGCAATGAATCCCTATGTGTACCAAAAGGCATGTACAAAAATGTTCATAATAGCTTTCTTCATAGCAGCCCCAACCCAAAAAATAGCCCAAATATTCATTGTAGTATAATGGATTTAAAAATTGTTATAGTCAATATGATGGAATCATACACAGCAATGAAAAAGAGCGTACTTCTACCAAAAGCAATGCAAATATATCACAGGCAAATTTGTAAGCAGAAAAGCCAGATACAAAGAGAACATATTAACGCTGCCATTTAAATGGAGTTGAAGAGCCAGCAAAATTAATTTAGCATAATGGCACCCTCTAAGTGCTAGAAATGTTTTATATCTTGATTTCTGTGGTGGTTACACAGATGCAAACATACTTAAAAATTCATTGAGCTCTACACTGAAGATTTGTGTAATTTACTCTATGTAAAATTGTATCTTAACATAAAATAAAGTTGACATGTATAAAAATGTTGATAGGAACACTTTTTATAATAGCCCCAAATTGGAAACAGCCCAAATGTTCATCAGCAGTCTGTCTACAAAATCACTAAATAAATTGTGGTATATTCATCCTGTAGTTACTAATATAAAAATGAAACAAAAAACACTCAAACTACTGATGCATACAAAAAGTGAATGAATTTCAAAGACATAATATGGAGCAAAAGAAGCCAGACTAATATATGATTCATGAATTCTATTCCTAGATATATATCCCAAATAATTGAAAGCAGGAAATTAAACAAATACTTGAAAATCAATATTCACAGCAGCACTTTTCACAATGCCCAAAAGGTGGAAACAGTCTGCCAATGGATGAATGAATTAACAAAACGGGATGTATCCATACAGTGGAATATTATTCAGCCATGAAAAATGAAGTACTGATACCTGCTATGATATTGCTGAACCTTGAAGACATATATTCAGTGAAAGAAGCCAGACAGAAAAGGACAAATATTGAGTGATTTCATCTATATGAGATTCCTAGAATAGGCAAATTCATAGAGACAGAAAGTAGACTAGAGGTCACCAGGAGCTGCAGAGGGGTTAATAGGGAATTATTATTTAATGGCTGCACAGTTTATGTTTCAGGTGATGGGTGAGAGTCACACAATGCTGTGAATGTACTTAATGCCTTGAACTATATACTTAAAAATGATTAAATGGTTAATTTTATGTTATATACATTTTATCACAATTAGAAAAAATAAGAAACTGTATAAAATAGAATATATACTGTATACTTCTTTTTATATGAAGTCCTAGAAAAGATAGAATTAATGTATGGAGATTAAGGTCAAAAGAATGGCTGCTTTTGTATGAAGCATTGACTTAAAGAAGGCAAAATGGAACCTTCTAGAAGACTATATCTTCCTCAGAGTGGTATTTACACAGATGTATACATACATAAAAATTTGCCAAGCTGTCACTTTACAGTATGCACATTTCATTTCCATTAAAGAGGAAAAAAGTAGAAACTGGAGGAAACTGTTATTTAAACAGTCACAATGGCTGTGGCAAATCAGAAGCTTCTTGACTTTGGGGAAAGGAGAGGGCCAGGATAAAGGAGAGAGAGGCAGAGAGAAAACCCCTAGCTCTGTGCGTAACCTACAGCTTGTTCTTGTGGCGGAGGGGATTTTAGGGATGGAAGTAGGGCAGGTGAGCATGTTTCTTCAGGCACTTCAGAGTAGAGTGTGGGACAAAGTTGTAAAAAGTGTGGATAGCTTTTTCTTTCCTCCCTTTTCCTTTCAGAAGCCCGTACCCCTTTGAGCCCCCTGGAGAATAGTGCAGGGTTTCCAGGAATATTGGCAAAAGTTTTGCACAGGGAGTCAGCCTGATGTCCAGCAGTCATTCTGATGGGGCTCAAACCACTGTGATTTGGGCATGAAAATTTAAGATGACCTCAATTATACTCACAGCCTGGCTAAAGCTGGATAGAACAACTACATGTATATAACTCTGTGAGTATGTATATACACGTTTTTTTCCCCCCTGCCTTAGGTTTTTTTTTTAAATTTTTATTTATTTTTTAAAATTTTTTATTTTTTATAAACATGTATTTTTATCCCCAGGGGTACAGGTCTGTGAATCAGCACTCACCAAAGCACATACTAAGTGTATACATTTTCTAAACAAAGTTGATATCCTACAGTGTATTATTTTGAATCCACTTTTATTTTTACAGAGCACATTATTTGGGGCATTTCCTTGTCCTTAGAGATTCTTTTGAGACTGTGTTCCTGAGGTCAGGGAACCTTGCCCAGTGGCTGGGGTCTTGTCACCCATCTTGCAGCCAGAAAGGAAACCACCTGTCCTCCTGTTTCCCACTTCTGTGCCTCCCCTCACAGGTTCTTAAGTTCTGTTTCTTGGTCCCAGCAGCCTCTGGGGTTGTGAAATTATTGGAGTCTGGTTTCATGCCTTCCATGGGTGTAAAAAAAAAAAAAAAATCTGTTTTCAGAAGTCATGGCAGACAAGGCCCAGAAGTCTAAGAACAGGCAGGTCAGATCACCCATTGTCACCACACACACCAAACCTCGACCCCAACCTGACCAGAGTTTGCCAAGCCAAAAAACTGGGGGAAGAGTGGTCATTTGACTTGCTATGGAATATAGCAAGCTCACAGAAAGGATAGAACTTGTACCCAGTTCTTCTGATCCAAGGTCAATGCTTTTCCACACACCTCCCAACCCTCCCCACAAGGAATCTAGCGGAGGAAGTGAATTTATTAACAAATCACACACCAAAGCCACAAAATCACTTTTATTAAATTGCTACCACAAGTACAGAATCAAATTAAGGCAGTATAATACATTTCCACTTATCCTTACAAACTTTTATAAACTTAACTTTATGTGTTAGTTTGAATCAATAGTTGAAATTTGTATTAAACAATTTTTTCTTCAATTCTAGACAAAAGTCATTTATTTACTGGGCTGTCAGGTGTGCTGATACAAGACATGTACAACTTAATGTTGTGGATGACAGAACCTCAGCCAAAGGTAATGAGACTCCTGTCTCCCTCCCCTATTACCTTGAATTCCCTTCTGAATGAAAAAGGAAAATGTAAAAACTGATTATGTAGAAATACCAGGCTGTCTAAAAAAAATCTCTTTTTTTAGACAGGATTTGAAGGATTGAATTATAGGATTTGTAGGATTGAATTATAATATTAAATACATGACTATAATTGATCCTAGTGACTACAAATTTAGATTTTAGGAGAAGCAACTAGTTTATGAATGAATTTGTTTCTCTGGAACTAAATGAAAGAAAATTCTGGTGAATGCTTAAAAAGGTAAGTGACTACAAGGTAAAAACATCTCATCACTTGCATTCATGTTTGACTATAAAAATCAGCACCAATATTTGAATTTTCATCAATTAGAAATAATTCGGTTTGGACATATCTTCCCTTTTGCCATTTGAACTCATAGGCATAAAAATGCACTTTAATAGAGCTTATCAAATTGTGTTCTTCAGATATGGGTCATATCTTGTTGCTGAAATTTACAAAAGAAACTGTTTCAAGTACTTGCACTTTATCAAAACTACCCTTCTGACTGCCATTAAAAGTACAATATAGAATGACACACTTTAAAACATAAAACTTTGCCGTCACATTTACTTACAGAAGCGCTCCTCCCCCAACCCTGGGGGGATGAGAGAAGAAAGCAGGAAAAAGAAGAAGGAAATGAGTTGAGGGGAGGAAGGGGGACATGGGGAAATCAAGGTCTAAAATTTCAAGGATCACTGTTGGCTCAAGGTCAACTACAGGAAGAAAGGGAGGCTCAGAATAACAGATGTCAAACTTAGGGGAAATTTGATCTCTAAAATAGCAAGCATGCACATGTGCGCACGCGCGCGCGCACACACACACATACACTTTCAGAGTATGTTACGTAAAGGAGTATGCCTACAAGGTGGATGTAGCTTACACTATGTGAGTTCATGTCTGTGTGTCTGTGTGTCTGTGTGTAGGTGCCGTAAGTTATCTCACTTTGAATTACATATGCTAGATAAACTTGAAAGTGGATCACTACTTGGCCACCCCTAAGAGCATTTTTCACATAGCCATTTCATCAGAATCAACTTCAACATCAATAACCACAATCTTATGGTAATCATTGGTGGTAGTGGTGGTCACAGTGGGGTCAGGAAGGTTGGCAGCAGCGGCGGCTGCAAGCTCTGGTAGGCTGGCAGCAGACTCAGGGGAACCACTGGCAGGGCTGCAGACAGGCTCAGGGAGGTCAGTGATGTCACACTCGAAGTGGCCGGCAGCGATGGTCTCAGGGTGACAGGAGGCAGTAAGCTCAGGGTGGTCAGCAGCGACAGACTCAGTGTGGCTGGCGATCACTGGTTGGAGTTGGCTGGTGGTAGCAGGCTCAGTATTATCAGCAGTGGTGGGCTCAAGGGGGGTGGTAGCAGGCTTGAGGTAGCCAGCTGTGGGTCTAGGGTGGCTGGTGGCAGGGCTGAAGGCAACCTCAGAGTGGCTGCTGGCAGGAACATGGTGGCCAGTGACAGGTTTAGGGTGGCTGGAGGCCGACTTGAAATGGACAGAGGCAGGCTTGAAATGGACAGAGTCAGCCTTAAAGTGGACAGAGGCAGGCTTAGGATAGACAGTGGCAGACTTGGGGTGACCAGACGCAGACTCGGAGTGACCAGAAGCCAGCTTGGAGTGACTAAAGACAGATTTATGGTGGCCAGAGACAGACTTGCGGTAGGCAGAGGCAGACCTGGAGTGCCCAGAAGCCGGTTTGGGATGGCCAGAGGCACGTTCAGGTTGGCCAGCTGCAGCATCACCGGGTAGTGGAACATTCCGGGCACTCATCGGCATTTCCTCTACAACAGGACTGGCACGGGCACGATCCTGTTCATGGGCTTGTTCACGGGCTTGGTCTCGGGCACGGGCACGGGCACGGGCCAGGGCACGGGCCTCCCGAGTCTCCCGAATATCAGAGATGAGGCCAGAGAGGAACAGGATAGGGTGCCGCATAGCATGGAAGATGGTCCAGTATTCTCTTCGGAAATTCTCATTGAGAAGCCCATAGATCACAGCGTTGAGGCAGCTGTTGAAGTAGGCTATGAAGTAGGCTGCAAGATAAAGCCAGTTGGGGATCTTGCCTGCCATCTCTTTCGGACTGACAGCCACCAAGACAGTAAGCACATTGATAGGACACCAGCACACTGCAAAGAGGAGGAAGATCACAAACATGGTTAGAAAATTGCGCACCTCAGCAAGCTGGTTGTCAGGATTCTGCCCCGCCGGGTTACGGGCTGCCAGCACTTTGGTCCAGATCCTCACATAGCAGAAACCCACGATGAGCAGAGGGAGGACGAAGTGGATGCAGACGATGGTCACAGCAAAGACAGGGTTGTTCAGATAGTTGAAGATGCAGGTGTAGGTGCGAGGATCATACTCAATGGTACCGATATACATGTTGGGCAGGACAGCCAGGACGGTCATGATCCAGGTGATGACCAGGAAGATGCAGGTATTGCGCACACTGAAGATCCGCTCATACTGGAGGCTGTGACAGATGTAGCAGTAACGGTTGATGGCAATGGCCACGATGTTGAAGATAGAACCGACCACGCTCAGCCCTGTGATGAATCCAACCATCTGGCATTGCAACTGGCTCAGATCCCAGCCCCCAATGGCCATGGCATGCAGCATCAGAGGGTAGGGGTAGATGGCTACCAACAAGTCGGCCACAGAGAGGCTCACGACGAAGATGTTGCCTGCAAAATATACATGGGAAGAAAGGGAAGAAAAACAGAGAAAAATAAATGGTTAAGTATGGAAATCTATAAATTGAAACTGAGGAAAAGACCAGCTGAAGTGGTGACAATTTAGAATTCTAGAATTATTTTAGGGAAATATTTTTATGTTTTTATTTTCGTATGCAAGCATTATTCTGATGCACAACTAGGTTTGGGGGACCTGTCTTTTGGGCCCCTTTTTCCTTTCAAACAATGTCATGTCTGCTTTGAGAAAAAAGCGAACTTCTGTCAGAAAGCAGTAAGCAGGCTGCCACCAGTTTGAGCAAAACAAAATGCAAGCTTTTTTCCCTACAGGGGGCTAGGGAGAGAAGGGGGAGGGGCGTAGAGGCGATCGTGATGAAGCCGGGGGTAGGAAGTAGGCTAGATGTGTAGGGGGGAGGGAAGAGACTGAAGGAATGTCAGGGAGCCTAACCACCAACGCCCCCACACACACCCCGGGAAAAAAACGAGCCTTCTACCTCCTCTAGGCCAGCATTGCGTTTACAACGCTAACACGTCTAAGAGAATGGTCTGAGAAAGGGCACCGTCTTCTTAGGAAAACGGCATCAGACAATAATCTATGAAAAAGCCCAGTCAGTACTTACCATTTCCGAGGTAGGCTAAGAGTGAAAACTGAGGGGAATGGGGTGGGGGGGGGTGGGGGGGGAGACCCTGTAAAATTTAGTATGAAGCCATAAACAGCGCGTAGGGTGAAAAACAATCAGGAAAAGCCCTGCAAGGATTAGCAGAGGTGCCGGCTTCCAGCGGGTCCAGCGCAGAATCGCTCACCCGCACGTTCCGCTCCCTGTGTAGGAGCTCCTGGCCCGACGCTGAACTTGACTGGAGCCTGTGGCTAAACAGGAAAGTAAAGGCCTGGGGGGGGGGGCTCGGCTGCCACTCCCGTTTTGTAGGGCAGTGGTAGGAACGTTTTTGCGAAACCTTTCCAAAAAAAGGAGGAAGAGGACAAATGCAGGCACAGAACACTCTTTTTTTCTTTTTTTTTTTTTTTGGAAACGCCTCGATGCTAATTAGCATTAGTGTGGCAAAATATTGCGCTTTCTCTTCAACTAGGAGAAAATGAGCACTTTTTATTTTTTTAAAGATTTTATTTATTTATTTGACAGAGAGAAATCACAGGTAAGCAGAGAGGCAGGCAGGGAGAGGAGGAAACAGGCTCCTCACGGAGCAGAGAGCCCGATGCGGGGCTCGATCCCAGGACTCTGGGATCATGACCTGAGCGGAAGGCAGAGGCTTAACCCACTGAGCCACCCAGGCGCCCCAAATGAGCACTTTTTAAAACGGCAAAGAAATGGTTCCCTCTGCCCTCCTGCCAACGCTGCCAAGGCGCGGCCTCAGCGCTTTCTACCAGGAGGTTCTTTCTAGGGTTTTCTCTCAAAGAAATGAATTGAGAGAAGAGAAGTGGAAAAGACAGAGGGAAAAGCCTTAAAAACAAAACCACAACTACCATAAAGGAGAAGGGAAAAAGGAAAAGGAAGAAGAAAAGTCAAGAAAGAAAATGGGCTTCGCAGGTGGTCCCTGGGGCTGCGTGGTTCCTGGGGGCCCGCACTGCTGGAACGAAGGTGAGGTCCAAGCGTGCGGCCCCACGTCTCCAGGGGACCAAAAGGAAATCAGACACGCCCACCAGAGTTTAAAAGAAAACTTTTCATGACTGTGCGCCCGTCAGTGCATCTTGAAACTTGTATGGTAGTTGTGATTTCTCATCCCCGGAAAGTAATCCCCCAGAGACTGGCTGACTCCCCTCCCCAGAGCCCCGCCCGCCGGGTCCTGCGGGTACCCGACCGGCTCCCCTCTCCCCCGCCGCCTCTGCCCCCTCTCCCCGCTCTCCCCCCAACCCGGCCCCAGCCGACTGAGACCCCAGCAGCAGAGATCCCGGGCGCCGCCCCCTCCCTCCCGGGACCCTAGCGCGGAATTCGGTCCCCTTCGCTCCTCCTCTCCCCTTCTCGGCCCTCTCCAGCCCAACGTGCAAAAGGGGCTTACCGCTTTGCAGGGTCCGCCACCCCCCCCCACCCCCCCGCACAGGTCCCCGAGCCCAGCCACCTCCCTCGCCTGCCCCAGCCGCGGTCGCAGCTGGCCCCTCCCCTCCACACTGGCTCAGAGCGAGGGGATTGTCGCTCGGCTCGCTCCGCGCCCCAGCTCCTCACCCCGTCCCAGCGCCCCACACTTTGCAGTCTCTCCGCGTCTCCCGCCACCCACTCTGAGCTCTTCCGCGACCCACCCGCCATCCTCGCCCTGTTCTGCCGTCTTCTACCCCATCCCCGCCGGACGCCAAGCTCCGGGGTCTCCTCCACCCCGCCCTGGGACCCCCAATACCCGGCTTACGGATTTCGCGATCTCCGCCGCTGCTGCCGTCGCTGCCACCGCCTGCCGCGCCCAGACCGCCGCTCTGCTCGCTCCGCCTTGCGCCCTGGGACGCGCGGACGGAGCTCGGCTCCGGGGGACTCAGACCACCACCCGGCTCCACACTCAGACGCTAGGGTCTAAGCTCCGCTGCCTGGGAGCCGCCCTGGAGCCGCCCGGGAGTCCCAGGGCCGCAGCAGCGGGGGCTCAGCTGGCTTTAGGGCGCGGCCGCTGCGCTGCGCTCCTGTAAGCGCCACCGCAGCCGCCGCAGCCGCCGCGAACTTAACTTTCCGGAGCGGGTCGCAACCCCGCGGCTCCCTTCTACCCGCACCGCCTGGGCGCGGTCCCCTCTGTGGCGTCCATCCAAGCGTACTATCCCCAGACGGTGGTGGCACTCCCGGCTCGGGTGCTGGCTCCCTCTGCATCAGGTCTCGGACAGGGCAGGACTCGGCGGTCTGCCTCGCTCCGCGGGAACCAGGCTTTGCACTTGGACGCCAAAAGCTAATTTCCTGAGCTCCCTCAGCCTTGAGAAGCTCTAAATTAAGGGGGTCTCCGCATAACATCACCGCACAGGTTTGCAAGGAATTTGGGGATAGGGAAGTTCACTGTGAGGGCGCTGCCCAAGGGTTCCCTATTTCAGGCACCAGAACTCGTGCCCGAGGGGTGGCATGTGGCTGAATGCTGGGTAGGAAAATGGAAAGGTGACTTACCAGAATTTCGAAGCTTCTTGTTCTTTGTCACAGCCAGGATGACCATGGAGTTGCCGATCAGGTCTACGACGATGGTGATGACCATTGCGCAGAACATAAAGATGATTAGAGCTGGTGGGTAGTCTGGCTGTGGCAGCTTACAGCCAATGCAGCCGTATGGGGTGGGAACTGCCCGGGTGGGCCCCATGTTGCTGCTGGAGACCGTTAGGATCTCCCAGCCGGTCTCCCAGCAGGAACACCTGCTCTGCCACCCGGAGCCTGGAGCTTCTGGAAAGCTGCTTCCCCTCGGAGAACCAGAGAGCGAATGACAGCATCCCGCCCCTCTCCGATGAGCTTTTAAAGCCTCAAGAGGCGCTAGCCCCACCCCAAGTCCCTCCCCCCGACCAATCAGAGCTCCCTGAACACCCCCGCTTTGGTCTCCAACTCTTTTTGGACAAATCCACATCGAGGTGTCGTCTTGCTTCCGACTGCCTTGTTTGTGCTTCCCCTCTAGCCACCCCTCCCCATCCCCTAGGTACCTTGCGTCGTGACAAGCTCAGAATCCACCTCCCCGCCCCCGGCCACTGCGCATTTGTTTCTAGCAAGTTCTTCTCCCTCCCTTTCCAATGCAAACAACCAGCAAAGCGATGTAAAACGCAGGGGAGGGGCAGGGGGTCCCTCTTGAGGTCCAGTTTCAACCCATGCCAGTCTGTAGCCCCCAACAGAGTGGGAAGGGGAGCCAGTGATATGCGCCCCTACGGTCCCCCTGAAAGGTTCATTCCACTCCAGGTCTTGCCCCTTCAGAACCTTCTGCATGTCGTGAAGGACCAGGGGACAGCTTCCCAGAGCTTCCATCCTCAGTCTGGGTGACCAGTCTCTAGGAAACTTGTCTCTCCTCCACTGCCTGCCAGGAGCCGGTCGGCTCTCTTAGCGGCAGCAACGAGTGACGGTTCAGTCGATCCCGGACTTAGCCGAGGGAGATGTCCCCTGCACCTGACTCTGGGAGCTGGGAGTGAGTCTGCAATGTGGATGCGAGGGGAGATAGCTGGTGGCTATTTGTCCCAATCTTTGGGGCCATCGAGACCCGGAGCTGATCCCCTTCCCCACTGCCGAGCGCCCTGGCTTCGGGAGCTCAGATTTTGGTTTGGGGAAAAGTAAAGGGGAGTAAGAGAGCCCTTTTCTTGGGTCGCCGCTCCTCTAAGAAATCCTGGGCGACGGTTTCGGCTCTTGTCCCCTCTGGAGTTGCTCTGCACACTCTACTGGGTAGAACTGGGATGTCGAGCAGCCCCAGGGAGCTGCGTTGCAGCAGCGGAACCGGCGCGGAGGTGCCGGGCACCACGGCCAAGAAGACAGCGGGAAACTAGCGCCTCCGTCGCGTCCCAGGCGTACAGCTCATCTCCGTCCACGCGCTGTCAGGGCTCTCATTTCCACCTCATTCGGTCAGTCCGCCCCTAGCCCCGTAAATCCCCCTCCGGAGGCGTCACGGTTCCCTGTGGTGCGCCCAGATTCGTGAAGCGCGCGGGCCATGGGAAATCCGAAAGGCGGGGGCTGAACTAAAAGGGCAAGATTCGGTCCTCGCTCCCTCCACAACTGTGGTCGTGGGGATGGATTCTACCCGCTACTCAAAGTTACGGCTCTTGTTGAGAATACCAGCAAACACTTCGAAACTTGTCCCAGACTAGCCTTCTTGTTGCGTGGGGGGGTGGGGGGTTGCACTGTCTGGGAGTGCCACCGTCTGGATAGAGCAGCCCTCCTGCCCCGCGGGGAGAGGGTCGGACACAGCGGGTGGGGACTGGGGCTGCATTCCGTGAGGAACCTCAACATTTAGAGACCTTTAACGGAAAGAAATACCTGACAGAAAGCGAGATTGCACGCACTTTCTCTAGCTGGAAAACTCAAAGAAGGAATGAATCCCCTTGTTAGAAGATGCATCCCACCCCCTCCCCGCGCTCGCTACTGAGAAGGCATCCTCACGAATAACAATCTCCCGCCTGGAGCCTTTTCACATTCATTATCTCACTGCTCCCCGCAGGCTGGAACCCGGGCCGCGCGCTCGCTCTCCCGGCTGGACCTAGCCAGGATTTCTCCCTGAAGACAGCCCGAGAGCCGGCTCTGCGCTCCTCCCCAGACGAAAGCAAGCCCTGAAAAGAGGCTAGCGGCCGAGAAAGCCATTGACATCGTGGAAGAGTTTGTCCACATCCGGCTGCTCACGCTGCTTCCTTGACGGTTTGGATCCTTTTATTTATGGCAGGGAGCCGTTTTTAATTCACTTAAACAAAAATTTGAATGAATTTGAATGAACATGCATCTAGCGACTGAAGACACTGGCGTCTCCCCTGCACCCAGACTCCCGCACCAATCCTGAAAGAGAGTCAGCAAACTGATTTCAGCCATTGTTACATTCTAGCGCACTGTACTTCTGAGACGGGGTGGCCCCAGAGCTGATGGAGGCCCCGGGTAGTGAGAATTCCCAGCGGCTGTGGCCTGGGCTTGCCTGGGACTGAGGAGTAAGCAGGAGAGAGAGTGAGCTGATGCCTGGTCCCCAGCCCCTGCCCCAGTTTGGACACTGCTTGACCATGACCTCCTAGGACTTGGATGTTTCTGTACTGGACAAGTGAAAGAGGTACCTATTTTAATAATGTAAGGTGTTCTGCATCTGGTTAAATTAATGTTGTTATTTTTTTATGAACTGTCTTGAATAAAGATTCTGAACATTTCCCAGTCCTAAGAAAAACAGATGGCTACATTGAATCTGTTATGTGGATACATATGAGGAAGAAAACCAGTCAGAGTTTGCAAGGGTAGGACGACCCATGGACCCTAAGTAGTTAAGGAGGAAGGTCTCTATTGGGTTGCAGAGTGTATGGTTTATTTAAGCTTCCAAAGGATTTTTAAAAGGCCTACTAGGAAGCTCTAATAACTAGGGGTGGGAAAAACGCTTTACTTGGGACTTGAAAGCTGTAAGATAGGGAATCAAAACAGAGGACACCTAGGACATTCCCTTGTGGTCCTGGGAAAACCTTGGAAATCCATACAGAGATTGGGAAGGAGAATAAAGCAATGAATACTGGGCAGGGAGTTGTGTAGAGAGCTTACTCTCCTGGAGCTTGGCGATCCCCAGGCACGATACCTTCCCCCGGGTCATTTATTATGAAATGAGGGAGTCCACTTGGCCTCCCAGAGGACCCCCAGCACTGAAAGCTTGCCACATCCCAGGCAGAAGCGATGCCCAGGGGCATTCTGTGTAGAAAGTAGATAGTAAAAGCTTTTCCCCCTCTTCTTGCTGATATGCAAAGCTTTCTTCCATCTCAGCCTCCACATTTCTCATGTTTTGAAGATTGGGGCAAGCCTGGCAATGAGGGTAGCTGCTGGCAACTTGGTTTTCTCTCTTTTTTTTTTAAATAAGATTTTATTTATTTCTTTTACAGAGAGAGACACAACAAGAGAGGGAACACAAGCAGAGAGGGAGGAAGAAACAGGCTTCCCCACTGAGCAGAGAGCCTGATGCAGTGCTGGATCCCAGGACTCTGCGATCCTGACCTGAGTTGAAGGCAGACGTTTAATGACTGAGTCACCCAGGTTCCCCCTCCCCCTTTTTTGGTTCTCTTTTTCAAAGGTGAGAGAGACAGAGAGTAAGCAGTTTCTGCTCAGAAATGGGCAAATTTTCTATAAAGACACCAATACCTTGCCTGTAATTAATACACTTTGATTTTAAGTAAGCATTTTATGGTTTTCAACATCCCATCAGGGATATATTTTCTCACAACCATGTCACTTAAGAGATCGGGAAACAGGCTCGGAGAGGTGAAAGAACTTGGCTGAGGTCATGCTAAGGCTGGTGGAGGAGTCCAATACCCTCTCAGCCCTGGCTGGGCCTTTCTCCCACAGCCCAGCTTCATAAGATAGTGTTTTGCTCTGGGCCTTGATAGGGTGAATTCTGGGTTCTCTTTTGTTGTTTTTTCTCATTTGATTGTTTTTATTGAGCTATAGTCACATACTGTAGTTCCCCTATTAAAGTGCACAATTCAGTGGTTTCCTGTACATTCACCAAGTCCTGCAACCATCACCACTATCTAATTTCAGAATATTTCCATCAACCCAAAAGAAACCCTGTACCCATTAGCAGCCACTGCCCATTCTTTCCAACCCCCCAGCTTCTGGAAATCACTAATCTGATTTGTATCTCTATGGATTTGTCCATTCTGAACATTCCACATAAGTGGACTCACAATATGTGGCCTTTTGTGTCTGGCTTCTTTCCCTTAGCATGTCTTCAAAGTTTACCCAGGCTGTAGTGTGTATTAGTGCCTGGTTTCCTTTTATGGCCATATAGTAGTCCACCATTTGGATAAACCACATTTTTTTTAAATGTTTTATTTTTTATAAACATATATTTTTGTTTATCCATTTATCCATCAATAGATCCTTCCACTTTGGGGCTATAATGAGTAATGTTACTGTAAGCATTTTGGGTTCTCTCTCAGCCCCAAGCAGCCCCTGGCCCAAGAGAGCCAAACAGAGGGCTTCTTAGTGCCAGCTCAGGTCTCCTCCACCCTCAGGGAGGGCTGGATGGCCGAGGAATTTCTTAAGCACTCCAGACTTCTTTGGTCAGTGCTCCTCTGGATGGATACTACATTTGGCTCCGTTCTTGAAAATAAAAACAACCTTGAACTCACAACTGATGAATCACTGAGCTCTACCTCTAAAACTAATACGTTAATTAATTGGCATATACTATATGTTATATGTTACTATACTATACTATATGTTATTATACTATATGTTAATTAATTGAATTTAACTTAAGTTAAATTAAATTAAAAAACAAACTTGAGCCCAGATAGTCATAGTGCCTTATCAGAGGGTTGATGGGAGAGTTAAATGTGATGATACATGCAAACACTTAGAACACTATTCAGAACAGAGTAAACCACTCAACAAGTACTCACTATTATTATTATTATTATTACTCTTACGCTGAAAGTGTCTAATACTCTGTCTAAACTCCCTTGTGTTACACTTCCATAGAGACTCTGCCCCCAGCTGCCTCGTGCTCCAAGGCCTCTGGCCTCTAGCTTTAATTCCTGTCAGAAGCCATCCAAGGGGCACTCTTCAGCATCCCAAGCACGTCGACATGTGACACTGTGCCAGATGAAAAGGAACATAGTGACTTGCCTTTTCACTGGCCCCAACATGCTTCACAGACACTGTCTGTATAGTACGCACAAGAAGGAACACTCAGATTTCTTGACATCAGTCAGAATGGAACCATGGAGGATGGCTGGTCTAAGACAACTCAGAAGTCTGCATGTGGCTGGGGAAGCTGGCTTTCTTAGCACAACATGGTGCCATCCCAGGCTGAGGGAGGTCTGGTTCCAGGTTGCAGGAGGGGCAGGACTTCAGGGGCAAGGCTGTGACCTCAGAAGAGCTGAGCAAGGATTTAGGCAGCAATCAAGTCACTGGGACTGGGAGCGTCAACCAAGGGGATTGTTTTCCTAAACAGACTGTGTCTGGTCACATTTGCTTTCCCAACGTGGAGACACTGTTCACATTTGTTAAATGAACAAAGAGAATGATTGTCCTCTCCAAATCTCCTGGGCATAATTCATCACGGCTAGAACAACTTTATCTTTTCCCGGTGCTTGAGTTATTAGGGAGAATAGGACACATCCATTTCCTTTAGTGCAACCAGGAGCTCCCCAAAATATTTAGCAGCCAGAATTTCCAGAATCTTAATGCCTGATAAAGACTACAGGTTAGAAGGTTCAAATCAAAGGATTACCAGGGAGAGAAGAAGCACATTAATTACTGGTAGTAACATCTGGACTCCCTTCCCCTTGTACAATTTACCTGCCGATTAGAGCTTAATGAACAATATCCATTTTCCTAGCTTCTTGTTCCAGCCAAGCATGATCACCCATGCATTTAAAAAACTGTCCCTCTTATTAATCATCGTCATGACTTCTGGTGCCACAAACCCCCTGCCCTGGGTGCCCTGCTTCAGCCCACTCTATTGCAAGACATAGGACACGAGGACCCAAATGGGTCCTCTTTGTCCCCAGGGGGTCCACTCAACCCCTAACAATGGCTAACACCTATGTATGCTTCCTAAAGGCCAGTCATTGCTCTTGGAACTTTGTCTCATTTAATCCTGACAATAGCCCTATGGCATAGGCATATTCCTGTCTCACCAATAGAGAAACTGAGGCCCAGAAAAGCTGTGTCACTTGCTCCAGATTGCATGGACGATGAATGGTAAAGATAGAAGTCTAGATTGGGCAGTCTGGCTCTAGAGTTTGTGCCTTAACCATCATGCCTGCTTATTTGCACACGTTGTTCCTGGCTCAATGGCACTGGCTCTCAATTTTAGTGCATGTTAGAGCCACCAGGACTGCTTAGAGAAAATGCAGCCTTCTAGACTTGACCCTAGAGATTCTGATTCAGTAAATCTAGAGTGGGGCCTTGGGATCTGCATTCCCAGGAGATTCTGATGCAAGTGGCCCAGGGATCCCTCTTAGGGAACCCCAACTTTTAACCTGATCCTGCAACTAGTCACTGGCAGTTTAAGGAATTCTAGACGTGGCAGTCAGTGACTCGGTGCCCAGTCTGCTCCTGAGGGGCGTCCTCCTGGGAATTTATATACTTCTTCTAGTTTATAAAATGTTCTTTGGTCCTCAGACTCAATCCCACCTTCTACTTCAGTTGTAGTGATGGGGTTCTTGGCCCAATGCCTGAGAGCAATCTGCCCAGCTCCCTGAAAACAGGACTAAACTGTTTCGCTCTCCCAGGGACCAGAGGCCTGACCATACCCCCGTCCTCACTTGATGGCCTACCTGAGTAGGGTTGCATGTTTTAGCAAATGAAATTGAATTTTAAATAAATATGAGTAGAATATGAGCATAAGTATGTTCCATGCAATATTTGGACATACTTATACTACAAATTATCCATTGTTTATTGGAAATTTAAATTTAACTGGCTCCTTTGTATTTTACCTGGCAACCCTATGACTGAGGGATGCAGCATCTGGTTGATCCTAAAATGAGTCAAATATAAGGACTTGGCATTGGTTGGTAAAGGGTCTACCTTCCCCAGCAAGGGAACAGAGACTATTGATTCAAGGCTAGAGGAACCCAGTCTCTCTATGGCTGGCACCTGGCCATCTTGCCCCTGCTACATATTGGCCTGTGCATATTTCCAACTTGCTTAATCCAGCATCCTCTATTTACTCAGGAGATTCATAGCCCATCCTTAAAGAAATACTTGCCTTCCCTTCGCCTGAGATACACAGCACTGTAGAGTTGCCCTTGTGAGTAGCAATCTGACAGCAGCCCCTGTAATTCGAGACATCTGCACTTGTGTTTTGACTTGGGCTCAGATTTGAAACCATTGTGTTTTCTTTCAACAACATCTTAAAGGTTATGACAAGTCTCTCTGAGAACATCAGTTTCAGCTGCCCCATAAGACT
Organism: Mustela putorius furo; assembly: GCF_011764305.1. Lineage (NCBI taxonomy): Eukaryota > Metazoa > Chordata > Mammalia > Carnivora > Mustelidae > Mustela > Mustela putorius. The sequence continues at coordinate 3,566,922 of NW_025422048.1, forward strand.
TAGCTTTTGGAAGTCCTTTCCAGCAGTTCCTCAAAGGAATTTTGTATATCCCATGTAACCTATATTCTAAGTCGGATCGTCTGAAAGGGACCTGCATCTAGCTATATTTACCTGACAATATATAATCAGCAAAAGTCAGAAAAGATGTTACTTTTATATAAATAGCTTTGTCCTCTTTACCAGGTTGTTAGGTCAGGACTGTCTAATATTACTTCTTAGCAGAGGGTGGTCCATGGGTGAAAGGCAGGGAATCGTGGCTTATGTGCAGGTACCATCTCCTCAAGCTAGGAGAAAAGCTAGCCCAAGTCAGAAAGACTACAGGACCTCACAGGTGCTTCTCTTCTGGCTTCTCTTTGCTGAGGCCACAGGCATGGGATTGCTGAACCTAAAGACCCAGCGAATTAGATTGAACAGATTACTGTATTCCAGAGACACCTGGCCCCACAGAGCTCTCATTTGGAACAGACATCATAAGCATTTTCTGGGATTCCCCTTTTTGCCTGGCCTGCAAGTCTCTGATCTAAAAGACACCTGACGGAGTGTGTGTCAAAAAGAAGCCCCCCTCACCATCCCCACCCCCCGCACCCCTCACCTCCACATCTTCAGAATGTTTACCAACAAATAGCTAGAAGTTCTGGCACTTCTGTTCTCTCTTAAACAGGAATTACCTTTGATTTTGTATCTAACAATTTTGTTGAATTTACTTATTAATTCTAATTGTTTTTCGTGGAATCTTGAGGGTGTTCTATTTATAAGATCATGTAATCTACAAACAAAGATAATTTTGCTTCTGTCTTTCTAGTTTGGGTGTCTTTTCTCATCTGATTGACCTAACTAGGACTTCTAGTACTATGTTGAATAGAAGTGCTGAAGGTGAGCATTCTTGCCTTGTTCTTGGTCTTACAGAAAAAGTCTCAGTCTTTCACCATTCAGTATAATGTTAGCTGTGGACTTTCCCATATGGCCTTTTGTATGTTGAAGTAGTTTACTTTCTTTTCCTACTTTACTGAGTGTTGTTATCATTAAACAGTCCTGAGGTTTTGTCAAATGCTTTCTCTGCATCAATTGAAGGAACCATGTCACTTCCCCCCTGCGTCCTGTTACTGTGGCGCGTCACATTGATTGATTTATGTATGTTGAATCATCCTCGCATCCCAAGAATAAGTCCTTTTTGGTCATGGTGTAAAATCATTTTAATGTGCTGTGGAATTTGGCTCGCTAGCATTTTGTTTAGCATTTTTACATCAATGCTCATAAGGAAAATTGGTTTGTAGTTTTTTAATATTGTCTTTAGTTTGGGTATCAGGTTAATGTTGACCTCACAGAATGAGTTTCTCTTAACTTCTGGGAGACTTTGAGAGTATTGGTGTTCATTCTTCCTTCAATGCTTAGTAAAATTCACCAGATTAGGCAAATAGGGGCCAGCAGCTGCAGTAGGTTAGAAAGTCACAAATTTTGTTTCTCGGCTCTCTCCTTTTCATGAAATGGCACTAGGACTGAGCTGCGGCTCCCCTAGACTGCAGGGAAAGGGCCATTTCCTACCATTTTAAATGTGTCTTTGATAGTTATTATTTTCTAGGAATCTATCCACTTTATCTACACTTTCAAACATATTGACATAATGTTGGGTTAACGTTAAGGTTAGGGTTAGGGTTATTATCTTTTTAATTTCTCCTCAACTGTAGCAATATAGTTTTATGCATTCTTAGTCAATCATTTTCAATGATTATCAATCCATTTTCTTTTATTCTTTATCAAACCCACCAAAAGTTTGATTTCTTTTTGTTCTTTTTAAAGAACCAACTTTTACCTTGGTTAAAATCTTCATTATATGCTTGATTTCTAGTTCACTAACTTCTGTTCACATCTTCATTATTTCCTCCTTTCTATTTTCTTTGGGATTAATTTACTGTTCTTTCACTAATTTTTTAATGTATGCACAAATTATTCATTTTAGTCCTTTTTCTTTCTCTAATATAACTATTTAAAGCTATAAATTTCACTCTAACCAGTTCTTTAGTTGGATTTCATAATTTTAATATGAAATGTTTTCATTATTAAAATCTCAATATTTTTATCCTAAAAATATCTTTTGTGATTCATGGTCACTTAAAAATTGTTTCTTAATTTAAATGTATAGAGACAGACTAGAAATCCTTTTGTTGCTGATTTTTAGTTTAATTCTATTGTGATCAAAGAACATATTGCATATGATTTCAGTCTCTTAAAATTTGTTATGACTTGCTTCATGGCCCTAAATATGGTCAATGTTTATAACTATGTGCTTTAAAATAGTTTGTATTTGCAGCTTCTAAATGCAGTGTTCTGTAGATACCTTTTAGATCAGTTGCTTAACCATGTTATTTTAATCTTTTGTATCATTATTTATTGACTTTTTGTATTTTTATTTCATCAGATTCTGAAAGACATATTAACATCTCTTGCCATGATTGTGAACTTATCTATTTCTATTTGTACTACTGGAAATTATTGCCTTACATTTTTTCACCCTATCTTATTAAGCCCATATATGCTCATAATTGTTATGACTTTTTGGTCGGTTGAAGTTTCTATTATTATGAAATAACACACTATACCTAATAATGCTTTTTGCCTTTAAGTCTTTTTTGTCTGATATTACTATAGCCACCCCAGAATTTTTTTTTTTAAAGATTTTATTTATTTATTTGACAGAGAGAAATCACAAGTAGATGGAGAGGCCGGCAGAGAGAGAGAGAGAGGAGGAAGCAGGCTCCCCGCTGAGCAGAGAGCCCGATGCGAGACTCGATCCCAGGACCCTGAGATCATGACCTGAGCCGAAGGCAGCGGCTTAACCCACTGAGCCACCCAGGCGCCCCGCCACCCCAGAATTTCTTAGTTAGTAATTTCATGGTATTTATTTTTCTATTCTTTGAAACTTTCAAACTTATAAACAGCATTTAGTTGGGGTGCCTGGGTAGCTCAGTCAGTTAAGCATCTAATTCTTGGTTTCAATCCAGGCCATGATCTCAGGATTGTGGTATCAAGCCCCACACTGGGCTCCTCACTCAGCATGACTCCTGCTTGAGGTTCTCTCTCTTCATATCCCTCTGCCCCCCTCCCCACTCTCTGGTTCTAAAATAAATAAATAAATCTTTAAAAAAAATCAAATAAACAGCATTTAGTTGAATTGTTTTTGTGCAGACTGATATTCATGGTCCTTTAAGGGAAACATTTAGTTCACTTACATCAATGGTGATAACTAACTTCTGTATTGTTCTGGACATTCCAGCTGTACCAAGTGTTTGATGTTTTCCTTTTTTGTAGTCATCTAGGAGTAGAGCAGAATTACTTCCGTTTTATCCTTCCTTACCTTAGTGTTACAGTCCTTTGGGTCCCAGGTTTATTGTAAGGAACATTTCCTATTAGACTTCTCACCATGATCCAGTCCTGGTCTTTGACTTCTGTCCCTCTTGCCCCATGAGGCTGTCAAACCCTAAGTTCAAGTTTGCCAGATCAGCAGATACTCTCAGAGTACAGGATTCCATTAATCTTCTGAGTTGTCACTTTTCTTTAGATGTTAGACTGGTAATTCCTTTCTCTATAGTCATATCTTTTATGTTTCAAGACTTTTATTTTTTATGTTTCAAGACTTTTAAAATATATATATTTTATTTAACTTCTTTTGTTTTCAGCAGATGAATTGGTCCAATTAACCTAGACTGCCACATCCCTGGAAATGGAAGTTCTCAAACCCTTTTATTTTCCGTGAAGAGAGTTTCCCTCCTCCATTTTCTTTCAATTTCGCACTTCTCTTGTCCTTTGGCATATCCAAATCCTGATGGGCTCTTGGGTTCTCCCTCTTTGGCAGCACTCTTCAGCCCCTGGTAATCTGAATTTTGCTTCCATCACCCTGCTAAAACTACCTTTGGCAGGGTCACCCAAAAATGACATTCATGCTGCTTGATTCAATGGATATTTTTCATCTGTAATCTCTCTTAACAGCTTTATTGAATTTGATACATTTGACCATTCTGTCCTTCTGGAAATACTCTCTTCTCTTCCCTCACATGACAGCATACTCCCTTGACTCCCTACTTTCCTCTGGACATTTGTTTGCTGGCTTTTTCTCCTCCGACCAACACTAAACCTAGGCTCGAAGAACCTGACTTCTATTTATTTATTTATTTATTTATTTATTTATTTGACACAGAGAGAGAGAGAGAGCACAAGCAGGCAAAGCAGCAGGGAGAAAGAGAAGAAGAAGCAGGCTTCCCACTGAACAGAGAGCCCCAACATTGGGCTTGATCCCAGGACACGAGGATGGTGAGCTGAGCCAAAGGCAGATGCTTAACTGACTGAGGCACCCAGGCACCCCTCAAAGGATCTGATTGCTATTTCTGACTCTGTTATTCAGTTTGAACAAATGTCTTCTACTCTGTGGACTTTAATTTATTAATGATATCTAGAAACACTTACAGTTCTAAGTTCTTGTAATTCCATATTTTTTGAAGATCTTTTCAGTAATGGAAATGATAATCATTTCTGTGAAAGCTTAGTAGGACCACACCAGTTCCAGCTGACAATATTTACTGTTACATTGCAGAGAAGGAAACTGACTTAGAGAAACAAATGCCCTTTAATGCCCAACAGTTTTCATTTAGCTGAGTATGATGTGTGACCAAGAGTTTTTTCCTGGAACTCCACCATGTGCGGGACCATGTGTTTTGACAGAGATATTTAGTAAACTTACGTGGGGCTATGTCAAGAACAGGATTAGCAAAAGAATCACAGCATCATTCCCCTTCTTGAATCACAGTGAGATACTCTGTTTTGACACAGAGATATATTTAGAAGACCATTTTGAAAAACCAATTCTCAGCAAATGAATGGTATGTCTTCAGTATTCTGTAGGAGTTATGGGGCCTTTTCTCTTACAATTTAGTCTCTTACGTGGGATCCCAAATCAAATCACCATGAAACTTTGATGGTGAGGAAAAAATTGGGTTTTTCTTCCAGTTTTTATTTCTGGAATAGTACTGAAGTTCCAAAATATGCTGGCATTTATTTTTAAATTTTTTATTTTTTATAAACATATATTTTTATCCCCAGGGGTACAGGTCTGTGAATCACCAGGTTTACACACTTCACAGCACTCACCAAAGCACATACCTTCCCCAATGTCCATAATCCCATTTTTTGATAGCTGAATTTTCTTATATGATGGGATTATTTGGGAAAAGTAAACATTAAGTTTATGCTCAAATAAGAGAAAAGGATTCATCTCCAGTAATGCTTGTTCAGAATTTAGAGATGACATGTCTGTAGCACCCTCAGATGGTTTAAACTCAGCACTGCCCAGCAGAATTTACTGTGATGATGGAAATATTCTTCATTTGTGATATGGTAGCCCCCAGCTCTGTATGACCACGGAACACTTGTAATGTGGCTAACACAACTGAGAAATTGATATTAAATTATACTTGACTCTTAATTAATTTAGATTAAGATTTAAATCACCACGTGTGCCTGCTGACTACAGTAGTGAACTAAAAAGTTCTAGAGAATAGACTTTAGTTTTTCTGTCCGTACAATCTTGGGATCAGGGTGCATGTGAGAGTGAATCAGATGCCCTCCTGATTCTTAATACTATGTCCCTCTTTCTTTTATTACTTTTATCTATTTTTATATGTTTTATTTATATATATTAGAGAGAGAGACTGAGAATCACCAGGGGAGGGTCAGAGGGAGAGAGACAAGCACTGAGCAGGGAGCCCGACTTGAGGTTCAATCCCTGAGATCATGACCTGCCCCGAAGTCAGACACGTAACTGACTATCCACCCAAGTGCCCCCTTTACCCCTCTTTCTGACTTGACAGTTAGACCTTCCAAATGAGCAGAAGGGTAGGTTCAAATTTAAACTTTTTAGACTCCTCAGAATGCTATGTTTGAACTTGGTGCCAGGAGAGTCAGCTCCCAGCTCCTGACTTGAGATTATTCCCCTTTTCTTCATACTCCCACTGCATCCAGCAGTACAAGGGGTTTCACTTACATGCTTGTGGATGCTTGAGCATGTGTGTCTACACTTTGTCCACATTTCCCCAAACAGCTGCCTCCTGGCCTCCTTGTGGGGCTAAGGTTGTGCATATCATTGGTTCAGTCCACCCTAAGGAAGGTATACCTGGAAGCAAATTAGGGGCAGTTCAGGCAAAGAATTTTGTGGTCCTGGGTAACTTGAGCATGGTCTAAAAGAGGGAATATCAGCTCTGGTCTAGCACAACCTCTTGATCCTTTGGGCTCCTTAACCCTGCTCATGGCCATTCAGTTTAGCAGATATCTTTTGGGTTGTCCTCTAGCCATGCCACTTCCTGAAGAATAGGTTCCAGGTCAAGGGCCACCTGAAGAGGTATGACAAGCATCATCTTAAATCAGAAATTATCCCCTTCCCCTGTGCTGTGGAAGAACAAGTCTTGTGGACAGTACACCTGAGATACTTTCAAGGTGAAGTAATGGCCATGCTCTGAGAAAGCCCAGGCCTTAAAGGGGGAGAAGAAGAGATGGAGGTGCTTGCCTGGTAGGAAAAGGGGGAAATAAAGAAAGATATTCTAGGCCGATGGTGTGTTATCACTACAGAAGACTGGCGTATGGGCAGAGGGTGAAGCCAAGAGTAGAGGGAAGAGCAGAAGTTGAAGTCAGGAACATATATTGGGGCCAGGCTGGAAAAAGTCTTAATAAATACCATTTTATTCCAATGGAATATAAGCTCAAAAAGACAAATATAAGTACGAGGCTCTTCTAGACAAGAGGTGAGTAATTCCCCTCATTCTTCTGTCCATTTATCTGGATCCTCTTCTGGAGTCCCGTTTGAGTTGGACATGGAAAGGAGGAGTGGAAGGTGCTCTTACATAAATAAAAAGGTGTACTCAGAGATATCAGAGCAGAGCCAGAGATTTCAGTGTATTTGGGAATGGTGGGCACAGCATGTCCAGACAGAAGAGGCAATCTGTGACGTCACATAAAACTGAGATACTGAGGGTAGTGGGGACTGAGGAAATGCCATTGGATCTGACAGTTGGAGGTCATAAATAACAATTCAAAGAAGGGGAAGCCGGAAGTTAGATTTCCTGGATTTATGGATAAAGGAGTCAATGAGGAAGTGGAAAGAAAGTGAGAAGATATGCAATGGAATAAAGAAGAAAGAGGACAGTAGAAAGAAGAAAAAAGAAAGGCAACTATAGGCAAGATGGTTCCAAGACCAGAATGCAGGTGATGAAGACAAAGATTATTGAGAAACCGTGAGGATCCAGCACAGGCTCTGCCAGCTGAATTTATAATGGGTATAGTCCGGACAATAGAAAGAGAGGGGCAGGAGAAAGCTGCCAGGAGGAGGCCGGAGGGCAGCACTGAGGGGATTTCTCAGAACCAGATATTAGAAAAACAAGAACATGGAAAGGGCAGGAGCCAAGGTCTTGCAAATAGCTTCTCTATGCTAATTGAAATGTCTGCGCTTGAGCCCCAGGTAGGTAGGTAGGTTGAGTAATATACTCAGGACCACACAACTACTACTGGGTTGAATAGTGTCACGGACTGAATTGTGTCCCCACATCCCAAATTCATAAGTTGAATCCTCAGCCCCTAATGTGACTATATTTGGCGAGAGGGCCCTTATGGAGGTAACTAAGGTTAAATGAGGTTATAAGTCCGGGGCCTTGATCTGATAGGACAGATATACCTATAAGAATAGGAAGAAACCAGATGTGTGTATGTGTGTGTGTGTGTGTATGTGTGTATACGTGCGCACACACACGTGCACAGAGGAAAAGCAATGTGAGCACAGAATGTGAAGGGGCCATCTACAAATCAGGAAGAAATACCTTACCAGAAATCTACCCAACTGGTACCTTGATCTTGGACTTCCAGCCTCCAAAACTGTGAGAAAATAAATTTCTGTTGTTTAAGCCACCAAGTCTTGTGTTTTGTTAACCTGTGTGGCAGCCTTAGCCCCCTCAAAATTCACATCCACTTGAAACTTCAGAATGTGACCTTATTTGGAAATAAGGTCTTTGCAGCCATAATTAATTATGTTAAGAGAAGGTCATACTGGATTAGGTTGGGCCCTATAGCCAATGCTTAGTGTCCTGACAGAAAGGCCAAGTTGAAAACAGAGACACACAGGGACAACGCCACATGAAGACAAAGACCAAGCTTGGAGTGATGCAGCTGCAAGCCAAGGAATGCCAAAGAAGGAATCTTCCCCCCAGAAGCCCTCAAAGGAAACATGACCCTGCTTGCACCTTAATCTCAGACTTTGGGCCTCCAGAAATGTGAGAGAATAAATTCCTATTGGTTTAAGTCACTGAATTTGTGGTAATTTGTTATGACAGACACCTGAATCCAATAGAGCGTAATTAAAATCCTGCCTCCTCACCAATCTCACAGTCACACTGCCCCTTCCCAGAAGGCATCACTGCTAGCATTCTCTTGGGGTCCTTGTAGATGCTGTCCATGCATGAGTATGGATACAGTCCCTTTTTCTCACCCATTGAAATCCTACTAGACACACTCCTGAGTAACTTGTTTCTTTTCATCTAATGATGCAAGTAAAGTGGATAGACCTTGTAAATCGCTGTGAGAATTAGATGAAATAATGTACACAAAACACTTGAAGCAGTGCCTGCTGCAGGGCCAATGCTAGCTACCTCGTTTTCGTTAACAGATTCATAGTGTTCTCAAATATGAATGCACCACCATTGATGTCTACATGGAGATTTACACTCCTTCCAGCTTTTCACAAGCATCACTTCACTTACATTCCTTCCAGCTTCTCAGTACAAGCATCATTTCAATGACATCTCTGTGCATGCTCCCCTTATGGGAGTGTCTGGAGGAGAAATTCATGGGAGTCAAGTGGGTTGTGCCAGTCTTCCTTGCGACTGACAGTGTATGGTTGAGTCTGTCTTCCCACACCCCCTCCAGCACCAAATCTATAGATGATTTAAAGATTTTAATCAGTACAACTTCAAATACTGTTGTGTATGTTGTGATTTAATAGGCAGTATTCTTCCTTTCTTTTGCTAGATACCTGCCATAATTGGTTCCTGAATGTATCTCATTGTTGTTTACAAAAGCACTGTGACAAGTGTCTTAGAGTTTCACAGGCCATGCAGCGGTGGTTGAAAGGCCCTCATGAGAGCATCTGGCCACAGCTGGCACCAGGGATGTATGAACCCAGAGGGTTCTGCTAGCAGTCTGTCCTATCCAATCTATGTTGGAGTGGAAATGACCTGCACTCCCTTCAGACAAGAAGAAGAGACTCGCAGTCTGTCATGTTTTGTATTAAGCTGATGGAACACCCCACTGCCTGAACCCTTGTGAAATTTGCAGTGCGGGTCATATGCACATAGGGCAGCTTACCCGGGGTCAGGAAAAGAAAAAGGTTCATGTTGTAGGGAGTAGCTTCCTGCCTTCCTGCATTATTATCACTCAAGGGCTCAGTTCTAGCAGCGTGGAGCATAGACAACCAAATTCACCGTTTGTCATCTTTCAAACACCTGAATGGATGACCCTTGCTAAGAGGAGAAAACAACCTTTGTAAAATGGAGATATGGTGGTTGTTAAGAAGGGAGACTGGGAGTAGTTGTTCAGTTTGTTGTTGCTCCCCTTCCTCTGTACTAGAAAGAAGAAAATAATGAATAAGAAATAAAATTACAAAAATACAAAGTAGCAAGATGTAGCAAGATACAGGGATGGGCTGGCTCTATTTAATGGGCCAGTGGATGTGGGAACCCTCTGGAAGCTTCCAGAAAATTTTTTTGCAAAATGAAATCATCACTTTCTAAAAACCCAGTATCTCACTGTGAGGATTCAAAGAACGATGAAGTGGGGACGCCTGGGTGGCTGAGTTGGTTGAGCGGCTGCCTTCGGCTCAGGTCATGATCCCAGCGTCCTGGGATCGAGTCCCGCATCGGGCTCCTTGCTCGGCAGGGAGCCTGCTTCTCCCTCTGCCTCTGCCTGCCTGTGCTCACTCGCTCGCTCTCCCTCTATGCCTGACAAATAGATAAATAAAATCTTTAAAAAAAAAAAAAGAACGATGAAGTGTAACCAAAAAAAAAAAAAAGTGATAAAGATGTTGCATTTCTGGACACTACAAGGACAGCAAAGGGTTCAAGAGTTTGAGGACGAAGGGCACAGGCACCACACACACATACACACATGCGTACACACAGACATACACACGTGCCCACGCCCACCTGTGAATGCACACACAGTCTCACACACACATTAAGCAGGTTTTACTTAACTAATTGCACAAAAAGGTGGGGGAATTAAAGAAGAAACAGGTGAGCTTTGTTTTTCTATGTGCTTATCAGATGGAGCCTGCTGCAACGAGAAAAGATTTCCTTGTTTGCTGAGACAATATTACATCTGAGGCATCCCCCAGGCTGTTTGAATTACAGATGCTCCTGGAATAAGAATGAGAACTCCATGCTTGCTTTAATTATAGAGCAGTGGGAGCTAGATTGTCCCTTGTGCTCTCTGAGAGAGGCTGGCAAACAAGACAAATCATTTTAACTGGTGAAGTCCCCAAAACTGGTCACTGTGGGGGTGGTGAGCAAACCTTCTGAAAGGTCTTTCTGACTTGGGAATGAGCAAGTTTGAAAGTCACATCAAATGCTGTCTGGTTACTTCTACCTTGACTGACTCATCCGTACTGGTGAGAATATAATGACACAGGCATTAAAGACTTCCTTTAGAGGGTATTTAAAATCCTCTACCTCCCACCCCCAATACTATCCCACTGCTCGGGGGAAATTTTGTCACTCCCCCAAAATACAGTCATTCCTAGGCATCAAGGGATAACATGATTGTTATATTCACCTTTTCTTATAGAAAACATGTCCAAGAAAAGCAGAGGCTTTTAATCAATGGCCCACAAACTGCTTAGCAGCCTTGCATGGTGTGCCACATTCTGTGCATATGTGTCCCTTTCTGATTCTCAAGCGTCCATAATTCCCAAATGTTAAAAAGTCAATGTTTCAAGTGATCTGAGAAGGTGCCCCAGAGACAGATGGCCTATAACTATGGGCAGAAGCCTTGGGGGACCGGGGTCCAGGGGCCAGAGGGTTAGAAGCCAAGCTTAGACACACCTGAAAACATTTGAACAGCCCCAAATCTACATCTGAGCACCCCAAAGACACAAGTGGAAAATAACTGAACAAATAAGCCCACTCGTTAAACAATAGCACCCCCAGCGTGCAGCATGGCAAAGAGCAATTCTTGAGCAAGCAATCAGAGTGGATGGCTAGACAAGCCAGCACGACTGGGGCGGGCGGGCGGGGGGGGGGGGCACTGGCAGTGACTCATCACAGAAGAAACAATTACACCTGCTGCTACCAACTTCCCGGGGACATGAATATCCAAGGGTTTTGTGCTGCATATCAGAGCTGGGAAAACTAGAGACCAGCAATCAGAACACCAAGTTCAAGTCCTGGCTCTTATACTAACTAGTCCAGAGACTCTCACTTTACCCCTTAGGGTCTTTGTTTGTTCTAATAGAAAAGTTTCATCTATGCAAGATGAATAAGTTCTAGAGATATGCTGTAGAACATTGTGCACAGAGCTCACAATATGGAATTGTGCACTTCAAAATTTGTTAAGCAGATAGAGCTCATAGTAAGTGTTCTTTCAACAAAAAGCAAAGAAACAAAGGATACCAGGATGCTTCGGCAGGTGGTCGATACGTCTGTTACTTTGCGGATGGTATCATGGATGTTTGTACGTGTCCAAACCCATCAAATTATGTACGTTGAATATGGGTAGTTCTTTGTATATCAGCTATATCTTAATAAGAAGGAGAGGAGATTTTGTAAACGGTTTGATGGATGCCCTTAGTTTTCTTTCTTTTTTTCCTTTAATTTGTTTCATTTTATTTCTTTTCAGTGTTCCAGAATTCCTTGTTTGTGCACCACACCCAGTGCTCCATGCAGTACGTGCCCTCCGTGGTACCCACCACCAGGAGATGGCCTCAGTTTTCTTATTCTGACCTCCATTCACTCCCTCTTTTTTTTTTCATTTATTTAATAAGTATTTATCAATTCCCTGATATATGCCAAGAATTAGCTGCCCAAACCCTGTTTACTGTCTCTGTGCTTGCTACCCTCTTCCAGACCTCTCTTTTCCAGGCAGGAGAGATTCAATTTAGGACTAACCTCTTACAAAAAGGAACTTCAGAGTTCAGGAATGCCCCCCACCCCACCGGCCTCGAGAAACTTTTCAGCATACGGCATGATGGGGGAATCCATTTCTGTTTCTAAATCTGTATAAGGGGCCTTTGAGAAAGTCCCATCATGAAGAGAAATACCTAGGGACCCAGAACCTTCCCCACTGGCCACTAGCTAAAAGGGGAAAAAAAGGGTCACTCTGGTGCTAGGAGCTTCCCTGGGAGGCGAGGCTGAGGTTTTCTGAGCGTGGGAGTAAGAGAGAAGAGAGAGCCTTTGAAAGTAATATATCTGGTGCTGCAAGGGTGGGAAACAGGCCACCTGGAGCCCTGTGACAACATAAGCCCTTACTACCCCTAAAGAACTAGGATCTATCAAGGCCTGAAGTGCAGAGACCGGGTTAAAAAAAAAAAAAGACACAGTTGGTGGGGCATGAGCGGGTCATTCTTGGTGCAGGAACGCCCTCTAGTGACCATAAGAGACCATGGCAACACTGTAGAATTTAAAGCGAAGAAGACATCTGGAACCCCACGAAATTCTGCTTGCTACTTCTCCTTGACTCTGGCCACATTGTCCCTCAAAAATATGCATACTAGTAAGTAAGAAAATGCAAATGATCATGAGGTGATTTGGTGGATTTCCAGGAGTTCTGGACACAGACGTTGCCAATCAGCCAAACCTATGCCCTGGAAATACGCACACACATGCATGTCACTTCTCCTCGTAATAAACTTCTGTTTTATATATTTTGTTCAAAAATTGACTTATAATGATTTCTGAAGGTTTGGAAAACATGGAAAAGTTAAGCTCCTGGAAATGTAGTAGAAACAGAATCTGGAGCTAATCATCTACATGAACAACTAGAATCTGGATATATATATATATATATAATATATATATATATAATATTACTATGATATTAGAGAGAAGGAAATAAATGAGATGTCCAAAATATGGAGCAGGGAAAAGGGACCCAAGCAAAGAAAAGAAGGCACATGGGGTGAAGACCTGGAGGTCAGAGTTCACCAAGGCTGAGGCAGCTAGAATGTGCAGGACAGAGTTCCAGTGATGAGGAAAGTGCATGGAGAAAGAACTCCAGAAACTGGAGGGCTTCTCCTACAGTTTTTACTGAGTACTACACTGAGCACAGAACAACTGGGAAGTTTTATGAAGCAGAACTGTTTTCAGAGCTCATGCAGGACTAGGAGATGTTCATGTTCTGGGCAAGAACAGTGAAGAATCTTCAATGATCAGATGAAGCGTTTGGTGGCTCCAAGGAGATCACACCTTGTAACAGACCTGACATACCCCTGGAGTTAAGGCTTTCTCTTAAATTCGTTTATTCTCTCTCTTTTTTTACTTTTGAGAGAGAGAGAGAGAGAGAGTGCACACATATGTGTAAGTGGGAGAGCAAAGCGGGAAGGGGCAGAAGGAGAGGGAGAAAGAAAATCTTAAGCAGCACAAGGTGGGGCTCAGTCCCTGGACCCTGAGATCCTGATGTGAGCCAAAATCAAGAGACGGATGCTTAACCGATTAAACCATCCAGACACTCCTCTTAAATTCTTAAATAAGATTTCTTACTACTTTCTCTAATTATACAACCTTGTGCGCAGGTGGTGTGTGTCCAAAGATACAACAGTCACAACTCTTTCACCAAATTTTCCCAGTTGCATCGCAATGGTCACCATCTTCCCTGCCTGCAATCACGTGGTCTTCAGTGCCCTCCATCTCACCTCCTCCAAGCAGGCAACTCTACATTTAGTTCTCTACTCTGAGCATCCCACTTCTGCTGTTATATTCCTCATTAATCAGGATTCTTATATGAAAGCAATGGAAATTGCTTCTTGCTTAGTAGAGTAGATGCTGGACACTGGCACTAACATTCTTGCTACTGACATGTTCATCTTCTGTGGTGGGAGGTGGGCTCTACCTCCTCCACCAAGAGGCAAGGAATTCCCTAAATATGGCAAGGGGCTCAGATGTCAGGCTATACTCCCAGATGAGAAATATTCACTTCACAATTATAACTTCAGCCACCACCTGGAACATAGTAGGCAATTAATAAATATCTGTTAGTGGAGTGATTGAAAAGCATCAAAGACTGAAAGTGACTAACATTAGTCTACAGAAGATGATCAGGTGAGCGAAAAGGGACTTGAGTAGTATCCTCGCCAGTACAGGATACAAAAAGGCAGTCGAATCAGAAATCTGGGTATGGCTGTGTGGAGGTAGAGAGCTCATGGTTGGACAAGTCAGCTGTGACTTGAAGCTCCAGGGTATCAGTGTAGGGATGGAATGGACCCTTTCTGTGCAACATAGTGGTGGGCACTGGGAGGATAGGGGTTCACTGAAGTCCTGGGAGACATAGCCCTTCCATGTGCAGGAGTCAGAAATTCATGTCGCCTTATCCCAAGTCACACAGGCTGGTTCTTGACCCTTTAACCTTTTAACCTTTGAACAAGAGTCAGAATTAGTAAGCCATACATGGGATTGAGGATGTCATGTCATATGGGCGGCCAGTTCACAAGCCCTTGGGGCTCTGTGGTTACATTTAAACATTCAAACACTCCAGGGATGGGTAGCTGGGGCAAGTGGAGGACATTAGCTCTGCACTGAGCGCTAGTGTCTTTTCCTGGCCAGGGAGTAGTGATGCCAACCAATTCTCCTTCACTGCACATTGGTTACCAAAACACAGCATGAAAAAGAGGGTGGAAGCTCCCCAAAATTGAACACTGCTGACTCATCTGGGGCTGCCCATCTCTGAGACTGCTATCCTTTGAGGGTGACGTGGCTGCACAGAAAGCCACCCAGGCATCGCACCTCCAGGCTTTCAAATTTTTTTTTTTTTTAACTTGTCTGGCTGCCACGGCAGTTCAGAAGTTTGGAAATCACAGGTCCAAAAGTCAGTATAAAGAATAAATCACAACGCCATCTAGATATAAAATATATCAAGAGATGGAGAAGGATGGTGCGTACTCTAAGTCCTGGAAGGCAAGTCAGGTTTCGAATAGGACCAACGACTTCATATTACTTCTGCAAAATGGTTGTGATTGTTAACTTGGGTCAACTTGACTACGCCTGTGATGCCCAGAGAACAGGTTGAACATTATTTCTGGATGTGTCTGGGAAGATGTTTCTGGAAGAGATTAGCATTTGAATGGGTGAATTCAGGGAAGCAGATGGCCCCCCCCAGTGTGGGTGGGGGTCTGAATAGAACAGGAAGGTGGAGGAAGTTTGAATTTGCTCTCCTGTCCGCCTCACTGACTGAGCTGAGACATCTGTCTTCTGACCCAGTGCTCCTGGTTCTCAGGCCTTCAAGTCCATATCTGGATGTTAACCATTGACTCTTTGAAATAAACCACTGGCTTTCCTGGGTCTCTAGCTTCCAGATGGCAGGCGATTCATGGGGCTTGTCAGCCTGCAGAATTATGAAAAATAAATTTCTGTTGTTTGAGCCACCTCATCTGTGTTATTCTGTTATAGCAGCCCAAATGGACTAAGACTGTGGGATTAATAATAGAACCTAAACTATAATGCTATTGCCAGGATTAGAGAAGTTATTGTGTGGGATGTAAAATGCCTGACGGATAGTGGCTGAACAATGAATGGAAGCTATTATTGTCGCATTACTACATCTCTGTGAAATTTTAAAAGAGTTATTACATAAATGGTGTTTCTTCCACCATACAGACAAATGCAGTTAATAAATATGTCCAGCCCTGGGCTCAGCCAGTGTTATCATTCAAGTTCAACCAGGGGAGAGACAGAAAATACACAGTAACTTAAATGAGGAAGATTTACCATTAAAAAAATTATTGACTATAGAGAATTAGCTACTAAGAGGGAATAAAAGAAGACTTTAAAGAATATCCTAGGGCTAAGGGAGAGTACCCAAGAAAGGAACAGACAGAAAAGTGGGCATGGACGTCTCCAAAGCTGGAAGTTAGACCTCGCTGACGAGGGTGTGGTTCCAGCCCACTACATGGCTGGCAAGCAGGAAACCATTGCCTGGATTTCCAATAAAATCTCTAGGCAGCTGCCCAGGAGGAGGTGTTGAATTTCTGGAAAGCCAGTTAGGGCATCCTCGGACCTTGCCAGGAAATTGCCCTTTTCAAGTACTACTGAATGCTCCTGGAAACCACGTTAGATGTCCACAAAACTCACGGGGAATCTACCCACGTGGGAGGGAGGATGAGCTCCAGTAGGTGCCCTGCACCCCAGCCCAGTGTCCTGGCAGCAGGAAGAAGCAAAGTATGCCAGACCCAGGAAAAGAAGCCCTTTCGCCCTCCAACATCAGTCCAATGCCCTGTACTGGAAAGGCTTCTGAGCATGCCTGCTGGCAAGGGGGGTAGTGTTCCAGGGTCACAGACAGGCAAAGAAGGCTGGCTTTGGATCTCAGAAGCTGGCGCAGCTAGAGAAGCAATTGAATGTGAAGTTCAAATTCCAATTCTGCCACTTACTGTGTGATTCAGCCTTTCTGTGTGTCAGTTGCTTCCATCTGTCAAGCAAGGGGAATCACAGGATCTACCTCACAGGGTGGTTGTGTGGATTAAATGAGATAGTGCACATTAGTCCACGTCGATCTGTGTTCATCTTTGCGCATGGTGACTGGCAGGTAGCAAGTGCTCAGTGTAAGGCTGAGATGCATAGAGAAGACTCTTTTCTACTTGCTGTCTTCTCAGAGATGACGACGGGGTCCCCCAGCCACTCTGTTTCATAAAGACTGCCGGCCTGCCAAACATTTCCGAGATGTTCAGCGCGGTGGCAGTGAGGAGGCTCTGGACTGGTGTCTGCATTCAGGCAACGTGCCCAGGAATCCTGGCCAACCAGAGTCCCACATGTTTTTTTCTTAAAAAGTACTGACCCCCGATACAATGGTGGAAGATTTGATGACTGCTTGAGGGTCATATATGTAGCAAGATAAAACTACCCATTGGATATTTATAGGTAGGTGTTCCTTGACCTCTTGACCTCTATCACACCTGGAACAGCCATTGTGTGGAGAGGCTGGGAGAGAAGACGCTGGTCTTTGATGGAATTCTCTGGGATGTATGACATGAAGCCCTCTTCCACCTGCCCTGTGGCATTTTTGGTAAAACCAACATTGTTAATGCCTTTGATGTACGTAGCCTCCTTCCAAAGAATGTGCAAAGGGCCTGGGTCTGGTGTAAGAGAATGTTCAGTCTGCAAGGGCCCGGGTCTAGGACTTTAAGGGGGAGCGCACATGCTAGGCAGATACACAGGTCCCGCACATTAGTCAGTTCCGTGATCTCGTCCACGGGGTCATGGTGTCATAGACAACCTTCTGCCTTCGTGATTGCAAATGCCTCCTGGTTGGCGAGCGGTGGATTTCTCTGGAACATGGGCGCATGGATTCCAGGTGCCTGAGTTGTGGGATTTCAGTCTGAGATGGGCAACAGAGAGACATGTTTTTGTGGTACCCTGCTACCCACAACAATAGATACTTGTATTAGTTTTCTGACAAATTACCATAAATGCCGGGCCTTAAAACGACACACATTTATTCTCTTACAGTTCTAGAGTCAGAAGCCTAAACTGGCTCAGCAGGGCTACATTTCTTCTGTGGTTTCTAAAGGACAATTTCTTTCCTTCCCTTTTCTAGCTTTTAGGAGCCACCTGCACATCTTGGCTCGGGGCTCCTCCTCCAGCTACAAAGCCGGCAGCGGACCAGTTTCCCATCTCTCCATCTCACTCTTGTCTGTCTCTGCGTCCATCATTTCATCTCCTTCTCTGACTCTGACCTTCCTGCCCCCCTCCTACAGGGAGCCCGGTGATGACATGTGGAGCCCACCTGGATCATTCGGAACATTCCACCACTCAAGATCCTCACGTCAGCAAAGCCCCTTTTGCCATGGAAGGTACCATCCTCACAGGGTTTGGGGATCGGGACGAGGATCTCTCCGGGAACCATTATTTCAGCAATCACACACAGTCCTTGTTTTCAGTGTCTCCTTATGTTACCTTGAGTTTGGTTCAGAGGGCATCTGGATCCGGAATTTGGAGTGGACTAAGGTACCATCACTAGGCACCAGATTCTACCCCCAACTAGTTCTGCTGAGATAATAAGAGCTGTTGGAAGTCTTCACGGTACAGATTACGCTCAAGCTAGTTGAGTAACTTGTTCTGGTTAATGAGAGGCACACACACACCCCTACCCCACCCAGGAGAGTCAGGGCCCTATGGTCTGGGGGGTGCTGGGTGAAGTGACTGGCACCATGGCAGTGCCAGCCTAGCCTGGTGACACATCCACCCTGCTGGCATCAAGTTCCCTAGTCCCCTGGTATCGGCGGGAACCGCACAGCTCCCCCGCACGTGCGCAGTCACCGACGCAGGATCCTCACTGTACGTTGATCTCCTTTGGGCCCTAAAGGGCTGGAGGGGTTCAGAGTGTAGGTGTGTGCTCCTGAGCTCTTCCTGACGTGAGCCCGGTGATGTGTTGAATGGTGGCTCCCAAAAAGTATGTCCACCAGGAGTCTGTAAACATGACCTTATTTGGAGAAAGGATCTTTATAGATGTCGAGTTGAAGGGTCTCAAGGTGAGATTATCCTGGCTTCAGGTGAGCCCTACATCAAATGACAAGTGTCTTTATAAGAGAAAAGGAGAGGAAAAGGCCATGTGAAGATGGAGGCAGAGCTTGGACTGAGGCACTATAAATCATGGAACGCCAATAGTGGCCATCCAAAACCAGCAATTAGGACAGCGGTGGGACACGCATTCTCCCTCAGCTCGCAGAAGGAACTTCTTAGACCCATCTAGAAGGGCAGGACCACTACATCTTCTGCTCTCGAAATGGCACCAGGAATAAAGGAACAGCCTGGCTGTGGGAGGAGCCAGGTCCAAGGCCCCCCAGGGAGCCAGAGCCGGGCTCATCAGGCGGCTCACCCTGGAGCTGACCGCCACAGGTGTCTGGAGGTGTGGCCTGCCCACCGCCACGGAAGCGGAAAAGGGGGCAGCACCTGACCGAAGCGCAGGCCCTCAAGCCTCGCGGGGCGCCGCTCTCAGTTCTGTACACACACAGCGGTACTCAGCTCTGCGGAGGTGTGCGGCGCGCTGGCCACCAGGGGGCACCGCTGCACCAATAGAGCTGGAGGAAGAAGCGGTCTGAGGCTGCCGTCCGTCCCAGGGCAGAGCTGAGGAGGCCTCGGAGAGTGTTGTCTCTTCACCTCCTGCAACCAGCACAGGCTGTGGACGGAGGCCCGGCTGTAGCGTCCTTGGAACTTGAGCTGTCCATAGAGGTCCCTTCTATGTGGAGGCAGGGCTCTAGGGCTGCCCTGAGGCAAACAGCCTGGCACCAGGTCAACAAACAGGAGAGAGGGCAGGGTGTTGGCAGAATAAAGACAAGCGGGATTGAACCGAGGACTTCCATGCCTGAGGTGAAGCGAAGTTGAAAGTGGGAACGCTTGGCTGAGAGGACGCCGGGCTGCGTTAGCCAGGGCTCCTCCTCCCTGCGCATGGCACGTGGCCCGGGTGCTGGGAGCAGGCAAAGCTGCCATGGCAGTTCTCCTTTCCCACCCCAACCGGCCCCACACCACATCGCCTGCAGAGGTGGAAGGGGGCTGTCTGCATCCTTCCCCTGAATGGTATTCCAGAAGCTAAACATGGTCGCCCTCCACCCTGACCGAACTCACCGCAAGGTCATGGAAACCAGCTCTTGAGAGCCACGCCAGATCCTATGCAGTTCCTACACATCGGAACCCAGGGCCCTGAACCAGGAGCTGTCTTCTCACAGACACTGGGCTTGGCTGAGGCTAGTGACCCTGCCTAGCAC
Source organism: Mustela putorius furo (assembly GCF_011764305.1). Taxonomy (NCBI): domain Eukaryota; kingdom Metazoa; phylum Chordata; class Mammalia; order Carnivora; family Mustelidae; genus Mustela; species Mustela putorius. Next base: position 3,586,909 of record NW_025422048.1, read on the forward strand.
CAGGAGAGAGAGGCCCTTCTCTTTTCCATACGTGGAGGCAACAGCAGTGACGAATTCCAAAGCTCACCTTGTTCCAGAGAGATGACCAGTTACCCAAGACATCATTTCAAGGGACAGCGGTAGCCTCCATAGCCCATAAATTGAATAGTCTGAGAACACTGAGACCACTCAGCCACTATGGTAGATGTCTGAGACATCGCAACAGGAGAGACATCATGTCTAGCCAAGATTCCAACCACCCTGGGTGGCCCCTGAAGAGACAAAGAATGAGGGACGGCATCATACTATTTTTCAAAAGAGCCCACTGTAGGGACGCCTGGGTGGCTCAGCTGGTTAAGCAGCTGCCTTCGGCTCAGGTCATGATCCCAGCATCCTGGGATCGAGTCCCACATCGGGCTCCTTGCTCCGCAGGGAGCCTGCTTCTCCCTCTGACTCTGCCTGCCATTCTGTCTGCCTGTGCTCGCTCTCTCCCCCCACCCCTCTGATAAATAAATAAATAAATAATCTTTAAAAAAAGGGGCGCCTGGGTGGCTCAGTGGGTTAAAGCCTCTGCCTTCAGCTCAGGTCATGATCCCAGGGTCCTGGGATCGAGCCCCACATCGGGCTCTCTGCTCAGCAGGGAGCCTGCTTCCTCCTCTCTCTCTGCCTCTCTCTCTGCCTGTCTCTCTGCCTCCTTGTGATCTCTGTCTGTCAAATAAATAAGTAAAATCTTTAAAAAAAAAAAATCTTAAAAAAAAAAAAAAGAGCCCACTGTAAGTCCTGGTTGGAAAAGGAAGTACTCAATATTGTTTCCACCACAGCAGGCCACCCAGGGCCATTTGATACTCAGAACATATCCCTGATGGGCCTCTGGGGACCTTGTATCTGATACAATATCCTCTAGTGGTGCCGGTGTCCCCCCAAGATGCCACCACTACAGATACCAGAATTCAGTCTAAAGGCAGACCTGAAGAACCCCAAGGACTTCACTACCTAATCCCAAGCCCCCATACACCAGAACAGTACTATTGACTTCATCATACACACACCCCTTTCCGAGGTCACACCATCTTGGATGAGCAGATGTCCTTGCCATGATTCCATATTCCATCGTGGGTCCTGGGCCTCTATACCTTCCAGCTACCGCCCTTCTTTCCAACAGAGAAGTATTGTTTCCAGGGGAAGCCTCCACCGAACCTCCAATCCCAGCCCTTGAGTCATATCCCCATTCCTGAAAGTCCTCTTCACAGGCCTTCACATTTACATACAGGTGTCTACCACCTGCAACCCCCTAGTCCCTAACCAGACCAAAGACAGTAGAGTTAGATAGACCTGGATTAAATATCCAGTACCACCACAAGCTTGGGTCTACACCTTACAGAAAATAGTTTCTCTCAAACTAACCAGTCAATAGATGTATCATGTGTCCTGCCCTGATTAGCTGTGTGATGCTGAGCGAAATACTTCTGTGCAGTTTCCTTTCCAATAAAACAGGGATGGTAACAGTACATATCTCACAGAATCATTGCAAGGAGTGTGTGTGTGTGTGTGTGTGTGTGTGTGTACGCGTGCACATGTGCATGTGTTCACACAATGGCATCCCAGAACACTGCCATCACCACCACCTCTACCACCATAACTCCCAGGTGACACAACCGGCCTACACATCTATCTCACCACCTAAGCCAGTCTGAAATGGCCCATTACCTCCTTCACCCATAACACGGTGTCCCGCACAAACAATGGCTTCCCTGAAGCCTGAGGGCCCCTTCCCTAGGGGCCAGCCAATACTTGGAAACGCTGTGGCATACTCCCCAAAGAAGACTCCAAGGATCTTCTGCACATCTCAAACCAAAGCAGAGCATGCACTGATAGGCACCAGGGACCTGAGGCATTGAGGATCTCAGGAGCAAGCAGTCATGGTTCTGTTCTCCACCTCCAAGCAGGGAGGCAGACGCTTCCTGCTACAGCTGTCCTGTCGGCTCTGCCCTCTGCCCCACACCCTGAACAAACCGAAGAGAGTGTTTTCATGAATGTATGATTTAGTTGGATTGGGCCACTATAACAGAATATCATAGACTGCGCAGCTTATAAACAGCAGAAATATATTTCTCACAGTTCTGGAAGCTGAGAATTCTAAGATCAGGGTGCCGCTAGATTTTGGCATCTGGCCAGAGCCTGCTTCCTGAGCCACAGACACTGCCCTTCTGCTATGTCCTCACATGGTGGCAAGGGTAAGGGAGCCCTCTGAGCCCTCTTTCATAAAGGCACTAATCCCATTCTTGGGGGCTTCATCCTTATGACCTAACCGCTTCCTAAAGGCTCCATCACCTTAGGGTTAGGTTTCAACATATGAATTTGGGGGATGCAAACATTTAATCTATAATAATGTATATTAGCTACCATAACAAACAAACCTCAGTATTTCAGTGGCTTAATTCATGTTAATAGTCCAACACAAGTGTTCCTGGTTTTTCGAGAGCCTTCCACACAGTTATTTGGGACCTCAAGTTCATTCAATTTTGTGGTTCTTCCTGAACTATAAAATGGGGCAAATAATAACCTTCTCTAGGGCTATTGTGAGAATTGAATGGATGCGTGCATGTAAAGAACTGAGCCCCATGCTGGGCAGCCCCATCCTAAACATTACATTAATAATAGCAATCATCACCATCATCATTACGCTAATATTACTGTTACTACAATTGACATGAAGCTTCTGGTTCCCCTTCCTTCCATAGCCACCCGTGAAGTCATGGTCCACTTTCTCATCAATAATCCTCATGCACTTGACCCCTTGGTCTTCAGTGCATTCACCCAACCAAACCTCAACCCTGAATTAAGTCAACCTCCAACATGCTTGTCCCCAAGTGCTGCCCTCTGCTGAGGAAATAATCACACAGCCTGAAAGTTAGGAACACAGTGAGGTGACAGTTTTGTCTCAGCTACATTGTTCTAGCCACCTGAATCACAGCCATCTTTCTCCTTCACCCCGGCACAGCTTTTCCAATGTTCCACATCAATTTTTCTCAACTTTCACTGTCTTTGTAAGCTCCCACTCTACCTCCGTCTTCCTTACTCTGAGCAAATAAGGAAATTTCCTCAGTTTCTCAAAAAAAAAAAAAAAAAGGGGGGGGGAGCCCCAAATGGGAACAGTGCAATGAACCTTGTTCTCCTCCTCATCCCTCAGGGCTCACTTAGAGAGAGGTCCTCCCCTTCTCTGTCCCAGGCTGGCCCTTCCCAGGCCAGGGACTCTGGATCCCTTGGCCTCCACTTTCCCGCTTCCTTCCATGAATTCTCACCATCTCCCTCTGCTCTGGGAGGTAGTATCATAGCCGGGCTAGGAGCACAGTCTCTAGTGTCATCTGCCTGGGATCAGAATCAGTTCTGCCAATTACTAACTGGGGAATCTAGGAAGGTCTGAGCCTCTATTTCCTCAGCCATAAACTTGGGTTAAATATAACATCTACCAGCCTCACAAGATTGTGTTGATGCTCAAAAGAGGTAATGCAAGAATGGTTTTCTGAAAAGTCCACCACATAATTAGTTATGGTTGTTGGCCTCTTCACATTAGCAAAGACAACCTCATCGCTCATATCCTTAGCAAAAGATCCTTCCCTTGACTCCACATGCCCCTCCAGCAACCACTGCTTCGTTCTGCTCCCCTCTACAGCCAAACTCCAAAGAATAGCCTGTGCTCCTTGTCCCCATTTCTGCTCCTCCCGTTCTCCCCCCAGATCTCGCCAATCAGCCTGACAAACTCATTGCTCCACTAAACTCTTGTCAAACGCCACCAGTGATCTCCACTTTGCCAAATTCAATGGGCACATCTCAGTCCTCATCTTCCTCACTCGCAGCAGCATCTGGCAAAGCTGACAACTCTCTTCTTCCCTCACCTTACATGGCCACCACATGCTCCTAATTTGCCTCCCACGTCCCTAGTTACTCCTTCTTACTCTCTTTTGTAGCCTTTCCTCTCCCCATGGGAACATGTTAGTGTTTCTTAGGATCCAGCCCTCACCTTTTATTATTTGATATTTTCTCCTTTGGTGATTTCATTAACAAATAAGTTCAAAACATGGGTAAAGTTCAAGAAGTAGTGCTTAGCTTTGAGTCTGAGAAGAATGTAAGGTTGTAAGTGGTTCTAGCATGGGGTTAAACAGTCAGAAGATGGGTAGATTAGGGGGCGCTTGGGTGCCTCAGTCGTTAAGCGTCTGCCTTCGGCTCAGGTCATGATCCCAGGGTCCTGGGATAGAGCCCCGTATTGGGCTCCCTGCTTTGCGGGGAGCCTGCTTCTCCCTCTCCACTCTACCTGCTTATGTTCCCTCTCTCACTATCTCTCTGTCAAATAAATAAAATCTTAAAAAAAATAATAAAAAGAAGATGGGTAGATTGGGAAGAAGCTGGGCGATAGAGTCATTGGAAGGTTGAAGTGCTGGAGGTTAAAGGTAAGGGTCCCAGGAGCACCTGGGTGGCTCAGTGGCTTAGGTCTCTGCCTTCGGCTCAAGTCATGATCTCAGGGCCCTGGGATCGAGTCCCGCAATGGGTTCTCTTCTCGGCAGGGAGCCTGCTTCCTCCTCTCTCTCTCTCTCTCTCTCTCTCTCTGCCTGCCTTTCTGCCTGCTTGTGATCTTTCTCTGTCAAACAAATAAAATCTTTAAAGGATAAGGGCATAAGGGTCCTGAACAATGTGAAAGTTTAAAGGGGCCTATTACCCCTTTGGTGCTGCTGCACAGTAGGCCAACTGGCTTCCATGACCTGAGCAGTGCTGGATACTCCTTCTTGCAACAGGACCTTCTACCTAGGAAATCTTGCTCTCCTCCTCTGCTCATGGGGGCTGCTCATAAGCCCATGGTATAAAGGCCAGTTCTAAGGAACCTGGGCTTATGATGAATAACACAGCCATAGAAACTAAGTCTATGGGAAGAATGGAGTAAGGTACAGAAAACAGAATCAACACAGAAGGATAGAATAAGCTAGGGGGAGGGGGCAACTTCTCTCATTGGAAATGAGCTCAGAAACCCATTGTTGAGTCTTCAGCAAGGCCGGTAGAAGCAGCTGTGCAGAATGGTGAGACCAACTTGCCCAGTCTCCCACTTGAATGTCTCATTTGGTATGCAAAGCCTGGAACTGAGGGTCCTGGGATGATGATGCCAAGCTTGGCACCCCAAAAGGTGTCCTGGATGATGTGGTATTCTTCAGATGCAGGGTGATGTTGTAGGTGTTGTTGAGTGCTCTCAGTAAAAGGCAGCCTTCTAGTACCGGGGTGACCATCTGTGAACAACTGCAGAGTATTTGCCCACATTCAGCACTTGGGAAACAGGGGGTGCAATCATTATAAGTGTGACATTTTGTTTCTAGGAAAGGACAGGATAGTAACCGTAACTGAGTCCGACAACCTCCCACCAATGTATGAGTATGTCTGTTACTCTAGATACTTACCAAAACCTGGCATTGCCAATCTTTTTTATTTTAGTCATTCTGGTGGGTATGTGGAGGTATCACACTGATGTTTTAATTTGCATTTTTCTGATGATCAGTCAAGATGATCCCATTTCAAATGTTCATTGGCCATTTTGGCATCTTATTTGTGAGCTGTCTCTTTAAATACTCTACTCAGTTTTCTGTTGGGTTGCTTTTATTTGTAGGCCTTCATATTTCTCTTGACAATTCCTTTGTCATGTCTCTGTATTGCAAATATCTCTTATTCTAGGGCATGCATTTTCACTTGCACTTTCACTTTATTACGTCTTTTATTTTTTTTTTAAGATTGTATTTATTTATTTGACAGAGAGAGAGAGAGAGCGCAATCACAAGTAGACAGAGACACAGGCAGAGAGAAAGGGGGAAGCAGGCTCCTTGCCGAGCAGAGACCCCAATGTGGGGCTCGATCCCAGGACCCTGGGATCATGACCTGAGCTAAAGGCAGAGGCTTAACCCACTGAGCCACCCAGGCGCCCTATTATGTCTTTTAATCAACAAAAATTCTTAGTTTTAATGTGGCCCATTTTACCAATTTTTCCCATTATAGTTGGTGCCTTTTACATTCTAGTTAAGAAATCTTTAACTACTGCAAAGTCAGGAAGATGGTTTTTATTTTATTTTCTATAAAATGTATTGGTTTACCTTTCACATTCGGATATTAATACATCTAGAATCAATTTTTGCATATAGTGCGAGATGGGATCCAAATACATTTCTCCCCACAGTGATATCCAGATGGCTAGCAGCATTTACCAAAAATGCCATCTTTTATCCACTGAACTGCCATATCATCTTTGATATTAATCAACTGACATAAGTTGGATCCGTTTCTGGACTCTATTCTGTCCCATTGCTCAGTTGTTTTTCATATCCTTATGCCAATAATACACTGACATAATTACTATGGCTTTACAAATCATGATTTATAGAAGTATAAGTGCCCTCGGCTTTGTTCTTCTTCAGGATGATCTTAGTTATTCTCAGTCCTTTGCCTTTCCATATAAATTTCACAATCAAATTGTCAATTTACACACACACACACACACACACACGTCCGTGATTTTTTTTTTTTTTTAGACTTCTTAGTTATTTATTTGGGACCTTTTTCTTTCATTTTGAGAAAGGAGGTAGAGGATTCTCAGGTGTATTGCGTTTGTTCCCCCAGAAGTATCACGTGACATCAAAAGAAATGAAATCTTGCCATTTGCGACAACATGGATGGAACTAGAGCGTATCATGCTTAGCGAAATAAGTCAAGCAGAGAAAGACAACTATCATATGATCTCCCTGATATGAGGAAGTGGTGATGCAACATGGGGGCTTAAGTGGGTACGAGAAGAGTAATGTCCGTGATTTTTTTATTGGAATCACACTGCATCTGTAGATCAATTTGGGGAGAATTATTAACATCTTAATAATATTGATCCTTCCAATCCATGAACATGATATATATCTCCATTTCTCTAGATCTTCTGTAATTTATCAGCAATGTTCTATAGTATTCAGTGTAGAGATCTTGAACATCTTTTGTTATATTAATCCTGTGTCATTGATTTTTGTTGTTGCTGTTGTAAAGGACATCATTCAATTTTCTTCCATGTATTTGTTGCTGGTATATATAAATGACTTTGCTCACTAATTCTCACAGCTTATTGGTAGATTTAAAATCTTTTAAATGTATGTTCCGTATTTTAAATTCAAATGTTACCAAAGACACTGCATTTGTCCAAGAGACTCTGCTATCTACTATATTACAGTCTGCTCTGTGCAGATGATAGCATTGATGAGAAGTCCTCATGGGATGGAACCTGAGGCTCATGGGACCTGACCCTATGCTTCTCATGTCAGGAACCTGAGATCTTAAGCAAATGAAATTTAGAAATAAATAAAACACTTAGTGAGTGTGTATTACTTGTCAAGTACTACTCTAAGAGACTACTGCACTTAGTCCTTTGCATGCATTAACTCATTTAATTTCCTTAACAGTCCTATGAGGTAGGTACTATCATAATCTCATTGAACAGATAGGAAAACTGAGGCACAGAGAAAGCAAACATTATCCCAAGGGTAGACAGCATATTGGTTTATAGAATTAAAGTCTTCAGTCTGGCTCTCCCATCTGGAAGCACTTCCCACCTCCTCATCCTGAGCTCTGGGCTCCTCCAGATCATTATTCCATCTGCAGTTGACTAGTAGTGCCTCTCACCTCAGAATACATCTGAAGGTTAAGGATGGGGGAAACCAGGGAAAGCTTCATGGCAGACGTAAGCTGGGCTTTAAAAGTCACTCATGTGCAATTTAAGAGACAAAACAAATGAGCATAGGGGAAAAGAGAGAGAGAGAGGCAAACCATGAAACATAGTTTTGACTGTAAGTAACAAACTGATTATCACCAGAGAGGAGATGGGGGATGCATGAAATAAGTGTACAAGGTGTGATGAGCACCAGGTATGGTATGGAGATGTTGAATCACTAAATTCTACACCTGAAACTAATATTACATTGTATGTTAACTAACTGGAATTTGAATAAAAACCAATTTAAAAACAGGAACAAAGTCAAGTAGGCTTGAGCATGTAAAGATGAACTGGATGACAGTATCAATGACATGCAGCAGAAACAGATGTGTACTGAATATGCGTCCTCAATCTAGGATTGGTCTTGGCAGGAATCAGAGTGTTCCTATCAGTTATTGTTATTACCAATATTAGTTTTGTTCTTAATGCTTTCATCAGAGCAATCACATTTATTGACATCAATACTAGAGTCACTTGAAAATGCCCCATCTTTGTATTGTTCAGCCACTGTGAAGGTCACATTTCTTCCACACTATTATTACAATCTTCAATTACTAATGGGAATATTAGAGTTACTAATGGGAACATTTCAGTGTGTTTGTGTTGCAGAGCTATGGAAATACAATTTGCTACAGGCTCCCTCCCTCCACTGTAATTGGGTCTAGCTTCACAACTTCCTATATATTATCAATATCACAATAGAATATCTATGAGCATATCAATGTGTTCTCAGAAAAATTGAGTTTTTAATTTCTTTGCTCGGGACCAAACACCTGCAATAGATGACTGGGGATAGGGCTGGGGTGGTCATAGGATAGGAAAGATCAGAACTACTGCCTTGAAAACCAGTCAGATGATACCAAAAATATAAGCAACACAAGAGAAAAAGAAGTTGCACTTCATCAAAATTAAAAGTTTTTGTGCATCAAAGGACACTATTGAGAAAGAAAAGATGACTCAGAAAATGGAAGAAAATATTTTCAAATCAGATATCTGATAAGGGTCTACTATCCAAAATATATAAAGCAGTCTTAAAACTCAACTGAAAGAAAAACAAATAACCTAATTAAAAATTGGCCAAAGGATCTGCAGAGACATTTCTCCAAAGAAAATATACAGATGGCCAATAAGCACATGAAAACACACCCACTATCATTAGTCATTGGGGAAATGCCAATCAAAGGCACAGCAAGATTCCACTTCATACCCACTATGATGACTATAATTTTTAAAAATGGAAAATAACAAGTACTGGTAAGGAAGTGAAAAACTGGAACTCATGTACGTTGCTTGTAGGAATGGAAAATGGTGCAGGCACTATGGAAAAGAGTTTGAAAGTTCCTTTAAAAGTTGAACATGGAGTGTCATCAAATGACTGAACAATTTGACTCCAAGATATAGATCCACAAGAAATTATGTATGTTCACATAAAAACATGTACATAAATATCCACAGGATAATTATTTATAATATCACTCAAGTGGGAACAATCCAGAAGTCCATCTATGTACAAATGGATAAAGAAAATGGTGTATCTATACAATGGAATGAAGTCCTAGTACATGCTACAACACAGATAAACCTTGAAAACATTCTAAGTTAAAGAAACCAGACACACAAAGCCACAATTTGTATGATTACATTCATATGACATGCTCAGAATAAGCAAATCCATAGAGACTGAAAGCAGATTAGTGGTTGCTAATGGCTTAGGGGAGGGAAGAATGAGGAGTGACTGCTAAAGAGCACAAGGTTTATTTGGAGGGTGATGAAATGTTCTAAAATTGGTTGTAGTGACTGTTGCACAACTGTGAATATACTTTTAAAAAAACATTGGATTGTACCCTTTAAAATAAATTTCATGGTATGTAATTTATATCTCAATACTGTTGTTTTAAAAAATGCAGCCAGAGCTTTGCAGCCGGGTGATATTTCAGTTTCCTGAACCCCGTTGTAATAACTGTTTCAGATTGGTTTCTATGGAATATTGTCACCATATTGAGCCATGCTCTTTCTCTTATCTTTCACTGACTGGGCCTATGAGTCAGGTGCCTTTGCCACCATCGTTGGTTAAGTGCCCATAGCCTTGTTCTCACTTGCTAAAAGGGTCCTGTTTTGCCCTGATCCCCTCGTGATATTTGGGAAAGTTCTGCTTTAGGCTTGTCTGATCCCCACTTTGGTCACCGCAACCAACGGCAAGGAAAAGTTAGTTACTACTTGTAGGAATATCTCTAAATATTTGCTCTCAGAGTCCGTTAGTTTGGGAGTTTCTCATTCTTCAATTTATTACCCTCTTATCCATCACCAGCTTTAGCTACAAGGGCCTTCATTACATCCTAATTGCCAGTGCCAATTGCCCTTATTTTTTATATTAAAAATCCATTTGTAAACACATTTCAGCAGCTCCCCCATCTCAGCATCATTGCTAATTTAATCTCCCTCCCCTTCTATTAGCGCCGCAGGGGGCCGACCAGAGCAGGAGGCGCCTAGGCTAATCAGATCAATAGTTTGTCTGAACATTGTGCTCAGCAGGAACTCAGTGGGATATACTGGGTCAGACTGAGGGCAGATTAAATCTTCACCAACTAGCTCCCAGGATAAAGCAGGGGAGGAACCTGGTATCAGTGACAACGAAAAGGGGCTGGTGTGAACGATCTGGGTGGCTGTTAGGCAGGGTTGCTATAACTGAGGGCTCTGCCAAGGCGTGATTTGATGAGGAGGAGGATTTCCTGGCCAATGAAACACTGTTTATCATCTAGCCTGTTCTCTCAGCACTTCTCAGAAGCCCTTAACGCAGTGGGTTGTGGTAGAAAAATGCGTTGACTAGCAAGTCAGGAAATTGGGAACTTGTCCCAACTCTGATCCTAACTGAGTGCTTGATAACCTCCTTAGTCCTTTGGGGTATCACACTCTTCATCTGGCAGTAATAATCCCTACCCTACTGACCCTCCAGAATTTTGAGAAGGGCCAAAGGAAATTTTTTTAGAAACACTTTAGTAAGCATATATTGTCAAACACTGCCTTAAGAGAGTATTGTTCTTTGCAATATTAACTGTATTAATTCATTTAATTTCCTCAACAGCCCTATGAGGTAGTACTATCATAATTTCTTTGAACAGATAAAGAAACTGAGGCAGAAAGGCTAAAAATTTCCCCAAGGTCACACAGTTTGTTAGTTGCTAAGCATTCACCGTTGCATTATTCAGACAATGCTAGTCTATAAAATCACACGGTTCAGCCTGAACTGGAAGTTCTCTCAACCTCCTCATCCTGAGGTTTGGTTCTCACCTACGGGTGAAACATGGATGAACATTCTCCTTATTCCACAGTGCTGTTCTCAGACCATTATTCTGCCACTGTGAAATCTCCTACACTTTACTTTCTCCACCCATAGACTCTACCACCCTTTGTCCCTCCTGATTGCTGTCATCTAATGACCTTCCTACTCATGGTGGTTCAGTCACTGGAGAATTAGCCTACAGGACCATAGTCTTCATCCGCCCCAAAGCCACACCATCATCTTGGGTAGCTTCAGTGTTCAAGAGGACAAGCCAACCATGACTGTACCAGTCACAGTTCAGCCAGAGTCACTCTGGGCATTATGGGAAATGAGACTTCACAAAGTGGTGGGAAGAAAAAGGAAGTGAAGGCCAGAAGATAGAATAAGAGGATCAAAACAAGGGTTACTGATGAGTTCCCCTGAAGCACTGATGGGGTGGACAAGTCAGATCTTACAGGAAAATCAAAGAAGCTATGTACATTTAGCTGATCATATCAGCAAAGAGGAAGAGCTTGTGGTGAAATCTATGGACAGTAACTGTCTTTGTGTGGCTAATGACTCTGTTATGTCCACAACCAAGTGTCTGGTGGTAGGTCTGAGGACCCAGGCAACTGCTGGGAAGAAAATCTAGGTGTAGAACAGATGAAAATAAGGACAAACTGGAACATCTGTATGTATCTGTCACCATATATGGCCACAAAGACTTTGAAGGAGTAGTGGGTTTTTCACACATCAGCCTTCTCATCACCAGTGACCCTCTGCTCCAGCCCTCTTCAGCCATCCCTTCCATAGTCAAAATCCAAATGTACCCATTTTCTGAAATTCCTCATGTAGTCATCACATGATCTGACCACAGCTCCTTAGTTTTCAACTCTGACATCCTTTAAGTTGTTCTCACTGAGGCCATGAACCACCTCTTTTTCATTCATTCCTTCAACAACATTTATCGAACAAAGGATAACCACACATCAAAAACTAGTAATAAGATATGCAAAAAAGAAAGAGAAAGGAATCTAAGTATATAACTAAAGAAAGCCAACTAACCATGAAAGAAAAGACCAAGAGAAGAAAGGAACAGAAAAGAATTACAAAAGCAACTATAAAACAAATAACAAAATGGCAATAAATACATATCTATTGATAATTATTTTGAATGTAAATGAACTAAAGCCTCCAATCAAAAGACATACATACAAAGATGGAATGGACAAAAAAGGCAAGACCCATCTATATGCTGACTACAAGAGATTCATTTCAAACCTAAAAACACATGTAGATTGAAAGTGAAGATGAGAAACATTTATTGTGCAAATGGATATGAAAAGAAAGCAAGGGTAGCAATACTTAAATCAGCCGAAACAAAGACTGTAAAGACAAAGAAGTGTTCATAAAGGGAACAATCCAGGAAGAAGATGTGTCGATGGTAAATATTTACGCACCCAACATGGGAGCACCCAAATACATAAAGCAGTTTATTAACAGACATAAAGGGAGTAATCAACAGTAATACAATAATAGTAGAGAACTTTATCACCCCACTTACATCACTGAAGAAATCACCCAAACAGAAAATCAACAAGGAAATAGTGGCTTTGAATGACAAACTGGGCCAGATGGATCCAACAGATATATTCAGAACATTCCATGCTACGACAGCAAAGTGCACATGGAACAGTGCACAGAATAGAGCACATATTAGGCCATAAAACAAATGAACAAATGTAAAAAATCAAAGTCATACCATGCATCTTTTCTGACCACAATGTTATGAAACTAGAACTCATCCACAAGAAAAAATCTGAAAGAGCACAGATAATTGGAAGTTAAATACCATGCTACAAAAATGAATGGGTCAACCAAGAAATCAAACAGGAAATTAAAAAATACATAGAAACAAATGAAAATAAGAACACCATGGTCCAAAATCTTTGGGATGTGGCAAAAGCTGTTCTAATAGGAAAGTTTATAGCAATATATGCCTACCTCAAGAAGCAAGAAAAATCTTGAATGAACAACCTAACCTTACACTTAAGGAAGCTAGAAAAAGAACAAACAAAACCCAAAACGAGTAGAAGGAAGGAAATAATAATGGCGAGAGCAGAAATAAATGAAACAGAAACAAAAACAATAACAACAGCAACAACTGGTTCTTAGAAATGATAAACAAAAAACTGGTAAACCTTTATCCAGATTCATCAGAGAGAGAGAGAGAGAGAGAGAGAGAACTCAAAATCAGAAATAAAAGAGGAGAAATAACAGCCAACACCAGAGAAATACAAAAAATTATAAGAGAATATTGTGAAAAATTATATGCCAACAAATTGGACAAAGTAGAAGAGATAGACAAATTCGTGGAAACATAAAACCTACCAAAACTGAATCAGGAAGAAATAGAAAATTTGAGCACACTGATTATCAGCAATGAAATGGAAATCAGTAATCAAAAAAACTCCCCAAAAAACAGAAGTCCAGGATCAATAGTTGCAGAAAAAGCATTTGATAAAGTACAACATCCATTCATGATCTAAAAAAAATAAAATAAAATAAAATAAGATAAAAATAAAAAAAATAAATAAAAAAACCTCGGAGCGCCTGGGTGGCTCAGTGGGTTAAAGTCTCTCCCATTAGCTCAGGTCATGATCTCAGGGTCCTGGAATTGAGCCCTACGCCAGGCTCTCTGCTCAGCAGGGAGCCTGCTTCCCTTCCTCTCTCTCTCTCTCCCTGCCTCTCTGCCTACTTGTGATCTCTCTCTGTCAAATGAATAAATAAAAATTTTTTAAAACCCTCAACAAAGTAGGTTTAGAGGGAACATACCTCAAAATAATAAAGGCATCTATGAAAAACCTACAGCTCACATCATACTCAATAGAGAAAAAACTGAGATCTTTGTCTTCTAAGGTCAGGAACAAGACAAGGATGTCCACTCTCACCACTTTTATTCAGCATAGTACTAGAAGTCCTAGCCACAGAAATCAGAAAACAAAAAGGAATAAAAGGCATTCAGGTTGGTAATGAAGAAGTCAAACTTCTACTACTTGCAGATAACATGATACTACATATAGAAAACCCTAAAGACTCCACCAAAAAACTACTACAACTGATAAGTGAATTCATTAAGGTCACAGGATACAAACTCAATATACAGGCATCCATTGCATTTCTATATAGTAATAATGGAGCATCAGAATGATAAATTAAGAAAACAATGGCATTTACAATTGCACTGAAAATAATAAAATACCTGGAAATAAAATTAACCAAAAGGTGAAAAAATTATACTCTGAAAAGTATAAAACATTGATGAGAGAAATTGAAGAGAACACAAACAAATGGGAAAATATCCCATGCTCATGGATTGGAAGAACAAATATTATTAAAATATCCACACTATCTAAGCAACCTATAGATTTAAGGCAATCCCTATCAAAATACCAACAACATTTTTCACAGAACTAGAACAATCTTAAAATGTATATGGAACCTCAAAATACCCCAAATAACCAAAGCAATCTTGATAAAGAAAAATAAAACTAGAGGTATCAAAAGGCCAGATTTCAAGATATACTACAGAGCTATAGTAATCAAAACAATATGGTACTTGCACAAAATCAGATACACAGATCAAAAGAACAGAATAGAGCCCAGAAATGAACCCACAACTATATGGTCAATTAATCTTTGAAAAAGCAGGAAAGAATATCCAATGGGAAAAAACGCAGTCTCTTCAACAAATGTTTGGAAAATCGGACAGCTTCATGCAAAAGAATGAAACTGGACCATTTTCTTACACCACACACAAAAATAGACTCAAAATGGATTAAGGACCTAAATGTGAGACCTGAAACTATAAAAATCCTACAAGAGAGCACGGGCAGTAATTTCTAACACTGGCCATAGCAAAGTTTTTCTAGATCTGTCTCCTGAGGCAAGGGAAATAAAAGCAAAAATAAACTATTGAGACTTCATCACAATAAAAAGCTTCTGCACAACAAAGGAATCAGTTAACAAAACTAAAAGACAACTTACTGAATGGGAGAAGATATTTGCAAATGACATATCTAGTTTAAAAAGTTAGTATCCAAATTATATAAAGAACGTATACAACTCAACACACACAAAAAAATCCAATTAAAAAATAGGCAGAATGAACAGACATTTCCCCAGAGAAGACATACAGATGCTCAAGAGACACATGAAAAATTGCTCAACATCATTCATCATTAGGGAAATGAAAACCATAATGAAATACCACCTCACACCTGTCAAAAAGGGTAAAATCAAAAACATAAGAGACAATAAGAGCTGGTAAGCATGTGGAAGAAAAGGAACCCTCTTGGTTGCCGGGGGGGTAGGCAGTAGGGAGAGGGTGGTTGGGTTATGGACAATGGGAAACGTATGTGCTATGCTGAGTGCTGTGAAGTGTGTAAACCTGGAGATTCACAGACCTGTACCCCTGGGGCTAATAATACATTATATGTTAATAAAAGAAAGTTAAAAATAGATCCAATAATCCCACTACTGAGTATCTACCCAAAGAAGACAAAAACACTAACTTAAAAAAATACATGCATTCTTATGTTTACTGAACATTATTCACAATAGCCAAATTATGGAAGCTGCCCAAGTGTCCACTGATAAATAAATAGATAAAGACGATGTGAGATACACACACACACACACACACACACACACACACACACCATGGAATATTATTCAGGCATCAAATAGAACAAAATACTGCAATTTGCAACAACATGAATGGATCTAGAGAGTACAATGTTAAGCAAAATAAGCCATTAGAGAAAGACAAATACCACATGACTTCACTCTTATGTGGCATTTAAGAAAGAAAATAAATGAACCAAGGAATACAGGACCAAAACAGACCATTAACTATAGAGAACAAACTGAGGGTTGCCAGAACAGAGGTGGGGGGGGAGGAAAATGGGTGAAGGGGATTGAGAGTATACATACCATGATGAGCACTGAGTATTGCATAGAATTGTTGAATTACTATATTGTTCACCTGAAACTAATACAATACTGTATTTTAAATATATTGGAATTAAAAATTTTAAAAACACTTATTGAGCCTCCACTATGTGCCAAGCACTGTTAGATGCTGAGATGCAGTGGTGAACAAAAACAGATTGGAACCTGTTGTCTTTAGCTTCTAGTCTGTCTGATGGTGTGGATAAGAATTGATTCTATAATCCCACAAATCAATGAAGAATCATGATAGAGAATCTGAATGAGAGATAAATAAATGGTATAATGAAAGAGTAGGATGGCACGATTTATTTGAAGCAGGGTCAGGTAAGGTCAAGGAAGGCTTACCATGGAAAGTGATGGTTGAGCTGAGATGCTGTGCTAGAAATTAACTAGACAAAGATGAGAGAGAGGATTTCCAAGAAAGGGTACCATCTGGGCAAAGACCCTAGCAAGAGAAACCAGGATTCACTGGGATCCTACTTTTTCCTCAACTCACTCCAATCTGATTTCTTTCTCCATTGTGTCAAAAAAAAAAAAATCAATTCCCATTAAGTTTACCAGCACCTTCCTTGTCACGAAATCCCTCGGCCATTTGTGATCCTTCTCTTAATTGACTTATACACCCTCCTTCATGAAACCCTCCTATCCTTGACTTCTGGTACATAGTACTCTCATGGTTTTCCTTCTACTGCTCCAACAGCTCTTCTGCAGGTTCTTCTTCTTTTTCTCAATCTAGAAACAAGGATTTCCTCATGTTTCCGTCCTGGACCCTGTCTTCTTCCCACCCTGCACCCCGAGCCTTCCCAACCACAGCCACCCCATCACTTCCAAGATCTGTGTGCACAGATGGCTTCTAAGCCTACATCCCCAACTAGGACCTCTCCTATGAGCTCTAAGTGTGTAAACACACTGTTAGATGAAGGTTATCTCTTCTTGAGGACATCTTAAGGGCTCTTTGCATTCAACATGCTCAAGTTCAAACTTGTGCTCTCCCTTTCTTCCAATGGAGAATCATTCCACTCAGAATGTCAGTAGCCCTTCTTAGAGGAGGTATATTCCAGGAGACGGTGAATGGCTAGTGAGCGTCCTCAGGGTAGATGCCGGAGCAGGACCTGGGAGGGTGAAGGGGGTTGTACTGAAGGTATAAAAAGACGGTAATTGACATGATGCATCATGGGGCCAAGCTAAAATGGGAAGTCAGTGGGCCAGAAGAGGCTGATGAACTAGTGACAGGCATGAGGGAAGAGCATGAACAGAGAGAGTGTGTGGCCCAGGGGAAGACTTAAGCAGCTGGAGTGAGGTTGGGAGCCTCAGGAGAGAGACAAGGGGCAGGACTTGGGTCAAGAGTGACCTTGTAGGTCATGGCAAGAGTTTGTACTGCATCCTAAGGACCATGGACCTCATCTAGAGTGGGCGAGATCATGAAGTCAGACTCGGACATGGTGAGTGGATTCTGGTTGTGCAATGCTCAAGTGGAAATGGCCACCTTGCTGCTGAGTATATGATTTTGGAGTTCGGGGGAAAGGCCAAGAAGAGAGATAATTCAAGTTCTCAGTATGGGTGAGGTTGGTGGGAAGGGTGTGTGGGCAGAGAATAGGCCAGGATCCCAGAATGGAGCCCTGATGGGGCAGACTACGAATTTTGCACAGACTTGGAGTGGACAGAGGGTTCATAGGAAAGTGGAGAGAGGGTGATATTCCTGCAGGCCTGTGGAAGCCAGCGTTTCAGAAATCAAAGAGGGGTGACAGGTCAGAGCTGGGAAGAGGTCCCAGAAGATGAAAGCCCCTTTGAGCGTAGATCACCGCCTCAGCACCCAGCAACATGCCTGGCACCAAAGAGACATTCAAGGTTTGTGGAAGGAGGGAATTCGTGCCTTTAATGCTTCCTTTTTAACAAACAACGCGGGCGGCAGTCCCTCACACACTTGCTTGCCATAGACTGGGTTCCTGTCTAGACAAACAATTTGAGTCACTAAAATCAGCACGTCAGCACCAGTCTGGCGCCCCAAACCTACTTCCTCCCGAGAAAGAACCACCTAGCTGGCGAGTGGGAGCGATCTGTTTTCCAGACAGACCCCAGTCCCCGTCCCCATAACCAAGGCCTGGCCTCGGGGACCTGCAATGAGTCCCGTGGGCAGAAGTCCCGGAGCTTCTCGGGACATCTGATCCATCCCCCGGGTGGGGCTAGAGGATCCAAGGGACTGTGACGGAGCCAAACGGGACTCATACAGGTCCCTGGGTCGCAGTCTGAGCTTGGGGTTCCCAGAAACTGCTGGGGTCCTAAGGCACTGCAAAGCTTGGGGCCCAGGGCAGGGGCCTGGCCTGCTCCTTCAAGTCGTTCTGTGACTGCGTATAGAAGGATCCTCAAGAGTCAGTCAGGAAGGGAATTTGGGGACAAGCAACCAGCGCGGAAGCAGCTTCTCTCTGTCTCTCTCTGTCTCTCTCTGTCTCTCTCTCTCCCTCTCTCTCGGCCGGCCTCTGGCTCTTCCCCGCCCCACCCCTGCCCCCACCCAAAGCATCCCGCAAGCCTGATGCGCACCCTGCAGTGCTCCGGAAGACCGCAGGGTGGCGCGCGCGTCCCGGGTAGTCCTGGGTGGCGGCAGCCCGGCTCCCAGCGCTGCGCCGCGGCCGCCGCACTTGTAGGCCCAGCGAGCGGCCGAGCTGCCGCGTGAACTAGTAAAGGCCCGACTCAGAGCGCGCCCTCCCGCTCGGCGCTTGACGCCCTCGGCGGGGCTGGCTCAGCGCGGCGGCACCCGCTGGCCTCTGGCTAAGCCGCAGTCCCTCAGGTTTGAGCTGGAAGACCTTGGAGGTCACCTGGGCCCACCCTCTACGCCAGGGATGGCATCCGGAGGGGACAGGGCCTTGCTCAGGCTTCATGTTGGTACACCCAGGACCCGGCCTCCTGAACGCCGAACGGCTGGGGACTTTTGGTAAAATTCCGGATGCCCCTGGGACTCTACATTGGACTCAAGGTGCCCGCTGCAAAAATCCCCTTCAGCCCCTTCCCTGGTGTCTTGCCGTCATTCCCATACCGAGCTCCCAAAGTGTATTGCCTCTTCCCCTCTCCAGAAAGGCTCCTGCTCTGGTGTTCCTGCAGATCCCTTCCCTAAACACCTTCCTGGCACAGCCAACAGCCTGCGGGCCGAGGAGGACAGGAGCAAGGTGCTTCCCGATTTCTGCTCAGAGCACAGCAGGAGAGACCAGTGGAGCTCTTTGATGAGGGAGACGAAGTCACTTCTCCTTTCTCCCTCTGCGTCCTGAAGTCTTCCGGAGACTGCCATCAGCAGCAAGGCTCTTCCGAAAAGCAGTCCGCCTTCCTTCCTACTTACCTGCCAGGTCTGAAATCTGACGCCCCCTCCCCTGGGAAGTACTGAGGTCCCCCGACCCAGATACCCCCAGACCCCAGAAGGGATTCAGGGGTTCTCATGTTCCTGCTCCCAGACCTGGAGCAGCAGCTTCTCTCAGGGGGTCTTGCGGGATCTGTCCTCCTAAGAAAAACCTGAAGGACTAGTGCATTCCACAACCAGCCAAAAAATTGTTTGCTTCCAGCTTTTAAAACCTACCCTGTTCAGATGGAACACCTGGGTGGCTCAGTTCGTGAAGCATCTGCTTTTGGCTCAGATCATAGTCCCAAGGGTCCTGGGATGGAGCCCCACATCAGGATCTTTGCTCAGCAGGAACCCTGCTTCTCCGTCTGCCTGCTGTTCTCCCCTGCTTGTGTTCTCCCCCCAGATAGATAAATAAACAAACAAACAAATAAATAAATAAATGTAAAATAATTGTTTAAAAAAAAAAAACTACCTTGTTCAATTCGTGCCATCATCCTGCTGGCAGGTTTCTCAACACAGGAGTTCAACCCCGCAGATGGGACAAGCTGCCATCATGTCTCACCTGGAACCATGACATTAGCCTGTCTCCACTCTTGCTGCCTTACAGTCTCTCTCCAGCACAGTGGCCAGAGCAATCCTACTGTGGCCCAAGCCAGGCCCCTTCCCTCCTCTGCTCCAAATCCCACACCAGCTGCCATCTCCCACGAAGAGCCCAAGACCTCACCATGGTCTGCAAGGCCTTAGCTGACTTCTGGCCCCGCCCGCCACTCTCAGCTCCTCACCCCCTCCCCTTTCCCTTGCTCTTTGAATTGGCCACACAGGCCCCTATGCTATTCTACAAACCGGCCAGGCACTCCCCCACCTTGGGACCTGGGCTCTAGCTGTCCCCTCTGCTGGAAGGTTCTTCCCTTGAGATCATCTTCATCCTTCAAGTCTGTTCAAATGTCACTTTCTTTTTTTTTTTTTATAAATTAATTTATTTATTTTCAGAAAAACAGTATTCATTATTTTTTCACCACACCCAGTGCTCCATGCAATCCGTGCCCTCCATAACACCCACCACCCGGTACCCCCAACCTCCCCCCCCCCCCGCCCCTTCAAACCCCTCAGACTGTTTTTCAGAGTCCATAGTCTCTCATGGTTCACCTCCCCTTCCAGTTTCCCCCAACCCCCTTCTCCTCTCCGTCTCCCCTTGTCACTTTATCATTAAAGTCTTCGCTGGCTTCTTCATACTCGGGGCCGCCCCCATACTGGTCTTTTGCCCATGACACCTGCTACCGTGCCATATTGCTTCCTTTTTATGATGCCTACTGTGTGTCTGTCTCTACCTGCTATCCCGTAAACCAGGAGGCCAGGGATCTTTGTGCATTCACTTCACTGATGCATCCCAAGTGTCTGAACCAGTGTTGAATGAATGAACGAACAAACACATGGGCATGTACTGCTGTGAGCCGTCCTTGGCAGCCCTAATGGCTTCTGTAACTTTCACGCCCTTACCCTGTGGCCCTGGATGTGACACGAGAATACCAAAGCTGGATGAGAGAAGCATATCCCCCAAGGGACTCACAGGCAGCCCCACAAATGCTCTTCATCACAAGCTAGCTCTCATCTTTGTCACAAATAAATGCAGATTGGCGGGGGAGGGAGTTCATGTTGACAGGAGACTCCAAAAACAGTTCAGGGATCAAAAGCATGTCTTTTAGTCAGATGCTCCTGGAAATTTACCACCCTTGGTCAAATTGTTGTTGTTGTTGTTGTTGTTTTCTGTGAAAATGGGCACTAAGGCGTAAAAATTAAAAAAAAAAAAAAAAAGAAAAGAAAAGAAAAGAAAAAAAGCATTTTGGAAACAGCCCCAAATTCCTTAGTCAGGATAGCCTGAACCGAAAACATGGTGATGGTCCCACTAGAGGGACTTGCGGCTGGTCTGACACATCATCCAGTTCCACGTGGGAAGCTGCAGTCCGGCAGGACGACTTCATCCTGAGTAATGTCCAAAGGACAGTTTCTAGACCAATTGATCAGCCTGTGTGTGATGCTTCATCGGGAGCAGATGTGCTTGTTGTGTTTCTCATTACCATGATTTACTGTCTTCTGAGCTTATTAAAGATGAAGGCTTGAGCCCACTTCGGATGAAGGAAGGCAGGGAGGGAGAGAGCTTGGGAGATTGCCAGTCTGCGCTGGTGGCTGGGTCCCGTAGGCTGCCACCCACCGCTGCGCTCTTCCCCCAGGGCACCCGGTTGGCTGAACCTGGCCTGACAGGTTGGTCCCCCTTGTGGAGTGCTCCTCACCAGGCCCCCCTTCGACACACACACAGCATCTGCCCCCACCAAAGTCACATCGCCTTGTTCTGCTACATGACTAACCATCAAATGAGCGGAGAAAGAGATGACACTGCTCTTCTCTGCTCCGTGAAAGATACCGGGAATCTATTTCATTTGGCTTAATAGTTTGTGTACTTGAGAATTTTCTCATTCCGCACTCGTGAAAACCCAGATTCCCTTCCCCAGGGCTGAGGCTATTTTGCACACACATACATGCTCCCTTGCACAACACGTGCGTTTACACCTAAACATACATACATTTACACCTACACTCACAAATGGTCACCTATACACATACATACATACACTGATATATTCATAAACACACTCACAAATTCACACACGCATGCACAAAATCACTCACAAGCACATTCACACACATCCCCACAGATGCACCGATACTCTGATGTTCATACACTGGCGTTGACATACATCCACTCCCCAGGATGGTGTCGCTTTAGGCAGCACTATTGCCTCCGCACTGCTTTGTTGGATGGGGAAAGACTTGGAGAAATTTCCATCTCAAACTTCTCTGGCTTATAATGTCCTTTCATAATAATGATACTAATAACATAATAACATTCATAACAGACAGATTTAGACTTTTCCCATCTTAAAAAGCGACATCTGTTCTTCATTTTAATTTATATGAGTTATGAAGCACAAAAAATGGTTTGTCAACAGTTACCTTCTCAATAAGATTGAGCTTGATTAGCTAGAAGATCAAATGAATGTTAACATTTAGATTACATTCAATCACATGTTACAGGATCAAAGACATGCAAACCCTATTTTTATGACCTAATGTTAGGATTGCTCTAGTTGAACTTCAAAATTCATGTAATTATTATTTTTGATTTACAGATCTGTGTCCAAATGATTAGCTAAGAACTGACATTTAAGGCTGTTAGTTGTAAGGACTTTTGTCCAAAAATAATTTGCTAGTCTTTATTCCAAATAAATGAAAAGCCAAGTTGGCTGCAAATATCACTACATTATCTATTCTTAACATTATTTTTTGAAGTAAAGAAAATTCTTGATGTGTTTTATAGGAGTTTTGGTGAGATGAATATAATTTACATATCTGGTGAAAACCATCCTAGATAAATTTGCAAAATTATTTTTATTTTCATCTTCCTCACCAACTTGTATTTGAATATCAGGTATGCCTTAAGCTTATGCCTTTAAGCAGTCCCCCTTTACAAATATAAAATAAACCATGTTTTATTTACATAAGAATAAAATCAATTTACAACTGTATAATGAGTCAAAATGACTATGGGGGATAGCAGTATATAGCTGAATTATAAACTGATATTCATTATATCTGCTCTAAACCCCACACCTGCTCACTTAATATTCAGTGAGACATTTTCAAACTATTCTGGTTTTAAAGGGGAAAATGTTTACATAATTTTTAATGAAGTAACTTTTAATTGGAGTCGAACTAGGAGCTTCACCATCTTCAAGTCTATAAAACTTGGACCTATAGAAACTATAAAAAAAAGGTATAAAACCTTGAAACACCATCACAGACCCTACCTGGGATGGGTCCGTTAAGGCTCTGACACTCATTTCAGGTAAAGACCTGAAAGTCCAGGGTTACAGGACAAGGCTTGGGAGCGCCACGGCTAAAAACCTACTAATATCTCATGGGAGCCTCGGTTAGATTATTGCTTATCTTGGCTTCTGTTTCCTCTGAAGTAAAATGGGAAAAATAACAAGCTCTGCCCTGTTTCTCTTACATTATTTGTACAATTATAACCCAAATTTGTCAGATTTGGAGCCATCAGAAACCCTGCAAAGTTTGCGGAGGGGTTTGAATGAAGTCCTTAGCTAGCAAGGGTGACATCATGGCACAAGCCAAGTGCTTGGGTCTAGGCATGACTGGCACGGACGGACTCGCCGCCTCATTGGCCGCCCCGCATCCTGCCTGCAGTTACACCAGTTCCCATCCAGCGACCGCTAACTGGTCTCCCAGCCTCTGAGTTGCCTGTGTGTTTTGCTGGAGCAAGTATCTCTCACTAGAAACTCCTTCTGATCTTCACTCCCAAACCACCCATCCCTTCACAGCGTGTGGAAGGAGATGGAATTTTTGGAACCCTTACCGAGCCCAAGTGGCTCTTGAGACACATCCTGTAAGCAGTCCAAAGAGTCAGGAGCATGTTGCCCGTTCTTCCTTGTCGCTAGAAAAGCCAGACAACAATATTAAGACAATTTTAAAATTAAAGAAAAAATACCCATAATGCCCTATTCTAGCAGAGCGTTCTGTTTCTCCCTTTCAGACAAAATTGCATCATTTATATTTCCATGTGGAAATATAGCCCCAGTGTCTCTCATTGTTTTTTAAAGGTGACTTTTGTATATAACACAGGTAACACAGATACATTTTAGAGAGGTGAAGAAGCGCAAGCAAAAACAACCTAAGTGTCTCTGCTGTTTTGTGACAATGATTGACATTCTTGTCTGGAAGCTTCAGCTCATGAAAGCACTAACATTTTGTCTGCTGCCCCAAAAAGGGACTATGGCACGAGAGGGCTTTAGCAGCAGGCAAGTGCCCTAGCTGGGACAACGGGTTACTCCTACTCAGGATGGGCAGGAGCAACTCCCTTCCTGCAAAGGCTACTAGAGGCACATCACACCCTTAGCCGACAAAGCCTCACCTGATCTGGTGTCCATACCCTCTCTGAAATCACCTTCCACTCCCCTCACCCCCTTGTTCTGCTAACACCAGCTTCCTTGCTGTACCTTGAACACTTGCCGTCCCCTCTGCCTAAAACACTCCACCCCTAGATATCCAAAGGACTAACTTCCCCACCTCTTCCACAAACGGCACCTCCTTACAGACTTTCTTTGATCATTGAATCTAAAACAGCACCCTTTATCCTTTCTTCCATCTTGATTATTCTTAATAACACCCATCCCCTGTAGACAGGGTTCCTATGTACCTGGGTGTTTATTTAATGTCTCACCACATTAGAATGTCCACTCCTTAACAGCAAGGGCTCAGAGTCTGTCATTCATTGCTATACGCATCCATAGCACAGCGCCTAACTGTTGACTGAACAAACACAGGTAATCCCACCTCAAATGCTATGTAAGAGAGAAGAAAACACCCAACTTCTTTCCAAAATGAAAATAATTTTATTGTGTTCTCTGATTATAAGGGTAATTAATAATACATGATCATTATAAACCTTCAGAAAATAGAAATCGTACTAGGTAATTGTGATATTTTTTTTGCTAAAACCAGCTTGTGGTAGTGAAAAAAAAATTAAGGAAGGTAGGGCTTTGCTACCTAAGACAGGGGTGGGTTGGAGTGGAATCAAACACAACTCAAGCTACCAATACCAATAAACACAAGAACAGAAAACAGACAGACAGGCACTGGATATATCAGGAATATCAGCAACAAAAACCCTCTGTGCAATCTATCTGAGAAATGATTTCAAACCAGTGAGACAGAGTCAGTCTAGCAAATAAGAAAGAGCTTTCTAAGGTCTAATTGGTATGCTCTGTGAAATTCCAGAGAATATTCAAATATAAAGCAGGAGCAGGACACAAAAAATAGAAAGTATTAGAGAATAAAAAAGAATTTTTAGGGATGCCTCGGTGGCTCAATCAGTTAAGCGTCTGCCTTTGGCTCGGGTCATGATCTCAGGGCCCTGGGATAGAGCCCCATGTTGGACTCCCTGCTCAGTGGGGAGCCTGCTTCTCCCTCTCCCTCTGCCCCTCCCCCTGCTTGTGCTCTCTTGTGCACTCTCTATCTTTCTCAAATAAATAAATAAAATATTTTTTAAAAGAACAAAAAAGAATATTTAGAAATATTTAACACAATTGACAAAATAAAAATACAAATGAGGAACCATAGACATAGGATAGTACAACTGCAGAATACCTAAAAAAAAAAAAGATAAGATTTTGAAAAAAAATAATAACAGGGGAAAAGGACAAACTATGAAATAATGACAGTTGGAATTATAGCAGACTTTTCAACAGCAACCAGGTAACTCAGAAGACAAAGGAATAGCATCTATAGAGTAAAGAGTAAATATATATAAACCTGAAATTGGTATGCAGCAGTCATCTTTCCAGAATGAGAATAAAATAAGTACATTTACAGATTTTAAAAAGAACTGGGAAAGTTTAACATAAAACATTTTCCTTACAAAAATTTGTAAGAAATGTAATGTAACAAGAAGAAAAATGATCCTCAGAAGGACAATCTGAGATGTAAAAAGGAATCATGAATAATTTAAATGGTAAATATACAGGTAAATCTAAATAAATATTGTTCATATAAAACAATTATTATAGTGTCACATTCATGGAATTAAAAATACAAAACTGAAATAGTGAACAATAATATATATCACTACAAAGGGATGATTACACTAAAATATTTTAAAGTTTTTGTGTCATTCATGGGAAGAGTCAAAATAACATTTAATATTAGCCTTTAAGTTAAACATAGACAGTAAAAGTTCAAGAATAATCATAAGTAATAGAAATGGAGAGTGTACATTACAAATTGGTAAGAGGGAAAAGGTGAGAGGCATGGAGAGGAATAAAAATACTTAAAATGAGGGGGAAAGAAGAAAATAAAACACGGGAGGAAACCAGGACAAATTAAAATCTAAAAGTTAGATAAAGGAAACAAGTTTAAATATATCAATAACACAATAAATGTAAAAGTATTAAACTTGACAGTGAAAATATAGAGATTTCCATGTTGGATAACAGAAAAGAAAGCCCAGGTATGTGCTCTTTATGAAAGACATGCATAAGGTATAAATAAGGGCGTAGATTGAAAATAAAAGGATGGTAAAAAATGTCAGAAAAATACTAACCAAAAGAAAGATAGTGCACCTATATTAACTTCAAGAAAAACAGGTATTAAGACAAAGTGTTATTAAGGATAGAGAGGATCACCACACAGTAATAAAATTCTTGATTTGTTAAGAAGTAATGCAATTGAAAACAATGTGTGCATAATAAAATAACCTCAAATATAAAAAGCAAAACTGATAGACCTGCATGATGAGAATACTAAATCAACCCTCATAAGGAGTAGACATGTCTCTCTCAATTGTTGATAGTCAAGCCATCAAAAAAATAGTACATGTATAAAATATTTAAACACAATTAACAAACTTGACCTAATGGACATATAGAGAGTTATAAACTCAATAATTAGAGTATTGTATTCTTTCAAATACACATTAAACCTTTATAAAAATTAGCCATAATGATAGTCTCATCAAAATTTCAAAGAATAGATATTATACAGACCTGTTTTCACTAACCAAAAGAAATCCAAAGAGGATTTTTGCTTTTATGAAAAAAGGCATTACTGTACTAATGTAGGTCTTTGGTAAAAGTGAAGTAGCATAATGCAAACTTCCAGAAGGCAGGAGATACCTGTATGTGTCCGTAAGGTCCATTTGGCCTATAGTGTTGTTTAAATCTGCTGTTTCCTTATTGGTTTTCTGTCTGCATAATATATCGATTGTTGAGAGTTGGGTACTAAAGTTCTCTACAGGGACAATTGGAATAGACCAATAGAACTAGAGACATCAGCAACTGATTTGCTGTATGAGAGAGGCAGCTTGACAGATCAGTAGAGAAAAAGGTTTAATTCACTAAGTGAATCTGGAAAAAAATGATTGTCTATATGAAAAGATGAAATTTAATCACTACTTTATATTACAGTGAAATGAAATGCCTCACACAACAATTAATTCCAGATGGATTAGAATTTGAATATCAAAAGAAAAACTTTAAACTTTTAGTTCAAACTAGAGATGAATATATTTTTCACCTTGGAGTGGGAAGTATTTGTATCCATCAAGATCCAGTTATAAAAGCAACATACACACTAGATAGATCATGAGAAATTAAGACAGGCAACTAGTTGCAAAGGTGTTGGAAAGGTGAACAGGTAAATGAAGGACAATGAAGCAATCCAGAGATTAACAACTGTAGAAAGAACTCTTTATCCCTAGGAATGGAAGGAAAAAGGGAAGAGATAATATCTCCAGAGCTCAGTAACTGGGGTCACCCATTAGAAGCTGGAACAGTAGGGTCACCTGGGTGGCTCAGTCATTAAGCATCTGCCTTCAGCTCAGGTCATGATCCCCAGGTCTTGGGATCCAGCCCTGCATCAGCCTCCTTGCTCGGCGGGAGGCCTGCTTCTCCCCCTCCTACTCCGCCTGCTTGTATTCCCTCTCTCATTATCTCTCTCTGTTAAATAAATGAAATCTTAGAAGAAGAAGGAGGAGGAGGAGGAGGAGAAGAAGAAGAAGAAGAAATAGAAGAAGAAGAAGAAGAAGAAGAAGAAGAAGAAGCTAGAGTAGTAGAGACTATTCATCTGGAGAAGAAACAGAGTTGCCTAGCAGGATCTGTAACTATAGAAGAGACATGGCCACTCCCTGGAGAGGCCACCCAAAGCAAATGTGCATTATATTAAAAGCTACAAATTGGCGATACATATGATTGACAAAGGATTGGTATATGTAAGACTGCAAAACGATAAGATAAAAACAAATAATTCAACAGGCAAATAAGCAGAAGACATGAACAGACATTTCATAGAAGAGGAAACGCATATGGCCAATATCCATATGAGCAGATGCTCAACCTCATTAGCAATCAGGGAAATGGAAACCAAAACTACAGTCGGATGCCATTTTACATTCATTCAATTGGCAAAAATTAAGAAGTCTGACAAGTGTTGGAGAGGATGAGGGACAACAGAATATCCTCTATCTTTTTGATGGAAGTGAAAATTAGTACTATGACTTAGTTAAAACAATTTGGCATAATATTATAAAGTTGGATGTTTGTACACCCTACAATGCAGCACTTCCACATCGGGATACAATAAGAGACATGTATAAGAATGTCCATACAAGCACTGTTTGCAATAACACAAAATAAGGACACCCTAAATGACAATCAACAGGAGAATGAACAAATTATGACATATTATTCAGCAGTAAAAATGAATGAATTAAAATCTTAAATGATAATATGGAAAATTTTCAGTAATGATGTTGGGCAAAAAAAGGCAAGCCCAAGAAGATTACATACATAGTATAATCCTCTTTTTATAAAGTTCAAAAAGAAGTAAAAATAAAAATCTATTGCATAGATATATATATTGTATAGGTATGCATATATCTATGCAGTAGATATATATACATATATATGTATATGTATATGTATATATATATCATTTCAAATATAAATACAAAAATTCAGGGTAGTGATGATGTTGGAGTTATGGGATAGATAATGAATGGGATAGAAGATGAACACAAAGCCAGATATCAGATATGGGTAATGTTTTAGATCTCAGGTTGGATATAAGGATCACAGGTGATCTTTATATTAATTAAATAATTAAAACGAATAAATTAGACCATGCAAAAATCAATGGTGATAGTGCATTATAAACCAAGGGTTATGATTAATCCAATTATTTATAACAGAGGTCATAAAGAAAACAATAGGAATTGGTTAACAATTCTGGTTAAGGACAGCAGATTGATTGTTCTGGTTCCCTCCAGAACCTCATGCAAATTGACTCTAAACTACGGTTAAAATTAACAACACAAGAAACAACAGATGTTGTAGATGTGGGGAAAGGGGAACCCTCTTGCACTGTTGGTGGGAATGCAAACTGGTGCGGCCACTCTGGAAAACAGTATGGATGTTCCTCAAAAAGTTGAATTTAGAGCGACCCTGTGACCCAGCAACTGCACTACTAGGTATTTACCCCAAAGATACAAACATAGTCATCAGAAGGGACGCTAGCTCCCCAATATTTATAGCAGCGATGTCCACAATAGCCAGACTATGGAAACAGCCCATATGTCCATCTACAGATGAGTGGACAAAGAAGATGTGGTATATATATATATATGTGGTATATAAATAAAATGGAATATTACTCAGCCATCAAGAAAGCATGAAATCTTTCCATTTACAATGATATGGATAGAGTTAGAGTGTATTATGCTAAATGAAGGAAGTCAGTCAGAGAAAGAAAATTATCATTTGATTTCACTCATATGTAGAATTTAAAGAACAAAACATTTTAACATATGGGAAGGGGGAAAAGAAAAAAAAAAGAGGGAGGGAAACAAACCATAAGAGACTCTCAACAATAGAGAACAAACTGGAGGCTGATGGAGGGAGGTGGGTGGGGACATGGGCTATATGCGTGACAGGGACTGAGGAGGGCATGTGTTATGAGCATTGGGTGTTGTATGTAAGTGATGAGTCACTGAATTCTGCTTCAGAAACCAATATTGTACTGTATGTTAATGAACTAAAATTTAAATTTAAAAAGGCAAAAACAAAAAAAAATGGAAAAAGAGAAAAAAAATGAGTCAAAAGAAAATTTTTATTTTTTGGTTCAGCCACTTTATTATTTATTATTTATTTGTTTGTTTGTTTAGAAAGGTAGGGAGAATCTCAAGCAGGCTCCATGCTCTGTGCGGAGCCTGACAAGGGCTCAATCTCACCTCCCTGAGATCATGACTGGGCCGAAATCATGAGTCAGACACTTAACTGACTGAGCCACCAAGGCATCTCTCTAAAGTAACTTTTTCAATAATATATACTCACAATGGCAAAAAGGGCCAAAAAAAAAAAAAAGACCTGCAAGAAAAATGTCAAGCTGGAAAGTAGACAGAAGAGTGGTAGCTGACTTAGCCAGCCAGGGGAAACCATCAGAGGGGAGAAACAAGTTGATTTTCACAGAACCCAGAAAGCCTTCAGAATTGGGGGTGTCAGGTACCAAGGAAGGCAGAGTAATGCATGGGGCTGAAAATAGAAGGGTAAAATGATATCTCATTGTAGTTTTGATTTGCATTTTCCTGATGATGAGTGATGTTGAGCATCTTTTCATGTGTCCATTGGTCATCTCTATGCCTTCTCTAGAAAAATGTTGATTCATGTCTTCTGCCCATGTTTTAATTGGATTTTTGGGGGTGGGTTTGTATGTTGAGATATATAAGTGCTTTGTATATTTTGGATATTAAATCCCTATTGGACGTATCACTTGCAAATATTTCGTCCCATTCAGTAGGTTGTCTTTTTGCTTTCTTAATGGTTTACTTCACTGTGCAAAAGCTTTTATTTTGCTGTAGTCTGTATAGTTGAATTTTGCTTTTGTTTTCCTTGCCCTCATGCACTATTGGTGGAATGCAAGTTGGTGCAGCCACTGTGGAAAACAGTATGGAGTTTCTTCAAAAAATTAAAAATAGAATTACTATAAGATACAGTAATTGCACACTGGGTATTCATCCAAAGAAAATAAGCACTAATTCAAAAAGATATATGCACCTCTATACTTATAGCAACATTGTTTACAATATCCAAATGATGGAAGCTTCCTAAGTGTCCATCAATAGATGAATGTATAAAGATTTTATATATATATATATATATATATATATATATATATATATAAAATTTGGCCACAAAAGGTATGAAATCTTGTCATTAAGAGCAACACGGATGGAGCTAGGGGATATAATGCTAAGTGAAATAAGTCAGTCAGAGAGAGAAAAATACCATATGATCTCATTCATATGTGGAATTTAAGAAACAAAAATGGACAAAGAGAAAGAGAGGCAGGCAAAAAACAAACTGTTAATGGGGCACCTGGGTGGCTCATTTGGTTAATCATCTGCCTTTGGCTCAGGTCATGATCCCAGGGTCCGGGATGGAGCCCTGTGTCGGGATCCCCACTCAATGGGAGGGTCTGCTTCTCCCTCTCCCTCTGGTTCCCCACACTGCTCATTCTCTTGCTCTCTCTCTCTCTCTCTCTCTCTCTAAGATACATAAATAAAATCTTTTTTTTTTTAAATGGACCATTCAATATAGAGAACATACTGATGGTTACCAGAGAGGTTTGGGCATGGGGGAAATGAATGAAATAGGTGAAGGGGATTAATTAAGAGTACACTTATCTTGATGAGCACTGAGTATTGTACAGAATTTTTGAATCACTACATCGTATACTTGAAACTAATATAACACTCTATGTTAATTATACTTGAATAAAAAGTAATAGTAATAAACAAACAAACAAACAAACAAACAAATAAGTTAAAAAATCTTAAAAAGGGCAAACCTCATTTCTTCCCCAGGCAGCTTTTACACCTCCAGTCAGAAGACAGGAGATTTAATCTCTGGGAAATGGGGAACACCAGGCACTGTGAAAAATGGGAGGGAAAACAGATTAACAAATCTACACACTAAGTAGTAAGTTTACCTCTCCCCCAGTCCCCAGAACTCTGGAAGCCAAGACCATCAAGTAACAAGTTTACACACACACACACACACAGAATGAGAGAGAGAGAGAATATCTTTTAACATTAGAATATAAATCTAAGAGGTCTAACATTCAACTAATAAGAACTCCAGTAAAAGAGAACAGACTAAATAGAAAAATTTTAGGTAAATGATACAATAAAATTTCTCAAAACTAAAAGACATGAGTTTTCATGAAGGACATGAAGTTGAAAGGGCCCCATCAAGTATCCATCAAAATAAATGAAAACAATACCCACATGGAATATACAGTAACACGGAAGTTCAGATTACTATGGGTAAGTAGGAGATCCTAAAAGCTTTAAGAAAGGAAAAGTGGATCAAAAGACTAACTATCACAGTGGTAGAAGACTTCTCAACTGCAATAATGGGAGCTCGACGACAATAAAGGCATGCCTTAAAATTTTTTAGAGAAAATAATTTCTGACTCAGAATTCTGAATTTAGCAAAATATCAATCACATGTGAGGGGAGAATAAAGCTGTTTTCAGACATACACAAGCCCCTCACGGAACTCTCATAAACTTTTTCTTAGTAAGATACTAGAGGATGTGCTCCCCCAAAATGAAGAATTAAGACATAAAAAGAGGGTAACATGGGATCTAGGAAAATGGGAAAGAAAGAGGAATAAGAGAGCTTCCAGGATGAGAGCTGGGCAACATGTCTAACGAAAAATAAATCCAAATCGGAGCAGGAGAGTGAAGAAGTCATTATAGGAAGATCTCCAAAGGCAAAAAAAAAAAAAAAAAAAAAAAAAAAAGGCAATTGAAAATTCATGTGTTTGGCTGTATAAAGAGTAATTTTACATCTTTGGTTAGAAAATCTGGAAGAAAACCTAATCATAGGTGCAGAGAAAGCAAAAGTAAATGAATTAAATGAAGCAAGGATTGACTTCAGGAAAAAATCAAAAGGCTAATAGAGAAGAAAATCTTTCACTCTGTGGCTCAGCTGCAAACAATGCCTACATAGTCATCATAATGTAAACACGGAACATTTATTTCACCAAACATTATGATAGAACTATATTAAAGCGGGGGGAAGAGGGAATTTGGGGACTCAGTGTTAGCGTAAGATAGATCACACCTCATCTTAAGCCGACCCTCCCCTCCCCTCCCCCCACCCCAGGTTGCCAGTGTTAACTGTTGAGTTAAGATGTTTTAACTCCAGAAAAACATGGTTCCAGATGTTTTGCTCCATCTCATACCATACACAACAATGAACTCCAGATGCAGAAAACACTTAAATGTCAAAAGCAAAACTTGACAACTGAGTGGATAGATTTCTGACCTTGGGGAAGGGAAGAATTTCTTAAACAAGACCCAAAATGCACTGAGAGAAAATTGATAAATTAGGGAAGTCTGTTCATTAAAAGACATAATCCAAATGAGAAGACAAGTCCCAGACTAGGAGAAGATTTTTGTCACACATATAAACACAAACATATCCAAGGCAAAGAACTACAAATCATTAAGAAACAGATAAGCATTGCAGTGAAAACAAGGAAAGGACATGAGCAGGCATTTCAAAGGAAAAATAAATACGTATAGTCTCTCTCTGTGTCTCTGTCTCTTTGTCTCTCTCTCTTCCTGTATGTATGTAGGTAGGTATGCATGTATATCTCTGCATATAATCTGTATCTGTGTATATAATCTCTTTCTGTATATATATAATATACAAAGTAAATATACACACAGAGAAATAGGTAGGCAGTCTACCTCATTACTGATCAGAGAAATGCAAATCAAGAGAAGCCGGAGCCATTCTCAAATGTCACCTTCTGCATGAGGCCTACCCTGACCACCTTGTTTACAATTCTAGCCCAACATATTCCCTGATTTATATAGCACTTATCACCATCTCGTACACTATGCACGTGTTTATTTTGTTTACTTGCTCTTTCCTTCATCCCATTTCAATGCCAACAGCAAGAAGGCGTGAATTTTTGTCTGGCACAATGCCTGGCACTTGGTAGACCCTTAATAAATATTTGCTGACTGAGTGGATGAATGGATTCAATAAAACAAGAGCTCAGAGGAAACACAACAAATGAAATAGAAAAAAAATATTCAGAGGTTTATTGTGAGTAAATTTTCTCAAAATAAAGCAAGAAGTGGATCAGCAAATCATAAAAGCATGCCACATATGAAGGAAAAAATAGATATAGAATCATTAACTTGGAGGCACGTCCTGATTACATTATTTAACTGGAAGTATTAAAAAGAGTTCTTCAGATAGGCAAGCAGAAAGAGCAAAGCAGCACAGGGAATAAAAACCAGACTTCCATGTACTCCTCTGTAGAAACTATTAGTGCCAAAAGACAGTGGAGCAATGTTCAATAAAGTTCCAAAGGAAAGAACATATGGCTCAAGAATATCACACCCAGCCAACTTATTATTCAACGATGACCACTATCCACAGTCAGGGAAGACTTGGGGAACTGAGTATTCACTAGCCCTTCTTGAAAGACAAATCCTGCCAACCAAGGGATAGACCAGAATTCAGAAATAGATAGCTATGAGCAATGAACCCACCAAAATATAAAACGAAGGATCTAAGGATCTCCACTAAATGACAGGATGGAGTGCACTCTAACGATTGACAATGGAAAGCTGATATAACCAACCAAAACTGGGATGTGGGGCGGACAAGAAAATGTGAAGTTTCCATCCTCCGTTGCGGGAGTTAGTGATAACTGATAGTGGCTACAGAGATTTTTAAAAGGAAGGGAAGGGAAGGGGAGAGGACAGGAGGGGGGAGGGAGGGGGGAGGGAAGGGGAGGAGAGAAGAAGAAGTTCCCCATCATTTCACTCAATCACTAGTATACCTCATGGGGAGAAGCAGGTACATCAACTTCTACAGTTCCTTTATTTTCGCGATGGTTCCTTTTTTATCACATATTCAGATAAAACCAAATTTCACACTTTTCATTGAAAATAACATGCCTGGGGGCGCCTGGGTGGCTCAGTGGGTTAAAGCCTGTGCCTTCAGCTCAAGGTCCTAAGATCGAGCCCCGCATCGGGCTCTCTGCTCAGCGGGGAGCCTGCTTCCTCCTCTCTCTGCCTGCCTCTCCGCCTACTCATGATCTCTGTCTGTCAAATAAATAGATAAAATCTTCAAAAAAAAAAAAAAAACAAAAGAAAGAAAGAAAGAAAATAGCGTGCCTGGTGTGAGCACAGTAGTATAAACTTATTTCTAGATAGCTTACTGTCTTGTACCTGGACATATGCATAAAGATATGGGTGACATGCTGCTCACCAGATGTTAATTGTATTTTTTTTTCTTTCCTGGGGGATGAAACTGTTGGCGGTGTATTTCTTTCTTCGCTGCAATTCTTAAATTGCTTCAATTTTATACTATGCATCACCTACTTAATAAAACAATATAGCCATTACTCTTTTCAAAATATTAGGAATGAAAAAAACATCCTCCCTTGAGTGAAACCAACACACAGAAAGCTGTTTATTGCTGCATTTTTTATAATAGAGCAAAATGAAAACAACATAAGTGTTCATGTTGGAGGAACAGTTACAAAAATGCTGTGGTATTTCCAAAAAGATCTACAAGGCAGCAATTTAAAAGAATGAAATAGAATTATACATGGAAAGATTGCCAGGACAGACAGGTGAGAACAGCAAGTTACAGAACGATGCTTATAGTAAGATGCCATTTGTGGTTCTCTTCCAAACACACACACCCGAAACTGTGCATCTCTGTATATGGGTTATTGCAGAGAAAAAGGTCAGGGGAAAAGATATACCAACCGGATAACTGGGTTTCACCAGAGAGCAGCCAGGGATGGGGCTGAGTCCAGGAGGCTTGCCTTATCTGTAAAGGAGGATATTTTTTAAAGGAAGATTTTTCAAGTATTAATTGCATTATTTAAAACCCCTTTGTTTTTAAGACAAAATATTCAGCTTGTTTGTTTGAAGCTCATAAAAGGGTCAGCTTTGACAGCAGAAGAATCATGCTCTAGTCTAGACCCAGCAGCGAAGAGCCAGAAGAATCTGCCCTCTATCCCCTAATGGGGGGAGACATTTTCCAGTTAAGGCTGCAGGGCAATGAAGAAATCCTTCTGGGAAGAGATTGGGGAAGTGGTGGTATTTGTCTGCAGTGAGATGAGAGTTCTAGAGGGCCTTTGGGAAGAGCTCGGTGGAAAGGGGCAATAGCTGGGAGGAACCAGGGTCCGGATGGTCATAACAGTAATGGGATGGGGCTATTGGCTGGGGAAGGAGCTTGTCTGCCCTGAAGTGTCCGGGTATTACAGTGGTGAGAGGTCTGGTTGGAAATGACTGGCTTCAGACATGCCCAGATTGGCTTATGGTCCCACTTATGCCTGACAGCCTCAAACTGGCAGTTGAGCAGCAAGAAACTTGTTTTTGGAGAGGGCTGCCAAGAAATTTGTGGAGGGCTGGCAAAAGCCCTGCTTACCTGGTGTCAGGAATGGCAACAAAGCAGTGGGGGTGGTGGCAAAGGCCATTATTTATCCTCTGCCTATGTATGTAATGGATATAATATTTGTTAAAAATAAAAATAGCAAAGACACCGTGCTTACTATGTGCCAGGCACTGTTGGAATGCTTTACATACATATGCAGTCCTCACAACAACTCTCGGAAGTAGGTCTCTTGCTATTATACTGTCATGGAAACTAAGGCCTAGTGATGGTAAAAGTGGCTGGCCCAAGACCCCATAGCTTGTACGTGGCAGAGTTGGGATTCAAACTCATGTAGCCTGGCTCTCATAATCATCACATTAATTATAAAACACCATATTTTAACATTCTAATATGCCCTTTTTTCATCTTTAAAATTGAGATTTGTCTTACAATCAGCGGAATTTCATGGCTTACCTGGCAAAGTTTTCACTTTCTTCAGGGTATATAAAATAACAGTGCTTCTTAAGTTCGATGACTTGGAGTACTAAACTGTCATATCATTCATTCTCCTGAAACCGTGGCACCATGGGACTTCGCACACATTAGTGCTTGGGGAAAATCTTCAGCATCAGTAAGACCCAAGATGGGGCTGAGTGGGGTGGGGGTAGCATGGTGAGCACTTGGTGGTCCACCTCCCGAGTTTCATTAGGGCACCCTTCAGCAGCAGTTGCTAGCAAGACACGCAGTGACCAGGTAGGGCAAAGGATATGACTACAGTGGCCAGCAGGGATCCAAAGGGCAGCACAGAATCCCCCAAGTGGATATGAGGCCCCCTCTCCCTGAGGATATAGAAGCATCTCCCCATGGTCCTCTCCTGCCATCTGGCACCTGGAGGCTCTCCATCCCTTTGTTTCCCAGTGGCTTCCTCTCCACTCATCACTAATTAGCTGCACTTGCTGGAATCCTGTCCATGCCCCAGCACATGATTCTGCCTCCACAAGCACAATGCTGAAAGACCTGGGTCTGCCAGGAAACCCATCATGTCCCCTTCTGCCCATAGAATCCAAACTAAATCCACAGGCAAGAGGTTTCAGGGGCTCAATGCCCTCAACCCCAGATCTAGTAGGTTTAGGACCAGGAGGAAATCCTGGGACACTATTAAACCGGATAGAGAATTGGAAAACCAGAATCCCTGCCAAGTTCTGTCTCAGAGGTGGCATTATGCGTCAAGCTGAGGAAGGGACACAGGCAAAACTAGCAGAATGGGGCTGAGCTGGTAGCTAGGGGAGCCTACTGGAGTCTGAGCAGTTAAAAACTAATACCACCCTTTCCCTGCCTGTGCTCAGAGTCAACTGAAAGAGACATCAGGACTTCCCTGAACCCCAGGGATGTGCCCACCTTTTTCAAGTTCAAGGTAATAGAGACTCAAATCTCTTCACCATTTCCCCTTAGTGTGCCACATTAGAACTTCCCTAACCACCAAGAGAACCAAAATTAAAGGAGAGAAATGACAAGCAGCACTTATTCTGGGGATGTGGGGAGGAGCTCCTGATTTCCAGAGAGTCTTCCCAGGTTCTGGGGGAGAAGGAAGGTCATGCAGTGAACATGTATGCTTTGTACTGACTCCAGCAATGCACAGACATGGGAACCCAGAAGTCTCTGGATCTTCACTTGGGACACCAATGTGGCACAGCTACTCTGCACTGTTGCCTATAGCTAGTGTTGCAAATTGACTTCTTCACCCTGTATTGTCCACTTCTCTATTCATGGCTTCTACACTCCTGTGGTTCATTCTTCCTGATAACGTACCTCTGTATCTCATTCCATGGCTCCTCTCATCTCTCTCGTCCTAATAGCCTTTCAATTTCTGCTCCCACTGCTCACGGCCTCATCCTTCAGAAGTTTCCAGCTACAAGTTCCTTAGAGAATCCAATAGATCAAGGTAATTTTGTGTAGAACAGTATTGAAAGCTCTTTGAAGGCACCTAAGTACTTCATATTTTGTGAAATTTTAAATAGTAGTATAATTTTTATTCTCAGTTTCCATGTGTTCATTGCTAGTATATAGAAATACAATTGATGTTGTATGTTGATCTTGTATCCTGCAGCATTGCTGAACTCACTTATTAGTTCTAAGAGTTTTTTAAAAATGTGTTCCCTAGAGTTTGCTACATAGAAAATCATCCCATCTGCAAATAAAAGATTTTATTTATTTATTTGACAGAGAGAGATCACAAGTAGGCAGAGAGGCAGGCAGAGAGAGAGGAGGAAGCAGGCTCCCCACTGAGCAGAGAGCCCGATGCGGGGCTCGATCCCAGGACCCTGGGATCCTGACCTGAGCCAAACGCAGAAGCTTAATCCACTGAGCCACCCAGGAGCCCCCAGATGATTTAATGGGTGATCTGTACCAAACATTTAAGGAAGAAAATTCCAATAGTCCACAGTTCCTTCCAGAAACTAGAAGCAGAGGAAATACTTCCTAACGTATT
Organism: Mustela putorius furo; assembly: GCF_011764305.1. Lineage (NCBI taxonomy): Eukaryota > Metazoa > Chordata > Mammalia > Carnivora > Mustelidae > Mustela > Mustela putorius. Next base: position 3,625,797 of record NW_025422048.1, read on the forward strand.
CCATGAGGCCAGAATTACTCTAATACCAAAACTAGACAAAGACATTACAAGAATGGGAAAAAAAAAAAACCTACAGATCCATATCTCTCATGAACATAGATGCAAAAATCTGCAAAAAAAATTAGCAAATCAAATCAAACAATGTGTAAAAATAATTATATACCATGACCAAGCAGGATTTATTTCAGGTATGCAGGACGGGTTCCACATTCAAAATCAGTTAATGTAATCCATCACATTAACAAACTAAATCATATGATCACATAAATTAATGAAGGAAAAGCATTTAACAAAATCCAGTATCCCATGATTGAAAAACAAAAACAACAACAACAACAACAAAAGGCCTGTAAGAAAACTAGGAATAAAAGGTTGGTTTTGATTCACCATTTTTTCCCTTTGGTTTTGGGTAAAATCCTAGCCTCTTGTATTACTAATTATTCTTTCAGTAAGTGCCAAATATTGTTGAGAAAAAATTTAAAAGATACCATGATATTGTGAAGCTGCGGTTAATGATACCACTGTAGTTTTGTTCGGGGCAGACAACTAGGCTAGAGCAAATTAGATTAATCCAATTAGGGATTGAGATGACTTTAAACTGACATTCAGTCCTTTTTAGGGCTAATCTACTTCTGGCTAATACTTACTCTTAAAATGTACGTTTCCTTCAGCATACCAGCTCAAAACCTGGGGAATGGGAAGAAGTTGCCAAGGCTGTTCTTTAGTGGGTCCTTGACTGTAACTTCCTGTCCCCAGCGCCCTGAATCTGCACGACTTCCCATCCTCTCAGCTGTGGCTTTTAGAATTGACATGTCGCCCCTGAGAGACAAAAAACCAAACGCCAGGATCTACACTATGGGCTTCTCTTCCAGATTTTTGTCCTGTAAATTCTTTCTGCTGTGGTAGCTTTCTGATACTCTTAGGCAGGTATCTTATTACTTTTCTAGCTTTTCTTTATTTTTTTTTCTTTAGGATGCAAATTTCTTCTTTTTTTTTCTTTTTACAGTTTTTGATGTAGTGTTCAATGATTCATTAGTTACATTTAATAACCCAGTGCTCATCACATCCTGGGCCCTCCTTAATGCCCATCACCCAGGGACCACATCCCCCCCACTCATCTCCCTTTCCATAACCCTCAGCTTTCTAGCTTTTCTATTTGTTCTCAGCTGGAGAACTGAACCGAAACAACCTAAGTCTGGTACTGCTGAAAGCAACATTCTATTTCTATATTTTAGAATACATTGAGGTTTTCTTTATGGCCCAATATATGTTCGACTCTTGTGCATATGTAGGGGTACTTACAAGCTGAATTTTATGATTACACAGTATGAAATATGATATATATAAGATATTGTGATAGATTGTAATACTGTTTCCAACTATTTGCCGCTGTCTGCCTAAAAAGACCACAACCCCTGCCCATTACCAGGTGACTTGTGCCCTCCTGTGGATACAATGTACTTCCCCCACCTCAGTGACATTAAGCTTAGCCATATGACCGACTTTGCTCAGGAGAATATGAATGGAAGTGACCTGAGGTCACAGTGCCAACACGTCCTAGAGAGGGGTTCCTCCTTCAGTTTGGATTTCGGAATAAAGAGAACAGATGGAGCCGAACCAAAGCCTACCCCAACCAACATGCAATGTGATGAAGAAATATATGTTTGCTCTTAGAAAACCACTGGACCTTGGAGGTTGTTTCTTATCATGGCATAACCTAGCTAAAGATGGTAACTACAGATTGATTTTATCATATTGTTTTGATCTTCTATATGTTTATCTTTTTTCCATTTGTTCTGCTATGTACTGAGAAAGATAAATTTCTTAACTACAAATGTGTTTCTATGTCTCCTTGCATTTTCTATACGTCTTTCTGCATGAATTTTGACACTCTATTATTTCATTCAGAGCAGGGTGTCAACCAAAAAAGCACCACAGTTGGTAAAATTGTGTAATGCTAATTCAGCTATAGCTATGAATAAGAGACCCTGGGTTCTGACTCCTAGCAAGGTAAATTCTCAAAGTTCTACTACACAACTTGGAGAATTTATCAAGATTTGTCCCCAGCCAGAGGCAAAATATCTTTCAAGATTAGCCAACTCTACTGGTTTGTGAGACACCTGCACTGACTAACTGGATCTTCTAAGTGCTCTGAGAGTGAGGTGGGAATACTCTGATCAGAGAGCTCTTATCATTCCACAGATATCGCCCACAGAAGAATGAATCTGGTGGCTTCCAGTCTAACCAGCAATCATTTGAAGGTTTAAGTACCTTACTCCCACTCTGAACCTCAAACTTCAGGACGAACTGACAATACAAATATTTGTGTTCTGCAAATCTAAGGGGAAAATCATGGGTTTTGGTGATGTATTACCTCCCCTGTAATAACCAATAATGTTATTACTACTATCATAATTATTACATGAAAACCCCGCCCATTCCATGTGGCTCAGAGGGGTTAATAATCCCCACTGCTCTTGAACCCTAGGAGTGATGCTACATGTCTATGCCCCTTCCTCCAGAGGCCCAGAGGCACAGACAGCTTTTCTCTTCAATCCCCTCCTCCTTTTCTTTCCTCCTTCTCCCTTCTCTTACTCCTTCTTCCTCTTCTTCTGCTTCTGCTGCTTCTTCCTCGTCTCCTTTTCCTTCCTTCCTTCCTTCCTTCCTTCCTCCCTTCCTTCCTTCCTTCCTTCCTTCCTTCCTTCCTTCCTCCTCCTCCTCCTCCTCCTCCTCCTCCTCCTCCTCCTTCTCTCTCTCTCTCTTCTCATTTCTGGGGGTGGAGGTGCACCAATCCCGTGAAGGCAGCTTCAAAATTTGTCCAGCTATTCTAGATACCACTGCCTATAACAAAGCCCATTTACCCTCAGACTCCTGTGTGCCAATCTGGCATAGTTGCCCCTGGCAACTGCAGAATTGCCAGTTCCCCAGGACAGTAATCCAGGACCCTGATGTGCCACTCATGTGTGCTTTTTTCTTTTTTCTGGAAATGGGTTAGGCATGTGGTACCATATACATCACGGGCCAGGTTCCTTTTGTGTAACAAGATGATCTGACTAAGTACTCTGGGTTATGATGACAAAAGGCTGTCTTTCCTTGGATCCTACCACATTCCCATCAGGTGCTTGAAAGTGTCAACACACGTCCTGGACAGTGATTGGTCCCTTAGAAAGGAAGTGATCCTTCATTTCTAACAATGTCTCATCTCTGCATGTGATTGTGTGAGTGTGCACATGCACACCCCTCCAGAGTCACACATACTACTCTTCTGTCTGACCAAGAGAGATTCTTCAGCACTTTGCACCTCTCCACTGAGCTATCACATTCCCATGGATAGATATACTTCCTTCTATACAGTGCCATCTCTCACACATTACCCCTGTGTTGGCACTTTTCATGGCCACAGAATTTGCTACCGATGAGAAATGGGTATTACTGAAAGGATCAGTAAATTCTCCAAAGGGTCTGCTGCCCTTCTATCTGAGAAGCTAAAGACTGCCCTTTGATATATCCCAATGATGTTTCTGTATATTTACTGGGTTCTACTCTGTCCATCAGATCATTTTCAGTTTTGTGTATCTGACCTAGTAGGAATGATCATCTTGACCTACTATTTTGATTTTTCAGGGTGTTTCTCAACTTCTTACATTGTCATTCCATGCCAAAAAAATGTGAAAATCCTTGGAAACTGGATTCAAATGCATGCAATCACTCACTTAATCATTCATTTGTTAACTTAGCAAATAAATGCTAAGGGCCTACTATGTGTGCCAGGCACTGTGCTAGGCTGCAGGATACAAGCATAGTTTTCTACCTTTATGGAACTTAGAGACTAAAGGGGAAACAAAAACTGTCATGACAATTGTCACAATATGTGAATAACTATTTCTTTTTCAGTTTTTGTCAGTAATTTACTGAGAAAAGATAATAACAGTCCATGTCTGTAAGAAAAGGACATTTTAGCCAAGTCTAGAAGAATGAGAAGCCACATGTGAGGAGAGTAGGAGAAGGACATTTCAGGAAGAAGAAAGAGTAAGTACAAAGCCCTGAGGCAGGAAGATGTGGAGGGAAAAAGACAACCTCCTTGTGACCAGGAGGTCATACCGGCACTCTTGCCCTTCCACAGGGAGCAGGATTCCCCATTCTCTATTCTGGCACAAGATGGTAAGGGGCTTCTTGCCAGCCCTTGCCTCTCTGTACTGAGATGCCAGCTCTAGGATGGAAAAGGCTTCCTCACTAGGCTGTAAAAAGCAAACGGAGGAGGAATGGGTGTTACCAGTGGAGGTACGTTTGAGAAAGGACCATCTCAGAAACCCCTGCGCCTCCATGTCATCACTAGAATATTTGTGGTGGTACGAGAGGGCAATACAGGCCCCTGACACTCAGCCTGATAATTTGCTTACCACAGCGACCCCTTGCTTGTCACCACTGCCACCACTATGCTGGCTTCTGAAGGATGCTGCTCATCTTCAGTTCTCTGAATGCATGCTCTTTCCTTCACCCAAGGACAAAACTGAGAGCACATTAGGTGTCTAAAGAAGACCTTCCTGAGGGCTTAAGGATAACAAAATGTAAAGAAACACAGAAAGTAACATGTAACCGGAAGGGGTATTATCACTTTAGCATATGGTCCACCAGGGTGTTTCCCTTTCTAATAATATCTACTTCCCTGCACACAGACTGTCTTTATCTCTTGCCACCACAGAGGAGGGGAATCATAGCATCTGTGTCCAAACAGGGACTCTTTTAAGACTGAAAGAGCACTACTAATATTTAAACTGGAGCAGTATGTGCAGATTGCCTTGGCTAACCAGCAGATGTGGTTACCCTCACAAACAGAGATGTGGGGGAGAGAGAGGCAGAAGCCCTTCCCAGGTTTCCAAAGGCTTGCTATTCTCCAAATATTTCCCATTCATTTTCTAGGCACATGGTAGAATTGAATTTCCCTGATTCCTTGAGATTAGGTGCAACCAAGTGACCTGCTCTGGATGATACTGTAGTAGTTCACTTCTGAGCAAAAACATCAAAAGCCAGTATACAATAGACATGTTTCCTTTTTTCTGCTTTGGGGATAGTGAAATCATAAGGATAAACCCTCCCTCAGACTGGACTCTAAGAGAAAGTGGTATGGAGCTGAACACCAATTGGCATATTGACTAAGTGAGAAATAAATCTTTGTTGAGTCAAGCACTGAGATTTTGGGGTCATTTGTTACTGCAGCATCATGTAACCCAACCTGACTTATTCTACTCCCGAGTTTTGGTTCTAGGTCCCCATGACTGAGCACTCTGTGGAGAGATACAACCCATGTCTTCTGAGTTGCTCTGGAGTTACATTCCCCAAACAATGGCAGTGACCTTCTCAACTAGCTGTTCAAGGCCCAAATGAGAGTGCAGGGAAGAGCCAGACTGAAGGATGGAGTCAGGAGTTTGTAAAGGTGTGGGATGAGCAGTAAAATGAAAGGAAAAATGATTGTTATGTATTGAATTGTGTTCCAAAAAAATTCATATGAATTCTCAACCACCAGACTCCAGAACGTGACCTTATTTGGAAATAGGGTCAATTCAGATGTCATTAGTTAAGATGAGGTCATTAGGGTGGGCCCTATATTTAATGTGACTGATGTCCTTATGAGAAGCGGAAACTTGGACACAGTGCCACCCACACAGGGAGAACACCATGTGACAGTGAACGCAGACATCAGAGTAATGATTCTACAAGCAAAGGAATGCCAAAGATTTCCAGCAAACCACCAGAAGCTAGGGGAGAGGCATGGAAGAGATTCTCCATCACAGAAGGAATCATCCCTGCCAAAACATTGACCTCAGATTTTAACCATCAAAACATCCCGACAATAATTTTCACTAGTTTAAGCCACCCAGTTTGTGATCATTTCTTACAGCAGTCTCAGGAAACTAATATAATACAAAACAATGGTGGATCTAGCAGCAGAGCTAGCAGGCAGATTTTATAATCCTTCTCACAAGTCCGAAAGCATCTCCAATGTCCCTTGACACAGATATAGAACCAGACCCAGGGACAAATAGAGACACATATATGGGCATAGATAGACAAACAAACAGATACAGGTACATATGGGGACACAGACATGGGGTGGGGAGAGAAAGAAACATTGAGATATAGGAACACATAGACAGGCATATGTATAGATATAAATGCATGCCTACATAGAGGTAAAGACACAGAAAAGAAGTACAGATACTAACACAGATATGGATACTAATAGAGACTTAATAGAGTTAAAGAGAGAAATAGATACACGTACAGATAGAGACAAAGATATAGATATGTTTGAAGAGACAAACATAAAAATACTTATAGAAAACCAGATATAGGTTCAGATGGAGACAAAGATACAGATACTTGTAAAGATACAGATATAAAGAGAGAGAACAAGATACAGGTAGAGAAGGAGATGAAGAAATGCGTACAGACGGAGATACAGATACAGATGCAGATAGAGACATAGACAAAGATACTGGTATAGACACAGATACAGGTACAGGTGGAGACACAGATAGACGTGGAGATGGAGACCAAGAAGTGCAGAGAGACACTGATATAGATAAAGATAGAAACACCGATACAGATGACGAAGAGACCAGTAAAGATACATAGAGATAAAGATAGAGACCCAGAAACAGGTAGAATATATAACCAGATACAGAGTCTTAGAAAGAGTCTTAGAAAGAATTATATATAGAAACATAGTTTCAGGAACCAGTAGAGATATGTACATAGATACAGATAGAGACACAGATAAAGGTTCAAATGGAGACCAGACACATGTATGAATAGAGACACCGATACAAATACACATAGAGAACAAGAAACAAGTAAAAGTACAGTAATAGAGACACTGACAGATACAGATAGAGCTACAGATAAAGATAAAGGAAAAAACACAGATACAGGTACAGATAGACACAGGGACAGATAAAGATCCAGATACATTTACAGATAGAGATATAGGCTCAGATATAGTCTCAGATGTAGATACAGATAAAGGTAGAGATAGTGATCCAGATACAGAGATAGGTAGAGACAAAAAATGTACAGAATGAGATCCAGATACCAATACAGATAAAAGCATAGATATAGGTTCAGATTGAGACATAGAAAGAGGTATAGAGAGAGGCAAGATACAAACTACATACAGAGTCAAAAATACAGGAACAGACAGAGACACAGATACAGATACAGACAGAACCAGAAACAGGTATAGATATAGACACACATGGAGGTATATAGAGACCCAGACAGAGGTACAGATAGAGACAAAAGTATAGATACAGAAATCCAGATATAGATATACAGACTCAGAAAGCATACAGATAAAGACACAGATTAAGGTACAATACAAATAAAGACAAATAAAGACACAAATTTGCAGATAGAGATACAAATAGAAGGACAGATGAAGACACTGATAGAGACCCAGATACAGGTAAATATACAGATCCATATACAGACCTAGTATTGATGAAGTATCAGTAGAGACCCAGCTACAGTAACAGATAGAAACCCAGGTTTAGGGAGAGACAGATAGACATTGATCCAGGTACATAGAGAGACACAAATACTGGTTTGTGTAGATATGCAGATAGGGGTGCCTGGGTGGTATAGTTGGTTAAGCATCTGATTCTTGGTTTTGGCTCAGTTTGTGATCTCAGGGTTATGAGATCGAGGTCTGCGTCAAGATTCATGCTCAGCGTGGAGTCGCCTTGAGATTCTCCCTCCTCCTCCTCTGCTCCTCCCACTCATGCTCTCTTTCTCTCTCTCTCTCTAAAATACATAAATAAATAAATAAATAAATATTTTATAATGGACTATTACTCAGCCATCAAAAGAATGAAATCTTGCCTTTTGAAACAATGTGGATGGAACTAAAGCATATTATGCTAAGCAAAATAAGTCATTCCGAGAAAGAGAAATACCATATGATTTCATTCAGTCAGAGAAAGACAAATACCATATGATTTCATTCGTATGTGGAATTTAAGAGACAAAACAGATGAACATAGGGGAAGGGTAGGAACAATAAAATAAGATAAAAACAGAGGAGGAAGCAAACCAGAGAGACTCTTAACTCTAGAGAACAAACTGAGGGTTGTTGGAGGGGAGGTTGGGGGAGGTAATTGGGGGATGGGCATTAAGGAGGGCCCTGGATGGAATGAGCACTGGGTGTTGTATGCAACTGATGAATCACTAAATTCTACCCCTGAAGCTAATAATACACTATATGTTAACTAAATTGAATTAAATAAAAAATTTTAAATTAAATAAATCTTTTTTTAAAAAAAGAAATGCAGATAAATGAACAGATAGACAACAAGATACAGGTACAAATAGGGACCCATTTACAGATACAATTAGAGACGCAGATACTGGTATTGATAGAGACCCACATACAGGTACCTTCTGAAAACCAGATACTGGTCCTTGTAGAGACATTAATATTGGTACAGATAGACACAGTGACTGGTTCTTATATTGATAGAGAAACAGGTACAGATAGACAAACAGATACAAGTACAGATAGAGACATATTGAAGTGTGGTGAGAAACACGGATACAGGCACAAATAGACAGTTACAGATACAATTACAGATACGGATGTAAGTGCAGATAAAAACACAAACACAAGTACAAACAGAGAAATGGTCATTGATATAAAGAGACGTGTATGGGTACTTCCAGGCACAGATATAGGTAGTTATAGAGACGGAAACACAGCTACAATTAGAGGCACATACACAGATACAGGTACAAGTAGAAATCCTGCTATAGGAATGACCAGAGAACCAGATATATGTATGATATATAAACAGATACACATAGAGATAGAGACACAGATACAGGTACATACATAGACTCAGATTCAGGTACAGATAGAAACCCAGATACAGGTACAGGTAGAGGCATAAACTCATGCATAGATAGAGACCAAGTACAAGTTAAAGATAATGATAGTTTGAGGTACAAATAGAGACATGGATAAGATATAAAGAAAGAGATTCAATTTCACATAAGAACACAGATGCATGTGCAAACAAAAATGCAGTTACAGATAATGGAAGACACAGCTTCTCTTACACAGAGAGATCCAGACATGGGTACAGATAGAGACACAGATGCAGGAATATGTTGAGACACAGGTACAGGTACAGGTTGAAACAAAGACAGTGGTACAGGTAGTGATATATTTAGTGTTACAGATAGAGACCAAGATACAATTACTTATAGGAGAAAGACATTGGTTCAAATACATAGTTATTTGATTTTATAAAAATCAATATAGTTACAGATAGAGACAAAGTTACATTACAAATAGAGACCCAGATACAGATATAAATGGAAACAAATACAGATACAGAGACACAGATACTGTTGCATACAGAGACACAGATACAAGTAGAGAAAGAAACACTGATACTGGAATAGTGAGAGCCAAATAAAAGTATACATTTGCAGGTATTTGTAAAGACCCAGATAGAGGTGCAGATTGAAACAGGGAGATAGATATCTCTAACTGTACAGATACAGGTGCAGATAGAAACACAGATTCAGATATGTTAAAGACAGAGATATGAGTACATCTATAGTCCAGACAGGAGTAAAGATAAACCCAGATATAGGTGTTGATGGAAACAAAGATACAAGTACAGGTAGAGACCCAGATACAGTGACAGAGGCACAATACAATTAGAGATAGAGACCCAGCTACAGGTAGAGATGGACACACAGATACAGGGTCAGATAAAGATACAGTACAGGTTCACACTGAGAAATGGATATATGTACAGTATGAAACACCGATTCCTATACAGATAGAGACCCAAACACAGTTACAGAGACACAGATACAGGTAAATATAGAGACCCAGACACCAAGCCTTATAACACCAGGTATAGAGGGAAATACAGGTATAGAGGGAAATAAATAGACAGGCTCAGATATAGACAAAGATACAGGTGCAAACACAGACAGAGAGAAACACAGATTCAGATACAAATAAAGTCATATAAGCAGGTACATATAGAGATTCAGATACAGGTACAAAAAGAGACATGAATGCAGGTACAGATTGAGACACAGATATAGGTACTTATTGGATGTAGATACAAGTATCTTAGAAATACAGATAGAGGTACAGACAGAGGTACAGATTCTGGTATATATAAAGACATAGGTATGTAAGATAGAAACACAGACACAGGTGCAGCGTGAGATACACTAAGAAGTACAGGTAAAGACACATGTATAGATACTTATAGAGACACAGAAACAGGTACATACCAAAATATATATACAGGTAGAGTTAAGGGGACAGATACATACAGTGACAGAGATGTGAATTCAGATAGAGACACAAACACAGGTAGATACACTTCTTCCCCATCGTCGACATCAGAATTCAAAAGTGGATTTAATGGCAATTGGGAAGTGCCAAGTGCTAACAGTTGACAGTATCATCAAATGGCCTTTATAAGTGGCTATTAGAATTGATTGACAGCTGTGTTTCCTCTCACTGGTAATGAGAATTGTAAGGATAATTGGCTTTCTCTTTTCACTTTGGCAGCCTGGCAAGTCAGAGCCTATTATAACCCTTACTGTCAACGGTAGACCTGATATTCTACATATTCATACATGTCTCTGCCTTGGTTTGATTTTCTAGTATTATTCGTGTTTTCTCTAGGCCTGCTCCTCTGTTTCTGTTTTATTAGATGGTGGATATTTTAAGCTATCTCAAATTTCTTGTCAAACGAAGCCAGATGTCGATCAATGAAATGGAGACAGCTATAGAACATAGTGGTTTGAACAGACAGACCAGGGGCAACCCTAGCTCTTCCACATCCTAGGGGGAAGTTTGAGTTGATTTGGGATTCTCAGGGAGGATGGATTTCCTATTGGTCACTACCATAAGGTAGTGAGCCCCCACCATTGTAGGGCTGTGGCTGGACAGGCAGAGGATGGTAACCTTTGAGGGATTGGGGTGGAGGGAGCCCCTACTGGGGAGAGTCCTGATTCCTACAAAGATGGCACCAGGCAATCTCCAAGGCTCCTGCCCGAGCTAAGACCCCACGCCATTGTCCCCAGAGATGCTTCAGTTCGAAGGGAGATGCAGCCATCTGGGTAGTGAGCTCCTTCATGTATATGAGACTGTGGGCCTGGGCTGCCTCTCCCACACCTGGCCTTGATCCCTTGCCTGAGAAGGACTGAAGCCATCAGTGCCTGTGGGGAACAAGAGGCAATGATTAACAAAGCTCTGGGCAAGCCAACCCAAAGCATGACCCCAGCTCTGCAGCCAGCCACCAGCATGGAAGCCTCAGCTCTTAGCCTCAACCTCCTTTTGCTTTGCCCAGAGCTGGTGTGAACTTGACCTGAGCCAGCTCAGCCTCCTCATCTAGTCAGCATTGTTCACATGTTTATAAAAGGGAGAAAAAGAGTTTCCTTTTGTTGTTTCTTAACACCACAATAAGAAATACATGTTCGTGGTATGAGGTTTAGAAAATAAGGATGGCCAGAAAGGAATGTGTGCCCATTACTCAGCACCCAAACAGAACCACAGTTAATATTTTGCTGTAGGACCCTCCAGCCTTGACCAATATCTCTCAATAGATATTAGTTGAATCATAGGAAGTTGTTATTTTGGTAGGTCAAAAATGGTTGAGCTATTGCATATGGCTTATTCTAATTATACACTTAAAAATATATTTTTAATTTGAGTAGAGTTGACATACAACGTTACACTGGCTTTAGGTGTACAACATAGTGATTCAACAATTTTATACCTTCTGCTCTGCTCACCACAAGTGTAGCTGCCATCGGTCACCATGAGATGCTATTACAAGACCACCGGCTATAGTCTCTGAGCCTTTTGCTCTCACGATTTATTCTTTCCATAATGGGAAGCATCTCATTATACATTTATATATAAATACATATGTATTAGTTTTTTTCAAAATAGGATTGCATTATACATACTTATTTGTAATATTTCATTACTTGAAATATATAGTGAACACAGTTCCATTTAATGTACATGGAATCCATAGCAGCATTTTAAAGAACATTTAGTATTTCAATGTAGGGCTATATGATCATTTCTTTAACCAGTTGCCTATTTTTGATTCTTTACTATGTCTGCCGGGCTCTCCTGGACCCACTCATGCAGCTGCAGACATCCAACAGCTGGACTGGGGCTCCAAGGCCCCAGATGTTCTCACTCAGGTGTTTGCCAATTAGTGCTGGCGATCGGCTCTTCACTTCTCCATGAAGCCTCTGTGTCAGGGCTCTCCCAAGACTACCCTTAGGTTTGATGACTCACTAGAAAGATTCACAGGACTCAGAAAAGCTGCTGTATTAACGGTGATGGTTTATGATGGGGAAAGGATGCTAATCAGATTCAGCAAAGGGAAAAGGCATGTGGGACAAAGTCGGACAGAAACCAGTCACAAGCTTCCAGGCTACTCCTCCTAGTGGGATCTCCTGGGGACATGCTTCACTCTCCCAGCAACGTGTGTGACAACACGTGTAAAATATTACCAACCAGGGAAGCTTGCTGAGTCGTAGTGTCCGTGGTCTTCTGCATTGCTGGTCAGGCAGGAGACATGTAGCACCCACGTAACTGGCCTTAGCTACTCAGACTCCAGCTCCCCCAGAGATCAGACTGGTAGAGCCTGGCCCCAAGACTGAGGCACACAGAAACACGCTCAGGCAGGAAAGTCCAAGGGCTCACAAGTTGTCTCTCAGGAGCCAGGAGAGGGCTAGTCTTTCCTTTGGAGTGTGCCTGCTGGGTTAACCCTTTACTGCCCACATCTGCACCCATCTCACCCTCCAGGACCGGAAAGTGGCACAGGTCTGAGGATTCCAAGGGGAAGAACATGGAAACGTCAAGGCTTCTTAAGGCCCAGCCTTAGAAGTCACCCAGTATCACTGACAACACACTGCACTGGCCAAAGCAAGTGACAAGTCTAGCCCGGAGTCAGTGGGTGGGAAAATTCACCCTACCTCTTGAGGGAAGGAGCAGCAATGTTACATTGCAAAGGAGGGTGGTCATAGGGAGGTATAGTTCATTGGCGGCCTTATTAAAACAACATACCAGGCAAAAAGTCTTCTAATTTTTTTTTCCATTATTAAGCAAGGCCATGATAATCATCCTCATCTAATAATTTTCCATTTATAATTTATTTTTGTTTAAAAATTATTGTGAAATATTCAATATGCCATATGTATAAAAAGTATAAAAGCAATATAAAAATCAGGTAGATGTGCTAAGTTTAAAGATGTGTAGATTTTGGGGCACCTGGGTGGCTCGGTGGGTTAAACCTCTGCCTTTGGCTCAGGTCATGATCTCAGGGTCCTGGGATCGAGCCCTGCATCAGGCTCTCTGCTCTTCAGGGAGCCTGCTTCCTCCCACCCCCTGCCTGCCTCTCTACATACTTGTGATCTCTCTCTGTCCAATAAATACATAAAATCTTTAAAAATTTATATAAAAAAGATATGTGGGTTTTACACTTGTAGGACACTGTGCAAATGCACACACTTCCTAATAGGGTGTCAGTTTCTGGCATTTAACTATATTTAATATGTAATTTGGGTATTTCTAGATTCTGTAGTAAAGGAACACGAATGGAAAATCTGTCAATTTTGTGAAATTTTTGACTCGGGTAAGGAGTGAGCAGAGAATTGAGAAAGAAAATGTTTTTTTTACCTTAATAGACATGTTTTTGAGTTGGCTTTATTTTGTAAAGTACTATGGAAGTCTGTTTTTAATGAAAAATCACTGTCTGGGGGCGCCTGAGTGGCTCAGTAGGTTAAAACGTCTGCCCTCGGCTCAGGTCATGATTCCAGGGTCCTGGGATCGAGCCCTGCATCGGGCTCTCTGCTCAGCCGGGAGCCTGCTTTCCCCTCTCCCTCTGCCTGCCTCTCTGCCTACTTGTGATCTCTCTCTGTATGTATCAAGTAAATAAATAAAATATTTTTTTAAAAATCACAATCCGAAATATTCTAAACACATTTTAAAAAGAAGATGATGGGATGCACTTACACTTTTGCATTTTTGTCAACTGGTTTCTTAGGGTACACCCTGAGAATAAAGTACAGGCACTTTTCAAAAATTTTCAGTGTGTTACTGAATTGCCCTCCAGACATGTAAATTTACTTAATTTACTGTCTCATTCTTCTTTTGTCATTCCAATAAGTGAAAATAACTTTTTGTTTCATTTTGTATTTTTTTAAATTAGGTTGAAGTTTTTACACATTTAATGATTATTTGCATTCTCTATTTTTGTGGACTGTCTTTTAATCATTTTGTAATTGTGCAGTTTGTCTTTTGCCTATCACTCTTCATAGATCTTTTATAGGAAGGATATTAACTGGCTATTTGTCCATTTCAGATTTAAGAAGCACGTCAAGATGGGACACGTGGGTGGCTCAGTCAGTTAAGAGTCTGCCTTTGGCTCAGGTCATGATCCCAGCTTCCTGAGAGCTAGTCAGCAAGGAGCCTGCTTCTCCCTGTGCTTGCCACTCCCCTCCTGCCCCGGCCTGTCCTCTCTCTCTTTGACAAATACATTTTAAAAACTAAAAAAAAGAAGCATGTCAGGATGCATGATCTGATTTGATCTTCATATGACTCCAGTGAGGAAGGTATAATAGAGTTGTTCTTAAGTCCATTTTATCAATGAGGGAAACTGAGGCTCAGAAAAGACTGACACAGTGACATAGGGGCATAGTGAGTTAGGGCAGAAGCGGAGGGTGGAATCCGGGTCTCTGTGTCCCAGCCCCGGGCACTTCCTCAACACCACAGGCCCTTCTACAGCACTGACATTCTAGAAGGAGAGATGACCTTCCGTGAGACTCTGAACTGAAGCCTGGAGCTTAGCTGCAACAGTTCGGTCCTCCAAAGACAAAACGAACAGCATTACCGACGAAGAGGGACTGTTCCAGCAGACAGGGGCTGTCCACTCCCGCGGGCCGCAGTGAGACCACGGGTTTAAGGAAAGAAGTGAACCGGCTGAAGGTCGAAGCTTGTAAAAACGAAAAAAAGAAAAGACTATTATTTCCTCCCTCCCCCTTAGCCCCACCGAGGCTAAGCATACTTTGCACCTGGTTTGCAGAGGTCAAAGGGTTCCGAGGAGAAATCCATTTATCTTTCCTTTTCTCAAGTGACTGTGGTTAACTTGTCACCAGGGCAGAAGACCTTGCTCCACCAGATCAGGACACCCGCCGGCCGGCCGGTGCTGGTGCGGGTCAAATCCAGCTTTTGGCGGCCGCACCCTGTTTATCCATCAACAAGAAGCTCGAGCTGTGCTCTTGGCTAAGCCACAGCCTGCGGGAGCCGGCCCTTCCCCTCCCCTCGGAGACAGTCCTCCCCGTTTGCTCGTTTGCTTGCGACATGCTCTTCGCTCGTGAGGGGGAGGATGTTCTTCTCTTTTCCCGCCTCGCCTCTGCCCCCAGCCTGCAGGGTTCTGCCCCGCCCATGGCTCCACCCGCTCGGAACCTCAGCCTCCGTCTCTGAGGGATGAGGGTTTGGACTGGATGCTCTGGCCCTGCCAAGCCTGCCTTCCTGGGATCCATCTGTTCGCTAAGCTAGGAGGCCTGGGTACCCATTGTGGGTAAAGCCAAGAGCCCCCTCTCTACGAAATCCTGGGCATCACGAAGGCCTTAAGTGGAACAGGCAGAGGACAGGTGGTGTAAGGTGACACGAGAGGACCCAGTAAGATTTCAGGGGTTTGGTGGCAGCAATAGAAACCGAGCCAGATGAAAGGAAAGCTCCAGAGTAGGGCCAGGGCAAGCTCCTGAGAACTGGGGCTGACTTTCACGGTTATCTGCTGGGAGAACCTTCCACGGAGGCGGTGGAGATGTGCCGGAAGGAAAGAGGAGCCTGGGCCTCCATTTCCTCTTTGGGAGAGTGGAGCTAACAAGTCTTGCCAATAAGCCCATGAAAAGATGCTCACCGTCATTAGTCATTAGGGAAATGCAAACGAAAACCACAACGACAGACCACTTCCCATCTACCAGGATGCCTATCATCAAAGGGCAGAGAAAAGTAAGTGCTTTTCTTTGGGCGAGGGTGTGGAGAAATCGGACCCCTCAGGCACTGTGCGTGGACACATAAAATGGTGACACCTCCGGGGGACACCGTTTGGTAAAACACAGAATTCCCATATGACCCAACAATTCCACTCCTGGGTATAGACCCAAAGGCAGTTGAAAGCATATGTGCACGAAACCTGGTACACAAATCTTCGCCGCAGCATCAGTGATGGTAGCCAAACAGCGCGAACAGCCTGATCATCCACCAACGGGTGAGCCGACAGACAGGAGGTGGGCTGCGCATTCGTTCACAAAAAGGCTTGAAGCGTGAGTCCTGCAACACAGTGCACCCCTTAAACATGCTAAGTGAAGGAAGCCAGACATAAAAGACCACATACTACATGATTCGATTTGTATGAAATGTCCAGAATAGGCCTACAGAGACAGAAAGTCAATTAGTGGTTTCTAGAGGCTGGTGTGGTTGGGGGATAATAGCTAAAGGGTACAGGGTTTCTTTCAGAGGTGATGAAAATGTTCTAGAATTAACTGGTGAGCACAACTCTGTGAATACACTGAAATCCATTGAATCGTACACCTCAAATGGTTGAATGGTGAGGTGTGCAAACTACATCTCAGTTAAGCTGTTTATAAAATGGAAAGAGTCCCTTTCCAAGTCTTTCTCACAGAACAGGTGTGAGAATTTCACGAGATCAAAACCTTTTTTCCCTGCCCAGGCCAGGCCATTCTCTTTTTTTGGTTTGCTGTTTTATGGTGAAATATAACACATGTACAGAAGAATAAAGAAAGCTTAAATAAACAACCTGAAAATTTATGGTAAAGAAAATTCCTATGCAGTTACCACCCTAGTCAAAAAATTAAAAATTGGAAGCTCCCAGAAGCCCTCCCAAATAAAGCCCTCCCATAACAAAGTAGCCTGGACTGGGTGGCTTATACAACAGAAATTTATTTCCTCACAGTTCTAGAGGCTGAAAGTCCAAGATCAAGGTGTCAGCAGGTTCGGTTCCTTCTGTGGCCCCTCTCCTTGGCTGGTAGATGGTCGTCTTCTCCCTGTGGCCTCACACGGTCTCCCCTCCATGCGTGTCTGTGGCCTCTCTCCTTTCACTAGAAGGACACCAGTCAGATTGGATTAAGGCCATACCAATGACCACATTTTCATTTCATCACCTCTTAAAGACCCTACCTCCAAATATTGTCACATTCGGAGGTACTAGGGGTAAGGGCTTCAACATATCAACTTAGCTCACAACACCCCTCATAGTAACAACCATCTTCATCCCTCACCGGAAGTAGACCCTGTTTTGACTTTCGAGTATGGCCTCCTGGCTTTTGCTTAGAGTTGAGCCATCTCTGAGCACATCTCCAAACAACGAGTTTAGTTTTGCCTCCGAGATTCAGCCATATTGCCGTGGATAGCTGAAGTTCATTCATCTCCACTGTATGAAGATATCACAAGTACATTATCCATTCTACTGTAGATGGACATTTGGGTTGTTTCTACTCGGAGAATGGTGGGCGAATTGGGCTTGTTTCCACTTTGTGCTCGTCACAAACAGCGCTGCTTTGACTATGTCTCCTGGCCCGTCACATGCTTGCCAATCTGATGAGTGTCTAATGGTATCTCACTGCGATTTTAAGTTTCTTTTTCATTATTACTAATGAGATGGAGCACCTTTTCACGTTTATTGGCCATTAAGATATCCTCTTTTGTAAAGTAACTGTTCAAACCTTTTGCCCATTTGTCTGACTTTTTCTTATTAATTTGTAGGCGTTCTTTATATATTGTGAGTGCAAACCCTTTGTGCTTATATGTGTCGCGAGTATCTGGTCCCACTCAATGATTTGTTCATGTCTTTTGATGATGATGTCTTTTGATGAGCAGAAGTTCTTGATTCTGTTGCAATGTGTCAGTCTTCTATGCTTCATGGTCGTTTTGTGTATCTTCATCACAAAGTATTTCCCTGCCCTATTTTAGGAAGACGTTCTCCCGTACTATCTTCTAAACATGTTACTGTTTTACCTTTCAGCCTTACATCTACAGTCCACCCAGGCAGGCCTATAATGTCATCTTTTCATATGGATCTCTCGTTGTCTTAGCGCTGGTACACATTTGTCCGAGCACAGCGTCACATTTGTGTCCGTATATGCTCTCAGTGGAGTCTGGACTCTGACTCTTTGTCCTAAGCCCTCAGCTGCTGCTTCTAGGTCAGCCAACCCCAAACAACCCAGGTCAAAAGCAGTTCCAAATGCCCGCCTCACCTCTCTCAATCCCCGTCTCCCAGATCTTGGCTCAATATTCTATTTCATGATCTAGTTAACCCATTCATGATTTCATTTTTATTTTCATTTTTGTTAAAGATTTCATTTATTTATTTGAGAGAGAGTGAAAGCGAGAAAGATCACAGAGCTCTGGAGAGGGAGAAGTAGACTTGCTGCTGAGCAGAGAGCCTAATGGCTCCCAGGACCCTGGCATCAGGACCCGAGCCAGAAGCTGTCGCTCAACTGACTGAGCCACCCAAGTGCCCCTCATTGATGATTTTAAAGTGACCTGTTACCTTGAAACAAAAACCGAAACAAATGATCTTTTAAAATTTTTTGCCCAGTTTTTTCCATGGGAGGATTGGTTCAAGTTACCTAGTCTTCAATGATCAGAAATCAAAGTCCAGAACACAGGCTTTCCCTTGTTTAAAAAACAAAACTTTTTTAGTAAGGAGTAATGAACATACAGTAAAGTGTATAAAGCCTTATAATCTTAATTGTACAGCTAGATACATTTTATATATCTACGCACCCATATATCCACCATTCAGATCAAGACACACAGTGTTTCTGCACTCCTTGCCCCCAACCCCTGCCACGAGATCTCCTTCTGACCCTTCTCAGTCAGTAGCCGATTTCCAGGAAGAGCCTATTACTATCCTTTAGTTTTGACTGTTTTGAATTTCATGTACGTGGAATCATTCGATATGTACTGTTTTTGTGTCTGCAAGATTCACCCATGTTATTGTGTTTACCTAGATCTCATTACCTTTAGTTATTGCACAATATTCCACAGTATGAATATATCACCATTGATTTTCTCCTTCTGTCGATGAGTACCTGTGTTGCCTCTAGTTTCTGGCTGTTACAAATAGTGCCGTTATGAACATCTTGTGTATTTATAACAATGTAACTCACTAGTACTTCAATGGAGGGGAATTACTGCATTGTAGAGTATGCCGATGACTCATGTTTTGTTGTGGTTGTTGTTGCGGTTGTTTTTACAATTAATATCTTTCCCAGTTTTATTTAAATAGAACCGGCATACACAGCAGGGGGTAAGTTGCAGGTGTGCAGCATAGTGACTTGACTTACGTATATTGTGAAATGATGACCACAGTGACTTTAGTTAACATCCATCATCTCACAGAGATACCAAAAATGGGGAGAAATGTGTTTTTCCTTGTGGTGAGAACTCTTAGGATCTACTACTCTCTTAACAACTTTCAAATCTAGCAAATCTTTCGTTTTAAAAAATCCTACCAAGCAGCTTTTCACAAGGGACCTACCAGCGTATGAGAGCCCTCCTTGCTCTATGGCCTCACCATTCCATGTTGTCTTTTTTATTTTAGCCATTCTGGTGGATGTTTGGTGCCCTGTTGGCTAATGAGCATCTTTTCATATGCTTATTAGCCAACCTGACTTTTTATTTTAATTTCCTTTATAATCTGTTAGTGGTTATTTCTGTCGTTAAGTTTCCTAGTTTTTCTTGGCCAATATTGCTAATTTACAGTTTACTAGCAAATCCCCCTGCTGCCTTTTCAAATTAATCGTCATAGAGTTTTTGTAACAGCTTCGTTGAGATATAATGCGCATGTCATATAATTCAGCCATTTGAAGTGCAAGTTTGATGGTTTTTAGCATACAGGGTTGTGCAACCATCAGCACTATCTCATTTTTGAACAGTTTAATTACCCCTCCCCTAAAACCCATTAGCAATCATTCCCATTTCTACCCCAAACCCCTATTCTCAGCCCCAGGACATTCAAATACCTATCCATGGGAGAACATAAATAATCTATAGCATATGTGTGTGTGTATGTGTGTATGCACACAATGAAACACAGTTAAAATGAATGCCCTAAAGCAACACAATGTGCATCACTCCTTATGACGTGATTTTATGTGAAATAAATAAGCCTTAAAAGGTGCGTATAAAATAGCACCTTTTTATAAATTTAAATATGACTGAAATTATTGGCGAAGGCTCTCAGTGATCTGCACCTCCTACTGTTCATGCCCTTGTGTCATCTCCTCCCTTTGAATGAGGGATGGACCTAGCAACTTGTTTCTAATGAATCTAATGTGTTAAGGGTGATGGGATTTCACTTCTGAGATGACAGTTCCAAAGAAACTGTGACCCTCCCTGTTGCCCACACACACTCTCTCCTTGGCTCTTCCCGCTTGCTCAGCCTGAATGAATCAAGTTTCCACGTTGTAAGCTGCCGGATGGAGAAGCCCGGGTGACAATGAACTGATGGCAGCTTGCATCCAACAGGCAAGAAACTAACCACTACTTAGCATCACGTGAGTGATCTCGGAAGCCCCCCTCCTCCAGACCAGACTCGAGGTGACTGCTACTGTAGCCAAGACCTTGCACTAGAGGATCTAGCCAAGTGGTCTGGATTCCTGACACAAAGAGCCGTGAGATAATAAATGCTGTTATATTTTAAGCCACTAAAGTTTGGGGTGACTTGTTATGGAGCAATACCTAACTAACGTACCTCTCATTCAAACAAATTGCTTGCAATTTCCCAGTCCACACTCTGCACTGATTTTTTTCTGGGCGTGTGTGTGTGTGTGTGTGTGTGTGTGTGTGTGTACACGCACGCTCGCGCTATTCCCTCTTCCCAGCCCTTCTCCTTTAGCTAGGTCTACTTTAACAAAGTGCTCAAGCATCCCCTCCTCCAGGAAGACTTCCCTAATTGGGCCCTGCAAACATTGCTCCTCCTCCTTACTCCCTAGGAGCCCCCTGCGGACTTCTACCAGCACACTTACTGGATTTCAATTGCTCCTTTACTGAACCCTGCAGCGGCTTTAACTCGGCCGCGATTTCCAGATCCTCAGCTTCTCCCGGGATTCTTGGTACTTGGGGCGCATTCTCCGCGTGCAGGGTGGGTAATCACACAGATGCTTGGAGTCAGCAGACATCCATTTGAATCCACGGCCGACTTCCTGTGTAACCTAAGAGAAGTCACTTAGCCTCTCTAGAACCCAGAACTTCTTGTTCCTGGGGTGGGGAGGGGCTGAGCAGCACCCCAGAGGGGAATTCCTATTTGTGCTCTGCCTGCATTCCAGGCACTGGGCTAGATGTCTGATGTTCCCACTGCAATCCCACGTGGCCTCTTAGCCTTAGGATGATCTCTAATATCTAAATCTAGGTAGAAACTTGGGGGGTTGTGCTACTCGATCAGCTACTTTTATTTCATAAATTAAAAATACGCAGAAGAGGGTTTCTTGATATAGAAGGTAAAAGCGGTTCCAGCACGAGGATTAAAAACATCATGGCTAGCCCAATATTTTTAAGTGACATATTTCAGCCTTCTGCTAATGTTTCATCGCTAAAATATCAGCCCTTTTTCATGTAAACCACTGAGGGTTTGGACAGAGGACAAAAGCATCATATGTTCTACACATCTTGCAATGAGAACTGTCAAATGTTGCAATCAACATTGCCACAGTATCACCGCTGACATGCTTCCAAAAGACTTTTAAAACAAAAACCCACCACAGGCCTGGAACAAAATACACAGCCCAGGAAAATGTGCATCTCACATTTCCTCTGTGGATTGAAAAAACCAACTGTGGCCTGAAGCCAACAACAGGAAGGTTCTTTGAGCTTTTCCTCAAATGCTCCCAGTTTAGAAACAGATTTCGAAGTGTGAGTGTGGAAAGGGGGAAGCCCCCTTCTAGCCCAAGGGATTTAGTTTCCCTCCAGGGAAATTTCTAGCTCTGACACTCTGGTAAGATCATATTATAGCAGACAGATCCTACCAGGGTGTCTGTTGGAGAATTCCCTGGAGGGAAACTGATAAAAAAAAAAAAAAGCCTGAGAAATGCAAATTCCAGACTAATCCCAAAATGGAAAGACAGGCTGACAGCATGAATGGTCTGTGATTCCAAGTTACAAACTTTCCCTTGCGGGGAAATGTGAGATCAGACCTGCTATCCCTTCTGAACACTGCTAAACCTGGAGGTGATTCCCTCTCAAACCTGCTTCTCCTCAGGGGCTCTGTCTTACTGAAAAATTCTGCTGCCCTTCCAGTGAGAGAATAACAGACTCATTCTCAGTGCCTCCTTCTTCCTCACGGCCCCCACATCCAATCCTCTAGCAAGTCCCAGCAATCCTAAATCTCTCCTGAATCCAACTCTTTTATCTAACCCCATTACCACCGCTTTTGGACAAGCCTTCCTCATCACACCTAGATAGACTCCCACAATCTCCCCCTATCCCATCTTCCCCGATGGCAGAGCCATGCTGTGTGTCCATAAATCCATTTCATTTTCTCCCTGGGCACACAGAATGACTACATCTCCCAGCTGCCCTTGCAGTTCAGTTGGAAACCATGGAATGTGGGTGACAAGGATGGAATGCCACTTCCAGGCCTTATCGTAAAGCCTATTCTTCAGTGACATGGAGGTCATGGCTTGAAAATGGTGGCACCATGAATGGAAGGAGCCGGGATCCCTGAGTCACAGTTTGGAAGGCTGTCAGCCAAGTATCTAATTGGAACTGTAATGTCAGTGAGATGTAAACCTTTTATTGTGTTAAGTCACAATATTAAGAATTGTGTTAATTGAGGGTTGCGTTCTGCCCCTCCTCTCCCCTCCCCTCCCTCCCTCACTCTCATACTCTCCCCCTCTAAAAAAAAAGAGAGAGAAAGAGAGAGAGAGATGAGGGTTGCTCTTTGTAGCAGCCGACTTACCCTAACACTACTTCCACTCTTGCCCCTTCCGGTGTCTTCTATTCTTCTCACAGATGCCAAAACACATCTGAGCATATCACCATCTACTACTCTGGAAACACGAAGAGATGAAAATTTTTTTTTTTTTTTTTTTTTTTTTTTTTTAAATTTTTTATTTTTTATAAACATATATTTTTATCCCCAGGGGTACAGGTCTGTGAATCACCAGGTTTACACACTTCACAGCACTCACCAAATCACATACCCTCCCCAATGTCCATAATCCCACCCCCTTCTCCCAAACCCCCTCCCCCCAATAAAAGAGATGAAAATTCTTAAGTGCCTGCCTTGACCTTAGGAAAGTTCAGAATTCTAAAGATGGCCTACAAGTTCTACCCAAGTTGAACTTTCCCCTGATCTGTCCCTATTCATTCATTCATTCATTTATTTATTCAGTGAATGCATATTGAGCACCAACTGTGTGTCTATAGCTATACTAGGTCTGGGGATGGAATAGAGGCAAGAGAGAAAAAAAGACAATCATTTGTGAAGCTATCATATTTGCCCAGAAAAAAAAAAAAAAAAGATAGTGCGGACCTGAGCTACAGCATGTCACTAGGCTCTAACTCCAGCTCTGATGGCACTTAGCAGATAAATTCAACCATGGTGTCTGAATTGGGGATTTTTCTGGAGGGATATTGATGAGCAAAACCCTGAAAACCCAAGTTCTAGCCTAGTACAAAGAGGTTAATAGGAGAATTTGAACACAGATAGTTACTTACAATGGACAGCACGAATGAGGGGAGGGATAGATCCAAGATATTTTAGGAAGTACACTTGGCAGGATTTGGGAACTGACTATGGAGAGTGAGTAAAGGCACCTTGGGTAGCGTTCCAGATGGCAGGTTGTGGTGAAAAACAGATCTGGGCAGAGATGATGAGCTTATGCCAATACCACAATGTGTTGATGACTATAGCTTTGTAGTAAGTTTTGAAATCAAGAATTCTGAATCCTCCACCTTTGTTCTTCTTTCCCGAGATTGTTCTGGCTATTCTGGGTCCCTTGAGTCTCTGTATGAAACTTACAAATATTTTGTCAATTTCTACAAAGAAGCTAGCTTAGATTCTGATTGCAATTACAATGAATTTATAGACCAGTTCTGGGAGTATTGCTATGTGATCAATCTTGTCTTCCAACTCATGAACACAGGATGTTTTTCCATTTATTTAGGTTTTTAATGTCTTTCAACAATGTGTCATATTTTTCCCTATACAGATTTTGTCCTTCTTTTGTTAAACTTATTACTATTTTATTTTGATGCTATTGTAAATGGAATTGTTGAATTTTGTTTTCAAATTGTTCATTGCTAATGTATAGAAATACAACACATTTTTGTATACTGACCTTGTATCCTGCCATTTTACTCACTCATTTATTTCTTCTCTTTTATATGGAAATCCCTTAGGATTAACCATACAGAAGATGATGTCGTCTGTGAAGACATAGCTTTAGTCCTTCATATTCAGTCTGGATGTGTTTGTTTTTTTCTTGCCCAATTGACCCAGCTAGAACTTTTAGTACACCGATAAATACCAGTGGCACAACTGGGTATCCCTTGTCTTGTTCCTGAACTTGGTGGGGAGGAAGCTTTCAGTCTTCCACTGAGTGTATTAGCTGTGGGTTTTCCTAAGTGCTCTTTATCAGGCTGAGCAAATTTCTATCTATTCCCAGTTGTCTGAGTATTTTGGTTTGTTGTGTGTGTGTGTGTTTTTTAAATCATGAAAGGGTGTTGGATTTTATCAAATACGTTTTATGTAACTATTGATGTGGGGGCTTTTTTTTTCATTTATTGATATTGTATCCCGGTTTCTTTTTTAAAAGATTTTATTTATTTATTCGACAGAGATCACAAGTAGGCAGAGGGGCAGGCAGAGAGGGGAGTGGGGCTCAATCCTTGGACCCTGAGATCACCACCTGAGCCCAAGGCAGAGGCTTAACCCACTGAGCCACCCAGGCACCCCTCCCCATTTCTTTTAAGCTAAAATCTCAGGAAGAGGCTCAATATAGAAAACAGAGTGAGGGGATGCTCTGGCTGAAGCAAGAAGAGAAGCCTGGGGCCAGCCATTCCATCCCAAGGAGCCCTGGGTCCACAGGAAACTAAGCTAGGGTCCGAAGAAGAGCAAGTGGCCCCCACAGCTCTCATCTAAAGCGCCTTGTGGGGCCTGGCTCTGTCATCCAGTGAGGCCCTGACCCCCAGCCTCAGGAGGCCCTGGCTGGCAGGCCTGGCCGATTCCAAGTACCCAGCCACTCAGTCCACAGCAGCTCATTAGCATCCTGCAAACTGCAGATTTACCCTGGCATAGGGCTCCAGGGCCGACTCCCCCACTACCCCTCTGGCAGAGGGGTTGATCTGGGGGCTTTGCCCCTTTTGACAGGATCCCTCCACTAAACAGTTCAGACCTGTGGTTACAGCAAAGCTTATACTTCCAGAACCTTGATTATAATCAACCCAAAACACAGAGGTTCAGTATCTCAAACAGATTGCAGACAGCCCACTGATTACTTTTTGGGAAGACTGATTAAGAAACTTTATTACAGAAAATGAATGCATCCAATGCCCCAAGTACATTTGTGACAAGAACAGACACACAGGAGACACAGACGATAAGTGCTACATCACAGCCTTGTTCTTTCCAAAGGATAAAACACCATTCAAAAATGGGGTGTGGGGGTTGGGAGAGAGGTGGTTAGAGAAAGCAGGTACTGTCCTTTTGATTTTAAAAAAGTTAACAGGTTGGCATTACGAGATCACATATTCCGGGCCCAGAAATCAAGTTGAGACGAAGACTTAGGTGGTCACACCATGCCACTTGTAACGTCTCAGAGAAGCTACAGAGCATCATTCCATTAAGAGGAGCAGCCTTGTTGCTGGGGTGAAAATGTGGGGCCACGCAGCCTTAACTGGAATTTCTTTAGAATTCTGTCCCCATAGTCAAAGATCACGTAAGCAGCTCCCCCACTGGTTTAGCACAAAAAAGCAGGCACGAAAGTGTTAAAACCAGATAGACACCACTTAGCAAGTTCGCTCTCCTTTGGGACTACAAGTTGAGCTTCTCTTCTGGATTCGATGAGTCTGACCGGTTCCCTAGTCTTAGCCAGCCACACGGCATGCTGGGCAGCAGCTGGAGGAAAGTGACAAGGGTATGGCTTGAAGCAGAGGGGCAATCCTGGAACAAGTGCCTCTGGGCAAACCTCAGGACCAAGGGTTTTCAAATTAGTGGTCGTTTTGTAGAAGAGCTTGAAAAACACAGGACAAACAGTTCTGATGTGAAAAGGAAGGGCTATGAATGCCGATTAGAGACTGGGCCGGTGACCATGACCGTGACATGCCCATCCAGGACCTGTCAGGGTGGGGAGGACACAAGCCTGCAGACGTGCAATTTTGCAAATAGTGAATTTTAAGAAAAAAACTGCGTTCTCCTGAGTAAGGAAACTAAAGCATGTCCGAGGGCTTCACAGCCTCAAACACACATGGCAGAGTATAATGCCGGGCAGTGGGGACACCAGCCCACAACACGGTGCTCTTCCTCCTGCCGACAGATAAGATGATCACCCCTCACAAGGATTATTAATGCCACCACGTGCCACTGTGGCCATCACATCACCCCCTTCTCCAATTGGGACAAAATGGGACATCATCCACCAACATGAAATAATCACTGAAACACGAACCAAACTTCTTCCAGTTCAACAACATTGAACCACCAACCTACGTTTGCAACCCATGGGCTCAAATTGTGGGCTTGCCATACTACTTTTCAGAGGATGCATGTAATGCTTAGAAACAATCGCTCCCCATCAGACTGCCTGCTGTACAGGTGGCCCAAGATGCAGCCACAACAGGAACCCCGGTCATCGTCCTTGGGGTGTTCGGTTTCTTGAAGCGGTAGGAAAGCAAACAGTAACTGTTCTCGACCCCACCACCCTTCCCCTCACTGGGGTTCGGAAGACAGAAGCGGCAGCTCCAGACACCTCCGCCATCGCTGAGCAGCAGCAGTGACACCTCTGCTACATGTACCTGGGGCAGAGGCGGCGTAAAGGGAAAAAGCAAGCCTGAAGGTTTGATATACCATACCCTTAAGACATTTTTGCTGTTTAGCAGTGAATCGGGCCCCTTGGCATTGGTGGGGAGGGTGGGTGGTTGCAGGAGGCAAAAAAAAAAAAAAAAATTAAAAACCTACATAGTAGTCCGCTTCAATCCTAACCGCCCCCCTCTCTGGGTCAAGTTATCCTGGCTTGTCCATTCAGCAGTTGACTCCATCCTAACTAATGCCACTCAGACACAAACAAAATCACGCAGCACCTTCGAGTTGCCTCTTCCGCTGTATCCTAAGCAAGCTGGCCACATTAATAGAAGATACCAGATGTGCAGGGAGGCTACTCGCCAAATACAATGGAGTGGGTTGTTTGTTAGCTAAGACTGCTGTGACTCAGAAATTTAGACTGTTATAATAGAGAACAGTTTTAAAAATGTAATACTGTTTATTTAACTTCAAAAACATTTCAGCATTCTAAACATACAAAAAAAATAACAGAACGTTGCAAATCGTGTTTAGTACAGAAGGTTCTTGAACTTTCATTGATGCAGTGGCTCTTTCGCTTTGCTGACAATGAAGAGCTCCACAGTTTGTTTCAAAACAAACAGTTTAAAACTACCGCACTTAACTAAAAAGGATCCAAACACTTCTCATGCCAGCTGACCCCCCCCTTCTCCACAGCTACGAATGGCAGCAGAATGCTAGGTCACTATATACAGAAACAAGACAACCTGAAGCTAAATGGATGCCCACTGCAGTGTCCACAGGTCCAGCCTCACAGTGCACGCCCTGAGCTACAGCCCCTCCAAAAGGCATCTTCCCCACAGCCTCAACGCCAAGCAAGGAGCATCAAGAGTTTGTCTCGGTTGTTTTGTTCTTTTTTACAAACTATAGATATGTACAGTTGATAACTCAGGATTTCTAGCCAATAACCATATAGTTAACACCACCTTACAAATCAAAAAAAGAAAATGCCAGGAACATCTTTAAATGCCTTGTCACACCAACAGCAAAGTGCACAGAGTGAGGAGAACACGAGAGCCTTTTCATTTTAAAAATGTTTGGAAATATGTACAACTTTGATACAGTTTCAGGGTGCTCTGGACACCCATGGCCACTTCATGTAAACCACTGACAATTTCTAGAGCACTTTGAGAAACTACAATATGACCATGACCCAATTGTGTGATTAAACCTAACGAGGGCAACAGACACGCCTCCAATCAGAGGGGTGTCAATGTCAATGACGCGCTCCCTACTCTAAGGTATTCACAAGGAGACAGATCAACAGTTTCTTTTATTCATCCTCCTCCTCCTCCTCCTCCTCCTCTTCCTCCTCCTCGTCTTCTTCATCATCTTCTTCCACCTTTTTCCGGGCAACTTTGGCGGGACCCTTCGCGCCATCAAACTTTCCTTTAGACTTATAGTCGGCAACATCCTGGAAGGAATGGGGACACATTCCAAATGAACAGACAAGCTCTCTTGCAGCTGTTTTAGCAAAGGCTAGAAACATGCTGTCCCCACCTCAGAACTGAAAACAACTGAGTAAGACAGGGCTGCTATTTGAAGTATTTGTTTCCAGATACACACAAATCTGGTTCTTGGCCACTGGAATTTCAAAGTTAAGGGGTATTTAACAGGACTATCAAACTCTCTGCCCAGGGCATCCCACACATTAGCAAACTTTTTAAGCCTGCCTGCGATTGTCCGAAAGACAAAATTCTACAGAGAAGCCTGAACAGCAGCAGTTGCGGCCGACCTTGCTGGAAGATGGGCTCAACTCCTCAGCTCGGCAAAGCAGTACACCCCCAGCCCACCCATACCCAGGGTGTAGCTTGGTATAGCCTGGGCACACCCGGGCCCGTCTCACCTTCTCATACTTCTCCTTCAGCTTCGCTGCCTTATTGTTGTAAGGTTGCTTCTCACCATCACTTAAGTTATTCCACATCTCGCCCAGCTTCTTTGCCACATCTCCAATGGAGATACCAGGGTTTGTAGATTTGATCTTGGGGCGGAATTCTGAACAGAACAGGAAGAATCCAGACCTTCGGGGGAGAGAACTGTATAAATTAGAGGCGAGCCTGCGAAAGAAACTATGAGCTTAAGCCAAAATCCCCTGTTCCTCACCTACTTACTTCCTACCACTAGGACCGCTCCGTAAGTGGAGAAATGTGTGATACTGTACACAATGTTACAAAGTTGTGGGTTCTAGAAAGTTTAAGATGCTCCAGGAATACATTGTATTTTCTCAGTCTCTCAGTTACTGGAGAAGTGGGAGAAAAACCTAAGGACCCTGACAGCCAGAACTCGGGTGTGTCCCTCCCAGCGGCAAGGCTGCAAGCACCCCCGCAAGCACACGGCTCACCAGTTACCTCAGCCTTAACATCGCACTTCCCTGGCACAGCACCTTAAAGCTCCAAGTACAGAAGGCCTGGTAGGGTTATCTTGACACCTTTAGGCAACATGCCCTCTTAAAAATCCTTCGAGTAGAAGGAAAGCTCTTAACTGTTACCCTGAACCCTACAGTCACTTACGGTGGCCTTTTGGGGGCATTAGGGTCCTTCTTCTTCTTGCCTCCTTTAGCTGGTCCATAATCCTTCATTTCCCGGTCATAACGCACTTTGTCTGCCTTTGCCATTTCATCGAACTTAGATTTCTCCTTCCCAGACATAGTCTGCAAAGAACAGGACCTGTTAAGTTCCTCAGTGCAGTGTGCAGGACTTAAACCCTTCTCCAGTTTTAAAACAGAAAAAAAAAAATAAATAAAAGCGCACACACACAATTCTAAAGGCAGGCAAGAGGACCCCAGGAGCGAGAGAAGAGCCACCTGGGGCTACTACTCAGAAGGAGAGGAACCCCATGTATGAACTCCAACCAAGGCTGGCTTGAAGGACACGAAAGAAAAGTACCTTCCACCTTTCAGAGCACTTCTTAGAAAATTCTGCAAAATTGACAGGGACTTCTGGGTTTTTCTTCTTGTGTTCTTCTCTGCATGTCTGCACGAAGAAGGCATAAGCAGACATCTTGCCCTTTGGTTTCTTGGGATCACCTTTAGCCATCCTGACTGTGATGGACGAAGGGAGAGAGAGAAAGCAAAACAAATACTATGACTAGAACAGACCTTCAAGATACACCAAAGGCAGGACAACATCCAAATTAAGGTCACCGTTCAGAAGCGGCACCCCCGCCCCCCCCCCAACGCCATGTCTGATGCTACTGGCAGTTGAGGACAGAGTGGGGAGGGAATCAGCTTCACTGTTGCTTGTCATTTAACTTTTGACCAGCATGAAGCGCGCTGGTTTGCTAGTTACTTCTCGGAGAGTGAGAGCGATCAAGTTCTCCAAATGGGAACCGACCCAACTGGGGTGGCTCGGCGCTACATTCCGATTCAGAGCTACTACGTTTTGGAAAGTACAACCGCAGAGTGGAAAGGGCGCCGGGAGGACACATTTGTAGGGGTGCAGGCGGATGACAGAAGCTTCAGACCCATGACTTAAGGCTAGCTGTCAACTGTTTAACTGCTCCGTTACAGACACAAAAATCCTGTCACTGCTGCTAAACACAAGATCAAAGCAGGAGAACTGCCAATAGGGAACATTTCAAATTTCACTATCGGTGATGCATCCCGGCTTCTAAAAATGGCTTTTGCGAGAAAGGTGATCTGGCAAGTGAGCAGCTATCCCTGTACTAGGAGTTCGAATTTGTCACTTTGTCATTATCTGAAGGGGGAGGGGATGCCAAAAAAGGCTAGTCTTGCTCATCTGTAAAGCGGAACGCATGTCCAGCCAGGAATACTTTCTCCAAAGTTTCCAAATAAAAATGCAGCTGTGGCGTGTCATCGTCCCTGTCCCACCCCCCAGCTTCCCGCCATCTTTTCCTTTTCCCACACCCAAGGTCATCATGTAAAACTAAAGCGCTCTCCTTCGCAGGGGCCGACTGAGGGGCTGCGTTAGGGCCCCGCAGTCGCTGCGCGGGTGGGGCGGGACGGGGCGCAGGGGAGCCCAGGGCTGGCAGCGGGCAGCCGGGCCGGGCCCCGTGCTGGGTCACCCGGACACCCATAATTCACCTTCCATTTTGTCAAAAGCTTCCTGATGAAAGAAACTGCCCCTGAAATCCCTCGCTGCCTCCCTCCGCGGGCGCGCGGGGCCGGGGGCGGCGGTGGCAGCGGCGCGCGGAGGGAGCGGAGCCCGGCCGGCAGCGGCAGCGGCGACGGTGGCGCCCGCCGAGCCTCCGAGCCCCGCTCGCTAAAATGGCTGATCCGCGCGCGGCCGGCGCGGGCGGCGGCGACGGCGGCGAACAAAGCGGTCCGGGCCCCGCCACCGCCGCCGCCACCGCAGCCACCGCCCGCGCCGGCCCCCACCCCACCCTGCCCCGCCCCGCTCGGGCCGCCCGGGGGCGCGGGGTGGCGAGGGCCGCGGGCCGGACCCCCCCCCCCCCGCACTCGCCCGCCGGCGCGGGGCGCACTCCTCGGGATAACAAAGGCGCCCGTGCAGCCATGACGCTCGGCCGCGCCGGGGCCCGCGGCGGCGCCCCCGGCCCTCCACGCCGCCAGTCCCGGGCCGCGGGCGCCGGGGCCGAGGCCGGAGCCCGCCCGGGCGCCCCGCCCGCCCGTCCTGCCCTCGCCGAGAGCCCGGCACCGCACCAGCTATGGAAGCCGCGGTCGCGGCGGCGGCGGCGGCGGCGGCGGCCGGCGGGCAGGAGCCGAGCGGGGGGCGGCCGGCCCGCGCACCCACTCCCCCCGCGCCGGCCGCCGGGCGCTCCCGCGACGGCCATGTTAATGCAGAAGCAGCAGTGCAGCCCGCGGGCCCGCGCGGCGCCGGGTCGAGCCCGGGAGCG
Source organism: Mustela putorius furo (assembly GCF_011764305.1). NCBI lineage: Eukaryota > Metazoa > Chordata > Mammalia > Carnivora > Mustelidae > Mustela > Mustela putorius. The sequence continues at coordinate 3,657,752 of NW_025422048.1, forward strand.
AAGTTTGCCCGCGCCGCAGCCCCCAGCGGGCAGCGGCCGCCCGCCCCTCGCCGAGTCCGTCCCGGGCCGGGAAGCACCCGGCCCCCTTCCCAGGGCCGCCGCCGCCCCACGCCGGGACGCGCGCCGCCGGAGCCCGCAACCCGCAGCCCGCAGCCTGCCCCTGGGCTCGCGCCGCCGCCGTCACCGCCGCCGCAGCTACCCCAACATCTGGCCTCTGGGGGCCTCGGCCCCTCGGCGGCTGCCCTAGAGGGGCGGGGGCAGGGCGGCGGCCGAGGGCGGCTCCCCGAAGGGGGCTCAGCCCCGACTGCGAGGAGCTAAGGATGAAGCATTGAAAAGTTGCAACACCTGAATTGCTTCTTCCTTCCCGGCCACCTAGCAAGAGGGAAGAAGAAGGAGCGGGAAGGGCGCGGAGACGACAGGCAGGGGGAGGCGGCAGCGGGGCGCGCTCGCGGCGGCGCGGGCCGGAAAGTTGTGCGGGCGCTGCGGCGGCGGCGGCGGCGGCGGCGGCGGGAGCGGGCGGTGCGAAACGTACCTGTATTGTTCGCTAGTCTGGGCAGCGCAGGGCACGACGCGCGGCTCAGCGCTCCCCAACCTCGCGCTAGCTGCCTCCACGAGAGCCGCCTGATTGGCCAGCGGGCTCCGCCGTTTAAAACAGCCTCCTCGCCCGGCCATTGGCCGCGGGCCTCATGCATATTAAACAGGCGCGGGCGCCTATTGGGCGCGGCCTCTGGGATCATTCATTCAAACAGAACAACCCGCCGGCGCTGGCTGCCGAGGCAAAACAGAGGGATAATAATATTCTCGCTTTCCCACACACCCCCATCCCCTCCCCGAACCGAGCTAGGATCTCAAAGGTCTTCGGAGAGGCGGCCCCGCCATTCCCGGCGGCCGCGGCCTCTGGCGTGGAAGACGAGGTCGAGCCCAGCTGCGCTGACCTCGCTGCTGCCGCCGCGGCACGGCCTGGGTGCCCCTGACGCCGGCCACTGCCCTTGCTCCCTGGTCTCCCGGCACCCCATCAAGCCGGAAAAACCTCCAGGGACCGACCACCGAGGGTCCAGGGTCCTCCACCTCTACCCAGATCCGGCGCAGCCCCGCGGCAGGGGCCCGGCCGCAGCCCGCTAGCTCCTCATTGCGGGTGAAACACCGCGGTTCGCTCGCCGAGACCTCGGAGTTTAGGCTTTGGGCCCTGTTGCCCCGCCCGAAGGGGACCTGACTCTGCTCCTGGGGATCGCGCTCCGCTAGACTCTGTGCACTAATTGCCAGAAATTCGATTTGCGCTTGCATTTGCTGAAAGGCCAAGGTAGGCGGATTACAAAAGGAAAACGGAGTTTGGCAAAAAGCAGAAAAATTGGGAGACATTGTAGTTTTGTGGGCAGGGAGTCCCCCCTCTTAACAACCTCAGTTCGGGTCCGCATTCCCTCTGTTCTCCTTGCACGTCACAAGGCACCTTCCTCCCGACCCCACCCAGCTCTAGCCAACGCCTCTGAGCCTCCTGGGAAGGCCCAAACCCCTCCAGCTTGCACTGCTAGGCTTCCATCATCAGGAATCCAACTGAGACCGAAGGCCAAGGTAGTTCTGCTTTTGCCGAGAGCTGACAAGTATGGGGTCACTTCCCCATGTCCCCAATTTAAAAACTTCCGGGAATGCAAACATCTTAAGGCCACCTGGTCCAATACTCTGCCCTGTTGGAGCTAGCTGAATGGTTGCCTGCCTTCTGCTTGCATACCTCCACTCATAGGGAGCTTACCACCTCCCTTTTGGGTGGGCTCTTCCATCCCAGGTAATCGCTGAGCCTTGGGGTTCACCACTCTGCACACCGTACAGTTCCTTACCCTTCAGGAATTCATGGCAGGCCAGGTCTCTTCTCCACGCAAACAGCTCCAGCTTCTTCCACAATGAGGTTCTTAGGGTCTGACCTGCCCAGGCTGTTCCCTTCTCCCCTGTCTCTGCCCTTCCCAGAGGGGAGCAGGATCTCCACATGTGATCTGACCTGTATCTCCCCTCTGCCAGAGTACCCCATCCTCTCAATGTTGTCAGGCCTTTCTAGGCCCAAGATGTGAGTTGCGGTCTCGGGTGGGACAGGGGTCTCCTTCTAGTCCATCCACTGCCTGGCGTCCTAGCCACACTGGGAAGCTGCACTTAGCAGTTGGCAGGCACCAAGGGGGTGGACCAGACTGTCAACCTTCAGAGCCCAGAAGGCACTACTTGGGGGGACCCTGAGTGAATGGTGAGGTTCACGTTTACAAGCACAGGCAGTTCACAAGCAGCACATGTATACACGCTCACACCCGGGCACAGTGAGGGCATTCCCAAATATAGCAGCTTGAAGGCCAAACCAGGGAAGGAAGCACATCCCCCATCTAGAAGAGACTGTATAGTAAGTGATGTCCAGACACCACCCTCCCTCAAGACCCATCCTTGCCCACCCTCACGCCCAGGTTCCCAGCCCATCCACCCCCATCCCCACGCCCCCAGCCCATCCACCCCCATCCCCACGCCCCCAGCCCATCCACCCCCACCCCACGCCCCCAGCCCATCCACCCCCACCCCCACCCCCACCACAGCCGCACCCGTTGACCTCCTATCGCTGCGTACTTACTTCGCAGGATGAAAGGTTTGCGCGGATTCTTCAGAGGAAGGCTTTCCATCTCAGCTCCTGCAAACACCTCTCCTTCCATCAGGCTGAAGCGCTTGGCCTGAAGCTGAAACCTATGGTCTCTGCTATCAGAACCTCACAGAACACGATTATGACATGGCTGAGCAAGGCAGAGATCTGAAGACGGTTGCCATGGTTCCCTGTTCCTTCCCCCACCCCAACAAATGCCCATATCACCCCAACTCTCCGTGTCCTCTTCAGGTCCAATCTCCCCAGTTTCTCCATCTGTCCCTCCCAAGCCTTGGTTGGGGGGCTCCTCACAGTACTGCCCGGCTGTGGCAGAGAGCCTGAACACAGGCTGTGGCCTAGCAGGCTCCTACTTCAAAAGAAACTCATAACTCAGTTTCATGTTCAGAAAGGGGGTGAGGTGAAGTGATAGTAGGGCTAGGAGGCCGCGGGAAGGCTGTGGCTTTGGGCTCGGTCACTGACTTTGGGTGGCCTCAGCTGTGTCACCTCACCGCCCCCAGCCTCAGTGTCCTCTAACAAAGGTAGTTTGACCCACCTATCCACCCCAGCCACTGTGCAAGCTGCTTGTGAGGGAGGCGATGCTGGTCAGATACCTCTGAATGGGGTCTGCTTGTCACCAGTAAAAGGCCACCCAGGGAGAGCTAAAGACCGGTCTGGAAGGTGAAAAAAATGACAGAAAGTCAGGGGTGCCTAGGCATGGCCTAAACTCAGGGGCCCCAAGGCAGCCTGCCTCCACTGCAGCAAAGCCCAGGGCCCCATGGCTTGGGGGTAGCTCCAACTGGTCAAGGTGATGGACGGCACTCTGGGCCTCTGCCCTGGCCCTCACTGGAAAGTACTTTAACCACATCAATGACCTCTGAGGCCCAGTATCAGGCCAAGCCCACGCACAGAGGGGAACCTCAAACCAGAATCCCTTAAGCTGCTTGGCTGTCTGGAGAGGTTAGGAAAACATCGAAAGTACATAGGAAATAAGGAAAAGTGTGGCAAACACTGTTCAAATGGGTTTTCAGTTCCTGGCAGTTCAAGACCCCCAAAAGATTAAAGGCAGTCCTCATCACTCAACAACAAACATGAAAGCCTATTCTCCTAGCTTCCTGACCCCTCCGCTTCCCCAACCACCCGGCCCCCAGGAGTTCGTGGGGATGCCTGGGGCTTCAAGGTGACATCCCCGAGGCCCAAACAGGGCCGCCTCCTTTTAAGAACCCATGGAAATGCTGCCAGAGTGGATCTGGGGTGGGGCCGAGTTTTTGAATTCTTTAAACTCTGTTAAGGGAACGGCGGTGAAGATCCAACAGTAAGGCTAACCCTTTCAGTAGGGATCTAAGAGCCTTTTGTAATTCAGATCTCCACAAGCACGGAGTCTGTAGGCCGGGCCTGGGGCCCTTGCCCTACCCTGCTTACCCCCACCTGACCCGGTGCAGGGCCTGAAGCCTCCGCGCTCCCCTCCGCCTCTGCTCTTCGGTGGAAATTGCATTCCAACGGGACTTTTTGCCACGTAGGGAGGAAAACGTTCTCGGAGGTGGGTCGGGTCTATGGCTCTTACAGGTCTGGAAAGGTGCACAACTGGAAAGGACCTTCAGGGACCGCTAATCCGGGCTCCAACTGACGCGGCGGGGTGGGCCCAGGAGTCAGTGGCTGAGCCAGGGCCGGGCGCCTGGCCCTTAGGGTCACGCCTGGGCCCCCCCTTAATAGCTCAGCTCCACCGTGGGGTGTGCCGGCCACTGGCGAGCTGGGGACTCCGGGCTCGGAAAGGCCGCGCCAGAGGCTCGCGGGGAACCGGGCGCGTGGGGCCGGCCTGAGCGCGCTCTCCCGCCGCGAGGCCACACGCAGGTTGGGCCACCGGGGCCTCCGGGGCCGCAGCGCCGGCGTGTGCCCGGGGCTCGCCTTCCCCGCAGAGCGCGGTGCCCGGGCCGCTCTGGCCCCAGCGGCTGGAGGGAGAGCGGGGACCGCGACCCTGGAGGCGGGGAGTGGGGCAGCACCCGCACGGTGGCCGACAGCTCCCTGCCCCGCCGCGCGTCGTAGGAACGCAGCCTTTGCCACCAGCAGCCGAGCGCGCTCGGCCCGCGGGGCAGACGGACGTGCCGCGGAGGGCCCCTGCCCTCCAGCGCGCTCGGGGCCCCCCGGGGGGCTGGGGCGAGGGCCCGGGGCTCCAGGGTGGCCGCCCCGGACTCGGCCGCGCCGCGGGGTAGCTGTCCGCGGGGCGCCGGTGGCTGCTCCGGCCTCCCGGCCCCCGCTCCTGGCGCGCCGCGTGCAGAAGGGCCCTTGGGCCCCCGAGTGGTGCCGGGGCCGGCTCTGACTCACTGAGTAGCTAATGGGCCAGCACCCTCTCTTGCGGGAAAGGTACGAGCTGTTTCTCTGCACCTGATCCGAAGGGATTCCTGAGGTGGGGAGAGGGGGAACCGGGGCTGCTATTTTTTAAATGCTCCCGAGTCCCTCTTCTTGGGCCTCAGTTTCCTATCGAGAGCTGGTCCCCGGGGTCCCTTAGGGCATCACCGTTCTTGGGTTTGCCGGCGAGGCTTCACAAAGGGAATGACTTTCCTGTCTTCACTCACTACCTACTCCTCGGCCGAACCAAACAAAACAAACCTGAAGGGTGGTCCCCTGTGTGCAGCAGTACCCAGGTGAGAGAATTTTAGAAACAGCCCCACCGGATGATGAAAGAACCTGATTCCGGCGAGGATGGCGCTTGTATTGACCACACTTGGCCCCACACTTTCAATTTCAGTCTTTTCTCACTAGAGCAGCTGGAGCGGTCCTGTCTCGTCAGGCCTTGCCCCTCCTCCGCTCGGCACCTTACAGCTTCACCTCCTCTCCTCACTCTTCCCAGGGTCCGTCAGGGGCTTACACAAGGCCACCACATACACCTCTGACTCCATCTCTCGATTCTCTCCTCACCCTGCCCCCACTTCACTCAGGACCTTGCTGCTTGCTCTTCCCTCTGCCTGGGACACTCTTCTCCCGGAAACCTGCAAGGCTCTCGCCCTCACCTTTTAGGTCTTTGCTCTAGTGCCACCTTCCCTGCCTACTTGATTGAAAATCGAAACCTGTAACATTTATCTTGCTCATTGATGGGTTCCCCACCAGAGAGTGGCCACATGAGCGCAGGGACCTGTGTTCTATCCTGCGCGGCTTCCGCACTCTGGGTCACAGAGCAGCCCCGCCACTCAGAGTGTGATCCTTCTTCATACCGGAAATCTGACCTTGTCAGCCCGCCAGTGGCCTCTCTTCCAACTGCAGTGAGGACGGAACTCCCTCCCCTGCCCCTGCACACAGACACACACACACACTCACACTCACACTCACACACACACACTTCTGCAGCCTCTTCTCCCTTGCCTGCCCTTCACCCTTAATGCCAGTTTCTTCCCTGGGCCAGGAGTGCACATGTATGTATGTATGTCTGCTGTTCCGCTGCCTGGACCCCGTCCCACTTCTGGGGCCCAAGGGAGTCCTACCCACCCTGGAGATCTCAGCCAGGTTACCCGCACCACCGTCCTCCACCTCGGAGGCTCCGGAGGTCCCCCAGCCACACTTTCCTTTCTCCCTCTGGTCTCCTTTGTGGCCCTTCTCCCACCCATCACTTGGCCACTGTTTGGGTGATCGCTTGTTAAATGTCTGTCTCAGCTGGGTTTCTGCCCAGCTAGCCCAGGGCCTGGGGCCAGGAAACACTCTGAAATGCTAGATGGAGGAATGAATTCCTGAGAAACTGAAGGCCTGTGTTATTGGATGCCCAGCGCAGGGGGCACACCTCCTCTCTGGTTGCGGGCGAATGATGAGAAAACTCGAGAACGAATGCCAACTGCACAGAGCGCTTAATCCAGCCAAGCAGGGGAGTCCCTCTGTACGTCACTTCTAGAGAAGGCCAAGGGCACTCCCCTTCGGGGCCTGGTGCCACGGGCAGCTCTGGGGAACTGGTGGGAGGGTGGGTTGATTTTCAGGACGAACTGGGACTTTGGCTTATAAAGGGAGCCCCATAGTCCACATAGCACGTTTCAGCTGGGCACTGGAGGGAGAGCCAGAGCCACTCTGTCGGGCTTGGAGTCCGTACTCTGCTACTTGCCCCTGTGTGACTTGGGCAAACTACCTCAGCTCTCTGTACATTGGTTGTCCCATTTGCAAAATGAAACTAGTAACAGTGCCCACATCACGTGAAGCACTTAGAGCAATGCCTGACCCAAAATGAGTGCCTGAGAAAGGTTTGCTGTCATAATGGTTACCTTTGATTTCACTCTTAGTTCTTGAGACAGCTCAGAAGAGCTGCAGTTGGAGAACACCCCACCATCTTCCCCAGCAAACCAACTCTCTCTGGGCTGTCTGTGACCTGAGCTGTTGAGTCAAGGCCAGTCGGAGCCGTGCATCTGAGTGTGTGCACCCACATCCCCACTGGCTCACCCTCAATAAACCTGCATCACAGAAACACCTGGTGGGGTCCTGGTCTCATGTACCTGGTCCTGGATGGGGAGCGCTGAGGGGGCGCTTAGGCCCTAGAACTGAGATTGTGGTGAGCGACTGGGTGCTTCCTCTGGAGCAAGGACTGAGCCCCATTCATCTTGAGATGGTTCCACGTCCATGGGGCCCAGCCTGAGGCCAGACACAGGGTTTGCTGTGAGGGTTTTGCTCACTGTAGAATGAATGTGTAATATGGCTTCATGAAGTATCAGCCAAAGAGCTTTGCCTTTCCAAGTCCAAGCCAACAGACATACCAAAAGGAGACTAGCAGCCTAGGAGTGCGGGGTGGGGTGGGGTGGGGGGTCTGTGTTCTCTGCTTTCGCAACTCAGGGGACTTTGGAAAACCGTTGGACAAATCCCTGGAGCCCTACTGGTCCTCAGTTTCCCCTTCTGTACAGTCAGGGAGTTGCACGAGTATCTAATCATACTTAGGCCTTGGAAGCATAAGCTCCCCGGGGCGGTGGTCCCCCTTTCCCTGTTCCCCAGTGAACAACGGCAGAAAGAGTGGATGAAAGTGCTTTGATTCTACAATCTTCCCCTGCAGTGAAGTGGAAAAGGTATGCTTGTCTTTGTGAACAGCTCTCCTCCGTTTGGCAATCTTTTCAGATTCTTCTGGACAGCTTTCTAAATATGATGCGACTCTCAGATCAGCCTTGAGATATTTCAAGTAAAAGGCTCCCTCTCCCCCCATTATTTATCTAGATGATCATCTCGGTTTTCCTCTTACTTTGGGTTATGTTTGTACCTGGCCTGCACGACTCACTGGTTGTCAGAGAAAGGGACACTCAGATACAATGATAAGGATAAAGGACTGTAGACAGAAACTACAAACGGCCCAAGTCAGATCAGAGAACGGGATGATAATAATGCTACTTCATGCTCTTGAACAGTTTACATGGTGCTTGCATATCTATCATCTAACCTGTGCCCCACAAAGCCCCCGTGAGATATTTGTACATAGTTTGGAAAACTTGAAGCCCAGAAAAAGCAAATGTTTTTGCCAGGAGGATACCAAGCCATCAGAGGTAAAACTGGGACTAGAACCAATGTCTCCTGCCTCCCAGTGTCTGTCAGTGGCTTCACTCCCCAGCTGTTATCAGTGGGCAAACAATAAAGAGAGGGTGAATCCACGGAGGGCATTTCCTGTGTCAGTGACCATCCCGGATCCTTCTGCCTGCCTACAGCTATGCAGAGAAGCACAGCCGAGAGTCGGAGGGCCTGTGGCCAATTGCTGGAGTCATCAGATGAGTGACCCTCCAGAACCTTGCCCCATTGGCTCCCAAACCACACTCCCCAACCTTGGCCTCTCCCCCCATATGTATCCCCAGAGAGTGGCACCTCCACCCCCCCAGCATCCTGCCTGGCTCCCCTGGCTCCTTCATCTTCCATATCCCTGCTGTCCTCAGATCCCATCAATCAGATCCCCTAAGTAGCTTCCAAATGTGGATGCTTCTGCCCACCTACGGCTACTGAGCCATGATCCCGTCTCAGATCATCTGCTCATCAGGCCAGCAACCCGAGGAATCCTTTATAAATGTGCATTTTCATCTTGTCACTGCTCCATTTAAAATCCTTTCCTGACTCGAACCTTCAGATAAAACCACAGAAACACCCTTCGAGATCCAGTTCCGGCCAGGTTCCTGCCACTAGCGCCCCCCCACCCCCAACCCCCAGCCCGTCTCACACGGGGGGATCTTGTGACCTCCCCCCTCAGCATGGCTACACTTTTCCTAAGAGTCAGAATGCCTGGAGTGTTCCAGCTGGTTCTGTACCTGCTTGGCTCTGCCACCAGGCATGGAGCACCTGCAGGGTCAGAACGGCCTCCCATAGCTCTCTAGAGGGCCTGCTGCCCTGCAAAGGGTTTGGTCCCAACTCAGATCTGGGAGTCAGATTTGAACGGAATTGAAGTGGCTTGAATTGAAGTGGTGTTGTTTGGTAATAAGCTCAGCGACCTAGAAGCTGCTGCTGCTGCCGCTGCTGGTGCTGCTGCTGCCGCTGCCACCGCAGTGGCCTCTGGGAAATGTCCCCTGCCGCTTCCTGCCTTTCATCTAAGAGCTGGGTGATGATAATGATGATGATAAGCCAGGGATCACACAGAAAACCAGTTTCTGGAACCCTTGATTGGGGGATCTAGAGAGAAGTGAATGTCAAATTATGCATCACCCTCTCTCTCCTAGATCTTGCTCCCCGATCTGGCTCTTGATTATGTGATGAGCTCAGCATATGTTGCTAGCTGATTTAAATATTTATGATGAATTTTCAAATCACCTCTTAGCATGCCAGTGTTGACACTCTATAAATCATAGAACTTTACAGGTGAAAGGGCCATTAGCATCTCATGTGAATTTTGCCTTTTCTAGATGGGGACATACGTAGTCCCAGAGAGGGCCAGGAGCTGGCTCAAGGTCACATGGGTGTTAATGGCAGACCTGGGCCTGGAACCGAGGGCCCACGGCTCACTGCCCTGAGCTCTGCCCACTGCACTAAACTGCCTACCTCTCCCACCAAAGTGGGGATTGGAAGCTTCCAAAGCTTTGGAAATGGAAGTGGGTCACATTTTTACTGCACCAAAGGAAGGGGAAGCACATAATTCTCTGGACAAGGAAATGGATGTAGAAGTGACAGCAGTACACGGGATCTATCCCTTACTCCTGCAAAGCCACCATTCCTATTGTCCTGGGTGAATGCATTGGCCCTTGGAATATGCCACACAGTGCCCCCTCCAAAGGTTTGGGGATGGGGAGAGAGACTCCTCACACCCTGTTGATGAAATCTTGCTTTCCCCAAGCCAAGATAAGCACCCCACCAACTGAACTTCCCCTCCAGAAATTCTGAATCCTACAGCAGCCCTACAGAATGAGATGAGCAGGACAGAGTGTAAGTCACTCTGGTGTCAAGAATGCCTCGTGGTGGGGCTGTGTCCTAGCACAGTGACGTTTTGAGGAGCATCCAATCTTGTCATATTCTTTTGACAGCCTTGGATACAAAATTGTACGGAAGGGTGTGGTGGGCGCAAAGGTCGAGAGCATGGGCTTTGGAGTCAAGAGTACTTGAGTAGCTGAGGGCCCTTGGGCTGACTGCTGAACCTCTCCACGCCTGTTTCCTCGTAGGTAAAATGGGGTTTGCCAACACCCACCTCACAGGGTAGGCTGCGAGGACTGCAGGGTACAAAGTTTGAAGCGCACATAGCCTAGGGCCAGGTGCATAGAAAGCCCTCAACAAATGCGATTGTCCTGGAAGGGTGGAATTATGGGTGATCTTCTGTTCTGTGTCTTTATACTTTTTGACAGTGATCAGAAATTACTTTTATGAACAGAAGAAAATAGAATATAAGTTGATGGGAGCGGGGACTATCTTTGCAACAAAATAGATTTCAGAAAGATCCCGGAGGACGCTCCCGTGAGGCTTTGAGGGTGTTCTCCATGTCGTCGGAGGGTGTGCAGGCTGCCGGGTCACAGGGCGAAGGAAGAGCCTAAGCAGGGAGACACGATCCAGGACGGTGGTCCCCACCTGTACCCAGGAGCAGCCCTGGTGCTATTCCTGGCATCATCCGGCAGCTATGCACAGCACACTGCTTCTCCTGCACCAAGGCTCCCCAAAGTGAAACCATCTCATAATTCCCATTAGACTTTTATAGAAGTACAGGCATCAGGACTCAGGTGGGGCTCTCAAATCTACACTCTTTCAGGGTAAAGGAATGAAGTTTGGTTCCCTATTCCTGAGCTGAATGAAAAAAAAATATATTGCTGTACTTTTGGATTCTTTATGACATGGGAATGTAGGGAAAGCTCCTTGGGTGGGAACTGGGTGAGGGGGGCTGGTCCAGAATCTTCTTGTTCAAAGGGCACGTGGTAGGCACTCATGCAGCCGCATGTATACTTGTAAGACAGGGGCAGAGGAAGGGTAGACACTCAGTAAAGAAGGCAATGTGAAGATAGACCAGAGAGATTTAAGGATGAAGGTTTTGAAGATAGCAATGGTTCAGCCACAAGCCGAGGGATGTCTCTTCCTGGCCCTCAGAGCCAGAATGGAATAAATTGTTGTTGTTTCAAGTCACCTGGTTCATGGTCATTTGGTATGGGACCCTTAGAGTTCATCTAGCCCGATGGCTTCCACACATTTTCAGCAGCCAAATGAATGATTTCCCAATGAAATCATATGCCACAGCCTATCAGGAGAACAGATGAAAGTAGAGGGGCAGTGGTTGGACAAGAGGGGAGGATGCCTGCCCAAAAGACTTCCCCTATCTCCATGGTGGTTCCCAAAGCACCTCCTAGAAGCTTCCACCAACAGAGTATGAGAACCCGCATCTAGTTCCATTGTACAGATGAGTAGATTGAGGTTCTGGGGGACTGAGTGCTTGGCTGAAGACCTCTTTTGGTGGGAGACGAAGAATATTTGTGAGGAGGAAAGAAAGCAGGCTGCCTCTTCCTGCTCTCTCATCTTCTCTCTCCCGGCTGGAGCAAACCCCATCTCCCAGGCAAATGACTAAGAATGCCTTGGAGTCTCTAGCTGGGCTTTGTTTTTAGCAACAGTTTCAGTTTTGAACAAGGAGTGCGGAGCGACAAGTGTGGCAAGCCTCTGATGAAATATTTGTTCCTGAAAAGTGCAGACCTTGAGCAGCCTGCTAAAAGGCCTTTGTGGGGGATCAAGAAAAGGTTAGTATAAAATATTACTCCGCTTTTCTCTATGGCCTTGGTACTCATAGACAAAACATTAAAAGTCAGGTTCTCTTTCCTCCCAAACATAGCCAAGAAGGATGGCGTTTTCAACTTTACAAGGACCCAAGAGAAACCCAAAGGGAAAGAGGCAAACAAGATCCAACCCCTTCCCCGGGGGTCAAAATGGCTGACATTTTCCAACCTGGTTCCGAATTCATGATGATTTATATGACTGTTTCCAGGGCCACTGGTCTCGTTCTATTGTGCACTCCTGTGACTGGGTCAAGTGGCATTAGAAGTATTGTATCTGGGAGGAGGGAGGCAGGGCATATTCCAAGAATGAACAAACCACGAGTGGCCTGAACCAAGACCGGCGGGTAAGCCAACAATGTCAGCTGCCCGCTCAAGGCTGCTGGGAGGGAGCCCTCAGCACAGATGGAAAACAACTGTCAGGCGACAGCAAATGGCATTCGTGTGGCCTTCTTTGTTCCTTGGTATTGCTAAGGAGGGTGTCCTCCTTCCACTCTGGAGGCCACATGGTTCCTCCCTTCCCAAAGGGAAGGGACGAAGCTCACTGGCCACCACCCACTACCACTGTAGCTCCATGGACCAGTGTAACCTTACACAGAGTGGGCCAAGGCACTTCCAGACTGGGACAGCCCTCTCTGGAAACCGTCTGTCTGGGGCTGGGACTTCTTCCCCTCCTCGCTTTCTTTTGGCTTTCAGGTAATGACATTCCTCAATTCATGGCATTACCATCCCTGGGGAGTGAGGCTCCTCTCTGGCTGGGTCAACCCATCCATCCATCCACTCCTGGTGATGCCCATTTTCCGCTCCAGCTCCCCCCCACCTCAAGTGTGTGTTCTGGCAAATGTGTAGGGGTAGTGTGTGTGTTTCAATAAGCACCAGTGGTATTGTGCTGGAGAACTTGTTCTCTTTCTTCCTGGGTGCTTTTCCACTCAGCCTTAGCGTGCGCGAGGTCTGCGCTCTGCCATGCATTCCTGAGTTGGCTGCACACGCTGAACTCCTTGGGCTGAATAATGGCCCCTGACGACCACAGGTCTTATTCCCTGGAACCCGCGCGTGTCACCTAACATGGAAAATAGCCCTTGGCAGATGTGATGAAGTTCGGGATCTTGAGATGAAGTGATTATCCTAGATTATGTGGGTGTGACTGAAATGTCATCACATGTCCTAGGAGTCTCCTGGGACTGCCATAGCAAATTTCCTTTTCAATGATTCTGGAGGCCAAAGATCCAAGATCAAGCTGTCAGCAGGGCACACTCCTTCCAAAGGCTCTTGGAGAGAATCCTTCCTTGCCTCTTCCAGCTTCTGGTGGCTCAAGGCTGCCTTGGCTTGTAACCACACGAATCCAGTCTCTGTGTCCTTGCGTGGCCTTCCCTGGGCTTCCCCGTATCTTTTCCTCTTTTTATAAGGACATCAGCCTTTAGATGAAGGGTTTCTCCTCCTCCAATAGGACCTCATCTTAACTAATGCCATCTGCAAAGACCCTATTTCCTAATAAGGTCCCTTTGTGAGGTTCTGGGGGGATAGGAATTTTGGGGAGACAGTATTCAGCCAGTACACATATATTCTTATAAGATGTCACACACAGAGAAGGCAACACGAAGGCACAACGGAATGAGAGGTGAAGATGTTGGCTTTGAAGATAGCGGTGGACACCTGGAGCCATCGGAAGCTGGAAGAGGTGAGGAAGGGTCTTCTTGTAGAGTCTTTGGAGGGAGTAGGCCCTGCTGACAGCTTGATTTCAGCCCAGTGACACTGATCTTGGACTTCTGGCCTACAGAACTATGAGAGAACAAATTTCTGCTGTTTGAAGCCACCCAGTTTATGATGCTTTCTTACAGAAAGCAAGAAACTAATAGTCCCTTTGTGGGTTCGCAAGAGAATCCGTCGGGGGTGTGCCCGGAAGAGGGGCTGCTGCATTGATGTGAACGTGTGCACTTGATCTGGCTGCATGCTGCCAGGTGGCTTTGCCAAGCAGCTGCATCAGTCTAGCTGGACTCCCCCCAGTAGCACACAATGGTTCTCCTTTCTCTTTATCCTAGCCAACACTTGGCATCACATAGCTGCTTTTTGCCAATCTGACATGTGTGTATCCTATCTCATTGTTGTAATTTGCATTTCTCTGATTACTAATGAATCTGAGCATCTCTTCGCATACTTACTTGCTAGTCTTTTGGGTTTCTCCTTCTGGGAATTGCCTATTCATATGCTTTGCTCATTTTCCTGTTGGGTCTTTTTCTTCTTGCTTTGCAGAACTTTCTTGTGCATTTTGTCCATTAATCCCTTGTGGGCTTTAAACAGCAAATATCTGCTCCCCATCTGTCGTAGTGTCCTTCATGGAAAGAAATTCTTAATCTTGCTACAATCAAAACTATCTAAGGCATGGCTGCCAACAGAGGGGTGGACTGATCAAGGACTGTTGTGCAAACAGAATACGTGTCTGTGTGTGCAACATGGGCCACGCATGAGCATGCATCTCTGACTGAATATCAACCCTAGGGATGCCTGGGTGGCTCAGTCCATTAAGCGTCTGCTTTCGGCTCAGGTCGTGATCCCAGGGTCCTGGGATCGAGTCTCATATCAGCCTCCTTGCTCAGTGGGGAGCCTGCTTCTCCCTCTGCCTGCCGTTCCCTCTGCTTGTGCGCTCTCCCTCCCTCTCTCTCTGACAAGTGAATAAATAAAATCTTTAGAAAAAAAAAAGAATATCAACCCCCAGGAATCAGGCACTGCCCCCCATCTGGGATGAACGGTTTTCCTCCTCCCTCCGCTGCTGATACAAATGGTTTGGCACAGTACTTCTCAGACTTCAGGGTGTACTAGAGGACTTGTTAAAACCCCGATTCTCTGGCCCATCCTTAGAGTTTCTGATTGGTGAGTCTGGAATGGGGCCCAAGGATTGTATTTCTTTTATTTTTTTTAACTTAAAAATTTTTTTAAATGATTTTATTTGTTTGGGAGAGAGAGAAAGCACTCACAGCACGAGCGGGGTAAGAGGGAGGGGCAAGCAGACTCCCCACTGAGCAGGGAGCCCAACACAGAGTTCTATCCCAGGACCCTGGGATCATGACCTGAGCTGAAGGCAGACAGATGCTTCACCGACTGAGCCCCCAGACGCTCCAGGATTTGTATTTCTGATAAGCTCCCAGGTGCCGCTGGTGACCCAGTGACCACCGTTGGAAAGCCACCCTACAGGGGAAGTTGGCATGTGGGTTCAGAGGTCACACCACCTTGCAGTTAGCCCACCAGCAATAGGAAGTTATAACTGGCTTAGTGCCCGTGCTCAGAGGAACCCCTGAGGCCACCCAGGACAAAAGATTTCACAGTGGAAACAAACGACACCCAAAGAGGTCAGTGCTTGACCACAGTCGCACTGGTCATCAAGTCCCGACGGCCTGCTCAGTGTTCCTCATTTGTTCACACACACACACACACACACACACACCCCATAAGGACTGTCTTAGGACATACATGTGCCCCTTCTCAATGTGGGGACTTGCTTACAAACGGGCAAGGGGACTCTTGGCCGCCACCACATAGCATTTCCCACCAGCACCACCACCATCACAGGTGGTCCCACAGGAAGAAGCAAAGAAGTACTTAGAAAATACCCACAGGACACAGCAGCCTTGCCACCACCCATTCCTTCCTTCCCTGGGTACTCAGGAGCAGTACTGGGACCACCAGGTATGTGTAGGAGGGCATCATTGGGGGGGTGGACAAGGGGTGTAGACGGGATCCCACTGGGCAGTTCCATCCCCGCTTCACCTCCCCCACCCCATAGCTGCCACCAGGCTCCCTGAGGCCTGGACAGGTGCTCCTCCCTGCCTGTACCGCCTCACCATTCTCTGTCCTCCGTCCCCTTAAGGAAGGCGCCGAGACTCAGGCCCGGCGCCCTCCTCCTCCACCTGGCGGCTGAGGGAGATGGCACGTTCCCTGGGCTGGCAGCAAAGAATGGAAGGATCAAGAAAGGCTGAAGGCTAAAGGGAGAGTGCATGGGGATGGAGAGAAGTGGGGGCAGGGGAGAAAGGAAAGGAAAAGAGAGGAGGGGGTGGAGAATACAAGAGGAGAAATGCCAGCAGGACTCCCCGGGGTGTCTACAGGGAGGCAGCTGCAGGAAGGGGCCAGGCCCCAGGGGTCCCCGTCAAGGAGAGGCAGGGACTTGGAGACTGGCTCAGTGTTGGGGGTAGGTGAGAAAGGGTTTGGAAAGGTGACATGCTTTTTGGAAAAGCAACAGCACAGCAGGATCATCCTGACACCTTTGCCACGCCCCACTTTGCCCCTAGCACACCTCCCCATCCTGGCTCCCTGCCCCAACTTGCATTCTCCCTCTTCCTTTCAGATCTAGAAGTCCAGCCTCTCCCAGGTTCCTATCAAAAGGTCAGGCTGGGGGAAGTGGCAGGGCATTTGGAGACCCCAGTGACCTGGGATTCCGCCACCATGCCAGTTCTATCTGTCACCACTCGCCAGGCATACGGGGCACCCGCCTGTGCCAGGCCCTGCTGGTGAGGTCAGGCATAAGCCCTGCCAGCTAGGCTCAGGACTTGGTGCTCAGCCACAGTCAAGGGCTGTTGCAGGACTTTACCCTTACCACGGGCCTTACAGCAAGTGGGGGACGGGAATCAGGCCAAGGAAAAGGGAGCCGGAGGACCAGGCCTGTTGTGACCCTTAAACCACTTGGCTTGACTCTCTCTTGTCCCCTGAGACTCCCGGCTGCCTGCGGCCCCAGCAGCTGCCACCACCACCTGCCTCGGAGCCTTGCTGGCCACCCCAGAGACCTCACAGGATCTCGTGCCAATGGACTCCTGAGAACCCATGAGGAACCCTGTCTCTCTCTCCATTCACCCAAACATGTTAGCCAGACACTGAACTGGGCTTTCTCCCCCTGGAGACAGGGACCTCTCATTTCAATGGTGGGGACAGTTCCAGCACCGCTCCAGGTTTTCCCAGCTTTCCCCACATCCTGTCTTCTCCAGCTCCCCTAGCGCTCTTGGGCCAGATTTCCCAGTGGCTGACTCCAAAGCCCAGTGGTAAGGGACCGCACAGGGCAGCGCCAGCAGGGCAGCGCCAGCAGGGCAGCCTGCTCAAATTACATCATGCAAGGCCCACCAGCACTGGAACCCCATCCCCCACCCTCACCCCTACTGCCCCACAGTGACCTCTCCCACCATCTGAATCTACACACATTCTCCACTTTCTCATCTCCCGCCATGAACACACCCAACCCCGGGCCCAGCCTGAGGCCCTGAAACAGCTCCCTAAGGGGCCCCCTGCACCCAGCAGCCTTCTGAGAACACCTTTCCTAGCTGCTCCTCTTGCTCTCAGACTCCTCCTCCCTAGCCTGCCCCTTACAAGTCAACATCCAAATAACCCGTGTTGGTGAGGGTGTGGAGACATGGGGGGGGGGCCCTTTGTTCACTGGCCGGCGGGAAGGCCAAGAGGTGCAGCCGCCATGCAGCAATTCCACTGCTGGGTGTAGACCCCAGAGAGCTGAAAACAGGGACTCAGAGATCGTTCGTGAACGTCCACAATAGCCAACAACCCAGGTGTCTATTCAACTGAAGAGTGATAAACAAAATGTGGTCTCCTCATATAATGCCATGTTTCCAGTCGTACAAACGACTAAGTAGTGATCCACACTGCACAGTGGAAGAGGCAGACACAAAAGACCAAATACTGTACAATTCCGCTGAGAGGAAGGTCCAAGACAGGCAAGTCTGTAGGGACAGAAAGCTGGTGATTAGTGTTTGCCTGGAGCTTGAGGCACAGGGGAATGGGAGTGACTGCTTACTGGGTGCAAGGTTTCCTTTTGGCAGGATGAAAATGTCCTAGAATTTTTTAAAGATTTTATTTATTTTTGAGAGAGAGAGAGAGCACAGAGGGAGAGGCAAAGGGAGAAGCAGACTCCACGCTGAGCAGGGACCGTGATGCGGGGCTTGATCCCAGGACCCTGAGATCATGACCTGAGCCAAAGGCAGACATTTAAACAACTGAGCCATCAGGACACACAAGGTACTAGAATTTTACAGAGCTATTGGTTGCACAACACCGTGAATGTATTAAATGTCCCTGAATCGTATGCTTTAAAATGGTTAATTTTATGTTTTGTGTATTTTTAAAATCTTTTAAAGATTTTATTTTTTAATATTTTATTTATTTATTTGTCAGAGCATGAAAGAAAGAAAAAGGACAAAAACAAGGGGAGACACAAGACAGAGATCACAAGTAGGCAGAGAGGCAGGCAGAGGAGGAAGCAGGCTCCCCACTGGGCAGGGAGCCCGATGCAGGGCTCAAGCCCAGGACCCTGGGATCATGACCCGAGCCGAAGGCAGACGCTTTACCGACCGAGCCACCCAGGGGCCCTTAAGATTTTGTTTTTAAGTAATCTCTACACCTAACGTGGGGCTTTAACTCACAACCTTGAGATCAAGATTCTGATGCTCTACTGTCTGAGTCAGCCACATGTCCCCTACGTTTTGTGTATTTTGCCACACACACATACGCACGCATGCACGCGCACATGCACACGTGCACAAGCGCGTGCGCACACACACACAGCACACAGCTCAACTCAGTTGTTGGATTCCTGTAGTGCTGGGCAGCCTTGCCTCCTGGCCCTACCACCATATGGTTTAAACATATAAAAAACCCAAGGCTTACCATTTCCTCTTTGTTGGATCCCAGGTTGAGATCTGGATTTCTTATAGCAGCTTCCTGGCCCTCCCCTCACACCCCCCAGCCCCCACTCAGGTTTCAAGATCACACCTGAGTATAAAGGATGCAGAGGTTTCACGGAGCATGCTGAGGCAGGGCCCAAAGCCCCTACAGCCAGGAGCTTCTGTGAACAGTCTCAGCACCCGCTCCTCCCCAGGCAGCCCAGTGGCCACAGCAGAAGCTCCTGGTAGAACAGTAATCTGATTAATGATTCAGTTTCCCATTTCTTATCATTTTCTAAGCAGTTTGCATGTATTATTTCCTTGGTGGTTTCTCTTTTTATACCCATTTTATGGTACACAAAGAAGTTAGGTACACGCAGAGATTAGGTACACAAAGAGTTACACAAAGGTACACAAAGAAGTTAGATACCTTCTCCAAGGTCTCACAACTAGGCAGGGCCAGGAAGCTGCCTGCTCCTTGCCGAATGTACCAACCAGAAAACTGACAGACACATGGGCTGACGGACTACCCTCCCTGCTCCAAGACATCACCAGCTTGGGCTGACAGGGGAGTTAGGAGTGAAACATCTCCAGTCACTGGAGGCCACCTGCACTGGGGTCCCCCAGAGGCCCCAGTCTTCTAGGCTCTCTCTGTCCCTTTCCCTGAGGTCAAAGGACAAGCACCAGCCCTCCAAGAGCCCTTGCTGGTCTCGGAAGGCCTTGATCCCCTTCTGCTGAGGGACATCGAGAAGCTGGGTAGACGGGAAGGGTTCTGGGCCCCAGCGGCTGACAGGGACCGAAAGACATTAGCCGATCACCTGACAGGAAGGAAGCAGAGAGGAGCAGGCAGCCGGCACCCCTTGTGGGAAGCGGGGCCTGGTGAAGGCGAGCTGGGGGAAGCAGGTAGAAGAAAGAGGCAGGAGGGTTTCTTCGGCTTTGGAGATGTGGCTTTTTCACCAGCCTGGACGGCACTACCCAGGCAGTAGAGTGCAGTCTAGCGGTCAAGAACACGCGCTGTGGGCCCAGAGAGACCTGGGCTCCAATCCCAGCTTCCTGCTTCCTAGCAGCATGACTTTGGGCAAAGCACTTCACCTCTCTAAGTTTGGTTCCTCAGACATAAAACGAGTCCTTCTGGAATCTACTACGCGGGGGCTGCAGTGAAAATTCCAGATGGTGGATGTGAAACCCTTAGGGCAGCGGCTGAGCCGCCATTACTCCTTGGTCCTAACCTGCACTACTTAGTTGCTGAATAATGGCCCCCTCTTGTCCACGTTCTAATCCCCAGAACTTGTGAACACACTACCTTACTAGGAAAAAGGAACTTTGCTGATGTGATTAAAATAAGGTCTGGAAATTAGGAGGTTGTCCTATATTATCCAGGTGAGTCTTATCAGATCACGAGGTTCTTACACAGGGAAGGGGAAGACAGATGTGGCGACACAGAGGTTGGAGTGACATGGCATGACCCAAGGAGCACAGGTGGCCTCTAGATGCTAGAAAAGGTAGGGAATGGATTCCAGAAGGAACATGCCTCTGTGGACACCTTGATCTTGGCCCAGTGGGAATCTGGTCATCCTTCCTGCCTCCGGAATTAGAAGGTAATGTGTCTGTGTTATTTAAAGCCACTAAATTTGTGGCAACATGAGCCAGTAGCAGTAGAAAATGATTATAGTTGCTTTTCTGTAAGCGTGAACCTCTCCTGGCTGAACCCATTGCGTCATCAAAGCCAGTTGTACCCCTTCCTCTCCTCATACAGCCTTCGATCCCAGGGCCTGACAGATTGGCAAGCACTGTTGGGGCATGCTTAAGAAATGCACGTTCTTGGGCCCTACGCCAGACCTACAGACTCAGAAACTCATGGCCAGGGCCCAGGAATCCGTGTTGTAACGAGCCTTCCGCGGGAAATGGATACACCCTTCAGTTTGCCAACCATGGAGCTCATTTCGTTGTGTGTCTGCCTCCCTCTGCACAGACCTGCAGGGCCTACAGCTACTGGGTAGCCCTGGTCAGGGGAGGGACCTCTCCTAATGCTCCCACAGACACCTCCGTGCCATCAGCTCCCAGGCCATGCTGCCGGACTCTGCTTGTGTCTTTCTACTAGTCTGCTCTTCTTCAAGGTTGTATGCATTGTGGACACCCGGGTTCTTAGCAGGTGCTCAGTGCATCCTGAGCACGAGCTGATGGACTGACTGGCTGGGAGACTGATTGGAGGAGTCCCGGCTGCTTGAGAGACACATGCCCGGCCCCTGCAGTTCCTTGTGGTGACTTCTAGAGGCTTGGTCAGAGACGTGTGCCTTTTTGAAAAGCTCTGCAGGTGTTTTTAAAAAACAGTAAAAGCTCTTAGGAGCCAGCCTTCCCTTCTCAGGTCTGTGTGAAAGCCACGTTCTCCACCCAGGCATCCGGATCGGCTGGCTTCCTCAGCTCCCAGGGATGCGCAGCTTGGACACCCAGATCCACCCGGGTGTGCCCGAGCGCGGTCACAGGTGCCGGTGGAGAGGATGCTAGCTGGGGTAAGTGCGCAGGAGGGTGTGTGGGGTGTGTGGTGGGAGAGAGTGTGTGTGAGGACTTCTGTGGGGGGGTGAGCATGCGTGTGAGGGGATGCATGTGGCAATGAGGGTGCACGCGTGAGTGTGTGTGTGTGATGGTGTGTGTGTGAGAGTGTGGCTGTGTACGGATGTACGGGGGTTTATGTGTATGTGGGACACGTATACAAGTGTGCGAGTGTGAGAGTTCGGGGGAGGGGAGGACAGGAGGCCATGTGTGTGTGTGAGCGTGTGTATATGTGAGGACGTGTCTGTGAGCGGGGGCGTGTGCGTGAGGGAGTATGTGAGACAACGTGTTAGGGAGGACTTGTGTAAGAGTCCGTGTGGGTGCTCGGGCTCCCTGCTCAGTGGGGAGTCTGCCTCTCCCTCTCCCCCTCCCTCTCCCCCCAACTTGTATTCTCTCTCTCTCTCTCTATCTCTCTCAAAAAGCCAAGAGTGTCCAGAGGTGTGTGCACGTGAGGACATATGTGAGTGTGAGGGCATATAGGAGTGTGTGTGTGTGTGTGTGTGTGTGTGGAAGTGTGTTGGTAAGGGCTTCTACAAAAGCGCGCGCACATGAGAACATATGTGTGAGAGTGGATGAGTGCGTGTCCGTGCCGGCACGTGTGTGTGAACAGGTGTGAGTGCGTATCTGGGCGTGGCGGTACATGTGCGTGGCATGGGGGAGACCAGAGAGGTCGGTGCGTGCTGGGGGCGGAGGATGTGCAGTGACGGCCGGTGGCTGGCCTGGGTGGCACAGGAGGGAGCTGACCAGGCCAGAGCAAACGAGGTCACTTGGGATCCCTTGCCCAGGGCGGCTCGCAGGAGGCCAGCGAGGTGGTGTGGGTTGAACTGAATTGAGGATAATTGCGACTGCCTCCGGGATAGGGTTTGCCCAGTGTGTCGGGCCCCTTCCCTGCTTCTCTCCTAAAGCCTGGGATTGCCTTGAGCTCCAGGACTGCAGATCAATGAATCGATTGCCCCACGCCGGCTAAGTGGGATGCGATGCGGCTTTCGAAGTCAGCAACAAATAATCACTGACTGCGGGCCCGTCTCTCCTGCACACGCTCGTGCAGAAGCCAGATTAATCCAACAGGACCTGAGGCGGTTCATCACTTACAGGAAGCCGCGCTGCAAGGCTGGCCTGGGAGCTCTGTCGCTGCGGGTCCCTTGCCAGGGAAGGGAAGGCCCATCACCCACTGCAACAGGACATGCCTGGGTGCTTCTGATGAGACAGCAGAGCGGGTCCTCACAGGGGACCACACCCTCTACTCAGGCTCCAACCCCTGAGGAGCTCGGGGACGTTCCTGGCTGTAGGCAGGGCAGGGAATGGATGGGTGAGTACCCGTCCGGGCCAGGGCCTGCCCCAGGGTGTAACCTCGGCTACTGGGTGACGTCACTTCCTTGTCATTGCCTAGGCAGGAGCTACGTCAGAGCAGGGTCATCCGAAATTGGGCCCAGGCCACTTGCCACTCTAGGGAGCCTCCTGTAGGAAAACCAGGACACACAAACTGGGATTCTCCACCCAACAGGATCTCAAGCCCATCTGGCTCTGGCCAGGGGCCTTCCTGGGGCATTTCTGGGGTGTACCTAGAGAGACTATTCACTCCGCAACAAAGACACAGGAGATGAGAGAGCCTTAAAGCTAAGGTGCTGGGCACCACTGGGGTGATGCCAAAGGACGATGACCCCTCTGAAACTGTCAATGGGGGAAAGTAAGGTGTGAATTTTCAGAGCCTCCTGCAAATCATGGTCCTCTGCCTGGAGGAGAGGGCGCTTAAAGATCATAGGGATGAGCCTGTTTTCAGGTGGCAGAGCGCAGGCATCTTCATACTGCGTGATCTCGCAGGTGACTGGAATGTTCACTGGAGTGTAAGGACGTGGCCACTCCAGAGGTCCAGGGGGATTGGGACAGACTCCTCCCTAGGGGGTTGGAGGTAAAGGCTTGGACAGAGGATCCAGCTCAAGCAGGATTAGCTGTGGTTGAAGAAGGGCTGTTCTCTTTCCTGTCTCCTCCCCTCCTTCCTTGCCCAGCTCCTCTTTGCCCCATGCTCCCACCACCCCAACGGCCCCAGGAATCAGGCCGAGGTCTTGGGGCCCCACACTCCCTGCTCCTTGAAAAGCTCAGCCCTTCCCATGGCTTTGATGAGATACCCCCTATAGAGTGCCTCTTCCTCCACCTTCACTCCCAGTCCCCCAGCAGCCTCCCCATCCAGGCTGGCCTCTACGAGCCAGTCACAGAAAGGAGGGGCTTCCCGTTCTCCCCCCGCAAGTCGCCCCCCCCCAAGCCCATCTCCTCTTTTGCCACTTCCACTGCCTTAGTTCCCCTTCCATTGCCCATGGCCTTCCATGGCCTCCTAACTGGTCTCTGCCTCCAGTCTTAGCCCTACCTGCTGGCCCCTTCCCCTCAGACTCACAGGACTGCCAGAACCTCTGGAGAAAATGTAAATTTGATCTGCTCACTCCAGCTCACACTGGACCCAGTCCCCATCCAAGCTGCTCACCCCTGCAGAGCTGTCCACCCCGCCCCCGCAGTGGGCCGCTGCCCCAGTGTGAGAAGCACTGACCCCCAACTCTCAAACACTGCACCTTTTCATGAGCCCCAGCCCACACAGTGCTCTGCCCATTGCTCAGATCTCTACCTGCCACTCCCATCGCCCGGCTGAGATGGGGGCGGAGGGGCCAGGGTCACAAAGCAGGCTGGGGTCTGTTCGCGGGTACAGCAAGCAAAGCCAGCAAAGCCACAGCTGACTCCGGGACCAGGAGACTAACCCTGCACGAGGGACGTGAGTAGACAAGTAAATTTGTGGAGGATAAGAAGGACCAGCTTTCTAGTTATCAGAAAAGGCAAGTGTAAATGTGGAAACAAACTCTAGGCTTTTTGATTCGAATGTCTGCAATCGGTGTGAATGCATGGTTTTAGATATAGAGATAAAGACGCAGGTGCGAGTCCGCTGAGAACGCCTAGGAGCAGTGATATCCCAGCAGCAATGAGCACGACTAGCCCCCAGATCTTGGTTTCTGAGCAATTTGAAGGAGCCCCCACTGACTAAGTCTGGAAAAATATAAGCATCAAAGTCAAGAAAGGAGTAATGAATAATATATGTTGAATAAAATAGGAATCCGTGAGCTCATACTGATATATAACAAAAAATGGGAGAGGAGGGAACGCTCTTTGTATAATGGAATGCCAACTAAGAAATGTAGAAGGAATGATGGAATTAGAAACTCATCATCATTGTAATTGATTCAGGCAAGAATTATGAACCAGAACTGAATGAGGAGACAGACATTTATAGCACCTCAAAGTATCTCCCCCCAAATACTAGGATTCTTATTAATTACTTATAAATGAATAAATATAAAATCCTTGCTAATTCACCTTACAGTGGAAAAGCTTGCCAGATAACACCTTAATCGAGTGACCAAAGTGAACATTACCAGTAATAAGACAAATCAACATCATATCCCACCTGATATGATGTACCGAGAACTCATCACTCCTCAGGTGTTCCCGAAGGGACATCAACCAAATCCAAATGGAGGGACAAATTACCAGAATTACTGGCCTGTGCTCTTCAAAAGTGTCAAGGTCATAAAGACCAAGGAAAGACAGAAACTATTTCATATCGAAGGAGATTCTTCAAAGAGACACAACTGAAAATGTATGATCTGGGATTGGACCTTGGACCAGAAAGAAAATTGGGGAAAAGAAAGGTGTTTTGTTGGCATTTGCTATTGTTGTTGGCAAAGGTGATTTTTTATTTGTATGTTTGTTGTTTCCACATTAATTATCTGGATGAGCATAGGAATTTGAATGGAGTCTATAGATTAGGTAGTTGTGTTAAGTGCTTATTTTCTAATTCTGATATGTATCCTAATATTTAGAAAACACACAGTGAAACATTTAGGGGTAATGGAGCTTCATGTCAACAACTTACTTTCCAATAATTTGGGAAAAAATAAGAGTGAGTGTGTGTGTGTGTGACCGCGCGCGTGCACGTGAAAGCCTGGTCCCTCTGGCTCGTTCTCAAGTGGCGTACTTGGGTAGCATCCAGAAGGGCTGCTCCACTGATACCTTGTGGGGTGGATGGACAATCTCCCAAAGAAGTCCACATCTTAATTCCACGGCAAAAGAAACTTAGCATGTGTGATTAAGTTGAGGGTCTTGAGATGGGAAAACTATCCTGGATTTTTGGGTGAGCCCAGCATAATCACGGGGCCCTTACGAGAGCGGGGCAGGGGGCTCAACGTCAGAGAAGGAAATGTGATGACAAAAGCAGAGCTGGGAGTGATGTAGCCACGAGACTACAACTGTGGGTGTCTCTAGAAGGCATGCAAATGGACTGTCCCCTAGAGTTGCCAGAAGGAACGCAGCCCTGCCAGCACCTTGGCTTGAGTTCAGTGAGACCCATTTTAGGCTCTTGACTTCCAGAGCTGTAAGATAATAAGGCCTAAACTTTCTCACATTCCTACCCCTTGTGGTATGTAGGTGCTCAGGGAATGCTAGTTTGAATCCACTCAGCAGTGAGGGCCAAAGAAGTATGGCAAATGTGTGAGGCCTCCAGGCAGTCCCTCTGAAGGCATCAGGGCTCCTCTGGACCCTTTCACACTGCTCCGCTTGTACAAGATTTGTCATACCTCCAGCAGCTGTAATGCTAAGTGTGCCTGCGGGGTTGAGGTCACTTGAATGGCTGTGAAAGGAGTCAGAGAGGGGAATGGCTTGCCCATGTTCTCCCAACCACTCAGTGGCAGAGCTGGGTTGAGAACCCAGGTGAATGGTCCCCAGATGTGCAAGCTTTCACCCCTTAGAGCCAGAAAGGGAAGGAGAGGGTCACTGCTCCTCTGGCTGTGGCAGAATATGGGGGCCATGAAGGCATGTCTGGGTGGGTGGGGCGCCTGGGCGGCTCCGTGGGTTAAAGCCTCTGCCTTCGGCTCAGGTCATGATCTCAGGGTCCTGGGATCGAGCCCCACATCGGGATCGGGCTCTCTGCTCAGCGGGGAGCCTGCCTCCCCCCCTCTCTCTGCCTGCCTCTCTGCCTACTTGTGATCTCTGTCTGTCAAATAAATAAATAAAACCTTTTTTTTTAAAGGCATATTTAGGGATGGAAATGTTCCAGACTGACTGTAATGATGACCGCACAACCCTGCAAATTTCCTAAAAATCACTGAATTGTACACCTACAATTTACATGATCTACATTAAACCTCAATAATTCTGTAAAAAACCAAAGGCATTATAACACCTCTATGGAAAAACCATAAAGAAACCTACATTTTTGCCAGTGTACACTCTTTCATTAACACCGTTCCTCCATGAGGTGTGGGTTTAAAAGATGGGGCCCCTTGGCAGCTCGTCAGGGCCTCCCCTGGGCACATACTACATTGGGACAGCACAAGCGATTGAGACCCCTCTAGGGCTACCCCTTTTCTCCTTTCTGCCCTCAAGGAGCTCCCAGCAGAGAGGGAGGGAGCTAAGGTGCAAACAGAAGTATCAGGAATGCCAGGCACATCCTGGAGGGACAGGGAACAGCATTGCCTGGGCGAGTAAACCAGGTATCAGGGACTCCAGAGTGGGGAGAGGAAGTGGCAAGAGACAGAGGTCCCTGGGACCTGGGCCCCAGTCCCCAGTCCCCAGCCCCCGACCAAGTACGGCGAGTGCCAGCCGTGATCCTAGCCCTCTCCAGCCGGCTGCCTTGGGGGCTGTGCGGCTGTGCGGCTGGACCTCCTCCGGCCGGCTTCCTTCTAGCCCTGCTTCAGCTCAGTCCATTACTTTCTGTTTACAGCCTCTTCAGACAGTTTTCCTTGGCTCGACGCCAAGCCAATTTGAATTAATTTTCCAAGCATGACCCTGTGAGTCACTATATTAAATGCCTTCCAGATAGTTCTCATTGCTGCATACACACGGTGCATTTGGCCAGCCATCTGCAGTCACGATGAGGTGCCTTAGTCCAACGGTGAGGGACCGAGTGCCAGCAAAGACAGGCGCGAGAATGACGCTGACGCGGGCCAGGCACGGAGAGACCCAGGGCACGCGTTCTCCTGGGGTTTCTCGGAAGTTTAAAGAGATCAGCCAGCTAAGAAGGACCACCCAATGACTGGCTTTCTTTAAAGAAAATAATAATAAATAACAGCTTTATTGATACAGGTCACATACCGTACAATTTACCCATTTGAGGTATACAGTTCAATGATTTAAAGTCTATTCACGGATATGTGCAATTATCAGCAGAGTCAATCTTAGAACATTGTTGTCACCCCCAAAAGCAACCTTGCGCCCGTTAGCGATTGTCCGTCTGCCCCTCCGTCCTGCCGGCCCCTGGAGACCACTGCTTTCTGTCCCTGTTATTTCCCTATAACGTACTCCTTATAAATGGAGTACGTGGACTTCAATGGTCAGCTTTTCAAAAGGAAAATTACCCAGGGACAGAAGAGAGCAGGTCCCTCAGTACTGAGAAGAGGGGGCTGGAAAAGGGAGAGCCCCGACTCCGCCACACGAGGGGCATTCAGAGGCGGGGTGTGAAAGGGACCTGGGCTTCCCTCGGTCCCCAGCGATATTCACCCCCCTGGTGCCTTCACCCTGTCCCCCAGGGTGGCTTCCCATGGGGCAGCTGCCTCGAGAAGAGAAGCAGGGCTGTCTGTCTAACTCTCAGGAGGCTGGGGGAACCCTGTCTTGTCTGTCCCCCCTGGTGGAGAGGCACACACACACTCACGGGCTCACACTTGGTGCGACCTCTCTACCTACTCCCAGAGTCAGAAACCCTGAAGGGGGGCCAACCCGCTGCATTAATTTACTGTTGGCCTCCCCCCTCCTCCTCACTGCTGGCGCGAATTGGCCTTTCTCCAGTTCACGAGAGCACCGCGGAGGACTAGGTTGGGAAGTCGTCACCTGACTCCCTGTGTAATCCATAAAACCCGAGCTTCTCAAGGTTGGAGGCTTAGAGGCGTCTGGCCCAGACTGCTGTGTGTGGTGTGAACCCTGCCAAGGGTTCCAGGCTCTGCTTGCACACCTCCAGTGACTTGCTCCTCACTTCCTCCTGAGGCAGCCCCTTGCCTCTGGGTGAAACCCCATAGAAAATTCTCCCCACTTCCTTCTATGGCTCCTATTTTTACTGCTGAGGCCTCAGGGAGAAAGTCAAACTCCTCTCCTCGAGAGCACTAAAGGGATATGAAGACAGATAACAGCCCCCACTCGAGTCTTCTCTTGTTCAGGATGAGAAAAATAACCATGCCACAACCTTAATCACAGCAGCACTGCCTACGTTATCTGATGAAACAGAGTCACACAGAGGTGTAGTGACCAACCCAAGGATGCTGGGGTAGAAAGGGAAGGATTGGGGTCTTAAATCCAGGTCCCTCTGACTCCAAAGCCCATGCTCTTGACCTTCGCACCCACCACACGGCCTCAGTGCAGCTCTTGCAATTTATTTTTATTGAGCTAGAATTCACAAACCATGACATTCACCCTTTGAAGTGGACAATTCAATGGTTTTTAGTGTGTTCACAGGGTTGTGCAACGATCACCACTATGTAATTCCAGAACATTTCATCACACCCAAATGAACTCTCGTACCCATTAAGCAGTCACTCCCCATTTCCCCCTCCCCCAGGTGCTGCTGGCAACCACTAATCTAATTTCTGTCTCTTATGGGTTTTTCCATTCTGGACACAGCACGTAAGTGAAATCATGTAATACGCGGCCTTTTATAACTGGCTTCTTTCACTTCGCATGGTGTTTTCATGGTTCATCCAAGTTGTAGCATGGATCAGCACGTTTTTCCTTTTTTTTTTTTTTAAAGATTTTATTTATTTATTTGACAGAGAGAGATCACAAGTAGGCAGAGAGGCAGGCATAGAGAGAGAGGAGGAAGCAAGCTCCCTGCTGAGCAGAGAGCCCGATGCGGGGCTCCATCCCAGAACCCTGAGATCATGACCTGAGCCGAAGGCAGCAGCTTAAACCACTGAGCCACCCAGGCGCCCACGTTTTTCCTTTTGATGGTTAAATAATATGCCACAGAATGCATATACCACAATTTGTTTATCCATTCTTTTTTTTTTTTTTAAGTAAACACCACACCCAGCGCAAGGCTCAAACCCATAACCTAAGATCAAAAGTTGCATGCTCCACCAACTGAGCAGACAGATGCTCCGTCCATTCATCTTTTGGCGGATATTTAAGTTGTTTTCACCTTTTGGTTACTGTGAATAGTACTGCAATGAGCATTTGCACACAACACATTTGTTTGAACACGTGTTTTCAGTTCTTTTAGATCCATACCTAAAGGGGAATTGCTGGGTCGTGTGTTAGTTCAATGTTCAGTTTGTTTGAAGAACTGCCCATCTGTTTCCCACCGTCGCTGCACCACTTAGTATTCCCACCAGCAACACAGGAGGGTTCCAGTCTTTCATTTGTCAGTGTCCTTTGAAGCACAAAGGTTTTACATTCTAATGACTTCCAATTTATCTACTTGGTTTTTGGTCATGTGCTTTGGGTGCCGTATCTAAGAAACCATTGCCAAATCCAAGGTCATACAGATAGACATCTGTGTTTTCTTATAAGATTTTTTTTAAGATTTTATTTATTTATTTGACAGAGAAAGACCACAAGTAGGTAGAGAGGCAGGCAGAGAGAGAGAGAGGAGGAAGCAGGTTCCCCATTGAGCAGAGAGCCCGATGTGGGACTCGATCCCAGGACCCTGAGATCATGACCTGAGCCAAAGGCAGCAGCCCAACCCACCGAGCCACCCAGGTGCCCCTCTTCTAAGATTTTTAAACTTTTAGTTCTTATATTTATGTCTCCGGTCCATTTTGAGTAAATTTTCACATATGGTAAGACATAAGGGGGGGGGGTCCAAACCTACTCTTGCATGTCACAATCCAGTTTTCCCGGCACCATTTGCCGCAAAGACTACTCCTTCCCCATTGAATTGCCAATTGAAGGAAATAAATAAATAACATTGATTTCTATGTCCATTCTTATACCAGGAACATGCCTGTGCAATTTTTTATTTGGGGCTATGAAAATAATATAATAGCAAGAATATATCTTCATCAGGTTGTATCCTTGCCAGGATGTATCCTTTGAAACAGAAATGTTTTTAATTTTGATGAAGTCCAATTTATTGATTTCTTTCTTTGGTAGCTTGTGTCTTTGTTGTCATGTCCAGGAAACCACTGCCATGGCCCTGAAAATTTAGCGCTATGTTTCCTTCTAGAATTGTAGACTTTTATGGTTGTAGCTCTTATATTTAAGTCTTTGATACATTTTGAGCTAATGGCAAAGATGAATGGTTTGCTTTATGTTCTGCCTGGCTCAAGGTCTCATTTGTTAAGGCTGTTGTTTCATTTTGAGCTTCCAAAGGTAAAGTTCAGCCGGTGTTTTTTCTGTTACAGGTTGATCAAGAGGCTTGGTGAAAAAAGTAAGACTCCATCAGCAGGGCCGGAAGAGCCTCTCACCCCATCTTCACCTCTTTGGAGGGAGGGGCTGAGCCCAGGGATTTTTCACACACACACACACACACACACACCCTCCACCTCCAGCCCCAGACCCCTTGCAAATGAAAAGACTCCTCTCTGGAGGAGAGGTTGCTGGCTGAAGGTCACATGGCCAACAGGTTCACAGCTGAACTTCAATTCGTGTTTGTTTGTTTGTTTGTTTGTTTTTTACTCCAAATCCCTTATTCTTTCTATTCTGTCATGATGCCTGACTGTAATAAAATAAATTAGAATCGGCCAAGGACAGAAGGCTAGTGGAGAGCAGGAAAGAAGGTGAGCTTGCACCAGGTCACTCAGTGGGTGCCTGTTAGCTGTGAGAGGTTGGGGGCAGGAGAATTTGAGGGGGGGCTCTTTAGGAAAACCAGAGTAAAGTTTGTTGCAGTGTGGGTAATTCTTAAGAATGACAGACTTGCAGAGAAAGCACAAAGGAGCTGAAAAGATTCCACCAGCTCCAAAGGTATAAGTAAATTAATGGTGCCTTTCCAGTCTATAGATGTTCCATTCAGAAGCTATTGTAAGAACCGAACAAGCTTCCATCATGGTAGGAGAGGTTGAAATTAGCTCCAAAGAAGGGATTCTAGGATGACGCTGTTAAGAAGATTCTTTAGTGATGACCTTGAAACAACCTGCCAAGTAGGACCCCTTCAGACCCTTCAGATGGACTTTCATCCTCTTCTAAGGCAGGGACTCAGTCAGCCTTGAACCAGTGGTTACCAAGCACCTGCCATATGCAAAATAGTACCCCGGACCTGTAGGCAGCAAGAGAGGTTTACCTCAAATGGGAGAATGAGCCACAGAACCCACAGAATGACTAGGCCTCAAAGCCTCCTCCTTTCCTTTCTCACGGTGCTCCTCTGAGAGTCTCCACATCAAATGCTCTCTCTGAAAGGGAGCTTCAGTGTTGCTGGCTGAATAATGGCTGACCCTCCCGGACATCCATTCCTAAGCCCCAGAACCGATGACTATAAGATAGTCATCTTAGAAGATAGTCATCGGTTCTTGCCTTCCATGGCAAAAGGGACTTTGAGGATATGATTAAGTCAAGGATCTTGGAACGAGGAATTATATGGGTTATCCAGGTGGGCTCAAGGTAATCACTGGGGTTCTTTCAAGAGGGAGGCGGGAGGGTCAGAGTCAGAGAGAGAGAGACAGATTGGAGGATGTTACGCTTCCAGCTTTGAAGATGGAGGAAGGGTCTGTGAGCCAAGGAGCGCAAGTGGCTCCGGAAGCTGGAGAAGACAGGGGAGCTGACTCTTCCTTCAAGTCTTCAGAAGGAGTGCTGCCTTGTTGACACCTGGATTTGTAAGACTTCTGATATCAAAAGCTATAAGATTAAAAAAAAATTGTGTCATTCAAAGACAATGAGCTTGTGGTAATTTTTTTTTTAAAGATTTTATGTATTTATTTGACAGAGAGAAATCACAAGTAGATGGAGAGGCAGGCAGAGAGAGAGAGAGAGGGAAGCAGGCTCCCTGCTGAGCAGAAAGCCTGATGCGGGACTCGATCCCAGGACCCTGAGATCATGACCTGAGCCGAAGGCAGCGGCTTAACCCACTGAGCCACCCAGGCGCCCCTGTGGTAATTTTTTAAATATATTTTTTAAGATTTTATTTATTTATTTGATAGAGAGAGAGAGAGATCACAAGTAGGCAGAGAGGCAGGCAGAGAGACAGGGGGAAGTAGGCTCCCTGCCGTGCAGAGAGCCCGATGCGGGGCTCCATCCCAGGACCCTGAGATCATGACCTGAGCCAAAGGCAGAGGCTTAACCCACTGAGCCACAGTAACAGTATCGATGGGAGACTAAAACATTCACTAAGCTAAAGGTAAACCTTAATATTATAGAACAGAACAGAGCAGAGGTAAATGCCGGTTATCTTAAAGATCTAAGTGCAGGTTATTTAGTAAACTTAGATTTCCTTGTTGCATATGAACTGAATGCAAGTGAGAAGTTTAAGATATGGGTGGGGTAGGGCCAAATTAATTAAATGAAACAACTATGTAACAACAAGATAGTTGAGTGTGAGACCTCTGTATGAGCATACCTGAATCAGACTATATGCTATGTGCCCAGACAGCATGAATTTGTAGCATGTATTTAAACAGCTTTATAATGACAAAATTCATGCACCATCCAGGTCACCCATCTAAAGCGCCCAATTCAATGGATTTGGGTAGATTCCCAGTTGTGCGGCCATCACCATGGTTACTTTGGGAACATTCTCAACACCAGTACCCTTTAGCTATCATCCCTCATACACACCAGCCCCCTGCAACCTCTCATCTACTTTGCGTCTCTATAGATTTCCCTGTTTGGAGGTTTCATATGCATATAATCCCATAATGTGCACGTGGTCTCTTGAGTCTGGCTTCTTTCAGTTGGTGTAACTCTCTGAGATTTCTCCGTGTTGTAGTAGTGTCTATCAGAACTGCATTCCTCTCTTCAACCAAATAACATT
This sequence comes from Mustela putorius furo, assembly GCF_011764305.1. Lineage (NCBI taxonomy): Eukaryota > Metazoa > Chordata > Mammalia > Carnivora > Mustelidae > Mustela > Mustela putorius. The sequence continues at coordinate 3,690,638 of NW_025422048.1, forward strand.
CCATAGTATGGATACGCTTCAGTTTTCTTCTCCATTCATTGATTGATGGGCATTTGGATTGTTTCTACCTTTAGGCTGTTATGTATAATATAGCTATTAACATTAGCACACAGTTTTCACTTGATCCAAGCTTGGGCCAGAAGAATACCCACCATGATGGACAGCCCCTCTCAGGAGACTGCCTATTCTCTGGTGTCTTATACATTTCTTCATCCACCTTCAGGCAGAGTGGAAAGTCCATTGAACCTGCTAGCCAGTCTTGAATATCCAGGCCATGGAGGTGGCTGCTCCTCACCTTACTATTCTAGCCAGCTGAAGGAAGAGACACACAGTTGACACTAAATGGGAAGAACAGGCATCTTTGCCTCAAAGGAGCACGATATTGCCGAGACTGTTGGGAAGGTGTTACAGGTTAAATTGTGTCTCCCCCAAAGATATGTTGAAGTCCTAATCCTTGGCACCTATGAATGTAACTTTATTTGGAAATAAGGTGTTTGCAGATGTAATCAAGTTAAGATGGGCTCATACTGGATTAAGGTAGGCCCTAAATCCAATGACTGGTATCATTGTAAGATGGCCATGTAAAGATACAGGGACACAGAGACACACAAGAAGACAGAAGTGGAGATTAGAGTGATCCATCTACAAGCCAAGGAACAGCAAGGATTTCTGGAAGCCACTGGAAACTAACAAAGAGGACAGCAAGACTTCTTTCTTAGGGCCTTCAGAGGGAGAATAGCCCTTGATGAATGTCTAGTGAACGAATAAGCAAATATAGCTCAAATTTTAAGACATGTACAGTTGAGGGCACAAAGTAGAAACTCATGTAGTCTTGTTGATTGCTATACAAACCAAGAGATTCCTAGGGAAAAGCCTCTCCTGGACCAGGAGATCTAATCATTTCTTGGACATATACCCTGTAGAGTAGGTTAAGAGTAGATATGTTAAGACAGTTAAAAAAATACTCCTTTTGACCACATTCTGCCCTGGCAGGTAGGGCAAATGGCACTGTCAGATACCTGAGCAGAGTTGGGCAGACAGGCTCTGCCCATAAACGCATGCCAAGGGAGCAAGATTCTGCACACTGAAAAGCTGTTTTTCCAGGACTGAAGTGTGAGGCCCTTCACCATGCCTCTTGTTAGTCCATGAACAATTCCAGCAAGTTCCAGAGCAGCCAGGGCACTGCACAGAAAGAAATTCAGGCTGATGTAGACTGCTCTGAGCCACGTGCAAATGGTCATAGAGTGCCCTGCTCCTGAGCCCAAGCTTGTGCGATGACCGTACCTTGTCGAAGCGTATCACATTGGGGAGTGATATTCATTACTTTTGGCTGCTTGGTTGCTTCAAGCAACACACACTTATTCTCTTCTATTTCTGGAAATCAGAAGTCCAGAATCTCTTTCACAGTTTGGAGACCAAGGTTTTGGCTGGGCCACCCCCCATCATTTCTACATTTCTTGCGATTCTTGTGTTCACACTCTGGCTCAATGTGTTTGCTATGGTTGCTGTAACAAATTACCCATCTGGTGGCTGTATAATATTCCATTGTATGCATAGACCACATTTGGTTTATCTGTTCTTCATTTTCTTCAAAGCTTTATTTGCTAATTTGAGAGAGAGAGAGCGAGAGAGAGAGTGACAAGAGAGTGACGATGCGCTCTCTCTCTCTGCCCCTCCTTTTGGGGAGGGGCAGAGAGAGAGAATCTTCAAGCAGACGCCCTGCTGAGTGTGGAGCCCTATGCATGGTTTCATCTCAAGACCCAGGAGATCATGACCTGAGCCAAAACCAGGAGCCAGAGGCTTAGCCAGATGAGTCGCCAAGGTGCCCCTGTTCTTCAACTGATGGACATTTGAGGTTTTTCCACTTTGGCTGTTATGCATATTGGTGCTATGAACATTCATGTACAAGTCTTTGTGCAAACATATGCTTTCCTTTCTATGAGCAGATCCCTAGGAATGGAAGTGCTGGGTCACATGGTAACTGTAAGCTTAGCAAATGCACCTCGTGCTAGAATCCAGTGCATCAACTTTGGATCTCTGTGTTCGTGAAGAACATAGACAGCCTAGACAACAGAAATCTAAAGGCCATTGAAAGGATCTCCTTTTGAACTCATGATTTCCCTTTCTTCCCCTCCCCAGACTGCTACTGGAGCTGTTACTGTGTCACAAAATTGATTAGTTTGAGTTTTGGCTCCCCTTCTTGACAATGAGATGACCTCCTCAAAGCAGATTGGAGGTGTGTGTGTGTTGGGGGGAGGGGGTTGACTTTGGCTCTTTATTATCTTTTTTTTTTTGAGAAAGAGGGTGGGGGGAGCAGATGGAGAGAATCTTAAGCAGGCTCCACACCCAGTGTCACCGGGCTTGATGTCGTGACCCTGAGATCATGACCTGAGCAAAAATCAGGAGTCAGATTCTTAATTGACTGAGCCACCCAGGCACCCCTATTTATTATATATATATATATTTTTTTAATATTTTGTTTATTTATTTGACAGAGATCACAAGTAGGCAGAGAGGCAGGCAGAGAGAGACGGGGATGGGAGGGGAAGCAGACTCCCTGCTGAGCAGAGAGCCCGATGCGGGACTCGATTCCAGGATCCTGAGATCATGACCCGAGCTGAAGGCAGAGGCTTAACCCACTGTGCCACCCAGGCGCCCCTATTATCTTTTAAATCATCACTTTAGACTAGAAAACCTTTGCCTTCAGAACTGTTGGGCAGAAATCTAAAACCAAACCGTGAAAGCACTGTCCCATAGTCCCCCTTTCTGCTGAAAACATGTCCATATTAATGCACAAAGAATTATTTTGTTCTTGGTTGTTCCTCAACCTAAGTCCATTCAAGTGAATCTCTTTGAAGACATACCACCTACAGGTCAGGGTGGTTCAACACTAGCTGAACTCTTTCCAAGTACAACCTGTGACAATTTCCTCATTTTTACAATATTTGCTCTTTGAAACAGGCCCCGAGCTTCTGCATTTAAAGTGGGGAGTGGGATTTAGAGAATGTCAAGCAAGTTAAATGGTTCGGGTTGGTTCGTTCTGTTCTGTGCCCATGAATAGCACTTGTTTCATGGGCTGCAAGTGGAACTTTGGACAGGATGGGCTGATGGTGGCGCACAGCAGAATGAGAGACTCGGCACATGCTCCAAACTTTCTTTCTGACTAGATGGGCAAGTCAGACTCAAACTAAGCACAAATGCTCTGATAAGGGCAGTATCGTTTGCACTTCCAAACAGCCCGCAGGAAATGGTGCTGAGAGAAGCCGCATCCCTTGTAAATCACAAGCATTAACTAACTCACTAACGATTAAATCAGCAATTATCACCCCTGCAAATGCTGGGCTCCATTGGAGGGTGTCAAATTGTCCCTCTATCGGGTAAGTAGTTGGTTCCACCTGTGGTTTATCTGTAAGTGAAAACCCCACTGCCAGTTGGAAACCATTCTGCTTGATTTGAGCATAGCAGAAGACCCTCATACAAAAGAAAGGCCAGGAAGCCACACCACCAGCAACTCCACACAAAGGCAGGAAGCCTGGTTTACCTGCCCGATGCCTGGGTTTGTGACCTTAAGACAAGTCACTTCCCCTCTGGGCCTCAGTCTCTTCACCTACAAACAAGGGGCTGCTAGACCAGACCATACTGAAGGAAGGAGCCTTCTGCGCCGCTGGGCTATGCTTGGAAAGCCTCCCACATACGTTTCCATGACCATCTGAGTGAAGAACTCTGTGAGAGCATGGATCACATTGAAACGCCAGGATTTCATTTTCAAGCGACAAAGGGGCACACTGGGAAATGCACTTTAGAATTGCATTCTCTGGAAAGGATTGGCTGGGCACAAGTTCATTGGCTAGACCCTGGCCCTGGTGTAGACAGAATCCCAGGAAGCTCCCAGTCCCATTCTCTCCCCCGGGGTCACAGGGCAAGGGCGGAAAGGTAGGCAGGAAAACCGGCCACAGGCAGGGCGTGGCAGAGTCTCAAAGCTGTGTCTCAGATTTGAGCTTAGACCACAGAGAAAGGCAGTTGTCATCTGGTTTCTCTTATTTGTGGAACGTGAGGGATAGCATGGAGGATGTTAGGGGAAGGCAGGGGAAAATGAAGCGGGAGAAATCAGCGTGGGAGACACACCATGAGAGACTGTGGACTCTGGGAAACAAATGGAGGGTTTTAGAAGGGAGGGGGTGGGGGGACGTGTTGGCCCAGTGCTGGGTATTAAGGAGGGCACAGATTGCATGGAGCACGGGATGTTATACGCAAACAATGAGTCATGGAACACTGCATCAAACCCTAATGAGGTACTGTATGGTGACCAACATAACACACACACACAAATGTTAAAGAATAAAGCTATATCATGCTAACAAGAATCAGACGAGAGATGTATATGTGTATTAATACCAGGCAAAACAAACTAAGAAACTAAAATAAGGCAAAAAAAATTTTTTTTAATTCCCAAAGAACCTGCAAAACCCTCTTTTTGTTTTCCTCTAGCAGTCCCGGAAGCCAGCCTTTCACTATTGCCCTGCCCCAAACCTGCTCAGGGAGGGGAGTCAGTCTTGTGGTCTCCAGGTTGGAAGGGATATGAAAGGGGAACTACATCCTCACCAGCCAGCTCTTCCACCCGAAGGTTGTTCTGCCTTTTAGAAAGTTCCAGAATCCATCACCTCACAGTTTGTACCCTTTATCCTTATTTCCACAAGTTGAGGCAAACACAAAATAGATCAAATTCATCATGAGCTCTCTCCAGCATTCTTCCTTTAATTGTCCCTTTAATGCCTTCAAGTCATCTTTTTCTCTGCATGAACACTGCCCAAGATTGTTCCTTGTATGAAAATTCTGTGCGAGCTGTGGGCTGACCAGGGAACAGTAGGACTCTTACCTCCCTCCTGCTAAACCTGAACAAGGCCCTTGAAGAGGGTGGAGGGAAAATGATGTACCTTGTTCCTTTCCCACCTGCTTAGCCCAAATCCTAGTTAAGACAAAGTCAAGGGCACCAGGGTGGCTCAGTTGGCCTTCAGTGCTGCCTTCGGCTCTGGTCACGATCCCAGAGTCCTGGGATCAAACCCTGCATCAGGTTCCCTGCTCAGCAAAGAGCCTGTTTCTCCCTCCGCCTCTTCCCTGGCTTGTGTGTGCTTTCTCTCTCTCTCTCTCATTTGCTTGCTCACTCACTCTCTCTCTCTCTCAAATAAACAAATCTCTAAAAAAAATAAGAAATTAACATAAGAAATTGAAAAAAAAAAGACAAACAAAATCAAAAGCTGCTACTGTTGACAGTACTATTTTACATATCCTGACACTGAAGTCCACAGAGGCAAGGTGACTTGAACAAGGTCATACAGTAAATGCTCCTAAGTGGCAGAGCCACATTTGGAAGCCATAGCTGGCATGTTCCAGAGTCCCTGCCCTCTGCCTTTACCTCTGCAGATGAGTGCCATCCTCTGTCTACTGAATGAGCCCATACCTTTAGTCTCCCACTAGCAAGGAGCAACGCTGGGCCCCAGTCTGGGCTTCCCCATGCCTCTGCTCCATGTTTAAGGTCCAGCATGTACAGAGGCAGAGGTCTGGGCCTGGCATCAGGAAAGCTGAAGGCCAGAGATGTTCACCCTCTCTCCTGGCCTTCCAGAGTGGATCTCCTGCGGGGTCCGCTGGTCCAGATTTTAAGACTGAAGCTACATGGGACCGAACCTTTGTAAATAGGATCCAAGAGCCCTATTCTGCCAGGCTCCCCGGGACAAGCAAATGCTAGGGGTCGGGGACCCTTGGAATCCCTCTTCTGGAGTGCTAACGAAAAAACAATTCTCCCTTTTCTGACCACGAAACCTGCAGCACACAGCTGTGTACATGTCTGCCTGGGGCCGCGTCCTGGTGCTCTCATGGGGCAAGCGACTTTTCTCTGCCTCAGATTCTTTAGTCTTAAGACTGATATAAGCCTAGTACCTATCTATCTTAGCTTGGGCCGCTAAAGCAAAATAGCACAGACTGGGCAGCTTAAACGAGACATTTATTTCTCACAGCTCTGGAGACTAGAGGGTCCAAGATCAAGGTACTTGCAGGGTTCAGTTTCTGGTGAGAGCTGTCTTCCTGGCTTACACACAGCTGGCTTATTGCTGTGTTCTCACAGGGGAAAGAGAGAAAGAATTCCGGTGTCTCTCCTTCTAAGGGCACTAATGCCGTCATGGGGGTTCCACCTTCATGACCTCATCTAAACCTAATTATCTCAAAAAAGCACTGGGGGTTAGGGTTTCAATACATCAATTTCACGTGAACACAAACATTTAGTCTTTGATGAGAATTATAGAGTTAATGCCTTCAAAATGCTTACTCTGTCTTGGGTCCAGAGTAACTGCTTAACACACATTTGCTCATTGGTTCTTTTCTTTTTTTTTTTTTTAACTGCTTTATTGAGATACAGTTCACATGCTGCATCACTCGCCTTCCGAGTGTACAAATCAGTGGTTTTTAGTCTATGCCCATCACCACTATCTAATCCTCCAACATTCTCATGCCCCGGAAAAGAAGCCCTGCCCTCTTTGCCAGCACTTCCCAAGCCTCCCTCCCCCTCCCTGCCCCAGCCCTACGCCACCGCCCATCTCTTTTCTGAGTCTCTGGGTTTGCCTATTCTGGACACTTCATGTATATGGAATCATACAGCATGTGGTTTTCGGTGTCTGGCTTCTTTCACTCAGCGCCGCGTTTTGAAGGCTCCCCCGTGTTGCGTCATGGATCCGTACTTCTTTCCTTTTTATTGGTTCGTGGTATTCCACGGCATGGATACACTACGTTTTCTTTACCCATTCATCCGTTGATGGACATTTGAGTTGTTTCCACTCTGGCTATTATGAACAATGCTGCTATGAACACACGTGTACAAGTTGTGCAGGGACACATGTTTTCATTTCTCCTGGCTATATACCTAGGAATGAAATCGCTGGCTCTATGTTTAACTCCATGGGGAAACTCCCAAATAGCTTTCTGTAGCAGTGGAAACGTTTTACATTTGCTACAGACTGAAAGTTTGTGTCCTAACCCAAAAGTGATCACACTGGGAAGTGGGGTCTTTGGGAGGGGATTAGGTCATGGGGGAGAGCCCCCAGGAATGGGATTAGTGGGCTTATAAAAGAGTCTTGGAGAGCTCCCTTATCCCTTCTGCTGTGTGACGGCATGGCGAGAAGACAGTCATCCGTGAACCAGAAAGTGGGCTCTCACCAGAATGCGAATCTGCTGGTGCCTTGATCTTGGACTTCTAGCCTCCCGAACTGTGAGAAATAAATGTCCGTTTCTATAAGCCACCCAGTCTATGGGATTCTGTTATAGCAGCCAAACCAACTAAGACCGTGTTCCTGGTTGCGTGATGAGCGTAGGATGGCTTGAACTTCTCCATGCCCTCACCAGCACTTAACACTATCTGCCTTTCTGATTATAGCCTCCCTAGTGGCTGTGAAGTGGGATCTCATCGTGTCCTATTTCTTTCTTTAGAGAGTATTTTTTTTTTATTTATGAAAGGTTTTATTTATTTGTGTGTATGTGAGAAAAAGAAAAATAGAGAGCAAATGGCCAGCAGAGGGAGAAGCAGGCTCCCCGCTGAGCGAGGAACCCAACGTGGACTCTATTCAAAGATCCTGAGATCATGACCTGAGCCAAAGACAGACACTTAATCTGCTGAGCCACCCAAGCATCCTTTCTTGCTGAGTATTTATTGGTTTCATCCTGGGGCAAAGTCCCAAGTGGGAGGAAGGCTGGGATTTGTTGCAAATGGTCAAACGTCTCAGGAGCCAGGAATTGCCTGGACTGAGCCCCAGAGGCATCGATATGCTCATTTCATTTTGGAAATAAATTGTGTTCTAAGTGCAGTAGTAGAGTCATCGGAGTTATGACAGGGCCTGACACCCAGGGTTAGATGATCGGGTCACCTGGAACACTGCTCTCCGGAGTTTGGTTTTATCTCTGAGACAAGTTGCCACTCGTGAGCTGGGGAGCGGAAGAGAAATCAGGACCATTTCAGGACTGTTGTGCAGAGCGTGGATTCATGGGGCCAGAACTGGAGGCAGCGGGACCAGGGAGCAGCAGGTGCAGTGATATGGTGACAGCTGGATCCAGGGCAGGGACGGCGGCAGCAGCGAGGAGGGAGCAGTCCTAGAGGACACAGGGGGCGGATCTCCGAGTGGGAGAACTTTCACTCAGTTCTTTCACAAGTTTTTGCCACAGAAAGATCATCTTGGAAGAATTCAAAAGTCCAGGTTTCTAAGGGAAAGTCCCCACAGATGACGGAGGGAGAGCTCCTTACTTCCCTGCACTCTGGGCCCAGGGCCACTGCCTCTGCTGGAGTCTGATGGGAAGAGCAAAGGTGACAGAGGGAAGGAAGGACCCAAGCGCCAGGAGCCCCAGTTAACTAGACGTGTCCCTCCCCTTCACCAAGCCAACTCGGCCCATGTTCATTTCATACCAATTGCACACACAGCATACAGAAATACAAAACAAGATGTGTTCCTGGCTTCTAGAAGCCTTCCCGTCTAGATAAAATCAACATTTGGGGTATATTTGAAAACTAACAATGCCCACCCAAGGTGGTAACCAGAGGATTCCCCACTAAATAGGTAAGTTTTGACCTATGAAGACCTCCGGAAAGAGATGCATGATGACCTTGGGCTGAGGGGACATTAGCCTTTGGATGCCAGAAGAGAGAGAGCCTAAGGGAAGCACAGTGGGGATCAGAAACCTCAGCTGAAAAGGCAAGGAGACAGGGAGGCACCGAGCCCTCTCAGGGGACAGTGTGGTTACCTGTTGGACCAGAGGTGCCAAGGCAGGGCAGGTTGGGCATTGAATGCCAGACCAAGGCTTGCAGCCTGATGGTGTAGGCAATGGGAAGCCAGGAGAACACCATGTTCCAAGGGAGGAGATGGTCGGGGTGGCAGAAGCTCTCAAAGACAAGCCACCACTAAACCAGCAGAGGAAGTCAGCCTGCTTTCTGAGCACAGACAAGGTAAGCAATCTGGGGCTCCATCAGAGCACAGCCAGGTGCATGGAGGAGCAAGACAGAAATGTCATTCCCAGGGCTCTGTTAGACTGGGACAGGGGCCAGAAAGGAGTGATAGGAAGCTGGACCTGTGATCAGGAACGGGCTCTGCCTAAGCAGAAAACAAGGGGCAAAACCCCGGGGATAGAATCAGCTTCAGGGAGCACTGCGCAGAAAGGCTTCAGCCAGAGAGTATGCCTGCCAGGAAAGCTGGCCCCGTAGTCATTCCAGGGCATTCCAGAGGCATTCATGGGAGGCAAAGTGAGGAGCTGTGCCCAGCTGAGTGTCCCACATGTTCTCTTCTAAGCTGCTTTCCTTCAAGCTCTTGGGGTCTGTTTTCTTTTCAAAAGTTTTTTTTTTAATTGTGGTAAAATATACATAATATTTATCATTTTAACCATCTGTTAAGTGCACAGTTCACCAGCATTAATTTCATTCACAATGTTGCATAACCATCACCACGATCTGTATGCAAAACTTTTTCATCATCCCCAACATACACTCTACCCATTAAATCATAACTTCCTCTTTTCCGCACCCTCAACTCAAGGTAACCTCTATTCTACTCTCCGTCTCCACCAATGTGTCTGTTCTAGCTTACGTGCTTCCTACACGTGGAATTGTGCAATATTTGTTCTGGTGTATCTGGTTGGTCTCACTAAGCACGTTTTCCAAGGCCCGTCCACATTGTCTCATCTCTCAAAACTGTGTTCCTTTTTATGACTGAATACTGTCCATTTTCTGTACATGCCACATTGTGCTTACCCTTTCACCAATCAAAGGATGCCTGGGTCGTCTCCATGTTTTGGCCGTTGTGAATAATGCTGTGGTGATCATGGGTACAGAAGCATCTGTTCAAACCTCTGCCTTCCCCTCCTCAGGGCATAGACACCAGACTGAAATCTATGTTGAATTTCTTGAACGTATCACCATAGTATTTTCCACAGCGGCTGCACCATTTGACATTCCCACCAGCAGTGTATGAGAGTTTTGCTTTCTCTGTATCCTTGCCAGCCCTTGTCATTTTGAGTTGATCTATTTTTTTTATTACCATCATCCTAGTAGGTGTGAAGGAGTAGCTCATTGCGGTTTTGGTCACTAGAAGCGTTGAACAGTCTTTCATGTTCTTACCGGCTTTCTACACCTTCTTTGGAGAAACATCTCTTCCAGCCCTTTGCCCATTTTTAAATTAGGTTGTTTGTTTTGTTGTTGTTGTCATTGTTGTTGTTGAGTTGTAACAGTTTATAGTAATCTCTTGTCAGATATATGATTTGCAAATATTTTCTCCCATTCTGTAGGTTGTTGCTTTTTCACTGTGGACAGTGCCTTTTGATGCACAAAAGTTTGGGGATAAAGCTCAATTTATCTATTTTTTTTCTTTTATTGATTCTGCTTTGGGTGTCAGAGCCACCAATATGACTAAATCCAAGGCCATGAAGATTTTAGTCCATGTTTTCTTCTAAAGGTTTTATTGTTTTAGCTCTTAAATGTAAGTCTTTGATCCATTTTGAGGTAGTGTCTGTATATGGTGTAAGATAAGGGTCATGTGGGTTTTTGGTATGTCTTTTTTCCTCTCTGTAAGATGAGAGGTGTTAAAATGATCCAGAATTGGGCATTGGTTCCTAGGTCACTAAGGAACTAGCTATGAGGGTAACTGGTCTCGAGACATGAGAATAGGCTTCAACTTTCTCATCTGTAGACCATCTGTGCTGGGCAAATAGTGTGCTCCCAAAATTCATGTCCACCGGGAACTGCGGAATGAGATCTCATTTGGAAATCTGATCTTGGCAAATGTAATTAAGTTAAAGATCTCCAGATGAGGTCACACTGGATTTAGCACGGGCTCTAAACCCAGTGACTGGTGTCTTTGTAGGAAGGCCGTGCCAAGACAGAGCCAGAGACTAGAGTCATGCTCCTCTAAGCCAAGGAGCACTGAGGATTGCCTGACAGCAACCAGAAGCTGGAAAAGGTAAGGAAGGAGCCTCCCCTAGAGGCTTCGGAGGGAGCACAGTCCTAGTGACCTCTTCATTTTGAAGTTCTTACCTCCAGAACCATGAGAGAATCAATGTGTATTGTTCTCAAGCTATCAAAGTTTGTGGTGATTTATTACAGCAGCCACGGGGAGCTAATACCCTCCCTCACAGAAGACTGAGATTAAATACGATCCTACTCATATCACACTGGGCATATCAGGGTCAGACACACTGCCTAAGGCCTCTCAAGAAATTCTCCTTCTCGGGGCACCTGGGTGGCTCAGTGGGTTAGGCCTCTGCCTTCGGCTCAGGTCATGATCTCAGGGTCCTGGGATCGAGCCCTGCGTCAGGCTCTCTGCTTGGTGGGGAGTCTGCTTCCCTTCCTCTCTCTGTCTGCCTCTCTGCCTACGTGTGATCTCTGTCTGTCAAATAAATAAATAAAAATCTTAAAAAAAAAAAAAGAACTTCTCCTTCTTGTCTTGGGCTCCAATCACAGCTGTCCACATCCACAACATAACACGGAGCCAGCCACCACCTGGCCGCGTGTGGTCTCCAGGCCGCCAAGGTCTCTGTGACCCCACGGGCTCAAAGAGCAGGCACCCAGCACATCCATCTCACCAGAGGGAATGAATGGGGTTGGCTGCGCTTGAGCGGGAATGCTGGGCAGGCCACTGACTGGCCAGGCAACCTGGTTAATGCCACTTTTCCTCCCTACAGATTTGTTGCGTCGTCTGTAAAATGCTGCTACTCTTGGAGTCAGCCCCCTTGGGTTGCCAAGAGGCCTCGACAAGATGACGCAGGTAACCGTGCATCTGGGAACTCAGAACAGCAAGGGGCCGCCAAGACAGTCTTGTCCAACCCCCTCACTTCACAGAAGAGAAAGGGACGTCCCAGAAAAGGACAGTGACCTGCCGCAAGCCTCCAAGTGATCTCCTAATACCTCCCCCACAGTATGCCACGCCACAGGTTTTGAACTCTGGGCACCATAGACCTACCCCAAAGGGGCTTCCCCCTGCTCCCCAGAAGCTGCTCCAGGACGGAGTGGGTTTCAAGCAGTCAAGTGAAGAAAGTACTTCAGGCAGGAGACAGGGGTCCGCCATGCCTGCTGCTGCGGACAGATCAAGCAGACTGTTTCTGTGAACAACCAGACAGTAAATATTTTGAGTTTTGTGGGTCACTCAGTCTCTGTCACAACTATGCACTCAACTCTGCCCCAGGAGTACCAAAGCAGTTGTAGACAACAGGTAAATGAACGGGGGTGGCTGTGTGATCTGAAGGTCACATCATTTCACGTGTCACAAAATCCTCTTTTTAGTTTTTCTCAGCCATTCTTAGCTGGCAAGCCACATGAAGACAGACGGTGGGTGGGACTTGGCCCAACCATGGTCTCCATCCGTGGTTCACAGCCTTAGTTGTGCACAAGGGCTTGTCAGTGGAACCCTTAGAAAAACACTAGTGCCTAACCCCACCTCAGGCCAAGCACATGGCAATCTTGGGGAGCAGGGCCTGGAAGGGGCAATTTTAAAAGCTTCCTTGACATCCAGCAATTCAGGTACCAACTGAAGAGAAATGAAAACATATGTCATGCAAAAACTCTCACGTTCGCAGAAGCATTAGTCACGAGAGCCCCAAGCTGGAAACAACCCAAACGTCCAGCTATTGATGGATGGAGACACAAGGTGTGGTTCAGCCACACAATGGCATATTATTCGGCCAAAACAGGAACGAGGTTCTAAGCCACGCCACAGCCATGGGGGAGCCTTGAAGACATAGTGCTAAATGAAAGAAGCCAGACACAAAAGGCCACATATTGTAGGATTTTATTTGTATGAAATGTCTCAAAGAGGCAAATCCACAGACAGAAGGAGATCAGTGGTTGCCAGGGGCTGGGGGAGGGGAAGGAGGGAGGGACTGTGCACAGGGAAGGAGTTCCCTTTTGGGGATGACGGAAATATTCTGGAAGTAAATAGTAACAGTGCAACGCCACGAGTGTACTTTGGAAGGGTGAATTTTATGTTCTGTGAGTTTTGCCTCAATTTAAGCAGAATGATTCTTTCATGTCACCAGGGCTGAGAACCGGGACCGGTGGGAGGCAGCAGATTTCAAAGCAGCCAGCCCAGGGCTAAGTTGGGGTCCAGCATAGAGGCTGTGGGAGCAGGTGTGCCCCTCGCCCTCCCTGGTTGGCCGGGGGGTGGGGGGCATACGTTCTAGTAAGGACCAAGGGATAAACTGGAGCCAGCCAGGGGCAGAAGGGAAGGGAGGTCGCTGTAGACAGTGGGAACACAGGGGAACGCCTAGAGGCATGAAGCAGGAAGGGGGCCCAGGACAGATCACGTGCATGGACAGGAATCTGGATTTGCTCTGAGTGAGGATAAGGGCCTTGACCGCCAGACTGATGGGTTTTAAGCTAGAGGACATGATCGGATTTACTTTTTTAAGAGGCTCCCCCTGGCTGCTGGGTGGAGAATGGGCCAGAGGGAGCTGTGCAGTGATTCAGGGCGGAGGTGGGTGCACATATCCAAACACATTTAGATGGCAGGTTTGGGCCCCTAGCACCCAGGAGGTCGGTGGTGCCATTCACGGAGATGGGGACCGCGTCGGGGAGTGGCAGGGTGGTTTTCGGGACAAGAATGAGCAGTTCTTATTTGGACATTGCAACGCCTCTGAAAAAGCGTTAGACAATGCAGAGCGGGCATTTGAAGTTACACGTCTGGGTCCCCAGGAGAAGCAGGCCTAGAAAGGTAAAGGCAGGCGTGATCTGCATGTGAGCGGGAAAAAGCTGGCCCAGGGAGAAAGGGTAAAGGCAGAAGGGACTGAGACGTGAAAAGATGCTCAACATCACTCATCATGAGGGAAATGCAAATCAAAATCACAATGAGATATCCCCAACCACCAGTAGGAATGGCTAGAATCAACAACCCAAGAAACAGCAAGCGAGCATGTGGAGAAAGGGGAACCCTCTCACACTGCTGACAGGAATGCAAACTGGTGCAGCCGCTGTGGAAAACAGTACACACATTCCTCAAAAAGTTAAAGATGGAATGCCTATATGACCCAGTAATTCCACTCCTGGGTCTATGTCCAAAGAATACAAAAACACTAACTCAACGTTTATTGCAACGGTGTCTACTATAACCGAATCATGGAAGCAGCCTCAGTGCCCATCAATAGATGACTGGATAAAGAAGATGTGACATGGGGGCGCCTGGGTGGCTGAGTAGGTTAAGCATCTGCCTTCCGCTCAGGTCATGGTCCCAGGGTCCTGAGATCGAGCCCCACTTCTGGCTCCCTACTCAGAAGGAAGCCTGCTTCCCTCTCTGCCGGCTTCTCCCCCTGCTTGTACTCTCTCTCTCTGAAAAATAAATAAATAAAATCTTAAAAAATGATGTGATAACTATTATGAAATATTACTCAGCCATAAAAAAGAATGAAAGCTTGCCATTCGCAACAACGTGGATGGATCTAGAGAGTAGAATGCCAAGTAAAAGAAGTCAGTCAGACAAAGACAAAGACCATATGATTCCACTTATGTGCAATTTAAGAAACAAAACAAATGAGCAAAAAATGAGAGAGAGAGAGAGAGAGAGAGAGAGAGAGAAACCAGAGAACGGACTCTAAGTGTAGAGAACACACTGATGGTTATGAGAGGAGAAGGGGGTGGGGGTGGGTGACATGGGTGAAGGGGACGGAGAGTACCCGTGCTCTGGTGAGCAGAGTGATGTGTAGAACTCATACAACACTGTGCGCTAACGATGCTGGAATTAAAATAAAATAGTTCCATGAATTTGAGGAAAACCACTGACTGATTTGGTAAAATAAATACATATTTTTATACCAGCGAGAGAGAGAGAGAGAGATGGGACAGCATGAGCGGACACCCAGAGGCAGGAAGGAGCACTGAGGTGTGGGGAGCCCCAGTGAGGCTGGAACCCACCGGGGGGGGCCTCGAGTGGATGGGACGGAGACAGTCCAGAGAGGTCATCTGGGGCCAAGTCCGGCAGGGGCTTGAAGGCCAAGCTCACGAGTTTAGACCGGATCCCAGGAAAAACAGGAAGAGGTGACTGGGGGCTTGAGCAAGGGAAGGCTGTGAGCGCCAACTTACTACTTGCAGAAGATTCTTCTTCCCCTAGTGTGAAGAGTGCACAGGACAGTGGGGAAGAAGTGAGGGCCAGATTCAAGACGCTCTTTTTTCTCTCAGAGGTCCTCAGCAGGTCACTTGGGTTGGGTGTCCTTAGAGATGGAGAGAAGGGGGTGCTCTGAGAAGTCTTGAAGTAGAATTGGCAGGTACTCAATCGATATATGATAATTGATTTTTGTTGAAATTCATATAACCAGTTAAAGGCAGATCCACGCTGCTGCCTCAGTTTTTCTCTGCCTCAGTTTACCCATAGTAGGTGATAAAAGTCTGCGAACAGGTTTGATGTTTGCATAGGAATTCATATGCAACTGCACATACATTAGCACACTACACATGTGTGTGTGTGTGTGTGTGTGTGTGAGTGTGTGTGTGTGTTGCCCTAAAGGGGAGGCAATGCCTGTCGAAAAGCAATAGGAGCTATTTTTTAATGCAATGCTATTACTAGTAAAGGGGTACTATTTTCCACATTTGTGTTCTGTAACTTCTTCTGGACTGCTTTGATGACATGAAAAGACCTAAAGAGACCACATGTTGGTTTCTGTGGCTTGAGTCTCCGAAGCGCTTCATGGGAAGACTTGTCTGGGTAAGTTAAATAAGGTCCTCTTCCTTTGCATTTGAGGGGCAACTGTTAAGTCCTATTCCTGCAGAGGTTAGGATTCAGAGTAGAAAATGCTGCCTCGGAAATATTACAGACACATAAGTTATTTTTTGCCAAGTGCTTATGCAAATTTCATATTAACTTGACTGAGCACTAGAAGGAAATTTGCAGAACAGTTTCTCACATTAGGAAAACATGCAGGTATAAGGTTTTGCCCCGCTTGACTTGGCACGCAGGCTTCCAGAAGACGGCTTGGTGTTCTGCATTTAGATTTCCAAAGAAGAGGACTCCTTCTCATGATAATGAGACTTGAAACCAAGTGGTGACCCACTGGCATTTTGCACCTGTCTGCGCTTCCTTCCATATTGTTCGCATCGTGACCATCATTACCACTATCCTCACCGTCTGGTGCTTGGTGTGGTAAGAAAACACCTCAAACCCCAAACGGGAATTGTAACAAGAATTTTAAAAAAACAAACAAACAGAGAGATATGAGATTACTGCTCTCTCATGGAAGAATCTGTGGCATAGGATTACAAACTGCTCTGATCAAAGGGTCCCTTCTGGGGGCGAGCGACGCTTCTCCGCGCCTCCGCACCCCATCAGTCGCAGGCTTTTCACTAGAAGGCCCATGCTGGCGTCCGTACGAGGCATGCACTCCTGAGTCTCCTGGAAGAAAGTGATCCACGAAATGCCAGCCTGATCTTGTCACTTTGCAGCCTCACCCCAGCCCCCATTAAAACGACTCAAGGTTCCCAGTTGTGACTGGATACAGTCCGATCTCACCAGCTCTGTGCCTGACCTGATTCCAGCCACCTCAAATTCCCAACGTTGTACCCTCACTCATTGCCAGGTCTTTCTCTCAGGTACTCCCCACTCCCGCCCTCACGTCCCCTATCTATCTGCACCATGGACTATCTTCCTTGAAGTCGGTTCGACCTTCACTGTCCAGCTGGGAGGTGCTCCCCCTTGCCTGCAACTGCCTGTGTCACATGAAGGTATAATTTCTTTCGGTGCTCCCCCTGGTCTGCAACTGCCTGTGTCACATGAAGGTATAATTTCTTGTCATCTGTCTCCTCCCCGCAGGGCCCCTTGGACTTGCTTTTCTCCCTTGCCCTGAGAACAGGGCCCGGCCTACACACATCCCCTCCTTACTACAACCACTGCTACCTCCAACATACATCCCCTGAATCCAAATTCTTCTCTTCAGGGGCATGGCTCCCAGGTGCTCCCTCTAGATAAGGCCAACAGCCATTCCTGTGGACCACTTTCCCTGTGTCTCTGCCATGCTTAAAACCCTTGAGTGGCTTCCCTTTGTTCTCAGGACCAAATCGTTGTCATTAGCATGGCACTCAAGGCTCTGTGTGACCTTGCCTTACTATAAAATCCAGCAGAGGAGAGAATAAGAACACTGTGGAGAGGGAGAGGATACTGAGGGGCAATTGGCTTACAACTCAAAAAATGTGAGGGAACATTGTTTGAGAATCCATTTTCTGTTTACACGTGGAGTGTGTTCCAAAAATTTCCTGCCTATCAGGGACCTGGGTGGGCTGAATATTGCTGGTATAGCTGGTGGTTCCCAGACTTGTGAATTTCACTAGCAAGTAGATTTCTCTTTTCCTTTCTTTCTTTTCCTTCCTTCCTTCCTTTCCCCTTCCTTCCTTCCTTCCTTCCTCCCTTCCTCCCTTCTTTTAATTTAGGGACAGATACAGTTGCCAACTTTTTATTTTGCAAAATAAGCTCATTAAACCAAACACTACCATCTCTTCGTGAAATAAAGGACTTTTGTGTACCACACAAAAATCCATGATTTCAGAATAAAGGTCAGTACTCTTAACTTTTGCGGGGGCGGGGGGGGGACTTGCCACAACAACTACATTTTTCTTATTTTGCCTGGGACCCGTGAAGACTTGCCTCTGGGGAACTGTTGCAGCCCAGGGCGCTCCCCACCCTGCAGCTTGCTGCTTGCATTCCCATTGCTATGCCAGGAGTCTTTGTCTCCAAGTCTGCCTGCACCGTGGGGAGCAGGAGTGGAGAGTGTGGCGTCCCTCTCCCAACTGCTATGGAACCAGGCCCCAGAAACCAGTCTGATTTGAGGGATTAGAGCCCAAAGCTGTGGGAGGAGAGAGGATGCTGCCGAAGGGCCTCTGAAGCTATGGGCATAGCTGAGCAGCCTTGGGACCCTGGGCCAAAGGGTGAGCTTGAGTTGGGACAAAGACTTTGTCCGTGACCCTGCTGGCATGTGAACTCCCTCTCCACTCTGGTGCCCCACAATCAGTGGTGGTGGCGGCGGGGGGGAGGTTTATCAGGAAATGACACTCCTGCCATGGACAGTGGTGCGTCCCAGATGAGTACCTTCAACAGCAAGGAGGGGTTTGTGATAGTGACATACAGCTGTTTTGGAAATTAGAACACATCTCCCTAAGGATATGGTGTGCTGCGGGGGTGGGGGGGCAGAAGGTTGGGAAGTAGCGGAATGACAAGCTAGCCCTCAGAAGCCTACCTCAGGCCAGGGGCAGCCATCCCAGCCCCATCCATGCCTCTCTTACCCCCAGGCCAGCCTGTTGGCCATTGGTCTGGGCACCACTTTCCTGTCTGGGTGAGAGCTGAGGAGAGGTGGGCATTTTGGGAGAGGAGCTTGTCAGGCCACATGGCTTTCCAACTGGTGACAATTTTAAGGAGAGAAGAAGTTCAGGAAGGTGCAAAGAGTAGCAGGAGGGTGGAGTCAAGGGGCTGGTGTGGAATCCGAGGTGGGCTTGGCCAGGAGTTGGTCCCAGCACCCACGTGCAGTGGTAGCAGGGAGTGTCTGTATGTCTGCACATATGGCACGGGATGGTGGTGCATCGAATCCCAGTTTCTAAGCGTCAAATTTCCTGTATGTGAATCAACTCCACGTTCAACCGCAATGTAGTGGAGTAGCAGCTACCTGACTGAGGGGCTCATCAACTTCTGGGTGGGACCTCAGCCTGGCAGGATCAGGGCCTCCGTGCCATCAGCCCTCTGAGAAACACACTAACCTAACTTATAAGAGACTGAGAGACAAACTGGACCCCAGATGAGTCATTATAATAGGGAGAGTTATCTGATATGGTAACTAACCTCAGACACTTGCAGTATTTTGATTAATGGCTTCTTTTTCTTTTTGAATGGGTGGTTTTTGGCACATGGTAAGCATCATCCTTTTCTGTTGGTTCTGATTCCTAGGTCCTCTCCAGTACTCATCCCCTGCTTGGGAGGAGCACACTCTGAAGTCCCACACCATCACCTGTTAATATTCATCCTTGTCATGGCTCAGTTTACTAGAATGAAGGCTGGCAAAGTTTTTTCTGGAAAGGGATACGTGGTAGATACTGTGACTTCGCAGGGTCCATGGTGTCTATTGCAACTACTCATCTCTGGTTTGGTAGTGCAAAAACAGCCACAGACCATACAGAAATACATGGGTTTTGGCTATTCCTACAAAACTTCATGGACCCTGACCTTTGCCTTTTGTATTATTTTTCCCATGTCACAAAATAACCTTCTTTTGATCTTTTAAACCACTGAAAAACACAAAAACCACTCTTAGTTTGCAGGCTATAGGAACAGGCAGGTGGGCTGGATTTGGCCTACTACCCTGAGGCAGAGAATAGTTTTGCTGCGTTGTTACATTGTGGCCACTGGTTTAGCTGGTGGGATCTGGGCAGCTCTACTGCCTGTTTAGCAGGTAAAGTTCCAGTTGGGTGTGACTCTCTACTGCCTGGTGACTGCCTTTTCCTCGCCTCCTCATGCCTCCCCAGTGTAGAGGACTAGATAGGCGCTAGGGTTTGCCCCTCAGAGGTTGCAGGGACTCTCCAGCCCATGATGTCTGGTGCCCTCCTTGTACAGATGGGGCCACCGAGGCCAAGGCACCAGGGAATGGCCCAGAACACCCCTGAGTTGCTGGGAAAGTTGGGGCCATACTTGCAGCCTGGAATTCACGGCTCAAGTTTGCAGTAACCATATTTCTTTAGGTGTTCCAGGACTAAGTTCCAGGACTAACAAGACCGCTTCTGTGCTCACTCTGTCTCAGGTCTCGCACTTTTCACCATATCAGCTAATCCTCCGCACAACCTTATTGGCTCTAGCCATGATCTCAACCCTGTCCGGCTCCAAAGCCCATGCTCTTAGCCATGCACTCACTGGGGTTCCTAGGGGTCCTCCTGCCTCTTTGACACTGTGGGGACTGTAGCTGGTTAACTCCCCCAAATTCAGAGAACCTTCATTTCACTCCTTTTCCCTTATTAATTATTGAGGTGATACATGAAGTTGTGAGAAATACAAAATAGGGGTAAAATGCCCGGAGTATGCCGCGTATATAGTGTGTGTTTAGTAAGGACTAGCTATTTCCGTTAACTCTCCAGCTAGTTAGTGCCACAGGATAAGTACTGCCTGAAAATTAAGGTATTAACTCACTCTTTATACGTTTTGCGTTGCCAGCCGCAAGATTCAGAGCGCCGGCTGGCAGGGGCAGGCTCGACGCCGCCGCTCTGCCACTCCGGAGAGCAGTGGGGCTCACTCTTTGTCCTGGAAAGCCGGCTGCAGCTGGAGCCCTTCTTGAGGGTGCTCACATCAAAGGCTGCGGCGGGCATTCTGTTGGTGAAGGCAGTGTTGGAATCTGATTTCGCCCAGCCCCGGAGATGGTCTCGGTTTGCGGGGCTTTATGGGAAAGGACTGCAGCGCGTCTGTCGATCACCGAGTACAGCGGCGCTGCAGATGTGAACTTGCGCTTTCAGCGCAATCGTCAAAGCCTGCGGGGAGCTGACCCCGTCTCTCCCACTCATCCTCCCTCCCAACCCCCGGGTCTTCGGCGCTGCGGCTCCAAGGTCGCAACCCCCCCACACCCCCAGCGTGCCCTGGCGCCCCCGCCCTTGGACTCATTTCTTCGAGACGTGCCGCTGTTTGCCAACAGCGGGCTGCCACGAAAACGGCTCTTTTCTTTCATCTCCGGACGGGGTTGCCCTACAGTTTCCCGCAGGGATCGGCGAGGGGCCGGGCAGCCAGCCCAGTGAAAAGCGACCTCAGCCCCAGCGACTAGGGCTAGAGCACGGGTGCTGAGTCCCGGGGCCGCAGCTGGAGGGGCTCCCAGGGAACAGCCTTTTACCGGGAGGACGCCAAGTCCAGAAGGGGAAGAGCCCTGTCCAAGGTCACCCGGCTGGCAGAGCGCACCTGCCGTGTGCTCCGGGCCGGGCGGAGTCTGGCGCGCCGAGTGGAAATCCCCGCACGCCCTGGCCGCCCGCGCCTCCGGCTCCTCTGCCCCTGTGGACACACTGCTTCGGGCCCGCAGGCGCGCCCCCGGAGCACCGGGGGGTGAAGTGGCCCGCGGGCAACCAGCCACGCGCGGGCTCTCGCCCCAACGAAGGCCGCCCCACCCCCCGGGAGCCACGGGCCCCGCCCCTCGCTCAGCGATCCCGCCCCCGGGGCTGCAGGCTGGCCCCGCCCCTCGCGCCACAGTCGCAGTCCCGCCCCACCTCACCGGGCCCCGGCCGGGCGCGCCCCGAGCGCGCCCCCGGCGCCAGCGCCTGTGCGCCAGCGCTTGTGCCCCTCCTCCGCCCTCCCGGGGCTGGGCCGCGCGCGCCGGCTCTGGGCGGGGCCCCGCCGTGGCGGCGGGACTCCTCCCCCTGCGGCTCCGCCTCCTCCTCCTCGGTCCCAGCGCCTTCCCGGCCTCCCGGCCTCCCTGACCTCCCCCTCCGGCGCTCTCGCGCTCACTGCGCTCCTCCGGCGCCTCTCCGCCCGCGCTCCCAGCCATGGTGGTGTGGCGCTCGGCTTTCCTCATCTGCCTCGCTTTCTCCTTGGCCTCTCTGGTCCAAAGAGGTAAGGCGGGCGGGGGGCGCGCGGGGACCCCGCCCTGTGGGCCGCAGGGCGGGAGCTCGGCGCCTCGCGGCCCCGTGCTGCGCATGAGCGGCCCGGCCCCCGCCTCGCGGGCCTGCGGCGGAGGCTGCGGGCAGGTGGGCGGGGCTGTGCGGGGCAATGGGGGTGCGAACCCCCGGCCCGCGGGGACTCTGACCTTGCCGCGATCCGTGTGGTCGGAGATGGGGGACCGAGCTAGAAACAGCGGAATAAAAATCCCATTTAAAATCCTGCACAAGGTGTCACCACTGGTGACAACAGCTGTCCCCAGGAGATTGCCGCTGGGAAAATCTTGAAGAGAGCGCACTCATTCCCTTGAGCGGGGCCTCTCAAAATGTGTTTCGAGGCCACCTACCGCAGAAGCACCTGGGGAGCTTCCTGGGCGCATTCTTACCCCCTTTTGTCAGGATCTCTGCGGGGACGGGATGGTGGGGGGCAGCGATCTGCTGTTAAGTCTGACCAGCTCCCCAGGTGCTTCTGGTGCCCGGGGTGGGGGGTAGGGAGCATGGGCGACTTTTGCCAAGGAGGTGGAGAGAGAAATGCTGTTGAATCAAGGGAGCAAGTTTCCTAAACCCTCAGTACTCGGACTGTGGCCCAGGGCCTTCATAGGCATCACCTGAGACTTGTTGGGAATGCAGCATCTCAGACCCCGCCCCAGACCGACTGAGTCAGATTCTGCATTTTAAGCAGATCTCCGGGTAATTCGCAGGCACATTTAAGTTTGAGAAGCATCTTAGGATAAATGCAGTGCGTGGTTAAAAATAGGCCCTCCGACGTGTACAGACAGAATCTTCTTACACTTATTTATATCCCGTCTCCACATCAGAAAGAGGTTTGAGGAAAACACTGCAGTTGAACACAGAGTTATGCTCTGAGCTCCCTGACGAGGAAGGCAAATTCAGCTCGTGAAAAACATGAGCTCAGCAAAAACAAAACTTTGTCCTCGTGTTAGGTTCTAGTGAGATTTATGTTACTTATGGGGAACACTGGAAAACAGTAGGCAGTCTCAGGCAGTTTTGCAAAAGATGTGGAAATGTTTCTCATGTGGGCAGCCCTTCTGGACTTGCTACAAGAAGAGCCATTCAGTATTCTGCAAAGGTGTCAGGCTCTGTTCCAGACACAGATGATGCAGCAGCGAACAAGACTAAGACTGTCTCTTCATGGACCTAATGTCCTGGTGTGTGGGGGGTAGAAGACAAACAAGAATGTCACAATCTCCGTAATACATTGTCAGTGCCACGAAGGAAAATAAAACAAGTTACAGGGCTGTTGAATTTTCCGTTTCATTTTGCTTCTTGGGAGTTAACATTTTAATTTTGTTATGATGCATTTGTGGGAAAAAGTCTGGTCACTTGATTGGCTCACGTTGAAAGTGGAAGTGCAGAAAAGTTAGAAAAATGATATTCCCTTCAAGGATACCTTCTGGAAGTCTTCACCATGGTACGCACATTGAGAAGGGGAGGAAGGGAAATCAGCAGGTCTCTGATTTTCGCCATCACAGGTTATACTACATGCTTTAGGAGGTGGCAGAGGAAATTTACAGATGAAATGGAGGCCCAGGGAAGAGGGAGGTAACTTGCCTCAGGTGGCAGAGCTAAGATTTGACCCCAGGCTTGTCTGATTGCACAGTCCTGCTTCTAAGCACCTGGAGGCCGCGCTCCTGCCTTGGGAATGTTCTCTGAACCTTGCCTGGTTTGCTTGGCCCTATTTTGCGCAACAACAAAGGCATCTTGAGGGGAACAGGAGTGTGCGAGGCACCTCACAAAGCTTGGTGGTTATAGTTGCCTCAACAGTTTTGCTGGTTAGATATTAGTGCAGGGACCCTGGTCACATAGCTTGGAAGAGATTGAGCCAGGATCCCACCCGGATAAGACGACTACTTAGTGATCTTCTTGATTGTAATTCAGAGAACTGAACCGGAGGAACCTTTTGCTTCAAGGTGGGGAACTTGCTTTGTGGCTCTTTTGTGCAAAACAACATGACAAATGTGGGCTTTGAATTGCTGCTGCTCTGGGAGTCTGGACAGTTGCAGTTTGAGAGCTGCCTCTCTTGGAGCCTCACAGTGGTGGAGTGGGTGGGCCTGTGCAAGAGCCATTTTATACCTGGTCCCAGTCCTCAGTAGTGACCTGTGACCGAGAAAGACCAGCAGCCCTCAGCACACAGAACTCGAAGCATGATTCATGAAATTCCCTCGGGCTCTGGCAAGTTGAGACAGGCTTCAGGCTTCCAGGAGTTTAAAAGCGTGGTTACCAAGTCATCCCTGTTCTAATTTGGGAGGTCTATTTAGTCCAGTGTGTATTTTACTAGTTCTGAAAAAAATCCTCTGATGACAAGTATGGTGCCTGTATTCACCTACAGAAATAGGAAGCTGATCTCTTGTGCAGTGAGGAGAGGAGTCTCCAGTGGTGCAGGTGGGCAGTAATGATAATAGAGTTTCCATTTCCTGAGTGCCTTGCATGTACTGGGCCTTCAGTGCACCACCCACATGGACCCCTCATAACCACCCGGAAGGGTTGGCACCCTGACCCATCTCCTTTTCTCATGTCCTTTATGGGCACTCACATATGACCTTGAAAAGTAACTTGGTGGTGGGGCGCCTGGGTGGCTCAGTTGGTTGAGAATTCAGCTCTTGATTTCGGCTCAGGTTGTGATCTCAGGGTTGTGAGATGGGGCCCCGCGTTGGGTTCCACACTTGGAATCATCTTGGGATTCTCTCCCCTTCTGCCCCTTCCCCCAAGCTTGTGCGTGTATGTGCGCATGCTCTCTCTCTGAAATAAATAAATAAAATCTTTAAAAAAAGTAACTTGGTGGTAACCCGTTTCCCAGATGAAAAATGAGCAGCCCAGCGAGCTTTAGGACTCGAACTCAGGATTCACAAATGTAGATGCCTCCAGGAATGGGGCAGGTCACAGACACATGGAAAGTAGCTGAGAATAAGGGTGACGAATGTGTGGGCAAGCCACTGGCTGCTGAGTACCTGCCCCCTTAAAGAGAAGGAGCCCAGCTGACGGAGGGAGAGTGCAGGCTTTGGAGCAAGCTTGGCCAGCGCTACTAGGAGTGAGTCATTTAATTGCTGTGTGCTTCAGTGTCCTCATTTGTATAATGGGGATAACCACAACATCCACTTCATGGGGTTGTTTGGAGGACTGAATACAGATGGATGCCCCAGTGACCTCTGTTAGTAATTATTATTCACGTTACCTAAAACATTCCAAGCCATGTTTTAAAATTTAAAAATACACAGTGCAGACCTAGAAAATAATATGCGAAGTGAAAGAAGCCAGACACAAAAGCCCACATATTATCCCATTTATATGAAATGTCCAGAGTCGGCAAATCCACAGGGACAAAACAGTAGATGAGTGAGTGGTCACCAGAGGCTAGGGGTTGGGGGTGGGGAACTGAGGAACAAGGAGGGATTGATGAGTGAGTGCAGTTTCCTTTTGGGCTGATGAAAATGTTCTGGAACTAGATAGAGGTGATGGTTGCACAAGCTTGTGAATGTCCTAAGAACCATTCAGTTGTAGGGTGCGCTGTACGGTGCATGACTTATACCTCCATTTAGTAAAAATTCGCTGTAGTTCAAGCAAAACAAATGAGAGTCGGGGCAGCCTGTGGTCCCCGGGTTGGGGTTGGTCGGGAGGGGAGAGAGGAGAGCAGAGGGGGTGCCACGTGCCCAGGGCCCTGAGAGGCGAGGCTGGGGTCCCGGCAGAAGCCCCGCAGGGGGCCTACTCTGGATACTGGGTATGAGCCAACCAGGCCACAGGGGTGCGTACAGGCTTGGCCCAGAGCTGCATCACCCCCGAGTGTGTACAGGGCAGTCATTGCCCTGGACTGACAGGGTCTGGGGACAGTTGGCCTTTTAGTGTCACATGTTTTGATTGGTTTTCGGTCCCTTCCTTGCTGTCACAGGTCACATCCCCACCCCCTCTGTCATTTTGGACGCGAGGGAGCTCCAACATGTTTATTTAACCCCTCCCCCCAACAATGCCCTGAGAGCCAGCCTCTGGCCTCTGCAGGGACTGAGGAAGGGGCTGAAGCTATTTCCAGTAGAGATGGGGATCCAGTAGATCCCTCTCTCTCCAATAGTGAGAGGAGGCCTTTTGGCTGCTCAGAGGGGCTTGTGGGGAGGAGCCGGTTTGGGTTCTGGTGAGTTCAGGAAAGAGACCTTCCAGGTGCACTGAGTTTCTAGGCTCTTCCACCACCTGGTGTTGGTGCTTTTCCTGCTGTGTGTCCACTCCTTCCTCTTTGCCCTTGGCATGTAATCCTCTGCTTGGAGAGGCTTGGCCGCAGGGGTCCTGTCTCCCAGCCCAGGCTCTGCTCTGCCTGAGTCTTGCTCCTAAGTCCCCTGATCGGTCAGCCTTGGCTTGCCTCTAAAAGCTTAAAGTCATCCTAAATGTGTCCTAACCAAAACGTGTGGGAACTGCGTGGACGAAAGTAGGTGTTCCGAACGGAGAGGCGGAGCTGTGCTAGGCTCCCACGGAGGGCCATGCCCTAATCTCTGGCACCTGTGGCTGTCAGGTTCCGAGTAAGGGAGAGTTGTGGTAGCTACTCAGCGGCGTTTGAGTGAGATTCCCCCGGGTCATCGTGGCCAGCTGAAAGACAGGGATCCTTTAAATAGGGGAGATAGAGGCAAAGGCGCTAGAGCGAGTCAGCGGAGAGTGACATGATAGAAGATTTGACCCAAAGATGGAGGGGCCAGGAGCCAAGAGATGTACACACACCCTTGAGAAGCCGGAAAAGGGGGTGGACTCTCCTGAGAGCTTCCAGAAGGAGCACAGTCCTGCTGACACCTTGCTTGTAGCCCAGTGAGACCTGTGTTGGACTTCTAACCTCCAGAACTAGAAGATTAAAAAAAAAAAAAGTGTTTTAAATCTGTTGAAATTTGTTGTAGCAGCAACAGCAACCAACAGAAAAACGAAGGGGTAGCTACTAGCCTGCTCTTCATTCATTGGAAAAACTAGCTTGTGAGGTTTCCTTATATCGTTCTGATTTGCAGCCTTAAGTCAATCCCCACTGTGCACTGAGGGATTGCGGGGGTGTTCTGGGTGTGCCAGTGGGTGCTAAGAATCCCCTCCAAGGGCCTGGGGGGACAGCTACATTCCTTAGGCTCGGGTTTGGTGTTTTAAAAACTGCTTCATGAGGCAACTGGAGCTGGGGCTGCCGTGCCCACTGCCCAGAGGCCTTTTCCATCTCCCCAGTCCTGAGGGCTGCTTGAAGCAGAGTGTGGTCTGGGCCCCCAGGACAGACAGAGGGTTTCTTTCTTTCTTTTCTTTCCTTTCTTTCCTTTCTTTCTTTTCTTTCTTTTCTTTCTTTGATTTTATTTTATTTGTCAGAGAGCGAGCGAGCACAGGCAGACAGAGAGGCAGGCAGAGGCAGAGAGAGAAGCAGGCTCCCTGCTGAGCAAGGAGCCCGATGTGGGATCGGGCTGATCAGGATCATGACCTGAGCTGAAGGCAGCTGCTTAACCAACCGAGCCACCCAGGCGTCCCCAGACACAGGGTTTCGATCTGGCTAAGCCACTGGGCCATGCCTGCCCCTTTGCTGAGGAGGAGGGAGCCGCCAGCTGTCCTTTCTCACCGCCCCTGCCTCTGACTCCTTAGGAGCAGCTTTAAAACCAACCAAAATACTTGGAGAACTCTGGTTGATTTCCTTTTTTTTTTTTTAAGATTTTATTTGTTTATTTGACAAACTAGGCAGAGAGGCGGGAGCGGTGGGGGGTGGGGTGGGACAATCAAGCTCCCTGCTGAGCAGAGCGCCCCATGTGGGGATCCTTCCCAGGACCTTGAGATCATGACCTGAGCTGAGGGCAGAGGCTTTAACCCACGGAGCCACCCAGGTGTCCCTGTGGTTGATTTCTGCCGAGAGCGGTGCCCCTGCTCAGTGAACATCTGTTTAAAGGAGAGGCTAGACGACATCTGGCTGGCAGTGCCAGGTGGTTCATTTGGAATTGCTTTCCAAGTTAGAGACGGTCCCCTCAGCAGGAAATACTGTTGCAGTGTGGAATTCATTACCACCAAAATAGTGCCCAGGCATGGGCTCATTTTGACATTCTTCTTTTCATTTTTATTGCTGTTTTCAGCTAGCCTGGGGTGGCGGAATTAACACAGAGCCTGCGTTCCAGCGTGGCCCCACCGTTTGCTGGCGACATTTGCCTTATCTGCACCAGGAGGCTGCTGATCTCTGCTTTTGTTGGCCCCGCAGAATTGTGGGGAGTAGCCAAGTCATTGCAAATGCAAACAGGTGGTGTGTGGTCAAGGTATTAGGAAAGTTAGGTTCCCCAGACAGGCCGAGAAGGATAAAAGGCTGCCTGCCTAAGGGGGTTCTATAAGAATTCATGAATTCATGAGCAGGGCCCAGCGTCTGAATGAGCAGAAACAGCTCTAATTTAGGGGCTCTTTATAGCCCTTTGGCTGCCTACAGAGTTCTGGCTGTTTGACAGGAGCGATTGCTTTTTTACTTTTCATCATTCATTCATTTGGCTCCGCACGCCAGCTTGAAATGTAAAAATCCAAAGCAGTGCCTAAAAACAAACAGAAACCACGTTTTAATCTTCTGTTCATCACCTACAGTATAGCACGTGGGCTTGTAGTTTGGGGCTCCCGTTCATTTCTTCCCAACACTTTGCTTCCCACCCCTCCCCTGAACGTGCCCCTGGCCAGGGTCAGCAGTGGGTTCCTGTTGCTAAACCTGAGGGACACCTGCCACCCTCTGATCACCCCTCCCCCCTGAAGCACTTGTCCCCTCTCTGAGGGCTTGTCCCCTCTCTGAGCTCTGGGCCTGGGGGAACGCCTCTGATGGCATCCTTGGTGGACTTTTTTATTGCTTTTTTTTTTTTTTAAGATTTTTATTTATTTATTTGACAGATCACAAGTAGGCAGAGAGGCAGGCAGAGAGAGAGAGGAGGAAGCAGGCTCCCCACTGAGCAGAGAGCCCGATTTGGGGCTGGATCCCAGGACCCTGGGATCATGACCTGAGCCAAAGACAGGCTTTAACCCACTGAGCCCCCCAGGCACCCCCTTGGTGGACTTTTTAACCTACACTTGTTTCCCAGATGCTTTTACCAGCTTCGTGGCTTGAAATTAAATTCCGTCTGTGTGCTTGTGATTCTTCGGTTTCTATCCCCAGCTGTGATAGCTCTTGGCCTCCAGGCGCATTCAGCATCTCTGAGGTGGCCGGGGCACTGCTAGTGTTTAGGTTACTGAAGTCCTTCCAGTTCAGGTCATGCCACCCAGCAATGGAATCCTGGCCCTTCCCCTAGCATCCCCGGACCTCCCCATCCTTTCCCCAAATCTGGCAAGCATGGGGATCATGCCCTGTGCAGCTGTGTTAAATTCTTTTGACTATTACCCCTGCGAATAGGCATCTCAGAAGGGCTCACGTGCGTACGTGAACTTCTGCTCATCCCCTCCAGCCTTCTCCCACCTGAGTGACTGGCAGCCCCATCTTGCTGGTGGCTCTGGTTGCTCCTCCAGGGAGGAGAACCCCACGTCTGATCTGTCTGCAGACTAGGCTGTGATCACCCTCAGAATGCTTCAGACTCCCTCCTCTTCTTCCCTCTTCCCTGGCTCCCTGTCTTAGCTGGGCACCATTCCTCCTCTTGGGAGCCCCTGGCAGTGACCTCCCGATTGGTGCTCTAGAGTCCACTCCTGCCCCCTACAGTTCAGTCTCCACCCCGCAGCCAGGTGACCTAGAAACCGGAGTCCTCTTGTCCCTCTGCCCAGAACCCTCTGATGGCTTTGAATTGTAATGAAAATAAAGTGCAGACCCTTACTGTGGCCTCCAAGTCCCAACGGAGTGGGGCCACCTTGTTCTCTGGCCTCATCTCTCACCCCTGCCCAGGGCTGGCCTCTAGTGGGCCTCTAGTACTTCTCCCCAAGTAGGTGCATGTCCTCTCCCTCCCTGCCTCTCAGATGCCCCCACCTCAGGCTGTCCCTGGCCCCCCCACCGGAACTGGGCAGAATATCCCTCTGTCTCCAGCCAGCCTGAGTTTGGTATTTTCTGCCTGCTGCCTTTCCCACTGTCTTGTCTCTGCCACTAGACTTTTGCTCCATGAGGAAAAGGACTTGGTTTTTGTCTGCTTTGTCACTAGTATCTAGAACGATCCCTGGCACAAGGACTGTTGCTTGCACACAGCAACTGAACATGTAATTAAAGGGCTATTTGCAGAATCTGGGCCACATTAGGGGAGACCAACAAAGGGTGATGAAGCAACATGGGGAATGTTTTCCATCAGGGACTTCAAGGGGGTGGGAGGGGATCCTGGCGTCCTGGGTAGTTAGGGCTGGAGGAGCTGGATAGGCCTCCTGCAGGGCGGAGCTCAGACAGTAACCATGGCAAATATTCCCCCAGCCCACCTCCAGGCCTTGCTTCTGCCTCCCGTGACTAAACCTGTGGGTCCTGAACTGTGTACGCAGGCGCGCTGGGGCACGGCCGTGAACTCGGGGTGATGCTGTAGATGGTTTTAAGTTTTGAGGCACACGCATCAGTGTGTGTCAGATCCCACACTAGCCACCACTTTAAATTGGTCGGAACTAAGTAAACAGAGCTGTTAGGTGTTTCTTTGGGTCTAGGGGTGCTGTGTTCTAGAAGACACATTAGAAGATCGTCAGCCCCTTTCTCACCAGGCTGAAAGCTGTAAGCTCCTCGAAGGCAGGTGAGTGCCCCCTACTGCCAGGTCCTGGCTCAGACAAGGCCTCCCTGGCACTCAGGTCAGGTTGGCTGCAGCGCACGGGGTCCCTTAATGTCTCATGGCTTTTCCACATTGAGAATTGCAGGCCTGATCTCAGCTGATGGACACTTGGACCATTTCTACTTTTTGACCATTGAGCTTCGTGTTCTTGTGAACATTGTGTTGAAGGCTTCAAACACCCTTTTTTGTTTCTGTGAGGTGTGTGCCTGGCCTTTTCTGACTCAGCCTGGGAAGTCCCGCGATAACCCGTCTGCTGCATTCTGTAGGCTGTGCGTCACTTAAGGGTGGTCCAGATTGAAGGTGAGAACATCTACCCCCTTCTTGTTGGAAGGATGTCAGAGAATTTTTAGCTATGATTTCAAACTGTCACACGAATCTCCTGGGATTGCAAGGTCCCAGATGAAATGCTGCCTCCTCTGTCTTCTGGTTCTTTAGGGAATCCTGAATCCTGAATCCTGAATCCTGAATCCTGGTTGATAGCTCTGAGTCTGCCTCTTCATTCCCTCTGCTGTCATGTCCTTGGCTCTCAAGGTGTTGCCCCGGGGATGGGGATGGATGTCCAGGCTTGACTGGGCCTTCTTGGCACAGGCTTTCCCCACGGGAGGGGGAGCACAGCACCCAGCCTGCAGCTCCCCAGGAAGTGCTTGCAGAGTGGGACATTCAAGGGCTTTGGATGATTTCATTAAGGTAGGGCAGCCCGGGGCATTTGCTGTGCCCCCCCCCGGCTATTTTTCTTCTTTTTCTTTTAAAAATATTTTACTTATTCATCTGAGACAGATACAGAAAGGGACGGAGAGCATGAGCAGGGGGAGAGGCAGAAGGAGAAGCAGACTCCCTGCTGGGCTGGGATTTCAACGTGGGGCTCGAGCCCAGGACCCCGAGACCCTGACCTGAGCTGAAGGCAGATGCTTCACCAAGTCAGACACTCCGGCGCCGCTGCCCTGCCGCGGAGGGATGCACACTTTCTGTCTGGGGCGGAGGCGCTGTTGATGTTTCCATGGGCTCGGGCAGGCTATTTAAACAGCATCCCTGGCTTCTAACCTCCCCCCCCAAATCTTGCCAACCCAGAATGATTCCAGACATTGCCCAATGTCCCCAGTGGACAGAACTGTCCTGGATTGAGACCCACTGCCCTAGAGACCCACATACTCTTTGTAATTCCATCCTCTGTTCTCAGTGCTCCTCACGAGTCCCTGAAGTTTTCTGTTCTCGTGCTGTTGCTTCCGGATAGACGTGTTGGAGGAGATCCGCCCACAGCCAGTCTGTGGTTGGCCTCAGCTAGAGCTGACTCTAGGCTCCTCCGTGACCTTGAGCTCAGCTAGAGCTGACTCTAGGCTCCTCCGTGACCTTGAGCTCAGCTAGAGCTGACTCTAGGCTCCTCCGTGACCTTGAGCTCAGCTAGAGCTGACTCTAGGCTCCTCTGTGACTTGAGCTCATCCTAGTTACATCAGATCTGTCCCTAGTAGCCTTAGGGAGTTGCCGTCTGCCCGGATTTGCACAGATGGCTCAGCCCGGCTGGTGCATTGCTCCTCACTAGTCGCACTTTTAGATGGGGGCCTTGTCTTTTTAAATACATCTTAGGATTTTCTGAGAACCAGTGAGGAAAAAACAGAAAAATGAGCCAAAGACTTGACTAGGCCAGTCATAAAAGAGGAAATCAAAAAGGACAACAAACATGAAAAGATGTTTAACCTCATTAGTCACCAGAGAGCTGCGAATCAGACTATGATAAGATAAAATTGCATGCCCTCCAGAAGGCTAAAAATGATAAGCCTGACAACACCAGGTGCTTACATGGTCATGGGAGTCATGTGTGTTCTTCATGGTAAACTTGGGAAGTGCAGGGAAGTGTGGAGCAAATGCTACCTCCAGAGCCCAGGGCTGGGCAGTGTTCCCATATTGGAATGTGGTATTTCAGTAGTATTTGTTCTGCAGAAATACCTATGGCACATGATTGGCATTGAACTGTGTGCACAGCTTTTACCTTTATTGGGAAATGGAGATACAGAGAAGTGAGGTCTCTAACACTAACACGCCTAAAGTGAAAATCTCTGTTCTCACCAAGCAGATTGAGAAACAGAATGTTGACAATACCCTGTGTGCCCACTCTTGATCCCAGTCCCCTCTCCCCGACAGAGGTGACCACCAGCCTGATTTTTGTGCATTTTATACTTCCACCACCTATGTATGTGGCCCTAAATAATACAGTTTAGTTTGGCCTGTCTTTTAACCTCACAGAAACGGAATCACACTGTGTGTAGGCTTTGGTGTTTCGCCTCTTTCCACCCACACTGCTAATGAGGTGTGTGTGTGTTTGTAGTTCTTTCGTGTCACTTTCTGCCGTGAGCGTTCTTACGCAGATGGGCAAAAGTGTCTCTGGAAAGTGACTTTCCCAGACTGTGGTCTGGGGACCCTTGGAGACGTTTTCAGGGGGGTCCACGAGGTCTGTTTTCGTAACAACACTTAAGGTCTTTTCTCATGAGTGTGCACTGGCATTTTCCAGAGCTGATGTGACATGCGGCATCAGTGCTCTGAGGGCTAATGGGATGTGTTTGTGTTGTCCTGTGTTCTAAAGTTTCTCAGCTTTAATTTCGAATATCCTAAATATCAATGAATATAAGCCACTTAAGCATGAGATCTTTGAGATTCTTGAGTTGTTAGTGTATACACTCTTAGAGCTAGTTTGTGTTCTAGCACACGTGTGGCCTTCGTGCCTCTTTATGGCCAAGTAGGATTCCTCAGTGGCGTAGCATTTTGTTCAGCCGTTCGTCAGTTACAGACGTTTGGGTTTCCGCTTGTCTCCTATGAATACTGCAATAACCATTTACGTACGTGTTTTGTGTGCACTTAAGTTTTCAGTTCTCTTGGGTGGAATTGCGAGGCCATATCGTAACACTGTTGGACTGTTTAAGCAACTGGCAGGCTGTTTTTCAAAGCCGCCATATCATTTTACATTCCCACCAGTGGTCTGTGTGGGTTCTGGTCCCCTCATTCTTGCCAACACTTTTATTTCATTGTGTTTCTTTCTTTCCTTTTACTTTTCCTTTTTTTGGGGGGGGTCGTTAAGAAAAAGCCTTCTAATGAGTGTGTGGTCGTGTTTCATTGTGGTTTTGGTTTGCGTTTCCCTAATTACTAATGAAGTTGAGCATCCTTTAACGTGCTTGTTGGATCATGTCCTTGAGTGAAAGTCCAGCACAGAGGGTGCTAAACTGGGCACCAGGAGGCCCAGAGCTCAGCTTGACCCTGCCCCGGCTCACAGTGAGGGCTTCACGTTTCCTTCCTTGCTTCTGTCCCCTCGTCCGAGAACCTGCTCAAGGTTGCGTTCATCCTGCCCTTTCTCCGGTACTTCCTCCTCCTCTCCCTTGGTTTCTCAAACTGGAATGGGGCTCATGTTGTCTGCCCCAACAGTCTACCAAAAGGTTTCGCTAAGGCCACCAGGGTAAATGCATTTTTTAAAGTTGACTATCGAGGGCGTCTGGGTGGCTCAGTCAGTTAAGCAACCTCCCAGCTCAGATCACGATCCAGGAGTCCAGGGATCGAGTCCCGCATCGGGCTCCCAGCTCCGCGGGCAGTCTGCTTCTCCCTCTGACCTTCTCCCCTCTCATGCTCTCTCTCACTCTCTCTCTCTCTCAAATAATTAAAAAAAAAATCTTTAAAGTTGACTATTGAAATAGCAGGTCCCAAACCATTGATGCCGGTGGCCCGTCTCGGGGTGTGGAAAGAGAAGGAAGAGCACGAGTCTTCTCCTTCCTGTAGGCTTCTTTGGGAATATGCATACAGGGCACCGCTTGAATCAGTTGGGCGGTGAGCAGCCAATGCAAGGAGGGGGGCATGGAGCAGATCAGTGAAAATGGGTGGTGTGAAATGTCTAGACTAGTGACGCCCAGACCGGGGGCCCCAGACTGGATTGACTCTGGGGATGAGCATGGTCTGTAGACAGCAGTGATGCAGCTGGGTCATTCATGTACTGCAATTTAAAATGTATTTAGATGTTGTTCTAATTTAAACATAGGATGAATTTTGGAATCTGATAGAGCAGGGCTTTCTTTTTTTTAATTAACTTATAATGTATTATTTGCCCCAGGGGTACAGGAGAGCAGGTCTTTCTTAAATGACTCTTTTAAAAAATGACTTGTTTCCCCATGTGTTCCATCCATACATACTAGTAAAATACACCGTAGGGTCAACTTTTCATATTAAAAAAAAAGCCCATTGGGATTTCCATTGGAATCGCATTGGCTTTTGAAGAGCCAGGGTTTTTTTCTTTTTTCTTTAACAGTATTGAATTTTCCCATCCAAACACAGGGCTTTCCTCTCTAGTTCTTTGTTCTGTGTGGTTTTTGTTTGTTTGTTTTTACTTTCTTCGTGTTTGTAATTCACATTTCCTGTTACTAATTCCCAAGTACTTTACAGCATATACTCCTGTTGTAAATGGTCTCTCCTTTTCCCATTGAGTTTCCTAAGTGATGGTGGTTGTCATCTGACAAAGCTGATTTTTGATTATTTTCATTACCAGCAAGCTTCCCAAACCCTCTTCTAATTTAATTTAGGTTTTCTCTTGCTGACTAATTTTTGAAAATTCATATAGTTTTAGAATAATATTCTTTTAGTCCAATTGAATATAAGGTCCATAAAGACAAGATTTGGCGGGGGTGGTGGTGGTGGTGGTGTCTGTTTTGTTGACTGTTGTATTCCCAGGACCTCGCACAGTGTGGGGCACATAAAAGGTGTTTATAATATTTGTCAAACGAATGAGAGAGAGTCCATGAATAAAGCCAGGCTTTTGCCTCCATGAACAAGAGCTGTAAAAACTTTGATCATATTCTTAAGCGTGCAAGTCCCCTCTTAGGGGAAGAGAGGCCAGATTCATCTCTCCCTTCTTCATGCCAGTGTTGGGTACCAGAAGACATCGGGGCAGCACCTCTACATAGACCTGAGGGGCAAAGTGTGGGATCCGAGTTGTCCTTCTCCTAGAGAGGTGAAACAAAGGCCTTCTGAAAAGCATAACGCTTTCTGGACAGAAATGTCAACAGCAGCTTTCTTTGTATTTCCCAAACACGGGCGTCACTACAGGTGAACACACCGGGGAGTACTACTCAGCAATAAAAGGGAACAAGCACTGACCCGCCACGCCCTGGCGGACTCTCAGAGCCGTGACACTGCGCAAAAGAGCACCTACTGCGTTATTCCCGTTCTGCAACATTCCCAAATGTTGTTCTAGAGACGGAGAACAAATCAGTGGTTAGGGGCAGGTGAGAAGGGAGAGGGAAGGTGAGAGAAAGGTGGGTAGGGTTCCAGAAGGGCAGCACGAGGGCGCTGTTGTGGCCGTGGAACTGTTGTTTATCTTGACTTATGGTGATGGTCCATGCAAAGGTACACCTATGAGAACACTGTATGGAATTAATAAATCCACCCATTGAGAGCAAATGAAGACAGGAAAACCGGAATGAGATGAGTGGATTGTGTGAATGTCGACATGCCGAGTGTGACTGGGCCACAATTTTGTGTAATAGGACTTTGGGGAGAAAGGCAAAGTGTACACGGGCCCTCTTTGTATTCTTTCTTATAACTCTATGTGAATCTATAATCATCTCAAAAATTACAATTAAATGTGATGCTTTTTAGGAGCGACATATTCGCTCAGGAACCCTTCTGGAGACATCTACTTAATAATGCAAAACAGTCAAGCAAGAGGTGGTTCACAATGATTCGGAAAAGGGGAGGGCAAGAAAGGGAGGAGTTGGCAGTACGCCCTTTCAACAGGTCTCAGGCCCCCAGGTCCTCCACCTCTGCTCCCAGAGAATGTCCGCTCACCTTTCCGAACCCAGCTCCCCTGCCACCCTTCCCTGACGCCCGCCAGGCAGTGTGAGTGACCTCCTTTGTGGACGTCTTTGCCTTCAGTGTTTGGTGAGTAAGTCCTCCTGTGCTAACTTTCTGGTTAACTTTCACTGAAGGATTTTCCTTTATAGGAAAGCTCCCCGGGTCATTGGGAAAATACGATTAAGCAAGACACAGCAGCCCCTGGAAGTACACTCTGTTCATGTTTGGCCCGTCAGGCTTGGGCCCTGGTTAGAGGCCAGATGTATTTATAGTGAGCAAGAGCTCTACCCTATCCCTCCTCTTCACGCCCTGGTGCTTGCTTGCTTCTCGCTCTTTCTCCCTCTCCATATTACGCAGGCCAGCGGTGGATGGAAGACCAGGCACCTGGACTCCGGTCCGGTTCCCCGTGGTGTCTGAGTAGAATCACTGTCACACCGGCTTCGCCGGGAACATGTCATCTTGAAATGCAGTTTCACTTTTTATGGCTTTAAAAAAAAAAGGGAGCTACGATTCACGTCTTATAAAATTCACCCCTTTAAAGCGTACAGTTCAGTGGCATGTGGGACGCACACAGAGTTCGTGTGAGCATCCCCTCTGTCTAGTTGCATGACTTTTGCATCACCCCAGATGCAGAGGGGAGGCCAGGAGCCATCATTTGGCACGCCACGTCCCCCCCTCACCGACCCTGGCCACCACTAAGCAGCTCTGCGTGTCTAGGCACGTACCTATTCTGCATGTGTTGTAGAAATGGAGTTGTGCAGTGTGTGGCCTTTTGTGTCTGGCTGCTTTCACTTAGCGTAAGGTTTACCAGGCTCTTATAGGCTGTTGCGTGGCTCAGGCTTTTGTTCCTTTTTGTGGCCAGATAATATTCCATTCCCAATAGAGTCCTTCTCTGCGAGGACACCCCTTGTGGTCGCCTTGGCTGCCGATATTCCCCCAGGGCCGAGACCAGAGCGGGGCACCGTGTCAAGCTCATCGATAAGCATTTCTTGGATGAATGAAAGGAAGTTGCTGGTTTCCCCCTAGGGTCTGGTGATTGTTGGTGTCTGCTCAGTGGAGACTCAGCTGAGATTCCTCTCCCCGGGGCTGGGAGGTGGACTGCAGGCCAGGAGGTTGGGAGCAGGCACAGTGTAGAGAGTGAAGGGCCACGCGCGCGGGGCTGTGGGTGGTCAGCGAGTCGGCGAGTCGGCGAGTCGGCGAGCAGGCTGGGGCGGGCCGGGTCCCCGGTACGCTTGGGCTGCAAGCTCCTCCTCACCGACTTGCTCCCTTTCTTTTGAGGGGAGATGTCCCCCTTCTCTGCGGTGAGGGGGTGGGTGTGCGGAGGACGCCGAGGGGAGTAGCCAGTAGGCCCCTCCCCCTTCCTTTTCTAAGTGTCCTCTGGCCCTGACTTGAAGGGGGGGTGGGGCTTCCACCCAGCTTCTGCCTCTCCTTCTGGGGAGCTGACGTCCTCTTGAGCTTGGGTCCTTCCAGCCACAAGCTTCGTATGCCTTTCCACTTGTCCAGGTCTTCTTTTCTGTGCTTCAATAGTGTTTGGTTTCTTTTCTTCTAGTGTAGTTCTTAAGTGTCTCTCTTTTGGAGGTGCAGCCGACACACACGAAAATGCTCCAGTATTCAGATTTTCACTTACACCTCAGTAAAAGAAATCCTTGAGAATCTTACTAAAACCAAGTACACAAAAAGTTTTAAACTTCTCTTTGATTGAGGTATAGGTTACATCCAGTGAATGCTCAGTCATCTTACAGCCCCCCCCAGCCCCACAGCCCCACACCAAGCAACAGTTGATCTGATCTGATCTGATTTTTATGCCCTCGGTTGGTTTTGTTTCTTCTCGAAATCATAGAAATGGCACCATACAATATTTACTCTTCTGTGTCTGATTTTTTTTCCCCACACAGCATAATGTTTTCAGGGTTGTAGAATGTATCTGCAATTACTTTTCCTTGATGAGTGTCCCTGTTTTGGGACATTTGGTTTTCTAGTTTTGCACTATTACAAATCAAGCTATAAGAACATCTAGAACATCTGTGTATAAGGCTTTTCTTTTGAAAGTGATTTTTTAAAATTAAGGTGTATAAGGCTTTTTGTGGACTGTTTTCACTTTTCTTGAATGAGGCCCTTGAAGTGGAACTGCAGACTCCTAGGATATAAACATGTTTAACTTCTTAAGAAACTGCCAGAGGTTTCTAAAGTGGTTGCACCATCTCCCTGCCCACCATCTCCAGTATTTGCTGGTATTCAGATCCTCCGGTTTTGATTTATCTGTTCTAATGCTCATTCTTCTCCATGCCTCCGGCTCCCTGTGCTTTTCTGAATGTAGTGTCTGGTGTGCTCCTTTTTTGACACTTCCCAGGGCTTTCAAAAGACCAGGGATGTAAATGTGCTTGGTCCACCACGTGAATGAGAAGTCAGGGCGGATTCTTAGTGTTTTGAGCAGTCTCTAGTGTGGCCTGTTAATCTTGAAGCTCTCTGTTAAAACACACACACACACACACACACACACACACACAAGGACAGAATGGTTCTCCTGGCTTTTTGTTGTCCTCTTTTCTGCATTTGTTTTCAAAGTAGCAAAGAACATAAATGATGATTTCTGTTCCTTCCAAGCCTTCTGATAAAGGAATATTAACCTTTCAGCCTAAACTTTACTGCACATTCAAGAATAACTTCCGAGGAAATGGGACTATTGACATTTTACATGATTTCAAATGTTAAAGATCATTTTGTGGGTAGGATTGAATGGAAAAACCTGTGCAAGATGAAGCGTGGAGGTGGGGGGTGGGTGGGATCCTTTCCCTCGGCCCCCAGCCTGCATATCGGATGTGTGTGACTGGTACTGTCCCTTTCCTTGGGAGGATGTGCGGGCACGGTCCTGCTTGTCCCATCTCCAGGGGGAAATAATTGTTTGATGCTTTTTCTTCTCTCCTGGAGCAATACAGGCTCTCCGCAGAAGGCCAGGGACTCTAAGGCTGCTAGGAAAGGGTCAAGTGGCGTGAGGCTGTGGTTCTGGCTGTCACAGCCCCTACGAGAGGGCTGTGGGGAGGTGCTTTCTGGTGACAAGAACATCCATTGTGACGCGGCATTCAGACAGGCTTTATAAACAAAGCCCGTAGTTTTGGGGTTTGACCTATTGCCCAGGTAGTCTTTTCAGGACTAGAGTATGATACATTTGCCTGGTACTAAGCTGCTAGGAAGCATAAGCTAGAAGGCATTGCTGCTTTTTTGTTCCCTCCTCTGAAAGTGTGGTTCAAAATGTCTGTACTCTGTGTAATTCGTCAGCCTGTCTGTGGTGGTCTCTTGGTCTATTAGGGATGTCTTGTAGAAACATGAACGTGCTTTCAGGAAGGAATATTCCAGCCTGGGAGGGAAGCACACACAGCCAGCCTGGGTTGTAGGTCTGCTGACTTTAAACATCTCCTTTCAGTTGAATTTCTCCTAGTCAGAGAAGCTGGGGTGGGGGTGGGGAGAGTGGGGAAGAAACCTAATTATGCAAATTTTGATCTTAAAGCTTTATTCGTATGTTTCCTGGCAGGCTGTTCTTTAATCTCAAGAGCAAGATTGCTCAGAATTACCATATATTCCAGTTAATTGCATTAAAATTATAGCAAAGGTTGTTTTTGCTATAATCAAGAATGATTTTGATTAATACTTACGAAATCAAATGCCTCCCCAGCGGTGGGAATGAGCACAACCTTCTCCTCCCTCCCCTCCCCCTTTTCCAAAGGCCAAAGATGCAAACGTATTTGAAAGGGTTTTCTTTTTTAAATCTACTTGCCTCTATGGATAGTCATTTTTAAAGAAAATTTCTCAAAGAGGGAGGCTGATTATTTTCCTCGGTCTTTAATGCAAAGGTTATAAAGGAGTTTGTTCTTGAGGAGAAAGCAAAGAGGCGATCCGAGCAGAGGTCTTGGCTGGGGACGGTGACAAGAGCACATGCCTTCTGACTGGCGGATTTGGGACACCTGGAAGGGGTCTCTTCTATTTGATCAGTAGAAGATTCTTCGGGAGGATCCAGAGGAAGCCTGGTGGAGGTGACAGGACATCACACATCGAGAAGACATTAGAATTATATACAGATAGATAAAAACAAAATGACAGTTAACTGTGAAGGAAGGTATGTACAGGTGCTTAGTGAAAGGCCCAAGGTGTGATGGAGAAGTAGGGGTGACTCTGGGATTTGGGTTGTCAGCACCGCCAGAGCCATGAGGAAACTGAGTCTCGGGACTAATGGCCTGGAGCCGCGAGTTGGGAGGGTTTGGGGGGGGGGGTCCTCAACATGAGGTGACAGCCAGGCCGTGGGCCTGGACCATGTCACCAGGGGAGCGCAGCCAGGACGGAGGGAGAAAGCCGAGAGGGGAGAGGGAAGCAGGCGGGGAGGGCTAGCGGCGTAGTATAAGGCCGAGGAGGAGATGAGCTGGTCAGGAGCCAGCTAGGGGGTGGCCGGCCAGAGCAGAGAATCTGAGGACAAAGAAGCTGAGGTGGAAGAGCGCTCCGAGCAGGGAACAGCGCACCGAGCAGGGAACAGCACACCGAGCAGGGAGCCGTGTCTTGTGCTCCAGCTCCCATTCCTGACAGTGGTTCCAGGGAGCCTGCAGCAGGCGGTGGTGGGAGGTGAGGCCAGCCTAAGGAAGGGGGGTCTAGAGTCCCTGCTCCCGCCTGGCAGGGGACGGGCGGACAGGGCAGTAGCGGGGGGCCAGGAGGGCTGGGGGGACCCGTGCATCTCCCATGCTGTGGCGAGGGAGCCGGCGGCGGCCGAGGTTGGAGGAGGCAAACGTGACCGGATCGAGTGCCCCAGACACATCCACGTCTACACCCAGGATCTCCGTTCGCCTTCCCCGGCGCCTCAGCAGGTGCAGTAAGGAGCCTCACAAAAAAGGAGACGGAGGTTCTGGGAGAGGCGGCCCTGGGCTTTGAGTGCATTTGGCCCAGAAGGTCCTTGGCTGGAGGGGGTGGGGCAGACGGGAAGTGCAGTTTTCAGATCCGCTCCTGTTCCTCGGTTGGGCTGCCCACCCCCCCCCCCAGCTGTGAGATTAACCACTCCTCGGAGGTCAGTGTCAGTCACCAGGCTGAGCTCTGGGACTGGGTGGTCACATTTGGGGGTGGGTGGTGGTTCCGTGGCCGCTTCTGGGGACCTCTGCATCCAAGACCATTTTGCTCGAGAGATGGACCCCTAGACTAGCGAGTGGCTCTGCCTATTCTGTCCGCCCCCCAA
The DNA here is from genome assembly GCF_011764305.1 of Mustela putorius furo. Lineage (NCBI taxonomy): Eukaryota > Metazoa > Chordata > Mammalia > Carnivora > Mustelidae > Mustela > Mustela putorius. Next base: position 3,731,946 of record NW_025422048.1, read on the forward strand.
CCCAAACCGTGACCGCTAGCTGCTACGTCTGGGTTTGGTTTCCTGGCCATGACCTGATGCCTACAGGGAAGCCCTTCCCTGGTGCTGCTCCAGTCCATTCCAGGGGAACTCTGTGAGTGAGCTAGAACCTTCCAGATCCTCTCCTCCCATCTTGCACTTTCACTCTCTTGCCTGTCCTCAAATCCCCTTTGTCCCTGCACCCTGTTGATTGTACCTCAGCAGCCGCCTCTGCGCTCCCAGCTTTGTTGCCGCAGCTCCCCGACGCGGTCATATTCTTTTGCTTTGAAATGGGTTCACGGGCCACGTAATTTAAAGTATCCAGGAGGGTCCTTTTTTTTTTTGTTTGTGCTTTTCGCAGTGTTGTGTAACTGTTACCACTATCAAATTCCAGAATATTTTGTCACCCCAAACAAAAGCCTGGGCTGAAGAAGCCTTCACCGCCCCAGTGTTCCCTCTCCCTAGCCCCTGGAAACCTCTCCTCTTTCTGTCTCTGCCGGCTTGCTTGTTCTGGATAGTTCATAAAAATGGCGCCATATAACACACGGACTTCAGAGTTTGGCCTCTTTCCTCCAGCATGATGTTTTCAAGGTCCTTCGTGTGCTAGTACGTGTCAGTCTTTTATTCCTTTTCATGGCTGAATAATATTCCACCACGTGGAATGAAACCACATTTGGTTTACCTCTTTATCTGTTGGATGGGTCTCTTAAAATATTGACATAAATGTCCTTATGCTCCATATCCGTGTTCCTCTCAGTCATGTGTCTTGAGGATCTTTCCGAGGAGATCTCTGTCAATCCTCTAAACTGCTAGTCCATAGCCACACTACCACCGCGCCTGACCAGATGGAGGCATCTCTCTGCTGGCAGTTACCCGGGCTCTCTCTGGTTCTCCCGTGCAGCAGTGTGGGTCTCCCTGTGCACCTGTGGGAGGTGGAGGTTGAGGAGAGCTTGCAGGGTGGCAGGATTCAGGTTTCACATTTGAATGGGTACCGCCATTCAGATGTGCACCTCCTCTCTCTGGCAGCAGTGAGCTGAGGCCCTGCGAGGACTGTATTTCTCCTGCAGTTGATGTTTCTAGTAAGCACTCTTAGGTTTCTTGTTCCTGTATGTTTCTCCTGTTCCAGTGCAGCTTCTTGAGGGCAGGGCAGGGTTGCCCCCTCTGAGCAAAATGAGAGCGGCTCATCACCAGAACCAAGGCTGGAGATGGGGCCAGGAGTCCAGGTGGATGGCCAGTATAGTGGAGGCAGAGTCTCAGCTGTATGCAAGAGCTCAGACCTTGCTTGACACAAACAAAAGAACATTTCAAGGAGGTTCCTTTGGTGGTTTGTAGGCTGGATAGATAGAAGCCCATTCAAGGATTGTAGACTTCCCTCCTTGCAATGGGAGAAACAGACTCTTGCTTCTGGAAGCTTCCTCAGGGACCCAGGAAGAGGTACAGGGACCATCAGGGGCCACATCAGGACAGAAACTTTCAGCTGATCATCCCAGAGAGGCTCCTGCATTTGCCTTGACCCCAGGAGAGCCTGTGGCAGAGTAGACAATCTGGCAGATTACACCAAAGAATATCCTAGAAGTCCAACTGTCTATTGAATCTGGTGTGTGTAACTCAGATTTAGTTATTTTCTGCCATGAGGCTTTAGCAGATGTGCTTCCACGGGCTCTGTTCAAAGGAATGGAGTCTCCATAGGAAGCCACCTAAGTCCTTGAGTTCTCGTCGTCTTAAACCCAGGCTGAGAAGTAGGAGCATGTGTTTGTCACAATGAGCCAACTTTGATACGTTATTATTATTTACAGCCCAAACTTTATCCATATCTTCAGAAAGCCTGTACCTCCCAGTCGCCTTCACCCATTTTGCCCATCCACTCACGTCCATCATTTTAGGCTCGTTTCTATTTCCTTCTGTCCCCTAGCCCTGCTTTCCCTTCCCCTCATTAAGCATTGCTCTTGGTGTGTGTCATTAAATTATGCACCTGTGCCCTTTGGTTTCTTCTTGTTTGCATTCAGTACCATGTTTTCCAGGTCTTGTTGCTACATTGTTTCCAGCTGCCCGAAAGTATGACGGTTTCTTTGTAAGCATCTGTCACGTTGTCCCTCAATGCTCTGCCCGTTGTGGACTCCCACCCCACCGCCAGCGAGCAGCGAGCATCCTGCTCCGTGTGCCCAAGGGCTCCGTGCCAGGCCCTCTGTGGGCTGTGTGCCCAGGAGTGCGGCCGTGGGTCATGGGGTGCACGCATGCAAAGTCACCCAAGTTCTGCAGGGTTATTTGACGACAGCTGCAGTGGTTCATGCTCCCACCGGCAGGGCCCATGGGTGTCTGTGCTCCCACCTCCTTTCCGAATCTTGGTTTTATTTAATGTACGAAGGTTTGCTCTCACCGTAGCTATCAGCTGGCGTCTCCTTGTGCTGAGCAGCTCTGGTGCCACACATAGTACCTTGTGTGTGCACGTGCCGCGTGATCCCGCGGCTGTGGAGGGATGCCGTGTTACGGTTGCTTGTCCTTGGTCCCCCACCCTTCTCCTTCCCAAACTGCATTCTTCCCACTTCTGGAACCTTCTGTTAAGCTCACTATTCCTAGGAAGCCTTCTGGATTAACCCTACCTGCTCTACTCCTAACTCTTGATGATTCTAGAAGCTCTGGTGACGTGTGCCTCCATTGTTTTCCTAAGGCTGCTGTAACGAAGTAGCACAAGCTGGGTTACTTAGAACAACAAAAATGTATTTTCTCATGATTCTGGAGGTCCGAAGTGAACATGTGAGCAGGGCCACACCCCCTTGCTGCCTCTTAGGGTCCGGGTAGCATCCTTGCCTCTTCCTAGCTCCTGAAGGGGGCCGGCCCTGCTTCAGTGTCTGCCTCTGTCCTCTTATGGAGGTCTTCCCTGGGCGCACATTTCTCTCTTAAAAACACTAGTCATCGGTTTCGGGGCCACTCTCCTCTGGTGCGACCTCATTTTAATCTGACTGCATTCACAGGTTCTGAGGTTGTGAAATTTTGAGATGTGCTATTCAACCTAGGATAGTGCTATGGGCAGGTACAAGTATACCAGCGGTCACCTGAAGAATGTTCCTGTCCCCATGCTGAGGCTGCTTTAGGTGTAAGAGACCCGGTGCTTCAGGGTCCTCATTGAATTCTCACATCTTGGCTTGATGCCTTTGATTTTGGGCCTGGGTCTTTCCATCGGAAAATTTGAATATCAGCAGCCGGTCTTTACATAAGGATTGTGCTAATTTGCAAGATGAGCAAATGGAGTACCTACTGGGTCGAGTTGGTCCCCACCGGATGAAGCCCCTCTCTGTGGTTTGGACCAGAGTCACCACAAGATGTTTTTTCTCAGGTAAGTCAAAGTCTCCCGTAGCCGGACCGCCATCATTTGTCACCTTGCCTTGCGCTAGTGCCCTTGCGAGTACGATAATTGGGGGAGAGCAGCACAGATGACAGGACCGGGGTGTGACGTTCACAAATGCCAGCTTGTAGCAAAGACCTAGTGATGGACTGGGTGTGAATTATGGGCCATAGTTAAGGCTTTTGTCAGTCATATTACCCAATTAGAACACACATAATTGTAAGTAAGACTTTTTTTTTTTTTTAAAGAATAATTGCTTCTCGAAAGTGGGATATTACAGGACTAGCCGAGTAAGATCTGGAACGATTTGCAAATGAATGCTGCAAACGTGTTAAGAACAAAGGTGGACACTTGGCTTCCTTCAGATATGTTCTCTGATACTCTGGAGGCCAAAAATCTGACAAGGGTTTTGCTGGGCTGAAATCACCGTGTCCGCAGGGCTTGTTCCATCTGTTTCCTTGGCGTCTCCGGGGTCTGTAAGTCCCCTGTAAGTCCCCTGCGTTCCTTAGCTCCTGGCCTCCTTCCTGCCATCACATTGACCCTGCGTTGTCCCTTTTTTACTCATAGGGACCCTTGTGATTACCTTGGGCCCGCAGGGTAGTCCAGGATGATCTCATCTCCATACCCTTGATTTAATCGCACGTGCCGTGTCCCTTTCGCTACATGGGGCAGAATTCCCTTAAGACTTATTCATAGGTTCCAGGGCTTAGGAGGTGGACATTCTTGAGGGATTCGGCCTACTGCAGGGGCTATCATAGGGTTGTCATTTACTTTTGATTTTTTGAAGATTTTTCAGTAATCTCTCCACAGTTCTGTGCGTTACTCAGTGCTCACCACGGTAAGGGTAGTCCCTGTCTGTCACCATATGACGTTATTAAAATATTACTGACTGTATTCCCTCTGCTGTACCTATGCTAAACCTCCACGACATGTTAACTTTATAACGGGAAGTTTGTACCTCTTAGTCCCCGCCATCTGCTTTGCCCAGCCCTCCCACCTCCCCTACCAGTTCTCTGCATTTAAGAGTCTGTTTCTTTGTTGGTTTGTTTTTTAGATTCCACATATAAGTGAAATCATATGGTTAGTATTTCTTTCTCTGACTTATTTCACTTAGCGTAATACCCTCTTTGTCCATTCATGTTATAGATGGCAAGATCTCACTCTTCTTAATGGCTGGGTAATGTTCCTGTGTGTGTGTGTGTGTGTGTGTGTGTGTACACACACCACATCTTCTTCATCCATTCGTCTGTTGATGGACACTTGGGCTGCTTCCATAATTTTGCTATTGTAGATAATGCTGCAGAAAACATAGGGTGCATGTATCCTTTTGAATTAGTGTTTTTGTTTTCTTTGGGTAAAGACCCAGTAGTGGAATTACTGGACCATATGGTAGATCTATTTCTCCACACCCTCAACAACACTTGTTACTTCTGGTCTTCTTGATACTAGCCATTCTGACAGGTGTAAGAGAATATCTCATTGTGGTTTCGATCAGCATTTCCCCGATGACTGGTGATGTTGAGCCTCATTTCATGTGTCTGTTGGCCATCTGGATGTCTTCTTTGGAAAAATGCCTGCTCAGGTCCTCTGCCCATTTTTAATTGGATTGTGGGGTTTTTTTTTTTCTTGTATAAAGTTTTTATTCTGGATATTAACCCCTTATTGGATATATCTTTTGCAAATATCTTCTCCCATTCACTGCCTTTCTATTTTGTTGGTTTCTTTTGCTGTGCAAAAGCTTTTTATTTTGATGCAATCCCAGTACTTAATGTTTGCTTTTGTTTCCCTTGCCTGGGGAAGCACTTCCATAAATACATTACTAAGTGTCCAAGAGCTGACTGTGCGGTCTTTAGGCGTTTTGTGATTTCTCACATTTAGGTTATTATCTTTGGTGGTTATCTTTGAAGAATATTGTTTAAAAAACTTTTGTATATAAAATTAGTAATCTCAGAAAATAAGAAAATAGGCGTCACCCTTGGATAATTACCATTACCATTTTGGTATATATTATTCCAGGCTTTATGAGAGCAAGAAATGAGCAAACCTAGAGGAGGTAGGTGGGGTGGGGGTAGATACCGAGGCCCTCAGAAGCTGTTGTGAGGATTCAGGCATTTGCTTGCCCCTTGCCCCCAGGGAGGTATACCTTATTGTAGTCTACAGCAGCCCTAGAAGTTTCCTTGTGTCCCTAGGAATCTCCCTCTGCCCTTATCCCCATCCTCAACAACCATTGCTCTGTTTTCTGTCACTATAGATTAGTTTGCATTTTCTAGCATTTCATAGAAATGGGATCATGCAGCAGGTCCTCTCTTTTTGGTCTGGCTTCTGGCACTCAGTGTGATTATCCTAAACCTTATCCACATTCATTCATTCCTTTTCCTCCCCGAAATGAGGAATCCTCCTTTGTGAAGGGCTCAGTGTTACTGAAAGAAAATACTTCATTTGACAAAGACGGCGCAGGTGCCCTGAGAACTCACCATGTCCAGCCTTGCTTCAGGTGCCATGGAGGAGAAGAGGCATGAGAGCTGGCCCCAGACCTCCCAGACCCCCTTCCGTGGAGAAGATTACCATAAAAGGGAGTTAGAGTTCAGGTAGCCCGACTTGTTTCTTTGACAGAGGTGCCAAGACGATTCCCTGAGTAGCGCTGTGTTGCAACGTGCAACATTTAGTGCTATGTGCTCGCAGAATGTTTCTAATTGTGGGGTCAATGTCAGGTGCATTTGGGGGATGAAGGTGGTCTGCAGAATTACTGAGGTTCTTCATGGTGACTGTTCCCATGGCTGAGCCTGGCTTGGTTCATGATTTAAAGGACATATTTGGGCTGGAAAGAAGCTTAAAAAGTAGATACATTGGATTCTGCTGCATGCCACAGGAAACTTTCTTTGCATGCCTCCCCTTCCCTCTAAACTGAATGGGAATGTTCAACAATGTAGACTTGTAGGATGCTTGTCATTTCATGGATTTTTAAAAATTGTCTTCTTGGGAGTCTGGGAGGGCTCAGATGGTTCAGAATCTGCCTTCGGCTCAGGTCATGATCCCAGGGTCCTGGGATGGAGCCCCATGTTGGACTCCCTGCTCAGTGGAGAGCCTGCTTCTCCCTGTCCTTATACTACTCCCCCCTGCTTGTGCTTGCATGTGGTCTCTCTCTCTTTCAAATAAATAAAATTTTTAAAAAATTGCCTTGTATCCTCAGAATATCTCTACCCTCAGTGTCCGCCCTCAGCTTGTATCCAGGGTGGTGAAAGGGGAAAAGTTCAGTTGAACGGCTGTGATTTTGTTTTGCACAGTGTTAAATAGCTTATTAAATTTATATTCTTTCACACAACTGGCTGATTTAGGGACTCTGTTAGCCAAATCCAGCACACACAGGCCTGGATATGTTCCTCGAAATTGCTGTAGAGCCCCAAACACCAGTCTCCCCTTCTCCGCAGATGTGAAAACCCAGGGTGCAGGGGGGGACTGTGTGTCTCCTTCTGAAGGTTTGTGTTGGAGGATGAGCCGGGCCAATCGCTGCCTTCAAGGATAAGCTGTTCCGAGAAGCAGCTTGTGGACCAGCGTGCATTTATACCCACTGGTTGGCTCTTTCTGTTTTTTTTTTTTTTTTTGCATGACAAATAGATGAATGGATCTTTCTGGTTTTTGACACTTCTCCCCCGATTGCTTAGTCACTGTTTACAGAGCGCCACACAAGTGCCAAGGGCTGGCAGGGCTTTGTCCCCTAATTGTGTAGACAGCTGTTGAATTTGTCGCTGTTGACAGAAGCAGCAATCTGCCATTGGGTGTATCAGGAAAGGGGATTAGAGCCAACCGTTCCCTGCAGATCGGACAGGCGGAGCAGGTCAACGGGGAGAAGTCCTCCCAGTGGAAGGGAGGAAGGGACTGAGGCAGAAAGTGAGGGGTGTGGCAGGGACATGAGAACTGGTACTGATCAGTGGTGACTGTCACCGTAGGATTCGGATGTCTCAGTGAACTGACTTGGGCAACAGGGGACTGACTTTTTCTTTGTAGGGCCAGAGGATCCAGGCCACTTTGGGGGTCAACACAGAAGAGACCTTTCCCACAACCCAGTTTTCCCAATGTGTGACCTTCGAGTCACCTGCCTGGACCCCTGACCCAGGTGCTCGTTGGCGTGGTCAATCCGTTCTGATGGAGAACCTCCGAGTCCCGCATTGGAGTTTGCTGTGTTCTCAGGGGTGGATGAACAGGCAGCGTTTCAGGTTGTGCCCAAAGTCAGTATGCTCTGAGATTGTTGACTTCATTTTTGTGACGTTTGTTTTTAAGAAACCATCACTCACTGTTACTTCTGGTGATTTTTAAGTGTGGAGAGAAACCTGTAACGTGATGTGTCCGTGTCGTGTGGTCAGTCTGCAACTTGGCCCATTAAACAGCAGCTCCTCATTTCCTCTCCTCTGAGCCCCTGGCAGCCACAGTTCTACTTTCTATCTATGAATTTGATTACCCTAGGGACCTCCTATAAGTGGAATCACTCAGTATTTGTCCTTTTGTGACTGGCTGATTTCACTTAGCATAATGTCTTCAGGATTCATCTGTGTTGTAATCACTTGCTGATATTTTACTTCTTATTCTAGTCCACATTTTCTAGGATTTTCAGAGCGGACCCGCATTCCCTGAAAACAAGTAAGAGAAATGACATTAAGCACAGACGTCGTACAAGAGAGAGGCGGGCAGTGGCCAGATCAGACTGGGCCTTGCAGGGCACAGTTAAGCGTGTGGAATTTACATTCTGAGCAGGGAAATGATGTGCCATGATGTTTGTTTAAAAAGGAAAAAGTGGGGGGGGGGGCGCCTGGGTGGCTCAGTGGGTTAAGCCTCTGCTTTCAGCTCAGACCATGATCCTAGGGTCCTGGGATCGAGCCCCGCATCGGGCTTCCTGCCCAGCGGGGAGCCTGCTTCCTCCTCTCTCCCTGCCTGCCTCTCTGCCTACTTGTGATCTCTGTCTATCAAATAAATAAAATCTTTAAAAAAAAAAAGGAAAAAGTTTGTGTCGCCACGTGCCATGTGGAGAACGGGCTGCGGTAGGGATTAGACCTGTATGGGCCACAGGGATGGTCCTGGGGTTGTCCAGGTAAGAGATGATGGCTGCAGTGGGGATGTGGAGAAGTGGGTGGCCCGAGGGCTAGTTGTAGTAGTAGAATCGAGGATTCGTGATGATATCACAGCTGTGAGCATGCGCGAGCTGTCCAGGACGATGTGCAGGTTGCTGGCTTGGACAATGGGATGGATGGCTGTGGCATTCAGTGAAACAGGGGAGGGACCCAGGAAAAGGTCTAGTTTGGAGGGGCAAGCGCAGGTGTTTGGTTTGGGACATGCTGAGTGGCTGTGAGATCCGGGGGTGGGGGTGGGGTTGCTGAGTTGGGGGAGGAGGCCGGGATGTACAGCCAAAAGAGAGTTTTCTAGCTTCAAATGGGAGAGCTTTGAGCATGTTTAGAAACAGACGGGATAATACCTCCCAAATTGATCTGCAGACTCAAGGCCATTCCCTCAGAATCCCAGCAGCCTCTTTTGTAGAAATGGACGAGATGATCCTAAAATTCATGCAGAAAGGATAGTCTTTTCAACAACCAGCTCAGGGACGAATGGATTTCTACATGCCAAAAAAAAGTTGGATGCCTACCTCACACCACACACACACACACACACACACACACACACACACACATGATTAGCTCAGAATGGATCTGAGATTCAAAGGTAAGAACCGAAACTATAAAATTCATAGAGGAGGAAAACACGGAGTGAATCTTCATGCCCTTGGTTAGTCAAAGCCTTTTTGGGTTGGCACCAAAAGCCCAGGTGCTGAAAAAGAATGCTCATGCAAATCCTGTATCTGGTAAGAGACTTCGGTCTGGATTATATACAGAACACTTACAACCCAACAATAAAGACAAAGAATCCAGTTAAAAAACAAAACAAAACAGGAAATGGATCTGAATAGACCACTCTTCATGGGTCTTTTTTTTTTTTTTTTCCTCACTTGCCCTATGGCAAAAGGATTAGAGGAGTTTTCCCCTCTTCCAGGCCACTAGTCAGGGGGGAATCTTCCTTAAAAGCCGCTTCTGTTTTCTGACTGATCCAAAAACCAATTACCGGGAACAGCTGGATTCCCAAGAAGCCCTTCCGGTTGAGAGTTAGGCCTCCCCCTTAATTGTCTTCCTCACTTGGAGGCACTCTCTTGTTTTTAAAGTGCTTCCAGGACAAACTGCATGGGTTTTCCTTGGCGGAAGATTTTGTCTGTTCACTAGTGTAAAGAAGTAGTTGTAAGTGTTGTGCCCTGGACATAGCTGGGCTTGGGTTTCCAATCAAAGCCTCTGCCAGAAGAGTGGTTAATTAGAGGCCGTGGACTGAGCACTGTTCCAGACAAGGCCCTGTGATATATGGGGGGCATGCGGAAAGGGCCCAGTCCCTGTCTTTAAAGAATTTACAGTCCACTGTCAGGGTGACGGGTCTAGTTATACCTGGTTTACTTAGCGTGAAGGCTGAAGCATGACCAGTGCGATGAGTTTTACTTGGTGGGGGGTGGGCCCCAGGTGGGCTGCATGGGGGAAGCACCCCTGTACGCTGACGATCTGTACACAAAGAAGGGAATTGGGCTGAAGAGAGCGGTGGGCCTCGAGGTAGAAGAGGACCGAGAACGCTTGGGTTTTGAATGCTGGGCACAAAGAGTTAGGACTTGATTCTTTAGGCAATGGGGAGCAATTGGTAGGTTTTGAGTTAACAGCAGAGACCCAAGCAGATCTTCGTCTCGAAGCTTTGGGGCAACAGAAGAGAGAAAAGAATCAAGCTGAGGAGGGCAGCTGGAGGACTGTTCCTACAATTGAGATGAGAAATTAAGGGAGGGGTCATGGAAGTGGAGCTCACGGATGAAGGAAGGACCAAGAAGAACAGCCAGGCTTTTGATTCAGGGTCCTCGGTGGATGGTAAGGCTGGAGCTCGGAAGGGGAGGGACGACAGGCTGGTCGGGTGTGTTTCCCCGGAGGAGTTGTGGAAGTCTCCCTTGAATAGCGTGGCCTGCAGGATTGGATTTCTGGAGAAAGGTCTGTGTTGGGGATGTACAGGAGCCGCCATGGGCTGGCTGCGCCTGCCTCCCTTTGCGCGGGCCTGGCCAGGTGCTAAGGCTGAGATCTTGATGGGCTTGTCCAGTGTAAACTCCGATTCCGTCTCCGAGCCTGCTCAGGAACATGGATGGTGGAGCACCTAGCTGATGCCAGACCTCGTGACGTGATTGCTTTACTTTGCCTTTGAAGTTAATTGGGTAGATCGGGCTCTCTGTCCAGGCCAGCTCTTTAAGGAGCCATGATACGAGCCAGGCTTCTCCTAAACCCATCTGTACTACATAATGAACTGTCTTGTACTTCTATACACCAACAACAAGACAAAGAGAATTAAGGAGTCAATCCCCTTTACAACTGCACCCAAAACCATAAGATACCTAGGAATAAACCTAAGCAAAGAGGCACAGAATCTATACACAGAAAACTACAAAGTACTCATGAAAGAAATTGAGGAAGACACAAAGAAATGGAAAAAACGTTCCATGCTCATGGATTGGAAGAACAAATATTGTGAAAATATCTATGCTACCTAAATCAATCTACACATTTAATGCAATCCCTATTAAAGTACCATCAGCTTTTTTCAAAGAAATGGAACAAATAATCCTAGAATTTATATGGAACCAGGAAAGACCTCGACTAGCCAGAGGGATGTTGAAAAAGAAAGCCAGAGTTGGCAGCATCATAGTATTATAATGGAATTCCCCTGTTTTTGTTCAGGTGACTTGAACCCCGCCCCCTCAGTAGACCATTTAGGATATTTGCTTTATCTCTAAAATGACTGGGTTGGACTAGGTGATCTCCGAGGTCCTGTTTAGTTATGCATGGCTCTAATTTGGAAATTTCAATGTGGGCAGCATCAACCAGAGACCGCTTCCTGCCTCACTTAAAAAAATCAGGTGCATCTCCCCTTTGACACGTACGTTAATGTTGGCTGCAGGGGAAGGAAAGGCCACGTGCATTGGTGTTGCTCAAGAGCCTGTGGTTTAGGAGCGTTTGGGGATGGCCGGTGGTATTGTTGTGACATGTAAGCTTGGGAAATCAAGGCACATGAGTAGGATCTGAAGGTTCATCAGACACGGGGTGATTCAGATCAGAGCGTGGCTTTGCTGTCTCTGCATCTATTAAGCTTTTGAACATTTTAATCGCTCTCCTATATGCTGTTTATTCATGCGTATGCTTTGAGGGCCTCCTACTTAGTAATGGGTCTAGTACTGGGTTTTACTTAATGTGAAATGTAATAATTACAGCTCACGTGACAGACGCATGTGTGTTACATTTGGCACTCACGCCACTGTGCGTAAGGACCAGTTTCCTCTCCGCATCAGCTTAGCCACGGGAGCGTCTGGGGAGGCGTCCACGTTACGGATGAGGAAACCAGCACCGAGCCATCCCTGCCTGGGGTTTTTCTGCGAGTGAGCAGCCGAGCTGGGACCTCCACACCCAGGCTCTTTGGCTCCAAAGCTGGCCACTGGTACTGCTGTCGTTGGACCAGCCTCGGACCAGAGCTGGGCTCGAGTTTGTGATGGCACACCAGCGGTAGCACCCTGCGCAAGGCACTCAGTGTCTTGCGCTGTGACCCTGGGGGGCTGAGTCGGTGGAGCCTCCGACTCCTGAGTTCGGCTCAGGTCATGCTCTCTGGGTCATGAGATCCGGCCCTGCGTCGGGTTCCCTCTGTCCCTTTTCCTGCTCGCTCGCTCGTTTGCTCTCTCTCTCTCAAAATAAATAAACTAGTCTCCGTTGCCCCCCACACTCCATTTTTTTCTCTGGCAGAAGAATCCGCCGGCTCTCAGCTCTGACTTCTACAGAAGAGGTCACCCCTACAGCCATTCCGGACACCTTCGGGATTTCCTCAGAACAGCTCTCATAGACCTTTACCTTTCCGAGTGGAAAGGAGGAATGAGAATGTCCTTTATTTTTTGTCAGGGTCTGACACTCAGACCTGAGCCAGAATCAAGAGTTTTCACTCTTTACTGACTGTGCTACCCAGGTGGCCCTGGACACTGTCCTTTAAATCAGCAAAGTAACTTAAGCACTTTGTGAAAAAGATTCCTCCTTCTACCTTTTAAATCAGCTTGCTTGCCAGGTACATACAGGCCACTGGGATGCTTCCCAGAAATCTGTAGACAGACTTTTGGCCACGGCGCCTTGCTTCCCAAGTTCCGCTTGACACAGGTACCTGGGGCCAGGTGTGGCGCTCGGGGACCTGCAGTCGGCCGCCTGGGTCACACACTGCCACTGTGAGGGTCTGATGCCATCACTGTTGTCCTCCCTGGGAGTGCTTTAAATTTTATTCATGAAACTAGTGGGAGCTCAGGTGGCGGTAGCTAAATCCATTTAGTAATCAGAACAGGAGGGAAACCATTTTCGTGTTCCCTTGCAATGCAGCAGTGCTTAGCTAACCCAGAAGATATTAATTACTCAGCGTGCTTCGAGGTGTAAAAGCATAAATTTATCCAAACAGATGTGTCCGAATCTAGATTGAGGCAACAAGAGTTAAAACAGTGCAGAAATTCAGGGAAATCAGCGCCTAGCATAACTGAGCATTTTGGGTTTGCCCTCTCCCTGTCTCGCATGAGGTGGGAGGGGGCTACCTCACTCGTTTGTGTTAGGGAGAGAGACGACTTTCGCCAGAGACATTTGTAAAATTGACCATGCGTGGCGGGGAGTTCATCGCATAGATTTCCCACGAGAAGCGGTTTGTAGGAATGTTCTTCCCTGCACTCGGGACTGGGTTTAGTCTCATTCCTGAACCCCGGTGATCAAGGGGCTTATACCATACTCCTATTTATTAAGGGGTCATTCATTAAGGGGTCATGGTTTGACCCCTCGGGTCCCAATTTGATTCTGGCCCATTTTCTCGTGGGTCTTCCCTGCATTTTGGTATTGACCTCATGTCAGCTGAGCCCGTTTCCTCCTTGAGAAGGGGTATGGATTCAGGTGCTGGCGCTGTGCCCGGCACGGGTCCCGGCTGCCTCTGCCGTTCTGAATCCAGCAGGGAACAGACCTGTTCCTCTGCAGAGAGGACTGGACTTTTGGCATGAAACCCAAATGGATTTGTCACGAAGTACTAACAGGTAATTCTCTGCGAACAGATCGAAGGTCCTCTCACAGCAGGACCAAGTTCGGTTAATCACAGTGAACACACCTGTTTGGCATTTGCGTGGAGACCACCAAGTCCAGGTCCCGGCTTAAAGCTGGCTGGAGCAGCACTGTCTGCTGGAACTTTCCCTGACGGTGGAGATATTCTTTGGTCCTGTCCAGTGTGGCTCCTGAGCACTTGGAATGTGGTTAGTGCGGCTCAGGAACTGCATTTTAAAGTTTTTTTATTGAATTTTGCTTTTAACTGACACAGCCATATGTGGGCAAGTGGTTACCATGTTGACCAGAGGGGACAAACATTGGGGCACCTGGGTGGCTCAGTCAGTTGAACATCTGATTCTTGATTTTGGCTCAGGTCATGATCTCAGGGCTGTGGGATCGAGCCCTGGTGTTGGGTTCCACAGTCAGCATGGAGTCTGGTTGGGTTTCTTTCCCTTTCCCTCTCCCTCTGACCCTCCCCACCCCCTAAAAAATTGGACAGGCCTAAACCCCTGACAGATGGGTGTACTTTCAGGGTGAACTAAGAACAGGGGGAGGACAAGAGGAGGAGTGATTAGTTCATCAAACCCAAATGAAAGGCTACTAGGGGCATGTCAGGTGGGGCTGTCTCGTGGGTCAGACATTTCAATCAAGGCTATGGCAGGTGCTGGATCCCAGCCGGTTCTAACAAGGGCCTGCTGTGTCTTGTTTACAGGCCTCATTAAAGTGCACCCTTAGCTTTAGACACCGGTCACTGTGGGTCAGGTTGCAATACGAGATCAGGTTTGTGTTTCTTCCCAAAGGGACAAAATCTACCTCAGGACAGGCACAAGCTGCTAGGGTGTCTGTGGGTAGAACTAACACTTTGCTTATCAAATGCGTCTTAAGGGCATGTACAAGTCCATGGGTCAATTCTGTCTAATGTGAAAGGACATTTTCGGACAGGTGTTACCAGCTCCCTACATGCCTTTTCCATGAAAAGAAATTCGTTGTGGTCCTCTGCAGCAGAACGAAGCAACTTTTCTGCTGAATACTTGAACACTGGCCCCCTAGGTACAGTGCTTTGGGGCTTATAAATTTAACCTGCAATGAATCACACTTTCTAATGTGTGTCTGGTGCCAGAGGGTGAGTCAGTGTCATTAACGTGGAGGATTCCTGTCTGCCTACACCCAAAGTGAATTGTTAGAGATTGCATACAAGAGATAGAGAACATGACCCTGTTTTAGACCGCTTGAGGTATAGTATTTCTCATGAGAATATTTGTTCCCATCTTGATTTGGCAGCTGTGCTTGATTGTAGACTCTGAAGAAGTCTTAATTAGCTCTGGGTGTAGATTGATGCTGAATGGTTTTGTCCACAGATGGTTTGGGTCCATTGAATCCAAGGTCAATGAGGGTTTAATACTGCAAAGTTGTGTTCTGTGGCATATTATTATTTGTGCATGATGTTAATTGGAAGAATGAATGTACGCTTGCAATTCTTGGGTGAGAAAGTAGGGATAGAGTTTTGAAGGAAGACCCAGTAGGATGATTGGCTCATCATTTTGGCGGGGTTGAGCTGGAACTTTATACTGTCATCGTAAGAGAAATACCTGATTCAAAACCAATCAGAGAAGGCTTTAAATTAATACACAGTGCTCTTTCTCCCCGACCCCTGTTCTCATTCTTTTTAATAGACTTCATTTTTTATAGCTGCTTTAGGTTCATAGCACTATTTGAGCAGAAGGTACAGTTTCCTCATATACCTCCTGCCTCCACACATGCACAGGTCCCTTCCTATCAACACCCACCCCCAGTGGTGCACTGGTTCCAGGCGATCAACTTACAGTGACCTACCATTACGGCTCCAAGTCCCTACTTCCCGTTTCACTCTTGGTACTAGAGATTGTATGGGTTTGTACAAACTTACACTGACACATATCCACCGTCAGAGTATCATGCAGAATATTTTCATGGCCCTGAAAGTCTTCTGTGTTCCACCTATGTATCCCCTGCCCCCCACCAACCCCTGGCAGCCACTGACCTTATTGTCTCCGTAGTTTGGTCTTTCCAGAGTGTTAGACAGTTGGACTCATACAGTTTGTCACTTTTACGATTGACTTCTTTCACTTAGTAATATACATTAAAGGTTCCTCTGTCCGTTCATGGCTTGATACCTCATATTTTCTTAACATGAAAGAATATTCCATCGTCTGGATGTCCCACAGTGTATCTGGTTGCTTCCAAGTTTTGGCACTTATGAATAAAGAAATTGTAAACATCTGTGTGCGGGTTTTCTGTGGACATAAGTCTTTAACCCCTTCGGGTAAATATCAAGGAGTACGGTTGCTGGATTGTATGGCATATTTGTTTCGTTTTGCTAGAAACCACTACATTGTCTTCCAAAGTGGCTGTGCCATTTTACATTCCCACCAGTAATTAAGGAGCTCTCCTTTTGTTCCACACCCTTGCCAGCACTTGGAGGTGTCTGCAGTTTGGGCCAATCTCATAGGTGTGTAGTCGTAGCTCATTTTTTGTTTTGTTTTGTTTTTCCGAGTATAATTAACATACAGTGTTATGTCAGTTTCAGGTACACATTATAATGATTCCACAGTTCTGTACATTACTCAGTGCTCATCCCCATACGTGCCCTCTTCCTCACCAACACCTGTCTCCCCCATTCTTCCTGTTCTCCCCATGTCCTGTCTGCCAACCACCAGTTCTCTGTAGTTAAGAATCTGGGTTTTTTTTTTCTTTGTGTTTTTTTTCTTTGTTCATTTGTTTTGTTTCTTAAATTCTACATCTAGGTGACATTATGTGGTATTTATCTCCCTCTGACTGACTTATTTCAGTTAATATTATACCTTCTGGGTCCATCCATGTTGTTGCAAATGGCAAGCTCTCACTCTTTATGATGGCTGCGTAATATTCCATTCTACTCTGTCAATTTGATAGTCTAACTACCCATTATAAGTGGGATCATACAGTATTTGCCTTTTTCTGTCTGAGTTATTTCATTTAGCATGATATCCTCAAGGTCCATACATTTTTTTTAAAGGTAGAATTTCCTTTTTTTAATGGCTGAATATTACTTCACTGTGTGTGTGTGTGTGTATGTGTCTTTATCCGTTTATCTATCAGTGGAAGCTTACATTGTTTCCCTGTTTGCTTATTGTGAATAATGCTGCAGTGAACATGGGGGTGCAGAGATCTCTTTGAGAGCGTGATTTCATTTCATTCGGATGTGTACCCAGAAGTGGGACTCACTGGATTGTGGTAGTTCCAGTTTTCTTTTGTTGAGGACCCTCCATACTGTTTTCCATAGTGGTTGTACCAATTTACGTTCCTGCTAACCGTACATAACGGTGCCTTTTCCTCCACATTCTTGTCAACACTCGTCTCATCTTTTGGATACTAGCCATTCCAACAGGTATGGGGTGATCTCTCACTGCAGTTTTGATTTGCAGTTCTCTGAAGATCAGTGATCTTGAGCATCTTTTAACAGGCATGTTGGCCATCTGGAGGTCTTCTTTGGAAAAGTATCTCTTTAGAACCACATAAAGTGGGCCTGGACCCTAGGTCTGCAGGGGATGATGAGGCACAAGGGGCAGCTGGGGTGCGGCCCAGTTTTTAATCAGGTTGTTTAAGTTTTAAGAATTCTTTGTCTATTTTGTATAATGTCTCTTTATCAGATGTGCCTTTGATAAATATTTCCTTCCAGCCTGTGCCATGTCTATTCGGTCTCTTGATAGTGCTTTTCACAGAGAAGTTTTTAATTTTAATGAAATCCAGCTTATCAAGTTTTTCCATGGATCATGCTTTTGGTGTTACATTTAAAAACGTCATTGCCAAACACAAGTCATTTAGATTTTTTCCTGTGTTGCTTCTAGGAGGTTTATCATTTTATGTTTCATATTTAAGTCTGTGATCCATTTCGAGTTAATGTTTGTGAAGGATGTAAAAGCCTAAGTCTTGTTTTGGGTTTTTTGTTTGTTTGTTTTTCTTGCTTTCTTTCTTTTTTATTATTATTATTATTTTTTTTTTGCAGGTGGTTGTCCTGTCCTTCTGGCTCCATTGTGTTGCTTTTTCTCCTTTGTAAAACATCAGTTGACTATATTTATATGGGTCTATCTCTGGGTTCTCTATTCTGTTCCACTGATGTGTTTGTTTCTCTTTTGCTAATACTACACTATCTTGACTACTGTAACTTTACAGTAATTCTTGAAGTCGGGTAGTGTCAGTCCTATCTTGTTCTTTTCCTCTGCACCCCCATGTTCACTGCAGCATTATTCACAATAAGCAAACAGGGAAACAATGTAAGCTTCCAATGATAGATAAACGGATAAAGACACATACACACACACACAGTGAAGTAATATTCAGCCATTAAAAAAAGGAAATTCTACCTTAAAAAAAAAAATGTATGGACCTTGAGGATATCATGCTAAATTAAACCACTTTTTTTTTTTTTTTTACAGTGTGAACATTAGAAAGTAAAACCGAGATTTTCTGTGACCCTCCCCTTCCTACTATTGTCCTTCCCATCCCAGGAGGAAACTGCTGGGTCCTTCTGGAATATGCTGGTCCCAGGTGATTTTCTGTGCTGTTACGTACATCTGTACGTAAAAATTAAATTTAAATTTGGCTATTTAGGGTCTTTGTCCTCTGCACATAAACTTTTCTTTCTTTATTTTTTAAAAGATTTTATTTATTTATTTGACAGAGATCACAAGTAGGCAGAGAGAGTGGTAGGGGGGAAGCAGGCTCCCTGCCGAGCAGAGAGCCCGATGCAGGACTCGATCCCAGAGATCATGACCTGAGCTGAAGGCAGAGGCTTAACCCACTGAGCCACCCAGGCACCCTGTACATAAACTTTTCAATCAGTCTCTCCATATCTACAAAATAACTTGCTGATGTTTTGATTTTGATTCCACTGAATCTGTAAATCAGGTTGGGAAACTGACATCTTGACAGTATTGTGTCATCTTACCATGAACATGGAATATCTCTCCATTTATTTAGTCCTTCATTGATTTCTTTTGTAACAGTTTTATAGTTTTATTCATATAGATCTTATGTATGTTTTGTTAGATTTATGCCAGACATTTCTTTTTGGGGGATGCTAATATTGGTGCTGTGGTGTTTTTTTGTTTTTTTTTTTTTTAAGATTTTACTTATTTGACAGACAGAGATCACAGAGAGGCAGGCAGAGAGAGGAGGAAGCAGGCTCCCTGCTGAGCAGAGAGCCCGATATGGGGCTCAATCTCAGGAATCTGAGATCATGACCTGAGCCAAAGGCAGAGGCCTTAACCCACTGAGCCACCCAGGCGCCCCTAGTGTTGTGTTTTTAATTTCAGATTCTACTTGCTGGGTTGAGAGATATGCATTTTTAATTAATTTTAATTTTTTAAATGTTGAAATAATTACAAATCTATAGGAAACTTGCAAGTACAGTATAAAGCACTTCCCTCCACCAAATCACCTGAGAGTAAGTTGCTTACCTGATGCTCCATCAGTACCCCCCAGCATCTACAAGATAACTTGAGGGTGCATCTCCTTCAGACAAGGACATCCTGCTCTATCTCCTCGGCATAACCATTTGAATCAGGAAATTAATGTTGACGTATTACTACCACGTAATCCTTAGACCCAATTCAAGTTTCACCAGTTGTCACAATAATGTCTAATAGAAGGAATCTCCATTTACTGATCACCTAGATTTCCCAGTTTTACCACATTTGCCCTGGTATGTAAGGTTGGGTCTAAATATTTTTTCAGAATCATTTCAGACTCAGTCGCAAGCATGATCCTCATTACATCTTAATAGTAAAGTGTGCATTTCCTAAAAACAAGCACACTTTCTTCCCCAAGCTCTGTAAATCCAAAAGATCAGGAGTTCTAAATGGATACTTTAAAAGCATGATCCAGTGTTACCATCTGGTCGATAGGCTTCTTTAAGCTTTCATTGAGTGCCCCAATAATGCCCTTTATAGGTTCAGGATCCAAGCCAGGATCACCTGTCGGATTTAGCTGTCACAATTTCCTTGATCTCTAGGATTGTTGTGCAGTGCGGAAAGCTGTTAGCTCATGTTTTGTCCACTTCATAGTGTTTACAGTGGGAGGGCTAATCTGACACCAGTTTCGCCGTCATAGCAAGAAGCAAAAGTCTGCTTCAGAATTTTAGAAGCTAAGTTATTAAGTGCTATGACTAAATTTTCTTGTGGATTATATGTTTTATAAAATACTGCATTTGTCCTGTTTAAAGGTTGGGATCTTGAGTTCCACCTTGTCATATTAATATTGCCACATCTGTTTCTTTCCTTTTAAATGTCACCTGGTATATAGTTCTCTATTAGTCTATTCTGTGTGTGATTATTTTGTTCTAGGTGTGTATGTTGTTAACAGCATATAGTTATCTTTTTATTCTGTTTATCTTTTGATAGATTTGCCCTTTTTACACTCAATTTTTTTTTACTGATATAATTGTACATATCGTGTTAAAGTTCATGTTTTCTGTTTAATATGTTTCTTTTTTCTGTTTGGTGACTTTAGTTGGATTGATTTTTAGTTGTTGGTGTTGACCTTTTATTTTTTCCATATCCTATATATAGAGTTTCTGTATCCTAATATATCTCTTCTATAGCCTAGACATCTCTTTATATATATATATATATATATATATATATTTTTTTTTTTTTTTTTTTTTGCTATGGGAAGTGGATTTTTAAAAATAGTTTTTTTTTTTTTTTTAGAACAGGTTTAGACTTATAATGCCAGGCTAGTATAGAGAGTCCTCATATGCTCCACATTCGGTTTCCGGTATTTTTAACATTTTACATTGGTGTTGTATCTCTGTCACAATTAATGAACCAATATTAATGCACTATTATTAACTGAAGTCCATACTCTATTCGTATTTCCTTTGCTTTTATCTAAAGCCCCTTCTCCTCGCTTCTCGGCCTTTTGGCTAAGATCAAGTGTAGTATCTAAAGTCCCCCCTTTTTTCTTGTTCCAGGATCCAATCCACATACCAGAGACCTGTCTTCATTATAATTCCTTAGGGTCTTCAGGCTGTGCCAGTTTCTCAGACTTTTGTTTGTTTTTGATGACCTTGGTTTTGAGGAGTTCTGGTCACATACTTTGTAGGATTGGAATTTGTCTGATGTTTTCTCATTATTATATTAGGGTTATAGGTTTTTGAGTGAAGAACACACATGTGTAGGGGCTGTCTCATCCCGCCATATCAAGGGTATATACTATCAACATGACACATCACTGTTGATGTTACTCTGATACAGTGTTTCTTAGATGTCTCCACTATAAAGTTACTCTCTTTTCCCACCTACATTTTCATAGTGTAATCTTTGGAAGGAAGTCCGCACTTATGAAGTGGAAGGTTAGGTTTCATCTCCTTGAGCTAGAAATTCTATGTAAATTGAGTTCTTCTATTTTATCCCTTTTGTGTATTTGTTTAATGTATATATCAGCATGGACACAGGAACATTTTGTCCTTCGGATTATAATCTAATATTATTTTGTTGATTAAATTGTCCAAGTTTAGCCATTGGGAACTCTTTCATTTGACCCTGTTCCTCTTTGACATATACTGATTAATATCAGTATTTTAAAAAATACTTCATGGTGCTAGAAGATGCTTCAAACTCATATATTTCTTATTCCAATCCTGTAATCTGCCATTTCTCCAAGGAGTTCTGTTTTTCTTTAATTGGGCAGTGGTATTTAGAAACCAAGATCTGGGGGTGTACTCATTGCTACTGGGGTGTTATTGCTTCTAGGCCCTCTCGGGTGACAGAACAAAGGCATGTCTGCATATTAGCCCATGTCTATAAGTATTTCTGTATGTAATCATCTGTGTGTATATTAAGCCACACATGATTCATACTGAAGTCTCCAACTCTAATCAATTATCATAGTGATCATTCCACCCTTTTTTAAAACTTTTTTTCTTTTTCTTTAAATTCAATTAACATAATGTATTAGTTTCAGAGATAGACTTCAGTGATTCATCAGTATTATGTAATACCAAGTGTTCATTATATCACACACCTTCCTTAATGTCCATCACCTAGTTACCCCTTCCTCCTACCCCCTCCCCTCCAGCAACTCTCAGTTTGTTTTCTATGATGAAGAGTCTCTTACAGTTTGTCTCTGTCTCTGATTTTGTCTTATTTTTCCCACTCTTCCACTATGAATCTTGTTTTGTTTCTTAAATTCCACTTGTGAGTGAGACCATATGATAATTGTCTTTCTCTGACTGACTGATTTCATTTAGTATAATACCCTTCAGTTCCATCCATGTTGTTGCAAATGGGAAGATTTCCTTTTTGGATGGCTGAGTAGTATTCTACTATAGATCTGTATCTATACCTATACCACAACTTCTTTATCCATTCATCCATCAGTGACCATCTGGGCTCCTCCCATAGTTTGGCTTTTGTGGACATTGCTGCTATAAACATTAGAGTGTGGGTAACCCTTCGGATTACTACATTTGTATCTTTGGGGTAAATCCCTAGTAGTGCAATTGCTAAGTCATAGGGTAGCTCTATTTTCAGCTTCTTGAGGACCATTCATACTGTTTTCCAGAGTGGCTGCACCACAGCTTGCATTCCCACAAACAGTGTAAGAGGGCTCCCCTTTCTCTGCATGCTTGCCAACATCTGTCATTTCCTGACTTGTTAATTTTAGCCATTCTGACTGGTGTGAGGTGGTATCTCATTGTGGTTTTGATTTGTATTCCCTGATGCCGAGTGATGTGGAGCATTTTTTCATGTGTCTGTTGGCCATTTGTGTGTCTTCCTTGGAGAAATGTCTGTTCATGTCTTCTGCCCATTTCTTGATTGGAATATATGTTTTTGGGTGTTGGGTTTGATAAGTTCTTTATAGATCTTGGCTACTAACCCTTCATCTGATATGTCATTTGCAAATGTCTTCTCCCGTTCTGTAGGTTGTCTTTTGGTTTTGTCAACTGATTCCTTTGCTGTGCAAAAGCTTTTGATCTTGATGAAGCCCCAATAGTTCATTCTTGCCCTTGTTTCCCTTGCCTTTGGCGATGTTTCTAAGAAGTTGCTGTGGCTGAGGTCGAAGAGGTTGCTGCCTGTGTTTTCCTCTAGGATTTTGATGGACTTCTGTCTCACTTTTAGGTCTTTCATCCATTTTGAGTCTATTTTTGTGTATGGTTTAGGGAAATGGTCCAGTTTCATTTTTCTGCATGTGGCTGTCCAATTTTCCCAACACCATTTATTGAAGAGATGGTCTTTTTTCCATTGGATATTCTTTCCTGCTCTGTCAAAGATTAGTTGACCATAGAGTTGAGGGTCCATTTCTGGAGACTCTATTCTGTTCCAGTGATCTATGTCTGTTTTCGTGCCAGTAGCATACTGTCTTAATGATTATGGCTTTGTAATAGAGCTTAAAGTCTGGGATTGTGATGCCCCTAGGTTTGGTTTTCCTTTTCAACATTCGTTTGGCTCTTCAGGGTTTTTTCCGGTGCCATACAAATTTTAGGATTATTTGTTCCTGCTCTGTGAAAAAGGTTGATGGTATTTTGATAGGGATTGCCCTTAAAGTATACATTATTTTAGGTAGCACGGACATTTAAACAATATTCATTCTTCTAATCCATGAGCATGGGACGTTTTTCCATTTCTTTGTGTCAGCCTCAATTTCTTTCATAAGTGCTCTATAGTTTTCTGAGTATAGATCCTTTGCTTCTTTGGTTAGGTTTATTCCTAGGTATCTTATGATTTTTGGAGCAATTGTAAATGGGATCAGCTCCTTAATTTCTCTTTCTTTTGTCTCATTGTTACTGTATTGAAAAGCAACTGATTTCTGTGCATTGAGTTTATATCCTGCCACTTTGCTCAATTCCCATTTAAGTTCTAGAAATTTGGGGGTAGAGTCTTTTGGGTTTTCCACATAGAATGTCCTATAATCTGTGAAGAGTGAGCATTTGACTGTTCCTTTGCCAATTCAGATGCCTTTTAATTCTTTTTGTTTTCTGATTTTGAGGCTTGGACTGACTCCTCGTACTGTGTTGAACAGTAGTGGTGAGAATGGACAGCCCTGCTGTATTCCTGACCTTATGAGAAAAGCTCTGTCTTTCCCACTGAGAATGATATTCACTTTGGGTTTTTTGTATATGGCTTATATAATCTTGAGGTATGTTCCCTCTATCCCTATGCTGTGGAGAGTTTTAATCAAGAAGAGATGGTGTAATTTGTCCAGTGTTTTTTCTGCATCTAGGTTTGTGGCTGTCCAATTTTCAGGAAAGGACAAGGACAAGAACCATATGATTCTTACGGTTCTTGTCCTTTCTCTTATGTATGTGGTTTACAATGTTGATTGATTTGTGGATGTCGTACCATCCTTGTAGCCCAGGAATAAGTCCCACTTGGTGAATAATCCTTTTATTATACTGGTTGGTCCTATTGGCTAGTATCTTGGTGAGAATTTTGGCATCTATGTTCATCAGGGGTATTGGTCTGTAATTCTCCATTTTGCTGGGGTCTTTGTCTGGTTTTGGGATCAAGGTAATGCTGGCTTTACAGAAAGAGTTTGGAAGTTTTCCTTACATTTTTATTTTTTGAAACAGTCTCAGAAGAATAGGTGTTAATTCTTTAAATGTTGGGTAGAATTCTTCTGGGAAGCCAGCCAGCCCTGATCTCTTTGTTGTGGAGATTTTTTTATTACTGCTTCAGTTTCTTTGCTGCTTGTGGGTCTGTTCAAGTTTTCTATTTCTTCCTGGTTCAGTCCTGGTAGTTCATACCTCTCTAGGAATGCATCCATTTCTTCCAGATTGCCTAATTTGTTTGCATATAGTTGCTCATAGTATGTCCTCATAATTGTATTTCCTCGGTGTTGGTTGTGATCTCTCCTATTTCATTCATGATTTTATTAATCTGGGTCCTTTCTCATTTCTTTTTGTTAAGTCTGGCCAGGGGTTTATCCATTTTATTCATTTAAAGAACCAGCTCCTAGTTCTGTTGATCTGTTCTACTGTTCTATTGGTTTCTCTTTCATTAATTTTTTCCCTTTAATCTCTGTTATTTTTCTTATCCTGCTGGTTTAGGCTTTATTTGCTGGTTTTTTATCCCCCAGCTCCTTTAGGTATAAGGTTAGGTTGTGTATTTGAGACCTTTCTTATTTCTTGAGAAAGGATTGTATTGCTATCTACTTCCCTCTTAAGACTGCCTTTGCTGCATCCCAAAGGTTTTGAAGAGTTGTGTTTTCATTTTCATTTGTTTCCATGAATTTTTAAAATCTTCTTTAATTTCCTGGTTGACCCATTCATTCTTTAGTAGGTATGCTCTTTAGCCTCCATGTATTTGAGTTCTTTCCAGATTACCCCTTAGGATTGAGTTCCTGTTTGAAAACACTGTTGTCTGAAAATATGCAGGGAATGATCCCAGTCTTTCGGTACCAGATGAGACCTGATTTGTGACCCAGTATTTCATCTATTTTGGAGACTGTTCCATGTTCACTCAAGAGGAATGTGTGTTCTCTTGCTATAGGATGAAATGCTCTGAATGCTCTGTGAAGTCCATCTGCTGCAGTGTGTCATTCAAAGCCCTTGTTTCCTTGTTGCTCTTCTGCTTAGATGACTGTCCTTTGCAGTGAGGGAGCATGTTAAAGTCCTCTTCTGTTACTGTATTATTATCGATTTGTTTCTTTAATTTTATTAGTTGGTTTATATAAGTGGCTAACCCCATGTTGGTGTCACAGATATTTACAATTGCCAGATCTCTTGTTGGATAGACCCTTTAATTATGATATGGTGTCCTTCCTCATCTCTTATTACAGTCTTTGGTTTAAAATCTTATTTCTCTGATATAAGGATTACCACCCCAGCTTTCTTTTGATGTCCATTAGTATGATAAATGGTTTTCCACCCAATCAGTTTCAGTCTGAATGTGTCTTTAGGTCTGCAATGAGCCTCTTGTAGACAGCATATAGGTAGGTCTTGCTTTTTTATCCAGTCTGATGCCCTGTGTCTTTTGATTGGCAGCATTTAGCCCATTTACAGTCAAGTAAGTATTGAAAGATGTGAATTTAGTGCCATTATATTACTATATTAATTACTATATATTAATATGTATCTATTATTAAAATAACTGTTTCTGTATATTGTCTCTGTTCCTTTCTTGTCTGTGGTACTTTTGGGCTCTCTCTTTCCTTAAAGGATCCCTTTTTAAAAAAAAAAAAAAGATTTTTATTTATTTATTTGACAAAGAGAGATCACAGGTAGGCAGAGAGGCAGGCAGAGAGAGAGGAAGTAGCAGGCTCCCTGCTGAGCAGAGAGCCCGATGTGGGACTCGATCCCAGGACCCTGAGATCATGACCTGAGCTGAAGGCAGAGGCTTAACCCACTGAGCCACCCAGGCGCCCCTAAAGGATCCCTTTTAATGTTTCTTGCAGGACTGGTTTAGTGATCACAAATTCTTTTAGTTTCTGTTTGTCCTGGGAGCTTTTTATCTCTCCTGTTTTGAATGACAGCCTTGCTGGATAAAGTATTCTTGGCTGAGTATTTTTCTCATTTAGCACTATGAATATATCATGCCAGTCCTTTCTGGCCTGCCAGGTCTCTGTGGATAGGTCTGATGCCAGTATAATGTTCCTACCCTTTTAGGTTATGGACCTCTTGTCCTTAGCTGCTGTCAGGGTTTTCTCTTTGTCTTTGAGATTTGCAAGTTTCTCTTGTTAACTTATATTTACTGATTTTTGAGGAGTGTTCTCTATGCCTCCGGGACTTGAATGCCTGTTTTCTTCCCCTGATTAGAGAAGTTCTCAGCTATAATGTGCTCCAATATACCTCCTGTCCCTCTCTCTTTCTTCTTCTTCTGGGATCCCAATTATTTTGTTGTTCCACTTTAACAGTATCACTTATCTCTCAAATTTTCCCCTCCCCATGATCCAGTAGATTTATCTTTTTTCTCAGCTTCTTTAGATGTCTTCTGTATCACTAATTCTCTCTTCTGCCTCATTTATCCTAGCAGTTAGAGCCTTCATTTTTTATTGTACCTCATTAATAGCTTTTTAAAATTTTAGGTTGATTAGATTTTGGTTCTTTTATTTCTCCAGAAAGGGATTCTCTAGTGTCATCCATGCTTCTTGCAATCCCAGCTAGTATCTTTATCATTGTTAATTCTGAACTCTAGTTCCAACTTCTGCTTATATCCATACAGATTAGGTCCCTTGCAGTCATTACTGCCTCTTGTTCTCTTTTTTGAGGTACGTTTTTCTCTCTTGTCTTTCTTTCTGGAGAAGAATGGATGAATGAGAGAACATAATACTAAGATGACAACAATGACCTCAGAGAAATATACCCTAAACAAATCAGAAGAGACCTGAAATTGAAAAAAAAAAAAAAAAGGAAAAAATAAGAGAATCAGACAGTTGAACAGAACAGATCCATACATATTGGATCCTGTGTGTATTTTGGTTTGTTTGTTAGAAAACTAGATCCTAAAATTGTAAAGAAAGAAAAATTTAGAGGTACAAAAATAAAATTACATACAATGAAAGGATAGAATGTAACTGTAAAAAATGAAAAAAGAGGGACGCCTGGGTGGCTCAGTTGGTTGGACGACTGCCTTCGGCTCAGGTCATGATCCTGGAGTCCCGGGATCGAGTCCCGCATCGGGCTCCCAGCTCCATGGGGAGTCTGCTTCTCTCTCTGACCTTCTCCTCGTTCATGCTCTCTCTCACTGTCTCTCTCTCAAGTAAATAAATAAAATCTTTAAAAAAAAAATGAAAAAAGATTTACAGTTGATAAAATAAGAAATTGGTTGTAAAAGGAATGAGAAAGAAAATTAAAATTGAAAGACCAAGGAATCATGGGGAAAACCCCTATGAATTCTGTGTACCGTATTTCCCTAATGCTGGAGTTTTGCATTTCTCTATGATCATAAACTTGGTCTTGGCTGGATGTTCTTGCTTATCTTCTAGGGGAGGGGCCTGCTGCATTGATTCTCAGATGTCTTTGCCCCAGGTAGATTTGCACTGCCCTTGCGGTGACGGGGGGCGGGGAGGGGGGACAAGTCTAGTCATCTGCTTGGGTTTACTTTCAGGAACTTTCATGCCCTGAAGGCTTTCCGTGCAGCTTTAGAGGATGAGAATGAAAATGGCAGCCTCCCAGTCTCCAGCCCTGGAGCCCAAAGCTTGGTTCCCCACTTCTCAGTGCGTCCTCAGAGAAATACAGTCAGTCATTCCTGTCTCCCTGGTCTCCGGCCACACTCCATGCTTGTGCGGCATGTGACCGAGCATTTCTATCACAGGTACAAGACCCCATTTTGAGTCTCCAAACCCTGCAGACTCCTGTTGCACACTCCCATGCTGCTTCTTCCGGGGGAAGAAGGGAAGTCTCGTTGTAGTTCTGCCGCTCCCTGGGCCCCTGCTCTGAGAACAGTGGCCCGACTGTGCCATTGTTTGTGGTATGTGGCAACCCCAACCTGAGAGCCCACTCCTGGGCTCACTGTTTGCTGCCAGCTTCCCTGCTCTGATGCCTGAGAGCTCTGCTGCACTCAGGCACCCCCAGTGCCTATGACCTGGGGATCCTGAGACCACACTGTCCCACCTAGCATCCGCCCCCGCTTAGCCACCTGAGTGATGGCCCTCATCAGACTTCTAAAAGTTCTGATTTGGCATTCAGCTGCTTATGGCTTATGGCTCATAGCTGGCTTATGGAGGCTCCCTCCCCCCATGGTTTATCTTTGCCTCGATTCACTTCCCTGTACCGACCTTGCAGAACATGATCGTTTTTCTATTTGCAGAGTTGCAGCTATTCTTCTCTTACATCTCCAGTTGAGTTCATAGGTGTTGAGAATAATTTGATAGCTAGCTAGCTGAATTCCTGGGACCGGACGAAACTAAGGTCTCCTACTCCCCTGCCATCTTGGACTCCTCCCACTGTAGCCCTCTCTTACCTACAATCTTGCTCTCCAACAGTGAGAAGCCAGGCTCCTACAGTTCATCACCCACTTACCCATTTATTCAGTTCTAGTATGCATGCGTAATAGTTTGAGAATTGATAATACATATACTCCGCTGGGAAACTACGTGCCCATATGGGGGGAATGATAGGTGTCAAGTCCAAAAGCAAGCAGAGCTGGGCAGATGAGTCTGCCTCTGAGAACAGATTCTCTTGTGAAAAGCTTTTCCCTCAAGCCTTTTAAGTGGTGTGTAATCAGAGCTGCTCATCTAGATATGGATACTGGGGTTGGGGGAAGGTACCCTGGATCAACACAGTGTAGTTCAGAGTTTACAAGATATGGAGGGGGATGTAAGAACCTGGCTCATAATCAGTGGCGCTTTGGACCCCAGTATTCCTTGTTGCAAGGTGTACATTCTGTGGGCTGGGCTTGGTGTTCTGTACAGTTGAGCCTTCAGCTTCTAGTGGAAAGAAGACTGTGATCAGTAAACTTGGTGAGATTCAATGCGAGATGATCTCAAGATCCTTAACTTAATTATATCTGCGAAAACCACTTTTCCATTTTGTTTTTGGTGGAGATACGTTGTTTGTAGAAGGAAATCAACTCATTGTGTCTGGATGGCTTCTACCGGTTTTCCTTTTGTGGTATTAATCTTCATGACACCCTCTAAAGGGAAACAGCGATTACAAGAAACTATTTCAGAATGATTTTGTTTTATGGAAAAATATTAAATTTTAAAAATCTTTTTTTTTTTTTTTAATTTTTAGGATCTGGGGACTCTGATTTTCGTCTGGAGGATGCGTTGAAAGAAACTTCCTCAGTAAAGCGTGAGTATTAATCGAACTATTAAAAACAAACAATAGTGATCAATATGCACTACCCACTCAGAATATACACCCAAGGAAAACACTTTTTGTCTGAACTGATCGGATATAATAGGGGTGTCATAAATTGCATTATTTAAAAGAAAATCTGAATATTTAACATCATTTGTTTCCATTGCGAAGAATAGCACACAATGTGTAACAACTGATACAGCATTTTCCCCAGTGGCCTTAGAAGACTGCCTTTCCCTCGCTCAAGGAAAAAGTACTTTGAAGTGAATAAGAGGTTTGTTATTCCTACTAGATTTTTTTTTTAAATGTTTTTTCTTGGGCGCCTGGGTGGCTCAGTGGGTTAAGCCGCTGCCTTCAGCTCAGGTCATGATCTCGGGGTCCTGGGATCGAGTCCCGCATCGGGCTCTCTGCTCAGCAGGAGCCTGCTTCCTCCTCTCTCTCTCTCTGCCTGCCTCTCTGCCTACTCGTGGTCTCTCTCTGTCAAATAAATAAATAAAATCTTTAAAAAAAATGTTTTTTCTTAAAATGGTGTCTACATGTAAACTCTCAAATGTTAAGCTTTGTTGTCCATTTCTCTTTACATTTTTTTGAAAACAAAAAACCACTTTTTTTTTTTTAAAGTGTGAACATGAGAAAGTAAAACCGAGATTTTCTGTGACCCTCCCCATCCTACTATTGTCCTTCCCATCCCAGGAGGAAACTGCTGGGTCCTTCTGGAATATGCTGGTCCCAGGTGATTTTCTGTGCTGTTACGTTCATCCGTACACATAGATTGGTGTTTTTGTTTTACATGATGTGTGAGGCTTTTTATTTTAGTTACGCATGTAACTAAACAACAACAAACAACCTTGTTTGCATTTAGTAAGTATTGAAGACTTGAGTGAGTGTTATCTAAGTTTGATGAACTGGCAGGCTTAAACCCACCGAACTGTGTTCTCTCACCGATCTGGAGGCCTGGGGTCCAAAATGAAGGTGTCGGCCGGGCCACGCTCCCTCTGAAGGCTTGAGCGCAGGAAGCTTCCTGGCTGGGCACACCTGTGGTGGCTTGTAGCTGCCTCACTCTGGTCTCTGCCTCCTCCTTTGTGTGGTGTTGTCTTCCCTTCTTCTCTTCTGGGGGTTCTGTTTGTTGGATCCGGAGCCCACTGGGACAATGCGGCGCACTCTCCTCGCAGGTGCCCTTCATGACATCTGCAAAGAGCGTTTTTCCAAATAGGGTTCCTGTTTGTGGCATCTGCGGATTAGGACTCCACTATGTATTTGCGGGGCCACTGTGGGACCACATCATTATATCTATACTTCACACATAACCTTGGGCTTTGTGGAGCTGGCATCCCAGTGACGTGGCTCTGGCCGTGTCCAGTGCTGCCCTTTCCTTACTGGCCGATGTGTGATTTGCTTTCATTTTGCATAATTACAAATAGGGCTTCAGTGAACATTCTTGTCCATATCTTTTGTGTATAAGGTCAGTGGGACTAT
This sequence comes from Mustela putorius furo, assembly GCF_011764305.1. NCBI lineage: Eukaryota > Metazoa > Chordata > Mammalia > Carnivora > Mustelidae > Mustela > Mustela putorius. The sequence goes on from NW_025422048.1 coordinate 3,762,679, forward strand.
CAGGCTGAAGGGTGTATGTATTTTCTGTTTTACTAGATTCTGCCAAACTGTTTCCAAAATGAATATACCATTATATATTCACTGAATACCGTTCAGTTCCTTTTCTTCCAGATCTGCACATCAACCAGATTTTATTAATCAAAGGCATTTTACCAATATGATGGACAAAATATCTTATTGCTTTATTATGCATTTTCCTTATTATAGTGAGATGGAACATCATTTCATATATTTATTGGCCATTTGTATTTTCCTCTTTGGTGAATTATCTATTCATATCCCTTCCCCATTTTTTTCTGCTGGTTTTCTTGTCTTTTTCTTATGGGTTTGAGGAGTCTCTGTGTATTCTGGATTGAGAAAGGCAGGGGCTCTGGAGCCAGACTTCTTGTGTCGGAACCCCGCCTCTGCTACTTCCTGCCACCTTTGGTGAGTCTCCTGACTTCTCTGTGCCTCCATTTCCTTGTGTCTTACGTGAGGTTAATAATAAGCCCTACTTCCTAGGATTATTGGAAGGATTAGGTGAGTTGGCCCGTGTAAAGTGCTCAGCACAGGACTGGCACAAGTTCAGTGCTCAGTGAGTGTCGGCCATTATATTGTTCCTTGATTCGACTCTGGCTGAGTTTCTGGTATCAGGCAAGGCTACATGAGGAATGCATGCTTACATAAACTGGCCAACAGATTGAAAGCAATTCTTGTCAAAATCCCAGCTAGAGTTTTTATAGAAACAGACAAGCTGATTCTAAAATTAATACGAAATTCAGGGGACCCCAAATTGCGAAATTGTCTTGGAGCACCTGCGTGGCTTGGTAGGTTAAGCATCCAACCCTTGATTTCAGCTCAGGTCATGATCTCAGGGTCATGAGATCGAGCCCCACATCAGGTTCCATGCTGGGTGTGGTATCGAGCCTGCTTAAGATTCTCTCCCCGCCCACCCCCCCGCCCCATGCTCATTCATGCTCTGTCTCTCTCTCTCTCTGTAAATTAGAAAAAAAAATTCCAAACTAATCTTGAAAAAAAGAAAAAGTTGGAGGACTCACACTTCCTAATTTCAGAACTTACTACAAACCTGCAGTGATCGAGGTGGTGTGGCACCAGTATGAAGAGACCTGGAGTTCAGTGGAATAGAATTGCAGAGTCTAGAAATAAACCATTATATCTATGGCCAGTTGACTTTTGACAAAGATGCCAGGACTGCCCAATGGGGAAGGAATAATCTCTTGAATAAACGGTGCTGGGACAGCTGCATATCCAGTTGCCAAAAAATGAAGTTGGACCCTTGCCTCACACCTTATAAAAAAAATTAACTTAAACTGGATGATAAACCTGAAACCAGAAATCTCATAGAAGTTCATTTTCAGGGGCACCTGGGTGGCTCAGTGGGTTAAGCCTCTGCCTTCGGCTTGGGTCGTGATCCCAGGGTCCTCTCTGCTCAGCAGGGAGCCTGCTTCCTCCTCTCTCCCTCTGCCTGCCTCTCTGTCTACTTGTCATCTCTGTCTGTCAAATAAATAAATAAAATATTTTTTTTTTAAAAAAAAGGAGTTCGTTTTCATGTATGTTGTGAGGTGAGAGCTTAGAGTATTCTCAGGTTTTTCCTGCGTGTGCTCACGTCCTGTACATGCAGGTGGCCTTTCGGATTCCCGGGGGAAGGACACTTAGTTTATTAGCAGTGATGGTTTTAATGAAATCATGTAACATCTCCCCAAACAAACATGACCAAAAATACCAAAAACCTAAATATAAAGACCCCCCAGTTAGGAAATTTGTTACTTTCCTAATGGGGGACTTCTAAATACTTACATCCCTTCTCCGGGAGAAGGCAAACCTCACCCGATCTTCATCAGCACCCGTCAGCCAGTGTGCCCGGCACCCGTAGGAGCACCAGCACGTGGTGTCTTTGGTTGAATAACATTCCCCAATAGCTCATCACTTTTTTTTTTCTGTCTTAGCTTACATTTCATGCTACTGAGATTCAGAGAGATAGACTTGTTGATTTATCCTTGGCTCAATTACATTTTCTGGCGGAGAATGTTTTGGTTTGTATCTTGTACGTTTCTTGTGTAAACAATCCCGGAACCTCCTAGGTCAGGGTATTGTCAGTGACCTTCATTCATCAGTCAGCAGTGTTTGAGTACCTGCTTGCTGCCAGGCACCGTTCCAGGTGCTGGGCATACTGTAGGGGTTAGGCCTGTGCTCGTGATGTCATTTTCTCTGAAGATACACAGTGCATGAAATAATGTCAGATCTCACTGAGTACTCTGGAACAACTACAACCAGTTGACAGGGTAGGGAGGGCCCGAGGAGGTGGCAAGTGGTGGTAGTTTAGATGAAGTGGAAAAGGCCTCACTGATGAGAGGTGACCCGCAAGGAGTGGAGGAAGTGCTGTCAAGGCCAAAAGATCAGGTGTAAGAGTCCTGAGACAGAAGAGGACTGAGCTGTCTCTGGGACTCAGAAGGTGGCCTGTGTGACTAGAGTGTGGAGGGTGCTGGATCATATAGGGCTTCTAGTCTAAGCACAAGGCAAAGCTTCTGGAGTAGTATTTTGAAAGCTGAGTTATTGAGCTGTAATTCACATACTGTAATTCACCTATTTTAAAGTGTGCAGTCCAGTGGCTTTTAGTACATTTACAGGGTTGTGCAATTATCACTACAGTCCATTTGATTTTGCTTTTAAAGACTTTGACAGTGAGCACAAGCAGGGGGAGGGGCAGAGGCAGAGGGAGAAGACAACTCTCCACTGAGCGGGGAGCCCAATGTGGGGCTCGATCCCAGGACCCCGAGATCATGACCTAAGCCGTAGGCAGAGGCTTAACCCACTGAGCCACCCAGGCACCCCCACTACAGTCCATTTTAGAACATTTTCATCATCTCAAAAAGAAACTGTACCCTTCAGCTGTCAGTCCCCTGATTTCCCTCTTACAGATATCTCATATAAATGGAGTCATATAACGTGGACTTCACGTGTGGCTTCTGTTACTGAGCACAGTATTTTCAAGGTCACCCGTTGCTTTCAGAACTGCTTCTCCGTCCCTTCTCCCCCCGTCTTTCCGTCTCCACCCCTTTTCCCTCCTCCTCTTCCTTTCGCAGTGTGTGCGCTCATCTCACAGGGAGCACACTTCTGCCTTTGCCCTATGCAGCTTCTTTTCTTTTCTTTCTTTCTTTCTTTTTTAGTTATTTATTTGAAGGAGGGGAGGGCAAAGGGAGAGACTCTGAAGCAGACTCCCCGCTGAGCAGGGTTAGAGCCCAACACAGGGCTTGATCCCAGGACCTTGAGATCATGACCTGAGCTGAAGTTAAGAGTTGCTTGCTTAACTGACTAAGCCACCCAGGCGCCCCTACCCTAGAAAGCTTATGAGTTTCCCCTTTCCTCGGAAGGCCACGGACGCCATCATTAAGCCCCCTTGGGGGAACGTGGCCAGTGTTGTTTACTGTGTTGTCATAGGCGCATGTTAAAAAGAAACCCTCTGGCTGGAGTGCTGAGCAACAGAGATGCTCTTCTAAGTTTGTCATTTTGAGAAAAGCTTCACAGAAATAGGTTTCTTTATTTTAGGAGCTCACTGCTTTCATGAAGTTGACCTACTGTTCTAATTCCTTGATAAGTATCTAGACTTTCCTCCTCTCAATTATGGATAATAAATCCCATTTAAAGGTTCACGACAGGAAAATCTGTAGTTAATAGTATCTTAAAAATCATACAAATCCACGCTAACATTCTACATCCTCGCAGGCTCGGGCTGTGACAGAGCCGCGGGCACATGTGGTAAGGAACGAGCTCTTGAAATGGCACCTGCAGATTTTCAGAGAAACCACACTTCTCCAGAAACCGTGTACTTGGGCAGAACTCCACAGAGCTATAATGATCACGACTGCGTGGTACTGGGTCAATCAAATAGAACGAGAGTCCCGAAAGAAACCCTTATTATGTCCTTGGCCAGTTGACTTAAAAAAAGTCTGGAAGAAGAAATATCTTTCCGTGAGCTGTTTGAGTGCTGCGGATTTTAAAGTACTATTACATAAGGCTGGCACATATAGCGTGGAGCCTGGGTGTGGTGCATAGGCAGTGAATGCTGGGACACTGGAAAGAAAAAAAAGTGAATAAAAATTTAAAAAAGAAGAAGAAGAAAAAAAGAAAAAGAAAGTACTAATACATAAGTGACCATTGCTTTCATGAGAATTGCTCAAATAACAGTTCCAGTAATGTATCGCCACAAGATAGATACACAGAGCCTCCTTTTAAATTTTACAGCTTAAAGTCAAATGGAAATTATAGACCTGAAATCCTCTCCAAACTGTTGATGAGCTGGATTAAAAAGTGTATGTGTGATGACGGTAGGTCCTCACACGTGGTCCTCTCATCAAGCCACCCCCTGGTGTGGTCTTCACACTGAGGCGCGTTGGTGCCCCAGAAGCCTTCCCAAGGAGGCGGCAGGCGTGCTTGCTTTAAGGGAAAGACTTGCCATTGCCTCAGCTTCCAGATGTCCTGAATGATGGTGGACTAAACCTGTAGTCGTGGACATGATCTCCTTTCCCACCGATCCCTCTTTGTTTAAAAAAGTACTGAAGTAAAATTCACAAAACCTAAAATCGCCTGTTTGAACACATTCACAGCGTTGGGCAACCACCGTGTCTATCCGGTCCCCACACATCTCCATCCCTCCAAAGTAAAACCCCTTGTCCTCCATCCCCTCTCCCCTTGCCCCAGACAGTCACCAATGTACTTTCTTTACCAGTTGATTTATCTACTCTGGGTATTTCGTGTAAATGCCATCATATAATACGTGACGTTTTGTCGTTCATTTAGCAGCATGTCTCGGAGGCTCACCCACCGTATAGCCAGCATATTGGTGCTTCGTTCTCTTTATGACCGCTGTGCCGTTGTATGGATACACCACGCTTTGCTCATTCATCGGCTGACGGCTGCTTTCTCACAGCTATTGAGAATAAGGTTGCGATGAACATGGATGTGCAGATGCCTGAGATCCTGATTTCATTTCTTGCAGATAGAAGCCCAGAAGTAGTGTTGCTCGATCCAGCGGTAGTCCTATTTTTGTCTTTTTTTGAGGAAGCACCATACTGTTTCCATGCTGGCTGTACCTTTTTATGTTCCCTCCAACAGTGTGCAAGGGTTCCCCTTTCCCCACAACCTTACCAGCCTATTCCCTTTTGTGTGTGTTTTTAAATAATAATCATCTTAACAGCTGAGGTGGTCTCTCATTTTGATTTGGGTTTTCCTGATGATTAGTGATGACGAGCTCATCTTTTCATATACCTCCATTTCTTTGGAGAACTAGCTAAGTCCTTTGCCCATTTTCTAACCAGATTACTTGTTGCTTTGCTACAGAGTTGTAGGATTTCCTTACGTATTTTGTATATGAACCCCTTATCAGATATATGATCTGCAAATATTTTCTCTCATTCCATACATTGCCTTTTCATTTTGTTGACTGTTTGCTTTGCTGTGCAGAAGCCTTTTGGTTTGATACAGTCGCGCTTGTCTGTTTCTGCTTTTGTTCCCTGTACTTTGGGTATCACATCCAAGAAATCGCTGTTAGGTCTGATGTCAATTTTTTTCCTGTTTTTTCCCTAAGGGTTTTTTGGTTCCAGCTTTATGTTCATGTCTTTATTTTCCAATTAAAAAAAAATTATAGCCCTTCTAGTAGGGATGAAGTAGAACCTCATTGTAGTTTTTATTTGTGTTTCCCTGGTGACTGAGGAGGTCTTCATACATACCGAATGCCAGAGTTTCATCAGATACTATTTACAAATATTTTCTCTCATTTTGTAGGTTATCTTTTCAGTTTTTGAAAATGTACTTAGATTCACGGAGGTTTTCAGTTTTGATGAAGTTTAATTTACCCTTTTTCTTTTGTTTCTCATGCCTTTGGTGTCATCTCTGAAAATTTGTGGCCTTAAAATCTTAAAAAAAAAATAAAAAATAAAAAAAATTTGTGGCCAGATTGATCTGTTTTGCGGTAATTTTGTATATAGCCAACCTCCTTCTTCTGCATGTGGATATCCAGTTGTCCCAGCAACATTTATCAAAAAGACCATTCTTTTCCACCACTGAATGGTCTTGGCACCCTCTTGAAAATCAATGGCCATAAATATGTGGGTGCTTTCTGAAATCTCAATACTGTGACATTGATGTGTGTACACACACACACACACACACACACATTCTTTTAAAGATTTATTTATTTATGTATTTGACAGGCAGAGATCACAAGGAGGCAGAAAGGCAGGCAGAGAGAGAGAGGCAAGCAGGCTCCCCGCTGAGCAGAGAACCCGATACGGGACTCGATCCCAGGACCCTGAGATCATGACCCGAGCCGAAGGCAGCGGCTTAACCCACTGAGCCATCCAGGCACCCACACATATTCTTGATATATATGTATATATATCTCACACACATACACACACACACACTTAATGCCAGTATCACACAGGTTTGATTACTCTAGGTTTGTAGTGTGACTCTTCTAATTTTATTTTTCCTGTTCTTTTGGCTCTTTGGGCCCCCATGTAATTCCATCTGAATTTTAGGATCAGTTTATCCATTTCTGTAAAAAAAAAAAAAAAAGGGCAGTTGAAATTTTGGCAGAGATTGCATAGAATCTGTAGGTTGATTTGTGTCATATTGCCATCTTAACCGTAGCAAGTCTTCTGTGACAATGGAGTGTTCTGCTTAGACTCATTATGGTTTCAACACTGTTTTGTGGCTTTTAGTGTACAAATCTTTACACATCCTTTGTTAAACTTATCTCTAAAAGTTTTATTCTTTTAATGCTTTATAGTGAAATCACTTTGAGTTTTGTGTATGGATCTTGTGTCCAGCAGCTTTGCTGGGCTTATTATCTCTAAGAAGTTTTTTTGTTTTGTTTTGTTTTCTTTTTGTTTTTCTTTTGGTGGGGGATAGGTCTGGGTTGTTAGGGTTTTCTGTATGTAGGGTCATGTCATCGTTGACTAGAAATAGTTTTATTTCATTCTTCACAGTCTGTCTAGGTGAGATGATCAAGTGCTTTATTTCCCTTTGTTCTATTAGTTTTGGGTATTTTAGTGATTGGTTTTTCTTATATTGAGTTACCCTTGCATTTCTGGAATGAATCTTACTTTGCCATGTTTTATAGCCCTAGTATGCTTCTGGATTTGATTTGCTAGTGATTTGTTGAGGATTTTGTGTCTCTGTCCATAAGGGTTAAAGGTCTGTGGTGAATTTATTATTTAGTTATCTTGTGGTGGCTTTAGTATAAGGTACTACTGGCTTCACAGAGTGACTTAAGAAGTATTCTGTCCTCTGTTTTTGGGAAGACTTTAAGAAGGATTGACTGATTTTTCATTATTTCTTTTTCCTTAGATTCACTTAGTCAAGGTATAGTATATCATTGGTTTTTAATACAATGTTCAATGATTTATCAGTTCAGTATACTACCCGGTGCTCATTTTTCTTTAAATATTTGGTAGAAATCACCAATGAGGACTTCTGGTCCTGGGATTTTCTTTCTGGGAAGTTGTTAAATCCTGATTCACTTTGTTTATTTGTAGGTCTAGTCAGATTTTCTGTTTCTTCTTGAGTCAGTTTTGGTGGTTTGTGTATAAGAATTTGTCCATTTCATCCAGGTTATCTAATTTATTGTAATATAATTTTTCATAGTGTTCCTTTATTCTTTTTATTCCTGTACAGTTGGTAGTAATGTCCTCTCCTTCATTCTTGAATTTAGTAATTTGGGTCTTCTTTCTTTTTGTCTTGGGTTGGTCTGTTAACAGTTTGTCAGTTTTGTCAAAAGAATCAAATTTTTGGATTTGTTTTTTCTCTTTTTTATATTCTCTATTGCAATTATTTATGCTCCAATTTTTATTTTCTTCTGCTTGACGTAGGTTTAGTTTACTCTTTATCTAATTTTTTTTAAAGCTTTTATTCATTTATTTGAGATAGAGAGAGACAGAGAGCGCACGCAGAGGTAGAAGGAGAGACAGAATCTCAAGCGGACTCCACACTGAGTGTGGTGCCCAATGCGGGGCTCAGTCTTCTGACCCCGAGATCATGACCTGAGCTGAAATCAAGAGTTGGACCCTTAAATGACCGAGCCACCCAGGGCCCCTATTTAATATTTTGATGTGAAAGGCTAGGTCGTTGATCTGAGACTTTTAAAAATGTCAATGTTTACAGCTAGAAATTTCCCCTCCAGCACTGCTTTCACAGTAACACATAAGTTTTGGTATGTTTTCTTTCTTTTTCATTCACCTCAAGGTATTTAATAATTTGCCCTGTGATTTCTTCTTTGACCCATTATTTCAAGTCTTCCTTTCTGATTTTCTGTCAAACTGTTCTATCTATGATTGAAAGGATGGTATTGAAATCTACAACTATTATTGTCAAATTACCTATTCTTTGATTTTTGCCTTTTTATTTATTTATTTATTTATTTTGCTGCTTGTATTTTGGGGCTTGGTTACTGGGTTCATGTACATTTAAAATTTTATCTTCCTGCTGCATTTATCTGTTCATGATTACAAACTGTCATTCTTTGACTCTTGTAACCATGTTTTTCTTGATGTGTGTTTTATCTGGTGGTGCCATAGCTCCTCCGCCTCTCTCACAGTTGCTGTTTGTATCATACTTTTACCCGTCTTTTTACTTTCAACCATTTTCTACTTTTGCTCTTAAATTTCCTTTACTACTTCTAATAGTAGGAACAGTTACACTAAAGTCTTGATGTCTAAGGAAAGAAACTATTAGAAAACCGTTACGTAGTATGCTGTGTGATAGGAGTGAAAGGAGTCTGTATTTTCAGAGGAGTCCGGTTGTGCTGAAAAACCCAATAGTGATGGAGTAAGAACCATGCTTATATAAAATATTTTGTCAGTATTATACTACTTTCAGTTCATAAGACACTCCCACACTCTCTTGGGAACATAATCTCGGTCCATCCCTGGGCAGTGTTATTTATGGTTACGGTGCCAGGTTGATAGTGGTGGAAACCAAGGCCTGAAGCTCCCACGGGTCGTGCCCAGACTCTGGAACCCCCCGGGCCATGGGGTCCGTTTTATCCTGCAGATCGAGGCTGAACACCTCACCCCATTAATCTTCAGGTCCTTCAGTCGTCTGAAGGAGAGTGAATGGAACTGGTCTCTCGTTTAAACCTTGTACATTCCGCTGTCATCCTCACAGGGGTTGTCAGAGGCCTTAGAGGGGCCTCAGGGACTAAGACAGGGGCACCATAGTCCTGATGTGACATCCCTGAGCTGTGAAGTGGCTGCTGTATTTTGTTACTAAATGTGTTCCCATGCTGTCCCCCTTCTCCATTTTAGCACGATGGGACCATGGCACCACAACCAAGAGGCCAGGGACAACCCGAGCTCCGCCAAAGCCTGCAGGTAATATGGCCCCTCTGAGGAGAACATTTATATTCCAGTGTCCTCTTTCAGGGAAGGATTTTGGAACCTGGTGCTTCTGCGTGACTTTTTCTTGGAGTTGTTTCAGCTTTCACCAGATGGGCCACTTTACTATTCAGACATCCTCACTCATGTGAGCAAAACCAAAAAGTAAACCTCGCCTTGGGGTGGGGGCACAGTCATTGCTCCCATCTGGGAACTTGTTACTAGTACTTTCTGAGCATGCTACCGTGTTTCTGGAAGTGGATGGCTACCATTCTTCTGGAGAGGCAGTCATGACCGAAGAGAGAGTTACCCCTGCTCTGTGATTTGCGCTCATGTCTTCACATTTCCACCCTCAAAGGGCTTCTTTGTGACCATGCAGCCTCCCTGTTTGTCTGGTCTGTGGACTCTGCACTTGGTTTTGAATCTTGAGTCAGTGCATGTAATCAGTGAGTAGACAGTTAAAATGGTCTGTTTGCATACACAGCATACACAGAAATAGAAATTAGTTGAGAAGATGGTAACACAGTGCAAAGAGAGAGCAGCAACTCGATTCATCTGTTGGCATTTTCATTACCAGTGTCTGTGGGAGTCGGAGCCCAACTTAAACTTCTTTGTCTGAACTCACCAATTGTGTCGATCAGTCGAACCCAGGAGTGTTTTGCGTTTTTCAGACTCTTGTACCAGTTGTTAATCAGTTGGCTGTTTCCTTTGTGTTTTGATGCTCACCGAAGGTGCGTTTGGCTTGGCCGATGCTTTGGATGACCCAGACGACGGCCGCAGGAAACCGAGCACGGGGGGAGGAGGTAAGTCGGAGCTGGTTGGAAGCACTGGCCGGCACAGCAGCTCCCCGAACCTTGTAGTAGCTCATTAACTACAACAGCCCGCAGCGCTCCCCTAGGACTCAGGGTGCTTCAAGGCACAGAACGCTAAAATAGTAGTTCTCAAACTTTTTGGTCTCAGGACTCCCAGCATCGTTGAGGATCGCGAGGGCTTTTGTGTTCGTGGGTCACGTCTAGCAGTATTTCTCATCTTTGAATGTAAAAGAAAACAAATCTTAAAATATTTATTTATTTAAAATGAACAATAATAAAGTGTCATATCTGTTAACAAACAACATATTTTTTTATGATAACTGCTTGGCAAGACAAAAACAATTACGTGACAAGACCTTTATGTACTTTTTTTTTTAAGATTTTACTTATTTATTTGACAGAGAGAGATCACAAATAGGCCGAGAAGCAGGCAGAGAGAGAGAGGGAAGCAGGCTCCCCGCTGAGCAGAGAGCCCGATGCGGGGCTCGATCCCAGGACCCCGAGATCATGACCTGAGTCGAAGGCAGAGGCCTAACCTACTGAGCCACACAGGCGCTCCACCTTTGTGTACATTTTTGAGAATTTCTAAGACATCTTGGTGGAAGAGTCTGTACGTTGTTGTGGGTTGTTCATGCAGTTTTTTCCAGTGGTAGCGTGTTGCAAATTGTACTGCAATACCACAACCATTGATCGATACACTCGTTCCAACTCCCAAGGTTTATCCGTCCTTGCATGTGTGTTGAGGCGTACACAGTTTTGTCACGTGTTAGAGCGATTCCAGTGTGTTCTCTTACACACCCACCCCGGGTCAGGAGTTTGGGTTCTGTTTGGCAGGGTCCTCCACTCCGTGTTTTCTGCGGAGCTGCAGGTGGGCTGTCCGCCAGGGCTGGGGGCTCATGTGAGGTCTGAGGCTGGGTTCGTTTTCCATCACTGCAGTAATGAATTACCACAAAGTCGGTCACTAACCAACACCTGTGTTTTATATTCCTTGAGGTCAGAAATCTGAAATGGCTGTCATTGAGCTAAAGTCAGTATCAGCATAGCTGTGTCCCTCCTGTTGGTTTCCTTGCCTTTTGGCTCATGGTCCTTTCTCTCCATCTTCAGAGCCAGCAGTGTAGTATAGCATCTTCAGGTCTTTCTCTCTCTTTTTTTAAAAGATTTTATTTATTTATTGGTCAGAGAGAGAGAGAGAGAGAGAGAGTACATGAGCAGGGGGTGGGGAGTGGCAGGCGGAGAGAGAAGCAGACTCCCCGGGGAGCAGGGAGCCTGACCTGGGACTCAATCCCAGGACCCTGAGATCATGACTTGAGCCAAAGGCAGATGATTGACTCACTGAGCCACCCAGGCGTCCCTGACTCACACACACACTCTCTCTCTGTCTCAAAGACCATTGTGATCGCATCGAACCCATCCAGATAATCCTGGATAGTCTCCCCATCTCAGTATTCTTTAAAAAACAATGTAAAACCTTTCGCCACCTGTGAGGTAATGTATTCTCAGGTTCTTAGAATTAGGACACTCCCGTCTTTGTAAGGGGAGCTTTGCATTTCTACCACGTCTGCCCTCTGGCTCACAAATACTCGTATCCCTCCCACTTGCAAAAGACATTCAGTCTGTCTCAGCTGCTTCAAAAGTTTCAGCTCATTACATCATCAACTCAGATTCCAAAATCTTAATTTAATCAGCACAAATGTCCCAAATATCACCTAAATGATCTAAATCAGGGGTAGGTAAGGCCTGTAGTCCTCCGTATATACACCTGTGAAACTCCAGAAACAAGTTGATCCCCCAGATACGATAGAGGGGTGGGAAACAGCAGTTACAGACATTCCGTTTACAAAAGTGAGAAAATGAGGCAGTGTCCCCCACTCGCTCACATGCGCTCTCTCAGATAAATTGACAAATCTTGAAAAAAGGGAGAAAATGTAAGGCATGAGAATTTTACCAGTTTCCAGCAATTTCGAAATCCAGCTGGGCGAAGTGCATGAGGTTCCAGGCCCCGGGACATTTGCGGTGGTTCCCAGCTGTGCACTCGGCTCGCAGCTCTGTCCTCGGCTCATCCTTCCCTTGTCACGAAGAATAGCACAGGTTTGCAGCCGAGTTGTTCTGTTGGCCTAGTTTCTGCCTATAGCATTTTGGGAGGCTAAGAACCTTCTTTGATTTTGTTCTCTGTCTGTCCCTCTTACTTCCAAGCCGCCCGTGTTCCTGCTGCTGTAAATGCTCCAGAACCTTGCAGATTTCCCGTGTGTGTCACGGAGGTTGCTCCTTTGGACAAGAGGCTCCTTCATAGATCTTTCCACTGAGGCGCCTGATATGTATAATCTCTTCAAAGAGCCTTGTGTGTGACTAAAACTCTGACCTTCTGAGCCCTCCAAGGCCCTACTAAAAGGTTGGCCAGCCATGCCGTTGGCTTTCTCTTCAGAGCGTGCCCTCTTGGCAGTGAATTTTATAGCACTTTTTGCAGTCGGGTTAGGATAGAACCTTCCCAGCCCTTCCATGCTGCTGACTGTGCCTTCAGTCCTGTCGTTCTCTTGCATTGGACTCCGGGCAGCAGGAGTTAACACCTTTTTTTTTTTTTTTTTTAAATCTCCTCAGCTGGCCTTTCCAAGTTCGTTATTTACAAGTTCTGCTTTCCACATAACCACAGGATGCGTCATTCAGCCAAGTTTTCTGCCACCTCATAAGGATCTTCTCTCCGCCCGCGCCCGTAGCGTGCTCCTCACCCTTAACATCCCGGTTCCCATCCACAGACTTCGCGATGCTTTAAGGACTCCCTGGTATGCTGTGCGTCTTCTCCAGCACGTTCTTGCCATCTTGCCGAGTGCTCGCTAGCCGGCACTAGCTGGTAAGATCCGTATTTCTGCTCACCGGCTGTTCGAGGCAGCCCCGGCGATTTCCGTCAGGGTTAGGGCATGACCGCGCAGAAGTCCTTCCAGCCGTTGTCTGTTCCGCGTCTAGGTCTTTATTACAGCAGTGCTGAACCCTGCTCCTGAAGTCTACAGTTTCTTTTCGCTGCTGGAGCGAATGACAGCGGTGTGCGGGCTTTAAAACAACCCAGATGCGTCACGTTACGAGTCCTGGGGGTCAGAAACTCGATTTGGGTTTTGCTGGATCAAAATGAAAGGTCCGGAGAGAGCTGCGTTCCTGCGTGAGGCTCTGGGGAGAAATCTGCTTCCGTGCCCTTCCCCGCCTCGGCCAGCCGCCCCTTCCCCGATCCTCAGAGCCAGCAAAGTAGCCTCTTCCAGTGTCTCCCTCACTCTCACCCCTGCTTCCCTCCTCACCTCTCCTCCCCCCATCTCCTGCCTGTCTCTCTCCCCACCCCTTGGGCCTGCCAGGATGTTCCAGGATAATCTTTTCATCTCGAGGACTTGAGCTTCATTGCATCTGCACGGTCCCTTTTCCCGTGCGAGGTGACCTAGTGGCGAGCTTGGTTCTGTTGGCAGAATTCACTTCTGTGCAGCTGTAGAGCTCATGGCCATTGCTCCGGGGTCTGCGCGAGAAGGTGCACCGCCTCCCTTTAGTGTCCACGCGGGGAAGCTCAGGCTTAGCGCCCGGTGGAGTGAGAATCCCGCGGGACGCTGTCCCTTTCGAGGGAGGGACTCGGTCCTGCTGACTGGCATCCGAATTAGAGCTGTGGGAATCCCTTTGCCGCTGCCTGATCTTGGGAATGACAGCGGATCCTCCCGCACTCCTGGGGCTGGGACTACTCAGGCCGTGGGTGGGAGAGGGGCGGGAACGCTCACAGCCGTCCGCGGGTTCTGCCCACCATCTAGGACATTAAGGGCAACTGGCGTTCTCTCTCGACTGCAGAATCCAGTGCCTCGTCCTACCGTTCGGTGCTCCCCGCCCTGGTTCCCGTTGGGGGGGACACTCGGTGCACATGCCCTCGCATTCGCAGCACTGGGCAAATGTCAGCCCTGGTAAAAGGGCAGAGCCTACCCGAGGAGGGTTATCAAAATGGTTATGACCTCACCGACCCCCCAGGGATTCACGGAACATTCTTTGAGAACTACTGGCCAAGCGCTAGTTATCAGACCGTAATCAGTTTTCCTGCCCCGAAGTCTTACCATAGTACCTCAAAACCCACACTGTAAGCTTCGGTGTGTAGTGATCACTGGCCTGCTTGGCAGTTTGCCCATGGAAGATCAGATCCACTGATCTAGAAAGATGAGAATGGGGCTCGGGTCTTTAAGAGGGAAGCGCAGTGTGAGAACAGGGTGTGATTTCCTGAGAACAGGGGTGATTTCCTCCCCATGACTGTGCCGTGAGCACGTTAACTGTGGAGCCGGGGCAAGCAGCAAGTCCCTGTAGGTGTCTTTGTTGTGTCAAGCTCTGCCTTCACAACTTCGCTTCCGTGGGTTGTCCTGTAAATTAGTTCTAGCTTTCTGGATGGCGATTTGCTGAAATCTTGGAGCCGTTCTGCATCCAAGCATTGTCCCTCTAGGTGCCCTTCTGCACCTGGGCAGCTGCCTCGTGTCCTCCATCAGCACCGAACGCAACATGCAAACCCCACGGCGAAACAGTTCTGAGCGCTCGTGCGCTGCAGCCAGTGTGGGAACGGGAGTGCTCTCTGCAACCGACATGGCAAGAGTCAAGTCCCACAACAGAATCTGCTTCTGTGAAAACACGCGTGCACGTCTGAAAAGACTGAGTAGCCACCTCAGAGGGCGCCTTTGAGGCTGACTCTACTATTTGAATTTCTTTCAGTTCTGTACCACTGGATTATTTTTATATTGAGCATATATTACTTTTATAGTAAACTTAAAAAACACTAAAGCCACCTTTACATGAGGAAAAGCTCCGGGTCATGGTCACGTCCTCCTCTCTTTGTTCGGATGAGAAGGACTTGTCCAGGGTTCTGCTGCAAAGCTAGCGGGCCGACGGGACCGGAGCCTGGGGTCCCGGCTCTTCCCCGGCATGCTGCTGCTGCAGGCACTGGCGCGGGGCGGTTTAGCGTCAGGGGCTCACCCTGGCTGGCAGAGCCTTGGCAAGGGCCTCTTCTGATCCACAGGCCAACCTGCCCCGAAGTCTTACCATAGTACCTCAAAACCCACACTGTAAGCTTCGGTGTGTAGTGATCACTGGCCTGCTTGGCAGTTTGCCCATGGAAGATCAGATCCACTGATCTAGAAAGATGAGAATGGGGCTCGGGTCTTTAAGAGGGAAGCGCAGTGTGAGAACAGAAAAGCAGTGACCCCAGGCCCTCTAGAAAAGTTGGGTTTTATACCCTCATCTCCAAGAGGCAGGGATGTTTGTCCTGTAAAGATATCCTCTCTGTGTGATTTTTCAATGTGCCACCAACCGTGAGGATCAGGAAAGAACATAAGCTTATTTCTGGAAACGACTTGTGTAGCCCACCTCACTCCTCGATGTTCTTACTTCCTGCCCTTCTGCCTGCTTTGCTCCTTAGTTTTTAAGATCGATAATAGACATTCCTGGGCCCTGAACACCAGTCATTTATGTATGAGATCATTTTTTTCCCCCAGAAATGACCTTGATGCTCAAATCAGTGTTTAACTATTTTTTTTAAACTATTGGATGAAATTGTGAGCTCGTGAAGGTGTAAGACATCGTGTGTACCCTCTACCCACTTTCCCCAGTGGTAACCCTGCACATTTTCCTGGGTTAATTTCTACTCACGTGTATGTTTGTGTTTCTACTTCTGTGTGGTTTGTCACCCGGGTGGGTGCGTGTATCCACCACGACAGTCCACGCGGAGAACGCTTACATCACCGTAAAGATTCTCTTGCTGCCCTTTTATGAACACTATCACCTTCCTCTCTGAAACCCCCCATCCTGTCCCCACCCCCTAACCTATGTTCATTGGTAGAATCTGGCAATTTAGGAAATGTTGTGTAAATGGAATCATATAGTATGTAATGTTTGGGGATTGGTTTTCTTTTTGACTAGCATAATTCCCTTAAAATCTAGCCAAGCTATTGTAGGCATCGAAAGTTAGTTGCTTTCCCTTCCCAAATAGTGTTTCATGATGTAGATAAACCACAGTTTATGAAGGTCATCGCCAGTTTTTGGTTATTAAACATTTATACGCAGGTTTTTGTATGAACTTGAGTTTTTCCATTCTGTGGGGTAAATGACCAGGAATGTGATTGCTGGATCATATGGTAGTTGTAGGTTTATGTTTTATTTCTTATTTATTTTTATTTGTAAATGAAAAAAATTATTTATTTGACAGAGAGAGACACAGCGAGAGAGGGAACACAAGCAGGGGGAGTGGGAGAGGGAGAAGCAGGCTTCCTGCAGAGCAGGGAGCCCGATGTGGGGCTCGATCCCAGGACCCTGGGATCATGACCTGAGCCGAAGGCAGGCGCTTCACTACTGAGCCACCCAGGTGCTCCGTTTATGTATTTTTAAAGATTTTATTTATTTGACAAAGAGAGACACAGCGAGAGAAGGAACACAGGCAGTGGGAGGGGGAGAAGCAGACTCCCCGCCGAGCAAGGACCCCAATATGGACCCCAGGATCATGACCTGAGCTGAAGGCAGATGCCTAATGACTGAGCCCCCCAGGTGCCCCATGGGTTTAATTTTTAAAGACTGTTGCCAGCCCGTTTCCCAGAGTGCTTGTACCATTTCACATCGCCGCCAGTGGTGAAGGAGTGACCCACTTTCTCCACACCCTTGCCGGTCCTTCATGCAGTCCTGCTGCTAGGCCTGTGGTGTTACCTCATTGTGATTTTAATTTGCACTTCCCTAATTGTATGTGCGTCTTGGCCATCTGTATCAATTCTTCAGTGAGATGTCTCTTCATGTCTTTTGCCCATTTTCTAATCAGATTGTTTATTTTTTACTCTGATTTTTAAGAACTCTCCATGTATTCTGAACATAGTCCTTAGTCATATGTGTGTTTTCTAAGGATTTTCTCCTACTCTGTAGCTTGTCTTTCATCTTTTTTTTTTATTGTGCTATGTTAGTCACCATACAGTACATCATTAGTTTTTGATGTAGTGTTCCATGATTCACTGTTTATGAAGAACATGCTCCATGCAGTCCGTGCCCTCCCACGACCCGTCACCAGGGTCACCCACCCCTCTACCCTCCTGCCCTCTAAAGCCCTCCGTTTGTTTCTCAGAGCTCATAGTGTCTCATGGTTCGTCTCCCCCTCCGATTTCCCCACCTTCATTTTTCCCTTCCTTCTCTCCGTGTCCTCCGTGCTATTCCTTATGCTCCACAAATGAGTGAAACCATATGATAATGGACTCTCTCTGCTTGACTTATTTCACTCAGCATCATCTCCTCCAGTCCAGTCCATGTTGATGCAAAAGTTGGGTATTCATCCTTTCTGATGGAGACATCATACTCCATAGTGTATATGGACCACATCTTCCTTATCCATTCGTCCGTTGAAGGGCATCTTGGCTCCTTCCACAGTTTGGCAACTGTGGCCATTGCTGCTATGAACATTGGGGTGCACCTAGCCCTTCTTTAAACTACATTTGCATCTTTGGGGTAAATACCCAGTAGTGTGATTGCTGGGCCGTAGGGTAGCTCTATTTTCAACTTTCCAAGGACCCTCCATGCTGTTTTCCAAAGTGGCTGCACCAGCTTGCATTCCCACCAACAGTGGAGGAGGGTTCCCCTTTCTCCGCATCCTCGCCAGCATCTGTCGTTTCCTGACTGGTTAATTTTAGCCATTCTGACTGGTGTGAGGTGATATCTCCCTGTGGTTTGGATTTGTATGTCTCTGATGGTGAGTGATGTAGAGCATTCTGTTGGCCATCTATATGTATCCTTTGGAGAAATGTCTGCTCATATCCTCTGCCCATTTCTTGATTGGATTACTTGTTCTTTGGGTGTTGGGTTTGGTAAATTCCTTATAGATTTTGGATACGAGCCCTTTATCTGATATGTCATTTGTGGATATCTTCTCCCGTTCTGTCAGTTGTCTTTTGGTTTTGGGGACAGTTTCCTTTGCTGTGCAAAAGGAAAACGATCTTGATGAAGCCGCAATAGTTCATTTTTGCCCTTACTTCCCTTGCCTTTGGCGCTGTTTCTAGGAAGAAGTTGCTGCGGCTGCGGTGGAAGAGGTTTGCTGACTGTGTCCTCCTCTAGGATTTTGACAGATTCCTGTCTCACATTTCAGTCCGTTTCAGTTTATTGAGGTTGGATTTCTGGTCCAGGATACAATCTGTTCGTGAAAGTTCCCTGCATGCTTTAACAATTACTTGTGCTGCGACTGAGCGGAAGGTCCCGTCACACCAGCTACGTCCTGTTCAGTTGATTGTGTTGTCAGTTCCCTGTCAGTGCGGGGTTTTATTCTGGTAGTTCTGTCAAGTGCTGACAGTGGGGCATTGTTGCTCACTCCTTTTAGCTCTAACAGTTTCCTCTCTGTGTGTTTTGACACTGTTGTTTGGCTAGGATTGTTCTGTGTTCGTGGTGGACTGACCTTTTATCATGATGTGACATCTCCCTTTATACCTAGTTAGAAATCTCCTGTCATGTCTTACTGTATTTTTTATAATTTTTATACTCTTTCCAGAAGATTCAGACTTACATTCCTTTGATCCACAGACAACCCCAAGGCCTTATCCAGAAAAGACAAGTAATGCATTGTAAATTATCTGGGCTGTTCGAGGATTACCTTATTGATCTGTAAAAGTCACTGATGTTTTTTCCCCCACAAATATTGCTCTTCTATCAGCGCTTGCCATAGCGAGTCCTGTCTTTGCCTTTCTTCTCCTTTTAAATTTCCTTTCCTTCCTCAACCTGCAGTCATAGAACAGTTTGTGGCACATTCTTTAAGCTCAAGAAAATAAATTATTGGAAAACTCATGCACGTCATGCCATGTAATTGTTGTGAAAGGAGTCTGTATTTTTAGAGGAGTCCGGTTGTGCTGAAAAACCCAATAGTGATGGAGTAAGAACCATGCTTATATAAAATATTTTGTCAGTATTATACTACTTTCAGTTCATAAGACACTCCCACACTCTCCTGGGAACATAATCTCGGTCCATCCCTGGGCAGTGTTATTTATGGTTACGGTGCCAGGTTGATAGTGGTGGAAACCAAGGCCTGAAGCTCCCACGGGTCGTGCCCAGACTCTGGAACCCCCTGGGTCATGGGGTCCATTTTATCCTGCAGATCGAGGCTAAACACCTCACCCCATTAATCTTCAGGTCCCCTGTGGGGCCGTGTCTGCCTTACCACCAGTCGTCTGAAGGAGAGTGAATGGAACTGGTCTCTCGTTTAAACCTTGTACATTCCGCTGTCATCCTCACAGGGGTTGTCAGAGGCCTTAGAGGGGCCTCAGGGACTAAGACAAGGGCACCATAGTCCTGATGTGACATCCCTGAGCTGTGAAGTGGCTGCTGTATTTTGTTACTAAATGTGTTCCCATGCTGTCCCCCTTCTCCATTTTAGCACGATGGGACCATGGCACCACAACCAAGAGGCCAGGGACAACCCGAGCTCCGCCAAAGCCTGCAGGTAACACGGCCACTCTAGGGAGGGCAGTAATGAAGGGTGCCACGGAGTTCGCTTTGGGGCAGATGTCCGAAGAGCTACCAGTGCTTTAACCGATGGACTTTCTCTTGTATGTTTCGGCGCCTACTGCAAAAGACGACTTTGATTTGGCTGACGCCCTGGATGACCGGAATGATCGAGACGACAGCCGCAGGAAACCGAGCGCTGGGGGAGGGGGTGAGTCAGAGCTGGCCACATGCACCGGGCCGCACGGCGGCTCCCTGGCCAGAGCGTCGCTCGTTCACCGTGGCGACCCGCAGAGCCCCCGGGCCCGGCTGAGCTGGGAACACTTCGAGGTGTAGGAGAGAACCCTAAAGAGTAGTTCACAAACGTTTTGGTCCCTGGACTCCCAGAATCATCAGGGATTTCAAAGGCTTTTGTTTCTGTGTACATTTTGTGCACATTTCTGTGTTGAAGCAAAAGACCTAGACTCACTCTGTTTCCAGATTCTATCGTAATGGATTGTGATGGCCGAAGTGTATGAAGGAAATCTGGCCTCATATAAATAGGCAGTTGGAAAAGGAGTGTTTTAATTGACTTTTTAGATCATTGTTGTAGATATTCTTCGTTGTTAAGACACCCAGACCCGGCTGGTGGCGGTTTCTTACCGTTTCAGTGTAGGGTGGCATCTGAGACCATATCAGTGAACTTTTCATACTTGATTCCATTAAACCCTCCAGGACTTGCTTGGACTTTCAATGGAATGTTTACCCATTTGTGGTTTTATATAGTGTGCATTGGTCATTTGGAAATCCTGGTGTCCCGAGCCCTTTTGAAGTTCCAGATAGTGCCGCGTCTCATTTGTTAACATCACCCCGTCTCCTTCGATCAAGGCTTCAGTGGTGGGAGGCTGCTGAGCTCACAAGGGTGGATATAGATTTTTTAAAAATTCCAAGTTGTGTTTGAAATCTTACTATTGGCAACAGACCCTGCCAGTGGTTTTCTTTGCAGTGACAGCCTCATTTCATTCATTTTCAGGAAAAAATCTGCCAAATATTCAAGCTCTTTTCCATTTTCTCACGTAGAACATTAGAGTTGTGTAGTCTGTGGTTAAGCCAGAATCCAGTTTTCTCTTCCCTTGTGTTACTTTTCTGTTACCTCATAATGAATGATCACAAGCTTACCGAGTTAAGGCGGCACCCACTTATGGACTCACAGTTTCCTTTGGTGAGTGAGGAGTTCGGGAACAGTGGAGCTGGGACATCGTGACGTCACGATGTCGGCCCGGCCTGGGCTTCTCTGAGCTGGCGTTCGCTTCCACATTCGTGTGGCGGTTGGCAGAGTACATTTCCTTGCGGTTGTAGAACTGATGGAGAAAGACAGAGACCGGGGAGAGCCTGGGAGAGGAAAGCTAACTCTGTTGCTCCTGGTGTCTGAGCTCAGGAAGGCGTCAGGCCTGAGCTGGACTCTGAGCTGGAGTCAGGCCCGCCAAGGGTAACCTTTTTGATTCAGGCAAAGCCAAACTGATTTGGGATCTTAATTACATCCGCAACATCTCGTCACCTCTGGCACCTCATATAACCCAATCACAGGGGGGCTAGTCCCCTTGTTCATGGTCCCACTGAACGCTCTAAGTGATGGGCGATTGTACAAGGTGTGCAGTCTAATGGGAGAGGATCTTAGCGCCCTGTTAGAATTTCCTACCGTATTCATCAAGGACATCCTTAACTGGCAGGCAGTTTCTGGGGATGTTGGGCAACACTACCACACGGTTTTTGTCCCTGCAAAATGTGTTGTGGTATTGACGTTCCTATTTTGTTTTCTCCAGGTTTTTCAGACAAGGATCTTGAAGACATATTAGGCGGTGGTGAATACAAACCTGACAAAGGTGAGGTTAGGGTCACTGCTTTGTCTGAACCTCTCAGTCTCATTACAGACGTGATTACGTGGTGACCAGATTAATGGAGCCTTTCTTCCTCAGCATCTGGGATAGAAGAGGTCGTTGCTAAACATCCTGCTTGCAACTCGGAGGGCTCACTTGGAATCATGTGGGCTGCGCAGCTCAAAGGAAGGGGGGCAGTTCATAAGCCAACTTGGAAAAGCCACGTGGTCCCCCTGGTGCTCCCAAGGCAAGGGGCCACGTGGCTAGCATGTCCATCCCGAGTCGGAGCCAGTGACTGGGATCCACTGCTGCCCCCAACCTGAGGATCCTCTCACCCTTGGGTTGGGAGGAGCAAAGCTCATCATGACAAGCATTTTTTAGGAGACCCGTAGGAAGTCTGACATCTTTTAAAATATCTTTTTAGTTTAAAATAGTTTAGAACACAGGGAGCCCGACTGGCCTAGTCTGTAGAGTTGTGCCACTCTTGATCTTGGGGTTGTGAGTTCGAGCGCCACTGTGGGAATAGAGATTACTTAAAAAGTCTTAAAAAAAGATTAAAAATTCTCAAGAAGTCAGAAAAATTATGCAGGAGAATTTCTGTGTGCTCTCCACCCAGCGTCCCCTGAAGGTCGCCACTGATCTTTTGTAACCGTAGTATGTTGTCAAAGCCAGGAAGCTGGCCGTGGTACCGGCTGTGGTTAAGTCACATACAGACCCGATGCACGTGGCATCAGCTTTGGCATGTACCCATGTGTGCCTGCACACACATGTGGGTCTGTGAAGTTGCCTCGTGGGTGCAGATTTCAGTGCCCACACCCAGTCAGGATGCCGAGTACAGAACTGTTTCATCACCACAAGGAACCCCCCTCATGCTAGCCCCTCTTAGTCATGCCCTCTCCCTACCCCCAAAACCACCAAAGATTTAAACCTTTTATCCTAATAACACATCAAGAGCTGATCCTACCATGAAGAGAATCAGCCAGATTGGATGTGCAAAATAAGTTATGATTGGAATTCCTGATCGTTACTTGTGGTGGCTGCCTGTTTTGATGGTATGTGGTGACTATAACTTGTAGTTATGATGCTGAGTTGTTACCGTTGTGACCGGTGTGACGGCAACGTGTTATGGCAGGTTGTGGTCGTGACTTACCGTGGTCATGTGTGAACGAGTTAGGAGTGTGTCCGTTTGGGACCCTGCTACGCTCCCCACGGTCCTGGCGGTGGCATTAGCATTCTTTCGGGGACCGTGTGCCTTTCTTGTGGAACTGTGTTCTCTTCCGAGTAAAGGATACTGTAGTCACATCTGTCCTTCAAAACACCTTTCCAGACAATGTCATCTTGAGTAAAAAGTTCTAAAAGCCACTAAACGAAACTCACAGGTGTCAGAAGAACATGGAACATTTAAAGGGCAAACCCAGCAAATTGGCCAATTACTCCTGGGTGACAAATGGTATTTCCAGATGGTGAGATGCGGGCAGCGGTAGCGAGTGGGAGCGGGTACTTGGATGGAAGGCGAATGGCGCGTCGGGGGCTTCCTTATCAGCAGTGCATGTTTTAGTCAGGAGGAACTGTTGGGAAAGTCTTTAATTAGGCTCATGTTTGAACTTCTCATCTAAAGAATAACCAATTGTTAGGTTAAGCTATACCCTCCGTCATTAAAAGCATCATTAAAAGAAAATAAAGGGGGTCCCAGCAGAAAATACAAGTGTGAGCCTGGTCACACATGGTCATGAGAAGCACACGGTGAAATTCTCAGATATTCTCCTCTGTGCAGACATGCTAATGCCGTGTGTGCAGGTAAAACATCCTATTTCAATACGCGATGATCATCAGCATAAAAAAACGATCCTCACTAACGTATTTTCCAACTTTGGGTCTTAGGCTCGTACACCAGACTCAAGTATACTTTTGGAGTTTGGTTTTGAAATAATGCGTTATGTTATATAGATTTTTTAATCAAGAAAACATTTCTGTCAGCCTTGCGGGAGCTCCCCATATTTTGCTTGTAGGTGATAGGGACAGTGTCTTGTCAACAGGTCCCACCGGCCGCCTCCGTACCCTAGCATTTTCGCCCAGTGAGAAGCTTGAGGCCAATCCATTTCAAGTCCTCTGTCTCCTCTGGGTCCACATCTCCGTGTCCTTAGTGACTTCCTGACGGTCCCAGCTCTCTGTCCCCTGTGGCCCCTGCAGTATTTGGCTTTGATGACCAGCTCCTACTTTTTTGGTCTCATTCCCTTCTTCCTGCACACTGTTGCCTGCTGGGAAGATCTCCCCAGGCGTCCAGTTCCGTAGATCGTTGCCTCCCTCACTGGAAGCAATCGCTGTTAGAAGGAAAGATCTGCGTGTTGAGTGTGTTCCTGACTTAGTGGGATGGCACCACTTTTCTACCCTTTAAGTGGGCAGGAGCAGGCAAGCGGCGCGTGGTTGTCCACTAAATCATGCGTGCTCTCCAGTGCTGTGATCTGGCGCCCCAGGCTTGCTTTGGGCATCCCTTTCCTGCTTCTCCGTGACCGGGAGAAACCTAGCGCGCGTCTGCGATTTGTGTCCTTGCTCAGTTCTGGTATCAGCCTGTACCTCTGTGAGGAACAGCTTCACCGCTGAGAGCTCAGCGTTCGTGTTGGAACTCAGTCTTTCCCTTACAGTTCCCAGACAGAGCAGCCTTTGGTCGGCTCCTTTGTCCCTCCTTCCCTGTTCCTCCGGCAGCGACGTCCGGTTGTCACAGCCCGCATCCAGTCCGGAGCTTGCCTGCGCACCTGGTCCATGTTTCCTTTCGTTCTTTTGCTAACATACGTTCAAGTTCACTCTTCGTGGTGGACAACTGTGTGGGTCGTTACAGATGCACTTGGTCACGTGTCCACCACCCAAGTACCGGACAGAGCCGGCCTGTCACCGCGAGCGTTCTTCGGTCCTTCTCTCTGGTCCTCAGCCACTCTCCCTTCTCCAGCCCTAAGCTGTCTCCTGTTAGTGTAACCACGAATCTGTTTACCTTCCGCTTAGTTTTGCCTTTTCCTCAATGTCCTGTCATTGGAATCAGGCAGCGTGTAGCCTTTGCGAACGGACTTCTTTCTCTTAGCGATGTGCATTGAAGATGCCTGCACGTCTTTTCATGGCTTGGCAGTGTATTTCTTTTTAGCATTGAATTGTATTCTGCTGTCTGGATGGAGCACTTTTGCTTAGCTGTTTACCTATTGAAGGACATCTTGGTTGCATCTGGTTTTTGACGATTGTGCATAAAGCTGCTGCGAACATTTATAAATGCGTATAGGTGTTTTTTTTCCATTTGTGTTTCCCTAATGAGAGATGATGTTGAACGTCTTCTTCAGTGAAGTCTATTCAGATTTTTTGCTCTTGTAAAAAACAAATGAGGGTTTTTGCTTTTACGAGTTCTTTATATAATCTTGGTACAGGTCCTTTATCAGGCATATGATTTTGAAAATATCTTCTCCCTGTTCTATGGCTGTATTTTCCTTTTCTTAATAGTATTGTTTGTTGAATGTTTATTTCTTTATAAAGGTCAGTTTATTGAGTTTTTTCTTTTATGAATCATGAATCATGTTCTCGTGTTTAAGAACAGTCAGGGTCATGGAGGTTTCTTCCCTATGTCCTCTAAAAGTGTTACAGTTTTAGCTTGTACATTTGGGTCTTTGCTGCTCTGTTTTGAATTAATGTGTATATGGTGTGAGACAGGGGTTGACCTTTATTCTTTTGCATGTGGATGCCCAGTCGTGGCACCACTTGCTGATGCCCTTATTCTCTTGGCTGCTTTGGTGAAAAGCAGTTGACCATAAGGGTAAGGTTTTGTTCCTGGACTCAGCCAATACCACAGTGTCTCTAGTGGGCATGTGCGTGGCGTCAGGACAAGCAAGGCTCTGTGGAGGGTTTATTAAGCCCCCCGTGGTTGTCTTATCTCTCCACCTCCTTTTTAAACCTTGGCAAGGTAGGTGACTGGTGACTTGCTTGGGCCAAAGGAGCCACTGGCTCTCCCTGTTTTCCTCGCCACTGAGATCGCCACATTTAGGTGACCGTGCTCCAAGCCACACGGGTCCCGCTGGCAGCTGAAGGGCAGTTGCTGGCTTTTGTAGCCTGTCGACCCCTCTGCCCTCAGACTAGCTGCTGGAAGACCTTGGGGGCGGGGGGTGGGGGTAAGAGCAACCCTGCGCGGAGGGCCACAGACTCCAGTTCTTCCCAACGGAACTAGATCGGTTTCCTGTCCTGACTGCCTCTAATTGTCTGGGGTTATAGTTGCTTTTTGAGGAAAGGATTTGTTGACCTCCTCACTCAGTCATGCCAGAAGTCCTCTCCCCAGTGTCGTTTGAATTTGGAATCTTCTCTTTGGTTCCCCTCGAGCCCAGGCTCACATCCCCTCCCCTCTTGGGTTGTTACCTTAACCTCTTCACTGGCCTCCTGGCTCCAGAGAGAGCGCCCAGGAACACGGAACTGCTTTTGTGTCAGTCCTCTGATAAAACCATTGTGTACTGATGAAAAGACAGGACAGTTAAAAAGCGAGCATAAGATTTGAACAGACACTTTATATAGAAGGAAATTATATGAAGATGTTCAAAGTCATTATTCATCAGAGAAAGACAAATCAAATCCACAAAGAACTACCAGAACACACCCACCGGAGTGGCTAAAATAAGAAAGACTGACAATACCAAATGTCGGTGCAGATGTGGGTTAACTTAAACTCTCCTGCAGTGTTGGTGGGAATGGAAAGCTTCTTAAAATACTGAATATAGACCTACCCAGTGACTCAGCAGTCTCACTTCTATTCCAGAGAAATGAGAGCTTCTGTTCAAAAAAAGACTTACAAAGAATATTCATAGCAGCTTTATTTATAATAGCAAAACAAAAACAAAAAGCTGGGAGCAGCCCAAGTACCAGCAGCAGAATGAATAGACAAATTGTGATATATTTATATATTCACATGACAGAACGAATTACCGATATAAAAACATGGGTAAATGTCAAAAAGTCAAGGAAAAGAGAACGTACTATGGGCCCAATCATACGAAATTCTGATACTTCATCTATAAAGTTAGAAATGAGATCTGTGGCTGCCGGGGTTGGGGTGCGGACAGGGATTAACTGGGCAGGGACACAGGAGAACTTTCTGGGGTGGCGATGCTCTTGTACATTTTGGTGGAGGGCCGGGTTTCGCATGGGTCTGCATCTGCCAAAACTTATCAGATGGTACACAGAAGATTGTGTGTTTTACCATACGTAAATTTTACCTTAAAAAAGGAGCATCCTAAGCAAACGTGGAAACGGAGGTCATATATTAGTTTAGGGGTTGCGTGTACAGATATCTGTGACTGCCTTTGAAATGCGACGTAGAAATAAGAGAAACTGATGAACGGATGGAGGGGTGGACAGACAGACAGACAGACAGACAAATGCTATAGAACTTAGAGGAAAACCCCAGACAGCTGCTTCTCTGTCTAAAATGCTGTTCTTCCTCCCCATGAATTCCTGCTCATTTTCTGGGGAGCACTAAGCTCCCCATCCCTTAATAGATGGTCACCTCCATTCTGGAGGCTCCAGCTCTCTGTGGTCGTCGGTAGCCTGGCCTGCGATGGCCCTCGGATGTGACGGCCGCCTCGCCTCATCCTCCTCGGGCTCCTGTCCTCATGCGCGCGCAGGCCAGCCCGCACCGTGCTCAGTCACACTTTCACTCCTGCTGCATTTGGCTCGTGTACCCCTCGCACCCCAGTGTTTGCTGAAACGAGGGGCCTGAAAGGGAGCAGACCCTCTCATCATGCCTCCCCGTGAGGGGAAGAGGGACCCAGCTGATGGGATCGGCTGATGACCCTCTGGGCCACATTCGTGCTGGGGTCATGGCATGGAACGCTTAGTCCTGGACCCCGAAGGGCCCTCTGGTAAGTGCATTCGTAGAGGCCGTGAACTCTGTGGTCCAGTCTGTGAACCCAGCTTTCTCCCAGGGGAGCTGCAAGGGGTTTTCAAGGGAAGCGGACAAACAGGAAGCCCTGACCTTGATGGTGCTGGGGTGCTTGTCTACCCCTTCGAGAAGCCAGTGCTTTGCCAGATCTTTCTTTGGCTCCTTGTGTTTGTTCTCAGTCCGGAAAGGATCTGGAGTGGAGGGTGGGGTGTCCGCACCCCCAGATCACGCACCCTGGTGTGTTGTCCAAAACCCCTTGATAAGCTGACCCAAGGAATCCATTGGGAATGGGAGGGGAGAGAGGGCTGGGGCCACTGGCTGGTGCTTGCTTGTGTCCAGCGTCACAGCATTTCCAGTCTTGGGAGGGGGGTTCCTGAAAGATGGCTGGGGGACAGCAGCTGTGCAGCGGTCCGGCTGGAGGCTGAGCTTTCTCCTCTTGGAGGAAAAGGAAGAATCCTTTTCCTTCTTTATTTGCTTTTAACTTTTTACTTTTTGTTTTCCATTTCTGCTGTCCGTCTTCTTAGAATGAAAATAAATTTTTACAAAGCCTGAACATCCTAGCTGTAGCTGTTGGAAGAGGAAACGACTTACGAGAGTCCCTAAATACTTGACCGTCCCCCGCCCCAGCACTTCTAGATAGAATGTCCCCAGTGTTCCGTGACTGTCAGGTGTGTCAGGCGCTCAGTGTGAGCCCTGGGCTGTGCTGTTGTCCAAGAAGGGCAGATCCGTGCCCCATGTCCCTGCCTCCCAGGAGCGTGTCTGCAGTGGGCTGAAGCCGGACGTGTGTGCGTGGGCGCTGTTGCCTTCTGCGCTCAAGGGCGCTCTGGGCCTGGCACTTCTGCCCACGACAGGGCGTGTCTAGGACTTACTCACCGAGGTGCTGCCACCTCTTCCAGCATTTTCCGCAGGCACAGTGCCCACGACGGCTGTGGGAGCTCTTCTAGCTGGGGGCAGGGCGCTGCGCCGCGATGGGGGTGTATCGGCTTCTGGACGAAAGCAGACGGCAGCAGGAGATGGGCTGCACGGGGCAGCTTCTAGTATGAGGGGGCAGCTCTGGTCTCTGGTATATAATATACTGAGCCCGGAAGGCAGGTGGGGTTGCAAAACTTAGCATCCTTGAAAATGCAGATCCTGCCAGCAACCTGTGGAATAGCTTCTTGGAGCTGTTCCGCCAATTGTGGGGAAAATGGGCTGGTGTATTAAGCATTTCTCATAAAGTTTATGAAAATACTCCTTTATCGTTTTACCATCTAGGGAGGATCACCAGGAATACTTAGGAGTATATGCTTGCAGTAATTTTTCTCTAGATAATACTATATTTGTAAATATTTTTACAAAAATGGGACCATGCTGCTTTTTTAAAGCCAGTTTTTATTCAGTAGGACCCTGAATATCTTTCTCAGTCATTAAAGAGTACTCTAAAATACTGTGTTAATGACTGCATGGTATTATACCATAATTTATTTAATCAGTACCTGTTTTGAGAGTTCTCCCCCTGCGGCTGTTTGCCGCTCTGATAAACCTGTCATTGTTTGTCAGCTAAGTTCCTAGATGTTGACTTGCTGGGTCACAGGAAGTATAGAGTGGAAATGATGCGACTCTTCCAAGTGGACTGTCCCCTCCTGCCACTGTTGGCTCCTGTCCTCCCCGCCCCCGAGTATCCTAGGTTTGTTATCTTTGTAGATTTCATCGCTGTACAATGCTATCCTGTCGGCGTCGGTGTTCCTTTGACTACAAGAGCTGTGAAACACTTTTTACCTTTAGTGCTTATTAGACCCTCTTCATATGTCATGTTGAATTGCCTGTTCGCATCTGTTGCCCAGATTTTTTTTTGTTCCTTTTATTGAAGTCTGCGTCT
Organism: Mustela putorius furo; assembly: GCF_011764305.1. Taxonomy (NCBI): domain Eukaryota; kingdom Metazoa; phylum Chordata; class Mammalia; order Carnivora; family Mustelidae; genus Mustela; species Mustela putorius. Next base: position 3,791,928 of record NW_025422048.1, read on the forward strand.
TGTCTTGTCAACTTGTACAGTCTGTACATGGGACAGTCTTGGCAGCTCCCGAGCGTACAGATTGTGACGTTCAAGACTCGAGGTGAAAGAAAAGGGAGGTTGAAAATCTGCCGTGAGCACATCGGCAGAGGACGCCTCCCAGGGGCATGCCCCTCTCCTTGGCAGTGGCCACATCCAGCACAGCAGACGGGACCACCGACAAGCCAACACTGTCAGACTCCGGGTCCTCACAAGCGACCCCGTTGCTGACCTGCCGATACACAGAGGACCCTGTGTCCTCCGCTCCGCTCGGTACTCCCTCCTCTCTGCTCGGTGGCCCCTCCTCTGCCCTGGTGCTCTCTGATAGCACTGACTGTGCTTTTGAAAAAGCCAGTGCTGGTTTTTCTGTAAATAACCATTCCTACCCAATCGGGGACCCGTAACGCGAGGACTCAGCGCCAAGTGGGAACATAACAAACCTCATTCTCTACCCCCACCCCCGTGCTTTAAAACACGAACTTCATTTTTTCAGAGCAGTTTTAGGTTGGTTCACAGCAAAATTAGGCTCCCTTGCCCCCCACATCCACAGCCTCCCCCGGTCCTGCCATGAGAGGGGCGCGTGTGTTACAGTCCACAAACCTACACATGCCCAGGCTCCGATTGGCGAAGGAAGCGCCACAGTTCATTGCCTCCAACATCCAGAGTGGTTTCCCTTAAAAATCCTGGGCGCTGGGGATACACACCTGCCCCCTCCATGAAAGAGCACTCTGCCCTGAGAAGGGAGAGCTCTAGGCTACTGAATGTCCTGAAATGGCACCATTGCTCATTAGGGCGCTGCTCTGTGGGGAGGTCAGCGCGTGTTGAGTTCTGTGCAGTTCTAGCACGCTCACGGGTAGAGACGCAGGTGACCACCACCAGGGCCCTGAGAAAAACCAGTTTAGTCACCGCAGGGCCCTTTCAGAGTCACACTGTCTCCTTCCCTCCCCCCCTCTACCCTAATCCCAGCCACCCACTGATCTGTCCTGGAGCCTTTCAGATTTCAAAATACTGGATCAGGGATGGCCAGCCTCCAGTTGCTTTTGTGCTCCTGCGTAGCTGTGTATGTACCTGCAGTACACAAATGGAAACATCTGGATGGGGAGAAAAGTGTGTGAAGCGCCAGGCCCAGGAGTCAAGTCGATTGAAATACCCACTGCAAAATCACTCTGGGTGGTGGAGTTAGGAGTTGCTTTTCTGCTAGTCGTCGTCGTCGTCTTCTTTTTTTTTTTTTTTTGAAGTTTCATAGAAGCATATTTTGCAATGAGATAAAGAATCGGACTTCCTCCAAGAGACCGTATGGACATGGGCTACGGGTAGTGTGAGCATCCAGAAGGAGGTTCGCCTGGCATGGGGCCAGCTCTGCCACCTGCTGGCAAGTCCCTCACCGGCGAGCCTGCCCCCTGCCCTGGAAGATGAGGATGCTACCTGTTTCACCGCGCCACAAAGTATCCCGTGTATGAAGAGCTGGGCTACAACACGTGCTCGGGCACAGTCACTGTCATTTTACAAATGAGTTGTACCTGGTGGCCTGGGCTTTGCAGCTGGTAGGCATAAGGAAGCAGGTCTTGCAGGGTCAGGTAGAAGCCCACTGGGGATTTACTGGAAGGTGTGGGGGGGGGACTGTGGGAGGCTGTCCGCAAGCTGGGGGGGGGGGTCACAGGCTAACGGTTTTTGTCCTTTTTCCAGGTGATGGGCGGTATGGCAGTGACGACTCAGAATCCGGTGGGTTTGTGTCCTGAGGAGACCTTGTGCTGGCAGCAGAGGGATATAGTGATTTAAAAGAATTAAGCATGAAAATTGAGGTCCCCAGGAAGGTGGCCCCATGGGAAGCCTGCTGGCTTGAGACCCCAGCTTCCCAAGGTGGAAATCCTTATGGAAAGAAGGCCTTGGCATAAGCCTTAGTTAGAAGTGGCTTTGCCCTGTCACTCTGGCCTGGAGGGCACGGGCGTTTGAATGAGCTTAGCTTGGTGAAGGGAGAAGAGCCAGGCGCGGGAGCTGATCTCGTGGGGCTGTCGGCTTGGTTCCACATCTCTTTCACACACCCCCCCCCTTTGCCTAGGAGTGTCGGCCGAGGCTGGCACCATCGCGGGTGTGGCCAGTGCCCTAGCCATGGCCCTGATCGGCGCAGTCTCCAGCTACATCTCCTACCAGCAGAAGAAGTTCTGCTTCAGTATCCAGCGTAAGTGCAGCCATGCTGTGGCCTCCAAACCCAGCGGCCAAGGTCTTGCAAGGGGGGAGGGGCAGCAGTGGGGGCACGATTCAGGTCCATTCCATAGCCTGCCCAAGGCCAGCTCCGGGCTGGGCTTTCTGCAGCGGACGGGCCGAGGCCAGACTGCAGTGTTTCCGTGGGCAGCGCCCAGGGAATGTGGGCGTGTGTCTTACGCAGAGTGGAGAGAGCCTGGGGTCTCCGTTCGGCTTCAGGCCTTGCCTGCTCATGCTGCTGGCCTCCTCCGGGGCACAGGGCAGCGATCTGGGGGCGCAGAGAGCCAGCGCACCGCCACCACGATGACACATTTTAAAGAGGCAGAGAGGCAAGGGGCTGAAGAGAGGGTGAGGTTTGCAGCCCTCCCTGCCTGCTTTCATTTTACACTGTCGCTGGCTGCGTCTCAGCTGTAAGCCGAACAGTGACAGAGCTCCATCTTCCCAGCCGGTAGGGACCTGGCAAGGGGGAGCAGGAAGGGTCCCTCCAGTCATGTCACCAGCACAGCTTTGCTGTGCCACTGCTTGCTGATGGAGTGACTCTGGGACTGGGAATTTTTAGTTCAAGTGAGAGGGCCTGGCTCAAGGATGATTTTCCTCTTTCCTGACGCTTAGGAGCATCTCATGTGAGGCTTCCCCTCCCTACCCTTTCTCTGGGTCTCGGCTTCTGCCCTAAGGTCCAACCCGGGGGTCAACAAATGAGCCTGGGCCCCAGAAAGCTTGGATGTGGGTAATGCAGAAGTCTCTACCTCTTCATTCCTCTGTCGATTATATTTGCTTTCTTAGTCTTGGACAACGTTCTTGACCAGGGCCACATACAGTTACACAGGCTATGTGCTGCAGTGCTCCAGGGGCACCATTCATATTTCAGTGCACAACCTGCACAGCTGTTCATGGTCACCCTGCTCTAGATTCTGTTTGACCCACTGTGGACCCACAAGCCTTACTGTAGAGTGGTGTGAACAGAGGGGTGTCAAGAAGAGGTAGGGAACTGGAAGGTGGATTGTCCTTAGAGTTCTCTCTTGCCCAGTTCAAAAGCAAAGAAAAGGAGTGGCTTATAATGACAGAATCTATTCTGTCAGCGTTCTGGAGGCCAGAAGTCCAAGATCAAGGTATCGGCAGTGTTCCTGCCTTCTGGAACCATCTGGCACCATCTGCCGCGATGGTGCCAGCCAGCTGTGTGGGAGGATCCTGCCTTGCCGCCTTCAGCTCCAGGTATCCCTTGGCTTGTGGCCTCGCCACTCCAGTCCGTGCCTCCATAGGGCCTTTTCCTGTGTCTGTGTGTCTGCTCCTCTCCGAAGGCCGATTGTCATCGCAGGCAGGATCCAGGATCATCTGGATCCAGGATCCAGGATCATCTGGATCCAGGATCCAGGATCCTTGTCATCCGCCCTAGATCCAGGATCATCTCCTCTCGAGATTCTTTAATCACACTTGCAAAGACCATTTTCCAAATAAGGTCACATCCACAGGTGGTGGGGGCGGAGGACGTGGCCACGCCTCTGAGGAGCACCATTCCTGACAGGGAGATGCGCCTGATCCGTGCTTATCCAAGCCAGGCAGGAGAGCTCATGTGCTGGGGCACGGGGGTTGCAGCCGTGAGGAAGCACATTCGGAGGGAGACAGAGTTACGGTCCGAATGGCTTCCCAGCCACTGCCGAGGGCTGGATGTGGTGTCCCGCCCTGAGAGCCCCGCCTCAGCGCCAGGGGCTGGGTTCAAGGGCACCCTGACTTTATCGACAAGGAAACAGAGGCTTGAGGACTGTCGAAAGAACTGAGTTGAGATCCACAGGGGAACCAGAGGCAGTGAAGAGACCGTGGGTTGGGGGAGGAAAGTGAGGAGAAAATACCTCATTTTCACACTTGTTTTCTAAAACAGGTGTGAGGCTTTGCAAATCGGATTAGCAGGCAAAGCCAAAGAAAACAGGAGACCGTGAAGGCCTTGGCGTACTTCTTGTTAAATGATTTCTGTGACATTTGAGGGAGAATAAACCAAAAAGGGCTTTGAGGACAGCTGCAGGCCGTGAGCTTCTCTGCACGGACGTCTTTCTGAGGGTGGCCTGGAGCTGGTGGCCGGCCGGCTGGTGGGGGAGGCACAGCCTGGGGAGGCAGGTGTGCTTGGGGGGCTACGGAGGGCTCCCCTCCCTCCGTAGCCCCCCTCAGTCTGAGTGGGGGCCTCACCACCCATGTCTTTAGTCCCCGCACCTGTCGGCCTCTGCAATCTCACCGTCCGTCTGTACCCCTCCTAGTCCTCCACTTTCCCCTCCATCTGTCAAAGGTGTCCTTGTCGTTGCTGAATCTGTGCTGTCCTGAGTCCCTTCCCTGGACACACTTGCGCAAGCATTGTCCCCACAGAAGGGAGCTGAGTGTGGAGTATCCCCCGAATTTGGCAAAGACCTCCCTTCCGTATCTGCTTCTGCACTATCCGTGCTCTTCACAATGTTTTAGGTGTCTCCGCTCCTGTCTCAGAATCCTCCCACATGAGAGGGTCCCCCTCCCAGGGCTGGTGTCCCCTGCACAGGTCTGCTCTGGGGCCACACCTCTCCGTCAATGCGGCCACGGCCTCTGCCTGTCCCGGGCTGGGTCTCCCCATCCTCTGTCGTGATGGTTCCATCCTCCTCTGTTTGGAGGAGCGGCTCTGCCCGGACTGCCCTCCGGATCCTGGGCCCGATGCTGAGCTCGGCCATTCAGAGCCCTTCCTGGTTTGGCTCCAACCCCACCAGCAGCGCCCGTTCCCAGAAGCCATACTCCCTGAGTGGGTCCTGCTCCCTCTGCTGTCCCTCTCCTCACCCAGTTGGTCTCATCCTTGGGCCCGGAGCGCCCTCCCAGCCTGTGAGCTGCGGACACCCCTGCTGCGTGCTGCCACAGCGCCCCCTGCCGACCGGGCCTGGAGCCCCCGGGGCCGAACTGGTCCTGGGACTGGGAGGGCGCATGGCCCTGTGTGGCAGCTTCACGGCGGCGGGGGTCGGGGTGGGGAGCCAGGAGTGCGACATCCACAGATGTGTCCCTGGCACCCAGGCCGGGCGGGAATTAGGAGGAGCCCCATGGGTGTTTGTGGAGCAACTAGGCCCTGAGAAGCTGGGAGTGGGACTTGCCATTCCTACCCTTTCTGCCAAGCCTCTGCCCAGAGTGGCCACGGCCAGCCCCGCGTGGAGGTGGCCTGTGCACTGGGAAGCCCCAGGGAGATGGTGCGTGGCTTCCAGCCTTTACTGCCACCACAGGGGCCCAGGCTTTGGGGACCCTCTGCTTTCCACCTCTGCCCTCCGCGATACAGTGTGACGGGGCCCGTGCATCTCGCAGAAGGCCCCTGTGGTCTGTTGCCAGGGTCCTAAGCTTTGTGTCTTGCCTTCAGATGCAGCAGAAGGTCAAGGTAATGACATGCTTCCACTTACTTTCCTCCTTTGCTTTGGCCACAGTCTGTCATGGTCGTCGTGGACGCTCCCCGCCCGCTGCTCCTGCTCCCCCTCCCCCTCCCCCTCCCCACCCTCCTCCCTAACCCTGGTGCTCACCCACTTGGCTGTGACCCCAGTGGTTTCTAGCTTGCCCTGCTGTGTGTGGGAGGAGGCCGGCCGCCAGGCCGTCTGTCTCTGGGCCCCGCGGGGCTGTGGCTGGGGGTCCTATCTGGGAGGCAGATGCCTGCTGGCGGCCGTCACGGAGGAGCAGGCAGAAGCCTTGCCGCAGGCAGGGCGGTCGCGGTGCAGTGATCCGGAGGCTCAGGTGCATCTGCCGGCACCTCTCAGCTTGCGCCGGCTCCCTCACCGGCCTCAGTCCGCAGGAACATAGCCTGGGGTGGCTGAGGGACCCAGTCTGTGCCTGGCGCTCATTTGGTTGGTGAGAACCATGGCCCCATTTGCCCACAGGCACAGGGCTCTGATAAGGCCTATAGCCCTCTGCTTATCCAGGGCTAGGACGTGGACTCCCGACAACCCCCCAAGTAGCAGCAGGCTGGGTCTGCTCCGGAGCCCAAGTGCTCGGTGACCTGAGTGCCGGCATGCAGAGGATGCTTTGACGGTCCCCAAGCACCTCTGGCAAGTCAGTGGGGGGAAGGCCCGTACAGCGGACCGGAGCAGCTCCCTGCGGTCTGGGCCCTCCGCGAACAGGGGTGCGAGTGGCACTTCTTCCCTGCAGCCGGAGGAGCCGGTGGCCCGAGGGTGCTGCTGTCACCGGGAAGCCCCCGCCCTGGCTGGCGGCATGCTTGGCCGGCATCTCTGCCTGGAGCCCCGGCCAGCCATTGCCCCTCTGCAGCTGCATGTGTCCTTCCCTCGTGCGGCGCCCGGCTCCCTCCCCGCCTCGCTGGACCCCGGGCCCGGCATGTGGACCCATGGGCGGTGCTGAGCCTGCTGCCGGGCCCCCGGGCTCCCGTGTGGTGGCACCTGCCCAAGGGGGATGCGGGTCGGGGGCCTTTGCTGGGCGTCCTCTCTGAGGACTGTGACAAGAACCCTGGGGCTTGGCCGGGGGGCCAAGTTCTGTGTCAGCCACCAGCTCTGCTCTTTGCCGTTTGCAGAGGGTCTGAATGCGGACTACGTGAAGGGAGAGAACCTGGAAGCCGTTGTGTGTGAGGAACCCCAAGGTGAGGCCTCATGGGCCCTTGCTTCTTGCCACAGGGCTGCTGGCCAGAGGCGTCTGTTGATTGAGTTTATGGCCAGAACAGGCAGCTGCCAGGGCCCAGGCATCACTGCGCTGTCCCCTGGAGGAGCAGATTCCAGTTTCACGACATGGGCCAGGGACGCCGGTGGCGGGTCGGGCGCCTTCGCGCACCGTGGGCCCCCGTGCCCTATCGCAGCTGTGGGGAACCTGGAAATGAGGCCTGTGGCTTTCTGTTTGGAAGGCTGCCTGCGGCCCAGAGGGGCCGGCCTTCAACCAAGAGCCTCTCATCGGCCCTCTGAGTGCAGGGGGCAGAGGGTGTTGTCACTGGGGCCAAAAGAGCAGCAGGGTCAGGCCCATGGCTTTGTCAAGGGGGCAAGTATTGTTGCTTAGGACGGGGACCGCGGTGTCACCCTGCGCGGGCTCCGTGGCCCTGGAGGGGACCAGATGGAAGCAAGCCACAGTGGCTTTTGCTAGAGTCGTTTCGAAGGCCCTGGGCCACCGCTGTGTGAGTGCCCGCCACTGGCCGGTGAGCCTCGCGAGGAGTGCCCCTGCTTTACCCACGAGGAAACGGGCCGAACTCTTCCCAGGGGTTGTCTGCCTTCCTCCTGCTCTCCCGGGCCCGGGGTCGCCCTGACTGGGGACAGGGTGGGTGCTGGAGGGGAAGTTGGCCTGGAGGGGCCAAGCTGCCTCAGCTCCTGGATAGAACAGATAGCCTCCTGCGCACTGGGGAGCATGGGGAGCGCTCCCCCCCCACGGGGGACCCCCCCCTCCAGAGGGATGTCTCCCCCACCACAGAGCACTCCCTCCCCAACAGAGGTCTCCCCCTCTGACAGGACTCCCCCCACAGCCCCGCTACGGAGGTCTCTCCCCCTCCCCAGGGAGGACTCCCTTCCCCCCAGAGGACTCCCCCCTGATGGAGGACCCCCCCAACAGAGGTCTCCCTGCTGACGGAGCTCTTCTCTCCCCAGTGAAATACTTGACGCTGCAGACGCAGGCTGCCGAGCCGCCGCCCCCCGATGCCCCGCGGATCTGAGGGCCACTGCTCGTGACCAGCTCCTCATTCACCGTGACCCGCGGCTGCCCTGCTGCTTCTCTGACGTCATCGCTTCTCCTTCTAACTCCAGATGAGCTCGGGGGTGTGTGTGTGTGTGTGGTGTGTGTGTCGCATCCGAGACCCGGCGGCGGAAAGCAGGCACCAGCCTCGGAGCCGCTGGGTCACCGCACCCCCAAAGCCGGCCTGGCCTGGCCTGCATGAGCGGGGACACGTGGACTCTGATGTGGGTCCTGGCAGGGCCCTCAGCTAGCGCCTGGTTCGCTTGCAGCCCCTGCAAGGAGCGAATGAGTGAGTGTCAGGTCAACATGCACACACACACACACACACACAAACACACACACACACACAAACACACTCTCCCTCTCACACGCACACCACCAGCTTTTGCACTGCTGGCCTTCCGGAGAGCTGGTGCACGCGGTGGTTTTCCGTTATTGAAGTGCAAGCGTGCATGCGTTGATAGTCCCGTCCTGAGAGCTTAGGAACCTTCTGGACGAGTAGGAGGCTGTGACTCTGGGGCCCGGTTCGCCGGACTCCACAGGGGCCTGGGGGCGGCCTCCCGGCTGCCATGAGTAGCTTTTAGGAACGTGCGCCCCCCTTCCACCGTGTGCAGGTGCCTCCTTCGGCAGCAGAAGCTACAGACGTAAAGAACAAGTGGCAGAGCCAGAAGCACGCGTGTGTTTTGCTTAAGCCTGTCTTGGAGGTGGGAGGGGGATGGGGAAGGGGACGTTTGCTGGGTTTATGAAACACGCCTGGCTCCGGGTGTCTAGAAGGCTGACTCTGCCTGTCGCGTTCAGATACAAAGCCCTTGGGCTGCCACGGTCACTGTGGGAAACACCAGAACCCAGAGACTGGCCCCTCACCTGGCCCGGAGCTGTCCGGTGTGGGCTGGCCGCCCGGAACGCTCTGTCTGGCCCACGTGTGGTCCTGCCCCTGGGCGCTCTGCCATCTGCGGCTGAGCCGAAGTCTAGAGCCACTGTCTACCGATGACCCGTTTGCGGGGCCCAGAAGCACTTCCAGAAGCAGAAGTCAGTGGGAAGCCAGGGTGCCACTGACGACCCCACGTCCCCTCGGCGCGGCCCCCGGGCTGGGCGTCCGCGAAGCTGGGGCGAGGCACGTCAGGCTTCCGAAGGGAAGGGTCGGGGCTGGAACAGGGCCCGCAGGCTGGGGACTCGCGTTCGCGGCGCTTTGAGGCCCCTAGTCGTGCGGGGGGGGGGGGGGGGCGGCGCGGCTGCCCTTGAGCTCCTTCCCGCTGCCGCCGCCCGGATGGGTCCCTTCCCCGGCGGGGGGCTCGGCCCACGCCACCAGGACCGTGTGTCCGCCGGGCAGGTGTGGAGCACTGACGGGAGCCCTCTGCGAGTTGTCAGCTCGGCCAGGCTGGTCCCTGTCACCAAGGACGGCAAGGACTGATGGCCCCAGCCCTGGCTGGTGCTGGCCGCGCTGAAGGATGGTTGTAGCCATGGACCGTTGCCACCCAGTGTCCTTGGTAACAGGAGCTGGGGGAGGGTCCGGGCAGCCTTGGCAGCTCCTGGGGTGCAGTTGGCTGCCCCCCAAGGTCCCCAGGGCATCAAAAAGGAGGAAAAACCAGGCCACGCTCGTGGGTGGCGGATGACTTCTCCCTGCCACGGGCGAGTTAGAGGAAGCCCACTCATGGTGGCAGCCAGGCTGAGGAGTGACGTGGCCCGTGCGGTGCTCGGCATAGCCGGGCGTGGCAGGGCGGTCGCTAGAACTGTGGAGCTAGGAGCCCTGAGGAGGGACGTGCCCCTGGTCCCCCAGCTGTCCCGTCAAGCTTGACAGGGAGCTCCCGTGGTGGGGGGACCCCGAGCCCCTGCAGCTCTGATGTACATTTTCTCAGTGGTGGGGATCAAAGAGAGCCCTTGGGCTCCGGAGACCGCAGCCCAGCAGCCAGACCTCCTAGTGATGGGACAGGCCGAGGTCCGTCCGCCACCCATTCGCAGAGCGCTGGTCCCGGCGCTGGTGGGCAGGGGCGCCTGCAGAAGCCTAGGCTCTTGCACCTCCATCTCTCTGGCTACCGGCCTGTCCCGGACAATAGGGAAGGTGGAGCAAACCAGAGGGGCCAGTTGAGAATCTCTGGTCTATAGCCGCGCCCCTGGGGGGACTCCGCACAGGAGGGAGGGAGCACGGCAGCGGGGCGGGGGGGGCGCGCTCCTGGAGTGGGACCCAGAGAACAGCGCCAGCCCGCCCCGGGCGCCTGACTGGGAAGTGCTCTGCCCCTTGTCTGAGAAAGAAGTGTTGACTGATCTCAGAAGCCCTGTACTTTTTCTGTGCTTGTGTTTAAATGTGAATTGTGAACTGTCTCGTGTTTGCATTAAAGGAAATGGAACCTAACAGATCGTTGTATTCTGATGGTGTGAAGAGACTTCCTTTGTCAAGTGACCCTGGTTTTTTTCCTTAAGGTACTTGTGGTCCACCTTCCTCCCCAACCCCCCACCTCCCCACCCCCTCCCCCAGCCCAAGGTGTTCTCTCCAGAAGGTTAGAGTTCCTGCAGGTTAGAGTTCCTGTGTTTCTTCTGTTGATGAACGGCTGGGATCCGTGTCAGGGCCCCGGAGCTGCAGGGGAACGAGCAGAGGTCTGGGGGTCACCCAAGAGGGCAGAGGCAGGCCTTACACTCCTGATTCCACAGCCCGGGGCTCCTTCATCAACGAAGTCCAGCATTTAGGGCGGATTCGGGTTGTGTGCAGTCTTTTGGGTCGAGCACGCCATCGGTTGTGCAGCTGCGCAGAGTGGCCCGTCTGGGGACAAGCGCGCCCTTGTCATCCCCTTACTGCTTGGCTGGCATACCGAGAGCACCTCCGGACCGCTGCGGGGGAGCAGGATGCAGTGGGCATGGGGTTTTCCCCATCAAGGTGGGTGGCCCAGACTCCGTAAAGAAGTTCTTCGTGGCTAGCCAGGGGCTATGCTGTGGCCCTCCCGGCCTTGCCACTTGGGTGTTGCTGCTGGGGCCCACAGCTGCAGTGACCTCTGCGTGGAGGGGGACAGGGACCCGAGGCCAGCATTCCTTCTGTAGACTTGGGGTCGGAACTCCAGGGCTTCTCTAAAGTCTGTCCCCTTCCCAAGGTCTGCACAGAGCCCCACGCCTCTGTGGAGCTGCTGCTGACTCCGGTGGCTCCGGCCCTTCCCCCATCAGCATTTTCTTAAGCTTAAGGCTGAGGAGCCTTTTGGACTTTAAAATCCGAGTACTCCCCCACCCCATCATTTTGATCAAGACACTGAAGACCTGGTTTCGGGCGTTCAGGATTTAGTAAATGAGTTAAATCGTGTAAAGGCACTTTATGTGTATTAACTATGCTTGGTACATAAAATAACAGGTATGGAGGGTTTAGTCATTTTCCCCAAGGGAAAAATTAGAAAAACTTAAAGAAACAAGACCATGGAGCAAACATATTATTTTAATTACAGATCGAAATACAGTGTATCAGATGGGGCAAATACAATACTGTACCAGTTTTTAAAAATCGGAGCCATGAATGTTTTACATTCTAGTACACTTAAATAAAAGAACTGCTTAGGTAACAACGGTACACTTCAAGTCGTGTTAGAAACGGTTGTGTGCTAGGTACACACACAGGAAAGGGGCTGTTGTGCTGCCTGTCAATGGGGCAGGCATGGCTGGGGCTGGCCGGGGAGGGGGCTCCCCGTGGGCAGGGTGGGCGGTAGCACAGGTCCATGTGGCCCTGCCACCCCGTCCCCACCTCTGCCACACCAGCCCGGAAGGGAGCGAGCCAGGGAGCGCGGTGGTGTGTCGCGGAGCAGCAGGGGAGCGGAGCCGGACAGGGGTCTCCGGACAGGAGAAGCCTTGCCGCTGGGCAGCTAAGAGGGGAGGGCGGGCTCACTCGGGTGTGAACAGCAGCGGTGAGGCGCAGCGGCCAGGGAGCAGCCAGCCAGGCAGCCAGGGCGCCCGAGGAGGCCCAGTGCGGGGTCCCACCATCCCCGGGCGGGGGGTGGGGGTGGGAACCGCTGCTGCTGTCGCCGCCACCGGCCAGGAGCAGCCTCGGAGGCAAGCACCTGTGTCGGGGGCGGGGGTTGGCGGGACCCCGCCGGTCCAGCGACCCTATTCCCACCCCGCTGCAGGTGTACCGCAGGAAGTTGGCTCGAGCCTTGTTTGACAAGGTCTCACCCAGTCCAGTTAAGCAGTAGCCGCCTCGGGACTAGTCTAAACATAAAAAAGGACATAGGAAAATAAAGGCCTGTTTCTCTTTTTTAAAAATACCTTCTATGTACACAACAGTAACGGGTGCAGGAAGGCCCAGGTGCGACCAGGGCTGGAGGCCTGGCCACGGCGCCGCGCCTGATGCCACAGTCGGGTCCCCACGCTCGTGGAGCCCCAGCAAAGGGCCGAAAGCAGCCCTGTGGCCGACGCGGTCTGTAAGGGACGGGGGGGTCCGGAAATGAAGGGCTTACCTCGGAAAGAAACGGGGGGCCCCTTCCCCCTACAGCCCGCGCCCACCCCCGGGGCCGCGGCGAGTTGGCCGTCGCAGCAGAGCGCAGACCGGAGGGAAATGGTTCACGAGACAAAGCACTCGATGACAGTGGGAGTGGTCACCTAGCCACACAAACGGTCGCCGGTGGGAAGTGCCATCCAGACTGGGAGGACATCGGGCCTAATCCTAAAAGACAAGATCACGAGCTACCATCCCGTGCCTGAGCCGCCGAGCGGGAGGTCCTGGCGGGCGGGAGTCCCCACGAGTGCTGGCCTCGGGCGCCCCTCAGACGGAGGTGTGGACGGGGGTGACCGAGTGGGACGGCGAGGAGCCCCGCTCGGATGAGGACGAGGCGCGCGTGGCCACCTCCCGCTGCAGGTCCTCCACGCGCTTCTGCAGCTCCGCCTTGATGGCCAGCAGCTCCTTGAGATTCTGGTGGATGGGCATCTGGGGACAGAGACACGGCTGCGGTCAGGGGCCCTTCTCGGCCCTACTCGGCACCTGCTCTCCCTCAGCTAGCAAGCCCAGAGATCCAAGGTCCCACTTCTCCCTCAGGAGGCTCCTGGGCTGGCGTGAGGCACACCAGGGAGGAATGTCACCATGGTGGGGGCTCTCCTTGCCTTGCCCTCTTGCCTCCCCTTGTCCCCAAGCCAGTCTGCACAAAGCAGCTACAGGCCTGGATTCTGAGCCTCAGCCAGGCTATGTGATGCCCACCCAGCAGCCTCCAGTGGCTTCTTTCTGCTGCCCTGACCTTGGCCTCACAACCCCATGGTCTGACCCCAGCCAACCTCTACTCCCCTCTCCCCAGATCCTGCCTCTTTGCCACTCCTGCATTCCAGAATCTTCTAGGATTTGATCGACGCCAGGCCTGCGCTGTCCCTTCTGGCTGCAGCACTTTCCCCCCAAGCCTTTGCTTCCTCCCTCAAAACTCTGAGCTCCTGCATCAGGGCTGCCAATGGCCATCAGCCCTTGGAGGGAGAGAGGGAGGGCCGGAAAGAGACAGACGGACAGCCGGACAGCCGGACGGCCGGACAGCCGATGGGGGGAGTGAAAAGAGGCAGGGAAAGAATGGGGGGGTTGGTAACCAGCAAAGAACAAGCTCCGGCCTTCATCAAGCCGTAGGAGGAGGGGAGGGATGATGGGAGTCCGATGCCACTGACGCCCCCAAAGAAGGGAAACTTACCTTATTTGCTACTAATCCCAGAGGCCACCATTGGGTAAGGTCTTGGGGACTATCTGTATTATTTTCCTGTTTGCAGGATCACTTTATTCTAAGTGAATCAGACGAGGGAACCTTCTGCAGCAGCGGTCCTGGAGAGGGGCAGCCCATGTAGGGGAGTGCCCAGGGCCTGAGATGCTCATCGGACATCTCCGGGCAGCCTTTCCTCCGAGGCCACTTCTATAGATCCAAAGCCTGCTTGTTTGAGGAAATGGCCCTGGCCAGCTAGGGGCCTCGGCCAGTGGGTCCCAAAGGAAACTAGAAGGCTGCTCGGCCCTCCTTCCACCTGGCAGACAGTCTAGACCCTCCTCCTCAGACCAAAGGGGCCAAATGGGCGAGTCCTCTGCCTTCCCCGCCCCCCAGTCCTGCGCACATAGCGCAGCTGGACGGAGCCGCCCGACACACCGTGCAGCAGCCCAGCCTGCCCACCTTTTCTGGCCTTCAGTGCCCCCAAGGCCCAGCCTGCTCCCCCGCTGGCCACACTCCACTCGGGACAACACATGGGTAGCCCACGGCCCGCCTGCCAGCTCTCCCTTCTGTAGAGCACGGCGCACGAAGAGCTCCTGTCCCACAAGGTCTCAGCATGGAGCCACTGCCGGAGAGGGGACAGGACCCCGACCCTTGCATGAGCGCAGGCCAGGCGGTGAGAACGGGCCAAGCCATGGCTCCCGTTTCCTACCAAGGTCCGTGTGGACAGCACCCAGAGGCCTGCCAGAGATCTCGACTTAGAGCAGCGAGGTCCGTGGCTCCCGCTTCTGTCACGGTCCTTGCGGCGGGTGAGAGGCCGGGCTGGCAGGCCTTCAGAGGCCCGCAGTCTGCGAGCGCGGGGAGCTCGCGCTGCGGGAGGAAGAGCTCGGGCCTGGGGGACGCCCTTGGCTTCTCTGCTGAAGTTTCAGAAATCCTACCCACCATCTGTCCTCTGTGTCGCCCAGAATACTATTTGCTAACTCTGTGATTTAAATAAAGGGACTTTCTCGTACACTCTAGCCCAGAGCCCTTCTTCCTCGTTGCTACGACACACGAAAGCGAACGGCCCGAGGAGAAAAAGCGAGCTGCCCCAGCAGGACAGGGAAGCGTGGCAGCTGAGGAGGTGCTGCCCAGCCGATGCTGGCTTGCATTCCTGAGTCAAAGGGACTCCAGTGACTAGAAAGAGGGGCTTAAGGGTCCCCTGGGGCTGGCGTATCCGAAGCAGCTGAGGTCAGGAAGGAGTGTGTTTTGGAAGTGGCCCGGAAAAGGGCAGGTTAGGCCTGTTCTCGCACTTCTGTGGCGGTGAGTCACTGCAGAAGCTGCTGACGGGACTGGTGACACCCCGCTCATTGAGGTTCCTGGGCCCGCCGTTCGCTCTCACATGTGGTTCTCGTTTGGGGGATGAGTCCATCTAATGTAACAAGTAGTTGTTAGTCCAGGGGAAAGCCCTTGCAGAGTACAGAGCGTGAGAGAGAAGGAGAAATCAGCTGTCGCCACAGCCTGATGAAGGTAAACCGGAGCTTGGATGAGGGGACAGTGGGGACAGACAGGTGGAGCCATCGGGCAGCCCTGGGAGGCCAGCCCTGGGCACCGCGGGCTGTTGTATGAGCAACTTCAGCTGCGTGACCAGGGAATGGTGAGTTGCCGGGGGGGGGGGGTGTGTCACTCTGAGGAGGGAAGGGGACAGCATGTGGGGACCATGCTTGTGAGTCGCGGAGTCCGTGGCGCTAACAGGATGGACGCCCATCAGCAGAACGTTTGGAGCTCGGTCCCAACGGCTCCCTGCCCACAAAGGTAAAAACCTGTACTGCCCCAAGAACTTGACTTCTGGGGACCATTAGCTCCCACGGAGAACAGAAGAGACTACGGCCCTCCCGCTTCAGATGGTCCTCAACGAAGAAAACATTTTCCAACTCATAGAAGTTAGCACTAAACCAAGAATCCATTTGGAGGCTAGAAATGTGCTCTGGTCACGTTGGCCATGCGGTCCCCTGCGTGCTGCCGCGGGCTGTCACTGTCTCCGCAGCAGCGAACGGCCGGTCCCCGGGTGAGAAGTCGGCCCGGTGCGGGACGGCGAGGGCCTCGCCACGGTGCGGGGAGGCCGGTTTCGGGCTGGGGAGCGCTGCCCGGAGGAGCGTCTCAGAGCGCCGGCCGCCGGTGTGCTGAGAGGCTGGCGCGGCGGAGGCCTTTCCGGAGTCGGGGGCTGACAGCCCCGTGTGGGGACATGGAGGCCCCCGGGGCGGGAGGCAGAGCGGGGAGCGCGAGGCCCGGGGCCGGCCCCGGCCGCGACGGAGAGACGAGTGCGGCCGCGCGGGCCCCGCTCTGGAGCTCCGGAAAAGCGTCCTGAGGGGTCGGAGCGGGCAGAGCGGCCCAGAGGCTCTGGAGGAAGACGGGGCTTTGCCAGCTGTGGTGTCGCCGCAGGAAAGAGGGAAGAAGAGGCAAGAAATGAGCAGGGGAGAGGCGGGAGGGGCAGCCGGCCGCTCGCTCGGCCGGAACGGGGGCTGAGGCGACAGTGACGGAGGCGCCCGTCAGGGAGGGAAGGGGCCCGACGAGACGGTCCCTCCGAGGTTCAAGGACCAGGAACCGCAAGCTGAGAGGAGCTGCTGGGTCTCGTCCTCCGAAGGGGCGACCGGGCCGCGGCCCCGCGCGAGCAGGGGAGACGACGGGCCGACGCGGGGAGAAAACCTCCACGCGCCGCGGAGGGCAGCCGGGAACACACCGGGAGCCGGCGGGGACGCGGAGGGCGGCCAGGGGCCGAGGACGACGCTGAGCGGAAAGGCGCCCGAGAGCGGCGACGCCAGCGGACGAGGCCCCGAAGCCGCCGCTGGCAGACGGCCGCGCGCGCCCACAGACGTCACACTCGAACCTCGGCAGAGAGTCCCCTGGCCACGGACGGGGGCCGCCGCCATCGGCAGCCCCGGGAGCGCCCGGGCTCGGGGAGGCGCCCGGGGAGCCCGCGCCGGCGAGGCCCGCGCACCACGGCCGAGCGCCGGGCCCTGCCGGCCGCTGTTGGGAGATCTGCGGCCTCGGAAGGACCGTCGGAAGGACCGGCCGGCGGACGAGCGCGCTGCGGGCCGGACGCTCGGCCCCTTCGGCACGTGCCCTCTTCCTACCCGAGTCTGCAAAGGCACCGGGCCCGGGAAGGCCCGAGGGCGAAACGCAGGAGCCGCCGCTGCCTTTAGCAGAGGACAGAGGTGCCAAGATTTTTAATCTAGCCAACAGCTTCAGGATTGGTGTGTGAAAAGAAAATGCTAGAACATGAAAGCACAGGATTAAAACCTGAGAGGCGAGGGCAGAAGGAGCGTACGCTAAGACCCAGCATGCCCGCATTTCTACACCGGTATCTCTGCTTAGAAAGACACACTTTTGCAAAGAACAAAAAGCTACCTGAGGCCGCATTCGTGGGTTCCAGCGCACATAGTAGTTTACCCATAGTTCCAAGTGACTGAGACTAGCAACGGGATACAAGACGTGGTTTTCATAATTCACAAAGAAAGGATTAGAAAATTCTTCAAGCTGGCTATTGACATAGGACCATAAAGATATAGTCTTCGTATATACATCCTGAAAAACAAAAAAGGAATACATTGAAATAAATTCAACTTTTTTTCAGATCCTTGACATTTTGCATTATGGAGACAAAAGGCCTTGGATAAAAGGAGTTCAAAGGCTGAAATTTCAGTTACAGAACATTTGCTAAGCCCCACCCCCCATCCCTTACACTTCAGCATCACCTCATGCCAGGGACAGCAGGGAAACATACAGTGGTTCCTGTCCTGACAAAATGCATTGCTGAGTGAGGTGACATCTGGCAACCATATCTGTGTGAAGGCAAGATGAGAACTTTCTAACAAGCACGGGATGATGGGGCCTGTCCATAACAAACACAGTCTTTATTTCCAGTTTGCAGTTTTGCTTTTGTGACTGGGGTAGAATTCACAGATAAGATGATTGCTTTTCCCGGAAAATCATGCCTATCCGGCGTGAAAACACTCCGGGGTGGCAGGCGGGTGAAGCCTCCCACCGAGAAGCACGTGCCCACTTAAGAAATGTGGGACTACCCACGCCG
Organism: Mustela putorius furo; assembly: GCF_011764305.1. Taxonomy (NCBI): domain Eukaryota; kingdom Metazoa; phylum Chordata; class Mammalia; order Carnivora; family Mustelidae; genus Mustela; species Mustela putorius. The sequence continues at coordinate 3,809,484 of NW_025422048.1, forward strand.
CTCCCGTGAGTGGGACGCCAGAACCCACAGGCTGGGCAGGACAGGACATTGTTAGACACGGACCAAGCACAGTGACAAAGTCAAAATTAGAAAACTGTAAAGCCGGCTGACTCCCACAAGCTAGACACAGAGAATTCCATCAGGACCTTTTCCCATTTTATACTCTGTGTTTCTAAGAGCAACACCAGCGAGAATTCAAGGGGCTCTGAAGAGCTACAGTCACCAACACAGGCGGTGCCAGCCCGGGAGGGACAGACACGCGCATCAACAGCAGGAAGATGATACGGAAACGAGCCCTCAGTTAGGCAGTCCCCGATTTCCAAGCTGGGCACCGAGAGCCTTTGGTTTGGGGGAGAGAGTGTTCTCAACAAACGGCTGACAAAAGAATGAATTTGGACCCGTACCATACACTGCACGCAAAAAGAACTGAAACACGGGTCACAGGCCTCAATGGAAGGGCTGAAACTATAAAACTCAGAAGAAAACATGGGCTCAACTCTTCACGACCTCAGGTTGAATAATGGCTTCCTGCATAGGACCCCAAAAGCACAGGCAATGAAAGGAAACAGAAAAGTTGGGCTTCAGGAAAATTAGACTAGTTTTAAATGAGACCATCAAAAAAGTGAAGAGACAATGCACAGAGTGGGTAACAATTTTTGAAAATCATTTATCTGATAAGGGACTCGCATGTATCCCGAGTTCTAAGGAAGTCTTCTGACTCAGTGATGAAGGCAGCCCAACTGCAAACGGGCGGGGGTCTGAGCGAACAGTTGTCCACAGGAGCTATGCGGAAGGCCAAGACGCACGTGGAAATGTGCTCGCACTGCCATCACTTGCCAGGGAATGTACCCCAGAACCCACAATGAGATACCACGAGGATGGCTAGAATAAAAAAATACACAAGCATCTGTGAAAAAGTGCGAAAAGAGGCCCCTTCGACCTTGCTGGTAAGATACTGACTCTGGAAGAACAGTCTGCGGTTCTTCAAAAGGTTAAACACGCAGTTCCCATGTGACTGGGCAACTGCACTTCCGGTTCCGAAGGGGGGGGGTGACACGTGTCCAAATAAAATCCACACGTTCAAATGTCCGCAGCGTATCAGCGCACTCGTCAGTGGCCAGAGCGGCGACGGCCACGAAGTCCGCCGGTGACCAACCGCAGCCGCAGCTCGGGGCCTCTCCCTAGTGTGGAATGTCGCTCAGACAAAAGCAAGGCACAGAGTTCGGGCACCTGCGAAGCACAGACCTGGACGACATGACGCCACTCATGGAGGACAAATGTTGTTCGCTTCCACTCAGGCGGGGTGTCTGCAATCGGTTAATCCGCAGGGACTGAAGGCAGATCGCGGCTGCCAGGGACAGGGGGAGTGAGGAACGGGGAGTGACTGCTCACGGGCCGGGCTCTCTCTTTGGGGTGATGAAAAGTCTAAGGGGTTTATGAACTGAGGTGGTGGTGGCCGTGCGTTCTGAATACACCGAAAACCACTTTAAAAGGGTGAGTTGTACGTAAGTCATAGATCAAGAGAGCTGATTTTTTAAAATATACTTTGTCAAAAAAAAAAAAAAAAAGACCATCAGGGTTTAAATTCTACATGTGAACATTCTGTTGATTTTCAAAAAATAGCTTTATTGAGATACGAGTCACATCCCATAAAATTCACTCTAAAACTTCTTTTTTTCAAGAGGTTAACAGGGCCCTATCACCTGGGCCGGTAGGAATGTGGACCTTATCCTGCCCACAATGGAAGCCACAGGTTGCTGGAGGTCAGAAATGAAGGGAGCGAAGTTCATTTCCAGGCAGCGGCCTTAGTCCACCATGAACTAAGCTGTGGGGCAGTGACAAGTGGCCAGACTAAGAAAGAATCTCTTCAGGGAGCCTGGGTGGCTCAGTCGGTTGAAAGTCGGACCCTTGATTTCAGCTGAGGCCATGATTTGGGCTCAACCCTCAAGGCAGAGTCTGCCTGCCCCTCTCCTGCTCTCTCCTTCCCCTCTGTCTCTCTCATAAGTAAATACAGTCTTTTTTTTTTTTTAAAAGAATCTCTTGTGGGGAGCAGCTGTGGCAGCTGGGGGAGGGAGGAGGCAAATGCTAAGGCATCTTGAGGAGCAAAGCTGCCCTCTAGGGAGATGCAGGGGAGCGGCAGCACAATGGGACAGACAGTGACGGAGAGAGAACAGAGTTTGGGGCAGGAGGAACACTGAACTGGGTCCAGGCAAGCTCCCGGGTGACAGAAGGGCTAGAGGGAGGAGACTGGGTGGGGTGTGCACATGGAACGGGGGGCGACAGCTGTGGGGAGGCTGTAGAGGGAGGTGGGTGCTGGCGACCGACTATTTTCTCCAAAATTCGATAATGTTCTGATGTGCTTATTAGTCTACAGGTGGTGGCCCTTTTCTGTTAACCAGAAGACACTCTAAACTGCCTTTTCCCAGTGCTTCCTCGTGATCGTTTCTTTCATTTATCTCAAAATGAGGAGGAAAGGGGCACCTGGGTGATGCAGTCAGCTGAGCACCAATAACTGGTTTCGGGTCAGTTCGTGGGATCAAGCCTGCCTTCGGGCTCTGCTCTCAGTGCAGAATCTGCTTGGGGTTCTCTCTCCCTCTCCTACTGCCCCTTGAGCTCATGCTCTCATGCTCGCTCTCTCTCAAATAAATCAATCTTTAAATTAAAAAAAAAAAACAACTTAGGAGGAAAGAGGGGAAATGGAACTCTGAGAAGCTCGGCCGGACGGAAAAGGAAGTCTGGCTCGCTACCTAGCAGGAAGTTCCGGGGTCAACTACAGACTTCAACCATCCTAGGCCTCTGCGCACCTGTCACCCTGATGGAACGGACAGTGAAGAGCGGAATCACATCATTTTGGAGTCAGTGTGGTAGGAAGTACACGAACTTGGGGTTTAGGGGTCCAAGGTCTAGAACTGACTGTACAAAACCTTAAGAGTCCTCAGACAGTTGTGGGCTTGTTTCCCAGCCCCCATAAAGGAAGGGGCCTGTGTCCGACCACATGGAAGATCAGACACACATGCTGGGGCATCTCATGCAACCCCCCATTTATACACAGCAGCAGGGCCAGACCCAGGTCCCCTCTCCACCCAGTACCCCCCCTTCCCAGTGGCACTTAATGGGAAAGGCCCCTAAACCATGGGCAGCAACAGACAGGATGGCGTGCACTTACCTCTTTGAACCGCTGCTGTTCACAGTTGCACAAAAAAGTCCCGAAGAGACAGCTATATAGATGGTCCAAAATCGTGATCAAGAACAGCTCATTAAACTCGAATGCCGATGGAAACTTCAAAGGAAAGAGAAGTAAGGTTTAAAGTTCAATTTCTACAATACAGTGGTAGGAATTTTCGGTGAAAGCTAAATTACAATTTGGAATACAGTTGAAGGTTAAAAGGAAGACTGAGCCATGTCGGATTTCACTTCCGACAGCTTCCGGTCCAGGCCCACAGAGACGGCGCTAGAACACCTGCAGCTGGGCGAAGAGCCCGCAGCCGCCCTTCTGCGGAAGCGAGGAGAGAGCGGGACAGAGCGCACAGAGCCGCTGTTCACACACGCTGGCAGCAGGCGGCCCGGGGCTGTGCCGGCCCGCCCAGACGGCAAACAGACCAAGCCAGTTCGACTACGGTCCCAGCTTTCTGCCTGGCGCTACGTTTGGAGTCCGAGAAGGGAGAGGGGTTCCCAGGCACAGCAGGTACCAAAAGGGATTCAAGAAAGAACGGAAAGCCTATTATCTAGTAAAGAAAAAACTCGTGATTAAAAACCTTCCCACAGAGACAACTCCACGAACATACGCCCCCCAAACCCTTACCAACATCTGAACAAACTGACAAACACAACATGATCCGGTGGGGTTCAGCTCAGGAATGCAAGGCTGGCTTAACGTTTGAAGATCAATGTTAAAAACTTTAAAAATGTTAAAAAATAGTAATCACTGTAATTCACCACATTAACAGCATAAGAAAATCACATAATCATTTCAATTATTGGTTTAGGTAATTCTCAATGGGTTCTTTGCAGAATTCCAACAAGGACTTTAACATTGCCGGGAGGTTCTAACCAGTACCTGGCATTTAGTAGCCGTAAGGAGATGGTCTCGAAATGACAGTAATGATTAATGATGGCAACAAAGCTCCTGGGCAGGCGACGGTGGGGCGCCTCCCACGTGCCAGTGCCCCAGCGAAGTACCCAAGGCGGCAAAGGCCACTGGAACCACCCAGCAGAGCTTTAAGTACATTTTCTTTAAAGTATGAAACTGGTCCCCAGAGTGCTGTTTGCATACTCTCATGACTCATCCTGTCATCTCTAGAGAGACAACCACGGTCACCGATGGCCGTATTACTTTCCCAGGCTAGGGATAAGCTTCCCAAAGAGAAAAAAAACGGTCCATCCAGGACCGTCCAAACTCCCCCTGCAATCGCTCTCTTCCTCCCTGGCCGCTCATCACATTAGCCGCCGTGCGGACTTCTGCTCAGATGGGATGCAGGTGGGCCTCTCTCCGTCTTACGGACCGTTCCCGCAGAAACACAACTCTCTTCTGGGGAGCCCCCTCAGAATGCCACTTCTTCAGAAACCTCTGGAAACTCACCATGGTGGTGGTTCTTAGATGAATTACATCAACTAAATCTGGCTGAAATGCTGATAATAGCTACTAATGAATCCTCTCTCAGGGCCTTGAACTTGCAAATCCACCAGTGGCCTCACATTCCAAATGGCTATCCTTTAAACGGCCAAGCATATCATGTCTACTTTTCCCAGCATTCTTCTATGCAGTTTAGTTACACTCTAGTTAAGAAATTATTGGCACCACAAAATTTATGAATGTTAAGCAAATATATAACATTTATGTACACTGAAGCTTTATCAAATCAAGGATAGAAATGGAAGATTTAGGTTTTATTTTCATTTAAATTACACATTTCCTAACAGGACAGCAAAGCTTCTATGGACACATTCCTAAAGTCAAATGAGTCTTTACTGCGAACTCTGAGCCTGCCTGCTCCTGGGAGCTGGGCTGGGCATGTTCTAGCAGCCCCGACTCTAAGCCTTATTCTGGCCAAGTGGATCCCAGCGCCGGTAGGTCTAGGTCAGGCGGGGCTTGGCCTCCGCCTGTCAGCACTCCCGGAACCGGGACACAAGAGCTGCACCTTCGGATGCTCGCCGGGACTGCTGGTCCCATTCAAATGGCGTTGCGGCCTCACGCTCAGCCCAGGAAATGCTTCATTAGAGGAAGCAGCAACAGAGTAATAGGAGTAATAGGAATAGAAGATTAAGTCTTGTGATTCGCAATTTCTGTTGGCCTCTTCTCCTGGAAACTATACCATCTACCTAAAAAGTATGGGGTCAAAAACTCTAGAAATCCACAACGAAATTCTGCACATCTTGAGGAACAAAAATATGAACCACTACTGAACCTACTCAAAAGGGCAGAGTCTATTAAACTACGGTTATTGTAGAATGTTTGAGACTCTTTTCTGAAGAGCTGCTCAATTCCTTTCCCTTAGATCCTTGTCTAGCAATTTGTGCACACAGCCTAGTTCACGTTATCCTGAGATTTTGAATGATTTAATGCGGATTTAGCTTACTTGATTTAGCAGTAGGCAACCTCCAAATAAATTAATCTCATTACATTAATGCATCTTTCCTAACAAGCTGCATGTCGCATCCACTTGTAACTTAACTGATAGACTGAGCGGTGCTCTTTCTGCTTCTATTGCATTAACCATGTTGTTTTAGGAGACGTTAATTATACACGTTTCATGGACAGGAGCTGAAAGGCATCTGAAATCTAATCTAAACCCCTTGTCCTTTTTTCCCTTAAAATCCAATAAACAGCACAAAAATGATCTAGATTAAACACGAAAATAGGGACAAAACAGTATGAGGAATGGAAAGCAGTTGTGGGTACTACATGCGCGTATGCGTGCACTTAGCATTTGGGAGGAAGGAGCTACTTCACATCAACAAAAGTAGTGCTTATCCCCTCAGAAACATCATTTTGTGTATGTGTTCAACCTTGTTACACAATTTTTCTAAAATGCATTTTATACTTTTTTGTTTTAACCTGAATGTAACCATCATTTAATTTTGTTATTGGCTGAGTTAATACAAACAGCAAGAAGTTCACGGGGCTACATAACAGTATGACCCCTGGCCGGCCTCCGTGCTTTCTGAGTGTGTGTTCACTGCCATCCGTCACTCATCCCACCGGTGCCCACCTCTGAAACGCCCCTCCGCCCCCACCAGCCCTCCAAATGGCTGCTCTGAATCGTGTGTGACCTGGTGCCTGGAAAACACGAGAGCCCCATCAGTCTGGGGAAGCTGGGCCTAAAAGTAAGAGGAAGGTCTAAGTCCCAAGGACTCTGGGAGGGTCTCCGCTAGCTGATCAGAACTCAACCCCGCCCCCCCTTTTTCTTATTTCTGAAAGCATGCCTGCTCTCTCTAGATCCTTGGTACTGAGATCCATGAGGCATGCAGACTCACAAATCAGACTGCGTTTTAGTAATACCCCCACACCCAGAGCCACCCGCCCTCCAGTGTCAGCAGCTCTGGGCAGGCCTGAGAATTTTCATCTCTCCGTGCCCAGGGGAAGCTGAGGCTACCGGCCCCGGGACTGCGGCAGGATGGGGCCTGTCGTATGGAGGCTGGTCTTCTGCCTCACTGGCACCTCAGAATGCACACAGGGAATGTTCCAGAATGACATATATCCGGGCTTCTCCCTCGGCCCACAGGAGGAAGGGTGTGCAAGGAAGGGGGCCCAAGCATGTGCACCTTTAAAAGTTCCCAGGCGCTGACAGTGTTCACAGGTACACAGTGAGGCGGGGGTCCCCCAGATGGCTCCTGAGCACTTGCTGCTGGAAGGGGTCTGGGCCCAGAGGCAGTGGGGCAGCAGTGCACCAGAGTGGGCTCAGCCTCTCTCCTGCCCACTGCCGCCCCCCACCACTAAGAGTGGTGCACCGTCAGGGATTTCACAGATAGTCGTACATCTGACTTCCCGGGCTTAGAAAGCAGAGATCCTTTGAAAAGATCCTGGGGTGATGGTAATAATGTGGTCAGGAGGCTGTCGTGAGCGCCATGGCTGCTGACCGAGGCACTAGAGGTCGCCAGCAGTCTTCCAGCTGGCCCTCTTCCCCTGACTAAGGCAGCCAAGGCCAGACCTCCGGGCCAGGAGGAAGGAGAGCACCCAGGCCATGGCTCTCCACCCTCTGACTCTGTCCCTGTACAGGCTCTGGGGCGACTGCCTGTTTTCTATTCTCTCCGTCTAGGTCTCTAGGTGACTGTCTCTCTCTGTACCTGTGTGTGTGGCTCTGTGCGGCTCTCTCTCTCTCTGCCTCATTCTCTCCACCCTACCGCTCTGTATGCCACTTTGTCCCTGCCGCTCTGGCTTGATCTCCTATCCTGAGGATAAGACCCCAAACTTGGGCCCAGGTGTTAGGAGACCAGGGAATAAACAGCACAGGCCTCAGGGCCTGCTTTAAACTGAAACCATGGAGGCCCAATACACTTAGGGAAGGGGGAACCCCTGCGCGGCCACCTTGCATACTGGGGCCCTGTGCACTGGGGTTTGGAAACTAAGCACCAGTAACCTCCTACCCACCTCTGCTTCCCAGACATTCCCTGCCCTCGGCGGCACTGCCGCGGGGCCATGGGGGCCCAGGCCAGGCACGCAGACTCCTGGGTTCCCAGGGCTGGCATCCCCGCCCTGCTGTCAGTTCTGTCACATCCCTGTTTCAAACACTTGGCCTGCTCAGCAGGGGACTGTGCCTCTTCACCCAGACAGAAAGGGAGCACGAGCAGCAGAATGGCAGAAGCGAGGCCTTGGTCGGCAGAGCTGGTGGACAGAAGACTGACAAAAGCATTTGCACAAGAACAGGAACTTTTGGTGAGAAATGATAGTCTCTAATTTTCTGCTTATACTTCTAAGTGAATTAGAATCAACCCGAGTTAAATAACAGAAGGGGTCCTATTTTTACACACATACACGTGTGTTCATTTTGAACGAACATAAATATTTATCTAATCTTCAATTTTCAGTCAGAAATATCCTTGAAATTTCTTACCTGTCTTGTCATCTGCCAAACACAGTCAATGAACTGGAGAAATATGGGGGACCGGTCAGCGTCGGCATGGTTGTCGTCGCCGTGGCCCACTCTCTGAGAACAAATGAGACGTGAAGCATGTGAACGCATGCCACAGTGCTCTCAAAAGTCACTTCAAGTTGCCTAGTGGCAAGCATTAGGTGTCATCTCTAGGTCCCAAGACCTAACAGGAAACACATCTTCAAGGTACTGTACTGGTATGTGTTGACTTTTATAATTTCACTTTAAAATAGTGGAGATTAAGAAGTTATAAGCAATTGGCCAGTAAACGTTTCAGTCCCAATGCTAGGGTCAGGCCAGGCCACAGCACCAAGTGCACAGTGTCAACGTAGGACTACCGATTAGCCGCTCAGAAAGCACATTACGGTGGCCATTTCCTCCACAGGTGGAAAAACAGGTCTTCCCAGTTTTCCGAAATGTCAGGAAGTCTGAGAATCAAATAATAATCTATACGTTTTAACCAATTCTACAGGACTCAGAGAGCCCCCCAAATCCCACACTTGAAATGGTAAGGGGGAGTCCTTGCTCAAGGCAGCCCATTTCTGAGCCATACTTGATAATCAACAGTGCGTTTCACACCTTTCAGTGTTGTAGAGCTACTCATGGATTCCTGATAAAAGAACTTCAAAAACAAACATGACAAAACATTGGAAACGTCACGTTAAAAAACAGTTCGAGAGCGAGCATTCGAAGAGAAGGCTCAAATACTCTGGTGACGAAGCAAAAGGATGAGAAGGAGACATTCCAAAGATACAATGCAACTACTACATAGAAAGCACGAGAAGTACTGGGTCTAGGAAACTGCCAGCAGGAGAGACATAGAAACGAGGAAATCCAGACCTCACAGTTACAGTAGTTGGGTCTTACTGGTTTTCAATTGTGGTGAAACATACAGAACATGAAATGGGCCACCTTAACCAGTTTGTGCACATGGTGTGGATCAAGTACGCTCAGCGCAGGGAGCCAACCCCACCGTCCATCTTTCCAATCCGTTCACTCCATGTCTCCCCACCCTGCCGCCACCTGTGTACTTTCTGTCCCTGTGCATGTGACTGCTCTTGTTCCCTCTTATAAGTGGACTCCTACAGTATCTGTCCTGTTGTGACTGGCTTCTTTCACTCAGCAGAAGGTCCTCAAGGTTCATCTGTATTGTAGAATGTGTCAGAAATTCCTTCCCTCTTTGAGCTGAGTGACACGTCCATTGTATGGACAGACCACATTCTGTGTACGCATGCATCTGTCGATGGACACCGGGGCTGCTCCTACCTCTGGGCTCCTATGAAGCACACTGCTTGTACGCGTGGGTGTGCCAAGTATCCGAGTCTGTTTTCACTTCTTTTGGGTGTATCCCCAGAAGCAGAATTGCCGGGTCACGGGGTAGCTCTATTTTTATTTGTTTGAGGAACTGCTGTACTGTTTTCCACAGCAGCTGCAGAAGTGGCCTTATCTCTGCACTTCCCCTTTACAAGATAATCTGTAGAACCTGCTCTTCAGTGTTGAAGGCACCTTGGGAATGGTTTTGCACGGCTGCTCGCAATTTAAGATTCATTCTTTTAACAGCTGCTCACTGAATTCCTCTGGTGGACGCAAGGCATCTTGCCTGGCCCTTGGGAGTTTGGGGACATGTGCTGCTGTCCCACAGAGGCCATACTCTTGGCTACACACATGAGATACTAAGACAAATGAGACATGGTACCCGGGCTGAACAAATAATTCACTTGCAGTGTAGTCGTGGGAGAAAGACCTGTTAACACCAAAGGCACTGAAACGTGCCCAGGGCTTCCAAGTCTGGAATGGGTATGGCGGGGCCGCGACCGAACAAGAGCCAACCTCGGGTGGGGCAGGGGAGCAGGTCTCACTTCAGATAACCCTTCACGGACAGAGGGGGGTACCTGCTTCCCAGCTGGCCAGGGCCGCACCGCAGTAGAAGCAGTGGGAGCATGGCGGGGGATACCAACAGCACCAGAGGCATCCGGGCATGAGGCAAGGGAGGGAGGCGAGACAAGGCTGGACTAGGCCAGATGACCGAGGGCCTCAAAGGCTGAGTTGAGGAGTTTGCCCACAACCGCATGGGCCACAGGAAAGCTCAGAGGGTTCTGCGCAGCATGAGATCTGCGTCTTGGAACGCTCCGTCTGGCCGCAGTGAGGACACTGGATTGGAAGGGGCGGGTGACAGAGAAACTAGTTAGGAGGCTGCCAGCACAGCCCCAAGGGAGATGGGCAGGCCGGAATGAAGGGGGCATCAGTGGCACTGCGACAGATTTGAACGTGTTTAAGGACGTGGGACCAGTCGCGATCACTACTACGGTGTTAAGCACAGAGAAGAGGAGCACTCTGCCGACTGAGCCCTGGGGCACCCCAACACGAAGAGGGCGGGGAGAGAGGGAGGACTAGGAGATAGCAGGACATTCAAAAGGCTGTGCAGATCTAAAAGCCAAGGGAAGCAAGTTTCCAGAAATAGGGAAGGAGCAACAGCATCAATTGCTCAGGCCAAATAAGAGAAGGCTTGACTGGGACTGGCGGCTGGGGTGTGCGGTTTCAGGCCGGGGTGGGTGTCGGGAGGAGGAAGCCTGGCCCAAGTGAGCACAGGGCAGCTGTCGTGAAGGGAGCAGATCTCTGCAGTGACAGACAGCTGGAGGGGAAGCAGAGTCAAGGGAAGGCAGGTTTCCAGGTGCGATAAAGAACGGCACGTTCCTACGGCCGGTGGGACCCATCTAGGCGAGAGGGGCATGGAGGCGGGTCAGAGGCAGGATGAAGGAATGGGGCTGCACAACGCTCCACCTCCAAGAAGGGCATCGAGGTGCAGAGAGGGAAGGGGCATGGTGCAGGGGCGGCTCGGACAACGGCCCCTGAAGGGCATGTGGCTCACAGGCTCTCCTCACGGCCAATGTACTCGGGACCCCCATGGTGGGAGCCATGGAAAAGCGCCCCCACACGCACAGCCCGCCCTCCTGCTCTGAGCGGGTCTGAATGAGGCACAGTTAAGATGAAGCCCCAGTGGCGCAATGACTGGGAAAGAACAGGAACGAACAGCCATTCAGACTAAATGCAAATGGCAGCCCAAGAATGGCCACCAGGCGACCCAGCCATCCCACTCCTAGGAGTGTCCCCAGTGTGAAGGCGGCCGTCGCAGGCTGAACTGTGTACTGCCCCAATCCCTACTCTGGAGCCCTGACCCCCCGGGCCTCAGAATTGGACTGTATCTGGAGATGGGGTCTATGAGAGGTGATTAGAAGGAAGATGGAAGCCTGACCGGTGTCCTTTTAAGGAGAAGCAATTCGAACGCGAGAGGCACCAGCAAGGTGCACCCAGAGAAAAGGCCGTGTGAGCATAGGGGGAGAAGGCGGCCACGCACGAGCCGAGAAGACACGGTTCAGGACAGACCAACCTGGCCAGCACATGGATCCTGGACGTCCAGGCTCCGGAACCGGGAGACTATACGTTGTTACTGGCTAAGCTCCTCGGTTTGTGGTAGTCCGCGTGGCAAAAGCTACCAATGTTTACAGCAGCATTAGTCTCAAGAGCCAACTGGTGGGAATAATCCAAGTGTCCACCAACAGGAATGGATAAGCAAAGGGAATACTGGTCAGGTATGAAAAGGAACGAAGTTCTTATATATGCTATGTAATGGATAAACCTTAAAAACTGTGTTTAGAGAAATAAGCCAGTCACAGAAAGACAAACGCTATGATTCCATTTACGGTAGGAGGCGCCTAGAACAGGCAACTTGAGAAAGACAGAAAGTGGCTGTCAGGGGCTGGAAGAGGGGGAGATGAGGAAGGACTACTTAATGGGTACAGGGTTTCCTTTCGGGGGCCGAAGAAACGTTCTGGAACTAGACAGAACTGGTGCTGGTACAACACTGTGAATGCACTAAATGTCACCGAACTATATGCCTTAAGATTAATTCTGTTATATGAATTTTACCTTATTTATTTAAAAAAGAAAGATATCTACACTAAAAAAATTGTTGAAAAAAAAAAAAAAGAGTGCCCTACCAAAATCATACCATGCTGAGGTCCACAGAATTCTATTACGGTGATTCAGGTCTGACACAGAGCAGAAAACGCACACGTGCGTGTGTGTGTGTGCGTGTTGTATGTGACACACACATGCATAGGCTAGAACAAAACAAGTCAGGAATTGACCTCACGGTCTCAGCTTACCAGCGCAAACCTATGTCCAAAGCTTATCCACTCCTTTTCTACGAGCACCTCGAAGCCTTTAATGGTGCGGTAGTAGCTGTCCAGCATCAGCATGGCCAGGGACGTCAGCTGCGCGGTCCGGTCCCAGCCGTCGCTGCAGTGCACCAGCACCGACGTTTTCCCAGACTCGATCTTATCGGCGATCCTTACGGCCCCAGCAAGAAGCATCTTCGGGAAAGAAGGCACGTTAGAGCAGGCAACGTTTAATTTCTAGGACAGCAAAAACAGTTCTGCGGAGAATGTTAGAAGTTCAGGTCAATAAACCAAACAATGCAATCCAGTGAGGCGACGCAGGGACATCAGCGCTGGGGGCGGGGACACCTTACACCAAGGAAAATGACCACGGCAAGTGCACTCGCTTACTACAGGGCCACAAAGAACGTTCCAAACCGGACTGAGGCAAGCAGTATCCCTCGACAGAGACCACAGTCTGAATGCTGCCTACACCGCAAAGCTGTGCTTCTGCACAGTGTTGGGAAACCGCGCGGACGCACAGACCTACGGCAGGTGCGCAGGAGATCTGGACCGGGAAGCATGCCGAGGACCAGCCCTCCTCACCCGTATATACTCCAGCCAGTGCGTGCCGTCCACGCTGGAGAGCCACCGTGCCTCATCAATGGAAGGGTACACGATCTCCTTCAGTTTGCGCAGGGACTCTCTCATCACGTGGATGTTGTGGATCTCCAAGAACACGAGCTCCGCGTTGGGGTAAGCGCTTTCACTTTCGTACCCTCCGCCCTTGGCCTGTGAGGAACAAAACACATCCAGCGCTGTGTCTGAGTTCACACTTCCACTGTTTCTGGTGTTATCAGAAAGAGACCATTAAGGACACAACAGGCCCCTTTGTGTAAAATAACCCTCCTAACCCTCGGAGGACTCGCCCCAGCTCCTGGCACAAAGCACCACACAGTAAGCAGCTTAAAACAGAAATGTCCCCTCACAGTTCTGGAGCCAAAATCAAGGTACTGGCAGGGCCGTGCTCCCTCAGAAGCCCCTTGGGGAAGACTCGTCGTTGCTTCTTCGAGCTTCTGGTAGCCCCCAAGTGGTCCTGGTTTACAGACACGTCACTCAAATCTCTGCCTCATCATCCCATGGCCTTCACCTCATGTCTGTCTCTTCTCTCCTTCTAAGGACCCAAGTCAGACTGGATTACAGCCCACCCTAATTCAACAGGACCTCACTGTGACTGGATCACATCTATAAAGACCTCATTTCAAAATGAGGCCACAGTTCACTCACCTTCTAGGTCTTCGGCATAGTTATTTATGGAGACACAATTCAACCCCTAACAACTCTCCAGCACTCATCATCAGGTTTTGAACCTTTAACAACTGGATCTTACTCAAGGCAAGTTAGATTTTTAAAGGTTCTGCTAGAGCCATCTGTCTGAACAGAAACAGTTGTACTGACACAAAAATTTCTGTATAATAATCTATAAATCCCAAACAAGGAGGTTTAAGGAATTTCAGTAAAATAAAACGCAAATGAAAAGACCACAGCAGCATGATTTGCCATAGCCAGAAAGTGGAAGGAACCCACTTGCCCAGCAGCGGACGAGTGGACAGACAAAACGTGCTCTCTCCACACAGTGGAACATTCTGCAGTGAAAGGAAGTGAGTGCCGGGACACGCTGCCATAGGAGTGAACCTTGGAAACCTCACACAGAGGGACAGAATCCAGGCCCCAGAGACTGTATGTTGTATGATTCCATTGCATGAAAGGTCCAGGACAAGGAAATCTATACAGACAGAAAGTAAATTAGCGGTTGGTGGGAGCTGGAGGGGGAGGGGGCGAGAATGGGCGGCAGCTGCCAGTGGACACAGGGTTTCTATTTAGGGCCACGAAAGCATTCTGGAGTTAGAAGGGGTTGCTGCACAACATTGTGAATATACCAGAAGTCACCGACTCGTAAACTTTGGGACAGATAAAATAGCCAGATTAATGTCATATGAATTTTATCTCCAAAAACGTAATAAATGTATCTGTGAACCCAAAGACCACATCCTTCATTCTGTCTCCCACCACTTAGCACGTGGATATTAATGCTCAGCCCTAAGCTAAATACTGGCGTGACAAGTGGAGACCCTGGTCCTCAAGGCACTCCCAGTCTGGTGGGGTAGAGGGGTGAGGAGAGGGACATGTGCGGCACAGGCTGAGGGAGGCAAGTCCTCTGCTGGAGAGCACAGGGGGCACCGGGGGCACATGGCCAGGCCTGGGAGGCTGCCAGGGGGACAGAGCAGACGTCTGCGCGACAGGAGAACACCCGTCGGGGAAGTTCTGCCGTGGGGAGGAAGGTCAAGAACACAGGGCAGAGGGGCCATGGTGTGCAGCTACCCGGACGCGGCCAAGGACGCGGCTCGCTGACAGGCAGGCGCGCAGCTGAGCCGAGGAGAGGCGGCCAGATGGTGGCCCAGGGCTGGGCCTCGCGCATGTGCAGGTGCGGGGAGGCAGCCGGAGCGCAGACGAGTGTGGCGACGGCGCCATCGGACTTGCGCTGCGGCATCACCACGGCTGTGCTGGGCGGAAGGGCCTGGAGGAGGGTGCAGCCTCCCGCAGGGGGACCAGCTCAGAGACGGGCACCCATCTGGCTGAGAGAATCGTGGTAGAGGCAGCAAGACAAGACAGACACGGCGGACTGGAGCTATTTAAGGGGCAACACTCAGTGGCTGAGTGGAGCAACGGAAGTAGGTAGCACAGTGACACCCAGGATTCCAGGCCAGGCCGGGCACCCCAAGAGGCAGCGGTATCCTTTGCGGAGATACAGGCACTCGCAGAGGGAACAGAGGACTCCGCTTTCGCCGTAGTGAGCGCAAGGTGCCCGGGAGGAATGTAAGTATGGAGGTCTGCCCGCAGCGGGTCAGGAGCTCAGAGCCAGGTCTGGGCCGTGGCTACCAAGACAAAGTCACTGGCCTCTGGAGGAAATCAGACCACAGGGGTCGGGCATACCATGCTCAAGGTCAGCAGGTGAGCCAAGAGAGAAGCGGAGGCTGGAAGCCTGGAAAAGGCCAACATGTAAGACACACAAAGCAAAGGAGACTGAGAAGAGCCGCCAGAGAAGAGAGGAAAAAGAAAAAAAGGAAAGGCTTTTTGAAAAGGAAAGAGTGCCGAACTACCTGAAGCTTGGGAAGTCAAAGGAAAGAAGTGAAGAACACAGCTGCACTCCGGGCCAGCAAGCACGGGGCGGCCGCGCGGGCCAGGCGGGCCTCGCAGGCGCGCGGACCCAGCGAATGGGGGGTGCTCCCAGAGGCCTGTCGCGAAGCGGCAGGACAACGAAGGGGCCAGCTGGACGGGAGCAGTGACCGTGGCTGGAGGGGGTGCTTGCTTATGGCCGGACCGGAGGGTTACGGACGGCAGCACGAGGCGGCTTCCAGGTCTGGCGGCCGAGGGTTGCTCTGTCCTCCGCACGTCAGGGCCTGCGACGGAGGGTGCTGGGGCAGGCTCGCACATGACAAAAAAGTCATAATGGGGCCCGAGTGGCCTCTGGGAGCCTGGGGCTGGGGAGGAGGGACTTGCAAGCACCACTGAGGGCCCAGCTGAGGCTGGAGAATTCCAGCAGGAGCCTGGAGTGGCTCCAGCCCGCGCGCTGCGAGCCCTCCATCCTCAGGGAACGTTCAGCCCGCGGCGCTGAGGAGGCGGGAGAACAGAACTGAGCCGAGCTGTCGGCTGGAGGGCAGCCGGCAGGACGGTGGCAGGAGGCTAGGACCGGCTGGAGCACAGGGAGCCGGGGGTGGGGGCGCCTGGGGCCCGGGCCCCCAAGCACAGAGGGCCAAGAACCCAGGCTACATCTAGCACTCAGCTGGGAAGTGGTTCTGGGGAGGAGTGGGCTGCGTGTGGCCGAGAGCCCCGTCACCAGCTCCCAGTGGTGGGGGCGACGCAGGAGGGAACGTCCGCAAGTGGCCAGTGTGACCGGCACGCGAATGGGCAGTGGGTGTACTTGAACTCCGGCTTTACCTCGGGTCACCCCATGGAATTCTAGAACACGCTTCCACGTCAGTGAAACTGCAACACGCACCGCCGACAAAGGCGCCCAGAGCACAGTCCTACCTCCGCGGCAGAATTCTATTTTCATAAAAAACCAGCAGAGCATGCAGCGAAGATGCTGGTGCTGTAGGCGGGGGGAAAGGCACAGGCTCTGGTGTCAAGGAAAAGGGATTTGAAATCCCAGCCCCACCACCTTCTCGGCTCCCCGCCCTTCCCAGCTGCAAGAGCTTCACAGGGCTGCCGTGCAGATTAAATGCTAATTAAATTAGCTGAGTAAAATCAGTTTTCTCAATTAATGCTAATCCCCCAACCCTCGTGGGAGAAAGAGACGCAAACACCCCCAGGGAGCAGCGGCCGAAGGAGGGACTCCAGTTTTCCTGGTGTCACAGCAGCAGTTCTGGGCCTGGGGAAGGCCTGGGCAGGCCATCGGCCCATCAGTCGGCCAGGTGGTCCCAGGTGAGAGAGCGGAAGCCTCCTGGAGGGCGGGCAACTCCCAAGGGCCGGAGGTACCAAGGGGCAGGACAGGATCCCCTCGCTCTCCGAATCCGAAGTACACACACCTCTCCTGTAGGGTCTGCACATTTTCGTCCCCACAAAATTCACATGTCGAAGACCTAATCTTCAAAAAGATGCTGTCAGCTTCTGATCAGAAGCTGCAGCCTTTTGGCGGGTAGGTCAGGAGGGTGGAGCCCTCGTGCTGGCATCGGCACCCTTCTAAGAAGAGACAGAAGACAGCGGCCTCCTGCTCTCGGCAGTGTGAAGACACGGTAAGAAGCCAGACGTGGGATCTGCTGTGACCCTGACCTTGGGCTTCCCATCATCCAGAGCTGTGAGAAATAAATGTCTGTTGTTCACAGGCCACTATGATACCGATACTGATACTTTGTTGGAGCAGCTCGGCCAAGACACCTCTCCCACCCAGTTCTCCCGCGGGACGCTCCTCCTCGCCTGGCATCAAGGAACCCTCCCCCTCATCGGGGTCTCCTGCCACCACATACCCCTTCCTTCTGTGGGTTCCTTTCCTGCTTTCCACAGATGGCTTACGTGACTTGGACTCCTCTGGCGGCCTTGCCCCTGCCCACCCCCCACCAGCAAACACCACCCATCATGGCACTGGGCTCCATCTCAGCCAACAACCCAAACTTTCTCTGAGCTTCGGAGCTTCAGCTCCCCAACTCAGGCCACCTTCCCTCGGTCTGCGTCTCTCCATGGCCTTCTTCTGAGGACCGCAGTCACGGGACTGAGGGCCCACCCTACTCCAGGATGACCGCCTCTTCACTGATTACATCTGCAAAGGCCCTATTCCCGAATAAGGTCATCTTCTGAGGTTCCAGATAGACATGAATTTCTGGGAGATACTATGCAACCCACTACAGCAGCCAATTATAAAAATCAGTCAGTGAAATGCACCACATTAGCAGAATGAAGGAAAAAAGAAACACATGATCATCTCAACTGATACAGAAAAGGCCTTCAAAAATCTAATGCCCTTCCATGACAAAACCATTCAAAAAACCAACAACAGAAAGGAATTTCCTTAGCCTGACAAGGGCATGTATGAAGAGCCCACAGCTAATATACCCAGTGATGAAGAACTACAAGCTTTCCCCCTCAAACTGGAACAGGACAAGGATGACTGCTTTCCCTGCTTCTATTCAACAGGGTACTAGCGGTTTCGGACAGGAAATTAGCCAAGGGGAAGAAATAAAAGGCATCCAAATTGGAAAGGAAGAAGTAAAGGGTCTGCAGTTGCAGACGAGCTGTCACATATAGAAGAGCTAACAGGGACTTGGCCAGATAAACACCCCTGCCTGGTCCCTAGACATGACAGCACGACAGACAAAACCATTCTGGACGTGCAGTTCAGTGTCCTGCTTCTGGCTCCTTCACGTGCGAGCACGCGCAAAGCTGCCCTTGCTGGTAGGACGTCCGGCTGCGGCTCTTCTCACGCATCTTCCTTCTCTGGGACAGTGCCGTGGTGGTGACAGGAAGTACGCAGAGAAGCAAAAGGACTCACGGGGTTAAGGACCCACCAGCTGGGAGCATGGGGAACTAAGTGAGAAGGATGCCCCGTGGCAGGCTGAAAAAATGGCACCCCACCCCAAGAGACCTACAGCAGATCTTGGTGACTATGAATGTGACCTTTTTTGGAAAAAGGGTCTTTGCAGAGGTCATCGAGTCAAGGATCTTGAAATGAAGAGACCATCCTGAATTACATCAGGCAAGCCCTGAATGCCATCACGGGCATCCTTAGAAGAGAGGAGGGGAGACACAGACGCGTAGAGGAGAAGGCCACAGGAAGGCAGAGGGGGAGACCCGCACGCGCGGCTCTGCGCACAGAGCGGCCAGCAGGAGCTAGGAGTGGCCAGGAACAGAGTCTCCCCTGAAGCCCGTGGAGGGAGCACAACCCGGGCCGAGTTCACACTTCTGGCCTCCTGAACTGTCAGACAATAAATACGTGTTGTTTTAAGCCACCTAGTTTGCGGTAATTTGTACAGGGCCTCAGGAAACTCCTATCCTGCCCATGTCCTCCCCGTCTCCGTAACTGGCACCACCGGTCACTGCCCCGGCCAGACCACCTGGGTGGTGAGCTTACGAGCATCATGTGCAGGCCAGGTTGGATACATGGGGGTCACTACGTGGGAGAGAGCTGAACAGAGATGTCCACCTGACCACAGGACGGAAAGTCGGCCTCGACTTCCAGAGGGATCAGGGTGAAATGGAAACTCGGGTATCAGACTCACAAGGCAGACAGTGTCTGGAGTGATGGCATCGGGGGAGATGGCCAGGGAGGCGGCACAAATTACAAAAGCAGCTTGAACTCCAGATGGAGGTCAAGGAGCACCACCATTTGCAGGTTGGGGCGGGGGAGGAGGAGCCAGTGAAGGAGGCGGAGCTGGCCAGGTCGGAGAGAGGGACCCAGGTAGTGAGATGTCATGATGGTCACGTGGACAGAGCCGTTCACTCTGGGCTCAGGAGAGAGTACATGTACCGTGAAGCAAATGCTTTCTCTGGGACAGTACGACCTTCACACCCACTCTGGGAAGCACACATGCTGTCATGGCAATTGTGGTCTAGAGAGACGTAGCCACTGCCCAGGGTCACGGAGCAAGAAAGCGGGCCCCTTCTACTCTCAGAGCACATGCTGTGTTCCCCTATGCCACACTGGGTGGTCATGTGGCAGATCGCATGACTGCTGCTCTGTGTGCCCCTCCCCAGAGACGTGACACACAGCAAGTACCCAGGAAGCGAGGGGAAATGGCGTGGCTGGTGGCTTGTGCGCTCTCTGAAATGGAATGTGATGGCTTCTCTCAGGAGGGAGACAGGGGCAGCAGGAGGCTGGCTTTACTGGAGACTGTACTCAATGATGGATGAGTCACCACAGAAGGAAGAGGCACAAGCTGCCAAGAGACACAGACTGCCAAGCGCTGCTGGGGGTGCGGGCGGGCTGGCTGTGGGCTCGGCGACCACAGCCCTACGTGTCTTGCCATTCTTGTGAGTTGTGTGCTCTGGCACACCGTTGGATGCCCGGGCCCGCCCCCTCCTGCTCCACACCCACGGCCAGCTCTAATGCCACCTCCTCCGTGAGGCCTCGTCAGCGCCAGGCCCTCTCCTGGCTCCCCCTGCATGCTGAGCCCACACGTCCCACAGGAGCGCACCTCACCGTATCTGTCTTGGTATTTCCCCCCTGCACCTGCCCCAGGTAGGCGCGCATTACCTGTTTGTGACCCAAGTGTCATTTTACCAGTAAGTATGAGGTGGAAAGGGCAGCCACCACCTTCCTGATCTGTGAATGACTCACAGAGAGGGCCAGGTCCTCTGACTGCCGGATGCGTGCCTGCAGGAATTTTCGACATGCAGAGTGGGTGCTGGAGGCGTGGCCTCTTCGCTGGGGCCGCCTATGAAGGGCCCCGTCCCCCTCAGCGGGCGGGGCTCGAACGGGAGGTGTCCGCAGAGGACACTCCTGCATGCGATTCAGGGCAACTCTGCACGCAAGCCTGCTTTTGC
Source organism: Mustela putorius furo (assembly GCF_011764305.1). NCBI lineage: Eukaryota > Metazoa > Chordata > Mammalia > Carnivora > Mustelidae > Mustela > Mustela putorius. The sequence continues at coordinate 3,829,768 of NW_025422048.1, forward strand.
ACAGCTGACTCCGTTCTGACAGAGCTGCAGACTGGACAGGAATTCAAGTAATCACCCCAGGTCTCGAGTTAAAGGGACTTCCAAGGGCCTCAAGATCATTTCAGTAAAAGTCTTACTCGATTCTTTAGGGGCTAATTCTCTCTGGGTCTTTGCTGAATCAATTCAGCAGACAGGATGGCGGAGAAGCAATGAGAGAGGCGCCGCGCACAGCCACACGGGCCGTAGGCCAGCGAGGCCCAGCCGCGGGCTGCTCCGAGAGACCCCCTTCCAGAGGGAGCAATGCCCGGTCTGCACGACAACCTATGGCCAGCGCGTGACAGGAGAGCCGCCGCTTCCGTAGCGCTACTGAGAACGTACCTTGTTCGTGTCGGCGACACTGTTCTGCCGGGCGTCGAAGATGATAAGCTTGTGGGACTGCGCGTTGGCGTCCATGATCGTTTGCAAGTATTTTTCGTCTTCTTTGCAGCGTTTGTCGTTGGGACCCACCAGTGGCTGGCTGCAACGGGTAATCGTGGCCTGACTTTCTGGATGGATCCACGACAAAACCTAGCATTTGGAAGCAACAAACATTAGTACGGCTCCTAAAATGCCGTGCCCTGATTGCTGGGCAGTAAAAGTAAGCTGTCTTTTCAAGCACGGCCTCATCTGCACACGCTCCTCCAAGGCGATGGCTGAAACCCATCACCGCACGGCAGTGGCTCTGGAACTCGGTGCTGCGTCAGGCGGGAAGAAGTCTGACTAGATAAGCTCCAAGAATCCCTCGCACCTCTCAGATTCCATGACTCAAAGGAAAACAGAAACTAAGTCAAAGTCGACTAATGTCCAGCCCCACTTCTATTTTGAATGACACGTTCTGTCTCCTCATTTAAAAACATCTTGCGTGTCCCCACGCACATACGGGGCAGGATGAGGGCAAAGCGAGGACAGGCTCTTGCGAGATGGCAAGCCGGGCTCCCAAACCTCCCGCTGTCCTCAGGCGGCCGGAGGACGGGGGTCCCGCCGGAGCGCACTCTCGGCCCGATGCCCACGGCCCCTGCGAACGGTGGGTGCCACGGGGCGGGGGGGGGGGTACGCACACGTTCACTGTCCTCAGAGCACACGTGTGCGGCTGTCCCTCAAGAGAAACACTCGGGCCCCTGCCGGCCACTACGCTGCTCCGGGTGGTGGCGCCGCGAGCCGCTCGGCGTCTGAGCAGGTGTCTTGGCTCTAAGACGCCCTGACGAAACCAGCGAAGGGCGCCGTGAATGCGGCAGCCGTGCGCCCCCTCTTGCTGCTCCCTGGTGGTCCCCGCTGCCTGGGGAGGGTTTTAGGCCTATTTTTCTACTTTCCGTTTTGTTCGCTAGAATTTTTTCTGTCTTGCTCCTTTCCACATTAGATCTAGGTACAGTCTGGGTTTCTGCCTAAGGGACAATGTTTATCACTTACCGGGACTCTGCCTTTTGCTCGAAAGGCTGCCACTTTTGAAAGGTCATCATCTTTCACACTAGTTGGCACAACAATGACAGCAGGGTAGGTGTCACAGAGCTCATAGTTACTGTTCACTTTCGATATTTTCCAGCTCTCGTTTGGCAAGCCCTGCAGGGTGTTAGAGAAGGGCGGGGGAGCAAACTTTCGCATTTTCAGAAAGTACTAACTGGGAACCACATCCATTTTTTATTTTCTCCTAAAATCCATTCATAATTTGTCATTCACTGCTACTCAAAAGTTTAAATATATGTTTATCTAACAAAACCTATTTCTTACCCATTTTTAAAAATTTAATGAAGCAGAAGACTTTTCAAACGTATTTTAAAATGGTAAATATCACATACTAGAATCCCAATCCTGTACATTTCTTGCTGTGTTTTCTATAAAGAATGAGCATAGTATTGCAATGAGCGTTATTTTTTTAAATTTTTTGTCTTTATTCAAAAGGTAGAAGTCAGATATCTAAACTTCTTTATTATATGCTTTTCTTCCATTAGAATTTATATTTTTATTCATAGATTCTTTCTTTCTTTCTTTCTTTCTTTATTTGATAGAGAAACAGTGAGAGAGAGCATGAGCAAGGAGAAGGTCAGAGAGCGAAGCAGACTCCCCATGGAGCTGGGAGCCTGATGCGGGACTCAATCCCGGGACTCCGGGATCATGACCTGAGCCGAAGGCAGTCATCCAACCAACTGAGCCACCCAGGCGTCCCTATTCATAGATTCTTTATTGCCCATTTATTCACCTGTCTTTCTGTTTGTTTGTTTGTTGGTGGGCAGCAAAGCAAGGCTGACTGAGAGACAGAGTGATAGTCCAAAGCTCCCAAGGATGGAGCTTTTGAGACACAGAAACTTTCTGCAAACATTTACAGAAAGCAATACCAACTGAACATACAGTGGAGACAAAGATCAAATGTCATGAAAACAGTATCTTATTGGACTGTCTTGAACCTGACAATGCACTGAAGACTTTCTAAGCACAGGAACACCACACCAGGCTGATGTAGTCTCCCCATACACTTAATCTAATTCAGGCCATTGGTTTTGATCCTTACTCATCAACTCATCACCAGAATATCTAATAAAAACCATCTGGTTGATTTGCTTTTTAAACCCTTGTGCTCATACTCCGCTTGCCCTCTGGAAAAAGGCTGAGCAGCAACAGCCTCAAAGGACTGGCCTTGGGACAATGGGGCATCCCAGGGATGAAGAACGTACAAGCTACGTAAGTCATACCTACACAAAACTGGTTTCTAATGGTTTCTTCTCTACTATATTTCTAGCCTGTCAGAAAAGAGAAAGATGCTCAACCCACTATTTTCGGTTTGATCAGGACCTTACTTTACCTGTCTCTTGTATTCAGATACAGGATCATAAACTTTCCACCCATTCATGGGAAATTTTTCTTTGTAGCTGAATGCAAAGAGTATCTGGATACAAAAACCACAAAATACACACGTTAGTGCTCCTTTGCTATATGATATGCCCAATATTAAAGCTTTTCATTCAGCCATGAACTAAATATAGTAAGACTTCTATTTAACCTGTATATTTTGAAGCAACAAACTGGCACTTTTCTTAATCATTACAAAGAATGGACAAATTTTAAACTTCTTAATATTAGTCACAAAGAGAGAGGAAAGAGATAAAGGAAACCTCTGGAAAAAAAGGAATAATTAATTAATTATTTAATAATTAATTAAACATGACTTTTGCCCGCCCCCCCCACAAAGGCATACAAAAAGGGTTTATTTTGGTGTACTTGCCTGCCCATTGGAAAGAGGAAATGCAAGTTTGTTGAGGTTTTCAAATATCCCAAGTTTACTCTGTTCTTCCTGCTTATAAGCAAGTCGCAAGTTCCTCATATCCTATTAAAGAATTAGCAAAACTCATTTATTGAACATTGACTGAGTATCTGTGAGGCAGACATGTTATAAAGAGATATATGAAATATCTGTATGCATTTCTCATGTTATAGATTGCTTCTACTAACAAAAGACAATTACCAAAAGCACCTCCAACAAGATAACAGCCATTGAGGAACCTGGAACAAAGGGGACGCGCTGGGGAAGGAACTCCCCGGGTGGAAGTGAGAAGGTTTAGTACCGAGAAGATGTGCACTGACTAGAAGATGTGCTAGAGGTGTGCACAAAAGCAGCTGCGAGCTTTAGGCTGCCCGAAGAGTCGACTGCAGAACTTGCAGCATCCACAGAACGGAACCGCGGCAGAGCTTCCTCTCTGTGCTCACAGCAAGGACTGTGTGTCACGCAGAGACTGCGCCCCTCGGTACACTCCTTACAGAAATTCAGTGCTGTTTCCCAAAACCAGTTTCTTTTCTTTTTTTTTTTTTTTTTAAGATTCTATTTATTTGACAGGAGGAGAGACAGCGCAAGAGGGACCACAAGCAGGGGGAGAGGGAGAGGCAGGTTCTCCACTCCTGCTATCTGACCTCTTTAAACCTACGCCATTAGTTAAACACAAAAGTCTCACGTTTCCTTAACATGACACAAAATTTGAAGATAAAAATGACCACAAACAGATTAAAGTAAGAGCAATTCAGGCAGTGGCAAAGTTACTGTTGCAATATTATTTATCACAGGGAAGAATGGAAATGACTGAAGTGGCTGTCACCGCAGGCTGGAGCGCGGAGCGCCATCAGAGTGCAGCATCATTGGGGCGCCTGGGTGGCTCAGTGGGTTAAAGCCTCTGCCTTCGACTCAGGTCATGGTCCCAGGGTCCTAGGATCGAGCCCCACATCAGGCTCTCTGCTCAGCGGGGAGCCTGCTTCCTCCTCTCTCTCTCTCTGCCTGCCCCTCTGCCTACTTGTGATCTCTGTCTGTCAAATAAATAAATAAAATCTTAAAAAAAAAAAAAAGAATGCAGCAGCATTTCTGTACTGATACCAAGGACTTCCTAGACAGATGTTTGGGGCGGGGTGAGGGGTGGCTAGGCAATACACTACCACCTGTGTGTGTGAAGACCACACAGACACGCTTGCGCGCCCAGCGTGTGCACGGCAATCGGCAAGAGCGGGCACCTGCCTGGAGAGGAACCAGGTGGCCGGGGGCTGGGCGGACACAGACTTACTCTCCTCTACACACCCCTTTTGTACCTTCTTGGTACCTTGTGTACCACCTGTTAAAAGAAACCAAACCTTACCCCTTGCAAGGTTCTCAGGCATGAGCTGAGAGGGCTAGGGGTGTGGCCCTAGCATGCTTAGCTGGAAAACATTTTAAAACCACTATCAGCAAATGCTCACCGGGGCCATAAAAACATCTACGTACAGCAGCCCCAGGACACCTGCCTAGGCAGTGTCACTTTCCTGTGTGCCCTCCCTCCAAGCGACTCTGAACACGCACACATGCACACACACACACACCCTGGTAGCTGACTGAGCTCACTTGCTATTTAGGATTGCTGAGAATGAACTCGTTCTAAGCAAAGGAGAGAGCAGGTGAAAAGACTCCGCAGCAGGGGTGGGTGGCACGAGGTGAGTCACCGCAGCCGAAGGAACCAGACAAGCAAGAACGTGGGGGAAGGTGGCCGGAGGCGAAGCCACATGGGGCCATCAACCGGCTCAGACACACGGGCTTTTGGTGAGTCTTTCCCTCTAGCCTAAGGATGATGGGACATTACCGGCGAGTTCTAAGAATGGAAAGGTCAAGTTCCCAAACTGCAGGACTCGTCAAATCACCCCTCTGCTTTAAGCCCACGACTGCTTCACACAGCTTGCCATGGGGAACCCTGGCCCGAGGACAGATGCAGTTTGTCGCAGGACAGCACTGCCTTGAAGCACCCACAGGGAGTCTAGGATGCCAGCAAATTCACGATCTGTAAGAGTAAAGTATTCTTTGAAAAAAGTGGGTTCAACTACAGTCTGGGGTCAACCAGAGGGACCTGTCTCGAGAGGTGTTATCAAAGCAAACAGACTGGCAGGAATCCAAACCCTGACTGTGGAAGGGACCCTAGCAATTCTGCATGGACTCTCCTTCCCGGGACTTGAGGGTCATGAGTAAAGTATAACCCGTGAGGTAAGGTCTCTGGGAATAAGACACACTGGATAAAGTGTTTCTTAAATGACTAGTCAGCATTAAAAACATCACACACATTTCTACTCCCCACTGGAGGAAGTGGAGGAAACCAAACATAAACTCCTGGCATTAAGTTGTTAACCACGGAATCTGTAGACTATTGCTTTCTCTTCAGCAAGTCTCTGACCGTCCACTGTTCTGAAGGGTCCTGTTAAAACAACAAACTGGAAAAAAATACAAAACAACACTATTGATCTCTGCTTTTCACTTGGTTTCTCCAAAACGTAACAAATAACATGAACACTGAGGTTCTAGGTCCACGTTTATCAGAATACTTCAATAGAGGACAAGAGATTTACCTCAACAGCTTCCAGAGTGGCATGAATTAGCTGATACAAGATTTGAAGCGGCCTCTGTCCTGAAACCATGTGACTTACTGACACTCCCGGGGATTCTCGCTGCCCCAAGACCGTGGTGGGCACGTCCGCGAAAGCCCCGCGCGACCACCCCGGCAGTCCCACCTGGCTTGGCACCACACCTTGCACACGATCTCTATCCCGCAGGAATTGTCCCCATGGCTCTGCGCGCCAATCTTCTCAACTCGGCTGATCACGCCAAGGGGAACATCGAGGACAAAATTCGGGTCCTGGGTTTACAAATTAATGAAGGCCTATCAGTGTCAGTCAGCAGAGCTTTCATATCTTTCATATTTGAAGTCTTCTCTGGGCAAAAACACACATTTATTTCACATTTCCCCTTTGTCCCAACTACAGAATTGAAGTCTGATTTATAACATGCTTTATGAAGTTGATGTCAAGACGACAATTAAACTCCTCCCACCTGATTTAAATGCAACTTTAATAGCACTTCTTTCTAGATGCAAAATCTATTTCCAAATGTGTACATCTTAAAACTCACCCCATGGTTCTCTCAGAGTGATGGGATTTGAGGGTTCTTTCTGCTTTCTTCTTTATCATTGGCTGTGTTCTAAAGTGATTTTAAAAATAAAATACCCCTCTAAAAACTTACCCTCTCTACATTCTTGAAGTACATCTTGAAGTCCGTCACTGTCAGGGTTCCACTTACCGCTCCCATAAATGGGCAGATGTACATGACGTCTTTCACTGAAAGAAAAAAAAAAAAAAGACCAAGTAGCAACTTCTGCCAGACTTGTGTGTCAATGAATCTTGAGTCTCCAAATATAGACACTTGTGATTCCAGTTTTCTAGGAGTTTTACATTTTTTAATCACATTAAATAAAGACACAGGTAGTCTTCTAAGAAAACTGAGTTTTGTAAAACAATTCCGATTTGCTACTTAGTGGGGTCTTAAGTAAAGGGCTTCATAATAACTTACATTTTGTCATTGTTTTCCAGGTAGTTAACATTTTCCCTGAGCAATAAATTCATCATGTTCAAAAACACAGTTTTCAAACTCTGAAAACCCTCGGCTGCTATTTTCTCAGTTCCCCCTAATGAAAGCGAATGCACCTCCAAAGGAAACTGCAGAACCACCTCGGGGGTATGGAAAACGACTTCTCTGCTTATCAGCCTCCATGTCAATTTTCATTTTCTTATTGTTAATATCAACATATTTAGTATCGCTACCAACCATGTACGAGCGTCCATTGAGAGTTATGAAGTTCCCGCCATCGCAAAGATGCTCCAGCTCCGCCGTCTTCTCTAAGTGCCACCGCACCGGAAGAGTGGGAGTGCGTACAGCTATCGGGGATTCCGAGCGGGACGATTAAAGGCCCTACAGTTGTCATCCATCCAAGTTCTCAAAACATTTCCATTAAACCTTTCTATAGCTCAGTATGTACTAAGCAGCTTCTTTTGCTGGGGTTCTAGGGAGAACCGGGCACAGTTCCTGCTCATAAGAAGTCAAGCCCTATGAGAGGCACCACACAGAAAATCACCATTGTGGGCTAGCCTCACAAATGCTAACGTAACCTTGTGGGCACAGTAAGAGCTCAGAAAAGGACCCATTCAGCTCAGCAGGGAAGCAGAGGGGTGAGGCAGGATGGGGAGGCAGAAGGGGCGGGGGGAGGAGAGCGCGCAGAGTTGTGGGAGATTAGCATGGACGCGTCACAGGGTGCGGCAAGAATGACAGGACCCGAGGCGGGGAGACTGATTCACGAAGGTTCACAGCAGCGTTGTCTGCCATAGCCAACAAGTAGAAGCGGCCCAAATGTTTACGAATAGATGAATGCGTAAGCAAACTGTAGTGTAGCCACACTATAAGACACTGTTCAGCACGAAAAAGGAATGACTGTTGACCCATTTCACAACATGGATATCAAAATAATTATGCGGAGTGGAAGGACCTAGACAAAAGAAGAAACTACTCAATGATTACACTTCTATAACACTGTAGAAAATATAAATTAGTTAGAAAAGAAAGGAAAGAGGAAGGTAAGAAAGAAAGAAAGAAAGAAAGTTTCAAGACCACCAATGGGATAAGCAGGGTCTAGAACCGCAGACCAGGATACTCAGTAGCAGTATCATTTGGAGGCCCTGGGAGAGCCCAGCTACTCAAATATTCTTTTTTTTTTTAAGATTTATTTATTTATTTCAGAGAGTGAGAGAGCAAGGTTGGGGGAGAGAGACAAGCAGACTCCGCTCTGAGCCCGACATGGGGCTCAATCTCATGACCCTGAAATCACAACCCTGAGATCACAACCCAAGCCGAAACCAACAGTCAGATGTTTAACCGACTATGCCACCCAGGCGCCCCTCAAACATTCCTGACACGAGATGATTATACTGAGACCAAGCACACATCTTTGGGAGGGAGCCAGGAGGGGAGAAGCCAACACTCTTTCTAGTGATCTAGACTGGCTAGCCCAAGCCCCGCAGTGGTGAGATGAAAAGGTGACACCCAGCTGCCCTCCCGTCTGCTCACAGCATAGTAGACTACCTGGGAAATGCCTGGCGGTCCAGAGGGGATGGCGGTACTCGACTCGGGCCCCTGCCCTTACAGCGCAGAGTAGGAACACATGCTCTTTCTCCTGTGCTCCCACTGTACTTTCTGGCATCTCATAAGCCACCGAAATTCTTTTGCCAAGTTCTCAAAACTGTTATTAAGATGTGACATGGATCTTCTGGCAATATATTCTTATAGCGAAGGATTCCAACGAAGCATTATATTACAACGAAGTTGTACATTACACTGAAGTTGCAACGAAGCATTACGTTATAGTGAGTCTAATCAGCCTTCAGTTCCTCAGGAAAAGTCAGGCCCCTCTTCTGTTGGTGATGCCACCAAACACTCAACTGGAACTTAGAGTGGTCCTATGTAGTCTTCTACCTCTTAAGGTCATGATGACATTAAGAAGAATGAACAGACCTAGTCCACTTGTCCCCTCATTAAATTGGTTTGGTTGATCTCCAGCACATACCTCACCCATGCTTGCAAGCAAAATGCCATTTCATTTTATGGCTCTCAATAAGCACAGTGCACTCATTAAACTTACCAGTGGCCTTGATGGATTCTCCTGGAAAAAGTGGCGTTTCTTCCATCTGTGCCAGCTTATTTCCATCTCTTAGGGCCTGGCAAAAAGCCAAACAGGAGTAAATCTCACTTTCCTACTGCATACCTGGGAAGAACTGTAGTGTTCTGTGCTTTTGCTACATGGCTATAGAAGCGTGCAAACTCGATGCCCCCTCCCCCTACAAGACAATCTCAAAGCTCAGCATCACAGGACACCATGCTGCATTTTCTAGCAAATTGTTACACATATTTAAATCCACAGTTAGAAAGCATTAATACAGAAATGGCTTGACATGACAGATAGATACTGTAATCACCACACAAACAGCTATTACAAGTTGCCTACAGAATTTGGAAGGTCAGAAAAAGGTTACCTTCTGAGCATGAAACAAACACAGGTGAAATCAACATTGGATGTAGATGCTTAGCGGGCTGTAAGCACTGTGTAGTGTGGGAAACCCCGAAGTCTAATGGAAGTAACCAGAGAGGGGTCTCAACGGCAGGGACATTCTAAGGAAAGCCCTAGGCTTCTGTACCGCAGCCCGGCTGCCTGCGTGTGGCGCAAAGCGCCAGGGTGGGGGGGGCAGGGAGGGGCTTGTCAGTGGGCATCCCCTCCAGGCCACAAGAGAGCGTGCTCTGGTCCCGCAGACAGGACTGCGCCCATCACTATAGTGGCGCAGGGTGTGTTCCTTGGGCTTCCCCCAGACCAATTTGCTCTGCGCCAAGTCCACGCTCACCAAGCAAATCGCTGATGACTTCTCAGGTTTCCTGGCTACAATGATACCAGGAAAACAACGTCTTGGATGGCTGCAGAGACATACACCCACACTTGCAAGTGTCCAGACTGGCTCTGCTGCCCACTAGCCAGCTTCCTGTGAGTTCCGTTGGATATAGTGCCAGATAGCTCAGGAGAGCTGAGAAAATGGCGTGCGAACTACAAAGTTACAGAGCCTGAACTTGGGGCCGACTCCAAGTTACTGCCACCCTGTGACATGCTGCCAAGGAAACTGGTCACTTTCTCCTCGGCATCTTTGACATCATGTGTCACGAATAAGAATAAGGTGTTCAAAATCCCAGCAATTCCCAAGCTGTTTCATTAAACTCCCAAGAGATGTGAATAGGTCTGTTTTTTTGTTTGTTTGTTTGTTTGTTTTGTTCAAATTTGGATAATCCTGGGTGAAAGAAAAGCTAAACTGTGGTTTGTTTTCTCATTATAGTGAGAAAAGTCTGTAGCATATGCATGTACACCAAATCAGCAAGAGGGCGCTAGAGTACGCCACATTTCCCACACGGATTTGATCAGGACTGCTTTCTCCAAAAAACAGTTAACATTGAGAGGCCACTAGTGTTTGGCGGAAAACAGGTCAGACAATATTATGTTTTCATAATATTTTGTGAAGCAAAATATTTAAAACAGATTAGAATTTATAATTCTAAATTACTGAACACTGTAACTCTAGATTATTGAAAATTCAAAACTAATTTTTTGCATAGTTACAAGAATACTCCAATATGTTTTGTTAATGGGACTTAGAGGTCAATTTAAAAATCCTATATATCATAGTTTTATCATTGTTATAAATCAAAGAAGGGAAAAAGCTCAAAATACAAAAAGCAAATTCCATGCTAAATTTGGTTGGGGTATGTCTGTTCTACAGGGAGGGTACAAAATGATGTGGTCCATCCTCCTTATCAAGATACGTGATTAAATAATACAGATTAAGGGCTCATTATTACCTCTGAGCAATTTTATTCAGTTTGACGTTTTGGTCCAGATTGGTTTTTAAAACACTTCAGCCAAAATTTTTAGGGACATAGAGAACCATTAAGGGTCAATGGAGAACTGTTAATGGATTCATTTTTATACTCATATCTGATTTGGAAACATCTTTTATCAATAAAGCATAAGCCAATATTTATACTTCTAAATGTCCAGTTTTAGATATACTAACAACATCACCAACCTCAGAAGCTTTGAAGTTCTGCTTTCTTTTGCCTGAACCAGTGATTAATTTTATAATATAGTTACTAAGTGAGAAAGCTAGTTCAATCAATATCTCAGTTTATAGTTACTTCAAATATTATATCATTAAAGCTTATTTTAGTGGTTAAATATTATCATATATAGACATAAATTCCTTAACTTATATTTTAAAATAAATGGGATAGGTTATTTCAAGATAGCAAGATAGAAAGCAAGCTGTTCTAATCAACTGAGCCTGAAGGGGAGCAGGGAGAGATGGGGGTGGAATGTGAGTCCCTTTAAGCCTTACAGAGAGCCACATCAAACACTCTCTCGAGTCTCCAACACAGGACGGGAGACACCAGTGACTGGGACCATTCTGAGAATGTATAGGGCTCTCAAGACTGAAGCTGAAGATCAAACATGTCTCTTCCTTTCTGCTAGTCATGTTTAGCTTGAAATTGGCTTGAAATTTGCCTTGAAATGTCTGTGCATTTATATGAGGCATGAATGTGCTGGTGAGACACAGTGAGACAAACCTTTCACTAATCATAATTTAATCTGGGACATGCTTTATAAGTGATGGAAAAGCAACTATCAGAACAAAACAAATGATCCCACTGCTTCTGATTTTGTACAGGAAACACATTTAGCATAGGAATTCAAGAGAACGGTTTCTAAAGGCTCGTTACTTTGTAAGTACAGTAGATTCCCTTAATAAAGCTGGTTATTAGGAAATGGGACTCACACTTGTGCTACATTAAACTTTGATTGCAACTACCAAGTTGCACAAGACATGATTTGACCCTTGATTTATCCAACCCATGTACAGTATAATCAAAGAATGGAATATTCTTGTGGACAAAATTTGATCTCATGAACACACCCATTCCTCTTGGTGTCTCTGCTCCACGTGTTGCCCAGTTGAGGAATTCCCTATGGCGATCTCATCCAAACCCTGTTCCAGTGACCCTGAAAGCCCAATGGCAGGCCCAGCAGCTCCGGGAATCTGTCCCCGAGGACTCCAGCCCACCAGGTGGCCCTGGCCTCTCTGCTACTTTCCTCATCATGAATCAAAGCTGCTGGGTGGACAGTTTCTGTAATGGCGGCATGCCGAAAACAGTGGTTTTCAAACTAGGCTCTCCAAGGTGCTTCCAGGGTCACCAAAGGAGGGCGGGCTGGGCAAAGGCACAGCTGAGCACAGGGTTGCTGGCCACGCTTCCCTGGAGCTGCTCTTCTAAGTGCTTTCGCATATGGAGATTCTAACTCAGCTTCAAAGAAAGTTCTCCTGCTTTGAAAGACTCCAGAGGGTCTTGAGGAACTGAGCAAAGAGTAAGCACTCAAGAATCTTGATGCATGGTTTTTTTTTCTTCTGATAGGTAAATATAAACCATACGGACTCATTCTGCAAATACCTACAAGGGGCCAGGTACTACGTTGGGCATAGACCATGCAAATTTGAATAAAGCCAAGTCTGCACCCTCAAGGAGCACCCTTAGCGTATCCATCTGTCCCCTCTCAATCTCTAAAAAGGCATTTCAGAGTCCTGGTGTGACCAAGACTCCGTACCTCACAGCTGACCCTATCTGGGAAGACTGAGAAGCACAGATGAACAAATTTCCGGTTGACAAAATGTTGGATAAACCAATTTTTGCAAATAATGTCATAATGGAATCTACCAAACTTGGACAGGAGAGCACTACTGTAGTGGGAAAGCATTTGCTTATCATCTAGAAATCTAGTATGAAATGGCTTCTAAATGCACGATCTGTAGCTACAAACAGATGAACATGTAGAACTTGCCACCTGATCCGCTTCGGCTTCAGAAGGGTAGCCATTGTGTTCTTCCTGAACCTCCTGCACAGCACCAGGTGCACGACAAGAAAAGGCAAAGAGGAGAAAGAGAAACACGTGCAAACAGACAGGTGAAAGGACAGAAGTTCTTTTTTAAAGAGACACTAAGCATGTAAAAGTTGACACACCTTTCACGGCTTTGCAAATCACAACATTTTCCCCCTTGGAGTTAAGGAAATAACGTGTTGGCCATCTATAGCATCCTCAGCCTAAAATGGAGTATCTAGTCTGTGTTTGTGTTGGGGCAGAAAAATGAAAAGCAAACAAACATCATGGATTTCAAAGAATGTATGGTCTTTTCTAAATCAAGCAATACCATAGCATATGGCAAAGAAACAAAATAACAGACACATAATATGCTCATAGAACATAAAGCACCCCACAGTAACTAAGTAAAGGGCAAAACCAAGCCAAAATACAAAGGCAGTCCATAGACATGGATTTTAAACGTAGCAAGTACTCTCATACTCTATGGAACTATTGTTCAGGGCTCAAGTCCACTAGTATAACGAGCTTTCCACGCACATGCGCATGCACACATTACATGCTGGAGACATACATATACATACAGTCTGTAAATTACTGCTAAACAAATGTGCTTTATGAATCAAGACTGCGTTAAAGGTTTCTATTTACAGTATCAATGTGCTTCAAAGAAAAGCTAAAAGGTCACGTATCTCTAAGTGTTCCCAAGCTCTTTAAAGGTATCCTGTGCTTAATTTAGCCTCTTCAGAGAATCAATTCATTTCCGAAACTTTAAAAATTGGACTTTCAGTTCAGCAGGTGGTACAAAGAACATAAATGCTGAAGACAACAAGATGATAACCCCTTTTAAGAGTTCTATCAGCTCTCTGGGGCTGCAAATATTAAAATCTGGCATAGATACATTTTTTTCTTCATGAAACTTTGGTTCCCATGACTATATTTCTTGAAAAGGCAATCAGTGAAGAAGTAGCAAAGCTTTAAAAGAACTTACTATTTCTCACCTTTCGTTTTTACCAATATGGTGAAATACATTGTCATGATTTATCATCAGATTGGCCAACTACAAAGTTGGTACTGCTACCCTTCAAAGGAGGGTAATTTTTTAAATGTAACCGTTTTTGAAATTTTCATTTTCTTAAATATAAAGAAAATGGAATCATTCTTTGCTAAAAATTTTGAAGAACAGAAAAATGAATGACTAAAATGACAAAAAGCCACACAGTAGTTTGAAGTCCATGCAAATGGGAAGTCAAACACTGATATTTAACAAGGTGAATCAGGGAAAGAAAATGATTCTCACAAGCAAAAGGAAACATAGTGAAAACAAAGATTAAACAGAGATAAACCAACTGGGATAACAAGAATTTTATTTAACCTGCTTATTTTTGTACTACTTCATTGGCTTCAGTAAGATTAACCATTTTAAACTCAAGTCATTATTCTGTTAAAATCCACATTATTTTCATTGACTGGATATAGGTTAATTCTCAAACATTTGACACTCAGGTTCAAACGCATGCACATTACCAATCTTTGTCTTGCTTTATGCATATTCTGAAATAAAGGGAAGGAAAGTCATGAGGAAAATGCAAGCGACAATCCACTTCTCGTAAAAGCTACATCTGTATTTGAAGAAATACTAACTGGGACTGATTCTGCTAAATTTATCCTCAAGACTAGCACTTCTGCCCTTCAGATTCAGCATGCAGACAGAAAGGTGACTTGGACTGTGCATCAGAGAGGACGGACAGCAAATCACCACTTTGCTGCTGCTGTTACATTCTTTAGCATGAGTTACATAGTAAGCGAGGTGACAAGAGGACTCTGCGGGCCATAAGAGCCCCTGCCGTGAATCTCCACTGGGTTAGAAATCGTGCAACCCAACGAAAGTCAGAACTGCACGCTGGCAACAACATTAGCATCCTGCCCTCACACACACCAGCTTTCATGGCACATAAAAACACCGGAACAAACAAAGCGTTTCTAGTGAACACTTAAAGCTATGACACAGCAGGCTAAGTTGATCCAAGTGACTCATAAACCCAGTGAAAAGGTAAAGAACACTAAGTGTTCATCAAGCACAGAGACACACAAGTAGGAGGTCCATGTGCAGAAAGCCACATATCCTTACCCTTATATCAGGCCTCCTGAAAACCTGTTAGTTAAAACACAGAACATCATCATCATGGACACATTACTATTGACCCGTGAAAGATGCTGTTAAGCTCACCAGCCCATCCCGATGGAACAGACTAATCCTCTCACTAAACCAACCAGATCAATCCTAACACATTTGCCCTCTAAATTTTGTTCGCTATCGAATCAATCTTAACACATTTGTCCTGTAATTCTCAGGCAAGTCTCTGATGTGGAGAAACTTAGTGCCCTTGGGCAAAGACAAACTACATTATTTCAAACACAAACCCCTTCTGTCAAGGACCATTAGAAGCCACTGTGAACAGACTGTGTTTGAGAAGTTCAGTTGTGGGTCTGTTTGGAATACTGAATGCCTTTTCCCCACAGAAACAATGACACAAAACGGCGGTTCTGCTCCCAAGCCAGCCCACAGAGACAAAACAAAAACGGAACCCAAAAACCACAAAAGCCCCCACACTTGACCCAGAGCACAGCTCAGCAGTTGGTGCTAATGGTATCATAAACCCCAGTTAACCATAAATCTTAAGCTGCTTGCTGTAGAAATCATATTTCCAACTCCCGCTCAGGACACCGAATGAAACTCTGTGCCGTGGCCATCAGGCCCCGCAGAGAGCGGCGCCTGCCCCTCACCCTGCCAGCGCCGAAGAGGCCGCTGCAGGTGGGAAGAGGCCGCTGGCTCTGCTGGGTGGGGAGGGCACGGAGGGGAAGAGCGGGAAGCAAAGGTTTATTAACCCTTAACTAAGCCTGTGACTTCTACTCGAACACACAGTGTATGCGCTGGGGACGCTCCGGTGGGAGAAAACACTCAGAGAATGGGTGGAAAGCGATGAAGAGGTGAACATCTGTTCCCCAGTCCCCAAGCGGAAATCCCACCACCTGACCACTGTAGGTTCTATGGGACACAGATCATTAAAAAAAAAAAAAAATCAGCAGAGGTTCCAATTATTAGCTTTATAGTTTTACTCAAGATAGATAAGATCATATGAATACAAAGCTATTGACTTCAAAGAACAATATTGTATCATCATTAAAATATGCACTGATGTAATGGGGTGCCTGGGTGGCTCAGTGGGTTAAAATATCCACTGACGTAAAAAAGGTTCTGAAATAAGTGATGATACTGTAGCTCAGACACCTAAAGCCCATAAATTCCTAAACATAAACTAAACTAAAAAACCTAAACCTGCCCCCTTTTTTTTCTTTTTCACAGGAGGGGGCAATGGATATGTTTATCCTCTTGATCGTGGCGATTAAGAGGTAAATACCTATCAAAATGAAGTAAACCGTATACTTTAAATATGTGAATTACACCTTGGGAAAGTTGTACAAAATCAAGAAAATATATGCCTATGTGAGTAAACAACGCAAAATGGGGCAGAGATGGCAATCCAGACTCCAGAGAGAGGGTCTCCCGCTCCGAGCCCGCTCCCGCCCTAGTGAATGGTTCCACGTGCAACAGTGCGAGGAACCCAGAGGAAAACAGTGCATTTTTTCCCAGACAAGCGCCAAGATCTCAATTCGTATACAAGTGTGCACTGGGGTTAAAACTCAGGCCCCTCTCAAAATGTCCCTTGGGGGCCCCCCCGCACCAGAGAGGCAAGGGATCCCGCCGACCACTGTCTCTCGGTGAGGGGGTCGCTGTGCTCTTCCCTGCCTCTCTGGGCTCTCCGGGCCCCCGCGCGAGTGCACCAGGACGGTACGGCCCGGTCTCCCGAGCCGGGGGCGGGTCTGCCTGTGAGCCCTGCCCTGAGGAAGAGGCTGCGGGTGTCCACGGCTGCCTCTGGGAAAGTGTGTTTAACTCGGGGCCCACCGTGGCCTTACACCTAAGCCAGGCCCTCCAAGCCAGCTTTGACCAGTAACTCTGGTCTAACTCCGTTTGGCTCCTGTCTTAATTCTTCATAAGGTAATAGCGGACACCACAGAACCTCCAATCCTGGAAGGATTTTGGAAGCTTTCACACGCAGCCGGTGCCTGTGGGACAAAGACCAGCAAGCAGTTGTGTCGAAGGTGTTGTGCTAGGTGCCTCACACGAGTCATCTCAACCCTTGGACCCTCGCAGCCACTGGAAGGAGATACTAGTATGCCTCTGTGACAGAGGATCGTGCTGGTGCACAGAGCCCAGAGAGGCTAAGTCAAATAAGTATCAGTCTTATAAGTGACCTGTTTAGAACTTATGCATCTAAGAGGCTTCTTTTTTTTTTTTTTTCTTATTCAAGAAAAGATGTGATAGTGAAGTAAAAACACCACTGTTTTCTATTGCAGGGGTGAAGCCTACAAAAAATTTTACTGTAGCTATCAGACCACTACAGAATGAGTTAAAAAGAAGGGGTACGTACCCTGCTCTGAAGAGCGAACTGTTGGCTCACATCATTCCTCTTGCTGTTGGTGTCTTAATAACCAGAATTCTACCTAACGTGGTGGTCACTGGCTGGCTAGAGTCACAGGCCTTGGGCAGGTGAAGACAAATCTTAACTAGTCCTCAAAATATAACCCTGGTCTTCGGTAAACTAGTCATACCCGAATCTTGCCCGACCCCCTTTGTCAAACTCTTGCCTACAACAGTCACTTTCCACTCTCTGAAGCCCTCCCGGAAAGGTGATGAAGAAGCTGCTCGTGTTTAATTCCACCCTTGATGAAACATGTTGGCCCCAACTCCCACTCAGGAAAGAGATGAGGATATTTGTAATGCAACTAGTAAACTGAGATCTGATAACTGCTGATAACCTTTCCCTAACAAAATTCTAACAAAATTCTACCATCTTTACTGGCATAACTTTGTTTCATTTAAATAATACTTCAGATGTATCATGAGTTTTAGATGTATTCATCAGGATTTATTTTACATGCAATATAGAATCATTCAGCAGTCTATAAAAATTTGACTTTTTAAAAACTAAATTTTAATTTTGAGATAATTGTAGATTCACAGGCAATTGTAAGAAATAATAGAGATTCCAGGTACCATGTCATTCAGCTTCCCTAATGGCAGCTTATTACAGAACAATGCCAGCACCAGGAAATTGACACTGATACAATCAAGATGCAGAACAATGTCATCAGGAGGACCCCACTGTCACCCTTCTACAGCCACATCAGCTTCCCTCACTGCCCCTCCCCTTCTTAGTCCCTGGCAACCAATAATCTGTTCATGACTATGGTTTTATCATTTGAAGACTGTTACATAAATGGAATCATATAGTACATGACCTTTGCTGAGTGGCGTTTTTGGCTCAGTGTTAATTCCCTTAAGACCCATCCAATTCTTTTCTCTGTCCTCTCTATTCTGCTACTGAACCCATTCACTGAGGTTCTTTTTTTTTTTAATTCCAGTTACTATATTTCTCAGTTTTAAAGTTTCCATTTGGTTCTTCTATCTCCTATCTCTTTGCTGAAACTTTCCTATTTCTTTTCTCTCGCTTCCTCTGTCTTCATTGGTTCGAGCATATTTTTAAT
The DNA here is from genome assembly GCF_011764305.1 of Mustela putorius furo. Lineage (NCBI taxonomy): Eukaryota > Metazoa > Chordata > Mammalia > Carnivora > Mustelidae > Mustela > Mustela putorius. Next base: position 3,848,169 of record NW_025422048.1, read on the forward strand.
TGTTTGAAGCAATTTTCTGATGGCTTCTTTATAATCATTTTCGCAGAACTCTATCATCTGTCATCTTAGTTCTGTCACCTACTGATTCTCTTTGTACAGTTTGAGATCTTTCTGGTTCGTGGTGTAACGAGTGGCTTTCAATGGCATTCTGAACATCCTGAGTACTAGTCACGAGAGCAGGGATCTTACTGAGACCTTCCATTTCAGCCACCTCGCTCAGACGCTGCTGCAGCGGGAGCAGGATACCCCCGCGCTGCAGCCTATTGGGGTACAAGTCCAGACTCCCCACTCGGCCTCATGGACACCATAGGATCGGGGATTCCTGGTTACTGCGGGGTTGGAGCAGGAGTTCCAGCTCCCCTGGGCTGCTCCGGACATCTCCCTGGCTGGCAGTGGCACGGGTACCTTGTTACTGCCCCCGACATGGCCTCCACTGATGCCATAGCAGAGGCACAGCCTCCTTACTGATGGGCGGACGGCAAAGTCTGAGTCTCCACTAGGCTTCCCCCGACACCACCACCGCACGGGTTTGCTGTGCCCCATGGCAGCCTGGCAAGGTGGGGGACACCTAGGCTCCCAACTTGGCCTTGCTGGCAGGGTGGGTGTGGGGCCACAGCTTTTTCTGTGGTGTTTGGCTAGAGTGCAGTGAAGAGTGCCTACAAGTTTTCTTTTAGTTAGGCTGTCCCTTTCCTGGTCCTTTAGCTTGAGAGAGTAGGCTTGTGTTGTCCATGCCCATTGGCATTTCTGGGTTGCTGGCTTCTTCAGCCAGTCTGGGACATATGTGGCAGAAACAAAGCCCAGGGACTCACCACCATGTCATTCCTTGGGTCCTGAGATCCCTGACTAGTCTGCCTTCTTCTATTTTTGGGGGGGGGGACTCTTATGTTCATTTTATAGCTGATGGCCAGGGTTCTGGGTTGCACTTAGCATGAAGAATGGGAAAACATACCTTGACTCCATCTTTCCAGAAGCAGAAGCCAAAATCTTGACAAAATTTTTGAGTCTTCAATCCCAGTTAGTTAACAAACAGTGTAATATTGGTCTCAGGGGTGGCCTTGAGTGATTCCTCACTTACATACCGCAGCTGCGGCTCCACAAGTGCTCTCCTTCATCCCCACCGCCCACTTCACTCACCCGTCCGCCTACCTCCCTCAGCCGCCCTCAGAATGTTCTCTAGAGCGAAGAGTCTGTTTCACGTTTGCCTCTTTCCCCCACCAGGTTCATCTGTTTTTTTCTTAAACTCTGCATATGAGTGAAATCATATGGTATTTTTCATTGACTTATGAAATCTTGATAATTTTAAGAAATAATTTTTCCCCACAAGTAACCCTGGGAGATAGGACAGCACTCTTCTACTGCAGTGGTTACAAACTGGAGGCCTATTGCTCAAACAGGCAGTAGGAGGGTGTTTTTTAAATTGTTTTTAAGGGGACATGCTGTTCTCTAGTGCCCCTCCCACGCGTGCCTAGCTTGCAGTCACTTGCATTTGCAAACTCTGATTTAATAAACAGATCATGAGGCCAAGCTGTAAACAATGGATTACGGCCATGGATTGAAAGATCATGTTTGAGCTTCCTTTTTCATAGACTAGCACTCGATTTAAGAAATACTAACCAAAACCTAGCTCAAGCGTGATGAAGCCTTTCCTATACCCTGCATCTTACTTCCCACCAAAGCCCTTCTGGCAATTTTTGCTTAGGATCCAGAATTTACTCACCATACTAACTTGTTAATTGATTACAATTAGTACAGGACCATTTTCTCTTTTTTCTTTCGAATGTTTGTTCATGGACAAGGGGAGGAGAAACAAGAGGAGAGAAACAGAGGTGGTGATAGTGATGATGAGGTCACTTTTACTAACAGCTCCTAAGAAGTTTTGTTACAATTTGTAATGGTATTATTTCATCTAATCTATGGAACATTACATTCCGATCCCGTTCTTAAAATCTTTGACAAGTTCAATAGAGAGGCTTTTACTCTGTTAGCCCAGTAAAAATGAAAAGCAATTGAGCTGAATTGCTACCGGGGACACAGGGAGGGGTCAAAAAAAATGAAGTATTTTATCACATTTCTAATAGTCATAACGATCCAGGCAAATCTTCAGGATTACGGGGTAATAAAGCATACACTTACTAAGTTAGTCACCATTCAACTAAAATGCAACACAGTAGCTACTTACTCTTTCAGCAGGGACAGGTCCCCAAAGCTCGGTCATTTCATACGCCACCTCCACAAATTCACAAGTTCGGCTCTGGCTCTACACTGCCCATGCTAATATCAGCATTTATATTACTTTAAATCAACTCCTTTTTCGTACTTTGCCCAGCTCTACACAACAGCATCCATTAAAACACAAGTTCAATGTGCTACTTTTTCTAACACATATTTAAAATTATATAACTGTGAACACATGTCCACAGACATACCATCTAAATTTATCTCATGTGATAAAAGCGATATTCTTACCCTAGTCTGGGTGATCTGACCCTGAGCCTATTGTCAATTCATGACATGAATAAATTTTTAAAAAAACTGTTCTCAAAAACCTAACACAAGTTGCTAATTATTCAGATTTGCAGTACTGCATCAGAAACATATGGTCTCATCACCAGTTTCAAGAGCTCTAAACCTCGGAGGCCTAGCGTTTCAGATTTTATCATACATAAGAAATCTATGAGGCCTTTGGTTCTACACCTACAGAGATTCTAACTCACTGTCGGGAGAGATGAGGACCACTGAAGCTACATTTTTGCTGACACCCTGGGGAGCGATCAAGTGGAGAAACCCAAGGGCCACATTTTGAAAAACAGTGGACAGGGCAGGGGGACAAAATTTTAAATGCCCTCTAGCTTTTCAGTGGGATAGCTGTCCTGCTGAAAAATTCCAAGTCTCAACTATGTGACAGTAAGCAAGTCATCTGACATCTCTGAGCCTTGGTTTTTTCATCTGTTAAATGATGATTATGATAAAAGCTACCTCATTTCGTTGTTTTAAGGCTGAATGGATTATATGTCATAAAGTATTACAAAGCCAACAAAAAAAGCATTAAAAAACCACAGAGTCCTAGGTGAGTTTGAGGGTTGGTGAGGAAGCTGTAAGCACAGCCCCCGGAAGCCTAGGATGAAAAAGCCAATCAGCATTTCCCATCCAGATGCCAGTGCTCAGCCCCATAAGCACGTGCTCACTTTAATTATGGAGGTCGCGCTTAACCTGTAACAAATTAACCCCGATGCTGTGTGTGGGTTTCAAATAAGATATTTGCACAGTGGATAATTTGAAATATTATTGATTGATGCCTGCAAATTAGATCCTCAAGGAACTGTGGCTGGACCCTCAGGAAAAACCACATGCAATGGCTCCCCTGCCGGAGGTACTCCAGAGTCCTGTCTTGGGGGCTCGGATTTTAAGAACTACTTTATATGTAGCATATAAAATTATCCTTGTGGTTTAGAAACATTTTACACTTTTATTATTTAAAGAACTCTCTTCTTAGAGAAAAAAACTCCTGAATTATAAATTTAACTCTGACTTTGCAGACTTGGCTACAGGACAAACATAACAAAGACAATTAGAAAATGTGTTCTCTTACAATCATTCATTAAAAAGCTTTAGCTATGATCTGATATAGGTACCTAAAATTCAATTTACAAAATATAGAAAAGCCTTATTTTTTTTTTTTTGGAATACCATCTGCTAAACCATTCCAATATGAGCTAATTTCGCTACACAAAATTTGTAAATAGACTAAAATTAAAAAAAAAAAAACCACAGTTGCTTCGCGTTAAAGTACAGATTCTGTCTGATCTATTAATGTAGAGGTTAGAAATCTATGCACACAGTCAACATTCAGTCTTTTATAGAACTCACACAACACTAACAAATACGCAAACATAATGAAAACATTACTATTAACTCCTGATTGTCTGGAAAGAAAATCATTCCAAGGCCTGAGAGCTATTCTCTGCTAGTACGGGTTCTTGAGCCTCTCCACTCAGTGGGGCAGTTTCTCAGCTAAAACAAGGCAACAGGGAAACTGGGACCGCTGGGGTAGGCCAGCTGCTCAGCGGCCAGCCACTCAGGCACCAGTGAGGCAGCAACTGCTCCCCCCAGCTGCGGCTGGCATGTCTGCCCAGCTGGATTTGGAACACTGGGTACCCCAGCCGCTCCTACATGGACAAACATGAAAACCAGAGAGCAGGGAAACCTACTGAGAATGACATACTGTCACTCTTCTGACTGAGCAGGTTATCCAAATTCTACTAATCCAAAGGCCTACTTTCCTCTGGTAGGCTTAATCAACAGCATCGGATGGCTTGGAGGAAGTACAGAATGAGAGCCAAATTTCAATTACATGGCCTCTTGAGTCAGTCTCTGGCTTGGCACATTACGAGATAGAGAAGAGAGGAACAGAGGCCATTAGGTCCCTTAAGCAAGGAGCATGTATTAATTAAGGAGGGCACATAGCGCATGGAGCACTGGGTGTGATGCATAAACAGTGAATCTTGGAACACCGGAAAAATAAGATAAAGTTTAAATTAAAAAAAGAATTAATTAGGATCTTTACTGTAGTGCTTACACTGTCTAATTCTATACGGTTACCTTTACATTTACCTTTACCTTTACACTGACCGTAAGAACTTGGTGCTCGGCAAGGACCGTGACTTTGAGAGACCACTGACCGACGGTGGTGTGGGATACTAAATGTAGTTCGCCCACACCTGTGAAAACCAACCATCTTTCACAAGCAGGCACGCATAATTATAATGGACTGAAACCTCCATTTGAGCAATGTAAGCATGGTGTAACAGTTCACTGACATTTAAACAGGGTTAGTCTTAGGCTTAACAAAGATGGAGCATGTAAGTTTTTAATTTGTTAACCGATTCAACAAGTATTTACTGAGCACCTGTTATATTCCAGGACTGTGCTGGGGAAGCAGTGGTGAGTAAAAGAGCCCCCATCTCTGCTGACAAGGAGCTTATTACTCTCAACTTTAGAATAAACAGAGAATACAAATTAAAGACCAAAAAATGAGGCTGCCCAACAATATTCTGGAGTTCTGCAACTTTTTGCATCGTAGTATCGCCTGTTAATGCCGAACACCCACAGGTAGTACCTAAACACAGACACAAATGGTGAAGCTGGGAAATACTATCAGACATTTTCCGAAGTTCAGAATATGATCAAAGAAAATATAGGCATTTATTATAATAAAATGTAAAATATAATATGTAATATAATAAAAATGGAAATGGATTTTTTAAAAAAGGATCAAAAGTTAAAGACAGTTTTCCCTCTCAATTACAAAACCGTGAGTACATATACTAGATTCTGGTAAAAATTCTCCTTTGAAGTTCATATCTAACAGAAAATCCTTCATCCCTGTTCCCAAGCAAATGTTTGTTGAGCATCAAGGGGCCAAAGTCTCACTCAAACTAAAAATGCAAAGCTTCTTGGGGTGCCCAGGTGCCTCAGCTGGTTAAGCAGCTGACTCTTGGTTTTGGCTCAGGTCGTGACCTCGGGGTCATGGGAGTGAGCCCCACATTGGGCTCTGCACTCAGCACAGAGTCTGCTTCACATTCTCCCCCCCTCCCTCTCCATCTGCTCTTCCCTCCCCCCACTCCTCCCCCACCCCACCCAACGCGTGCACTGCACTCTCTGTCTGAAATAACTAATCATCTTTAAAGAAATGCAAAGCTTCTTGGTACACTGAAGACTCAATGTTGCTTACCTTGTAGTCTCTGGATACATTTTCTGACGTCACTGAACCTGAAATCTGACTAGAAATTGTAGCAGCTATAAGCTGTTTACACCATTCAACATGCGATCCTGTAGGACTAAAAGAAATAGTGTGATTAAAATATTTTAAGACATGAGCTCTCGGTGAAAAATATGAGCACTGACTAAGGATATATGTACATTCCTTTTTTTTTTAAGAAAAGAAAATTTTATGAGACTACACAGTTAACTGTACATTTACTATAAGAACTAAAATACTAACTGATAACCAGCAAGTAAGATTAGGTTCCAGGCTGATTTTAAATGAATTAGCCAATTTTTTTTTTTATGTTTAAGAGTCCAGGACTTACACAGTTAAACATTAGGGAATTTTATTATATTACAACTATATGCAGTGAATATGCTTAATGTAATATATATGGAATATTAATTCTAAGTGAAATATTTATCTTACAGTTTATGTTTTTTTTTTCAAATAGACTTTTAATCAAACAGTTGATTATATGAGTTTAAAAAGACCAGACTAGGCAAATGACATCCTGCACGTAGTAATAATGCTACCTTACACTTGCGTAAGTGCACTGACAACTTAAAAAGGCTCTTCCGGTCTGTTATGATATCAGAGTCTCCCAACCACAGTGTGATAAGAAGACGCATCAGGGACTAGCCAACATGTTTCTGAGATGAGAAAACTGAGGCACCAGAGGTGACACGCCCAATCAGAATGCGGCAGGGCTGCCTCCAGCTCCCCCTGGGGCTGTCCTTCCAGAACACGACACAACCGATCCTGACCGACCCACTGAACTGGAAGGCGATATAGAGGCCAGCCCCACAGAAGCCAGTCACACTGCCTCACACAAGAGCACAGTCCCGTGAGGGAAATGGCATCTTCTACTTGCCTGGTGCTCTTAAGCGTCACCACATTTCCACACACAGTGACCCACCTCAAAGATGAGAAAAGTGAGGCTCCAGCATTTGACCAAGGTCACATGACCAGTCAGTGGGCAGGCTGTGCCCACCAGACCTAAAGGAATACAGGAGCAGACTAGGCAGTGAGAGAATCAAAAATTGCCTCCAAGGGCCCAGTCTCCTCATCAAATTACTGAAGGAATCAAGCAAAGGGCAAAAGATGCTCATTAAAGTTTACCGTGTAGGTAGTTTTCACAGTAAAGAATGTTCCAGACCTATAAAAATCTCATCACTGATTAAATCCACACTCATACATTGGGAAGACTGAAAAAAGTGGAATCCCTAGGCAGTACATAAAATAACCTAAAGTAAGATGAAGATATTTGATGTTCTCTACTAGTGCTCTAAATTTCTGCCTCTGATCAAGATAGTGATAGTGAGCAGTGGTGAGCTGCGGGGCTGAAAACGTTAAGTAAAAACATGTGCTGAATGAGCAGACATGTCATAAATCTATTTACTACAATTTCTAACTTAGAGGAAAGGAGGGGAAGGGGGGATTTTAGTTTCTTTGTTAAAGGCTAAGTCCCCTTTGTTGCCGGGTAGATCGCCCTTCTCTTGTCACACTGCCTTGGTCCCTGCCAGCAGCCACCCCTGACTGTAAATCCAACAGCAGGAACCTGCGCGGTCGCTCACTGCGGGTGACCTGTTGCCGCTATCATCAGCCCAGCACCCCTTCCTCCTTCTTCTGATAAGGACATTTCTCTAGCGGGAGGACTGGTCCTTCCCCACTTCACAGGATTCTGGGGGTTGGGGGGAAGGAGCAGGGCTGATACCTTCTCCTCCTGAGCCCACTTGTAGGGGAGTGACCCAGACCAGGCCAGTCCCGGGCTTTCCTCTTGGATTCCACGCTGTGTAGATCCCCCCACCCAGCCCTGCTGGAGGCCACTCCCCAGCCCTAACACCTTGAGGAACCCACAGAGATAAAGAATGGGACAAGACAAAAACAAGGGATGAGGAGCCCCGACGATGCAATGTGCAACTCTGGCTCCAAATGTGCCCCTGGCCATCTTTCCTTGTCCGCAGCAGCAACATGCATCAAGACACTCCCTTTCTGGCTTAAGTTAGAATGAGTTGTGTTTTATGCCCCATGCAACCAGAAGTGGCCTGGCCAGCACAGTCACAAACAGCGTGGTATAGCGGGCTGGTAGACAGGAGGCTTGGATCCAAGTCCTGTTTCTATTACCAGATAGCTCTGTGACCTTGAGCAAGCCACATCCTCTTGCAGGACCGCAGCTTTGTCGTCATGAAGCACAGTACTCAGGAGAGAGGGGAGGGCTCCTCGGTCCGCGGGGCAAGGCTGCACCTCGCCTGTAGAGGCAGCTTCCACTCTAGAAGTCACTCTTCAAAGAGTATGAATCCGAGCCTGTCATGACGACAGATCCAGAAGGCCAGCCAGGTTCCCCCTGTGCAATCTCCTGCCACTCTCCTGGTATTAAGAGCCACTTGCAGCCTGGAGGAGGCCAGCTTTGTTTCCCCAACCTGGAGTCTCGTGATCTGGATGCCACCATCCAAGGAGACATCCGTACTAGGGGGTCCTGAGACCCTGCCAACTCGACCTGTCGAAACCAGCTTCAGGGGCTCCGCCTGCAACCCACTCCCCGACCCATTTCCTAGGTCGGGGAAGAGCACAGCCAGTTACCCAGGTACCCCAGGCCCAAAAGCTGGGTCGGCCGCGGAGCCCGCCCCCCACTTCATTTCACTCTCACATCCGCCGCTCACGCGAGCACTCGGTGCGCTCACTCTCATGAGCTAGTGTCCCCAGAATGCACCTTGCTCCGTCCGTACTGCAACTCCCTTTTCCAGACACCCATCCTTCCGTGTTCTCCTGCCTCTTGAATTTAGGCCCCAGCTCTAGGCCAATGACTCCCACATTGAGGTCTCCAGTCCAGACAACACCCCTGAACTCCAGGCCCATATAAACCAACTGCCTCTTGGACCTCTGCTCTGGAGTATACAGCTGGCATCTCAGAACCACGTCTGGAGCTCCTAACCACGCGCCATTCAATCTCATCACGTGCCATTCATCTCAGCAACAACTACTTTCCTGCGCCCCAAATCCTGGCATCTTGATTCTTCTCTCCTACCTGACAACCAATCTTTAGCAAACCATGCTGGCTCTACCCTGCAGGTTCTCTTCAAATTGTATCTACAATCTTACCACCTCTCCCTTCCTCTACCCCATTGCTCAGTCTGGGCCACCATCCGCTGTCACTTGGGTGACTGCAACAGCCTACCTGCTCGTCTCTCGGTTTCAGCCCCGGCCCTGTTCAGTCTGCTGTCCCCAGAGCAGCTTCAGGGAGCTCCCTGAGATGTACACCAGGTATGCCACTCCTCTACTCCTCTGCTCTGAAAGCCCCGATGGCTCCCCACGACTCTCCACCACCTGCCCGTGTGACCTCTCTGACCTCAACCCTTACTCCCCTCCCCCTAGCTCCCTCCCCACTAGTGACACTGGCCTCCTTGCACAGGTGCACAGGCCTCTGCCTGGAATGCTGTCACCCTGCATACTGTGCGACTGGGTCCCTGCCTTCTTTAGGGGCAGTCCTCGAGTGTCACTTTTCTCAGCCAGGCTTTCCCTGACCATCCTACATAAAATTCCAGTTCAGCCCCCAAACTGCAGGCCCCTAACACGTCATATCCCCCTCCAGACTTACTTTTTCCCTAGCGCCCATCACCATCTAACAGAGAATACAGTTTACTTGTTATTTGTCTACCTCTGTCACCAGGGCAGCAATTTGTGTGTGTCTGTTCCCTGCCAAATCCTTCGGCCCCCCACAGTGCCTGACACAGAGCAGGCGTATGAGCCAGTGATTAACATTTCCAGTGAGACTCCCTGCCTCTAGTCGTTCACCACACCGCTGCAGAACAAATGTTCTCGAACATCAATCCCATCCCTGTAGCTCACCTGATAGAAATCCTTTTGTGGTCCCTATAGCAAGGGTGAGCACATAATTTCCTATCCCAACCAAGACACCAGTGTGAGTTGAAGAAGGGTGCTATTAATAGTCACACCCGCTCCACCAGTAAACCAGCACCATCTCGGGCAAAAGAGACCATCTGGCCCAATCTACCTGTAGCTACCGGCAATTGTTAAAAGTGCAGGATTCCAGGCTCTACCCCAGAGGTAGACAGACCAGACTGAAGGTGGGACCCAAGGAGCTGCACTTGGATCATGCACTGGAGAGGATTCCTAGGCAGGTCACAGAGAACCATGCCCCAAAAAGCAAGGCACAAAAGATAAAGGCACGATTACCTAGGAAGGCATCGAAGCCCTTTCCAGATCCAGCCCCTGCCTTCCCACACGTCTCTGGCCTTATCAGTTCCGCACGTCTAGCATCACCTACACCACCAGCATGACTGCACATTCCACTCCCAGGGCCAAAAGGTCCTCCCCACACTGTCCCCTGGCTAACTTCTCATTCCTCACCCTCAATTCAAATGTCAGCTTCCTCAGAAGGCCTCCTTCCCTTAACTGTCCAGAATCCCCAATACCGCTCCCCCAACTAAAACTAAATCAAGCGATCCACCTGTGTGTGCCCAAAGCGCAGTGGATCATAAGTGAGAATGTGGAGGTTTTTTGGAAAATACTACCTCTTGGCCCTCACCCCAAACCTTCTGAATCAGAAGCCTTAGGAGTAGGGCCTGGTCACCTGGAGTACTTAAAAAGCTTTTCAGGTGATTCCCATGTATACCTCACTCAGAGTACTTCTAGCACTTAGCATGTGCAATTTTTTTTAAACTTTTTTTTTTTTAAAGATTTCATTTATTCGACAGACAGAGATCATAAGCAGACAGAGAGGCAGGCAGAGAAAGAGGAGGAAGCAGGCTCCCTGAGAAGCAGAAAGACCAATGCGGGGCTCGATCCCAGAACGCTGGGATCATGACCTGAGCCGAAGGCAGAGGCTCTAACCCACTGAGCCACCCAGGCGTCCCAGCACGTGCAATTTAAATTGCTAGTTTGTTCATAGTCTTCACTAGATGGTGAGCCAGAAAGCAAAAGCCATCTTGTATTATTCCCTAACTCTCCAAGCCCTCATACATTATAGAATATCTGACCATTCCAAGTACTATCTTAGCTGTGATTAGTTCTCAGTGAAGCTGACCACTTGCGTGATTAATTTAAAAAACAGTGTAAGTACACTGAGGTAGAAACAAAGCAAGTGTTTTCTTGCTGTTCCTGTGCTTCTGGGAAACTCCCCAAAGTTCAGCTCTCTGTTATGACTAACACAGGCAGGAATGAGCGTCTGAAATTGACCAAGCTGCCTTACAACAGTCTCTTGCCTAACTGCACTCTCGTGTCAGCGAAAGAGCCAAGATGTGGGAAAACTGGATATTCCGGGCTATGGGATAACCAACCCATAACTTGTCCTTGGAGCCTTAGGATGGCCCTTCCAGTTGGGCACGGTCGGTTTCCACTTCTGATTTACATTGGTTCTGCAACTGCCTAAGAAGCCGTTCTGTGTCCACAAAAACAATGATCCGGGTTCCTTCAAGGTGTGAAAGACTGAAATAAACGATTGTGTGTTCTTGCACCAGGAGCAGTTTGGAAGTTATCCATCCCAGCTTTACAAAACAAGGTAACTTTGCCTCCATCCGTACCAGCTCCAACACCCATGGGGTTGCATTCTCCAGTCACCACTCCCAACCCCAACGTCAAAGACACCCCTCCACCCCGCCGCCCCGCAAGCAGCGTCGGTGGTGGGATTTCGGTCTTCCAACCCCGGGAGGGAAGGCCTCGGGAAAAGAGGAGGGCCTGGGTGAAACCGCCCAAAGTCTCCCGGGCCGCGGCAAGGCCAGGAAGACGTCTTCCAAGGTGCGTCTTCCAAGAGGCACCGAGAAGATCTGACAGCTGCGAAGGCCCTCGGGGCGCAGGGGGCCCCAGCCCGCGAGGCGGAAGTGAGGCAGGTGCGCGGCCCCAGGAGGTGGGGGCAGGGCCCGGGGTCTCGGGGAGCGCGGGGAAGAGGGGGGCGGCAGGGCACGGGGAGAGGCACGCCCGGCCCCGGCATGTGCGGCGCGCGGGGCTCTCGGGGGTCAAGGCGCGGGGACCGCGGCGGCCCGGGTCCCGCTTACCTGTCCAGGGTCTCCACGCTGGGCTGCCGGGAGCCGGCGGCGGGGCCCCCAGCGCCCCGAGGGGGCTTCCTGCCGCCCGCCGGGCCCGGGCCCGGGCCCCCTCCGCCCTCGCTGCCAGCCGCCGCCGCCGCCGCCGCCGCCGCCGCCGCCACCGGCCTGTCCATGGCGCGCCGGGCCCGCCGCCGCGGACGAGCCGCAGCGAGAGGGGAGCGGCGCCCGGAAGGGCCCCGCCGCCGCGACTTGCCGCGCCGCCCGCCGGCTCAAGCGGCCGCCGCCATTAGCTGTCACCTGGCGGCCCCGCGTTACCCACAAGGCCGCGCGCGGGGCCAGGGGCGGGGAGCTCGCGCGGGGCCGGCCGCGCCCCCGTCCGCGGAGCCGCACCTGGGCCCCGTCCGCCCGCGCGGGGAGCCCGCGACGGCCCGTGTCGCCCGGCCGCGCGTGGGAACGCGCCTGGGTGGCCCCGGAGCTACCGAGCTGCCGAAGACTTGGGGGGGGGGGCATTCAGGGGTCAAACCCGATTGGTTTCCCCTCGATTTTCCTTCCCGGGTAAGTTTCGAGGTCAGCCCAGGCCCCTGGGCGTCCATGGTCTTGGGGTCTCAAAGCAGGAGCAACTGCAGACATTTTAGCAGGTCCTCCCCACGCCCTTCTTCCCTCCCACAAACCCACCTCCCCGCCATCTGTGGGGCCACCAAGTGTTCTGATGCCGCCCTCGGAACTTCGCCCCTGGTTTATATTAAGAGTAACATTTAACTTCTGTTGCTATGGAAATCCAGCCAATATCTGATGATAAAGGCTCATCCTCTCTCAACTCACCCCTAATTTTGTTAGGGGTGGGGATGGCAATCGTGCCTAAGCCCTTTGCTGTGATTTCCCTGGGTACAGATAGGACAGCTATGACCCTGATGAAAAGCAGACCTGTGGACAGGGAGTTGTCCCTTTCCATCTCAGACCCATCCTGGCTTACCAGCTTAATAACGTGGAACTGACCCTTGAAGATGAGAATGTGATGCCTGGAGGCCCTGCAGCCATCGTACACCCAAGAGGAGAGAAGCCTGGGGTGAAAAGTTGACACGGCAAGGACTTGGAAGGGAGACTCATCTCTTGCAGGCTCTGGTTTTAAATGTTTAACCCATTGTTATAGACTGAATGTTTCTGTACACACACACACATACACACACAGAGATACACCATTCATATGTTGGAGCCCTAGACCTCAACTGATGGTATTTGGAGATGAGGCCTTTGGGAGGTGATTAGATCACAAAGATGGGGCCCCGGCACGATGAGATTACTGCTCTTATGAGAAAAGACAGCAGAGAGATTGATCTCACTGTCTCCATGAGCAGGCACCGTGGAAAGGCCACATGAGGCCACAGTGAAAGGCCGCTGTGGACGAGCCAGGAAGAGGGCTCTCACCAGGAACTGAACTTCAATCTTGGACTTTCCAGCCTCCAGAACTGTATGCAAGCATCCTAGCTGCCCTGAGATTTGTCAGAAAGAAAATGATGAAATTTTAGATGTGTTTATTCTGTATTCTTCAAGGAGGATTAGGCCATTGAGGAATTCACTGTGCTGTTGTTAGACTTTTGATTCCATTAAGCAAACATAGGACTTCTGGGACAGAGAAGCAAATCACACATATTACTGCCTAAGAAGTTCACAGTCAAGTGACATGACCTGCTGGTGAATGCCACAGTGGCGGCAAGCCCGCGGGGCTGTGGGAGGAGAGGGGTTAGGAAGGCTTCCGAGAAAAGTACACTCAAAGCTGGATCTTCAAGTCGTTGCAGGCAGAAGGGACAGTTATGGACAAAGGTGTAAAGCTGGTTAAAGAGATTATGTACAAGTGAACTCTCAGAGATCTCCTGTGGCTGGAGCATAAAGTCAGACAAGGCAAATGAGAAGGTCAAGTACAGGTCAACAAGGCAAAGACCTGGAGCATCTGCTATGCTAGACTACAAAGTTCACACTCTGCGCTGGATTCTGGCACAGGCTGGGCTCAGCGCACTTGGAGAAATACTACTGTACAGTCCCTCATGTTGTAGACTGCGCCTCCGAAGATAGCTGCGGTAATATCCCCCATTCCACAGTCTTTCACAACATGACCTCGCCACTCCTATATCAAAAGGTCAGGTCTGCGTCCCCTCCCATAACCTCTTTGGACCAATAGAGCATCGCAGAAGGAACGCCACGTAACTTCTGGGGCTTGGCCTTCAGGCAGCTGCACCTTCTGCCTCAGATTCTGGGAATCCTCTTTCTTGGAACTCGGCTGCCACGCTGTAAGGAAACCCAACCAGCCACACGGAAAGGCCCACGAGGAAGAGAACCAAGGCTCCCAGCCAACAGCCCAGCTGAGTTCCTCAGCCAGCAGCCAGCATGAGCTGCCAGCCATGCGAGTGGGGGCATTTCAGGCCTTCTAGCCATGCCAGCCATCCAGCCAACACCTGGCGAGGCTGGAGACTCATTCTGCGGAACCACAGATTTTTGAGAAATAAAGTGATGTTTTAAGCCACGAGGTTTTGAGATGTTCCCCTCTGAAGCAGTAGGGTCCCCAAACACTGCTTTCGCTGTCTGGCCACCCCCGCCCCCCATCAGCTTCCTTCCACGCAGCCCGGAACCCATGCCCAAACCATGCTGCCCTCTGAGGAACGTGCTACATGCTGGGAGGTTCCGCGGCCGTGGCGGACCCGAGGTGCCCGGCCACTAGCAAGTTAAAAATGTCTCCTCCTGCTACACTGACCATCCGACAGAAGACATGAGGTCTCTGGGTCAAAAATAAAGATGCCTTGTCATTACTCACAGGGCCGCTAGTGACCTGCCCAGTCTCTCTTCCAGAGAAAGGAATTCCTCATTATCCTGGAAGGTGAGTAAATCTCCGGGGACGGGGAAAGAGGCATCTTGACCTTCACTCCTGTGAACTCTGGGAGAGGAAGGTGTCTCTCAGCTTTAGGGTCTTGGAATATCCCCTGATACGAACTCTCTCAACGCAGCTGTGAATTCATCAGCCAGAGCCCCTGGATGGTGCAGAAACCCGACATAGCCATGGAGACTTGTCCCTCTCAGCGCCCACGTCTGGGCCTCCTTAGAGTTGTCGGCTTGAGCCCCCCGCCTTCCCAGGGATCACGGTCAGGGGACAGATGGCCACCTGTGTGGTGGGAGGCAACGGGAAGAGTGAGTTGCCAGCCTACGCCAGTGCTCCTCTGGGGAAAATCGAGGCACCCTGTGGGGGAAGGGGGCACGTGTCTATGCACCTACCTTGAGTGTTCATGAAATGTACATGCGGCATGCTGCATAACGTCGTCACTTTCAGAATGGCGAGTGTAACAGTGACTTGAGCCATCCGCTCACACACAGACCCAGGGGCCCCACTGCAGAGAATCAGAGCACTGAGTAGCGTGGCAGAGCAGGGGCTGTGGAGAGCCACGTTATATGCAGCTCCGCAAGTGAGTCTGAGGCAGATGGTCTGAAGATTACACTTGGAGATGCCATTGGAGGTGACAGGGAGCCACAGCCCCGTCCTCACAGAGGGACAACCGATCTTATCTACACTTCGAAAGCAGAGCTGGGATTACGCGCAGGCGGAGGGCCTGGAGGGGCAGGAGTGGCTGCAGGAAGACCATTTCAGAAACTGAGGCACGAGGGCCTGACATCAGACAGGACGCAGTGCCTGACGGGATGCTGGACATCAAGGGACAGGCTAAGAGATGGGTCAAGGCTGAAACCAAGGTGTCGGACTCAATGACTGCATAGAGTGTGACAGTGGTCACTGGGCAAAGGAATGCGGGGTGACAGGCAGCTGGGAGAGGTGAGGGAGTAGGGCGAGTTCATCTTGGACATGTTCAGTTGGCCCTGCCCTGAGTCCTGGCCCACACGATGCTTTTGTGTAGACGCGGAAAGAGACCCCTTCCTCACAACATCGGACCGCTGTTGCTCATAAAATTGTCCTGATAATTCCGGTGTTGCCAAAGCTCAACCTTTGCTTGCTGTATGCCCAGAAAGGGCCATAACAGATCTCGAAATCGATGAGGCTTTCAGTGTGCATGGTTCCCCTTAGGTAGGACCCCCTTGTCCCCTGCACAGCCTTCATACTGATGCCTGTGCCCTTGACAGGCACTTCTGGGTTATCCGGGTGAAGGTGTCCCATAGACTGTTGGTCACGGGGTTCTACAGCTTAGGAGAGAGAGGCAACAAAAGAGTTGGTAAATTTTCCAAAAATTTGAAAACAGAGAAATTCTTCAAAATTTAATCCTCAGCTCCACAATTTGGTAACTACAGATGAGGCTACCACTTTCTTTCTGGAAAAGGAATCAAGCAAATGAAACTGGGCCTGAGGATTCCTTATCAAATGAGTTCCTCAAAAACATCCTTTTGCTCAGAATGAGAAAATCTCACTTTCTGCGAGACAACACATGAGTGCCCCTGCAGGGAAAGGGTCCCACTGTGCAGAGGGGTCCTAACGGCAATTCGGGAGAATAAGATTTCGATCTGGTCTTCGCAGGCAACGGCGGAGGCCGTCCGCCTCACAAAGCAAAGCCTGGCGCTGTCTGTGCCTCCAACCCTGAGAGTGTGTTCAGTTCCTGGTGTTCATTTTTGTGTCTATAATTGTGCTCTTTAGCCCAAAGCAATGCCGGCTAAATGTGGCCACAGATGGACTTAGGTTCTGTGTGTCCTTGCAAAACACTGCTGCCTTGGATCCAGGTCTGTAACAAGTCCAGCATTAACCCCATTCGTTCTGGAAGCACCATCTAGCCATAGTTAAAAATGTTGGCATGTCTACATGTATGTTTCAAGACTTTTCTCAACACAGTATTAGGCACTGGATTCATTTTCTGTTGCTGCCATAAGAAATTACTACAAACTGAGAAGCTTAAACCTCACACATCAACTTTCTCGAGGTTTCTGTAAGTCAGACGTCCTGGTGGGTTCATTTGGGTCCTCTGCTTGAGGTATCACAAGGGTGAAATCAAGGTGTCAGCAGGGCTGGGCTCTTTTCTGGAGGCTCTGGGGAAGAATCCAGCTGATTCAGCTCCCACAGGCTGTCTTCATTCCTTTTCGTGCTTTCCATGTGCTCCTCCAGCAATGGTGGGTCAATCCCCTCTTATTCTTTGATCTCTCTGACTTCCTCTCCTGAAGCATCTGTTTTGCTGTTAGGCAGAGAAAGTTCTCTGCTTTTAAGGGCTGGTGTGATTAAATAGGACCCACCTGAATGATATAAGATACTCCTCCCAGCTTAAAGTCTGTAACCTTAACTATATCTGCAAATCCCCTGTTTTGTCACGTAACATAACATATTCACAGGGTCAGAGATTAAGGCACGGACATAATGGGGAACCAGAATGCCTACCAAGTGTACCAAGTCAGGTTTCTCCAGGGAAACAGAACCCATGGAGGGTGTCTGTGTGTACAGACAGAGAGAAGGACAAAGGGGGATTTAGCTTAAGGAATTGGTCACACAATTGTGAACAAGTCTGGGGTTTTCAGGTCAGCCAGCAGAGTGGAAATTCCAGCATGCAGCAGTCCTGAGCTGAGTCTGAAGCCAAAGTCTGGAGCAGAGTTCCTTTCTTTTTGAGGGGACTTCAATCTTTGCTCTTAAAACCTTCAACTGATTGGATGAGGCCCACCCACCTTGTGGAGAACAATCTGCTCTACTCAGAGTCTGCTGATTTAAATGTTAATCACACATACAAAATACTTTCACAGAAATATCTAGATTAGGGTATGACTAAACACTTCCACACTATGGCCTACCCAACTTTGACGCATAAAATGAGCCAACATGGTGTCTGAAGGTCCATTTGTGAGGTCAGTGTTCTCAATGATACTTCGAGTGAGCACTGATAAATGAGTGGAGTTATTAATTCCTGTGCCTCCATCAGCTGTGTTAGAAAATGCCACAGGTTACTTAGTTATGCCTCTAGATTTATCCAGAAGTTATCAACCATTGGTTTAAAGTTATAGACAGGGCTCAAGGGTGGCCTGGGAGGGTTTGGCTCTGTGCCCATGACCTCCACCACCCCCTCATTCTTTGATATTGACATGAAATATACTCAGTGTTGCATTGGGTGCTCTACAAATGTAGTGTCAAGCTCTCCTTCCCATGTCATCTGCTGTCCAGAGACCGCACACTACAAAGCTCCAGAGACCCCACTGGCCTCAACCTGGCGAGTCTGTTTCAGAGACATGCTTTTGGCCTCACTTCCATAAATCCCCCATTAAGGTAGTCACACTGGATCAGTCAGGATAAGGTCCAGCAGATGGGATTATCACAGAATCCAAAGGAAGAGAGAAAGTTATCTTCAGAGACCAGGGAAAGAGCCAGGGTAGAGGCATCCTGGGGGCACAGAGAACAAAGTTTTAAGGGGGAAGGAATGATCCAGAGTATCAAGTGGTGCTGGTGAGATGGGGCAGAGGTGCCCCCTGCATTCGGCAGTGCGGAGATGGTGTGGGATGGGCGAGAGCACTTTTGGAGGACAACTGGGTGGAGAAATGGCCGCAGGGAGCCAGAGTCTCTATCTGTATAAGGAGATTTATTACGAGAAACTGGGTCACACGATTCTGGAGGCTGAGAAGTTCCAGATCTGCCGTCTGCAGGAGCACCTAGGCAGAAGAGGGCTGAGTTCCGTCGTAGCCTTTCTATTCGGTGCAGGCCCTCTGGCTTGGCGGATGCCCACCCGCAGCGGGGAAAGCCATTTTCCTTCCTGATATCAGCCGTTCAACTGCAAATCTCTTCCAGAAACACCCTCTCAGACACATTCAGGAATAATGTTTAAGCAGCGGTCTGGACAGCCCATGGCCCAGTCAAACTGATACACAGAGGGACTATCACACAGGGCAGGACAGGGAGGCACCGAGTTCCAGCCGGTTACACTTTAGACATCAGCCTCCGGCTTCTAGAGCACGTGTTAGGCCTTCCATTGACCTGTTGTGCAGAGTTCGGAGGAGTTCTTCTCATTCCGAACACGACTCCACCAGGCTCAGCCAAGCGGGAAGAAAAGCACGTGATGACTTGCCCCCCTCCCCACGTAGGGGCCGCAGCGCATACTGGGGTGAGCGAGGGGGCGGATCCGCCTTTGCGAGACCTTCGGCGGAGGGGCTGACTATCTGAGCGTTACGAATTTGTGAACGCTGAAGTTACCCATCTTCAATTATAAGCGAAAATATCCGGTACTACAGAGGGATTCCCCCATTTCTCTCCCCATCTCGGAGCTTTGGATCCTTGGCTGTTGTTCGGGGCTGAAATGTACAGGCAGCAAACAGTGAGGAGGGGAGATGTGTTTCTGGAGGGATGAGAAAGATATTCTGCGGGGTTTGGCTTGGACGGGACTCCGAGTCTCCGGTGCGGCAGCGGGCGGACTCCTGGCCAAGGCGGTTTGATTTAGAACGGGCTCCACTGGCCAGCCCGGGGTGAACTCCGGCCAAGGGACGTCTCTGTGCTCTGTGCTCTCTGTGCTCCTCTGCTCATTGTGGGCTTACTGTGGCGATCCAACAGGTTTTTATACCTGTTAGGCACTTAGGCCAGTGGGTGGCACATGGTGAGGGTGGCATAAGCTGAGATTATTTAATGACAACTATAAACACCTGTCCCTCACTGGTCAGCACACATGGAACAGCTGTTTGGGTTTGTTTGTTTTTTTGTTTTTGTTTGTTTGTTTTTAGAGGAAGTAGTTTCAATGTTGCCATGGGCCATGTTGAGCCCCGAGCGGACTCACTTGCTCGGCTGGGCCCCCCATGCGCTGGCTGCAGGCAAGTCGGTGGCTAAGGGCTCCTGCGCACCCCGTTCTCAGGAGGATTGCCAGCCCCTTCTCCTGAGCTCTTCTGCACGGTGCCACGCACCCTCAGATCCCTGCCTGACCTGGGACAGGCATTCATGGGGTAGTAGGGTGAACACTGCCTCTTCGAACTTCTTGCCATCACCATCGTGTTATTACTTTCCAAGCTCTTTGTTGCGGAAGCAGTTGTGTTTTTCATAGAAATCGGTAGAAATGTATATACAGTCCTTCTCTTCAACATTATTGAGTGCTTGGTACACATCTGGCATCGTACTCGGCTTTGTGGCCATAGGGAGATGACTCATTTTCGAGGGGGACAAAATGGAACTTGAGGAAACAGAGTGGATTGGGTTCAAGAGTCACAAGACCCTGAACGGTGAGCGAAAGCCACCCTGCTTTCCGTACCAGAAGGAGTGGTTCTTCTTGGAACAACTGAGTTAATTTTTAGCTGAGGGACGCTATGAATTCTAAAACCAATCGTGTCATCTGTGCTTGGCTGGAAACTTTAGAAACACATATGTGACATGCTTCTGGTAAGTGTCTAAGATCTTGAAGCTTGACTTCTATCTGCTTACGTCATCTTGCTCCTGCTTTTTGTGTTCTCGTTTCCCTGATGAACTTGCTTATTTTTACCTTATGTGTATCTTTATAAGTTTCCATAATTCAACTTTCAGTCCGTCATGTGTGGCAGAGATACAAATCATTTTTGTAACGTGCGCGATCCATTTGGGAATGTTTCTAATTCAGGAGATGGCCGCCCACCGAAATTCTCCACTTTCGTTCGGCCCCTTTTTCCTTCGTATGACATTCTGGAAACAGATGCTTGGTCTCTATTGCAACGCAGCAACAAAAACCACGACTTCCCCCTTCGAACATTCCCTGAAGAAAACATGATTACAAATGATTAGGGGACCCAGTAGGCTGTACCAGTCCGGGGCTAATCAGGAAACTGAAACCACGGGGTCACTTGAACAGGGAAAGTTCCACAGGAAGAGTTGCTTATGGGATTGGAGTAACAAGAGTTTGGCTAGTAGGTAAAGAGATGACAGCTACCGTGAAGAGTATTATATTCACAGATCCCAAAAGGAGGGGACATGCCACGCCACTCGAGGCCACAGGGAAGGGCACCAGGGTCAGTCACAAGGCGGAGGAGGGGGGCTGTGGGTAAGAGCCCTCATAGTGGTGTTCTTCTTTCCCACACACACCCCACAGGACTGCATTCTGCCTGGCAGATCCTGTACCAGGCACGGCTCCTCCAGGTGCAGAGGCCGGTAGTTGAAGTCCCAAGGTATTCCGAAGGAACCTGGCTCCCTAGTCAGTGGCTTCTGTTTAAGGATGCTATTTGACCAAAATGCAGGTATTGCCTAAGATGCTCGTTGTGAAACGTTCGCTGAACTAGCGGCACAAAACGACCTGGGATGCCTTTTAAAAAAGTAAGTAGACTTTGGTTGTTGTTGTTTTCTTTTGAGCAGCTTTGGGTAACAAAGAAAATCGAGTGGAGGGAGGGAGTAAAAATACTCCGGATTATGTTCCACTGATGGGCACATGTGACTATACATTAGTCAAAGCCCATAGAACATCCAACACAGAGGGGAAACCGTAATATGAACGGTGTTAGTTAATGATAACATGGCAGTAGGAGCTCATCAGGGGGTTCGCCGTGAGGCATGCCCAGGAGCGCTCTGTGCCTCCCCCACAATTTTCCTGTAAATCTGATATCACATATCATCAGATATGTTTTTTTGCAAATATTTTCTCCCGCTCTGTGCCTCGTCTTCTTGTTCTTTTAACAGTGTGTTTCACAGAGCAGATGTTTTTCATTCGAATGCGGTCCAGCAGGTCAATTGTTTTCGTTCATGGGCGGTGCCCTTGGCGTTGTAGCTAAACACTCATTGCCAAACTCCAGGTCACTTCGATTTTATTACTTTAACGATAATGTGCATAGTAAATTTATAACCTGCACCCAGGGATGTGCTGGTAAAGGTTTCATTATCAGCTCTCTGAAATTAAAGAAAAAAACAACAAAAAAAAACCCACCCTGATTTGTAGCACTTGCTGGTTTCTGTGGAATAAATCCTTCCACCCCCCGCCAGTTGCGAGCCACTATCTCAGGTCACCGAATACTGAAGAGCTGAAGAGAGGGGCTCACCACTGGCTCTCATGGGCCTGTCCAAGTCCTCTCCTGCTGTCTGTCCTTGTTGTTTTCGCTCAGGGCTCTCTATCTTTGCCACTTTTTACTGCGAACTGTTCCTGTTCCCTGGAAAATGATTTGTGAGCATTCCTGGAAGCCCTGGAGGAAGCCGTGTTCTTCTAGAGCGTTGCATTTGCTTCTGCCAAGCACCTGGGGGCGCCATAAGACCAGCGCCGGAGACTTGTGACTGTCCTTGGCCAAGTAAAACCGGACCGCAGACCACAGAGCCTGCTTCCGGGGGACATTTTCATCTTCCTCCTCCTGTGCTCTGGGCCATTTTGAATTTGCTGACAGTCCTCTGATACTGCAGGTGTTGCTTAAGAAAATGGAATTAAGCAGGCACGGTCCTCCCCCTCTCCCCAGATGCCATATCCTCTTTGTATTCTTGGGACTGCTGCCCTAACAAATCGCCACGCGTTAATCGGCTAAGGGACGTACATTTATTCTCGTGTAGTTCTGTAGGGGAGAAGCCTAACCAGGTCTCACTGGACAAAAGCCAGCATGTCGGTACAGTTGCGTCCCTCCCGGAGGCTCTGGGGGAATAGGCCTTTCCTCACCTTTTCCAGCCTAGGGAGGTCGCCACATTCCTTGGCTGGCAGCCCCTTCCTCCATCTTCAAAGCCAGCAATGGCAAGGTGAGCCCTCTCCCAATTTTAAGGGTGCTTGTGGACCCACATTCATAATCCAGGATGATGTTCCCAACTCAAGGCCATCTAATTAGACCCCTGAATTCTAGCTGCAGCCTTAATTTCTCTTTTCTGTGGTGCCTCACATATTCCGAGGTTCCGGAGATTAGGATGTGAACATCTCCGGGGAGCCATGACCCTGCTGTTCAAGGCAAATCCCTCTCTGCCTCTATTTTGGGGCTCATGCCTACTCGGGGGTCTCCTTCTCTCGTGAATCTCTCGCTCTCCACCAACTCCTTCCTCCCCATAGATGATACAGTTAAGTCTCTTCCTTCAAAAAACTCATTCTCGGGGCGCCTGGGTGGCTCAGTCAGTTAAGCCTCTGCCTTCAGCTCAGGTCATGATCCTGGGGTCCTGGGATCCAGCCCCACGTCAGGTTCCCTGCTCAGCGGGAAGCCTACTGCTCCCTCTCCCTCTGCCGCTCCCCCTGCTTGTGCTCTCTCAAATAAGTAAAATCTTAAAAAAGAAAAAGAGCACCTTCTCCTGGTCCACTCTCCCAATAGCTATGATCCAATCTCTCTTCTTTCTTTATACTCAGCTCCCCAGAAAGAGCAGCGTGGCCCTGTCTACCCCTCCTTCCTTCACTGATTCACACAATCACGTAAATATTTGTTGTGCACCAACCACATGCCAGGAGCCCTATTGGGGGCAATTTTGTCTGTAAATCTGCGTTTCTGTGTACAGTGAACTCAGCATGTCCCAGACAGGCCTCAGCACTGCCCCCGCCTACCCCTCCACTCTGATCTCTCTACTCGTCCACACTCCAGGCCCAGTGCTCTATGTCTGGTCAACGGAAGAGCCTCAAGCTGGCCTGTCCTGTCTTGCCGCCCTACAGCCTACCCTGCCCCGGCTGCCACCGCGGCTCACATTTGATCACCGCCCTCCCCCACCCCAGTAGACTCCTTCAGCAGCTCCTACGGCACAGAGAAGAAAATGCCCGTTCTTTACCAGGGCCTGGAGGGAGTTCCCTGCCCAGCTCCTGCCTAACATTTGGTCATCTTCCCCCAGTCCCGTGCACCTTACGATCCAGGAACACCAACTTTCTTTGGGTTCTGTACCTACTGCGTCATGTTTAAAGGACCAGATGCTTCTATTTGTACAGTTTCCGTCTATGGTGATGATTTCTTTGCTTCTCTTTGTTGTTTTACCATGTACACACACCAAAACAACAGTTTGGTTTGGTTTTAAACTTGTACGAATGGAGTGATACTGTATATATGCTTCTGTATCTGGCTTCTTTCAACCAACAAGCTCATGGAAGTCATCCGTGTCGCATGTAGCTGTAGTTTGGTCATTCGTCGTGTGTGTGGATGACTCCAGACACCACAACTCTTCCGTTCTACTGTAGTTGGGTATTTGAGGTGTTTCAAGTTTTGGGGGAGGCATTAGAGGCAATGCCACAATGAATATTCTTGTACATGTCTTTTGGTGCATGAAATTCTCATTTCTCAAGGGCATCTATGTGCCTGAGAGCGGAAAAATGTTACCTCCTAAGGTAGGCATTGATTTGACCAGATGATACCAACCGTTCTTCAAAGCAGCATAAGAGAATTCCTATCGGCCCACAACCTTTTCAATGCGTGGGATTGCCAGACTTTTAAAAGTTTTGCCCATGTGGCTGTGGGATACTATCTCACTGTGGTTTGAATATGCATTTCCCCAAAGACAGATGCGACCGAGCTCCTACCTAGGCTTCCTACCTTTCCAAGACTCAGTTCTTTTTTTTTTAAATTTATTTATCAGAGAGAGAGCGAGCAAGAGCGAGCACAGGCAGACAGAGTGGCAGGCAGAGTCAGAGGGAGAAGCAGGCTCCCCGCGGAGCAAGGAGCCCGAGGCGGGACTCGATCCCAGGACGCTGGGATCATGACCTGAGCTGAAGGCAGCTGCTTAACCAACTGAGCCACCCAGGTTTCCCTCAAGACTCAGTTCTGACTGCGTTCCCAAGAAGCTCCTCCCTGACCTCCCAAAGCCCTCCCTCTGCCTTTGTCTGAGCGGGAGGCACCCTCCCTGCGTGGGAATTAGCCGTTAACCCAACAGTCTTCCCTCTAGGCCAGGTGCTCCTCGAAGGAGGCCACTGTTTCACTCATCTCTGTTTCCAAATAAAAATGACAAACAAACAAACACGAAACCTATCCGTTTGATAGTCTGTGGGGATGCCAGATAGTATAGTGTGCAGCACATACGGCCCCAGCAAATAGCGCCCTTTGCTCCGTTTAGGGACCAAGGGAGTTGAAAGCACATGGTCTGGCTTTGGATGATGCCAGGATAGAAAGGAGAGCCAGAACTGGGGGGAGGGAGCCAAAGGCAACTAAAAGGTTGGATTTCCTCTGAGAGGTCACAGAATGGACCGAGCTGGCCCTTACCTAAAGTAACTGCATGGCTGGTGATGGGCGAGCCTAGCGGTGTCTTGACCTCTCGCACCCTGCTGAGACCCGAAGCTGAACAGACTGCAGTGCAGTGGGCATGATGACGCCCCCTCCCCCAAAACATGTCCACATCTCACTCCCCAGAACCTGGCAGTACGGTAGCTTACACAGCACGGGGGTATTAAGGTAGTGGGGGAAATTGAAGTCACCAGTTAGCTGGCCCTGAGATGGGGAGACTGGCCTAGGCTCTCCGGGTGGGCCTGGTATGATGCCAGGGGCCTGTAAATGTCAACGAGGCAGGGAGACGAGTCAGAGTCCAGACATTTGAGATGCTGCTGGCCTAAGAGACAGGGGAATGGGCCACGAATCTGGGGAAGCAAGCAGCCACGAGAAGGTGGAAAAGGAAAAGGACGCTCCCCGAGGGCTTCCAGAAGGAACACAGCCCTGCCGACACCTTGACTTAAAGCCAGTGAGACCAATTTCAGACTTCTGACCTCTAGAACTGTAAGGAGGTAAATACCTTGTAAGATAATCACCTCTAAATGTGTGGTGATTTCTTGTAGCAGAAACAGGAAGCTAATACGGGAGGCAAATGTTGTTTTGTGCCATAAATCTTGTATGTGCACGAGTGATTAAAATACATTTTCTAGGAAGGGCTGTTTGAACTGGAAGGAACCTTCGAGAACGTGAAGCCCATACCCTAGCTGAACAGATGGACACCGAGGCCTCCAGATCCATCACTTCTGAAAGCTGGGAAGGCCTCAGACCTTCCAACTGCCCCAGCAACAGTTCCAGAGCTCAGGCAGGAGCCCAGGTCTCCGTGCATCCCGGCTAAGAAAGTTTGTGGGATCAGGGCCCCTGACACGAGGTGAACAACTTTCTTTTGTGATTTCTGTGGAATGCACTGGGAAATACATTCACTTTCAGAAGCACATAAGTATTACCAGCTATAAATGAGTAAGTCATGTTGTCCAGAGCTACTGGAAAATAAACCATGAGGACTAACAGTCATGGGCAAATGTGTAGCTACCCTACCTAGGCGGTTAAACACATTATCGTCTTCGCAAATAAGGACTAACCTGTGTCTGAATCTAAGCCTCCTGAGGAAACGAGCATGCTTCGGTTTGCTGAGCTTTCATCTTCCACATACATTTAATACAGAAGACTCTGCTAATCATTCTTTAATGCAGTTGTGCACCCACCAATGGATGTCGGCGGATTAGACTCACTTCCAATGAGTGATTCTGTGAACCTCCAACAATTCGACTGCAATCTATTTCAACCATAGTATTTTCCTGCAGATGTGCTAATCCTCGTTTGTGGGACACACCTTGCATATGTTTCTTATTTGCTCTGGAGGTCCCCTTGCTTCTGCTTCTGGCCGTGTCTTCCAGCCACAGATTTAAGTACTGTGTGACAAAGTCTCCCACTTAAGAACATTCCCTGCTTTTGTCTAATGCCCCAAATGCCACAAGAGTTGTCCAAATGAGCGACCCACAAATCTGCGTTCTGTACACAGGGCTGCAGGTGATGAACTACTTGGAGAGTTCTGAGTATTATTCCTACCAAAAAAGCAGACGGATAAGCTTCACTGTGTTACCTAAGTATATCAGGAAGGGCTAGGACCATAGTTCGGGAAAACTGTCACATTATCAAAAATCTCTATGACTGCAACTTATTTGAAGGGCTTTCCCAGAAGAGAGATGACTCTGTTTCGTTCCAATTGGCAGAGCTATAAGGCTATGCACTGGAAACTCAAGAGACGCGGACTTCAGTGTGACACCTGTGCACATTCGTTTCAATGCTGTGGGACTTTGGGGCAACGACGCTCTGCAAAGAAACTTAATCTTTAAAGAGTCCTATTCAGATTTTTTAAAAAAAGTTAATTTTAGTTTACTGCTTGAACTATTTAGCATTCTTAGAATGCACATAATTTCCAACCAGCTATACTATTTGAAAACAACTTTGAAATCTTAAGCACAAGAGACACCGACTATGGCTTACTTCCATCAAGGTCTCACCATCCCTTAATGGCGGCCGCTGTGTTCTGCATCCGGAGTCTAATGTCTCGCGTCCACATACCCTGGCTCTTTTGCGGAAGCTCTCCGGACTTTAAGACAGCTACGGCTTAAAATTGCCACTGTTAATACAGTCAAATGGACCATACTGCTGCAGTTTGGGGAGAGCCCTGCAAGGCTGCTAGTAAGACCAAGAGCATGTGACGTAGAGGCAGGAGAAGACAAGACACCCATTACCTCCCCCAACAACACACACACGGTTATACTCCCGGAAACAGAGTGCTATTTTAGTTAATACATTTATTACAGCAGGTCTTTAGTCATTATTGTCATGATGATTTTCATGACATTTCACAAAATCCTTTAAGCTATTAGTATTCCTTTTTCTTTTTATGGAGTGACACTTTGTTAATTTATGAACTATTTACAGCGTTTACAAAAAGCAAGAGAATGTCTAATAAAATTTCTTATACATACAAAATTTTATACATGATACTACTGTATTTGAGATGTCTTATTTGGTAGACCAATTAAGCTGTGACATAAAATAATTTACAAAGATATATTTAATCTCTCTTAATTCATTGAAAACAAAACCATATTAGCTATAAATAGTCCTTTACAAATCACTTGAAAACATTAATTGTTTTAACTCTAGCCTTAACTTTTACAAATATACGTAACTAAATGAATTAGTTCAGATATCAAATAGAACTGTATTTGAAACTTCATTTACCACTAGCACTACGACTACAAAACAAAAACAAAAAACAAAAACAAAAACAAAACGAAACTCCCCAAAAACCTGAAAACACAAACTGCCGGGTACATTTCAAGTAAAAATGTGTAGAACCAGTTTAATGCACACTTGGGGGGAGGGGCATCCAACACCACGCACGCTCGACAAATGTACATCTGCAGCTTTAATTTCAAAGGACGAAGCTCTAGCGACAGCTCATGCATCCTAGATGGCCAGCCCTACGCTTTGGCGGATAAGCTGGTCGGACTAGAGCGATGTTTGCAAAAACATTCACCTAAGCAGCACAGTGCCCCTGACATCTTCCAACAGTGCTAAGGGCTTTTCCACAACCTGAAAATGGGTCAGAATTTCAGGCAAGCTGATAGAAGAACTTAGAAAACAGAACTGGCAAAAAGTTGGAAAAAAAATCAAATCATATTCGACTGGGCCCCATCAGTGTAATATAAAAATATGCTCCTCTTGAAAATTACGGGAAAACACATCAGATTCCAAAATTCCAAAAGAACGAAAAACTCACCTACGCAGCTATTTCTCTTTAAGCCACCACTCACGATGGTATAAAGTTTGGCAATTATTTCAACACCTTGCTTTTGGATGACGCCTCAGAGGATGAGCTCGATTTGGTTTTGGCAACAACATCTCTCACATTTGGGCTCGTTTTACACCAAAGCAACTATGAGAAGCAGCCCAAGGAAAATCCGGTTCACAAACCTATTTTTTTTTCACTTCAGTTTAAAATAATGCCGTTCCAATTAGGCCCACAAAATACATATTGTAGACACAGTATTTCGAAAGAGGTCAACTCAATTTCAATTTTCTCTTTCAAAAACTGTCCTTGAAAGGTGTCCGGATTTTCCACTTGGCTAACCATCTTGGTTCCTTTCTTCTGATTGCCCTGTAGACACTAGCTTTCTTGTAATATGTATTCTAGAAGGCACATATTCAAGAGTTTAAGATTATGTTAGTTCAAGTTCTACACGGAGGCAAATGTTTTAATCTACTTTGTACAGAGGCCCCCAAGTGAAAGTCAAGTCTCTCCTTTACTCGGAGCTCTGGCGCAGCCCTGGGGCTCCCTCCTAGAAGTGAGTGTGCACGTGGGGCATCATCTGGGCAGGACCGGACGGCGAGGTCGAGGGGTCGGAGAGCTTGGCGGAGCTGGCGAGCTGCAGCTCTTCGAGCCGCTGTATATATTCGTCACGCAAGGCCAAGAGCTCCACGTAGCGCTGCTCCACAGGGTTAGGCTGCTGCAAAGAAGCACAGACGGGCGTTAGAGCTTTTCCCAGGAAACCCCCGGACTGACCTTCAGCGTTGGTCAGAAAGTACAAAGGTCAAAAGTTTGGTCAAAAGTACAAAGGGTGAGACACCCAGCTCTTCGCCACCAAGACATAAGCTCATGTACACATGGCCTTGCATTTGCCTCACCATCTTTTTAAGGTTTATCAACCCAGACACGGCTCCGGTCTCCTACGTGTCCCGGCCCCAAGCCCACTGCTCTTTCGTTTCCGGAGGCCGCAACTCTCCTCCAGCAGGCGCATGGCCTTCTTCCCCGTGTAGATCCGTGACACTCTTCCTATACGTGCGTATTGGGAAACGAAATACGCCGTTCTGGTCTCTCTTGTCGAGGCCTGCGTTGATGGTGCTCTTCTGTATTCTGTCTGTATTGACTGGCGTCTTGACCCGTGTCTCTGCGCTCGAGCCCAGCTGAGTCCCCGAGTGAATAAGGCACGGCTCATCTCTGCACTCCCGCAGCGACCGAGAGTCGGGGCTCCCGGGCCCGTCAGCCTCAGGGGCGAAGCTCGGGTCTGCCTCTCAGCAGCCAGAGGACTCAACCCAAGAGTCTGCACCTCCCTGCCAGGGAGACGGGAGTGGGACCGGCACAGACCGCACGGGGCTGCTGGCAGAGCGAGGTCAGCCGTCATGGTCGGTGTCGCCGGGCCGCCCCTTTCCTTCACGGGTCAGTGGGGGTCTCGTGGCACTGCAGAGGTTAGACGTCACGCGGGGACAGAATGTGATTCTCCCCAGCATGCCAATTCTTTAAACTCCTGTACTGATACATACATTACGCCGGGAACGCAAACCAATCTTGAACTGGTCAGCTCAGCGAGCCTTTACCAGATGTGCACTAATGCCATCACCCACCCGGGCCAAGATACACGACACGACAGCCCCCAGGAGGCTCTCTCACCAGCATGTTGTGAGTGATCAAACGCAAGCTTCTAGAAAGCTTGAGCAGTCTATGAAGACATTAAGAAAAAGGCCAAAAGGCTACAGAAGTCCATTCCTTTGGCACCAGTGGCTTCTGGGACCATCCTGCTTTCTACCTGGTAGGCTCTGAACCCCAACAAGGGAGTTGAAGCAGGCCGTGCCCTGGCCTTGGCCCACAGTGTGGAGGACCGCGGGCCGGGTCATGGCCTTCAGGAGGGCGCGGGAGCCCCGGGGGTTAATACTATGTCTGAGCTCCCTGGGGCCACCATAGCAAATGAGCACGGCCCGGGGGACAGCGGCAGTGCTTAACGCAACGGGGGCACTGTGCTGCCTCCGGGGGCTCCAGGGGATGCTCCTTCCTCTCCTCTTCCAGCTTCCAGTGGCATCAGGTGTCCTTGGCTTGTGGTCACATCCTTGTCGCCTCCTGTCTTCACAGGGCGTTCTCTCCACAAGTGTCTGTGGCTCAAATCCCCGTCTGTTTTCTCTTATAAGGACCCCTGTCACACGACGTAGGACCTATTCCAAATCCAGAAGGATGGCATCTTCAGATCTTTAACTAAGTAATACCTCTAAAGACCCCTTTCCCAAATATGGTCACATTCCCAGGTTCAGAGTGGACATGTCTTTTGGGGGTAACACCAGCCCACCCCAGCGTCTGCCAAGGAGTGGTCGACAGAGGCCAGGTAAAAACGCCACGCATTTCCAGTGGCACTGGGGTTTCTTTTTCTTTTCTTTCTTTTCTTAAAGATTTTATTTTTAAGTTACCTCTACATCCAGAGCGGGGCTTGAACTCACAACCCTGAGACCAAGAGTTGCATGCTCTACCGACTGAGCCAGCCAGGGGCCCGCACCGGTGTGTCCATCAGAGCTCTAGTTGCAAGCGTGCACAGGCTGGAGGAGGCCGCCTCCTTGCTCCTAAGCCTATTCTTCCTGTGAGCCCTATTCCTTTACTGGGGCTGCAGAAGGTGAAATTTTTCAGAAAGGCACACGTGGCATTAGAACAGGAATGCTTGGGGGCGCCTGGGTGGCTCAGTCAGTTAAGTGTCTGCCTTTGGCTCAGGTCATGATCTTGGGGTCCTGGGATGGAGCCCCGCATCGCATCGGGCTCCCTGCTCGGCGGGGAGTCTGCTTCTCCCTCTCCCTCTGCTCTCCCTGCATGTGTATTCTCTCTCGTGCTCTCAAATAAATTAAAACAATTTTGTTTTCAAAAAGAGCAGGAGTGCTTGGTAGAGCGCGTTAACACCCAGCAGGTACTGTGCACAACCTGCTACTGTCTTTCGTCCGTTTTTCTCTATGTATTCTGCTGCGGGCAGCTGCTGTTCTGGGCACTTGGGACCCCTCAGTGAACGAAGAGGCCCAAATCCCCATTTTTTTTTAAAGATTTTTATTTATTTATTTGACAGACAGATCACAAGTAGGCAGAGAGGCAGGCAGAGAGAGGGGGAAGCAGGCTCCCCGCTGAGCAGGGAGCCTGATGCGGGGCTCCATCCCAGGATCCTGGGATCATGACCCCAGCCGAAGGCGGAGGCTTTAAGCCACCGAGCCATCCAGGTGCCCCCCCAAATCCCCATTTTTATGGCATTTTCCTTCCAGCAGAGGGAGACAGACAAATGAAGAATACCACCAGTCTGAGTGACAGGGGCTGTTCAAGGGCTAGGAACGCTCCGGAAAGGGAGCAGAGCAGGGTTAAGAGGGGCAGGGCTGGTGGGGCGCTGCATCAGGCCGTGGAAACTACTGCAGGGACCTGGACTTTGTTGTCTGGTGAGGTGAGCTGCTCCTGGGACAGTTTTGAGTGGAGGGGCGGTGGGATCTGGGATGGGCTTTATTTGCAAGGACCACTCTGGCCACCACGTTGAGAACAGACTGGAGGGAAGGAAGGTGGAATTCGGGAGTTCAGCTGGAAGTCTAGGCGGCACCGCACGGCCCGCACCAGGCCAGCAGTGGGAGGACTGGTACGGAGGGTCTGGGGTCACATGGGTTTTGAAGGCCAAGTCCAGCGGGCTTCACTGCCAGACCATAGAAGGGAGTCGAAGAGGGCTCCCTGGTTTCTGGCCAGAGCGACTAGGATGGAGTGTCCAAGAGCCACAATGGGAAAGATGGCAGCAGGAATAGGTTCTGGGGACCAGGGGATCCATTTTAGACACGTCCACTTTGATCTGCTGTGCAAGGACGGTCTGTCCTCTGCCCTCTGCGTCACCTCCCGGGGCTCCCCATCTGTGCTGTCTGCTTCCAGGCTCCACCCTTGCAAAGAGCAGGGCAAGTTCTTCCTCGATATTCTCCTCCAAAGCTGTCCTGGCTATTTTTAAAATTCCGTCTTTTCGGATGACTACCAGAATCAGTTTGTTACTATGCCAGCAAGGACAATTAGACAAGAAAAAAGAATCGGAGGTAAAAACCATTTTTGTAGATGACAAGGCTGTATAATTAGTAATCTCAAGAGAGCAGACCGAGGAATGATTCCAAATAAAGAGAATTCGGTCTGCTGATGGGTACAAAATACCCAGAAGCCATTAGCCTACAGACAAACACAAACCATTGAGAGGATACGAGGAAAGAGTCCAAAACACAAAATTATAAGAAATGAAGTTGAAAGTCAAGTGGCTGCAAAGGCACAGCCCGGCCCCTCCCCCGTACCGAACGTGGAGCCCCGCGTGTGCTCTGCACAGCACACTACAGCTGGTGAAGAGAGGAAGCACCCTGGCCTTTGGGCAGTTTTTAGGGTCACATTCCTTTTGGGGCTCCCCTCAGAAATGACTTAAGCGCCACACGGGTCAGCCTGTTTCTATGTGACTGCCCCTGTTCTCACCCTTTGGCTCACCCTTTGGCGATTGCGGGGCAGACAGGAGCGCGGCACCGTGCGCCCGCGCAACAGCCGCGGGCGTCCCAGAGGAGGCTCCGGGGCCGCCCGGGGCCTCATTCAGGCTCTTAACAGGACTCGAGGGATACTTCCGCTTCCGGGATGAGCAACCCCTCGTCTCAATACGTGCACCACAGGGGCTTTGCGATAGCTCTTCAAAGGTAAGCACTGCTCTTTCCGTCAACTCCACTGAGTTTTTATGTCGCAGCAACGGTTGGTGGTTCTTGCTTTTAAAACGCACTCGAACCCTTCCTTCTTCTAGGCCAGAGCTCATGTGACAGATGGGCTGTATCTGCTTTGGTCGCTTTCAGTACTGCTCGTATATATACGACAGGTACCTGGTAACTGTCTGTATACCAACTGGGCCACACAACTGAACAACAATTGAACTTTTAAGTGGTTAAATATATTCCTTGAGGTTTACAATTTATAATTTAAAAAGTCCTACGTGATCCGATTTAAATCTATTTCTGTACGAAATAATGTTCTAGGGGAGATCTTTAAGGAAATGTAAAGCATTTAATTCACACATCCATTATGACATTTTTCCCTGAGCACTATCATCGGCTCATGTTCCGGGCACCCCCGTCAGCCTGGGAGGTCCTGGGGCCAGAGATGACCTCTTCTTAATCTCTTAATCACCCTCCCACCCCACCACAGCCCTGAGAATACAAAGATCCGTGTAGTACCCTCCACATTCCAAAAATCTATATGGAAAGGATAAGTTACTTTCCTTTTTGAGTAAATTTCACAGATCATAATACAGAGCAATTACTGTCTCAAAATAGAAACCTCTATCAAGAAATGTGTATTCCTATCTGGCCCAGTTCCATTTTGCTAAGCTCTACAAAAATAAAGGGGTAGATACACTGTAGTAAGTTATTCTAATGATTTTTTTTCCTACTTGTCACACAGTTATTACCTTTATATGTTCAGAGGTGAATTGCTCTAAATTCCTTGAATTTTAAGAATTTCTCCAGTACAAATGGGTGAGGGGAGATTAGAGAATCTGTACAGAAATTAGCGATACTTTCTAATTACTAATGTTTTAAAAAAAGTCACAATAAATACAGAAAAGGATCAGATTATAGGAGACACTGCACATCTATATAATATATATGTATTTTTTAAAAGATTTTATTTATTTATTTGACACAGAGAGACCACAAGTAGGCAGAGACGCAGGCAGAGAGAGAGAGGGGGAAGCAGGCTCCCCGCTGCGCGGAGAGCCCGATGCGGGGCTCGATCCCAGGACCCTGAGATCATGACCCGAGTGGAAGACAGAGGCTTGACCCACTGAGCCACCCAGGCGCCCCTATATATATGTATTTTTTTTTTTATTAGAAAAGGAACATGGCCCCTATAACAGCAGTTAGAACCCTGGCAAAATGCCTGTTTCCTCTTTACTTGATATTCCAAAGGCTAGAAATTCCCTCACTGTGCTTCTCAAATCCCCGACTAAGCAAGCGAGCATTCTCAAGCCCTGAAATTTGTCACTTTCCAAGAGATTACACATTTCCACCATTCCTGAATGGCAGAAGCCTTTCACGGGAGCAGCAGAGACCTTGAAACGAGAGTGCCGGCTTGAAGCGGGCAGTCCCCAGCAGAGAGAGAGGGCACAGCCTGGCGTGCGGCCAGCTGCACGAGTGGGATGAGCAGTCTAAGAGACAGAGCGCAGCACCCGGGCCCGGCTATCGCCCCGCAATTTCTAGCGGGATTAAAGTTGGCACTTTTACAAGACTGGCCCGTGCGAACAGGCAGCCCGCCATCCAAACCACAGGAGAAGGTGAGAACCTTCACAAAGGAGCAGCTGCAAATACGAAGTATTTATAACACTTCAAACAAGTCACAGACCAGAGGCCCTTCTGAGCCCTTACACACACAGGCTATGCTTCCCGTCCGCTTCTGGATGGAGTGAAGTGGAGAGTGGAAAGCCCGAGCGTGTCTTCAACAAGATACGGACTTTTTTGCCCAAAAATCATTATTTCCCTTTTTGGTTGCTGAATGGCCAACCGAATGTACTACCTGCTGACAGATCAATTATCTTTATTTCAGAAGCAAAGGTCCTCAGTGAAGTGTACTCTGATGTCCGCTGACCCGGTACAGACACGTGAAGCAGACAGAAGAAACTGCTTTGTTTCTTCTAAGTCCACTCACTTGAAAGAATTGTCTTATGTGCAACAGTGTCCACTACTTGAAGCAAATCCTTGGCAAACAAAACCCAAAACTTTTCCAGAGCTTGCAGTTCACATTTTAGTAAAATAAAATAAAGTAAAATAAAATAAATTAAGAATCGAAGTTTAACACCAATCAAAATAAGTGACTTAGTAATTAAAACCAATTTTTAATTAAAGTTGCATTTGAAAGCAAGTATGATTTTTTTTAGTTCATTTCCCCTCTCACGATATTAAAACAAAAGCACTACTGAGTAACATTATCTAAACCCAAAGGCAGACTATTAATAGCACTGCCTTTCAACGACCTCCCTCCACTTACTTGTTGCTTGATTCTGGGGTTCCATCTAATGTAGTAATTCACCCAAAGCTCCAAGTGGCGCATACTGGCAACTGGATATAAAACTCGATTGATCTCTTTAGTATAGAAAGGATTTTTGTACGTGTCCTTATTACTGTTGATCAGCGACCACAAAGATACCGTTCGTTCTGTAACTTTCTACGGAGAGAGAGAAAGCAGGAAGCTGAAGTGAAAACACACAAGTACACAAACCATCTTTCAGCCCGTGGCACTACAGTTGAGCCTCAACTCGAATCAAACATTTGCGTTAGCCCCAGAATAGCTCAAAAAGCCTCATGGGCCAGTGAGTGTTCGGCAGCCACTTACTAGTATTTGCAGAGATAATGGCCTAGCTGGAGAGCCACTGTTTCTGCCAGAAGACAGAGATGCAGGACGCTGTCTCCTTAAATGTAATTCACTGAGCTAAGACGACACTTCCTGGCTAGGTAAAACATCTGGGAACAGATAGGCAGTATGTTCTTTGTAATTCAGCAGAGAGAAAAACGATCATACGATCCTGTCGGCTTTCTTCATTTCTGTATATGTTAGAACTGTAAAATCTTAACCTGTGCCTACTTGACAGCAGGGACCCAGATAGGAAGTTGTTTTTAACCAAGCATCCAGATGTTCGCTCGCTATCACGCTAACGTGCAGATATGTGAAAACACCTGGATAACTGACTTCACTGAATCGTTACTTTCTCACTTGGTGTCCATGATCTCATGTAGAGATCCACGTTTTCACTGTTTTTTGGAGATCTTTACCGATTCTGAGCATAAACTAGAAAAAAAAAAAAACCCCAAAGCTTGGGAAATAAAAGGTATGATTGTTAAAATTACCAAAGGCAGACTTTGAGACTCTTCCCAGTAATGACTTCAATAAGCAAGGACCAAAGAGCTAAAACTGGGAGCTAAAAAAGAACGGCTTGAAACAAGTGACTGAAGAAATGTCTTTAACATACATATTTCATTAATGTGAACAAGAAATATGGCAGCATAAATTTGTCTTCCTTGGAATCCACCTCAAATTTCATTTACTGGTACCTTTCCGATGCCCCAAGCTATGCTGGGTTGTATTCATTTGCACGCTTGCTTTTAGTTTTATACATGCACAGAGTTTAATAATTTTTAAGAGATTTTATTTATTTGACAGAAAGAGACATGAAAGAGGGAACACAAGCAGGGGGAGTGGGAGAGAGAGAAGCAGGTTCCCGCTGAGCAGGGAGCCCAACTCAGGGCTCGAGCCCAGGACCCTGGGATCCTGACCTGAGCCGAAGGCAGGCATTTAACAACTGAGGCACCAAGCGCCCCTGCGTGCACATAATTTAAAAGGTCACATAGCCTGCACAGGTTTGTTATGGATAAAAAAAGAAAAAAGAAAAAAAAAACCTCAGCTATCTCTCAGCTCCCCACAAGCAACTGTGTTTGATATTTTTAAGTTGATTGCTTTGACTATCTGGTACTTAACCTCCGTATCTCTAAATAATATGCTTTCCTTGCCAGCCGGGGGGCCATGCGGCTCTGGGCACTCACGCTCTCTGTCCTACCCTGTGCTCCCAGCAGGAAGCACGGCTTTCAGGAGGCTGACATTTAGTGTCAGATTCCTGTGACGAAGCAAATACTACTCTCGGGCAGGCCCTGCATCCCTTTCTGTGACTTCTTCTCCTGCACGAATTTTGTCATCTTCCCTCCATCTAACTATCTAGTCTGCGTATCCTATTATCTGTTGTTGACATTTATTGTGAATTCAACCCCGAACTCTTCCTCCAACATCTCAAACTTCTGTCAAGACACTCAGCACCTCAGGCGCTTCCCATTTCCTCCTCAGGGGAAAGCCAGCCACACACCTACGATGGCGTCTCTGTTTCGCCCCAAGCATCCCCTGTTGCCTCTCTCCGAGCTGCAGCTCCGGCTTCCCGAGTTCCACAGTCTTCTTTCTTGTTTGCATGGAGCCAACACTCCAGGAGCTTCCAGAGAAATGGTTTGGTGTGGGAGGGAACTCTTGGTGCCATGCATGTCTGAGAATATCTTTGGTCCGCCTAAACAGCTGGCTGACAGTTCAGTGTTTAGAGAATTCTAGGTTGAAATCATCTTCCATTAAAATTCTGAAGGCAATGCTCTACGGACTTCCGGCTTCCAACACCGCCATTGAAGGATTTTGCCTTCTTGATCTGTTTCTATCTGTTTCTTTGCAAATGACCCATTCCTTTTCTGTCTGGAAGCTTGAAGGATCTCTTCTTTGTCCCTGGTGTTTTGAAACCTCACAAAGACGGGCCTTAGCTTGGGCCTGTTTTGGTCTGCCATGCTTGGGCATATGGCAGGCCTTTCAGTGTGGAAACTTATATACTTCAACCCTGGGAAATATTCTCATATTATTTCGGTGACCTCCTGCTCTCGGGTCTCCCTGTTTTCTCTTTCTGGATGCCCTATGATCTAGAGATCAGACTCTAGTACTGGTCTCCTGGTGTGCTCACCTCCCTTCCATCTTCTACCACCGTCTCTAGATTTCCACTTCACCTTTCAACTCTTCTTCTGGATTTTTAACCTCTTTTCATTTCAAGTTGTTTTCTGATCTTTACATAGTCTTTCCAAACAATATCCTGTTATTATATCACAGTACCAACATTTACTTATCTTTCTGGGGATATGTGATGCTAGCTGCCTGTCTACATCTCTCCCCTCCCTACCTGGTAACCATTCTGTCCAAGTGGCTTCTCTCCCTCCAGGCTATCTGCTATTACTGAAGAGCCGACTGGAAGCCCTGGGACCACGAGGCTCAGCGCCGGAGCCACACTGTGGGGAACCACAGGTGCTGGTATCTTTCAGTTCTTCCTCTCTTGGGCTCCGTTTCCCCAGGGATGATTTTTTTTTTTTTATATCGAGGTGGGGTTCATGTACTGTAAAATTCACCACTTTGAAGTCTACAATTCATTTGTGTCACAGCCCCCCTCTCCAGTTCTGAGAGATCTTCAGCACCCCGAATGGAATACTCAAACCCACTGAGCACACATTCTGCTTTCTCCCCCCCCATCAGGCCCCCCCCCAAAACACTCATCTGCTTTCTGCCCCAATGGCCTTGTTATTCTGGACATTTCCTAGCAATGAATCATGCCATCTGTGAGCTTTTGCATCTGGCTCCCCTCATGAGCGTGTTTTCAAGGTTTGTCTACACGGTAGCCTGGGGCACAACTTCCTTCCTTTTGCTAGGCCAGCGTGTGGCTAGGTTGCGTTCTGTTCATCCTGTCATCAGCGGATGGACCCGGGGTTGTTGCCACCTTTTAGCTCTTTGAACATCTGTGTGCTTTCGTTTCAACTCCTGTTTTCATTGCCCTTGGGTATGTGCCAGGGAGTGGACTTGCCGGGCCACAGGACAACTCTCTGCTTAGCTTCTGGGGAACTGCCAGCTGGGGCTCACTGCCATTCACCTCACCCCCTGATAACACGCAGGTCCCCAGCCCACTCTCGTGCTCTCTCGAGAAGAACCCTCTGTCAGAGTCCCCAAATTTGGTGCCTGTGTCTCCTTTCTCATCTTCTTTGTTCCTGTAGGTTTGTGCCTTTAAAACAATGCCCTTTCCTGATGTTTTTATGGTGTTTTGGGAGGGGGACCTTCTATACCTTTAAAGTCATTCCTACTCTCAAAGTCAAAGTCTAACCCCCTCCCCCGCAGAAAATGCCAGACACTCAATAAACCCTCTACATTTCCCACAAACCAAGCTATCAAAAAATAAAATTTTTTTTCTATTTCATGGAAGACACGACACAGTTAACTAAAAGGATGAGCATTTCCACTCACCTGTTTCTCTCTCGCAGATTCACAGTTGTATAAGAAAGTCCCAAACCGGCAACTATACAGATGATCCAGAATTGTAATCAAAAATCGTTCATTGAACTCAAAAGCTGTAGGGAACTAGACAAAAACAAACACGCCCACAAAGCATGAAAACTTGGGACTAGCAGAGGCTGCCATTTGCATACGCCCTAGAGCTCACTGCTCAGTGAGCGGCACAGGACCAAGGAGTTCGAAGGAGGGTCAAGGAAAGGGATCAGAGGAAAACCAGCTGACATTCTGGGTTCTCCCGAGCATACAAGGCACACTGGGTAGTTTCAGCACCGACGGGGTCTTAGGTGCACAGGCTGGTCCCAAGGCAACGGAAAAGATGAGTTGGGATTCCGTTAGGAGAGAGGACGCAGTTAAATACTGAATTTTTAAAACATTACGGAAAATCCCAGGCATAAATAGCTGCGAGAATAAAAGCGCAAACCCCACGTACCCACCACCCGACTTCAGCAATGACTCGCGTAGGGCCAGACTCATTTCATCTCTCTCTGCCCTGCGTACCGTGAGGCAAATCCCGGACATTAGATCAAAACACTTAAACGTGAAGTCCAATGTAATTTTATCCCGTACACATCCCTTACCTGTTTTGACATCTGCCATACACAGTCAATAAACTGGAGGAAAATAGGAGACCGATCAGCGTCGGCGTGGTTTTTATCA
Source organism: Mustela putorius furo (assembly GCF_011764305.1). Lineage (NCBI taxonomy): Eukaryota > Metazoa > Chordata > Mammalia > Carnivora > Mustelidae > Mustela > Mustela putorius. The sequence goes on from NW_025422048.1 coordinate 3,887,806, forward strand.
CCATGGCCTATTCTCTGAAACGAAAGGATGGAGATGATTTGTTTTCAGTTACGGGTACAAAACCGAGAAAGCATATATAACCCACAAAGTGTGACAATACAACTCATCAATCTGCTTTCCAAATGCCAAGTTTCTCAGAGAGTAAATGGTGTCTGTTTTTCCTTGGCAATATAGAAATGTGCAAAGGTTTAGGAATACCGGAAGTCAAACATAAACATCTATACTACCCCAATGCCATCAGCTCAGCCTGCCGTTAAGTTAGCAGTGCTGAGGGGCCAACCCTCACGGCCGAAGCCTCAAGACCACGTCCAAAACGGTGCGGTCATTAGTAAGTGAAGTTCTTTCTCTCCTAAGAACAAGACAAAAGCCTCACCATTTATTTTTATTAACAATGACTCTTTCTACTTGAAAATGTTCTTCACATTCCTTCGGAAGTGTGGATGATCATCTGAGGGAGCTTGTTAAAAAGGCTTCTTCAGGGGCACCTGGGCAGCCCGGTCAGTTAAGTGGGTCTGACTCTGAGCTTCGGCTCTGGGCGTGAGCTCAGGGTGATGAGATCAGGCCCTGCGCCAGGCTCTACGCTCAGCGGGGAGTCCGCTGGAGGCCTCTCTCCCCCTCCGCCCTTCCCCCTGCTCATGCTTGCGTGTGTTCTCACTCTCTCAAACAGATAACTAAATAAATCTTCTTTTCTTTTTTTTTTTTAAGGCTTTTTCAGACCTGGAAATATGAATTTTAACAAGTTCTCGCAATTTTCAAATTGTGCGTCAGAGAATAGTAATGATAGTAACAATAATAAAGCTTTGAACGAGTCTAGCGGCTCTGTGAAAGGTATTTGGCTCTAATGGCTATAATTGTAGCTGAGAAAGAATGGTCACACAGTCTCAATTTCAACCCTTCTACGCAGGCTCCTGCTCTGATTTTCAAGTCAAACTGTAAATAGGGCAGATGGAGAAAGCGGTCTCCGGAAACAACTTTCACGACCCCCAAGGAATCGCACATACTTTTCATTTGACTCCTCAGATTTTCTTTTCGAAAGCAAATACATGGCTTAACCACCAGTCTCTCAATCTCAAACATGGACATGGAACACGTCGGCTTGACTGTTCACTTACAGATGCAAATTTATGTCCGAAACTTATCCATTCTTTCTGTACCAGTATTTCAAAGCCCTCGATGCTCCGATAGAAGCTGTCCAGCATCAGCATGGCCAGGGACGTCAGCTGCGCGGTCCGGTCCCAGCCGTCGCTGCAGTGCACCAGCACCGAGCTCTTCCCCGAGGAAACTTTGTCTGCTACCTGAATGGCTCCCGTCAGGACAAGCTGGCGAAGAAGAACACGCGATTAGTAGGCAACTGTAAGATATGGCTAAAACTTGAAATAATCGGTTTTAACTCCAGAAAAGGTCATGTTTTCAAAAATTACTATTGTCTAGAACAGAAAAACTTCTGCAAATGGAACAGCAGGGGCTCTGGGGCCCACTGCTCTTGCTCTGGGGCAATGGCATTCCGATGAGACTAGGTCATAACAAAACAACAAACTCAATGTCCACAAGTCTAAACGGCATTTCAAACCCATTTTTATGCCTGTGAGTACATTAGCGTACGAGGGCTGTCTTTGCCAATGACCACAGCCTGGGGCTTAAACCACAGGAGTATATTGTCTGGCTGGAAGGCCTACACCAAAGTGTGGGCAGGGCCTGGCTCCCTCTGAAGGCTCTAGGGAAGGACCTGTTCCAGACCTTCTCATCGCTTCTGGTAGACTTCCTTGGCTCGTGGCAGCAAGACTCTAGTCTTCACGTGGTGTTCTCCCTGTGTCTGTGTCTCCGTGTCCAAATTTGCCCTCTGCATAAGGACACCAGTCTTACTGAAGCAGAGGCCCATCCTACTTCAGTATGACCTCATCTGCACTCACCGCACCTCCAAGGAACCTAGTTCTAAAAAGGTCACACTCTGAGGTACCGGGAAGGGGGGGGCGGTCAGGGTTTCAATACACGGAATTTTTTACAGGGGAGGTTTCAATTCAACCTATAGCAGTGATCATTTTTTTAAAAAACATCACCGGCCCAACAGGTCTAGTTTAGACCTTAAAGGCCCGATACAATGGAAATCCCCTTTTATCCTTTAAATTGACAAAATATGAACTATTCTGTGGCTTGTAAGTGGAATACTTCCATCAAGATAAAGTGACAGCCTTCTTGTAAACATTTGAGACTGAGAAATACTACGAAATTTGTGTATACCAGGAGTTATTGCTAGGATGTCATTTTTGGGTGACTTAGGTATTTATGGACTTATTCTGTATGAAGCACAGAGTTCACCCATCACGAGTGTGCAGTGTGATAAGACCGCACACACGTACACACAGCTGCGTAGCCATCATCGCAAACCAGCTGTAGAGCGCTTCCATCACCCCCAGAGAGTCTCATGTGCCACCTGAGGTCAAGCCCTGCTCCTGCCCTCAGACCCCGGCAGCGACTGATTTGCTTCCTATCTCTACAGTTCTGCATTTACCACAACCGTCATCTAAATGGAATCACGTAATAGGTGGGCTTTTATGTCTTGGCGTCATGTTCTTAAGGTCCATCCATGTCATAGCCTGCATCAGTACTTCCTTCTTTTTACGGTCAAGGCATATGCTGTTGTACGGACAGATCACATTTTATTTATTCACTCCCTAGCTGATCAACACCTGGTTGTTTCTTGCATTTGGTTACTACAAATGATGTTGCTGTGAACTCTAGCACGCACAGATTTGTAGGGACTTAAGTCGTCATTTCACTTGGGTAAACACTGACGAAGGAAATGGCTGGATGACACAGTAAATGGATGTTTATTTAACTTTTTAGCAAACTGCTAAGCCGTTTTCCAAAGTGGTTGGACCATCTCTCATTGCCACCGTCAGTGTACGAGGGCTCCGTCTTTTCATGTGCTCATGATGCCATTTCTGGAGCTCCCCAAGCCCTAACAGCTCTGCAACAGTCATGCATTACAGCTGTTTTCATGGACTCAAGGCAAAGTCGGACTAAGCGAATGATCTGGTAGAGAAAACTTTAAAGACACATACTTTTTGTTATTTTTTTAACTGGATTTACTTATTTAAGTCAGCTCTATGCGCAGTGTGGGGCTTGAACTCACGACCCTGCCATCACCAGTCCCATATCGCACCCACCGAGCCTCTGAAGATCCGCACCTGCATTATTTTGATATAAACAGTAACTGCAGATAAGTGCCCAGAAGGACAGGTGAGGGGACCTCCATTATTCATACAGAAGTCACTGCTTTTAACTGACTAGAGTGGCTTTAATTCTTCAAGTGTTTTAAGCATCTCCTCAAAATCCTGTTTACAAATTTAATCTGAGGCACTGCTGAGGAAAGGGCTGTTGGATGCGACTAAAGGCAGCTTCACCCCAGACACTCCCCTCACCATGAGAAAGGGAGGCGGCCTCAGCCTGTGATCTTTCAAAATATTAGATGTTTTCCCCCAAAGTATGAATTCCCACCACTGCTTCTCGACAGGAAGGCTGCTAGTTATCTCATGAAGTGAAATTAGATTTTCAAAACCATCACTGGCAACTGTTGTGTAATCAGACGGCCTAGCGGCTGACGGGGAGGCAGCGTGTGGCGCTGGCTCCGTGGCCCGAGGCCTGGGTGTGAAACCTTCCGCCGCTTTGTCCCGCCACACACTGCGCCAGTCACAGAGCCGTGGTTCCTTTCTCTCTGAAGCGGGAGGAGGAATGGTAGCCCCAGCACAGCCTGTCTTGGCCCGAAAGAAAGAATCCCCACGAAGTGACGACAAGGAGGACAGGTTCGGCGAACGCCGGCTGCCGTCTAGCTGCCTTCTCAGAAACACACAGTGACAGGTCACTTCCAAATGGGAAGGGCTACCGGGCAAGAGTGTTGAAAAGGACAGAGAAAAACCATATGCTCCAGAAACCACAGAGACATTCTACCCTGCTGGGGCTCCAGGGGCGGACTAGAATGGGGGTGGTCTTGCCTGTGAAGCTTGCCCTGTTTCGCACACAGTCGTGAGCCCACTTCGCCTGAATGCAGGTTCGTGGTGGCCATGCCATGTGTCTAGCAGCAGCTCTGGGGCTGCAAAACAGTGTGCGAGGCCGAATAGGGGGTCAGCCAAAGATGCCCCGGTCCTGGCCCCCAGATATCTGTGAATACCGCCTGGCATGGTAACAGAGACTTCGTAGATGTTATCAAGATAATGACTTCGAGACGGAGAGATTATCCTGGATCGTGGGGGAGGGCACTAAATTACATGCCACGTATCCTGATAAGAAGGAGCTGAGGGAGATTTCACAGAGAGAAGGCAGTGGGACCACAGGAGCAGAGAACGAAGTGACCTGGCCATAGCCAAGGAATGTCAGCGGCCACCCGGAACTCGAAGAGGCAAGGACAGATGCTCCTCCTGGAGCTTCCAGGAGCACAGCCCAAATGTGCCCCCCACTGATTCTGTAAGGTCCGGCTCAAGGCTACCCACATCTCTGCTCCCCCGTCTTCTGGCACGATGGGACTGAGGCCTGAGCAACCCGGAGTCAGAGGTCATTAAGGTGCCCGTCTGGCACCCCCATCACAGGTGGCCTCCTCAGAGAACACCGACAGTTCCTTTCATTTCCTTTCTATCTCCCTCTCTTTGGACAAACCTATAAAGATTGACAGGGGCCTTTTATAGCCTTCTCCATATTCTGTAGGTCCTAACTTCCATTGCACATCTTATAAAGATGGCCTGGACTCCTAATCTCCTCAGGTAAGTCCCCTCGCCCCTCCTGCTTTCAAGCCCCTCAAATCCTTCCACTGCCTTTGCTACGAAGGCTTGTGGCATGTAGCGCACCACACGGTGGGGCATTAGCTCTCCTGTTCATGAGCCTGTCACCTCTTCAACCGCAAGAACCTCCTGGAAGGCAGGAAGTACGTCTCGTACCTTTTTCCATTCATGGGGTCTAGCGCGCTGCTTTGCCTGCCTTTAAGAGTGCGATAATTTCTAAAATTAAATGTTTTATTTTAGAATAGTTTTAGATGTATAGAAAAGTTACAAAGATACTGCAGAAAGTTTGCATATACTCGAGTACATTTGCCACAACCTGTGAACCAATATTAACATGTTATGAAATTATTAATAAACTTACTAACTTATTTTTAATAGAGTCTGTACTTTATCCAGCTCTCCTTAATTTTCACCCAGTGTCCTTTCTCTAATCCAGGATCTCATCCAGGACCCACATTCCCTTACCGGTTACAATTCATTGGTTTTGCAATTTATCTTTGAGAATGACAAATTAAGAAAAAAATGAGAGTTAGGCCAAATGAAAATGCGATTCCTATCAAGTCTGAAAGTAAAATTTGACTAGAAAACAATTTATATTAATAATGCACCTATTTAAAGTAGGCTTTCTGTTTGTTTCCACAACAAAAAGGGAGCTTCTAAAGGTGTTAGTTCCCTCAGATAGCTTCAAGTACTTTTAAAGACTGGAGGGGTGTTGCTGATTTTATCAAGATGAAACACTGAGTATAATCGAAACACTAAGTTCATTCTTTAAAGTAAGTCAATTTGAAATTGGTTTCAATGAAAAAAACCCTCTCTCCAGGGCCCTGAGGGTCGTACCCAGCAACAGTTGGATAATAAGTTGGCTGTCTCTAAACAAATCCACGTGAAGACAGAACTTACTATTGGCAAGATGGAAAGTGACCGCTCCACAGACTGTGAAACTGTTCTGGAGTGAGATGCTGTGAAATCTTTAACTTAAAGGTAAGCACACTCTGAAGAGGTACGGAACTATCAAATGTAAGAACCTTATACGACAACTATTTCAGCTCTCACCGCTCAATTTTAGAATGGAAGGTACTGAAACAGATCCCTGTTCCACTGAACAATGACTTTCTTATTTAGGTACGGACATCTTTTTTTCAAAAAAAAATATACTTGAAAAAAAATATACAAAAAAAAAGATACTTGCCTTGATGTGTTCTAACCAGTGAGTAGACTCCAAACTGGACAGCCAGTGAGATTCTTCCACATTAGGATAGACAATGTCTTTGACTTTTTTTAAAGATTCCCGCATGACATGAATGTTATGGATGTCTAAGAAGAAAAGTTCGGTGTTATGGTATGCGTCATCACTTTCATATCCTCCTCCTGTTGCCTGAGAAACAGCAAAACATACAAATAGTCAGCTGGGTTTTCTAGTTCATCAGAGAACTTACATGAATATTTCAAGTTCTTGGTCCTCCAAATCTCCACCTTCCAGCTTGCATGCGGCGATCGACGGGACCTGACTTCCCATCCAACACCAAGCCTCAACGACATCAGTCACACACTGAGCTTGGGTGGGGGGGGGGACAACAACAGAAAAACCACCCAGCAGGCTGGCAGTTTGCTGGGGATCTGTATTTGCAAGGGAAAAAAAAATCACTTCAAATGTTCCATAATTCCTAGCTCTTCTGGGCCTGGAAAGGCAAGAGCGGTTGTCAAGGGTCCCTTTCCTTGATGGGTTCCGTGGCGGTACTCTCAGGCAGCGGGAGAGGGCAGGCACGGCGCTGACTCTAACAGCCCTCAGCTCAGCCCCACTTGCTCCGAGACTGAGGGGAGGCACTCAACCTCTTGGAGCCTCGGAGACTGGGCAGGCTGAACAGGTTTAAAAGGAGTCACACTCCACCACAGTGGACCCCAGCCACCATTCAGTGAGCCCCCGCCCCCCGCTTATGGCCATGCCGCCAGAGAGAGAGTACTATCCCCATTTTGTCACAGATGAGAGATGCTATTTAACTATCCCCAAAGTCACACGGTAATCAGTAGGACGCCACGTGTCTGAGTTCAAGGCCCACACCTCTTCTAGTGCGCCGTGACCATCTGTCCGCCCCGCGGACACCAGGGACAGAGCGCGACACCACTTTCCAGCACGGCAGAGATACCCATTCTCCATATAAAGCAAAAGAAACGGAATGGGAGGAACCTGGCTACACTCTGCTTCACGTTTTAAAATGCCATGGAACATTTGGCCTCTGGCCCTTTAAGGAAAAGTTAAATAATTCAGAGACTTGCCAAGAAAGCAAAGTTCTCCAAGCTGAAATGGAAGGGGGAGGCATTGGACAAATGTGCCGTTGCTACATCTTGCCTCTTTTGTTTTTATTTACAACAATACAAAGAATATCTAACTTGTAACTCAGAACAGAAGGGCCAATGCATCCCATGTTTTGTGTTTTTTTTTTTTTTTTAATTTTCCCAGGGTTAGTCACACAAGTTTCCTATGCAATGAAAGGAAGGCAACCACTTGAATTTCAAACCTAAAGTCCTCCGTACAAGCCAAAGGTGTTGGTCTTCCTGGTCTCTAGGTAAGAAAATAGGTTTTATTTAGAAATACGTGTCTAAAGCTTATGACAAACAGCATCAATATAAGTAGAAAACACACATTCAACCTTGTTGTTTTTAAAAAAGTTATTAGCTAATGAATACCTACACAGATGAGCCCTATTTCCCTCTCCTACCCATGCGTCAGGGCACGTAACACCTCGAGGCTCTGGTCAGAGGCCCACAGAGGTGCTCCTACCCGCCCAGCAGTCACTCCCGGAAACGGCAGGTGCCTGGCTTGGGAGCAGAGAGCGAGCCTGAGTTTTGCCAGAGCTGCGAGCCACTAATGCAATGATAAGTCACCCTCGCTTGGATGACCTGCTTCTCTACCCTTATGGTTTTTAAAGAGTTAGCACGATTTTCAAGAGATTCCCAACGCTGGAGTTTCTTTCGTAAATAACTGAAGAGAACATGCAGACAGATGAAAGGCAAAATGTACTGATCGCTCCTTGCCGAAGCGAAGGACGTTACTGCCGCTCTACTTTGATTCATCACGGTCAGCTGCGGCAAAACTGAAGCAGCCTGGTGCAGGCGCTTGTCGATGCCTGGGTTTTGCTTACTTTATAATGGTGTAATGTTGCTTATTACGTGGGGGGGGGGGTGTAAATTTCTAAATATCCACGAGGGAGGAACAATCAGGTCCAAAGAGAGCAGAAGTCAGAAGGGTAAAAATCAATTAGCCAAGCATAGATTGAGTTTCCAAAGTTCAAATTCTCCATCTCTGGCTAGTTTTGAAGTCTTTTCAGTTTCCTTCTCTTCAACAAAAAGGAACAACCCTGATTATCGAGTACGGCGACACAGAGGTTCAAGGGCCTGTTGCTATGGATATAGATGACTAGGGGAGAGACACAGCGGGGGAGGAGGGAACGAGAGCTTGGGTTTTTCCAGAACGCCACAGACATCTTTAAAGCCTGGGTTTTTTCCCTTCATTTTTTCCTTCCCTTCATTCCTAAGAGCACTAGTAACACAGGCATATTTCCTGAGTGTTTAAGAGGCATTCAAGAATTCTGCTGCTGTGAAGCTGGGCGGGGTGGGGGGCTAGATTCTACTATCACAATAAGCTTTAAAGTTAATAGATGAAGGTAATCACTTTATATATTTTCATATTTTAAAATAATCTTTCTAGGGGCACCTGGTGGCTCAGTGGGTTAAGCCTCTGCCTTTGGCTTAGGTCATGGTCTCAGGGTCCTGAGATCGAGCCCCACATCAGGCGCTCTGCTCAGCAGGGAGCCTGCTTCCTCCTCTCTCTCTGCCTGCCTCTCTGCCTACTTGTGATCTCTCTCTCTCTGTGTCAAATAAATAAATAAAATCTTAAAAAAAAAATCTTTCCAAATGCCTCATTACAATTTTACATCATATTTATTTCAGCCTAAATGTGTACATAGAAATACTGCTTTTTATAAACATATTCAACTCTGAATTATATAGAAGGGATGGGTCAGAAACATCTAACATTACAAAGAATGCAAGATATTCATCTTTAGACTCAATTTCCTAAATGTTTTAATTCTACTTCCCAATTTACTTTGATTGCTTTACCTACAATTTCAAAATCATTTCCACTACTGAAACAAAAATCAACTGCAATTAGCGCAGAGCTGGGCCAAGGGACCCCAGGGAGCGGAGGGAACTCGGCAGGCGCGAGTGGGTAAGATGCACGATCCACGTGCAAGTAACAGTGAGCAGAGCCGCTCACACACCCTTCCATTTAGGAAGCTGCTGCATCTCTCCAAGCTGCGTGATGACTTGTTTAGCTTTCAGGTTCTTGTCTTGTGCTATGAATAATTGAAAATGCCAGAAAAGTGACGCATCTAGCGTGTCACTGAATATACTCACCTTGTTGGCCACTGCATTTACGTTGGGTCTTGCATCATAGATTGTGAGTTTAGAAATTTGTCTGTTAGTCTCCCTGATAACATCGAGATACTTCTCATCGTCTTTATTCCGTTTACCACTCATACCAACGAGGGGCTGACTGCAACGCACGATGACGGTCTTGTTTTCTGGATGAATCCATGACAGCACCTATGGTGGGTTCAGAAATTTTAAGCTATCAAGAAAACGGCCAATCTCAAAACTATTAGAAATATAAAAAAAATAAAGCACTAACCATCATGATGCTGTGAGTCCGATTTGGCCAAAACAGAAACTTGTTTACCTGTGATTGCACGGTGTGTGCCTAGCAACACACGTTTAATGAGGACTGTTCAGAGACAACTAGAATAACCAATTTCATTAACCAGTCTTTTCTTAATTAGCACATCTCACAGAGATAAAATGCTTACCTAAAAAAGAGTTCTATCACTTCAAGGGAATAAAAAGCTTCTGATACTACTTCAGTTCTGTAGCCTGCCCTGGATTTCTCTGACAGAAACAAGGAAATCACCCTGGTACAATATCTTTATATAATACCAACTCACTTCTACAGGTCATCTACCCAACAGTCTCAATTCTAGGAAAAGAAAAAAAAAAGCTTTCAGGATGACCACAGGGCTGCCAGAGTTCCCACAATGAAGCTTAGGGAGCCGTACTTTGCACACAAGCCTAGCACAGGGGCTACCTGGTTTCGAAGCTCGCGGTGCAGGAGAAACAACACCTGTAGAGGGAGCTAACAAGTAACACAATAAGAGCTATAGAACTGTCCACTTTAAGTGGGTGAATTGTTTGGTAAGTGAATTAGATCTCAAAGCTGTTAAAAAAACAAAAAGGGAGCCACAGTGTGGACTCAGGGCGAGGCACACCTCTGCCATCGCTGTAACCTGGGCACAGAGCTCACAGCCTCTGCCGCTCCCCTCTCCTGCTTCATCAGATGTGGGGGTGAACGTGACTCCATGGCCCTGCTGGGGGGATGACGGAAGAAAACATGTAACGTACGTTCGAGGGACAGGCCAGGTGGCCTGTGAAGTCAGATACTGAAAAGCAGACACAAGAACCAAAGAACTCCGTTACTACAAGGCCAAACACACTGTCATCTCCGAAGTCACCCCCTCCACGAAGGCATGACAGTGAAAACAGGCTACTGAGAAAAGATCATTACCACAGCGTGAAGGAGTCTTTGTGCCATGCCAGAGACCAGTAAAAACACCACTGTGGCCCCTGAGAGTCCAAAGGCTCAGAACTGGGAAGCCTCGGGATAAGCACTGGCTCCCCGGGACCTCCATTTTCTAACCGGCAACGTGGAGGTGACACTGGCCCAGCTTGCCTCCTATGGCCCTTGCTTTGAGACAGATAAGAGACAGGAGATCCTTTTAGGCAAGTATGAATGTATTTTAATTTTTCAGGTTTACTGAGATATAAGTGATCTACAACACTGTGTAAGTTTAAGCTGTATAAGACGTTGATGTGGTGCAAGACCACTTTTTTTTTTAATTTCATAAACACCGCAGCAACTTTTAAATTTAAATCAGGTCCTAGGCAAGAAACTGCCGTGTGCCACCACCAGTGGCTTCCCTCCCTCCGCCCCTCTTCTCCCGGCCTGGGAATTTAAGGCTGCAGTCACCACGCCATTAACAGACAATACTTTTGTAAGCTGGTTTGCTTCTTTCTTTTCTTTTCTTTTCTTTTCTTTTCTTTTCTTTTCTTTTCTTTTCTTTTCTTTTGGGATCTCCATAACCTTCTTAAAAAGGATGCTTGCTGTTTGGCTCAGGGCTATAAAGAATGGTCACTTCACAACACCAACTACCGTGACTGCTTTCAAAGTATAGGGTACTGTCTTAGGCTGTTCTGATTGAGGTTAGGATCTAGAAGCCAAAGATAATTAAGGATGTGCACACATATTGCGCCACCAAAAAGGTGTTGATCACAGCACTGTGGATAATAATAAAAGATTAAAGGGAACCCAGATGTCTCACAACAGAAAATGGATAGAATACATTACGGCACACCTACACCCTGGCATACAGAATAATTTCTTTTTTTTTTTTTCAAATAAAAATATGTTTCCATGGAAGGAAGTTTGGAAGGACATAGAGCAAAATGTTAACTGTGGTTCTCACTAGGTGGCAGACTCCTTTTTGCTTATCGGCATTTTGTAAAATGTCTAAAATAATTATGTTACTTATATGTCAAGGACTCCTGTAACTTTAAGACAAAGTAACTGAGTAACTGAGTTCTTTGAGAACACAGGAATGCATATGAGAGCAGATGTATGCATTCATGGAAATACTGATTCATGCAGATCATTTTGTCATTCAACAATATCTTATAATCGTTCTTGTCCTATTTATACACACAATAACAAGAGTGCTTTCTCATCAACTCTTTTTGTGTTTTTATATGGGCTTTTAAAAAAGAACTGAATATCAAATATTAATGATTTCACATTAAAAGCAAATACATTTTCTGGTGTACAGTCGAAAGTCAGGTGGTCAGAAGGTATATCAGAAAGAGGATATCATCTATCTATTATTAAATATTATTATTATCTATCTATTATTAAATATTCTTAAGCATGGTAATCTATAAAGATACAGACACGATGGAGAGCTTAGCCTTCATTTTATTAGGAAAAATACAGGTAGATTGGTGGCTGTTATGAAGTAATAAGGATCAATAAAATGGCTAAATAAGTAAAAAGCTAAGCATTCTACTGGCTCCACAGTAGACTCTCGCTCACTCAGGGTAGCAGAGACTAGTAGGTCCAGATGGTAGCTGAGCACAGCAGACCGGGCCCAGTTGTTTCATCTCTTCTCCTGCCCTAAATCCCATGAAATTCTCTCTCTTGCTCTCTCTCTCTCTCACACACACACACACACACACAAACACACACACGCATGCGCACACACACACACTTGACATGGTACATGTTCAACTGAATGAAGGTAAAACAAAATCCATCCATACTACCCTAGCTTAGTTCTCCTGTGGATGAGACAGTGGGCACAGAAAAGTATGTCACAACAGAGCAGAAGAGGAGTAAGTAAACTTGTAACTCTAGCCTCGTTGGCACAGTACTCTAGCAAAACGAGCTAAAGAACATATGTTCAAGTATGGAACCACCAAGAGATCATTAACATATGAACAGACACTCATAATCAGAGGAGCGAGTGCATTTTAAAAGTTGTGATTCCTATTATGTTGACATTCTACAAAAGTTTCACATGAATGTCCTTTTAAGGACAAAAAATGTCTAGACTTGGAGTTAAAGGCAAGGTGACATTAAATCTTCATTTCTTCAATCCTTGTTTTTCCAAAATCTGTTATTTAGAAAACCAAAACAAAACAATGTACTTATTATGACATGTCCTAAAAATTAAGAGGGGAAAAAATTCTCTAAATTTTTAGTCAATAAAATTTATGCACACAAAGTAGACAGTATGACTCATACATAAATATTTAAGAGCCAAAGAGAACTTTGTGAACTAGGTCCAATGATACCGTAAGTATACTGTCTGGAATAATCTGCACTTGGCTCCAGTTTGCTAACTGCATTCAGAGAGCTTGCAAATGTGATGAGGACAAGCTAGACCTACTAAAGCTGCCATGTGCTCTATGTCATTTCCAGTATGATTGAGCCGACGCTCATGGAAAGCCCATCACACGTCACGTACAGTATTACAAAGGTGAAAACCAGAAACCCTCCTCTTTCCCTCTTTCCTTCCAGCTAGCACTTGGTTGACTTATGCATTACTTAGACCCTCTCTCAAATAAGAATTAGTTTGCACTCATTCTCTGACCTTGATTGTGAGCTCTGGAAGATGGGTGCTGTCTTAGTTCTTTTCCCAGCAGGCGTAGCACTTTGCACTCAGAAGGCACACTGTGGCCTGCAATTCCAAGAGTGTTTCTCTGACCTGACTATTTTTATGGGCTAAAAGGCAATCTCTGAGGAAAACATTAACTGTAGTACTCACTGGAATCCGATTTCTGGATCTAAAAGTTGCAACTCTCCTGAGATCGTCATCTGAGGCACGATATGGAACCACCAAGAGAGCAGGGTAAGTGTCACAGAGTTCATAGCACTTATTGATAAAACTTATTCTCCAGTGGTGATTGGGCAAGCCCTGTAGGAAAAAAGGAAGTCTAAGTCAGTACTCCATGACTTTGTACCTGGATTTGGCCTTGGGTCTCCTTTCTTCTTTCTAGCAGAATCTGCACATGCTTCTTTGACCACAGGGTAGTGACCGTCTACCGATTTATACTAAAGGGAGCCAAATCCATAATCCAGACAACATAAGAACACAAGACAAAACACTGGTGGTTCCCACAATTCTAGAATATCATTGATGAATACAGATTCTCTTGAATTTGAGATCTTCCTTTATTTCATGTCAAGCTATCTCTTACTACTTGTACAATAAAGATAAACCCAAGTTCATCCCCCACCTGTATACCCCACCCCCACCCCAAAGAAAAGTGCATCATGTAATTTCAACCTGTGTCTAACTGAGGATAGAAAAGAGATTGGGCAACTCCCTCTCCCTGCTCAAAACAGAGTGAATGCTTCAGTCTGCTCCAAAGTAGAAAGAAGCTAAGTTTATGAAGAAAGTCACAGAGGGGAAATAGAGGAAAACCCCTCTGGGGAGGCTCATTTCGCCACCTCCTAAAAGTTTTTTCAATCAAGTGGTTTGGGATTGGTGATTGCCCTATAGGGCTGTGTGAGAAATACAGTCATCTGCATTCTAAGCACACTGCTAAGGCGACAGGGAGACAAGGCGTACACCTCCCGTCCTGTCATTCACCCACAAAACCGTATCTAGTATGGACAAGATCCAGAGGTGGTGGAATATTCTCTCCCCATACTCACAAATACACAAATACACAAACAAAGGTGAGCTATGTGGGTGCTTGCTTTGGGGACAGACATTGTACCTTTTCCTTAGGTCTGGTCCTATAGACCACGGACCAAACAGGTGAGTCTGATGCTGAGTCCAATTAGAGAGTTATAAGTCCCATGAGAAAGTTATAGGAAGAAAAGATGAAATATAATGGCAGTCTAAAACAAGATACCTTTCAACAGTTCATACATGCATGCAATCTTAAACAGGAACTGTCTTGTATCAAGCTAGGAACACTGATCTAAAAAAAATAAGTCTTAATATGTCAGTAACACTCCAAAACTAAGATACAGATATTTAAATACATGATGCTACAGAGGTCTCCAAAACATGCAAAATGTTTTAATGGTCTTTCTTCTGCCTCAATAACTGACCCAGAACAGAGGTCATTAAAAAACGAGAGGTATAGATAGCCTTCGGAAACTCAACGCTCTAAAGCTGACTTCCGGAAGCATAGGACATACTACCTCATACATGGGATTCAAACTCCTGCACCCACATTCCTGAGCATCGAATCTGCTTACAAATATGCACACCACTGGTCAAGACTAAAAAAAAAAAAAAAAAAAAAAAAAAAGAGAGAGAGAGAGAGAGAGAAGAGAAAATCAACACAGGTCCTTGGTAGTGGAGGTGGTGGCCAGAAGGTTCTTCTCAAGTCTAGGGTTCTAAGATTTTACTTTACCTTCACTGCCTTTTCATATAAGGCAATCAGGCTTGATCTGATTCTCAAAGCTCACCCGACAAAAGTTCCCAATTATTTTAAGAGCTGTGTAGGATGAGAACTATGAAAAACTCCATCACATAACTCCAAGCTAGCCTACAGATTTGGTTAAATCAGAGGTCAAATTGTGGCTTTTGGACATAAAACACACAGGTTCTTCTTCACAAAAGTGCCACAAGAGACTTTTGTCCCTGAATAGCAGCACTGTACCACCGTGTTTCTTACAGCACAACAACCATGCACGTGGGTGAGGTTTACAGAAGAGAGCAGCAAAAGCAATTTGAATATCCATCCATCAAAGCTTTCTTGGAAAAGACATCATTACAGGGAAACCATTCTAATTCATTTCAATCTGCAAATCAGAATAAATATAATTTGAATCTAGCTGTCAGTGATAGTCAAGCTCCCAGGTACGTAAATATATAGTGACACGAATTCCTAAAGAGTAAGGTATAGAAGTTTGACTCCTCTAAATTCCAAATATTTGATTCATTTCATATGTCTGCGATTTGCTACATGACTTACCTGCCTTCTGTATTCTTCGACTGGGTTATAAACCATCCACCCATCCACGTTAAACTTTTCTTCATTTAGAAATGCAAATATGGGCTAGAAAAGGCAAAAGGAAAAAGAAAAGAATTTCAAGTTCCACGTGACGGAATTGATAGTCTCCTAATTCCATGTCCTCTGGGTTTGCCTACCATGAAATCACAACCCAAAGCGAGACTTTCAAAAAAAGGAGTAAGAGTGGGAAATGAAGACCAGATTTAATGCTACCTTCTAGCTTGAGTAAGCATTACTTCTGAGACCTCAATTTTCTATGGCTACAAACATCTCTTTTCATTTGTTCTTTTTAAAAAATGATGTTCCACAAACATCAGATTTCTAGACCAAAACATACCTATCTATTTTGAACAGCATTAGCAATTGATCAGGTAAAAGCCACTTAAAAAAAAAAAAAGAAATTCAGGAATAATCACTAAACAGATGACTGTCTCACAAGGGAACAATACCATGTTTATATCTATTTTAAAAGGGAAAGGACATTAGGAAAATTCTTAATTAACTGTTCTCAGTGAGTTCTGAATCGATGCCCTGACCTCCACGCAATGATAGGACGTGGCCCTCTTTGTGTCCCTGTGCTCACTCTGGAGGCGATATTGACGAATTTTACAGCTTCAAATGCCATCTGTATTCCAGTGACTCCTAAGTATTTCTGGCTCTCCAGCCCTGACTTGGATCTGCACACCTGGCTGTCCAAGGGACCGCTCCACAACTCCAGCCTGCCTCCAGAGGCATCTGGAAGACTCAGAAGTTAACACGTCCAAAGCCAAACCCATCCTGCTCCTCTCACAGCCTCCCCACTTCGGTCGATGGCAACCCCATCCTTCTAGTTGAGCCCAATACCTCGGTGCCATCCTCATCAGCTCACTGCCACCGCCCTGCTCTAAGCCTCAACCATCTCTGCTTGCATCACTATAACCTCCTAACTGGTCCCCTACTTTGCCTCTTAACCTCTAAAGTCAGAGTAACAGTGTCACAACCTAAGTCAGCCCGAGTCATTCCTCTGCCCCAATCTTCCTGTGCTTTCCATCTCACTTGGAGTCAAGGCAGAAGTCCGCCCAGTGGCCTACACACAGCTGTCCGCCATCTGGCCACAGTCCCTACCAGGCCTCTGCTCTCCCATCGCCCCCTCCGCTCCAGCCCCGCCGACCTCCAGTTTCGCTGTTCCCCCAAAGCACCCAGCACATGCCAACGTCAGGGCCTTTCCACCTGCCGTCCCGCTGCCTGGAATCCTTTTCCCCCATGGCTTTCCCTTTTATTTCTTTCACATCTCTGCCCAAATGTAACCTTAGTCAGTGAGACTTATTCTGACACCCTACAGAGAGACTCCATGCTACCCCTCCCAGAACAGCACCCCTCTTCTCCTTCCCATCTTATTCCCCTGTTACCTACGACCATCTGACACACTGCACGTTTCCTTGTTTGTTTACTGTTGGACTCCCACTGTTCCCTGCCCTAGACCATGGGCTCCATAAAGAGAGACACCTGCTTGGGTCACATCCTGTATCCTCCGTAACCGAATGGTATCTGGTCCACAGTAGGCAGCATACATACTCGTTGGCCCAGAGAAAATGCCCAGTCTATACAGCCCCTGTACAACCACGTTCTCGCGAAGCACCGGGTTTGGGCACTTTTTCCTCTCGGTTATCTTCCCCGCCACCCACTCTCCTCTGCTGTCGTCCTGCAACTGTGCACGCCAGCCTCCCCTCCCCTACACTACACGGCATTTCTGGAAAAGCCTTGCTCGGCAGCAACAGCTTTATGTATTCAAAAAGCCAGAGGTTTAAGGTAAAAACTGACTAGGAGACTGCTCTCCGGACTGTCTTCTTGAACTCTCTGAAGCACGGGGCCCCCCCCAGCAGGTCTCAGGGCAGGCAGTGGTAGGCCCAAGCGCTGTGTAGTCTACGGCGGGCAGGACACCAACCACATGATACTGAGCTAGCTAAGCAATCCGCCGAGGCTTCACACGGACACGGAACCCCCGGCAGTCCTTAATTATTCCTACCACTGCGGGATATGAATGATTCCTGTTACTTGAAGTTTAACGCAAAGGCGGAGGGACTTTTGATGGAAACAATCTGTAGCACGCATCAACGTGCTCTGCTGGCGACCTCTGGCACTGGAGAGCGTATGATCAGCTCCGCCCGCCACTGCGCTGCTCACATACGTGTAGACGGCGGTGGTCTGAGACACAGGGCTCCTACCCCCTTTACAAGACCCATATGCTGCTTTCTTGAAATGAGTTCCTGACTTCCACGTTGTTGTTTTTTTTTTTTTTTTTGGTTTATTTTGTTTGTTTGTTTTTAGTTATTTGCCGTTTTCCCATGCAGCTCAAGTGAATATGGCAGCCTTTTAAAAACAGAATAAAATGACTAACTTGAAGGCCAGATAAAGCTTTCTCTCCAGAAAAATCGTCATGTGTGTTAATAATGCCATCAGGACCCTTTGGCTTGCCAGCAGCATTTTCAATGTAACTGTTTCTCAGTTACAAATAATAAAGCAACTCCTTTCTTGCTTCACATATTCTCTTGTATCTTATATTAAAATTACTGAGGTATATAAGTTCATAAAATCATTATCAGAAGATGAAAGTTATGTAGCCCAAACCAAAATTATCTCTATAATTTCTTTTTTTTTTACGATTTTTTTATTTATTTGACAGACAGAGATCACAAGCAGGGAGAGAGGCAGGCAGAGAGAGACGGGGAAGCAGGCTCCCTGCCGAGCAGACAGCCCAATGCGGAGCTCGATTCTAGGACCCTGAGATCATGACCTGAGCTGAAGGCAGAGGCTTAACCCACTGAGCCACCCAGGCGCCCCTATAATTTCTTTAATAGGTTTGCTTTTAGGCAACTCTGAATACAAGTAATATAAAAAATTGTCATTAATAGGAGAGTGGGTCCAGTGTCCTTGTGGTAGCAACATCTCAGGCGGCCTAAATGACATCCAGATATACAGGATGAGTCAATGAACTGGCATCCTTTACCTCTGAAACATGCCTCTGAGAACTCTGTGATGGAAACAACTCCCAGGTTAAGAGCTAAGAGCCGGACCTGGAGCTCAGATATTTCAGGAAAATTTATGAATCAACCAACAGCCAGATAGTCCTGGTCATGAAATAACACAGGAGCATATCAAATACTGAATTGGAGCTTAAGGTCGAAAAGACCAGGTGTCTAAACCAATATTTTAACCATCCAAATAAATTAGCTTACAATTACAAGAAAATATATATATATATACATTTTAATATTTTGTCTATTTGAGAGAAAGGGAGAGGGAGAGAACAAGCAGGGCAGGGGAGAGGAAGAGAGAGTCTTAGCCAGACTCTGCACTTAGCACAGAGCCCAACACAGGGCTCAATCTCACAACCCTGAATTCATGACCTAAGCTGAAACCAAGAGTTGGATACTTAACTGATTGCACCACCCAGGTGCCCCAAGGAAAAAATATTTTAAAAAAACTATTACTTGTTAGTTTTTAAAGAAAAACACAATTCAAACATGAAGTTGTTGGTATCTGGCTCCCCTGAGGCAAGCTTTCCAAAAGAACCAATGCGGATGTTTTCTAAAGTTGGATGTACCCAGACTGATTTCCCAGGTTATTTTCATTTTTACCTATTTTTTTTTTTCCTCTTAAAGATTCAGGTAAGAGAATGAAGCAAGAGTTTTAAAACAAGCTCTCAACAGGATAACATAAATGTGGATTATTACCAAAACTACTTACTAAGTATTAAAGCAAAGCAACAAAACCCTTCACCTGTACCTCATTATTACAGAGTACAAAATTCCCCACAAGTGGTGACTTGTGACAAGTCTTAAGCTCCTGTCCGAACACTGTTAAAACCTAAGGTTAATGGGTTACATGCCTTGAGATTTTTAGCTGTCATTGATTTTCTCTTCTTTAAGGCTTTGAGTCTTTTCGGACTTTAGCAGAGGGCTGCCATTTCCAGGGATTCCTAACTCTATCCCTGGATCGCCTGAGAGCCTCTCTTAGGGAACCAGAAGTGCCATGAAGAAAACTTTCCTTTCTGAGGATGGAGCAGGGAGCCGGGCGCGTAAGCCGGGTTACAGTGAATCCATCCTGGCAGTGACATAACTTCAGGGCCTGGGGACCCTGCAGCAGGAGTGCAACTGTGTGTGCGTGGGCAGGGGTGGGGGGGGGACAGCTCCGCCTCTGGGCCCAGAACAGTTCTGCCCCATGGGGGCTTCGGGAGGCCCTCCACGGGGCTGGCCACACCCTACCTCAGAGTCAGGCTGGGGCAACAGGGGCGGGTGCCCAGGGGTGCCTGGGCCCCACCTTGCCCTCCCTCCCCACGGAGCCAGAATTTCCAGGGGTGGGGGGAGGTGGGGGTGGTCGCCCCTGTTCAGTGCCCTGATCCTGAAGAGCCACGTGCCATACAGGATACAGGACCACACTCAGGATTACAGCCCAAGGCTTCTATGTGCACAGGCTAGCTGGGGGGCTGCTCCACTATTTTTTTTTTTTAAGAAAGTAATTTTGAAATACTTAGAGATTCACAAGAAGTTACAAAAATGTACATGGAAGTCCCATGTCCCCTTCACTCAGCCTGAGCCATCAGGAACACCTTGCACAGCTAGAGCACTGTATCCAAACCATGAAAGGACACTTGCGTGCCTACCCTGGCTTCAAGTGAGCAGGCCTGCCTTCACTTGGCTCTAGACTAGTATTTGGGCAATTCACCAATTCAGATTCCTACTAGTTAAGAGATACCATGCATGGAGACTTAAGGAAAAAAAAAAAAGCAATCATGTGCATTTTTTCCAGGATTAAAAATAGCACAATGTAACATTTGAAAAATGTTAAAGGACAAAGTTGAGATGAAAATCTCTGATTTCACACTAGGGATAAAAACAGCTCTGACAAAGAGAATGTAACTTGTCATTTAAATTTTCATACATTTATCACTGTTGTTGTCTTGTGGGGTGGGGGATAAAACCTGAAGGACAACAGGTTTTAGATTTCATTTAATTAGCCATTATTTAAAACAGCCCCTATGTGAAGATGCACAAACTCACTTAAAACACCTAGATTGGATTTACTGCTATTTAATAGGCTCTATAAATACTGAGCAACTTGCTTAGTTTTCTTCTTCAAGGTGGGAGAGCTGTCTGTCCGTGAATTAGAGTTTCTAGATCTCATGAAGCCCCTCTCAGACAGCCTCTTCCCCCAAAGACTTGGCAGGTTGTGTCTCAGAACTGGAGGTTGGAGAGTCAGATGTGTAAAAATTAAATACCATTCAAAAGGGAGGCGGTTACAGAAGAAAACTATTTTCATAGTACCCAAGGGAATGAACTGATAAGCTATGCAGATTTAACAGTGCTTTCAAATGATGCTGCCACCAGGCATGGACACAAGTTTGAGGAAAAGCAGACCCTTTTTAGGAAACAAGCAAACTCTCTGAACACCCAGCACTAAACATCTAGGGGGCTGTTCACTCACTCCTTTCCTGATGGAATTCTGCAGTGTCTGAACAGGAACTTAAGTGGCCATTTTTAAAATTTCGTTTCTGAAATTGAAGACACCTGCCTTTTTAAAAGATTCCATCTACCATTTCAGGGTGTCGCAATGTAAAATCACCTCATTTTCATCTTTCGGGTTACACTTAAGAAACAAGACCTCTTTGTATAAGGAAAAAGAATGCTTTCATTAAAGTTGGCGCGGGGCGGGGGGGAGCCCAAAATTTTGAGATAGAACTATAGGAGGTAGTGAAACTTGGAAATTTTTCAGTTCAAAGTAACATCTTTCATGCAACTGCATCAAAAGTAATTTCATCCAAAAGTGTGACAAAAGCCTCCTAGGTCAAAAGCGGCTAACACATAAATGACCATTTACATCTCCGTTGGCTTCAATAATTCTCCTAGTCCTCTACCCGATAGTGCTAACAGCAGTCATTCTGCTCGTCTTCCAGGATTCACCTCCTCCAGGAAGCTGTCCTTGACACCAAGCCCCTTACTTCCCCCCTCCCCTGATATCCCGCGCACAGGCGTCTGCAGTCCGTGTGTCTGTCTGTCCTCCCGACAAGCGGGCATGAGCCCAGCTCCCCGCACCTAGCCATAGGCCGGCAGGCATTGTGTAAGCGCCTGCAGAGCAAACACAGAGAGGAAAGGATGGAACGGAGGATGAGGAGGAGGAGGGCGGAGGAGGGGCCTGACCTAGCAGACCTTCCATTTTCTAAAGCCTCAGTGGTTAAAAGAACGTTACTGGTACCTGAAGGGTGACTGATGCAAGAAAAGAAATGTTCCAAAATCAAACACAAAGAAGTGTGTGTGATAAAGGTGGTATCGTACACGGGAGCCCTGAATAAATTCCAAATCAGTGAAATATTTACATTTTAAAAAAGAAACTGAAGTTTTAAAGGAATATCCTAGGGAGAATTATTCTACAACTCTGAGCAGGGAAGACATCCCTACCAGTGATGTAAAACCCAGAAGCTATGAAAGGAAACTCCGCAGACAAGAGTTCAACCTAGCAGGCCCGGCTGCTCTCCTGAAACAGGTCCGCTCGTGAGGTTGGCCCTCGGCTGGCCCCTGGGAAGCTGGGTTCTCGGGAGAGTTCCCATAGCTCCTTAACTGATAAGAAGGGTTTATGGTGCCTCAACTGTATAAAAGTGTTTTATTTTATCTTATTTATTTATTTGAGAGAGAGAGAGAGACTGAGAGCATGAGAGGGGAGAAGGTCAGAGGGAGAAGCGGACTCCCCTTGGAACTGGGAGCCTGATGCGGGACTTGATCCCGGGACTCCAGGATCATGACCTGAGCTGAAGGCAGTCGCCTAACCAACTGAGCCACCCCGGCTCCCTGTATAAGCATGTTTTATGCTTAATCTCTGCTTTCCTCCTGAGATGCAGTGATTCGGGTACCTGCTAGGCAGATGGCGCTGCACTTTCCTGGTTGGTGACACTTCCCATGTGTTGTCTCAAGTTGTTGCTGTAGGAATAAGTGTCTCCCGTGTGACTCTACTGGGAGAAAACTCTGGAAGTTTGTGCCTGGTTTCCCCCCAGACTTTACCCATGTGCCTTTTCCCTTTGCTGCTTTTCCTCTATACCTTTTTGCTATAATAAATCACACTCGTGAGCATGACTGTATGTTAAATCTTCTGAATTGTCTGAATGAATCATTGAACTTGGGGTGGTCTTAGGGACCCCCATCGGAAAAAAAATGATAAATACAAAGATTTTTTAAAATTCCTATAGCAAAAGCCACCATAGTCAGAAGACATATGGGGAAAATATTTGCAACTCGTAATATGAGTATGGCCATTACATAAAGAACTCCTACAATTAACAAGCAAAAGACCAAAATCCCAAAGGAAATATAGGCAGAAGCTACAGACAATCAATAGAAATACGAATAGCTCAAACCAAAAAGTATTTAATTCTGGGGCACCTGGGTGGCTCAGTGGGTTAAACCTCTGCCTTCAGCTCAGGTCGTGATCTCAGGGTTCTGGGATCGAGCCCCGCATCGGGCTCTTTGCTCAGCGGGGAGCCTGCTTCCCCCCTCTCTCTGCCTGCCTCTCTGCCTATTTGTGATCTCTCTAGAAAAAAAAAGAATATTTAATTCTAGTCAAATAGGATAAATACAAAATAAAACTATGAATCCACATTTTCACCTATTAGATTAGTGAAGATAAAAAAATCTGGAAGTAACCTGGATTGGTGCAGTGGGCAGAACGGTCCCCCAGAGATGGTAGTCCTACTCCCCGTGACCCATGTTACATCACCGTGCGTGGCAAAGAGGAATTACACTGCCAATGGAATTAAGATTTCTAATCTCCTGACTCATTTAAGAAAGGAAGAATACCCCGGACATCGCAAGAGTGCCAATGTCATCGTAAGGGTCCTGAGATGTGGAGGGAGGCCAAAGAGTGGGAATCAGAGAAGGAGAGGGACGACGGAATAAAGTTAGCAATTCGAAGGACTCCACCACTGCTTCGGCTCTGACGGAGGAAGAGGCTGTGAGCGAAGGAACGTGGATGCCTCGAGAAGCTGGAAAACACAAGGAATGGACTCTCCCCTAGATCCCCAGAAGACACACAGCACCACACCCCTTGACTTTAGCCCAGTGAGACCCATTTTGGACTTCTGACCTCCAGAACTGTAACATGACAGACTCGTGTTTTTCTAAGCCTCCAAGTTTGTGATCACGTGTCCTCGCAGCCACAGGAAACGAACGGAGTTGGAGGGGAACAGGCGCTCTTGACGCACTGCATGTGGGGGGCGAAGCCAGTACATCTTCTTTTCCTGACAGTGGTAACAGCAGCCACTCTGCTTCGAAGGACTTATCCTACGACATACACGAGCACGTACAAAATGATGTATGTGCAAGGTTACCCACCACAGTTTACGTAGCGGCAGACGCCCGGAGATGACCTCGGTATCCATCCATAAAGGTCATAAAGAGGGCGAAGCGGCCCACTCATCCGGCAGTAGCTTTTGGTAAATGTAAAAGCAAGGTATGGAAGAACACACAGCTTACTCCCGCCAGGGTCAGAGGGGGACAATACGACTAACAAGTTACATGACCAGGCTTAAAGTACCACTGGGTGGACAGTAACAGATGGGCAACACGGGTCATCTGTGAGGAGGGGAACGGGACGTGTGAAGGATGCTGGGAGCGGGCTACTCTCACAAAACACCTGCCTTAGTGGAGCCAGGATGACAAGTTACCACAGACGGGCTGGCTTAAAACAATGAACATTTACTTCTCACAGTTCTGGAGGCTGCAAAAGTCTAAGGTCCAGGAGTCATCATGTCTGGGTGCTGGTGAGACCCACTTCCTGGTTTACAGAGGGTGGCCTTCGTGCTGTACGTGATATGCTGGAGAGCACAAGCTCTCGCCCCTTCCTTTACCTGTCAGGTCAGTGATCCCATCCTGGGATCACTCATCTAAGCCTAATCACCTCTCCAAAGCCCCACCTCCAAATACCATCACACTGGGGGGCTTGGGCTTCGGCACGGGATTCTGGGAGGACAGAAACATTGAGTCCGTAACACTACCTTCTAGAGGTCCCAAGTTTTCAATTATGGACACGTATTAGCTATTTTTAAAATTATAAAGTAGCGCTTGTTGAATAAAAGCCCTTTCTAAACAGAATATTCTTACTGATGACTTGGTTGCTGCTGGTTCTTAATTCAATCACTCTACTGACCTTAGTATATTATCAACAAACATTTACTGAGGACCCACCTCAGTACAAGGTATTAAGTAGAGAAAAAGATGAGTAAGACACAGGCACTGTCTTTCACAGGTCAGAAATTCTCCAAAGGACAGTGACCAGGGCACAACTACTGGTCACGAAAAGTGGAGAGCACAGATAAAGCATTTGGGGCTCCAGAGAGAATGCCTAGCTTACTTCTAGAGAGATGGGCCTGGAAGGGTAAGATGACCTTGGACATGATAATAACAATGATGACAAAAAGGCGTAAGTGGTAGCTAAACTCAGCGAATACGAGGCCAGAGTGCAGGAGGGGGTCGGAAAAAGTGGGGACAATTGAGAGGTGAGGCCACAAAAGTAAACGCATTTACACGAACAGAGAGGGAGGAACTGCCAATGTCTCGGGAGGTGGGGGAATGAGAGCCGAGTCCCAGGGAGAGGACATGCAAGGGGGGTCTGGGTAGGAGACAGACAGAAAGCAGGAAAACCAGCCCAAGTACTATTCTACCACTTGAGAAAAAAAGAGACAAAAACCCTGGGTTCAGTAAACATTCAGGAAAAGGGAAATCTTCCAGTGGTGGCCTTGATTTTGGAGGAAGAGAAGATACCATGAGAAAATGGGAGCACAGAGAGCAGGTTTAAGGGAAAGAGGAGAGATCATATTAAAGGAACCTTCTGGTATCAGCTGAAGTTCTAGATTGTTAAAGGGAAACAGAAGCTTTGGATCTGGCAGGTCAGACGGGCAATGCCGGAAGACAGGAGAGGGAGAGCGACTGATGAGGAGATGGTACAGAGCAAGAAGGAGGGGGTAGAACCGACTTCTTGAGGACCCACACTTGGACAGCAGAAGGAAGCAGTGGAACCTGCAAGGAAGCTAGAGAGGTAGAGGGCCGGGCGCTTCCCGTCTCAGAAACGACCGGGAGAGGCATCTGGTATAGATGCCCTGAGCCTTCTGCTGGAAGCATCTTTAAATGCTGGATAAAACAGGAACCTTTTTAAAAATGCTCTACTGAGCTAGCCAGCGAGGAACAAATACTCAGAAGCTAAATACTAACCACAAACAGGGGGGAAAAGTGCTGGCCTTTACCTCAGAGCGCTCACAGAATAGATTCTTCACAGCCTCTTGGAGTACAGGAGCTGGAGGACACGAAGGCCCAGGGCCACCCAAGATGCCAAGACGGGCATCAGCCTGCAAACCGCCTTCAGCAGAGGCTGGCCTCCTCCCAAGCGTGCACAAGCTCGTGTGAAGGACAAGCAGGAAGTAAGCACCTGGGCCTCCGAGGAAATCACCTGTCCAGATCAGGGGTGTTGATCGAGGGAGGAAAAAAAAAGTCTCCATTGCTGTCCCCCACTGGCAATCTGTAGCCACAAAGCCGCTCTGCAGAAAACTTGGATGGTCAAGAGCACATCAAACAGGGAATCTAGTTTGTAACTGCCCCACGCCGGCAGTGCCCTAAGATGCCCGGCGGAAGGAAACGTCAAACCACCTCCGGTCCTGGCCTCTGAGTATTCCCGCAAAGGTCCGAGGAATAGGAGTTCAGAAGCAAGAAGCACAAGACATTTCGGGAAATGAGGCACTGCGAGCCAGCAGGTAAGAACTCGGCAGAGCAGGCCCGGCCGAAGAGCGCCACAGCGGATAAAGTCAAGGCCACAAGATGACACCCCGGGAGCCGGAGGGCACTCCGGGTATCAGACCACCTCCCACTTCACGTGTTTTACAAACATCCTCTTGTGGCTCCTCAGTAGTTCAAAAAACCTTTGAAAGGAGAGGTGGCTTGCGTACTTGCAGGGTCTTGAGTCCCATTCAAAAGAACAGCTCCCCTGGCGTGGGAGGGTGAGAAGCAGAAGAGCTCTGTAGGGAACGGCTGCCGAGCCGTGCGGGCAGGCAGAGCACGCTGGGCTTCTGACCACGGAGGGCCCCGTGGGGCCCGTCCTGTGGGCAGCACAGTGCCAGGAGAAGGGAGGGACTGAAAGAGACTGAAAGAGACCAAGAGAGACCAAAGAGAGACCGAATGAGACCAAGGAGCAGGGCCTGGAGGGGGCAGGAAGCACGGGGAGACCCTCAGTCGGCCACTTACTGCTTATCCAAGAAAAAGAGTCCTAGGCAAAGCCGCATCTAGGCTGAAAAGCAGGTAGGTGTGGTGTGTGTGTGTGTGTGTGTGTGTGTACATGCAAGGTACTGCTTCTCATTTCAGCTGCCTTCTGAAAATGAGCTGTTTGCTTTTATCTATTCCGTGGCCACCCTAGAAAGTCCACTATATTTCAGGCTGAGATTTTTAAAATCTCAAAGCAATTTAAAAAAATGTCCCCAGTTTTGGACTGAAAACGGAAGGGCCGGGGAAGAGCACCCTTGCTTTAATTGCCTATTCACAGGATCCTCTACTCTCATTTGGGCAATTGAAGAGATGTGCGCCCCCATCACCCGCTTCGGTAATTTTCATGCAATCATTTTTACAAGCAGGTATACTTGGACTGGAGCCAGAGTGGACACAAGGTGGAAATGACACAGTGCTTAAGTGGTGGGGGCAAGTTTTGATGGGGTTCACCAAAGTTAGGCAAAAAGAAGTGAGCGGCTAAGATTTTGAGAAGCGAAGGCAGCAATCTCAAATGCCGGCACGCGCAGCGGGACCCTCTCCTGGAAGGCACGGCGGCCGTCTCGAGCACCTGGCCCCCCCGCGCTGCCCGCCGCAGTTAGCGCCACGCCATCCACCTGCGGAGGGCTGCTGGTCTCCGCAGAAAAGCCTCCGACGCCCAGCTGTTTCTCGCTCTCAAAAGCACAGCCAGTAGTCTGCTCTCCTGTGCCTATTCCTACCACCCACCCAAAGGTCAAGTTTACCAAAGCAAACAAAACACCAAAAACCTTTGCAACCACACGAGTGCTAATGAGCTCACAGTGTAACAAGAGGCAGAAAACACTGTGATGCCCAAGAGCTTAATCCAGAATGGCACAGGAAAGTACAGAGCGCGAGGACATACACACCCAAATGCGCCGCACTACCCTGGAAGCGGGAGGCCTGCCCGGCGTCCAAAGGTGGACCGAAGAAACAATGGGAGGCCTTTTCTAAAGACGATCACTGCTGCCCCTATGTCACATTTCTACTTAAGATGCTTTCTGCACTTAACACACTGAAATTTAAGACTTCCAACCAATCCTTTATCCAAGTACAACCAATGGTTTCTTAATAAGGATAGAAACCTTATCCACATGGCATCCTTCTTTTACGGGCCTTAAAGTGTCTCACATATTATCACAATTATTTTATTAATATTCTGGGGGGAAAAGTGTGTTGGGGCAATCATCCTTCTTCTCATACACTTAACTGTATGCCAGACACTTGTACACAGTTTATGTTTAATCCTCACAAAAACTCTATGGGGTGGAGATGATTATCCCCCATTACAGATGAGAACACTGAAGCACGTAAATATTACACGGCTTCCCAAGTTGTCAAGCAGGTAAGTGACTGAGCCAGATTCAGACACGGGCCGCTGGACCGCCCAGCATGTGCCGTGAGCACGCACCTTGCTGCTAAACTCTGTAAACAAGTCCTCTTCCTGGCTCTCGCCCATCCGCGGCTGCCCTGAGTGTGGAACCGCGCCCCAGGCTCCATTCCTTCCAGCTCTCCACTTCCCTATGTGAGGCTCCCCACTCCATGATTTTTCAAATTTTATTTTTTCCAGTGTTCCAAAATTCCTTGTTTATGCACCACACCCAGTGCTCCATGCAATCCGTGCCCTCCTTAATACCCACCACCAGGCTCACCCCTTCCCACACGGCCCCCCTCCAAAACCCTCAGTTGTGAGTTGGGGGAAATCGGAGGGGGACACAAACCATGAGAGACTGTGGACTCTGAGACACTCCATGGTTTTTGTCAAAACTCAAGCCCTTCATTTCAACAAAATTCAAGAAAGTCCATGCAAATGCTTACAATTAAAAAAAAATCACTAAGATAATATGCAGCTGATATAACATTTTCAATAATATTAACCAAGTGACGTTTTTGAAGACAGTTGTCAAGACAGATGAAAGTGCCTTTACTAACCTAAATTTACTCAAGCCCATTTATTTATTTATTTATTTATCAGAGAGAGAGGGAGAGAGAGCAAGCATAGGCAGACAGAATGGCAGGCAGAGGCAGAGGGAGAAGCAGGCTCCCTGCTGAGCAAGGAGCCCGATGCGGGACTCGATCCTGGGATGCCAGGATCATAACCTGAGCTGAAAGCAGCCGCTCAACCCACTGAGCCACCCAGGTGCCCCTACTCAAGCCCATTTTATTCTATGTATTTGAGCATTACGTAAAAGGTTGTTTTTCAAACTTTCTAGATTAACATAAAGCCATACACTTTGTACCACGACCACCTCCCTGCACACACACACACACACACACACACACACACACACCACACCTCTGAAACAATGTCTGACAAAACCACATGTGCCCATGGTACGTATTGTGCTCTTAGTACTTCTTCTTCTAGGCCATTTAAAAATGCTGGTTGCAACCTAGTAAATGGATTTCATGATTCATTAATATGTTGGGATTAACAGTTAAACACTCATCTGAAATTTATATTCTCTCTGGTTATCCCAACTGGGTGGGAAATGAGCAAACAATAAAGGAAATCAATGAAAGAACTACTCTGGCATTGAATGAGCTGCCCCAACAACTAATTACTCTCTTTGGTAGCTCTGTTAGGCTCTAATCAGATCTATACAGTTTTCGTTCTCGCCTTTGAAAAATTACGTCAGAACCATTGACACATTTCTTTTTTTTCAAGACTTATTTATTTTTTGAGGCAGGGGTCAGGGCAGAGGGGAAAAAAGAGAGAGCACCTCAAGCAAACTCCCTGATGAGTGCAGAGACCGATCCGGGGTTCAATCCCAGGACCCCAACATCAGGATCTGAGCCAAAACCAAGAGTCAGACCCTTAAGCCACTATGGGTCACCCAGGCACCCCAACATTGTCACATTTCTTATGAAAAGGTATCATTTACCTAGAAGTAGTGTTGAGTCACAAGGTAGTTTGTGAACTTGGTACAATTTCTAGTGTTCATAAGACAAGATAGAAATAAAGCAAGCAAAAACACTTGGGCTGAAGTAGAAAATGTTATGGGAACAACGTCCAAGTCTGACTGGACCGACAGAATACGGAAACCAGCAAATTAATAGGCTAGGGTTGACTATGTGTGGCTAACCTGCTCAAGTTCAACTCACAGTTTAAGTCCCGACTTGAACACACTGATCGGTGAAAATGCTAATGGGTAAGGAGGCCAGACAGAGCCAAAGGGAGGGTCTGAGAGCAAAAAGCCCACTCGTACACCATTCACCCTCCGGCTGGATTCGGAACCCAGCTCTTCCGGCTTTCAGACACCATTTCACGGGTACAACAGCAAGCTTACTTCTGCCCTCAAATGCTTACAATTAAAAAAAAATCACTAAGATAATATGCAGCTGATTTAACATTTTCAATAATATTAACCAAGTGACGTTTTCGAAGCAGGGCCGTTTGTCCTGTTTGATGCAATCCGGCTTAGGTTAGGCTTCCAGGAAATCCCTTTCTGGCGCACTCTCGCACTCCCCACGGTGGCAGTTTGAAAACTTTTCGTTCTCTCCTGTCTCAGAGGAATACTTGTTCCTTCTCCTTTCCCAAACTGGGCTTAACCCCATCCGTCTCTGCCTTGCCTGGGATCCTGCTTCAGAAAGATCCCTTCTCTCTGTTGCGTCAAGAAGAGGCAAGGCTCCGCACAGATAACATTCATTCGCCTTCCTCAGCTTCTAAGCGAAACACTGGTTTGGACTTCTCTGTTACACACCAGTGTTACTTACCTAACCTGGGACCCACGGATGAGCTTCAGAGGGGATGGAACCCTAAAATTCTATGTCAAGTTTTGTACTTAAATGCATTCTTCAGGGGATGAGAAACTATAATTTGTGTCATGTTATCAAAGGAATGCATAGCTCTGAACAGACTAAGAACCATGATTTCAAATCTACATCTCTAGACCCTTTTCTGAGGGGCAAACCCAAAATCGCTGCTGTCAATTCTGTCAAAAAGTCACAACGCTAACGGCCACACAAACAAAACACAGAACTCCCCATCCCTCCCTCCTCGCCCTGTCTTCCACCTGTTTCCCCAAACAAAATCCCCGTCTGGCATTCCTGCTCTGTCGATAGCGCCCCATCCGCCTCACCACTCAACCCGCAAACCCCAGAGGGAAGGATGATTCATTCAGCTTCTCTCACCAAACTGCTGCCCAAGCTGGTCGTCCTCCACCCCGCCTGGCTACCGGCACCGCCGGGTCCTAGGTCGGGCACTGTGGACCTCTCGCCTGGCCCTCGGACCGCCCCCACCTTCAGGCTCCACGATCTCTCTGCTCCGGCCTAGTCATCATGAGCTTGTGTCCAGTTCTCACTCACTCCAAAACCGTCCGCAGGTCTCCACCCCGTCTCCGGTTATTAGCTCCTTCCCTAGCCAAGCTAAGACCATCCACCGCACGAGCCCAGAGCTCCTCCTCCCGACGCTCCGACCAGAGAGCCCGGCCACCCTCGTGAACACCCCGCAGTGTGCCCTGCTTTCCTCCGCTGTGCCAAGGGTCAGGGTCTCGCCTCTGCCTGCAACTCCACTTCCTCCACTGGAAAGGATGGCCACCCTTCGAGGCTCAACCCAAATGACTCAAACTTCATGCAGGCTTTCCCATGCAGGCTGGACGTGTTCTCTTCTCCCTGGGACTCCCCAGTGGACTTCCTGTGCATTTCTCTTACAACATGAAGGTAACTCTTCCATTTGGGGGCCAGACACACGTGTCCTAGCACTTCTGTCACATCCCCGAACGGGACTAGGTATTATTCCCTCAGCCCCTCCTCCTGCTCCTCGTCTGCTCTCCCTGCTCCCCGGCACCACCCAACACAGTATCCCGAAATGAAGCTGATTCACGAGACAGTTGTACACGGTGACTTGAAAAGCAGGAACAGACAATCCAAAAGCCATGGCAATAGCTGATCTGTTTCTACCTGTATCTTGTCTTGTTTCAGTGACTAGTTTAATTTTTTTTTTTTAGAGATGACTTTGAGTGGTTAAAAGTAAGGGGATATAATTTTCCAAAACTTTGTATAAGCAATCTGGCTGACATTTTTTTCTCAAGTTTGTCACTTCCCAAGGAAGAAGCAGGGATTTCTAGTGCAGGCACAAAAACTGATGCCAGGAAGCGCAGACAAGAAGGCAACCCTGTGCTGACTGCTCCAGCGACAGCGCCCCGCACCCCCAGACTCTGGTGCTAAATCCACGACATCTAGAAATGTGTCCTGTATGCTTCCATAAAATGGATTTTTCCTTCACTTGCTAATAAACCTGAGTTCAATGAAAAAAAAAAAAGCCATCATTATACAACCCCCATGCATAAGTCATTATGGTGAGGTGAGAGAGAGAAATAATGACAGTTCCCCGCCTTGATAAGCCCAGCGTATAGCAGGGGGCCAGGCAATTCCTACATAATTATTAGTAAGGCGGACTGAGGGACGTGCTCTCACAGAGGGACCTGCAAAGCCAGAGGCAAGACAAATCCTGCAGGGGGAGTGGGGGGGTGGCACCACAGGTATATAAAAGGACTTAGGGCTCAGCAAGGCAGTGGAGGATGGGCTTTAAAGAGACAAGGAGCCTGCAGGTACAGGGGACAGAGAAAGCAGACTCCGCTCTGAGAAAGTTCTGTGTATATCGGAGGAGCACAGGCAGTCCTGTGTGCTTGGAGTGTACAGTATAAGCTGTGGGAAGTCGCCGAGTTTGTTTTTGTTTTTACGAAGAGTGGGGCACTGTGAC
This sequence comes from Mustela putorius furo, assembly GCF_011764305.1. Taxonomy (NCBI): domain Eukaryota; kingdom Metazoa; phylum Chordata; class Mammalia; order Carnivora; family Mustelidae; genus Mustela; species Mustela putorius. Next base: position 3,920,208 of record NW_025422048.1, read on the forward strand.
GTGATTGCAGTTCAGTGACAAAACCACTGGCAGCATCGTGAAGGGGGGAAACTGAAAGAAGAGAAGCCAGTCGGGAAGCGCCGCCTCAAACAGGAAGCCCAAGGAGAAATGGGAAGAACCATGGGGGAGTCACTGATGAGGAGAATCTACAGGATTTGGAACAGATGAGGCTCCGGGAGGCAAGGCACAGGGACAAGAAGACACTTGACTTTAAGTTCTCAAACCTGAGCAACTGGGGATCCTGCTCACTGAGCTGTGGCATGTAGCGGTGAGGGGGCTGGGGGAGAACAAGCCTGTGAGGCTCGAGGACTTCCAGAGGAAGATGTCCGAGAGTTAGGCTGGTGACGCCCACCAGAGGCCAGTGTCGGGGCTGGATTTCGAAATCAGCCACACAGCAGTGACAGCTTACGCGATGGGATGAAGCGAAAGCATCAAGGCAAGCAAGTAAAGTGAGTGGGCGGCTGGAGGCGACCACCGTAGAGATGGCCCACGAAGGACAAGACAGGAGCCGTGGAGACTGGGAAGGGCAGTCAAGGTAACAGAACAACACGGAGACCAGGACTGGCTGGAATGGGGTGCTCCAAACCACTGAATGCCGGGGCAAGAGCAAACAGCACCAAGACTGAAGTGAGCCACTCGATTTGGCCATTAAGAGGGCCTCCGTTCCAGGAAGGGGCCTACAGTGAAGCCGGATACCGAAATGCGTTGGAGGAATGAATAAACCAGAGACAAGAACAGACTAGAATGTTCTTTCCAGAGGTGTAGTTGGAGGCGAGAGATGGGCCAGTAGTTTAGGAGAAAGCAGGTCTAATACTTGACTTTTTAGAGGAGTAAACCCTAAAAGAGACAAAAGATGTCAGAGAAAGGGGATCTTACAAAAGACGGACTGAGGCCTCTGCTTCTTCAAACCTGCTGTGTGAGCCCTTCTTCAAATTTCTGATAATTTGGGGCCAGATACGCAAAGCTCAAGAAAGAACGTGTTCCCTAACTGAATTTTCATGGATAAGACTTACATTCTCACTTTCATAAATATTCCAAAGATGTGTTCTCATAAAACTCTTTTGCCCTAATCGTTAAAGAAATTGTTAAGTACTGAAATAGGTTTTACATCACACATTTCATCAAAAACTGAGAAAAGGCTGAAAATGTGTTCAACTCTGTATCATTACATTTGTTTTAAGCATTACATTTGAATCTGTAATCAACACATGACTCATGAGGAGTACTTCCTAAATCTTTCTAGACCTCCAGTCTTTGTATAATTGTCCCTTCCATCAACCATGAATTTCCTTTGCCCGGAACAACTGCTGATGAAATTTGGGAAGAGAGAAACCTTGTCTCACCAGGAAAAAAAAAATCTCAGGCCCTTATCACCAAAATACCTAAAAGACAGCCTCAGGAAGAAGGGCTGCGTTACCAATGGTCCCCTTCATCCCCTTCAGTCCGTGCAAGGGCATGGACTTATCCTAGACTCACACGCATATTTTTTTTTAAAGAATTATTTCCTTGTTCTTCTCTTGTAGACAGTTGCCTCCAAGTCCGTTTAGAGCCAAGCAGGGGAGAAGGGGTGGGGAGAGAGGATGCAAGCAAGGCCTGGTGGCCGAAGAAAGGCCCCCACAGTCCGCCTCACGGCCTCCTGGCTTTGCAGAGGATGAGCCAGGGCTGGGGGCGCGCGCGGGGAGGGAGAGCACAGGCTGCCATGGGTGACGCTTCAGTCACCTGGGCCGGGCCATCCCACACAGACTAGCAGAGGAGAGGCCTGCTCTGCCTGGGAATGCTTTAATAAACACCCTGGCACTCACGGCAGGCCGGGGAGCGCGGCGCAGAGAGTAAATGAAAGGGGAGACACCCGAGAACCTCCCGGCGCTGCGGAGAACCCTGGAATTTACCAGACTGTGGGCCAAGGGGAAGGCGTATCTTGTGAGGATCTCAAACATATCCCTTCTGCTGTGGCCTTCCTGTTTCAGCGCGAACCTCAGGTTTCTCATGTCCTGGGGGGAGGAGGGGAAGCAGAGAAATTTGACAGTTCAGTCTTCAGATCAAGTGACAATCCTTAGCAAAACATCTCTTCAACTAAAGGAGCGGAAGATTCACTTACCTGGAAGGGCAGTTAATCTAGATTACTAAGAAAATCACTTTGTTTTTGTGTGACATTTGGAAATATCCAGTTTAAGAACACCTCAAAATACTCCCATTGCGGTCATGAATGTAAAGACAAAGCAACTAGTGTTAAAGAGAAGACAGAGCTAAAATCATTTTCTAACAAGAAAAATCAAACCTGGCCTTGCGTACCATCTACGGTGTCTCCTTCAACTGGTTTCTGTGGTATTTTAACTATTGAAGAGTATTTTATTCACAGAACTTTTCAAATGCGTACCTGCTATCACATGTGAGCTCAAAATTGTCAAACATGTCATGAAAAGACGGAAGCTCTCTCCCTCTCCCTCATGCTCCTCTCACGTCTCAGTCTAACAAATCAGGAAATGATTGGCACCGCGCTCTCATCCAGGTGACGGAACATTGTTCTTCCCATCAAGCTGTCTTGCACAGTGTTCTACACAGACCACAGAGGAGTACCCTTGTGCTTTCATGAACTAAACACTAACACTCAAAACTGGATTCTAAAAGGGGCTTTCAATACATATCTCTTTGCTAAGCAAGAAAAACTTCTCATACACTGAAACCAAACCAAAAACGACAACAACAAAAGCTCCCTTAACTATCAAGTTGCATCACCTATCAAATATATAACGTCCTGCCTTCCTTTTAAAGCCAGAGTTGTTCAGGTTGTCTCCTGAATCAATCACGGTACTGTGATCGAGTGGCTGAACAATCAAAACACCAATTCAATTCGGAAAAATGAGCTCCATCCTGGACCCTGGGGGACTTCGGGAAGGAGGCGGCTGGGTTGGTCCCTGTCCTTTTGGATGTCACGATCTTTACATTTTTTCAGTGTTTTTTAATGTAGCATCTCAGGAGCACGGGTAAAGCTCCCTAACCCTTTGGCACAAAGGACTAGCAAAGGCCTTGCTACATACGGGGCATCCCAGAATGCCACTGGCAGCAGAGGTGGTACGAAGAACTAGACCCGAAGACCTTGACCGAGTGACCCAAGACCGCTCGCTCTCTATACAGATGGCACCTTCTGGGTCTTGCCACCTCTAGGATTCTGTGCTTTCATTTCTAGAAGCACAGAACTGAATAAAATCCAAAAACCGATTCACAACATATTCCAAGGAAACCGGGATATTAGCTGTTGGCTCATGATGCAAATCGGTAGTCAAATGGAAGGGAATAATCATTTCAGGGGGATGACACACCTCCAGAGGATTTTACAACTGAGCCACCAGCATAGCGCTGGGCAGCCGAGGCTCCATGGGGCTCGGAGACCTGTGTGCAACTTTCCTCCTCCCAGTCTGGGGTCAGCTGATAATTCTGCACCATCACTGTACGACCACCTGGCCGGAGTTTAGACCATTTCTAGATAACCATTTATTCTGAGCCATCCGTGATTCCAACAACTGCGTTCTGTGTGCCAAAGCGCAAGTGATTCAAGCAACTTCTGGTTGCCATCTGATTCAGATGTAATTAAAGGACAGAAAGAATTACTACCTCATCTTGCCAACAAGAAAATTGAAATGGAAAAGGCAAATGACTCACGGGCGGCAGCTCACCAAATCTACGACAGAAATATGAGCATATCCTAAGTGGTAAGTTCCACCTGGTCTCCTTAAGGCTGACTCGTCAGGGGAGGGCCCCTGAGAAAGAGCCTTGCGGACAAAGAGCCTCACAGCCCCACCTCGGCCTGTCTGACAAGTGGGTCACGTGGCGATGCACCAAGCCTCGCTGTAATAAATGAATCCGAGTGAACAACCCCCTGCCACGCAACCATACAGAAGGGCTGCTTTATGGAGACATCATTCCTATAACGCATCTCTAGGGAAACACCACCCATTGCGGCTGACCTCAAAATACCACAGCCTTTAAAGCGAGTCAACAGGGGCGAGGCATGTTGGTGGTTAAGGTTCGGCTTCATCTCTCCCGCCCCTTAAGGCTCCAAGTTGTCAGCAGGGGCTGGTGTGGTGCCTGGGGGTAAACATTCACATATTCAGAGCTATCTCGTCCTCTGCTGCTAGACGACATCCACCGGGATTTACAGCCCCCAGCTTAAAGGCACTGCTGACCAGCAGAAATCCCCACACCCAGAGCTAGTAGGACCAGATCTGTAGGGTTTAGAACAACCCGTCTCCCTGGAGCAACATCGGTCTTAGGGCTCTAGACCCCAGCTGGGGCTGACCTCTGCGAGACCGCCCCGCCACAGCAGCTTCCTTTTCTATCACCTTCGGGTCTGCTTCTGAGGACATGGGACTTGCCTCTCTCAAGGAGATAAAGGAATGAAGAGGCTGAGCTCCACCACTGTTCTAGGCCGTCATCTTTGGGCTCAGCGCTAATTCCAAAAATTACAGGTCTGTGTAACATCTGCGAGTCATGCCTGGTGAGTTGTCCCGAAGCCCCTTGTCTTTATAATAAACAGCCAAAGGGTAAGAATGTGCTTTATCTTATTAACGTTGGGGACACTGATATTTAAATACAAATTCTTTCTATTGACAAGACAACAAACAGCACTTTGAAAAAAAATTCTGTTAGAATGAAAGTCACTTTCAAGGTCGTCAATGTTAGCAACCCCATTTCCCTTTAAGTACTATAACATAACGCTCCACTCCCAGGGATGCCTTTACGCAAAGTGCAAAACTTTACTTCCTTCAAAGTAAATCCCTGTATTTCTAGGCCCCAAAGTGAAGACAGTAGCTGGGATCATAAATAAGGCATTTAAGGCAGCCTGGATTAAAACAAAAACCAAAAGAAGCCAAAATGGGTAGTGATAGAGAATTTCAGTTCAGGCTTAATGACCACAGAATCCTTTGCTTTGTGATGGAGTGTACTAGTCCATCTTCAGCTTTTATAAACTGGAGACAGTAAAACGAACATACCATATTCATTATCAAAACAAAACTATAGGAGATGAGTTTTAAGAAATCACAGTGCCTGAGCCAAGGTCAAATCTCCCAGATCTAGCTGTGAGAACCACTGAGACCTCCACACCCCTTCCAGCTCCTTCTGGGACTGGACATTATTCTATTCTATTATTATTCTATTCGGATTGTAACCATCTGACTCGTAATACCTGCAAAGGACATATTCTTGCCAGAAGGGTTATCCCGTTGTCTGCAAAATGTATTTGGATCCCAACCTTGACATCTGTCGGGTAATCTCAGCTCAGTGACCGAACTCTTCTTAGGCTCAAGGCTTCATAAGGATAAAATGGAGACGCCACCTAGCACGTGTGTGCACCGACACAGATGCTCAATGAGCAGTTACTATTACAGCTGAGTAAATGGTATTATCATTAAATCTCTGCTACCCACTGTGCCAACGCAAAATGGCAGGCAAAACATTACCTCTGAAAACTCAGCAAAAGTTAAAAAGGTTGTTAGAGGCATATCCTATTCACGGAGGGTAAAATCTCTCGCAATTTTCTTTCCTTTCATGGTGTGAAGGTGTCCAGCTGGTAACACGTCACATAACGGGACACTGGGAGTAGACTTGGGCAAAAACTAGAAAGTGAGAAAATTCTATCCATAAAGTCTTCTTCCCATCCAGTCAAGCTGACAGAAGGGTCTCTTCAATAGGAACTACTTCGCCAGGAGGTTTTAGAAGCCTGATCATGAGGGAAGGACCATTCTTGGGCCTTAGATGAACCAGGGTCTTTGATTTTTTTTTTTTTTGTAAACCCCCATTAACTGTTACTCATCATTCAACACTAATGTGTCTTTTTTCACATAAGAAAGTACTGAATCTCTTACTTTACAAGTAATATCTAGACCATAGGAATTTTCGCCTCTACTTGTCGCGCCTCCCATTTTTTCAATTCTGGAGATCACACCCAGAGGAACATCAAGTATTAGAGCAGAATCCTGTAATGGACAAAAATGCAAAAGTCAATATTTTCGTCAGTATCATTAAAACACCAAAACCACTTTCAAAAAACCATATGCTTTAGGGTACTTTTACCTTGGCCCCTTTTACCACTTTCTATGAGCAAAAACAGGGTACAGATCACACATGAAAGGGCAAGCATGAGAACAGCCAGTTACGCAACCAAGACGCACCCCAGAACATCCGCGGCACCTACAGAATCAAGACCAAACTCCTAGGGACACAATTCCAGGGCCCCGTGCTGTCACTTCCAGCTGGCCTCCGCAGGCTGATCTCCCACGCCGGTGCGCACTCCCAACTACGTGACACCCTTCACTGTTCCTCAAGCACAGTCCACAGTCAGGCCTCTGCGCTTCCGTGCATGGTGTTCTCTTTGCAGAGGGTGATCTTGGTTCCCCAACGACCAAATGTCTCCCCATGGCTTAAGCCCTGGTCCGGCAAACACCGCCTCTAACAAAGCTCGGCTTCCTGAGTAGACAGAACACAACCGACCACTCCCACCTCCGAAGTTCTACAAGGCTTGGTTCAGACTGCGGCTGCGCCACGTGCTTTCCTGTATCTGCTGGAAATGCACAGGTCCGTGTTCTCCCCACACCTGGAACCAAACATCTGGAAGTAGTGCCTAGCTGAGGCCCGGGTGCATCTCCCACCCGAGAAGGGCCTGGATGCACAGCGGTGTCTCTCTGTCATTCCTCATCCAATGATGAGTGCAAGGGGTCCGTACAGGTGCTGGCGAGCCAGAATCACATTCATGATGTCACAGCACAGTCATCACAAGCTGCCAGCAGCTGCCATGCATGGAGTGAGTTGCCTATGCCAGGTGCTGCAACGGGGGCTCTGCACGTGACGGGGGCTCCGCATGCCTCATCACTTGGATTTTATCCTCCCAGCCATTCCGGATGTTGGTGTAGTATTCCCGTTTCCCAACGTGGCAATCGAGGCTTTAGAAAGCTTCAGTAACTTGCTTGGTAAATAGCGGGAAGGGTTGAGATTTGAGCCAAGGTCTGGGAACACACATCAAAAGAGCCAGACAAATGGTCCCAGCCTTTTGACTGCATAACTGCATTCTGAAGAGCTTATCTTACAGCTACTGCACAAGAGGACAAACAGTCACATGTGTGGAGATGCTCAGCGGAGCCAGAGGGGCCATCAGCATGGAGAAAACAACGTCACTCAGCTTGAAGGACGAAGCCTGCAGCGCCGAAAATAATCACAGTGCGTGGAAAAATAAGCTTACGTGGAAAAAAGCAGCACACAAAATACACTGGCTACTAATGTAAGATACAGATCCACATGGACAAAGATAAGGAGGCCTACAGAAATTGGTTAAGTCCCATGTTTTCCTGAGTGCTGTGATGACTTTGATAATAAAGAGAATACTTTCAAGGTGCTTCTTGAAGTTTTGTTCTTTAGAAGATGTTCCTTTGGGGGAATACAAATAAAGTTTGGGTTCTACTTGAAATCCTTCTCCTTTGTACAGTACAAAAACTAAGCATTTCTTTACAGAGCAGAAATATAGCTCATGGGTATTCTAGAAATTCAAAAAGTCTAAGAATCGGGTGCATCCATGCTATGGCCCTACTACTCAGCTACACAAACACAAGGAACTATGGATGCACACGACGCCACAGAGGGCTCTTAAAGGCATCATGCCGAGTAGCAGACAAGGCCAATTTCACAAGATCACATCCTGTAGGAGTCCGTTTATGACATTTTTGAAGTGATAAAATTAGAGAGATGGAGAACAGAGAAATGGTTGCCAGGCGGTGTGGGGAAAGAGGGTGTGATTATACAGGGGCAGCAACAGTCGCAGATCTCGATTGTCAGTGCATGACTCCATGATTTTATACATGAGATCAAACGGCAGAGAATTAAATGCAGAAACTCACGAGAAAATGAGTGCACGAAACAGTGGTAAAGCTCAAGTACGGTCAGTCTCAGTTAACCATACGGTGCCATTAATTTCCTGGTTTTGATCAAGCAATATAGTGACTGGAGAAGCTAGGTAATGCACTAGTTTTCCAAGTTCTCAAGCATTCATAACTATTTCAAAACAGAAAGTTAAAGAAAGCGCAAGAGCGCAGTCACCGTGGCATAGGGAAAAGAGAGCGAGCTCCTACACTGAACAAAATTGGTTCAAGCAGAGTTTTGACATTTATTAGCTGGACAACCTCTGCAAGCCATGTTTATCTGTAAAGTAGGGATGATTATAGATCACGGACTTAGGCCTGTCACATGGTAGCTAGAAAACAATGAAATTCATTATTATTATCACAAAGAATAGGTTTGTGTTTGGAAGACGTAACTGTGCTCTGCGAATGCAGCAGATCTGTGCACTCTTGCAAGCAGCTACGGGTCTTTCCCTTTGTACCCCCAAGGAGGCATTTTTTAGTTGTGGCCGTGGGGTGAGACACCTCACTGTGTGACTGAAAGCCAAATGCCTAGAGAAAAAAAAAGACACTGCTCTATATGTAACTGTGTACATATACAGCTGTGTTTTATAACGTGTTTACTTCTCAATACAATCTAGTTATTAAAAACATACCACCAGGAAATCTGTTCTGTTTGGATTAAGATTTACAAGTGCCCAAGTGTATTCCTAAATGTCAAACTTATACCTGGAAACACACAGATTAGACACTAAATAAAGGTCCGATACTCTAAGATCAACATGGAAGCAAGAATATAAACAAAAAAGATGAGACCTTACCGCTCTTTGTCCTCGAATAGAGAAAATTCTATAGCTCTGATAACCCTGACCCAACACAACCCAGAAAATGGGACATCTGAGGACAGCTGGCCAGTTCCTGACCACAGGCGCCCACAGCTTAATGAGGCTCCTTGCCATGCTCTCCCCGAATGACAGGTTCGAGATCAGACAACCCAGCAGGCCAAACTGGAAGATCCAGAAATAGGAAAATTAGCTTACCTCTGTAGAAACCTGAGTTGTTACTATCTAAGTATCATTAAATATTGAAGAACTCTCAAAGGTCCTTTGAACTCAAAATTCTGCACCTCTAAGGATCTGAAATAGTAAACAGAACAATCTAAAAAGATGACTTCATTTACCATCTCTCTCGAGTGTTTACTGAATAGCAGAAACCATCCTGGATACTAGGAAACACAGAGATAAATAAGATACAAGTGCTGTGCGAATGGGAGATGGGACACGTGTACCTGAAGAGCCGCGGTGCCAGGCTCCAAGTACCAAAAGCCATCAAAACAAAGCAAAACACAGCCCACGTCCAGACTAACAGGATGAAACATCAGAGGAAGGCAGAACAATTTCCTATTGATTGGCTTTCCTGAAGGTTCTGTGGCAACAGCAATGTTACAGACGAGCCTTACAGGACGGAATAATAGCAAGTGACAGTGACATCAGCCACACATGTGGGAAAGCATGGGAAGTTTATAAAAAATAAAACACAACACTTCAAAACAGCTGGTCAGGCTTAGGACAGGGTGGCAGGGGAATTCCTTGGGAGCACCCCAGGGCTTGGATCAGGGTGACTGGGATCCCTGGAAGGTGTTTCGAGAAGAGGAGCGCAAGGACAGACCGGTGCTTTCTGAAGATCCCTTTGGCAATACTGAGCGCTGTGCAGTACCAAGGAAGGGACCACACCCAATCCTGGGAACCCTGGAAGCTACTGATTTAAGGCAAGTTGAGAAGACAGGAGAACCCGAATGTGGAGTGACCTAAGAAGGAAGCAATAGAAGGAGACGTGAGCCACTGGGGAAGCATCGGCAAGGACCCAGATTTAGCCTAGACAGGAGATGTGATCCTAGCAAGAGATGGGAAAAACACAGAAGGGGGCTTTGGAGAAAGATGAACACTGTCACTTTGAGACACACTGGCTTGAAGGTTATGATAAATTAGTCAAGTACAGATAACCAGGAGGCAGCTGGAATTACAGAACTGGGAGAGATTCCAAAGGTCCCTCAAACTCCAAATGTCCCGAACTGATCACATGATATTTCTCTTTGCATCTCAGTGGCTGCTGCTCCATCTGTCCCATTACAAAGGCTGGAAACCCCGGAGTCATCCTTGGCATCTTCTCTGCTATCCCTCATCCCGTCTCCCACATTCACCCCTTAAATCTATCTTACCTCTTAAATCTATCACCCCCTCTCCAACTTCCCCGGACCACTGGAACAGGCACAGCGGTCTCTTGGCACGGACTGGTGCTCCCCTTGGAGTCTGCGCTCCGCACAGCGGCATAGGCGATCGCTGACAGAAGTCAATCCGATGTTATCATTCCTTTGCCTAAATCATGTCCAAAGTTTCTTGCTGCTCAACTCCAAACACTTCCATCCTTAACAGGGTCTACAGGCCCTTGGTCAGCTGCCCCCACCCACTGCCCACTCATTCCTTGCTGTTCTCGCTGCCCCCAACCCAGCCCCAGGCTCATCTGTTCATGTTCCCCTTGGTCTCAGTGCCTCTAGCCATTCCCTCAGCTGGTCCTCCCCACTCAGGCCCTGGCAACCATCTAGGTCATTCCTATTCATTCTTCAGACCAGAGGCCAAACACCATTTTCTCAGAAACATCTCCCAGGCTCCTCGAGCAGCTGCATTCCTGTACTACTCGGTCCTGGGCTCCTCGCGCTCGGCACAACTTGTTGTCATACCCCGTGTGATTATCCGATCACTGTCGGCCCCATCAGCACGGAAGCTTCATGGCGGACAGCCTGCGCCTGCCGTGCACACCACTAGCTGAAACCACAAATGGACGATGCGGAATGACCGAAGGCTCTAAGAGTAAAAGACGAAAGGAGAAAAGGCTCAAGGAGGGGAATTTGATTTTGGAAAAAAGGCAACGAGGCCCCTCCTCTCAGATGAGAGGAGGAGGAGAACACGGATGGACACAGCAGCAGGGGGTGAGGAGCGCGGTTTCTGGGAGCTCAGGGACGAGGGCTTTTAAGTGCTCCGCGGAACAAGACCGGAGGCCGGCTGCAGCCCATGGAGGGTGGCTCAGTGAGGCAGTCGGGGAAGGAAGAAGTCAACCTGAGAGGAAAAAGAACTGCCCAAGGACGGGGAGACTCTGAGGCCTGAAAGCCTGCACTTGCGAGGGAACTAACGCATTAAATGCATGTGACTTGCACAGCAGGGCCCAGTCACCCACAGCCTCTCAAATCTGGGCACAGCGGGCTGGGAAGGACACACGGCAACAAGGGGCGAGGGAAGCCAAGGGGCCCGCGGGCATTGCTTCCCCTGCAAACAGCGCACATCCTACAGCAGCGGTATAAGGAGCTTAACACAATACCTCCGGTCCGACCCCAGGTTCCCACTGAAGTCCTACCTACAGACACATGAGGATGTTTTATTACAGTCTTTTTTTAAAAAATATTTTATTTATTTATTTGACAGAGAGAGAGATCACAAGTAGACAGAGAGGCAGGCAGAGAGAGAGGAAGGGAAGCAGGCTCCTTGCAGAGCAGAGAGCCCGATGTGGGGCTTGATCCCAGGACTCTGAGACCATGATCTGAGCCGAAGGCAGAAGCTTTAACCCACTGAGCCACCCAGGCGCCCCTTATTACAGTCTTTTTAGCCTTATTTCAGCCCCTTTGAAAGGAAAAGAGGTGCGAGATCTACTAGTCCGGAAGAACTTCAAGAAGGACAAAATCTCACAAATCTCCATTGTGTTTTCATGAAAAGAAAAACCCTCCAGGAATCCTGTTGGTAGTCCCTGTAATGAACTGGATGCACCCTCCCCTCCGGAAAGAATACAGATCTGCCTCTGAGGGCGGCATTCAAGGCTCGGAGCTGCAGCCAGTGAGAGCGACCACCAAAGCTAAGCGCCGCCCCACCTGTGAGACGCCCAGCTCTAGGTGGCGGACACCTAGTGCCGGCTCCCAGCTCATTTCAGAACCGAAATGTCTGAGAAGAATCTGACTGACACACAGCCGCCCTTCCAGCTCACCTGTCCAAGCCCTGTCTGCACACTGGTAAGCCGTCAGAAGGCTAAGTAAACAGACCTCATTTTTCTAGTCCCTCGAAGAAATACCTTACCAACTACGGAGGAATGTGAGTGCCATCTTTACAGAGGGTCTTAAACGGTACTAAAGAATCTTCGGGTGATACTCTGCCTGAAAAATGCAATCATTATGTTCCTAGCTTTTACAGACATCTCGCCTTGAATTGAATCCAGGAAGAACACACTGTTTCTGACTTACCGTCAGAAAATGATGGTAAGTTATTTGACGTTTGTCATCTCATCAGCATTACTCAGTCGGAAGGCCTAAAAGCCTCCACTCTGCTAGCTACCACACATCGGCCACAGCCCGTTCTAGTTTCAGGCTGTGTGGAGTGGCCGCGAGCGAGAAATACCCACTTTCAGATGGGATCGTCTCTGGGGCAAAGGGGCGATGGTTTCTTTATAAAAATCCTATCTTAAATATTTCAAAATAACTTTTCAAACGGGGTGGGGATGAATGTGTGCTCTAGGTGGGGGAAAAAAAAATGGCCTGAAGGAAAGTCCGGAGGAGAAAGCCTAGGGCTTCAGGAGCAGTCACTGAGTAGGGCACCTGAGCCAGAGCGTGGGCTGGGCACACCGGAGAGAGGTGGGAAGGCGCCGGGCCTCTTACTCCCCAGCTAAGGCCTGGGAGCTGAGGGAGGAAAGGAGCCCCGGACAGCTTCTGAGCACGGGGACGGCACAACAATAAAGATGACTTCAGGAGCCAGAAAGCAGGGAGTGGGGAGAAGCAGCGGGCAGGGAGGCCGATGTGTGGCCCCTATGATGGCCCGGACAAGACCTTGGACTGAAGGGGGGGGCACATGTGAAGACTGTGGAGAAAGGAAGACAGGGGCAGGGATTCCAGGGCCACTGGGGGACAAGCAGCACCAGCCCGAGAAGCGAGAGCGCCAGAAGAATGCACTGGGGAGGGAGGAAGCCAGACTCCCGCCTTGGCCCATGCATCTGGGGTGCGAGGCGAAAAGCCCAGGGCTCTTGAGCAGGCAGTAAGAAATGAGAAAGCAGGGAGGCGCCTGGGTGGCTCAGTGGGTTGAACGTCAGACTCTCGGTTTCAGCTCAGGTCTTTATCTCGTGGGTCATGGGATCGAGTCCTGCGCCTGCTTTGTGCAGCGTGTTTGGGGATTCTCTCCCTCTGTGCCCTCTCTCCCTCCTAGCCCCACCCCTGCTCTCACTCTTGCTCTCGCAAAAATAAATAAATCTAATAAAAAAAAAAAGACTAGAAAGGGGCCAGAAGAAAGGCAGCCCTCAAAACCCAAGAAAGCCCAGGAGTGACAAGAGGACGGCTCTGCCTGTCAGTGCGGCCAGACGGGGGAGGGCACGTGAGGAGGGCGGCCAGCAGGCAGCATTGTCCTGAAGAAGACACCGCCCGGGCGGAGGAAGCCCTGCGGAGGAGCAGCACGAGGGAGAAGCTCGCTGCCCGCCGCCGCCTGGAGAGTGGAAGGAGGAGAGAGGGGCCGATCAGACTGACGCATCCACAGAACGGGTTCCCACCCTGGCTCCCAGCAATCTAATGACTGCCCTCTGTGGCCTCTGCTCATTCATCTGCCCGGGGACCGCCCCCTTCTTTTCCGAGCCTCTTCTCTTCTACCGACACCCACCAAAGCCTTCGCTCAGATTTTCTCCTGCTCCCCGACCTCGGCCCCGCCCCGGGAGAATGTTCGTGCCCCTCAGTGCGTATCTTCTTGTCACATCATCTTCTCAGGTAATTGTGCGGATGTATGCAGCTTGCACCAACACGGACGTGCTAACAACTTCACCAGCTTCGGAGTCACGTTTCCAAATGCTTCGGAGACATCTCTTCTCAGTGGCTGTACAGCTATTAAGGCCACATTTTCCAAGAATCTCCGGGGGCTCATCTCCGACGTGTTCCTTCTCCCGTGAGGTCCATTTCAAAGGCAAAGGATCACAGGCATCACTCTAGACTCGGGTCCATCCTCCAAGTCCCGCCTCCAAATGGCCACGCCATGCTCCCGAACCTTCTGCCCTCTTCTCTCCTGGTTGTGATGACAGCGGTGCGAGGCCCCAGCTGCCCACCTGGGCGACTAGCTTTTCTATCACTCTCCCAGCCTCCAGTCCCCCTCCCTAATCCACCAGACATGCTGCAACTGGTGTCCCTTCCAGAAAGCCACACCCATCACATGGTTCTGCCCGTAAGCTCTGCGCTGCTGACCTGTGACTTGCGAGACTCTTGGGGCCGGCTCTTCTTCAGGCTTCAGCTCCTGCCACCCCACGTCCCCTCCACCCTGTGCCCCAGATCCAACAGACCACCCAACTGTTGCCACCGTGTGTGGTGGTCTCGGCATTGTCACACAAGTGAGAGGGAAACGCCCTACCTGACACGCTCCTCCCTCTCTCCCCTCCTGTCCAGGAACCTGTTTCCATTCTTCAAGACTTGCTTCATATATCACCTGCTCCACAAAGCACGCTATGACTCATCACTCGGTGAGTCACGGTCTCCCTCACAGCCTCGCAGCGTTATGCAACCACTAAAGGCTTTGTCATATCACACCCCAATTACTCGCCTCTGTGTTGTTCGTTCACCGAGCTCGGAGTTAGTTCACCGCGGCGTGCTGAAGGTTCCGGAATAAAGTTATAAGCATCTGAACGCACAAAGGGTTACTTTGCCTTTCTCACCTACTATAGCAACTGAGCCCAAGGTGTTTCCTAGAAAGGAAGCTGAAGCCGTCTTCCCCCTGGTAGTCTACGGATTACAGAGTATTACATGCCTAAAGTGCCCCCACTGTGGTCAGGAGATCGACCCCAAGCCAAATTCCTGAGCCCCCTCAAGGTCAAAGGGGGGCGATGAGACTTCCAAACTCCAGAGCAATGGTGGTATCTGAGATGCCTCAATTTAGTGAGGTCCGCATGGCAATCGAGCCACAGCGATGAAGCCTGTTCCCTCCCGAGTTCGCTCACAGAATATGTTTTTACTGAGCTCCTACTGTCTGTTGGGCTCTGTGCTAGCCAGGCACAGAGGACCAAAAGGACTCAGCATTAGTAAAGGCCAAACACAGACAGACAAGCATCCCTGGCCTCAGACAGCCACGGAACAAGGGGAAGCAGTGCAGGATGGCAAATCGGAGGGGGAGACAAGTGCTCAGGAGAAACAAACAAACATGGAAAGGAAAGCGGGACAGGGGGCAGCTCTCGGGCACTGAGCACTACCAGAGAGGTGTGGAGAGAGGCTCTGCGGACCCAGAGAGGGAAGGGCTCCTTCCCGGGAAGCTGGAGGAGGCTCCGAAGAGGGTGTGGCCATTCAGGTGGGTTCTGAAGGACAAACAGTGGCTTCCAGGCCCGGTGAGAACAGCAAGGGCGATGCACTAATACAGAGGCAAGGAGGGGCCTCGGGTGTTGGGAGAAGGGAAGGTCATGGTCTTATGACAGCACCGGCAGCAGCGGGAATCGAAGCAAGAGAAGTCATGAGGCTTTTTACGCCACGTGGGGGACAATGGATTTCATTCTCTGGGCCATGGGGAGCCAACGGAGCTTTAGACTGGAGAAGCTGGAGGCAGCATGCAGGGCAGAGTGGAGAGGGGATGGCCATGAAGCAGGGCCACACTGACAATCCAAGGAAACAACCACTGTGCCTCTACTGTCCTGGGGAACGGGGCAGGCAGGAAACCTTGCCCTTGACACCCCGACGAATGGGACAGCGGACTCCCCAGCCAGACCGCGCTCCCACTGCAGTGTTTACCTACCTGAAACGAACAGGTGTCTGCTTCAAAATGCCAGTAAGAGGACAGCTCTTTGTCAAACACAGTTTGCAGCAGAATCCACAACTGATGTTCTTATTGAGGACTTTAACACACACTATGCTGACTATGTTTTAAGGTTTTTGCATGACCTCTTATGTGGCTTTCTTTATAGGATGTTTTCTGCCATTAGCTTCTTGCTCTTATACTTGGACTAAATGTTATAGCCAATTGGTCAAAATGTTTATGTGAAACAGTAGAAGAAACAAGTTAGTAGTCAGTGTCTAATGGGCCTTTGACGTACCCATTCAGTGCTAACCCCCACCTCCTACCGTGCCACAGGAAAACCAGCTAAAGCTTGCTATGTGCTTCCCCAATTAATTACCAAAGTTCCCCGTGCTCATTCCAAGTGGAGGGGAGAACACAGAGCATGCCTGAGTCCACTCTCCAGATGTCCCAAATACTGACACATGTGCTGCTATTTCCTTCCGGCCTCTTTTCTACAGACTGGTTTTTTCCTGGGTTACGTAGCTGAGATCATACAAACTTGTCATGGCACCATGGTTTTAAAAATTCCCCCAGCTCATCATCAGTGACAGCATCAAATGGCACCGGGCACGCGTGGCCGGCCAACAAAACAAGAGTCTCAGAGGGGAAAGGCACTGTAACACTTGCTTTAATTCTCATTTTGGATGACTCTTGCATATATTAGCATAAAATCTCTCAATCTGTCCCAATTTGACTCTTGGGAGCCATACATTCCAAGGCAGCTCTGTCGTGCCTCCCTTCCATCTTCTTTTCTTCAGATGAAACTTATTTTGATCAGTGCTGATACTGCAGCCCCTTCGCAAGCCGGGTTCCCTTTGTCTGAACCCTCGCTGGTTTGCCAATGTCCCTCTTAAAACATGGCACCTGGATTTGCACACAACACTTGAGACGGGACTACGGTCTCATTCTGCTGGCTATTACGTTAAACTTTTGTTAGCTGAATCTATAGGGATATTAGCTTTGTCATAGATCATGCCCAATTCCTGGATTGAATAGGGTTAAGCTTTGTATAAAGTAAATGTTAGCTACACGAGATGTTGTATCAATTAGGTTCACTCCGATACCCTAGTCCATTAAGACAGTTTCAAATCTCAACCCTGCAGTCTAGCACAGTCTATAACTCCAACTAGATGTACCACCACCGTTTGGCCCATGTTTCTTAGTCATATGCCTCAATTTAATCAAGATAAGGTGTTAATAACATAGTCATAAAGAAATTATGGGGTAAAAGCAAAGACACACAAGCTGGAGTCCCCCAACAGTCTCTATATTGCCTGTGCATAAACTGCTGCTGGGCTACTCTTCCACAGACCCTAGACCTATCCATTCCTCCTCGGACCATCCCCCAAGTACAGCTACCACTTCAGGCTGGCCCGGACAATGGCGACCCACTGTATCTACTGTAGGTCCTTCGGCAACAGCCACGGCAGCTCTTCACTCGTCTCTTCCCTTCTGGAGCACCTCGTCTCCATCTCTCATTATTCCACCAGTGGCACGTTCCTTGAAATGCTAAGGCACAGATTTCATGGCCATGGAATGAAGAGGTAGAAATGGCACTAAGTCATCCCATAGGCATTCGAGTGCTAACCCTCTATCTAGTACTATGTGACCACTTGGAAAGTTCTGGAGCAATGCGCCTTAACAAGGGATTCGCGTCAGCATCCTCCTCTGTGAAGTCTTAAAACTTACAACTGTACCTGGACTATGGGCCTGGACGCTGTGACACGGAACACCTAGGGTATCTGTAGTGTCTGTTAAGCTTCTGATAAAGAACCACTATTCTCTACTAACTCCTCCCAACTAGTGAAAAGGTCCAGTTACCAACCCCTCCCCAGTGTTCAGAGGACGAAAACTTCTTACTTTTTAAATCCACCCTATTCCTATGTATGCAGGTGTTAGTGATGAATGAGCTCTGCATAAGCCAAAAATTAAGAGCCAAGAAGCGAATACATCCCCCATGTTAATCTGATCCACAGGCAATGCTGCCAGGGAGAAGAGACACAGTTTAGCATTATCTTTAACAGTTACGGTCATCTTTATGGTCTTAGATTCTACTTACCGTTTCCAAACTTCTTAAATAAAGACGATAATTTGTGATGTAAACTCTTCCCTTAATGGGGCCATTGAAAGGACATATGTAAATAACTTCTTTGTCTATTAAGATAAAAAAAGTACCCTAAAATAATGGAAATATATACCAAGATACACAACAAATGGCACTCATTTAATATCAACTATGTGGCTAAGAATAACTACAGTAAAAAAAAAGATCCCTAAAAAGGTCAAAAAGCGGGCACTGGCCATGTTTCTACGTTACTGTGCCAGGTCAGGTGGGGCCACAGGCACTGCTTCCCTGAGCTTGACCAAAATGCTGGCACCACTCGGGGCAAGGTGGTAGCAGCTGGAGAGCAGAACTGAAGGCGGGGCTGCTGTCACTACCCCCAGCGGTTGTACAGGTAACTAAGGAGCTATTCAACCAGAGGATGGCCCTTCGGGCAGGACAGTCTTGTGGACTAACCACCAGATAGGGCTTGAGGATGGCCAACCTCTAATCGCGCAAACATCACGATGTTTTAAATAAACGAATGTCAGTGGTAGAACTATTCCTACAGTCTATTCTTTCTAATAGTCCAGAGAAGAGTTTTTAGCTGGATTCATTTCGATCATTTAAGGGATAGAAAACAGATGGCCAAGAGCATAGTACATCTTTAGTAGACTCAAACATAAGGAGAGACTAAATCAGGAGACTTAATTTATTATCATAAAAAGATCTTTCTGTTATCTTTCAAGGATGTCCTTGAATGTGTTAACAGCTTTTAATTCTTCTTAACAATTTTGAAATCCCATTCTCCTTGGGTGTGAAATGAAAAATACCCAGTAAGGCGACTTCATGCAAATTCAATATAGGACTACCTCAGTTAAGCTTTTGAACTGAGGCAGAGCACCAAAATTTCATATATGAAGGTCACCCAAAGTAAGCCATCCACTTTGCTCTTATCCAGAAATCAGGATGGATGCATGCCACTGGTTTTCAAGACTAGCATCGTGTGCAAGTCTGTGGACATGGAAGAGTGTCTCATGGTGCATGGCTAAATAACTCACAAAGGCACCATGTCTTACACCATGTTTTAGCCACTGAAGCTAAACGATCCAGACTTCAGTGAACACACCAAAAGGTTCCCTGAAACGATGGTAACTTTATTACCACCCAATACGTGCTAGTCTGAGGCAAGGGTGTTGACCCTAATATAAAATGTGAATGCCCACAACATCAGCATTTGGCTTAGAAGCTGCCAGATCCTTCAGTATCCTTAAGTCAGAATGATCTGGTCCTTCCAAAGTACATCCCTTCCTCTTAGGGTGAATTTATCATGAAAAAATAAGCCAACAATTGAAATACTGCATCAATATTACTAACTCCAGTTATCAGACAAATGAAAGCTATTTAAGCCAATGTGGTCTCCTACATTACAAAGAAAAGACTACTTAGACATTAAGTCTTCATGTTGATCATTTTAAAGCACACATCCTAGGTTGGAAAACCTTAATGTTATTTTGTTCTTATAACCTCAAACCATGAGAGGATAGACTTCCAATGATGGACATTTGAGACAAAATCTACTCCCCACCACCGTAAGTAATTCTCAGTCTTGGGCAGAGAGGGAAAAGTATCAGTACCCTGGACAGCGTGAAACTCTTCGAAGAAACTAAGGCAAAGAGTTCTCCTTATGCTACCAATTTCAGACAAAGCTCGCCTGTGTGCCTAAATCTGAGTTCTAAAGAGAAAGAGGGATTGAAACCACCTGTTCCTGCTGGGACTCTCATCGAGTCATGCAAATCCTAACTTCACAGGACCCTTACCAGTGATGCGAGTTTCTCCTGGAAGTCGAGGAACAGCCTCACTGAGGTCCCGATTAACTCCATCCCTAGAAGTCTGGAAATGAAACAGTGACATCAGAAAGAATGACATTACATTTGCCCAGATTTTTAAGCGATGTGGAACACAAGCAATCAAAAATATCCTTTGTAAAGAAAAAATTAGAGTGATATTTACCATTACAGAAAAGTGGTACAGAAAAAACAAACCACCAAAAAATACAACTTAGCGTCAATATTCATTAGCTGTGTTACATTTTAGTCTGTAAATAATATTAGCACACTTTTCAGTATTAATTTTTAAATACCCTTTCCAGGCGCTTTACAGTGAACAGTGTTCAGGAAAGTGATAAAAAGTCAATATTAAGCATATTCTATAGAAACACGCATACTTCGGCAGCTTTTTTTCATATTAAATATTTAGTCATCTTACGTTAACAGCAGAAATGAAATCTTCATTTCAAGGGGGCCTTAACTGAATAACAGTAATTACAGACTCTTCCTATAATGTCAGAAAATTATTTCTTACACATCAGGTTTCTTATTTTACTGAGCTCCTTCCTCACATAGGTCACTGTATAAGAGGAAAAGGTGGCGGAGCATTTTTACTAGGAGGGCAATCACTTCATGTGCAAAGTTAGTAGATACTTCCCTCTGAGGGTTTTTGTGAATATTAAATGAAACAAAATGCACAAGTACACTTTTGGGAATTATCACGGGCTATGTAAACATAAAGTATTATGCAATAAGAGAACTGTGACTACGTATTTAACTAAGATATAAGCTGTCAAAGTTGGGTGCCCTGCTGGATTTTTAATTGTTTTATCATGTTTATTCAGGCGCAAAATAAAAATTCCTAGCCAATTTTCAATGTTTTGGTGCTTGCAAGTTAAACATTTTAACTAGGAGGGCAAGACCGATTGTTGCCAGCCAGGAATGCCTTCCCTGATGGGCAGTGAAACCACACAACTTACATGCATGAGAAGACTGGACAGAAATCATCAGCATCCTTTAACACTGCCTCTCACTAACTAAAAACAAGTATAACAAGCAAATGTAATACTCACTATACCTTTTAAGGACCACAGTTTGGGGTCCGGAGAATTAGGTACAATTCAACCACAAAATTGGGGAAACAGGTCTTTGATTAACACAGGATAACATGGGATTAATACAGGATATATTTTATATTAGAGTCACATTCCACAAGGCTTAAAATCAGCTTCACGAAGTAACTCTTGTGTTCAGAACTGATCCTTGACCATAACAATACTATTACAATAGAAACTTAGAAAATCTTGGGGATGAAAAAGGTTGTAAACATGACACCCAAAGCCGAAAACATGAAATATGAAATACTGATAGATGTGATCAAATAAAAAAGTTAAACCTCTGTGTTTCAAAATCAAAATGCCACAAATATAATTAAAAGGCCAATGATAAGCTAGGAAAAAGACCTGTAATGCCTACTATAAAGAGCTGATTATCATAATATGTAAGGAACACTTATAGAATCAATAGAAAAGTATCCTCTCAAACACCCCAAAAAGCAAACAGGCAAAGGACATGAACAGCCACTTCAAAAAAGAAATACAGATGGACAATAAACACTATTCTTTAAAAAAAAAAAAGCCACCCTCATTAGTACTCAGGGAGGTACAAATTAAAAGACACTAGCTGGCTCCCTTCTGATTGTTTAGGCATCCCTGTACACTGCTGGTGGGAGTGTCAATGAACCTTCCTGGTAGATAATTGGTAAATGTATCCAAGGCTTCAAAGGGCCATGAATAAAGCTTGTTTTAAATTCACCCCTTCCTTTCAATATATGTTTCAAAATCGTCATCTAATTACACAATTTTCTCCTCCATACCTTGAACAATTTTTTTCTTAACGCTGTACTCATTTCGCTCACACAACTATTTGATCACCATAATTAGAACATAAGGCCAATATTTGGGAAGGTGTGAGGAACTGCTCAGTGGGCCCTGGCTTTCCAATACCTCCTTCAGAAAGCTTTCAAGGCCCAGAGATTGCCTAGTATCTTAAATATAATGTCTGGCAGCAGTCCACAAAACAGAGGTTCTCAAAAATGAAGTTACATGAAAGGATTTACAAATGCAAAACTTACGTAGCACATATATGGCATTTTGTCTTTTCTGGGACAAGGTAGGATAATAAAGAAAACCACATATACTGAAGAATGTACATTATGTAAATAATGAAATTAATAATTCAATAAGACCGAAATGACCACCTAACAGGCAACTATGAGAAGAGAAATACAGAGAAAGGGGTGCAAATTAAATCTGAAAACTTACCCTCTTAATAGACTCATTCTCCAAGGAGTGTGAATTATATTTAGAAGCTGGTGCAGAAGCCATATTGGAAACTCTAGCAAAAAAAAAAAAAAAAAAAAAAAAGACAACATTCAGTATCAGTGGAATTTGTATGCAATTTCCAACAAAGCGGCATCTGAGATTTAAATATTGCAACTGAGAACAAACAGTACTCTGCTGGACAGGCCCCATTTCCATAGTAGTCTCCAGTGGGAACGAGACACACAAGGGACTAACCACAGCACACAGCACAGGTCACATGAAAGAGTTCCAGCAAAGGTACTGGGAACCAGGCAAGAACAGGAAATGGCAGCTAAGTGTACTTGGGGGAGCTCAGTGGGAGACACTATGCACACTCCCAGAATGGTTATCTGTAGAGTTCAAACTGCCACCTCCAAAAATGTACTGCTTAGTAATTGTGCACCAGGCCTCAAATTTCCCCACTTCTTAATTTTTAAAGATAATTTAGAAGCAGCCAAGCAGATTAGTAAAAAGGGTAGACAATTGAACTCACACTCTTTTCGCCTCTAAGAATTCAGCCTTCTCCAAATTGAGGCAATTTAAAGTGGCATGGACTTGATGGAAATCAAATTAGCAAGATTTGATTTGATCAGTATTTTCCAGGGAAAGTTTATCCTTCATTTAAATAATGCATATTCATCACAATGCAGGCATAAACGAAAGCATCGTATTCAGAACATACACGATATTTTAATACAGGGATTTAGATGTGTGAAGACTATTGCAACAACAGAAAACTAACTGATGCTTTAGTTATTTTATTTTTCAAAGTTAATGACACAAAGAGACCCGTATGAAGTCACTGGGAGGTGAACCGCAGCAACTAGGTGATTATGGACATTTATTGGATCTTTTTGCGGGGCTCATTAAAAAAGCAACCACGCAAAATCTGGCATGATGAATATTAACACACGTTTGCACAAAACCTAGTGATCTGAAAGCTGCACAGTGCCAGTCACTGTCCAGAAGTAAGGCCCAAGAGAGGTGACAAAGATACAGGCAAGGGTGACCAGCAGGATAATGAGGCAAGAATGGCAATGTAAGGACGACCTTACAAGATCAGGACTGCCAGGCATCCCCCAGCAGAGTTCAGCTCACCAAGGACAAGGCCGGGCATCCATCTGGGTCATGGCTGCATCCTGGCACACAGCTGGCACTTGTAACTATTTGGTCAACGAATGATTATATACAAGACACACGATATTGTGAAACATCATAATGGGGTAAGCTTGTACACTGGTTCACCAAATCCTAAAACAATGGACCTAGGGTGCTACCCTGAGGCTTAAAATTTTAAATTATGGCAAAATAAAATGTTTCTTTATAAACTCAAACCTGCAACTATTAAGAGATAGCACAACCTAAAATTAGAAATAACTTCTTAGAAAGATTAATGAATAATTTGAGAATTAGTGAAATTCAGATCAAAGCTCAGAAAAAAATACCTTTGAAAGACCTTCAAGTTCACATCCAAGCGAAATAACTCATTATTCTCAGAGACAGCAGAATGGATGAGACAGACTAGTGAGAGCAAGTCAGATGTTTCTGCCCTGAAATTAGTCTATGCACTAAACAAGATTATACACTTGGGGGATTTTCTTCAGTAACAGATATGAAATTACTTTTTAATAATCAGACATCATAGTATTTAAAACGTTTTAATAATAATAAGTCAATGTCTTCAAATAACATTAAATTACTACTGTTGAGTCAATATAAGAAATTTAAAATGCTGGGTTATACAGTCAATCCAGTCTTCACTTTCCTGTTCATGTTTAGAAGTCTCTCATTCTCACATAAATAAATAAAATCTTTAAAAGAAAATAAAGACTTCAATTTAAAATGAACTAAATACAACAGAGGAAAGTCCTCACATCCCCCTTAATTCTAACTACCAAACAAGATACAACAACTAACTATACAAGTCACCCTTTTCAAGGGACAATTATATAAGGAATTATTATATAAGGAAATATATTCCGGACATTTATATAAGGAATCATATACAGTTCACCCTTAAACAACAACGGCTTGAACTGTGTGGGCCCACTTACAAATTTATAGTAGAGTACTGCAAGTGTATTTTCTCTTATGACCACTTAGTAGCATTTTCTCTAGCTCACTTTTATTACAAGAGTACGGAACACAGACAACAGACAAGCTATGTGCTAGTCAAATCTTAACATGCTTACATGTGCATTTTCAACTGCATGGGGGCTGATGCCCCAACCCTCGTGTTGTTCAAGGCTCAGTTGTAATAGGTGTAAAGTCCTGATTTTTTAGAGTTACACCAGACACCGCTACTATTAAAAGTTGAATCAACACAAATCTGAGAAATCCAAGGGTCCAAGTAACATGGGTCGGTTCCATGAGGCTCCCTTTAAAATGTTATAGGCGAAACTCTCTGTCACACCGTTCCAACTGCTCCCTGAGAAGCACAGAAGCTGGGACGCCATAATGACGGAGAGCGCGGATGTCAGGGTCAACTCAGTTCAAATCCTCGCTCTGTGACTCACTATGTGGCCTTAGGTGGATGACCCACCCTCCTGCTGTTCAGGCCTTTGGCTGCTACTGTCTCCGTGTTTTTGCAGCACAGATGGGCGAAATGTATAAACTAATACATAGGATGGGCTCACAACAGGGTTGCTATGGTACATACATTAAAAAACTTTTCGCGGGGCGCCTGGGTGGCTCAGTGGGTTAAAGCCTCTGCTTTCGGCTCAGGTCATGATCTCAGGGTCCTGGGATCGAGCCCCACATCGGGCTCTCTGCTCAGCGGGGAGCCTGCTTCCCTTCCTTTCTCTCTGCCTGCCTCTCTGCCTACGTGTGATCTGTCTGTCAAATAAATAAATAAAATCTTAAAAAAAAAAAACTTTTCGCATTTTCTCAATTATGGAAGGATATTTATTGAATGCTGACATCGTAACAAATTATTCTACAAATTAGTCCTGACCCTATAAATACTAGGTAGAAAGTTAACTAGCACAGGGATAGTGCGTGGCCGGTGGTGACCTAGTTATAAAGCTTCTCTTTAAAAAGTGCATGAAAAGGGACGCCTGGGTGGCTCAGTTGGTTGAGCAGCTGCCTTCGGCTCAGGTCATGATCCCAGCGTCCTGGGATCGAGTCCCACATCGGGCTCCTTGCTCAGCAGGGAACCTGCTTCTCCCTCTGCCTCTGCCATTCTGTCTGCCTGTGCTTGCTCTCTCCCCCTCTCTTTCTCTGATAAATAAATAAAATCTTTAAAAAAAAAAAAAAGTGCATGAAAATACCCTTTTTGATTATATTTTACTCAGGACCCCTAAAGATCGAGTTTTCGTCCTTCTTATTTACAAAACATTGAATTGAAGCTACCCTGGCTTTAAAATGAAATTGAAACTTAATTTCTGTATCTCTAGCTACACACACACACACACACACATACACACACACACACACACACACACACACACATTGCAGGAATCTAACCAAAGGTAGACATCTCTCATTTTTGATCCTGAATAAAACTTCTGTCATGCTCACAGCCCAATCCTCTCTCTGTGACAGAGAAGATGACCAGATGAGCCCAGAGGATGTGTGAAAAGGCCCGGTGCCAGTCAACGGCAGGGTGGGTCAGCTCTAGCCTAGGCCTCTGTACTCAGAGTGGACTGTCCACCTAGGGAAAAGTGCTTCCAAGTGTCTCTATTTTGAAGAAAGCACGCTGGATGTGACTGGTGCCAATCCCAGCAGAAAAGGAGTTTTAGACTAAGGAGTAGTTAAGAAAACTCAACCCATCTAGGCAAACAATCATTGGGGGCCCCGAACTCCTTCAAAGAAAGCTACAAAAAGGTGGCATGATTGAATCAATCAAATGTGAACATCACAACAGAGCCTTAATTGGATCTCTCTTCACATTGGAGACAGCTGAACTCAAAGGTCTCTGCTGTCCCTCTCTTTGCCCCTCCTACACTGTCCTCGGCTCTCTTCCGCCCTCCGACGGTCTCCCACCCCCCACCCTTCTTTCTCTGCGTCTCTCTGTCCCTCTCTTCTCCCTAGCGCTTACCACCTTGAAGATAATGCGCTCTTTCGGCCCGCCTGCCCGCGGCAGGTGGGGGCTCCGGTTGGCTGTCCGTGCCGCTGCAGTCACAGCGCCCGTGGTGGAGCCTGGCACCCAGCAGGTACTTACTAAGGAGGGGCTCAGTGAATAAATGGACTGGGCAATAAAGAGTTGGCCAAAGAGCCAAACCATTGTTCACCCAATATTTCACGTGAGCCAGAAATTCATGCAAGCCTAAGAAAATGGCAGAACAAATCCTTAGCTAATCAAGACGCTCGGGGCAGGGTGGCTCTGGGCAGAAGGGCGGCCCCATTAACTGAGCTGCTGTGCAGAAATTTGCACCACAAACTACTGGAGTGCTACTGGTCCCCACTACAGACTTTTCCCAGGAAACAGACCTTCCAAACTCAAGTATGGAAACTTCTTCCACCACACCCGGCTTCCAGACTAAGAACCTAGTCCCCAGTCTGTTGCATATGAGAAACGAAATTCTAGAAAACACGTGCAGCAAACATAACTACAGACACTTTCAAACAAATGTGGGCCATATTTACTCATTACAGAAATCTAGAAAGAGTAGAATCAGAAAACAGTTTTCTAAAAACAAACAGAGTTTTGACCTCCATCTCATAGGGCCTTTGTAAACAAAATCTAAACTCCAAGGAAAGCTCGAGTTTGCATGGTCACCTCACTGGAGACCAAGGGCCCTCAATTAGCAGTCTTTGCCAACTTTCCAGGTATAAACAGTGACAAAAACAGCCCTTCTGTTTGGATTTGACTCAGTGTGCTTTCTTACTCTGTGTTGACCTGCAAATGAAGGTTTTTTTCCAAAGATTTTTATTTATTTATTTATTTGACAGACAGAGATCACAAACAGGCAGAGAGGCAGGCAGAGAGAGAGGGAAGCAGGCTCCCTGCCAGCCAAGCATAGAGCCTGATGCGGGCCTTGATCCCGGGACCCTGGGATCATGAACCCATGAAGGCAGAGGCTTTAACCCTCTGAACCACCCAGGCGCCCCCAACATGTAAATGAAGTTTAAAAATAGTCTTTCTCTAGAGGCTCCCTTGAAAGCTGTGGAAAGCTACCCAGTCTGAAAACCCACTTCTGAAACCTGCCAGTGAACAAAGGTGGTGCTTGGCAGCCTCTGGGTCCAGAGTTACAAATGTTTCTGAAGGCACCCTCTTTTCTTGGAAGTCTGTTTTTGAAAAAAAAAAAAAAGCCACAAACTTAGGACAGTGCCACTCAATACCACGAGACCCAATGACCCCTTCATTATTAAAGCAAAGTCCTGTAGACCCCCTTTGCTAGCCTGAAACAAAAGTCATAGATATTATCAACCTAAACACAATTTCAAAAAATCATCAATATAGTACCTAAATTCCAGTATAAAGGAGGAAACAAAAAGACAGTGATTTATAATAAAATAATGCATTTTTCTTTTCAAAAATTTATTTTTTAAAGATTGATTTATCTGTTTGAGAAGGAGAGAGAGAGAGTGGGTGGGTGTGCGTGTGAGCAGGGGGAAGGGCAGAGAGAGGGAGACAAGCAGACTCGGGGCTCGATCCCAAGACCCTGAGATCATGACCTGAGCTCAAACCAAGAGTCGGAAGCTCAACCACCCAGGCACCCCTGAATTTTTTTAAAAAAATAATGTGTTTTTCAATACATTACACTAAAAATAGAAGCACCCCCATTTCCAATTTGGCCTCTAGGGGGAGTGTCACCCCCAATGAGAAGTACTGGAGAGTTCCCTTAGGTACTTCGATAGCCCATACACACAGAATTTACTATATTAACTTATTCTGATTTTTGCATTACAGTCGCTTTGACTACAGACCATATAGGAGGCAAGAAAATGAAAAAGGATGCCGTGAGAAACCACTCTGCACGGAAGAGGAATGTTCATATATCAACAATTTTGAGACCGGATACATGATCAATTCAAGTTCCATATGTGCTCAACCCACATGAAAACAAATGATGCTCTGTAAAACGAGTTTATTTCACTTTTATACATCTTCCTTTGCACAGAGGTTGGCAAACTTTTTCTGTGCAGGGACAGATAGTAACAATTTTAGGCTTTGTGGGCCATATGGACTCTGTTCCGGCTCCTGAACTCTGTGTCATAGCATTAAAAGAGCAAACGGCAGGGTCGCCTTGCTGGCTCAGTCAGTAGCGCATGCGGCTCTTGATCTCGGGGGCATGAGTTCAAGCCCCACGTTGAGTGTTGAGCTTACTAAGAAAATAAGTAAGTCAAACAGCAAAAGGCAATACGGAAATGAAGGGCTATGCCTGTATTCCAGTAAGATTTTATTTACAAACACAGGCTGTCACCCTCTGCCTTAAACTATTAAAATATATGATTTCTAAATGAGCTTTCTCTGCCCAAAGTAAGTAACAATCGTGTCTTTTTAAACTAAAATATAAGCTGTTAGCCACCTCCCCCCATCCGTAGCTTATACCTTATAAAAGTGCACTCTGACCAGCTGCCAAACTGGGTACTATGGTAGAAAAAAGAAAAGGATTCTGTGTTCAGACCAGTTTGTGTTTCAAACCCCAACACTGTCCCTTGATCAATAACAGTTATGCACCGTTGGACAAACAACAGTTCCTGGTCTGTGAAGTGGGCACGATACCACCACAGCAGACGGCGACATGGAGGCATTCAGATACCAAGTGTCCTCGTCCTCCAAGAGATGTCTGATGAACTCGAAGTGATTCCTCAAACTGGTGCTAATATACTTGGTGGCATTTTCCATAAAACATATGATGTCTAACACTGCCTAACCATTCTGCATTTCTAAAAGCTTTCTAAAATGATCCACCTGATCTTGGCAAGGCTCTGAATAGCCTTAAATTAGTTCATCCTCAAAGCATGCCGATTTCCATTAAAAATATAGAAAAGCAGAACACTCAACTCCTAGCCCAGGGAAACTTTCCACAGGATCCCTAATACGAGGACCTCCCCTCATCACATTCTGTTTTGGCTCAAGGATCTAGAAACATCCCAGAGGTTTCTCAGAGTAAATCTCTGTTTATTCCAGAACAGTACCTGCCCGCCAAGCCAGGTGGCTTACTGTTCAAACAGACACAAGCCACCCGCTTGCCTCACAGTTCCTTGGTCTCAGCCACAGCAAATCTCAGAGCCAAAGGGCCTTCATTTTGAGGATTCTTCTTTGGAAAGTATAAAATGTTAAATAGTATTTCATTTAGAAACTCACCCTTTGTGCCAGTTTGATTTTTACTATTCATTTTATTTAAAAAAAAAATTTGAGAGACAGAGCAATAGAGCGTGAGCAGGGAGAGGGGCGGAGGGGCGGAGGGGCAGGAGGAAGGACAAGCAGACTCTGCACTGAGCCTGAAAGGGGGCTCACCTCGGGGCTCGATCTCACCACCCCGAGATCACGACCTGAGCCGCAATCAAGAGTCAGACACTTAACCAAGTGAGCCAGCCACCCAGGCGCTCCAACTGTTCACCTTAAAGATCACAATACACTTATTTCTACTTCTTCAAATGTTGCAAAGACCTCTGGCTGAAAGCAATACAATTCAGACCCAGTGCAGAATGCTTTCTGAATCATTTGTTCCGGTGGTTAGTGACGGATCTGAACCGATCCCCTCGCCCTGTTGCTTGGTTGCCCGCATGACAAATGGCACATCTTCAAGACCGCTGACCGGCTTCAGCAGCGGGAGCTGTGGCCGTGGCGATGGCCAACAAGGTAACTTTCAAAACGCTTCCTGAATTGAAATCGTTACGCTACATAAACTCTTAGAAAAGTCGACTACCAGCAGGTTAACTTTTTTAATGTAAAAAGGCTACCTAGTGATATCACCTACATTTAAACAAATCATTAAATCCACCAATGGATTTTGTAACTGTCAAATACCCACCAGTAAACAAAGTTTTAAAAATAGGAACAAGATCAAGTTCCCCGTCCACCTGCCAATTTCAGAACTCATGAGCCCAGCTAATGTGCTGCATGATACAACTTCATTGTGCTGAACTATTTTTCCCTGTGAGAAACTACTACAGAAAGGTCCATTTTCAATTAGTGAGTGAAAAGTCCCTTCTCAAGCCAACGTAAAAACCGTAGTTGAAAGTCAAGAGTAAACGTATGGAAACAGTCCCAACCACAGTAGTCACGAACATGCCGGTCCGGCACATCTTACTCTCCAAGGACCTTCTCGGACTGGCATTCCTGACAAAGATTCCTCCAGCTGGGATCAGTGGTGAAGGGGGAGGAGGAGGAAGGAACTAAAGAGCAGATGTGCAGGTTCTAGAAAAAAAGGGAGAGGATGAAAGGCCAGAGATGCTAACCTTCCACTCAGAACAATTCCTCCAGGCACTTTTGACCAGAGGAGGAGCGGGGCGGCTTTGTTGGTACTAGGTCCTTAAGTACCGCTTCAAGACACAGGAAGCTTTCCCTGACTTCCCCGCGGGCACGTACACACACACACACACACACACACACACACCTTGCTTCTCTGTACACCGTCCAGATTTCTAATATTCCACTTCTAAGACTATACTGAGGCTATACTATCCACTGATGACTTGTACTGTTCGATCTGCGCTTCGCCAGAACGAGGGCTGTTTCCCCTTGTGGCGCCGGCATGCGGCAGCCTGGGCACTCAGTCTGCGAATCCATGAAGGCAGTATCACCCGCACAGACTTTCGTGACTTTGGAGATGTTAGTCTTCAGCTATTAAAGGTATGCTGATTTCCCTCCCTAGGGCCGATGTGTGTGTTTAGAACTCCTTTGCATATCTGTGTCATTTTTTGTCAATGTAAATAACCCTGAATGATGTTGCTTTCGGCCTTTTACACATAAATGGAATCATTCCACATTCTTCTGCCCGTTGCTTTGCTCGCACGGCATGGTCGGGAGAGCCACATCATGCAGCCGTGCGGAGCTGTGTGCCCCATATTTTCACCGCATCGTACAAGTCCGTTGCTCCACACTGTCTTCCGAACTGGTTCCAGGTTTCCCTATTACAAACCGTTCTGCTACAAACATCTCATAAATGTTATGTCTCCCACTTCCGGCACAGTTGTAGGAGAACTGCAATGGTATTTTTATATCAGATTTCCCAATACCTTTGTCTGATTTGCTGTAAATATATTTTTTAATTATATGGAGAAGATGAATAATGGATGAAAATACAGGCAAACCGACCATTTGAGATGAAATCTTAGAGTTATCAATGCTCTGATTAGAGCAGCAAGGGGGGAAAAGGCAAATTAACAGGTGCAGTCTCTGAGTTTCCTGGGGCTACTCTAACAAAGAACCACAAACCAGACGGCTTACAAGAGAAATTTCTTCTCTCGAGTTTTGGAGGCTGAGTTTGAAATAAAGTTATGTGCAGGGCTATGTTCCTTTGAAGGCACTAGGCAAGGATCCTTCCTTGCTTCTTCCTAGCTTCTGGTGGTCGGCAGTCCTTGGCATTCCTTGGCCTGTAGCTACATCACTCCGATCTCTGTCACACAGAGCTGTCCCCATATGTCTGTGTCTTCACATGGTCTCCTTCTTTCCTATAAGGACATTAGTCATATTGGATGAAGGGCCCACCCAACTCCAGTATGATCTCAACTAGTTATACCTATAAAGACCTTATTTCAAAATAAGTCCCATTACAAGGTACTGGGGGCTAGGTCTAGCAACATATCTTTTGGGGGGATGCAATCCAACCTCTAACAGGCAAGAAATTAACTAGAGAATTAACAATCTACAATACAGTCACATCAACGTATGGTTACATTCGGAACAATTTAGTCTGTCTGTCCATCTCTAAAAACTCACTAAATACCCATTAAATTAACCAGCACTAAAATATTAATACAGCCTCTGAGAAGAAATAATGAAATGACACCAAGCCCACTATTTCTGAGACACTCCTTGCTCTGTGTATGTCATTACTTCCAAAGAGGTCCAAAATCAGTTGATAATTACATACTGGGCAACTACTCTGGGGCACAGCAGGAAGTTCTAAGAAGAAACAAAGATAGATCTGCAAGGAGCTAGCAAAGGAGTTGGGGAGATGATTAAATATAAGTAAAATAGCAATAAAGACAATGAATATATAGAAACTAAAGAGTAATAAAGCCAATCATACAGGTGGCACTGCACAGGTAAAAAGCAAGGTAGAATATTCGCTCATGGATAATGATCATGGCTTCCATTTACCGACCCCCTACTTTTGTGCCAGGCACTGTTCTAAGCACAGAGGACCTCATTCAATCCCCCCCAACAACCTTATAACCCTACTATTACTATCTTCATATCAAAACATCCCACCCCAGGGAACAGGAGGGTTAAAGAATGTGTCCACTGAGAACTGTCAAAGTTAGAATTCAAACCCAGTTAGTCTGGCCCTCTTGCCCACTAATGGATATTGGTGGCTCTGGTTCTCTAGCGGACGGTCAAGTGAGGAATGCCTCATGCTTTCACAGCTGGATACAAAGGTTTTCTTGGAATTCCATCTCTATGTGAGAAAATCAGATGGTACAACTAGGAACCCTAGCCTCCATTTTACAGAAGAGTAAAGAAACAGTGCCTCCTCCCCCACGCACGTGTGTGGGGGGCACTGAACCAGTACCTTACTTCTTGGCTGCCCACTTCGATAGCACTTTGTATCATGGAACAGTGTTTTCAGAGTATATCGGAAAGATGGAAAAACTTCATTATTAGCAGACAAAAATCAAATAAAGACCCCATGAAGTACAACTGTGATGTAAGGAGGCGTCGTTAAAATGCCTATGAGGGCATATGTAGCTGGAGTTCTTCAAAGCAGTCGCTTTCGCTGGTACGCCCTTATTCCAGTAACACTGCCACTATTCGACGTTGGGTTTTTTTTTTTTTAAAGATTTTATTTATTTATTTGACAGACAGAGATCACACGTAGGCAGAGAGGCAGGCAGAGAGAGAGAGAGAGGAGGAAGCAGGCTCCCCGCCGAGCAGAGAGCCCGATGCGGGACTCGATCCCAGGACCCTGAGATCATGACCTGAGCCGAAGGCAGAGGCTTTAACCCACTGAGCCACCCAGGCACCCTGTTTTTTTTTTTTTTTAACAAGATTTTATTTATTTATTTGAGAGAGCACATGTGAGAGAGCATGGAGGGGGCAGAGGGAGAAGCAGACTGCCTGCTGAGCAGGGAGCCTGGTGCAGGACTCGACTCCGGATTCGATCCCAGGATCCCGAGATCATGACCCGAGCCAAAGGCAGAGACGCTTAACTGACTGAGTCACCCAGACGCCCCACCACTATTCACAGTATCCTTCCAGTTCTTCTCTTGAACTGCTTTTAGAGTTTAGAGGGACATGAGACATTGTCTCATGACTCTTACCATATCTCAGTTCTTCAACGAAAAGTAATGCTTCCCACAGCATGGGTGCCCACTCTGTTTAACAAATGAGCCTCAAAATTATTTTGGCCTGAAGCCAAGTGCCCAGTCCTCACTCAAAGATTCAACACCACTGAGGATATCTTTTAAGTTGCCAGAATATTGGGCTGGATAGTCTGCCGTTTCCGGTCCCTTCTCTACATGGGCCAGAAGGAAAAAGCACAAGTGAGGTTTTTCAATGTGGCCAACTGTTGCAAATGCTATGCATGATACATCTTTATTGGTCCTAATTTATAAGAGCAGGTTGACCTTGAAGGTTAGCAGAGATCAGCAGCAGGGCTAGCTAGCCTGCCGAACAGGCAATTTGCCATAATAGTTAAGAGGAGTGTCCAAAGGGATCGCCAAAGATTGGCTTCATTAGATGCCTGAGAGACTCAGAAAGAGAATGACAAGCAGTGACCCCGAGTAGGGCAATTAGTCACAAATACAGTGGTCATTCACCCACGCTGCACAAGAAGGTGAAGGCCTGAATGCATGAACACACATCCACTTCTCAAACGTGGCACTATTATTAGCAGGGGGCAGATTTTCATAGATGTGAGAAAATAATCTAAGGAAAAAGGCAGAAATAAAAAAGGCAAGGAGATAAAGAGAAGCCAAAATGAGTGTGAGAAGGATAGCAAAGATGAAGAAATACCAGTACTAGAACAATGACATATATGCATCTGACGGAGAATTTCCATGGCTTTTGAAGGAGCAATATATGCTGCTCCGTAAATGAATTAAAAAAAAGTTCCCGTGCTCCAGAAGGAAATTCTGTTATCAACACCAGGAGGAAAAGCTAGATAGTGATGGCTGGTAACGGAGAGTAATCTGGTGATTATGTCGAGTCGACAAGGCTATTCGTGACGTACACTATCCTCCTAAAGATTGTATCTGAGACATGGTTTCCACAAACATAATGCAACATCTAATCATGATTTAAAAAAAAACCCTCAGCAAACTAGGAATAGTCAAGAGCACCTATGAAAAACCTACAGCTAATATCATACTTAATGATGAAAGATGGAGTGCTTTCCATCCCAAGTGTGGGAACAAGGCAAGGGCGGTTGCTTTTATTGCTTACATTCCATAGCTCTCAGAGATCCTAGCAAGTTTTTAATAAGGTAACAAGTCTAATCCTAGCAAGTCTAATAAGGTAAGAGATAAAAGTCATAACATATTGGAAGAAGTAAAGTCATATTTGCAGACAACATGGGCACGTATGCAAAAAATCCCAAGAATACTATAGAAGAATTATTAGAACTGGTAAGTAAATTTAGGAAGGTTATAGGATATGCAGGTCAACATTAAAATAAATGATATTTGTACTGCCAGCAATGAACAAATGGACATGAAAGTGTTAAAAATCATTTGCATAATATAAAAATATGAAATCTTTAGGGATACATTTAACAAAATGTGTATAAGAACCATGCATGGAAAACTATAAAACACTGCTGAGGGAAATTAAAGAAAACCTAAATACATGAAAATATATATCCTGCTCAAGGATCACAAGACTCGATATTGTTATGATGGCAGTACCGATCTAGAGATCCAATGCCAGGTCTATCAAATCGCAATGGGCTTTGTTGCAGAAACTGACAGGACGATTCCAAAATTTACATGGAAAGGCGAAGGACCAAGAATGGCCAAAACAACCTTGAAGGGGGCAAAAAAAGTTGGAGTTACCTCCATTATCCAATTTCCAGGCTTACTAAAAATGCCTCAGTAATCAAGATAGTGTGATATTGGCAGGAATAGTTAGCCTTCTCCAATAGGCAGTTTGCCATCATAGTTAGAAAAATGTCCCAAGGAATTGCCAAAGACTAGCTGCAAGATTAGACCCATTTTTTGAAGGTCCTAGCAACAGTCGATTGATCTCCAACAAATGTACCAGGGTAATTCAGTGGGAAAAGGATAGTCTTTTCCACCAATGATGCCGGAACATTTTGATAACCACGGCGAAAAATAAGTGTATACTGACACTTACTTCACAAAATATACAAAATCAAGTTGAAATGAAGCATAGAAGTACCAGTTTTAGGGGCACCTGGGTGGCTCAGTCGGTTAAGCATCTGACTCTTGATTTTGGCTCAGGTCGTGATCTCAGGGTTGTGACATCATCGAGCCCCATATCAGACTCCGCACTCAGCGTGCAGTCTCCTTGGGATTCTCAGCCTCCATCTCCCTCTGCCCCTTCCCCTCCCCTGCTTGCATGCGCTTACTGGCTCTCTCTCAAATAAATAAATCAATCTTTTAAAAAAGTGTTAATTTTATATTGCTGCATAACAAACTTAGTAGCTATAAACAACACACATTAATTATCGTGCAGTTTCCATGGGTCGTGGGTCAGGCGCTGGCAGTGCAGCTGGATTCTCTCCTCAAGGTCTCACAAGGCTGTAAACTCAAGGGAAGGGGATTATACAGGGAATGAACCTGGGGGAGTGGGGAAGACACAAGACATCTAAACAGAAGTGCTAAAACTACAAAAGTCCTAGAGGGAGACATCGGAAAATCTTTGTGAAACTTAGATGGGGCAAAGATTTCTTAGAACACAGAAAGCATAAGCCTTAAGAGGAAAAAAAATCATAAACCTGACTTCATCAAAATTAAAAACCTTGCTCTTTCAAAGGCACAATTAAGAAAATGAAAGGGTAAGCTGAAGTCTGAGAGAAAGTACTTGCCAATCACAGATTTCATAAAGGTCTTATAATCAAAACATATAAAGAACTTTGTAATTTAGTAAGACAGGCAACCCAATAAGAAACAGGCAAAAGATTTGAGCAGACATGTCACCAAAGAAGATATACAAATGGCCATGAAGACATACTCAGTAACTGTCATTAGTCATTAGGAACATGCAAATTAAATTCACGGTGAGCTGCCATCACGCACATACTAGAATGGCTACAATTTAACCAGACACACAATAACACGAGTTGATGAGGATAGGGCCCAAGCAGAACTGTCATACTTTACTTTGCCAGTGGGAACACAAATTGGCACAAGCACTTTGGGAAAGAGTTTGAAGGTTTCTTGAAAAGTTAAACATACACTAAGCACACTGCCCACCAATGCCACGCCTAAGTATTTACACAAATGAAAACACAAGTCCACACGAAGACTTGTAAGCAAATGTTCATAGCAGCTTTATTCACCAGAGCCCAAAACTCAGCCAACTCCAATGTTCATCAACTAGTGAATAAACAAACCGCTGTGGAACACTACTCAACAACAGAAAGTCACCAGCTGTGGGTCTGTGCGACAACATGGATGAATGTGCAAAGCATTATGCTGAGTGAAAGAAGCCAACCACAAAACACTATATAAACCTACCCTCAACACGTCTCAAAAAAACTACTGGTCTTCAGACCACAGCCTCTAACCATAATGTAGTGAAGTTAGAAATCAGTTCTAAAAATACCTAAAAATGTATTTGCAAATTTAAAAAAATCTATTCCTGAGCCCAAAGGTGAATGAAATAATCACAACAGAAATGAGACTATACTAAAACTAAAGAATAATAATTCTAATGTTTTGAAACATCCAAACCACAAAATAAGTCCAAAGAGAGGAGAAAATAAAGTGATTTCCAGAACATATTTTAAGTGAAAAAAAAGAAGAGAAAAGAGGCTGAATAGTGTATATAATATGCTTTTTTGGTGTAAGGGGGGAATGTAAATGTGTGTGTGTGTGTGTGTGTGTGTGTGCACGCGCGCACAAGCATACAGAAGAAACAGAAGACTGCTCACTTTGGCAACACATATACTAAAATTGGAATGGTACAGAGAAGATTAGCATGGCCCCTGCACAAGGATGACACAAGAATTTGTGAAGTGTTCCATATAAAAAAGGAAGAAACAGAAGAATAAACTAAAAACTGATAATGTTGATTACCTGGGATGGCATGGAGGAAACAGAATGCCTGGCAAGAG
This sequence comes from Mustela putorius furo, assembly GCF_011764305.1. Classification (NCBI taxonomy): domain Eukaryota; kingdom Metazoa; phylum Chordata; class Mammalia; order Carnivora; family Mustelidae; genus Mustela; species Mustela putorius. The sequence continues at coordinate 3,957,503 of NW_025422048.1, forward strand.
GCAGGGATGGAAGTAAGGCTTTTCGGAATACACGCTGATGGAAACTTAACTTTAAAATTATATAAAGTTTTTACTCATTAAAAATTAAAAAGAAACTAGAGAATAAATTATGTTCATTCATTTGCACATACTGACAAACACCATGCTGCATAACCACAACTGACAAACCTCTGGTAAGACTAAGAAAAAAACAAAAAGAAGACATAAACAATATTAAGATTTAAGAATGGAAAGATGGGGGCGCCTGGGTGGCCCAGTCAGGGAAGCGTCTAACTCTTGGTTTCGGCTGGGTCCTGACCTTGGGGTCCTGATCTCAGAGTCGTGGAATTGAGCCTGGTGTCTGGCTCAGGGCAGAGGCTGCCTGGGAATCTCTCTCTCTCTCTCTGCCCTCCCACTCCTCCTCTCTCTCTTTCTCTCTCTCTCAAATAAACAAATCTTTAAAAAATAAAAAGAATGACAAGACACACGTAACCGCAGAAATGGCAGATATTAACATCTTCCCACACTGAATCCGCCAGGCCCAGGTGGCTCTAGGGGCAAGTCCTACCCAACATTCAAAAATTCAGGTCATTTCAATCTTACAGCAACTTCCAGAGACGAGAAAAAGGGAATGCTCTCACTCGCTTTGCAAGGCTAGCAAACCAATACTAGGCAAGGACAGTACAGGAAAGCCAAATCTCACTCTCAAATACACAGATGTAAAAATCCAGAAGAAAATACTACAGATCAAGCCCAGCAGTAGGAAACACCCTGGTGTCACACCAGCAGGCAAACCAGGTTAATGCTACAACCTAGTATTAGAAAATCCCTTAAAATACCCCATCAGCTTAACAGGTCCCAAGAGGGAACAAAACAGAGCTCCGTAAAGGCAGAAGAGGGGTTTGATATCATTCAACACCCGCGCAGGCCCAAACAAATATGCACTAGAGGTGTACCTACACAAAACCTAAAGTAAACCTAACTACCTTGTGGCGTAATAGGGAAAACATGGTGCCTTCTCAAGTGCGGCCCCTGCGCCCCGCCCCACACCCCCTGAATCAGAAACTCCAGACTTGCCGCCAGGGAACCTGCCATGTGGGAAACGCCCACAGGTGCTCCCGGGGCAGCTGGTTACCCAAAGTCAAGGCGCCAGTGACGAGGCCTGGGAGGTGCGGGACGGGGCGTCACCTGGGAGCTCACCATAGCTGAAGCCGGCAGGAGAGCCCGGGAGACCGAGTCAGAATCCGCGTTTGGACCCAGAGCGTGGGTGGTTCTCGGCCCACCCAGGTGGGAGACTTGCTTCTACAGCAGCTGCTCTCGAGTTAAGCGAAATGCACACGTTTGCTCTCCCCCAAGATCAAGTGCATCTGAGCATCAGTGGGTGGGCCCCCCCATTGGGTGCCCCCCCCCCCGTAGCAGGTCTTTAAGGCTCCCGGGAGATTCTGTTGAGCGGCCTTTGTGGCCAGCCGCTGACCTGCAGTATTCCAGCACATGGAAACTTCTATTTAAGGACTCCGCACCCTCCTGGGGTGAGCCAGAGAAGAAGGCCCTGATCCTCGAGTTCTCTGAAGAGACACCAAGAAAAGAGCCTGCCTTGCACACCCACGCCGCTGGCGAGTTCTTCATTCTTCAAACTGGAACGGGGAAGCCACGGTCTTCAGTGACGTATGGATATTGTGCAGATTCAAATGGGACACACATAATCGCAACGGGCAAAGGTCTGCCACAGGCTACGTGGGTCGTTAACACAAGTTACTACTGAGGCAAACCCCGCCTCTCACTGCTCTCCAAGCGCTGACAGCAAATCTGATGACATCAGCAGCAGATCGAGGCCAGGATGTATTTTCAAAGCTGCACTGTCCAACATGGGGCCGCTAGTCCACATGGCCCCTGAACACTTGAACTACGGCTAGTCCAACGTAGGGGGTGCTGTCAATGTAAAGTTCGTGACAGATGTTGACAACTTCGCACAAAAAGGCAGGGGGAGACCTCTCACTAATCATTACACTGATGTGCATGTTGAGATGACAATATGTTGGATATACTAGGTTAAACATATTATAAAAATTGACTTCATCTGTTTCTCTATTATGAGACTACTAGGAACATGGGTTACACATGTGGCTCGAATTATCTTTCGAAGGGACCACAAGGTCTCGAAGGATCGTGGGGAAGCCAGGCTGTGAACTACTACTTAAGCCAGCCTTCTCAAACTTTAATTTATGTACAGATCACCTAAGGATGTCATTAAAACACTGAATCTTGGCTGGGCAGATCTGAGTGGCCTCATATTCTGCACTTCTCCCTAAGCTCCCAGGAGCTGAGGAAAGCCAGGAGCATCAGGAAAATCAGCAACAAGGCATACAAGTGATGGGGACCTCTGGAGACATGACCGTATCATGTCAGAGCTGATAATAGCAAAGAAAGGAAATGGCCAGCAGGGTTTACTTGGCCTCAACTTTAAAAGCTCAGCTGTTCTGCTCCCAGCAGGAACTCCAAAGAGGTGAGGGCCAGCTCCATTTGCCATCCATCGAGGGACTCCCTTTCTCTCTCAGATATGGAAGCATCCGTGTGTGCATGGAACACGTCAGGACCAGAAAGCTCAAAACGGAGTGTTCACTGAAGTTTCACGTATCCTGCCCGCCACCTAACTAGTGTCGATGGTAGTGTACTCCTTGGGTCTCCCTGAAACTAAGTGTGGATCTTGCTTGTCACTGTGACCCACCAGCACTACTGACAAGCCAAGGCTGGGGGTTGCTTCCCTGGAGGTGCATTTCTTCTTTTTGCAAAACAAAAAGAAAAACAAAACCAGCTCAGGCTGGTTCCCAGACTGCTGGAATGAACCCTGACAGCACAGTCCCTGTTCTCCTGATTCCCCACCTAAGTCATCTCAGGGCTATGGAGGAACTTAAGGGTTAGATGAGGGCATTTCGGGTGCCACCATCTAATGCCACAAATCCCCTTCACGACCAACTCTGCCTCAAGAGCTCCCCTGAAGGGGAATGCATAGCGCCAGGACGTAGCAGCCCATTCCTTCCTAGGACGCAGCAGCTTGTTCTGTTTTTTGTTTTTTTTTTTAAGATTTTATTTATTTATTTGACAGAGAGAGATCACAAGTAGGCAGAGAGACGGGGGAGGGGGGGGGTGGGAGCAGGCTCCCTGCTGAGCAGAGCCCCCGATGTGGGGCTCCATCCCAGGATCCTGGGATCATGACCTGAGCCGAAAGCAGAGGCCTTAACCCACTGAGCCACCCAGGCGTCCCCAGCTTGTTCTGTTTTAAGAGGCTCTGGCAACAATGCTTCCTTCTCGGAAAGCCCAAGGACATGATATCAATATATAACAATTAACACAAGCTAAACAAAGGACATCACTGCATTGTCAAGGTCTGTCCTCAAGGGAATAAGGACAGAATGAGTTACAAACCAGTTACTTTTATTTTTACTTCCAATGATTACCCTTCAACTTCCCTCACTTCTTCCCGCCCCCAAAAACACCAACAAGCAAAGCAAAAATGAACCTATTCTAAAAGTGCGCATGACAATAGTCCAAAAAGCCAGAGGTTGGGAAGGCAACGTGTGAGACCTCTCCCATCACTGGACTCCAAGAACTTTCTTGCTCATTTGCTAATTGACCACAACAAGGCTGAGTGAGAGCTACGTTTCATCTGGCAGTCAGGGGATATGGTCTCTGTACATACAACCGAATTTGTTGAAATGAACACATCCAATCAACTCTGAACTATATCACCTCCTGTCCAGTTCAAGTCAAAGAGCATTTACTCAATGTCTGCTGTGGAGGGAGGGCCAAGTTAGGCTTTACTTGCCCAGGACAAAAACGTCTCCAACCTCAGCCCCCTTTTGCACAAGCTTGGAAGATGAAACAAGCAAGACTGAAATCTGCAGGTATAACATATCAAGACAAAGAGTGGAGGCAGGGCAATACTGAACGAACAAACAACTCCAAATAACAAGAAAAGAGCACTCGGTTCTGTTGGAATGTGAAAGGCAGCAGAGGCCTGGAGAGCAATCAAGGCCTTGCGTGTGTTCCCATCCTAAGCCCCTGAGTGAGAGTATCCAGTCTAATACGGACGGAGGAGATTGGCAGGGCCTCAGGCTGCATTAAGGAGCTAATGTAAGGTGCTGATTCGAAAAAGGAAAGATTTTCATTCTGAAACGGTTCAGAAAAAGGCTGGCAATATTCCTTGGTACAGAGATTGCCTTGCTGTCGCCCTGTGACGGCTGGTTATGCAGTATTACGTTTTAAGAATCAATAAAATGGAAGCTCATAAGAACCAATGGCTCCAGGCGCATCTGACAGAGGCAATCAAACACTTGCATACTTCCAGGCTGACAGAAGAGGGAAAGCAAGGCAGAGAGGCCACACCTACAGCTATGGGGGAGGAAGACCAAGAACAGGAAGGACTCTGCTCTCTTACACCAGTTCTCCCAACAGCAACGGCCTATATAATTCATGTAATAATTATTACACGAATGTAATAATAATAACGCTGCCCAGCCTACAAAGGGGCACTGATGTGTATTCGATTCTCTGGAAAGTTCTGGGAGCTTGGCAGGGCTCACTGCTCTGTCTTACAAATGGGAGAGGCAGCAGGGGTGAAGTAAAATGACTTATCCAATGTCACAGAGTTAAGAAGGGGCAGAAATGGGACTCGAACCTGGCGTCCGGAATCCAAACTCAGGAAGCTTTCAGCCACCTCACACCAACCAAGGGCTCCTTAATGATTCCTTGCTCCTCAGACAGAAACAGAAAGAAAGTGCTAGTGCACGGTGCCAGTATTCTAAAGAGGTGCTGGCTGCATTCTTAAAAAGAAAAGAATGAGATTGTCCAGGTGCTCAGGTGGAAGACTACATTGTAAACATTTAACATGAAAAACTGTCCTCCAACTATAGGGGAGCAACTGGGTCTCACTTGACCAACTCTCTGCTGGGTCTCCTGGTACCCTCCTGCTTTCAAAGCAGAGGAACTAGAAGAAGGCCTTTATTGCTCTAGTCATGTTTGTAGAAACAAACAAAATATGGCCTCAAGTAATTTCTGAGTCCAAATAGCAAAAGGAACTTAACACTGCGGGAACTGTGGGCACTGCTGCCAATGTCACCTGAAACTAAAAGCTCGAGTCAACCTTGAAATGCAGAGAAATGGCTAGAAAAAAAAAAATCACACTTACTGGACATCCAAAAGTGTATTAGGACACGTCTAAAATCATTTCTTTTTCTTTAAAAGCAAACAATGGGAGGGGTCCCTGGATGACTCAGTCGGTGAAGCACAGGACTCCTGATTTTGGCTCAGGTGATCTCAGAGTCCTGGGATGGAGCCTGGTGTCGGGCTCCACGCTGAGCAGGGAGTCTGCCCAGGATTCTCTCTCTCTTTCCCCGTCCCTCTGCCCCTTCCCCCATTTGCTTTCTCGGTCTTTCTCTCAAATAAATCAATCAGTCTCTAAAAGCAAACAAGGGAGTTCCATGCAGTTCTAGTCAGTAACAGTTAACTTTTCTTGAGTGCCTACTATGTGCACGACACTATTTCTAAGCGCTTGGAATAGATTATCATTCAGTCTGGCCAACATCGCTTTGAGGCCGGTGCTGTTTGTGTTATTATTCTCATGTTACAGGTAAGGACACTGAGGCACAGGGGTAAGTAACTCACCCAAAGTCACACAGGTAATATTAGAGCCAGGACTCAAATCCAGAGTCAACACCTTACACGCAAATAGCAGCCCCTGTCCCTCCCCCATCTGCCAAAAAAGAATAATGAACTGAGAAACTAGAAAATAAAGCAGAACTTCAAAGAGGTCAGATGCAGGGAAGGGAAATTACTAAAGAATAATGAAAGCAACCTCTTATTCTTCTATAAAATGAAAAAAAAAACTGTAGAAATAACAAAAAAAACTCTGGCCTTTGAAATCCTTTGGCCACCAGTTCAGAATGTCGCCTACTAAGCCTTGAAGACACTCTCCTTTTCTCTTGATTTTGGAGCCCTTAATGAGAGCAAGAACCACATGTTCTTTCAGTGGTTTTTAAAGTAGCTACATTTTGTTAGTCCTCCTTTCATTTTGGAACAAAGAATATTTGAGTATTTTTTAATAACTTTAGTCATTTTTCAAAACCTGTAAAAATGTAAAAAATTTGCTTTGAAGCCATTGGACATACAGCATGAGAGAACTGAAAAGGTACTAAACAGACGAACTTTCACAGTAAGCCATCATGCATGCCATTTGACTAGGCCTTTAGTTTTTAAAAAGTTGAATGCTTCTTTACGCTACAGCTAACATCAAATAAACTTGTCTCTTTACAAACCGCACACCCCAAAGAATGACCACGGTTTCAGGTGGTAGGTTCTCAGTATACACCAGAGTGCAGGAAGAAAAATCCCTGTGTAAGGTAGCCTGAGGCAGGCAGACACTGGCATGAAATCAACAAGGAATACAAACCTCAGCAGAGCTGTCTTTTTAGCAAGAGTAAGGGAACTACTGAGACAGGGAGTGATTGGAAGGTCACCTCCCTAGGTGTCAGAAAGCACTTACTGTTTGCATGTAAAAGAAAAAATGCAAAAATGAGGCTGGGGTGAATTTATAATCCAAAAGGCAATCACTGGAGAAGCAATGACTCCATAGAACCTCTTTGATTTAGACAGATTTACTTTTGGATTTCATTATTTGCTTTAATGGAGCAGCAGCTGACACTCTAAAACTAACAATTCAGTGTAATTCCTAAGTCAGTCTCAAACATGCCAGCCTATTTTATTGACATTTATTTTTATTTTTTTATTGCATTTAGTGACTATTTTTCTGCATAGCACTCATGTCTACTGGAAAATATATCATTGCTTTTTTATTGTTGTAAGTGTTGTCTGCTTCCCCACACATAAGTTCTGTAAGGCAGGGACTTAGTGGTGCTATTTGCTATCTTCACCGTACTTGGGACGCTGCAGGCACACTATGGGCATTCTGGGTTTAAAGGGTAAATGAAGATGCTGACAACTTGGTCAATATATGTTAGAACTTTAAGGTAAGGAGACCCAATTGTTTAATAGCATTTAATAACTAGAATCTAAAAGACCCAACGAATCTTCTCTACGTTCAGTGGCTGAAATCTACTCCATGGTGCGGCATCTCTCAAGGATACATTTGGTTTTGTGAAACAGCCAAAAGTCATTGAGTCAAATCTGGTAATAAGTGATTGTGCCCAAAATATATGTCAGATGAAAGCAAAATGTGTCTATAAACTAACAAGCCTGTCTTATTTGGCTGGTAAACTGGTTTTGAAGGAAATTCAAAATAGTTTGAACTACAGCAAAATCAATGGCTTATTCTCAAGGCTCTAAGGTGGAGACTTCACAAGGAACAAAACTAAGCTGTAATAAAATAAATAAAAAAATTAAAAAGTGCCCGGGTTCCACAGAAGCCAAGATACTCCCCAGAGACCTGACTCATGATATAAGCTTTGCCATTAGGTTGCCCAAATCCTGGGTCCTATTATTATAATATCATACAGGGTTACACTCACTGGGCCTCAGTTTCCCCATTCTGGAAACGAACTACTATGAACTTCAAGGTCCAAGTCAATTCTAATATGCCATGATTTCATTCTTGTGAAGGTCTATTATGTCTATTTAAAAACCAGTCACAAGTCACTCCACCTCATACTTTGTATGCGTCTATAAAGCACGCAATATAATCTTTACAGCAGATTTATTTCATATTTGCTTAGGCAAAAACTAAAATTAGTTTTCACTTCCTGAGCACAGCAAAAGACAGTTAAGGGAGGCAACCCGGCAAAGGGCGCTTGCTCGTGCCTGTGCACACTTCCGACTGCGTATCAGGGAACTAACCGTTCCCTCTCAGATCGCCTCTCAACTGTTGCAAAAACAGATAAACCTCCCGTGCGTGACACTGAAACTCTGTTAGAGAGACCCCATGGGGCTTCCCGGCCAGAGGCAGGCTGCGGCCGCTCCGCAGGACCCACGGGGATGCGACGGGCACCCACCCCAGGCGGAGGGCCAAGGCACGGACCAGCCGCGGCGCGTCGCCGGGGAGGCAGGACGGCAGCTCAGCCCGCTCCCGCCCCAGGACAGGGAAGCAAAGTCCGGGGAGCGGCCGCGACGCCCCCAGAGTCCCCCGCTCGGGCCCGATCCCAGCCCCGACCTTCGCCCGTCGCCGGCCCGGGACCCTGGGCGGAGGGAACAGGAGGAAGCGGGAGACACATGCCTGCAGCTCCCCGGCCTCACTCAGCCCTAGCCGGCAGGGACAGCGAGGCGCTCGGGCGAACCTCCCCCCCCACACACACACACACCCCCGCCATCTACACCCGCGGGTATGGCGAGGACCCGCTGGCCCCGTCAGCCCAGGGAGTCCCAACTTCCTCTTCCCGGCCCCCCACCGCAGGTCCCCGCAGCGGCCGTCTCTGAGCCAGGCCTGCCGCGAGCGCGCACCCACCTCGGGGTCCCGGCGCCACCGCCGTTGCCAGGCTGCTCGGCTCCCGGGCCCCGCTCCGCCCCCTTCAGGGCCCGCCCCCTGCGGCCTCCCCGCCTCTGGCCACCGCCCGCCGCCCTCCTCCGCGCGCCGGTTGGCGAGGGTGCGCCACGTGACATGGGTGAGACGGGCGGAAGGCGCCGGGAAAGCCTCTGCGGGCGTCCCGAGGGGCGGGGCTCTTCACCCTGGAGGCTGCTGGGAAGCCCTCTTTGAAAGGTCCGGCGCGTGAAGGCATCTGGAAGTTGTAGTTCTAAATGCGATGCCAGGGGGCCGGGCGCAGACGCTAAGGAGCCGTCCCCGCGAGGGAAGTTGGCGTAGGAGCCCGACGGAGGCCGCTAGGAAGCGTAGTCCCAGGACTCCTCGGGGTCCCCTTGTTTTCCTTCAGTAATGGGGAAATCCACGGGGAAAACCTCTCTGGATGAAACTTCAGCAGATGTCACTAAATGGAGCTGTTACCGGGTGCTGAGATACCATTAGGGGAAAAAAGAAGGGGTGGCACTGACGCGGGCGCGGAATCCACAATTCGCGAAGCGAACGAGCCGCTGAGGTGTATCTCGTGCTGCGTCAGCATCTTTCCAAGAACTCTCTTGAGACTTAGTGAAAGAAAACATTTCAGGACTTAGTCCCTTCTGCTTTTTTGAGGTTTGGGGGCAGACGACCGTTAACACAGTAAAAAGAAAGGAAAAGGGGGGAAAAAACCCAGAAGGAAGATAACTTCAGGAAGAGAATTCCGTGTGTAATGAAATAAAACAAGCTTAACGTGACAGAGAAGAATAGGTGTGATATTCCTTGGGCTGCACATTAATTTATAGATAGATAGATAGATAGATGCACAAACACACACACACACACAAACAGTTCAAGTAAACGATGGTAAATAGGAGCACTTAAACATCTTTTTGCTCTTTAGTTAGTACCCCAGCATCTAAAAACAATGTTTTACCTGATACTAGTGTGTGTATTCATATTTATATACAACTATATATCACTATATGTATACACACAATACACACACATACACACACGCACTAAACTTACTGCAGAGTCCAGACTTAGGTGAGTAACAAGGCCCTTCAGAGTCCAACCCTCCTACTCTCCCAATGTGCCTCTTCTCTCTCCTTGCTCCAAATTCTGGTCTAATCACAGAAACCTTCTTTCTGTTCTCTGGATGCACCATGTTCTTTCCTCCTTCCAGCCCCCTGCGCTTTTGCTGTTTCTTTCTGCTGGGTTGGCCAAACTCCTGGAAGGGCAGCAGAAGAGCACTTGTTCCTGGGCCAGGAAGAATTAGCCCTCCCAGAGCCCTTCTCATCGCACTGATGTGATCATTTGCTTACATGTGGCCTTGCCAACTCCCCTCCCCAGACTGTGAACTCCTTTGAATCACATTCATTGCTGTACTGGATTACAAAAAGCACTCAGTAAATGCTTCTTGATTGTATGAATTGCATGCGAGAGCAGCTCCCTGCTGAGCTCCTGACTGATGATCTGTGAGTCCTGGAACCGAGGGAGAGGCGCATGGAGAGAGGGCAGCCGCCGGAGCGGGGAGAGCTTGCCTACAGTAGGCACGGTACTCAAGGATGAGGCTGAAGCCCTCTGCTCAACAGGGACCTCAGAGCAAGGACATTGCTCAGCCTAAGGAGGTTACCCCAGCTCCAGCTCTGAAGGACACAGCTCAGGCAGAGAAGTCCAGTGAGAATGCCAGTGTCTGGCCTGTGGAACGCAGACAGTGACCCCTGCCTTGCGCTGTGGGTGTGACAATCAGCTGAAGGAAGGGGGGTAGCTCTTTGACCACCTTGCTATGGAGGAGGTTGTGGTATTGTGGTTTGTTGTTTTAAGATTTTATTTATTTATTTATTTATTGAGAGAGGGAGCACATGTCAGGGCCAGGACCTGGGCTGAAATCAAGATTTGGACGCTTCACCAGCTGAGCCACCCAGGCACTTAGCCCCCAACCTTTTGAGAAAATATTGAGTTACATATTTGAGAGAGAGAGAAAGAGAGCACGAGCAGGAGGGCAGAGGGAGAGGGAGAGGGAATCTCCAGCAGGCTCTACACCAAGGGCACAGCCCAACACGAGGACGGATCCTAGGACCCCGAGATCATCAGGACCTGAGCTGAAATCAAGAGTCAGTCACTTAACTGACACCACCACTCCAGTGCCTGAGTTCGAAGTATGAGTGTGAGTATCTGTTTGTGGGTTCTCCAGGCTTCCCTGCATTTTACACACACACACACACACACACACACACACACACGGGCACATGCGCATACACCAAAGGCATGGGGGTCTGTTGGGGGGTGGCTGGTTCCAGGACAATAGGAAGGGGGCAGCAAGAGACGGGACATAATGCTGCTTCTTCAGTAACCTTCCTGGGTAGGACATCCTGCACCCATTTCCCCTTCCCCAAGGTCCCCCAGCTTTGGCTAAGACCTAGGCCAAAGATACCTCCTGTCCCTGGGACTTCAGCCTGTTCTCCCAAATCTGGGCAAGTGGAGCAGACAGGACCAGCAGGAATCTACATCCATGGCCCGGCCAGGCATACCTGCGCCCCCCACTCCCAGCCTCCTGGGCAAGAAGCAGGCCTGAGAAAGGCAAAGTTTTGCTTCCTGCTTCTCTCCTTCAGCATCCTCACACGCGGCCCTGTGCTGATGCTCTACCCTACCAGTCCCCACCCCTGTTGTAGGCTGGGGACTGCCACCACCTTGTTCTAGCAGGTTCATTACACTGAGCCCAGAGTGGAGGAAGGGAAGGGGCATCCTTGTCAGGAGGAGCAAACTGTTGGTCTTGAGAAAGTTACTTCTAATCATTAGCTACTGCCTCTGAAAAAAGGAGTCAAATGCCAGTTCTCATGGTCGCTGTGTCCTAGCATAGTAAGGATCCAGGTGAAGGTGGTCTAGAATGTCAAGGCAGCAGTGTTCCTAAGATGCCAGGCTGGCCAGTGGGAAGAGAGGTGGGAGAAGGTGGGAGAAAGCCCCTGAACTTCCCAGCTCTTCCATGTTTGTTAGGTATGTGGCTTTGGGGAAGTACATCTCTCTAAACCTCAGTTTCCTCCTCCGGGAAATGGGGATTTCAGTACCTAATTTTATAGGCTTATTTTAAGTGGCTCCACCTCCCTCCTCCTCATGCCTACCCTCACTCCCTCCCCTTTTCTTCATTTCTTTCCTTCCCACTCTTTATTTAAAAAGTAGCCTGAGAAGAATGATGCAACCACTTTGGAAAACAGTTTCACAGTGATTTATAAAGTTAAAAGTACACAGGACCCAGAAATACCACTCTTAGCTATTTATCCAAGAGACATGGCAGTGTATGCTCTCAAAAAGACTTGTATACAAATATGCAGAGCAGCCTTTTAAAATAGTAGTCAAATAGATAAACAATTCAAATTCCCATCAGCTGCTGAACGGCAAAACAGTGATATGCACAGATAATGGAATACTACTAAGCAATACAAAGGAAGGACCACTGATACACACTCCCGCATGAATGAGCCCCCATAACCATATGTTGAATGAAATAAATAATATACAAAATATTATACACTGTATGATTCCATTTATATTACATTTGGAAAAAGGCAAAGCTACAGTGATAGAGAGCAGATTTGTGGTTGTCTGGAACCAGAGATGTGGGAAGGGAATTGACTGCAAAGGGGAAAGAGGGAAGTTTTAGGGGTGAGGGGAATGTTCTATACTTTGTGACGGTGATTACATGATGGTATACAGCTGCCCAAACTCATTAAACTCTAAACATGAAATGAGTAAATTTCATTGTGGATAGGTTATACTTCTATAAAGCTGAGGTTTAGAGGCGTGTGGGCAGGAGGGTGAGTAGCCTCTGGTAAGTTTCCGGTAAGCCCAGAATTGTCAGTCTGTTTGTGTTTGGTTGTTTGCTTGGTTGTTTTTAAGAGGCCCTGGTTTTTGAATGGGAGAAGGTGGTAAGGCTTACCCTACACATACCGAGGGTGTGCTACAAGGCAAGAGATTGGTTGGGGCTACGGAAAAGCCCCACTGGAAGAAGATGGTGGCCAAGCCCCATGGGGGTGAAAAGGGGAGTACTTACCTGGGAGGTGAGTCTGAACAGAGGGAGCATGACACTTGTAGACTCTAAAAACCAGAAGTTCCCCCCATCTTCTCTCTGTGACCTATGAGCACACACATGGAGGGGCTCCAGAACACCCAAGGGTCAAGCTGGACTCTGTTCACAGCAGAGGAGAGCGCTCTTGCTTCTTGCTGGTGTTTGCCTTCTACTTTCTCATAAAGCTCAGTGTTGAGTTTGGGACCTCTTTGGAGAGGTCCTGCTGGTCAGCAGGGTCTATTTTCCCAGGTGCTGTAGAAGTTCCATCCAAGTAGTGGAACGTGAAAACACATAAAAGAGAAACACAGATTTTTTTTTTTTTTTTTTTTGGTCCCAGGGCCTCTTGGACACAGAGGCTAGACATGCAGAGATTATTGTTATGACATCACAGGGTTTCCAAGGGCCAGCCTTGTTTGTATCCCTCATCATTAGATAAATGTAGGGTGTTTAGGGATGATTTTGAGGTCTAGTCTACAAGCAGCCTGGTGAGAAAATTGCCCCAGGTTCAAGTCATATCACAAATCAAACCAAAGCAACTGAAAAGAAAGACCAACTCACAAGATGCCCACCCTCTCTGGCCAATTATGAGGTTTTTTTAAATCTCAGTCTTACACTAAAAAATTTTTTGAGGAAGGAAGCCCTATGAGGAACTGTTTCATGATACATTTGAGTGTGTTTTACTCAAAACAGATTTTTAAAAAGAGCTTTATCTTTGACTTTGAGGGGGCTGCCTGATTCATGTTGAAGTGCATAGTATGCTATTTTGCAAACTCTGAAAGAGTTGGATACCCAACATTAAACTTGAAACAGAATATGTGAGAAAGGAAGAAATGAAAGAGGAAAAAACCCAAATGTCAGCAAATATTTGTTGAGCATGAATGACATTTTGTTATTTAGATTAATCAGTCAAAAAGAATAAAATACTTAAGAATAAACTTAACCAAGGAGGTGAAAGATTTGTACACTGAGAACTATAAAACATTGCTGAAAACAGTTGAAGACAGAAATAAATAGAAAGACATCCCATGTTCATTGATTCAAAGATTTAATATTGTTAAAATACCAGTACTATCCAAAGTGATTCAAAGATTTGATACAATCTTTATCAAAATCCCAATGATGTTTGTTTTGCAGAAATAGAAAAATGCATCCTAAAATATATATGGCATGTCTAGGGACCCCAAAGAGCTAAAACAATCTTGAAAAAAAGAAAAAATGTTGCAGGTGTCACACTTTCTGATTTAAAAACATATTACATAGCTATAGTAAACAAAACAGTGTGGTACTAATATAAAGAGAAAATATAGACCAATGGTACAAAATAGAGAAGTCAGGAATAAACCCTTACATAAATGGTCAAATGATTTTTGATAAGGGCACTAAGACCATTCAATAGAGAAATGATAATCTTTTCAATAAATTGTTTTGGGAAAACTGGATATCCATGTACAAAAGGATAAAGTTGGGTGCTTACCTGACAACATATACAAACAGTTAACTCAAAATGGAGTAAAGACCCAAATGTAAGAGGTAAAACTATAAAACTCTTAGGAAAACACTGGGGAAAGGCTTCTTGATATCAGATTTAGCAATGATTTATGGGCTATGACACCAAAAGCTTACGTAACAAATGTAAAAAGAGATTAGACTACATCAAAATTTAAAACTTCTGTGCATCAAAGGACACAACCAACAGAGTGAAAAGGCAACCTATGGAATGGGAGAGAATATTTGCAAATCACATATCTGATGAAGGATGAATATACAGAATGTATAAAGAGCTCCTACAACTCAATAACAACAACAACAACAACAAATCAAATAACTCAGTTTGAAAAAACACCAACGAGAGTGCCTGGGTGGCACAGTCCATTAAGTGCTGGACTCCTGGTTTCCACACAGGTTGTGATCTCAGGGTTGTGAGATCGAGCCCCACATCAAGCCCCACATTGAGCCCTGTGTAGGGCTCCGCGCTCAGTGTGGAGTCGGCTGGAGATTCTCTCCCTCTCCCTCTGCCTCTGTCTGTCTCAAAAATAAATAAATAAATCTTCTTTAAAAACCCAGCAAAGAACTGAAATTGACATTTCTCCAAAGAAGATATACAAAGGGCCAATAATCACATGAAAAGGGGATCTCTGCCACCCATCATTAGGGAAATGTAAATCAAAACTACAATGTGATACCACCTCACACCCATTAGGATGGCTACTATCAAACAAACAAAACCCAAAAAACAGAAAATCACAAGTGTTGGTGAGGCTATGGAAGAATGGGAACCCTTGTGCACCCTTGGTGGGAATGTGTGAAGTGTGCAGCCACTGTAGAAAACAGTATGGTGTCTCCTCAAAAAATTAAACATAGAGTGACTATATGGTCCAGCAAGTCCACTTATGGATATATACCCAAAGGAATTGAAAGCAGAGTTGCAAAGAGGTATTTGTATATCCATGTTCACAGCAGCATTGTTCACAATAGCCAGAAGATGGAAGTCACCCAAGTGTCCAACAATGGATGAATGCCTCACAGAGTGTGGTCTATCCATACAATGGAAAGTTATTCAGCCTTAGAAAGGAAGGAAATTTTGAGACATGCTACAACATGGATGAATCTGGAGGACATGATGCTCAGTGAAGGAAAGCAGCCACAAAAGGACAACTATAACATCATTCCACTTATTTAAGGCCCCTAAGTAGTCAAATTCATGGAGACAGAAGAATGGCCATTGCCAGGGGCTGGAGGAAATGGGTATGGGAACTTGTTTAATGGGGACAGAGTTTGTTTTTCAAGATGAAAAGAATTCTGGAGATCGGTCATACAACAATGTGAGTGTACTTAACACTAGCGAACTATAGACTTAAAAGTGGCTAATATGGCAAATTTGGTTATATGTGTTTTATTACAGTTGTTTAAAAATATTAATTAAGCCTCCACAGTAATCTGAACTAAGAGGACCAAGAACCTAGACTCCGTAGTTCATCTCAGATGTGATTGATTGTACCCTGCAAGGGGTTAGCCTCCACCTAGGACAGAAGGTCTTGTGTCCCACTTTAGAAACAAAGCTTCCCCCAGGGAGCCAGAGGTAAGCAATTGTCCAAGTCCCAGAAAGATGAGGGAAGGAAGAACATGGGTCCTTTCCAAGATAAACACTACCACCTCTTCTTTGTGTCACTGCCAAAAACTCATGGGCGTTGTTGGGGTGGGTCCTTTCCCAGAGTGACTTCCTAAACCCTTCCTCTCCACTCAGAAGAAAACATCAGGAAAAAGGCTGGGGTATGCAGGAGAGCAACATGCAATGGAATTGCCCTAGAAACTGCCTCCTAGGGGCTCCTGGGTGGCTCAGTTGGTTAAACATCTGCCTTGGGCTCAGGTCATGATCTTGGGGTCCTGGGAGTGAGCCAACATCAGGATCCCTGCTCAGCAGGGAGTCTGCTTCTCCCTCTCCCTCTACTCCTACCCTCTACTCATGCTTTCTCTGTCAAATAAATAAGTAAGCTTAAAAAAAAAAAAAAAAAAAAACTTCCAGATGGAGCCTCAGCCACTTCTCCAACTGTTAACCCTTGCCTTGGTCGGGGCCCTGAGGGAGTAAAATACTTAATGTTTCTAGTGGCAGTGTTTCTAGGGACACCTGCAGACCACTCACGTGCCTTTCCTCAGCCACGGGGCTCATGCGAACAAAGCCGAAGTGCCAGGAAATGAGAGGGTTGGCAACTTTTCAGACAGGGAATGGAGCTCCAGGAAAGCCCTGCCTGGTCTCTGTGCTGCAGGTGGAAGCCCGCTTAAGCTAAGCTCCCCTTCCCCAATCCTGAACCTTCATCCCTTTCACCCCTGCCCCCCAACACAGAACATTGCCTGTGCTCTCTCTCTCTCTTTTAACAGCTTTATTTTATTTTTTTAAGATTTTATTTATTTATTTGAGAGACAGAGATCACAAGAGGCAGAGAGGCAGGCAGAGAGAGAGAGAGGAGGAAGCAGGCTTCCTGCTGAGCAGAGAACCGGTGTGGGGCTCGATCTCAGGACCCTGAGATCATGACCTGAGCTGAAGGCAGAGGCCCAACCCACTGAGCCACCCGGGTGCCCCTTTTAAGAGCTTTATTGAGATAGTGTGTACACAATAAAATTTACCTATGTAAAGTGTACAAGTCAATTTTTTTTTAGCGTATTCACAGAGCTGTACAACCACACTATCTAAATCCAGAACATTTCACCAGTCCCCAGAGAAACCCCATACCCATGAGCATCCATTCCCCATTTCTACCTCCTGATTATCCTGGGGCAACTACCATTCTACTTTCTTTCTCTATAGATTTGCCTATTCTGGACATTTCATCAAAGTGCAATCCTACAATATGGGGTATTTTGGGTCTGGTTTCTTCCACCAACATCACTTTTTCAAGGTTCACCCATGTTATAACATGAATCATTACATCATTGTTTATATATACACACACCACACTTTGTTTATCCATTCATCCTTCAGTGGTCATTTGGGTTTTTTCTATCTTTTAGTGAATAATACTTCAAGATCACTCATGTGCAAGTTTTTGTGTGGACCCATGTTTTCATTTTTCTTGGCTACACACTGGTTGAATTGCTGGATCATATGGTAACCCTATGCTTGGCATTTGGAAGAACTGCCAAACCGTTTCCCAAAGTGGCTGCACCATTTTTCATTCCCACCTGCAGTGTATGAGGCTTCCAATGGCTCCACATCCTCTCCAACAACTGTTAATTGTCCTTTTGATTCTCCCCATCCTAGTGGTGTGAAGTGGTACCTCATTGTGATGGCTTGGATTTGTACTTCTTGATGACTAATGATGGTGACCATATTTTCATTAGCTCACTGGCCATTTGTATATTATCTTTGGAGCAGTGTCTATTTGGATCCTTTGCTCACTGTTGAAAACTGAGTTATGTGTCTTTGTGTTGAGGAGTTGTAAGAGTACATATTTTGGATTTGACCCCACTATAGAGAAATAATTTGTAAAAGTTTTCTCCCATCCCCTGGATCATATTTCCACTTTCTGGATGGTTTCTTTTGAAACACAAATGCTTTTCGCTTCAATGAAGTCTAATTTATCTATTTTTTTCTTTTGTTACTTGTGCTCTTGGTGCCATATTGAAGAAACTGTTGTCAAATCCAAGACCATGAAGGTTTGCCACTGTTTTCTTCTAAGAGTTTTATAGTTTTCGCTCTCACGTGGAGGCCCGTGGTCTACGTTGAGGTACCTTTCACATACGGTGTGAGGTAGGGGTGCGACTGCATACTTCTGCTTGTGGATATCCGGTTGTTGCAGTATTATTTGTTGAAAGTACTGTTCTTTTCCCATCGGGTAGTCTTGGCACTCTTGCTGAAAGTCGGTGACCATACGTGTGTGTATTTATTTCTGGGCTCTCAATTCTATTCCACTGATTCACATGTCTATCTTAATGCCAGTACCATACTTCCTTCTTTCTTTTTAAACTCTCTGGGTTTATTGGGAAGACCACCTCGGAAGGCCCCTAGTATATCCGGTGATTTCAAGTCCCCCAACCACTCTCAACCCCTCTTGTTACCTGGCCTACCTAACAACTTTTGAAGACAAATGAATAAAGTGATCCTCCCTCAATTACAAATGAGGAAACCAAGGCTCAGAGAGGCTGCAGGGAGCTCAAGGTCACTGCACTGGTAGACGGCAGAGTGGAGCACACAACCTCAGTTGCTAGCTACAAAGCTCCCTCCTGGACAGCCACCGGCATGACTTTGAAGACATGCTATTTGACATTTTTAAATAAAGGCAGTTTCCAGCCCTACTTTTCCTACCCTAGCTAGTTCATAAAGGTGTTGATGTAGCTCAGATAAATTTAAAAAACCTTTCATAAATTCGCAGTGACTGAATTTATGGGAGTAGTTACTCGTTGTGCATTTCTACAACAGCTCTCCCCTGAAATCATCCAGATCAGAGGTTGAAATGGGCCATTTCCCACATCTTCTCTCACATTGCAGCTATACTGGGCAGGAGACTACTATAGCAATATCATCTTACTTTCCCAGTGGAACAGTCGCTCTGGGAGGGATCATCGTCCCAGTCGTGTTTGTTGTCCAGAAAGACCCCAATATCATGTGGTATCCCTTTAAGGAGGGAAGCAAATAGTATTCAGGTATTGTACAGCCACTGAGTTACGTTCCTAAATTAAATTAAACACTCTCTCAATAAGCAGGCATTGAGAACCTCTGATGTTCTAAACACAGTATGAGGCACTAAGGGGCGGCACAGAGAAGATGAGGATATAGCCGAGACAGGCAAGAACTGACAGCCTCACAGGGAACGACAAACACTTAAAGGAATGTGCTTTTTCATTCAAATTGTGCACCAGGACACAGACGTGGTCCCCAGCGCCACAGGTTAGGGGTGAGTAATAGGTTACTGTAATGGACATGAACTCCCCCAGCTAGCTCATCACAATCTGGACTACAAACCACGCAGGACACCAAAAGCAGTGACCAGGGCACTGGGTCAGTTAGGGTGTTGGGGAGGCATCGCTGAGAAGATCACGTCTGAGCTGCCATGACGTAGTAACTCCCTGGGAACCCAGAGGGTGAATGGATGACATCTTGGAGGAGGTAGGGTATGCTTCCCAGAGGCAGGGATGTTTGGGCTGGCCTTTGACCAGACATGGAACACACGGTCCACACCAGGATACTTGTGAAAAGGGGCACTATTCACTATTATGCTGGGACAACAAGTAGAAGTTGGGACTGGCCCTGGTAACCCTGGAGGCAGGATCCCTGCCCCCCACCCTGCAACCCAGCCAAAGCGCATGACGCCCAGTGTGCAGAGAGTATTTAGGGAACAGAGCAGTGGGAGGGCGGAATAGGGGGTAGAGGAAGCGATCGGGATGGAAGGTGAGTGCGTTCCTTTCCTCTGCGCTGCCAGGCTGCTGGTTACAAAGCACAACACACTGAATTGTTTAAGCAACAGAAATTTATCCTCTCATAGTCCTGGAGGCTGGAAGGCTGAGATCAGGTCGTTGGCAGAGTCCTGCTCTGCGCAAGGTCCTAGGGAAGGAGCTGAGCTGGGCCTCCCGGCAAGCTTCTGGTGGTTGCTTCACTCATGACAGCAGAACTGGGATCTTCACATGCTGTTCTCCCTGTGCGCCTGTCTCTGTGTTCAAATGTCCCTTTGTTAATAAGGACACCCAGTCATATGGGGTTAGGGTCCACCCTAATGACCTCATCTTAACTTGATCATCTGAAAAGATCCCATTTCCAAATAAAGTTCCATTCACAGGTACTGGGGTTTAGGACCTCAGCATCTTTTGGAAGGACACAATTCAGCCTTTAAGAGCAAGGCAGAAAATGGTGACAGCTGCCAAAGAATGCCATGCTAGAGGGCCCAGACAATCCTGAAGGTCATGGGGAATTACTACCACTTGGCAAGCTGGCACGCAGCACGATCTCTTTCAAAACAGTAACCCTAGCAGCCCAGATCCTCAATTTAGTCCAATTAGACATGGACAATGCTTTTTCGGCTTTTCTCCCCCTCTCCTCGCAGTTTCAAAAATACCTTTTTAGTATTACACTTCCCCTCTGGAAATCAAAGAAAACAAAATATGCATCCCCAAAACAATAGGGTCCCTTTAATAGAATGGGTATTTCCTCACTCTCAAACCATTTTCATCACCCGGCTTGCAAGACGACAATTGTCTCTCAGTAAATGCTTGTGGGGTGGAATAAAAAGCTGTTTAATTTTCCAGAGTGAACTTTAGGGGTGGTTGTCAATGGTGCTATGTGCAAGGTATCACCAGTGCTTAAAAATTTCATTTGCCTCTGATTCTGACCTACAATACGGGTTTCCACATGGCTCTTGGTGCCCTCAGATGTACCCTGGGGACTGGAGGAGGCTGGGTGGGGCAGACCAGAGAGGCTTAGCTCGGACTGTTTTTATACTTGTTGGATGTGTCTGAAAAATACTTTCTGTAAGAAGTTGGGAAAACCTAGGACTTTGTGCCCACTGCCAGATTCTCTCAGCCAAAGGGCAAGTCCATTTGGGCACTAAATGAATTTCATTATATTCATTCGTCCAACAAACATTTATTCAGTGCCTACTTTGTACCTGGTACTTTTCTGGGGATTGGCATAGAACAGTGAGCAGGATGTTTTTGTGGCTATCCCTTCAGAGAGAAGTTTGGTGAGAACAGAAGCTAGTTTTTAAAAAAAGATTTTATTTATTCATTTGAGAGAGAGAGAGAGAGAGAATTAGCAGGGGGAGAGGCAGAAGGAGAAGCAGACTCCCCACCGAGTAGGGAGCCTGATGTGGGGCTTGATTTCAGGACCTGGAGATCATGACCTGAGCTGAAGGCAGATGCTTAATGACTGAGCCACCCAAGCGTCCCTTCGAAGCTACCTTGAAGCACATTTTGCTCAATCAGCAACATCGTCCTAAATAATACCTAATAAAGATAATTCCCGAAATGTCTACATTAGTGCAAAATTCCATTAGGAATGTGTAGTGGGTTGAATAACATCTCCCCAAAATTCATGTCCATCCAGAACCTCAGAAGGTGACCTTATTTGGAAATGGAGTTTGGGCGGATGTAATTAGTTAAGGATCTTGTGATGAAATCCCCCTGGATTTAGGGTGTGCCCTACGTGCAATGATTAGTGTTCTTAGAAGAAGCCAAGAGGACCCAGAGACACACAGAGAAGACCATATGAAGACTGAGGTGGAGATCGGAGTGATGGGGTCACAAACCAGGGAGTGCCCGAGGCTACCAGAAGCTAGAAGAGGTGAGGAACCATGACCCTGCCATCACTTTGATTTTGGACTTCAAGCCTCTAGAACCAAGACATGACGTTTCTGTTGTTTTGAGCCACCCAGTTTGTGTACCTTGTTCTGGCAGCTCTAGAAAGGCTTTCCATCGAGGCTTTCCAGACCCTCTATTCAACCTTCTTTCAGAAGAGGAGGTACAGACTGCACAGTACTTTCCCCACACCTCAGGATGAACTCTAGTACTGGTGCTGCCACCCCAGAGAAACTGGCTGCTTTCTCACTTCTTTGTCCCTCGTGCCTTTTGGCTTCTCAGCAAGGGCTGGCCATGAGTGCTGGAGTCCCACAGCTCTAGAAGGCCACCAGGAGAAGTCTCGACAAGAGCAGGGCGACAAGTTGGGATGGTTTCTGCTCCCCTCCCCTCCTTTCTTTTTTCTTTTTTAAAAAAGATTTTATTTATTTATTTATTTGACAGACAGAGATCACAAGTACGCAGAGAGGCAGGCGGAGAGAGAGGAGGAAGCAGGCTCCGCACTGAGCAGAGAGCCCGACGCGGGGCTCGATCCCAGGACCCTGAGACCATGACCTGAGCCGAAGGCAGAGGCTTTAACCCACTGAGCCACCCAGGCGCCCCCTCCCCTCCTTTCTTAAGGCAAAAAGGTGTCACACACAGTGGTTTCAGCAGCAGCTCTGGCCCTTCGGTGTACCGCAGCCTAACCATCCGAGGCTGGCCACCATGACCTTGGTGGATGAACATGAGCCAAAGCAGCCCCGTTCCCATCTTCCCACACCACACCGTCCACGCTGCACTCTCTACCTCCAGGCGGCCAAGACGCAATGGGAAGTGGGGCGTGGTCAAGCCCATGCCAGTAGGTCCGAACAGATCTAACTGGGGAGCCACTGTTGGGAAACCCCAAATGAGAGCTCTGCCTTCAGTGACATGCGAAGAGAGAAGAGTGGTCACTATGTGAGCAAAACACCTCTAGCTCGACTCCCACTGCTTCCAGGCTGAGGGTCATTTATTAGCTCTGTTTCTGACAAGGGTGTCCATTTCTTGAGTCCTGAACCTATCTTCCCACTTATTATCTTATTAAATTCTCATCACTACCCTGCAAGGTTAGGATGACTATTAACCCATTACAGAGATGAGGAAACGGAAGTTCACAGAGGCTTGGGGGGGACCTTCCTAAGGTCACACGGCAATTTGACCAGCAGACTCTCCGCTGAGCAGGGAGCCCTACCCAGGGCTCTATCCCAAAGTCCTGAAATCATGACCTGATGCAAAATCAGGAGTCAGAGCGCCCCTGGTCTTGGTCTTTTTAACGTTCACCTTTAAGACTGATGGGCTGCTTTCCAAGGCCTCCAACTTCTGGAGTGAATCTATGAGACCTAAAAAGAAGGTACTGATTGCCTCAATCATCCTTGGGGGTGTGCCTGCTTCCAGAGAGATCTGGACTTTTCCAATAATTTCCCCTCTGAATGCCTCGAATTTGTCAAAAAGCAAACAAAAGCCCTGAGAGTTTGTCATTTCTTCCTGCGCACAGTGGCTAGCATTTTTATTTTAGGCCACATTATGTGGACTATGTATATTTGTGTGTGGGGCCTTGTATAACCCGCGTCCAGAGAACATTGGTGTCCAGGGACCCCGGATCCCCCTTCTCCGTTTCCCATGATTCTCCGCGTTTAGATAGCTGCTGGGCTGGGTTAGGGTCATCAAGTGTAGTTCATAGAGCCTCAGTCAAGGAGCCCCAGTATGGGAATAAGTCCTGGCAACTGTCTTTTAGAGGTTCCATTTGCCCTGCAACCAGCAAGGGGAGAGCTCGCAGGACAAGCATGCCAGGTCCGCTGAAGGTAACCTTGGAGAGGAGACTAGAGGAGGCACAAGAATCAAGAGTACGGCTCAAGGGCAGGGCCTTAGGGTGTCAAGAGGGACAGCCGCCTTGGGCGCTGCTGAGGTTCCTGGGGCCACACCTGCACCCCAGAAGCCCTGAGTCCTTGTTGGGGCAGAACCAGTTCACACTCCCCTCCCCTCCTGGACACAGAGCCTGCCCCCTCTAGTGCCACCCTTGGGCTCCCTTTTGCATCCGGCACCCTGAAGGGGGGGCAGCCGACAGGTGGCCAATGAGAACAACTGATTCCACACCGGGAGTTCTCAGGGCTCTGTGCCTGCTGTGGCGCTCTGGAGCCCTTTTTAGAAATCCTCCTGAAAGCATCTAGCCCTCAGGCCGCTATTCCTTGGGTGGGACTCATCTTACTTCCTCTGTTCCGTCCTTCCCCTGCTGGAGGCTGCCACTCCTTTATCACGCTGAGTGGAGCAAACCACAGGCTGGACACCCGTGGTCAGCACTTGCTCTGCGGCTCCAAGACGCTGGGGAGACGCTCAACTGAGGGGAGCACCATCCTGGGGACTCTGATCGACGCTAGGGCTGTAGTCTGGTCGCAGGTGAATCATTATTATTTTACCCTTTTGTTTGCTTATTCATAATTCCACTGTGACCAGACTTCCTATTGAAACTCCCATTCCCCCACCCCATTCAGCAGCCCCCTGAGCCACACCCCCAGGGCAGCCAATCAGGCCCTGGCCCGCTCTGGGGACGAGAAGACCCGGGTGTTGGCGAGCAAGCCCGCTCTGGGGACGAGAAGACCCGGGTGTTGGCGAGCAAGTTGGAGCTGTGCCACCCTTCTCAGCGAAGGGCTCTGCTCCCACTCTCCGCACAAGGCTGGCCTGCTCCCACGGCCTCCTTGGGGCGCACAGTCACGCCTCCCCCAGCAGCACTTACTGGCTTCCAGTGTAATTACGGGTTTTCATGCGGTGTTCTCGCCTGGGCTTGGAGCTTCTTGCGGAGTGGTTCATCTTGCTCCGGCTCCTCCACCCTCTCCCTTTCCGTAGGGATTCGGGGCTCAGGGCGGGGTGAGCTCAGGGACGCCCTAAGAGTGGAACATCCGCTAGGACAAACGCCTCTGCTCACATAGGGGGTAACTTGTGACAGGCGAGGCCTGGCGTGTCTGGCTTTATCCACTAGAATGGGCAAGAGCCTACCTGCTTCCCTCCCTACTCTGTGTTCAGGGCCTGGCGCGGGGGCTTGACACCCTAAACCCGCGTTGCCCGACTCCGCAGTTGTGTTCCCGGTGACCGAGGCCCACGTCTCCCAGATGGCCGGCCCCGGCTCCCTCGGGATGAGTGAGCTGGGGTGCCGGCGACCGCCACCACGGGCTGGAGGGAGAGGAGTCCGCAGGGCAGGGAGCGCAGGGGACTGTGGGCACCGGGCGCGGGGAAGGAGCGGCCCCCTCGGGAGGGAAGCGAGCGGTGGCTGAGCCTAGGGGAGCGATCCGGGCCGTGTGCCGCGGGAAAGGCCGGGCGCTGGGGAAGCTTCCCCGTCCCGGGTCCCCGTCCCGTCCCGTCCCCGAGCGGGCCAGGGCGTGAGGGCTGGCTTCCAGCCCGCGCCAGCGGCGG
Organism: Mustela putorius furo; assembly: GCF_011764305.1. Lineage (NCBI taxonomy): Eukaryota > Metazoa > Chordata > Mammalia > Carnivora > Mustelidae > Mustela > Mustela putorius. The sequence continues at coordinate 3,982,243 of NW_025422048.1, forward strand.
GGACCGGGGTCAGGGCGGTGCTCTGGGCGTTTGGTGGCCGGCGGGGCCGGCGGTCGAACACGTGACCCGCCCGGCCAATAGCGAGGCGGCCGGGGCCGCGGTCAAGGGCCCGGGTGGCGCGGAGGCGGGCGGCGGCGGAGCGGGGGGCGGGGGTGGGGGGGGGCGCTTCAGGGCGGGGCTGGGAAGGGGCGTGGGGGGCCGCGGCCGCGCGCCCGGGAGGCTGCCCGGCTGGCACGAGCCCCAGCCCCGGAGGGCCGCTGCGCGGGTGGGTCGGGCACGGTGGCGACTGCCGGGAAGCCGGCGGGGACTCCTCCCTAGAGCCAAGGCCGGAGGGAACGGGACGCTCCCTGACTCCCTGGGCGGCCGCAGCGGGAGGCGGCCCCTCAGACGCCCGCCTGGGGACCCAGCGGGGCAGGCCTGCTACCCTCACGCTGCCACCCGCCAGGGACCCCACCCCCACCCCCCTGCGCCTGCCCCCCCGTCGGGGGAGCGCCAGGGGGCAACTGCCTCATCTAGCCGGACCCCGGACCCCGAGAGAGCGCCCGATGGGGGGAGAGGGGCCGGAACCCTAGATGAGTTTAGAGAGGGAGCGCCGCCGTGGTTCACGGTCAAGGCTGTATCTCTCACCGCACACCTAACACGTCACGTCACTCCTACTAGGTGCTTCGGCGGGGTTTGCTGCTCAAGAAACAAAGGAGGGATGGAGGAAGCCAGGAAGCCTGGCAATTGTAGCTGAGGCTGAGGACTGGGGCTCTGGCTGCCTCCCCACCGTGGGGGCCCCCACCAGAGGGCCTGTGAGCTCTCAATTGCGATTGCAGTGTGGCTTTTAAAACCGGGCCTTGGCAGAGGAAGCTGTATGTTCTCTCCTGCTAAGGAGGGGTGAGTCTGGGACAAATAACTACAGTGTTCACTTTAAGAGGACACCGTAAGCCCGAGCGATTTGATAAAACAAATCTCAGCGTCCACTGTTTCCAGCATCACTGTCCTCCCACTGGCACTCTCTGCTCTGGGAGTGAACCTTGGATCCCTACTTCCATGGACTACCGCATGGGCAAGGTTCTACAGTTTTACAGGCATCAAAGGCCTCCTTATTTAGAAACCCCTTGCCTCCTTCTATGGAGGGCCACGGACCCCTCCCTCCCCAGGACATCCCCGAACACTGGTGCAGTGGTTCCACCCTCTGGGCACAGTCCTGTATCCTGGAATCTGAAAACCCTGGACTGAAATCCTGGCACCCCCACTTCCTACCTTGTCTTTGAGCCTCTTTGTCTGTATCTATAAGATGGATGACCATAATGGCACCAGGATTATTCCAAGGCCCAAACACAATGTCTCCTATAAAAGTGTCTAGCACGGAAGTGGTCCTCTGAATATGGTAGTCCTCGGGCTCCTGGAGGGTATGGACTGTACCTTCTTTTCTCCCCACTCTCTCTAGCTCTGAAGCCTCCCAGATAGCTTGGTGCGAGTAGGCACTCCAGGAAAATCTGTTGTCACACTGCCTTCCCTGACCAGGACTGGTTCCCAAACTGGGCAGGGCCAAGTTTGCAGGCTGCTGCCGGGGCTGGGGGAGGGAGGCTGACCAGTCTGGCATCGTGGCTCCAAAAGGACCCACCACTGAGACCAAGTGCTTTTTGAACTGGGTACGGAGACCTTGCTTCTTGGGAGCTGAACACCCTTCAGCTGTGTCAGTAGGGCAGCACATACAGGAGCAAACATGTTTGGTTAGCTGTGTCCCTAGTTCAGTGCCGTCCCACAGGATGGTTGCTTCTGGAGGTCTTGGCGGCCGAGGCTGGAGCTCAGGCAGGCTTTATCCCCTGCTGCAATTTGCCTAGTGACCTAGATTTGTGGCCAGGCGCCGGTCTAAACTCCTGCCTGGTTTGGATGGCGCTAGGGTTTCCAGTTTTAGCAAATAAAAATACAGGATGCCCAGTTAAATTGAAATGTCAGATAAACAGCGAATAGTTTTGTAGTAGTAGAAGTGTGTTCCGTACAATCTTTAGGACATACTTACACTACGAAATTATTTCTTGTTTATCTGAACATCCCATGTAACTGGACTCCTGCATTTTCCCTGGCAAACCTAGCTGGAGTTTATCCAGCTGCTGGGGATTGGAAGGGCCTCGGCCTTGCGGGGTAGAGTGGGAGGGACAGCTCCCACCGAAGGCACTTTGAATTGATGTCAGAACAATGGCATGGGTTGTTCTGTTTTTCTTTGCATAGAAAAAGAGCATTCCATGTCACTCAAAAGAAAACAGAACGGTGAATTACAGCTCTCTGCCTTGCTCTATTGATGTTGACCCGGAACATGCCTGGACTCTGAAAGGGATATTGACTGGTAGACAAGTGGCCCTTTCATTTGTTTCTGCAACGCTCCTTCCAGGGGTTGGTGCCCACTTCCCTGTGGCCCGTTTGGCATACACCCGGGATGGGGTGTGCAGTGGCCATTTGCCTCTCCAGGGACCTCTGGATCCTCCAAGCACAAAGGCCACTTAATTGAGTGCCCTGAGCCACAGACGAAGGAACACAAATAAAAAAGGAAGGGTTGGTCAGTTTCCCAAACACCTCTGCAACCTTGGGCCCTTTACGTGGCACAACCTTGAATCCTCACAACTCTGAGAGGCCCTGTTATTCCCCCTTTACAGATGGCTAACCTGAGGCCCAGACTGACAAAATGGTAGGTGTGGGGTCATACAGCAGGTGTGTGCTGACGCTGGTGTTCAGACTGTACTCTCTGAATCCAGTGCCTTAACTCTTCCTTTTTGTCCTGGCACATGACCCTTGTGTCCACCAGCTTGCTCAATCCCTGCTCCAGGCCTCAGTTTCCCCATTCATTAAATTGGGGGGGGGGATAGACGAGGTGATCCTGGAGATGTCTCCCAGTGATTCTCTTTTTTAAAGTTAAGTAAATTCTACTCCCAACATCGGGCTCAAACTGTTCAGCCAGCCAGGTACCCCCCAATGATTCTCTTTTGATAGAGCTTGCCAAAAAGATGAATTCACTCACCATTTTCACGCATGCGCTTGTCACCAGCAAAGAGAATCCTGAGGATATTCTTTGGCTCAAAGCAAAAGGCTGACCAACATTCAAATGGCAAAGCTTGGCCAGCAAAACATGTGGGCTGCCTGTTCCCCATGGCCTGGGCCTGGTGGCTTACAGCACTTTCTGTGCAGGCCAAGGGCTACTGCATGGAGCTCCTGGTCTCTAGGCCTGGGTAGGAACGGGGCGTTAGGATTAGCTCCATGCCAAAAATACATGGGACATACTTGTGAGTTATGAAATCAGGCCCAGCCTCTGCATCCGGACCCGACACTCCCACAGACAGCAGGAGAACAGAGGGAAAGGCTAGCTCTGCTTTCCCCTCCCAGACCTACAGAGACCCAGCAAGTAGCCAAGACCCCCCACAGATGCCGCCAAGAACCTGCTCTGCAGCAACTCAGCGGTGGCCTGACCAGAGCTGGCTGGTCAGGGACCAGGGCTGAGGACCCGGAGGTGCTGCTCTTTCCGACAGGGAATGGTATCATTGTTTCCGTGTTTATCACTTCCTCCTTCTCCTCCCCTGTCGTTGGCGGCTCACACAGAGGGTCAGTGCCCTCCTCTGAGTCCCTCGACACCCGGGGCTCGACACTCTCTTGGCCTGTCTCCCCCACTGGGCTGTGAAGATGGAGTCCGAGTCCTTTTCATCTTGTCCCTGTGGAGTGATCTTGCCCCAGCTCTTGGGTGACAGACTCATTACTTTCAAGTCTCAGCTTAAATGTTACCTCCTCAGAGAGGCCTTTATTAACCTCCCTGGCTAACACCCACCTGCACAGGGTTATTCTCTTTCGATGTCTACATGGCACTAATCACCGCAGAAATCAAATCATGTCTTTTTCACGGAGATGAAATTCACCTAACACAAAATAACCATTTTAAAGTGTACAAAGCAGTGGTATTTAGTACATTGACAATGCGGTACAACCTTCATCTCTCTCTGGTTCCAAAATATGGTCATCACCCCAAGAAGAAACCCCACGGCCATCAGCAATCACCCCCCTGGGCCCTTGGCACCCACTAGTCAGTTTTCTGTCTCTCTGGATTTGCCATTGTTGTCGAGGTTCACTGATGCTGTGACACGGCGTCAGCGTTTCATCCTTTTCTGTGACTGAATGATATTCCATTGTGTGGCTAGACCACATTTTATTTGTTCACTCGTCAGGTGATGGCCAGTTGGGTTCTCACTTTTCGGCTCTTGTGAAGAGTGCTGCTGTAAACATGTGTTCAAGTTTTTGTGTGAATGTATGTTTTCATTTCTCTTGGTTATATATCTTAGAGGGCAATTGCTGGATCAAAGAGTGGCTGTATGGTAACCTTTTTGAAAAACGGGCAGACCATTTTGTATAGCGGCCACGCCCTTTCACGCTCCCACCAGCAATGCACGGGGTTATTTTCCACATCTTGATGGTAGCCATCCTCGAGGGTGTGAGGTGGCGTCTCTTTGTGGTATTTGCTTTTATTTCTTCTTGTCCTTCTCCCTGAATGTGGGTTCTAGGAGGCTCCAGGAGGCCAGGAGACCATGCCTGGACCGTTCTTGGCCCATGGTAGGTTCTCAAGATGTGGAGGTCGAGTCAATGCCCGAGTGAATTTGTCTTTGCTGCATCCTTGCCCAGGGCCTGGCGCGGAGAAGGCCTGCAGTGGCTGCACGTTATATGTCCTGACCCAGTGGCCCTGGGCTGTGGCCTGGCCCCTAGGGCAAGAGACTCTCAGGACCATGCAAAGGGAAGAACCCTCTCTACCTGGGTTGGGGCTCAGAGCAGCAGTCCTGCCTTCATAGGATCTGGAGTAACACAACAGGGGTTTAGCTCACGACAAGGACATCCGCTTCGGGTGGGGATTTAGAGGAGGTGAGCAAGCAAGATCAAGGCACGTGCCAAGCGCACGGGCTCACCGACCAGCAGCTTGGCTGCACTCCGCCTTCATAATTCCTCCTGCCACAGACTCTTGGGTAGTTCCTTCCAGTCTGGCTTCCCCTCTTCATGCCGCCCCTTTGGAGACCAGGCTCTGGGTTAAATGCCAGGGGGAACGGAACCTCTTCAGATGCAGCTCCTGGTAACTGTCCTTCAGTTGCCACCACGGACTGTGGGGGGGGGGCATTCCTCGTACTACCTGGAGGGGCTGGGGCCTGGCTCTCCCCCGCTCCAGGGCGGGGCACGGAAGGAGCCTGTCCATCCTTGGGCACATGGCCCCACACCGCCCACAGGTGTAGTGTCTCTGCTCCCTGGGCACAGCAACAGGCCTAGACATGCAATGGGCTTTTCCAAAGGCCGTCCCTGTGAAACACTGGCAGTTTCTCCAGAAGCTGAGGGCGCAGAGTTACCACATGGCCCAGCAATTCCACTCCTGGGTCTATACCCCAGAGAAGGAAAAAGAAATGTTCGAATGCTCACAGCACCATTTCTTATGGGAGCCTAAAGTGGGAAACAACCCAAATGTCCATCAGTGGTTAGATGCTTAGAATGCGGCATTGTCGTACAATGGGGTATTATTCAACTATAAAAAGGAAGGAAATATCAAATCATTGTGTTGTACACTGAAACTAATAGGAAGCTATATGGCAGTTGTATCTAAATAAGAAAAAAAGAATGAAGTACAAATATGTACTACGATGCCGATGGACCTTGAAAGCATTATGCTAAGTGAAAGGAGTGAGATCCAAAAGGCATGGATTGTACAACTCCATTTATGTGAAATACGAAGAGTAGGCAAATCCCCAGAGACGGAAAGCAGAGTACAGGCTGCCAGGGGCTGGGGCACTAATGGCTTGACGGGCAGAGGTTTTCCTCTTGGAGTGGTGGAAATGTTCTGGAAATAGCTTACAGCACTGTGTCTGTGCCCCATGTCACTGAATCGTTCCCTTCAAATGGTCATGTAAACTTCGCCTCTCCTTTCAAAACAAAAAGCTGCATTCTCTGCCGAATATCCCTTTAGGTCCCAGGAGTGCAAGTCCTCCTCAGGTTCCGTTTCAGCCTTCACCAAGTGAAGGCTCACTTGGTTCTCACGTGAGCCCACGGTTGTCCTCCTGCAACTTCCCCTTGCTGTTCTCACTCTTGAGAGGGGTCACCAAATCAATGTGCACTATTTGCACCCCTTGTGGGCCAGGATCCAGAAAATGTGAGGTTAGGGACCTCTGTGGCTTTTCACACCTGGGTAACCCCCTGCCCCAGGGATTTCTGGGAAATCCGAAAAAAAGAAAAAAAAAGAAAGTGTAGGAAGGCTCGTGCTCAGTTTGGCGGAAGAGAATATCAAAAAGCAACCTTTGCTGTGGGATGAACACAGTCATTTCAAGAACAATCTCTGCTCCAGGCCTGCAGCATGTGGAATTATCCAGAAGTATGGTCTTGACTAGCGGGCAAATGTTCAGATGAGCGCCGGTGCTATGCTGGGTCCTGCTTCTCCCTAATGCTCTCTGAAGCTCAGGGAGTCTGTGAAAAGCCTCAGAAAGAACAATTAGGCTTTCAGGGGCCACTTTCCCTTCCCAGGGCAGGTCCCAGGGTGTACAGGTCGCTACAGACCTCTGATCAGCCTTGAGCTGGGAGGTCCCAAGGCTGGGCTGCTGCTGTCCCCCTGCTCAGCCCCTCTCAGCCCAGGTCTGCTCTGAATCTGGAACACTGCTACAGATCCAGTTTGGAAGCACATGGGGACTGGTCTGCATGCTGACTAACAGCCTTCAATCATACCTCCCGATGCCGGAGAGATCTTCATAAAGTACGGATCTGCACAGTCTGGCTCTTCTTTAAAACTCTCCTAGGCCTCCCCATTGCCTTCTGGATCAAATGGAAGATCCGTAGCCTGCATTTCAGAACGTCTGTAGATCCTAGGTTCATCTGGGCTCCAGCCTCTTTCCCTGTCACTAGCTGGGCGCTCTTCCCCCGCTCCTCTTTCCCAGACTCGAGCTTGATAACGTTCCAGCCACAGCTTACACATCTGGGGCGGAAGGTGCAGGAGGGGCTTCAGTGAGCCAGGTACTGGAGTCCAGAGGGGCCGGGGAGGCACGAGGCTTCTGGAAGAGGCAGCCGGTCACCCGGAAACATAGTCTGGAGGTCAGGACAACGGGCTGGGTCCCTGAAGCCAGAACCGGTGTGCTCCAGGTCGGCCTTGAGCTGCCCTCGGTGGCCTGGGAGGAGGCCTCCTGGCTTCTACTTTGTAGCATCTTAAACTTGCCACCCAAGGTCCTGTCACACTGCTAGCAACTCAGCCCTGTGGACCTTCCGGACTTCAGCTTCCTGGCCTTCGCCCATCACCTCAGCTTGCAATGTCCTTACACCCACTTTACAAATTTGAAACAATAAGGAAAGTTATTAACTCATAACAGGAAGTCCAGAGGTGGGACAGACCCTATGATACAGTCAAGCCCTCAGATTTTTTTTCTGCCTCTCTCCACTGTCACCCACAGCGCTCCTCCTGAGGCCGGTTCCCCTTGGGTCCCTAACACGGCTGCCAGTAGCAGCTCTGGCCTGTGGGATTCCTTGTTTGCATCCACTGGGTGAGAGAGCCACTTAGTTCACAGGCCGGCCCCTGGATCCGTGACCGTCCCAGCAGGAAACGTCCTGTGCATTTTGGCTTAAATCTAGGTTCTCTGTTGTCACCAGGAACTGTGGAGCAGCGTGTGTCACCAGCTCCCCCCCCCACTCCCCGCCATCCTAGGGCCCCAGGGCTACCCCAGCCCCTGTGCCTCCGTAGTCACAGACAGCACTGCTGCCACTGTGTGGTCACCGGTGTGTTTTTACCTTCGGCTCTGAGAGGACGGGTGGCCCCAGGGCCCGCGTTGCCTCATCTGTTGAGGGAAAGCGAGGGAGAGCCAGTGAATGGGGGTGGTGTCCGAGTGGGGGTGGGGGGACAGGGAGGCTTGGAGCGGGGAGCCGGAAGGCCGCCTGCCAGAGTCAAAGCAGGCTGTGCCCATGGGCGAGGCCCTCCTCCCGCCGCAGCGAGCCCTGGCTGGCTGGAGCCTGGCCGGGCTGTGGCTCCTTCAAGCAGCGGGGCCAGCAGCGGGCCAGCGGCGGCCCGGCGCGTCCTTCCGCCCCCACCCTGGCCTTTCCTCTTCCATCGGCCTGTCCTCGCCTCACCCTCTGCATCTGACGCCCCACATCCTGGTGCCCTCTGTCTGCTTGCTACCACTACCCCAGGGTCATGCTCGCCGTGCCCCTGCCCTGCACAAGGGGCTGCACCAGGCACTGCATCTCCAGCGAGCCACGCGGTGGCCTAGGAATCATCACCCCAATCCCCGGGGGGCTGCGGGCTTGGGGTGCGGCTGAAGGCTCGCCGGGAGACAGAGCCAGCGTCAGTGTGCAGTGTGGGGCCAAAGCTGTAGCCGCCTCTCTCCAGGGAACCCCCTGGGGGTGCACCCCTGCGGAAAGATGGATCATCATGGAACTGCTGGGCACCGGGGACGGGAGCCCGGCCTCCGTAGCTCCCTGTCTCATGCTCCGTGGACTCCAAGACCGTTTGGGTTCAAATCTCAGTTCTGCCCCTCACAAGCTTGGTGCCCTGAGGGAGTGGCCTCTCCAAGCCCCCAGTACCTTGCCTGTAGTGAGGAGGGGGAGAGCACGGAGAGTCCTCACCTGTAAGGATGTTTGGGAGCACTGTGCGGTCTGCTGCGAGGTGAATGACCGCAGACGCCTGAAGAGCTGGTCCTTACCATTGTGTACCCTCACGCCCTTTCCCCTCATGGCCCTGTGACCATAACCTGTTGTCACTTATACCCCAGCTTCAGAGGATGAATGAATCAACCATCTTCTACCAAGAATATCTTCAAGGGCAGGAGAGAAGAACCATGTAAACTCCACCAAATGCCTCTGATCCTCTCGGCTCAACACCAGCATGCTTGTCACCGGGCACTGGGGACACGGAGGAGGCTGGGCTCTTGGTGGCTGAGGTATGCAAGGCCTTGAGCCCTTCCAGGGGCCGAGAGCATACACAGGGCTGGCCAGGGGCAGCAGGAGGCTGGCTGGAGGAATAGGTACAGCTCTGGGAGAGGGGGTGAGCAAGGCGGGGCGGTTTGCGGGGAGCTCTGACCCTCCTGACCTGTATCCTGAGAGCTGTGTGTGAGGAGACACCTCCTGCTCCCTGGGGAAGGGGACAGTGTGAAAGGGATAGTGGGTTCGAAAGGCAAGCTGGGATCCCTCCAGCCTGTGACCTTTTCCTGGAGGGTCCGTTTAACTCTCAAATTGGGGCAAATAGTTCGTTGAACTGGTAAGTAATGTAAATATCATCTTGTCATATTTGAACAAATATGGATATAGTATGCCCTTGAATGCAATCTTCCTATGGATTTTTTATAGCTATAACATAAGGCATCAAAAGGGCGACTTTGAGCTGTGCCCCCAGGGGACCCAGAGCACCCTCGGGGGCTGCATCCCATCTCTTCAGTTGTTAGGAAGACCCGGTGGGAAAACTCAAGAAACACAGTGTGTTGAGGGTGGGGAACGCGGTGACCTTAGGCGTTAGATGGACGTGAATCCCCATCCCACTTCCTTCCATAGCTTGAGCTCTCTGTTGATAAGATCGCTGGGACCTTGAGCAGGCACTTCTGATATCTGGGGATGAGGACCAGAGACTAAGGGGGGGAAGCAGGCCCTGCTCAGACCCCTTCCCCCGAGCCTGTGTTGGGCCTGCTCGGTCAGGAGCTGGGCTGGGAGACTGAGCCCCACAACTTCTGCCATCTTCTTGCTAGCTACAAGAGAAGACAGGGGCCTTCGGAGCTTTGGGGAGTCTCGAGAGAGGACAGGGGCTTGAGGGCATGGGAGGGCTCTAGCTTGCATAATGAGTGCTGATTCACTACCCCTGCCCTCAGAGAACCACCTTCCTCCTCTCCATGGCCATCTCAGCCTCTGGGTCAGCCTTCCATGGGCTGGCCTCTCCTTGACCCCGAGAGGTAGGCTGACTCGACCTGACAGCTCATTCTGCTCCCTTGGCCCACTCCAGGTCTCTGCATGGGGAAATCATCATTTGCTGGGCCCCGCAGGGGTCTGCACAGGGCCTGCATTCCTAGTCCCTAAGTATTTGGATCATCTGTTCAAGGTTCCAGAGATCTTCTCACTGGTGATGCTGGGCTAGGGAGGGCTCAGGAATGTACTGTTTCATTCATAGTCCTGGAGACTAGAAGTTGGAACATGAAGGGTCAGTAAGGTTGGTTCCCGCAGAGGGTTGTGCAGGAGTTTCTGCTCAATGGCTCTGCCCTAACATCTGGTGGTTTGTTTTTTTTTTTTTTTTTTTTTTAGATTTTATTTATTTATTTGACAGAGAATGCAAGGGAGCATGAGCAGGGGGAGCAGCAGAGGGAGAAGGAGAAGCAGACTTCCTGTAGAGCAGGGACACCAACACGGGACTCCATCCCAGGACCAGGGAATCATGACTTGAGCTGAAGGCAGACTCTTAACCAACTGAGCCACCCAGGCATCCCAATAGCTGGTGTTTTGCGGGCAATCCTGGGCTTCGAGAAACATCCCTCCATCTCTGCCTTCATCCTTATGTGGTTATTTTCTCCCGGTGCACACATCTGTGTCCAAATGTCCCCTTCTTACAAGGACTGGGTAATATTGGATTAGGGACCCACCCCACTCCAAGATGATCTCAGCCTAGCTGACCTAATTCCGTTGACGATGATGGGCCCGTTTCTAAGTAAGGTCACATTCCGAGGACCTGGGGATCAGGCCTTCAACATACAAATTTGGGGGGAGGGACAGAATTCAACCCATAACAAAAGTCAAATGGAAATTCGGGTGCGTCTGATGCCAAAGACCACCTTTTCTCTCAAGCTGCTGGTGCTTCTCACATTTTGCCACCGAGTCTCCCCAGCGATGCAGTGTCTCTGTCGGCATCCTCCGGAGGAAGCAGGGAGAGGGATTCTGAGTGATCAGCCCCGGTACTGCCCTCCCAGGTTATCTTTGCTCAGGGCCATCTAGTGATATTTCACCTGCTTCGGTCTCCTGATGCCTGGAAGCTTCTCACCCCCACTGCCGCCCCAGGCAAGCCTAGGGTTGATTTAAGCATCCCCAATTTGTTCTGGACCCCTAATCTTGGTATTCCAGGCTTTCATTCAGATGGAAGGCCTGGGAGCTCCCACGCAGGGAGGACTCTCATTGGTCCACTACCCAGAGCCCCTAGTGGCTCCCAGGTTAGGCTCCCATGGATACCCTCTCTGCACTTCACCTGTCCCCGGAGAAATTTCCAGCATTCTCTAGACCGGCAGAGATGCTGTTCCAGCCCAGGCTTCTGGGGTGGCTGGAGGCCTCCAGATTGCATTTTGAAGAGCAATTACTTGGGGGACCAGGTGGAACCCTTCCCTGGAAAGTGGCCCCTGGCCTGCCAGAGGCTGTCGGTCAGAGCCTGGGGTTTCTCTGATTGCCATTTCTGCATGCTGCCCGCACATTGTGTTTGGACTCATCTCAGGAAAGTATGCTCCAATTTAATGCCCTTCAGCCGCACTTTCACACTGCTCAAACCTGTTTCTGTGTCATAGTGTGAACACCGAAATGCCTTGATTAGAATAATCAATTCTGTTTAAGACACAGCCTCCCTGGAAATGCAGGCTCCCGCCAGGTGCCCAGAAGAGTCCTGTCTTCGCAGCCACATTCCCCTGGACCTCAGGACAGCTGTGTGCGGTGGGCTCGCCAGTGACCTGGGCCTGCCTTGGGGGGCAAGGAAATAATTCAGATTGTGTCCTTCTCGAAGGATTTAGTGAGGGAGGGCACCCCTCTTGCACAGCGGCTACAGGTTCTAAGTTTGCTTGTGTCCTTAGGGATCCTGTAGGCAGTGGGTTCACTTACGGACAATCGAGGGTTTGTGATAATAAGATGCTGGTAGCTAACACTCAGGGAGCAGGGAACAACCATCCAGTGCTGGGCCAGTGACCTCTCATGCCCACCATCCAGGGCAGGTCTTCTTCTCATTACATCCGTTTTCCTGATGAATACACTCGGGCTCCAAAGAGGTAAGTGGCCTTGGGAGAACGCAGTTAAGAGGTGGCAGCAGTGGCTGGATTCGAATCCACGTGGTCTGGCTCCAGAGCCCCCGAGTGGACTTGCTCTGCTGAGCTGAGCGTTGGCCTAGAAAGAACTTGAGGATTTGCTTCAACTTCTTCATCTGTAGGTGGGGAAACTGACGCCTGGGGATGAAAAGAAACCTGCCCAAGTTCACAGAGCAAGTTAGAGATGCAGGCCAGGGTGATTTCAGGAGTCACTGCAGTGATTCCTCATGGCGGTCACACGCCAGTAAGGGAGATGACAATAAGCTGGGAAAATAAGAGGATGACAAGTGGAGCCGCCGCGGTGTGATAGGGAGAGAAGTAGATGGGGGGGGGGGAGTGTCAGGAATGACCTCAACAAGGACATGTGACCTGAGATCTGAAAGCTGAGAGCAATCCAGCTGTGGGAGGCTACAGAGGAACGTTCCAGGCAGATGGGCCAGCCGCTGCTAGATCCCGTGTGGAGAGCGGCTTGGTGTGTTGCGGAACAGAAAGGATGTCCTCATGGCTGCAGCATGACGAACATGTGGGTGGGGGCAGTGTGGCAGCGAGGAAGGGTCACGCCGATTGCTGCCGAGCAGGGGCTGGGAGTGGGCAGCAGCTGAAGCAGGGAGACGAGTTAGGATGCTCTCCTCCTCACCCACCACCCCCGACCCATATGTCCACCGGGTCCCTGTGAATGAGATTTTATTGGGAAAAAGGATCTTTGCAGATGCAGCTAAGCCGAGGCCCTTAAAATGAAGACCATCCTGGATTACCTGGTGGGCCTAAATAGCAAGACAAGCGTCTTGACGAGTCAAGAGAAGCTGAGAAGTCATGTGCGGATGGGGTGGGGGGAGGCAGGGCCTGGAGTGATGGGGCCGCAAGCAGAGAACACTTTGGAGCCACCAGAAGCAGGAAGAGGCAAACAAGGCTTCTCCTCTAGAGCCTTCGGGGGAGTGTGGCCCTGCAGACACCTTGATTTTGAACTTTTGGCCTCCAAACTGTGAGGGAAGAAATTTGTGTTCAAGTTACCCAGTTCATGGTAATTTCTTTCTTCTTCTTCTTTTTTTTTTCTTCCGGATTTTATTTATTTGAGAGAGACAGAGACAGAGATAGAGAGAGCGCGCGAGCGTGCGCATGCGCTAGGAGGAAAGAGGGAAACAGGCTCTCCATTAAGCAGGGAGCCCAATTTGGGGCTCGATTCTAGGACCCTGGGATCATGACCTTAGCCCAAGGCAGACACTTCACCAACTGAGCCACACAAGTGCCCCAGTTCACGGTCATTTCTTATGGCAGCCCTTGGATACTCCTCCAGAGGCTATTGCAAGAATCCAGGTAGAGGTGCTGGTGGTTTGGGCCAGGGTGGTAGTCATGGAGCTGGAGAGGCGTGGCTGGCTTGGGATAGGTTTTGAAGTTTGAATTGATGTAAGACTTGCTGATGAGTGAGTTGTGGGGCATGAGGGAGAGCAAGGACAGTCTTAGCTACAGATTGCTAGTGAGTGCCCCACACTACCTGGCCAGCCCAGGTGACTCTCTGGATTTGATCCTCGAATAACTGGAGGAAGAACAGTGCCAGGTATTGAGGTGAGGAATACTGGGGATGGGGGGAAGGCTTGGAAGCAGCCAACTGGCAATGTACTTGGCCAGGTTCCCTTTGAAGTGCCTGTTGGACATGCAGGCAAGGTTGAGGAGATGGCCAGATATCTGGGTATGAAATTCAGGAGGGGACCCTGAATTGGGTTTTTTTCCCCCAAATTTTTATTGTGGTAAAAGATATCTAATAAAAAATTGACCATTGTAACCTCTTTTAAGTGTACAGTCTAGCGGTATTAAATCCATTCATGATGTTGTCAAACTGTTGCTAGAACACTCTTCTTCTTCTTGTAAAACTCTTCTTCTTGTAAAACTGAAATTCTGTCCCTATTAACAGTAACTCCCTATTCTCCCCTCCATTCAGCCCCTGCAAACACCATTCTACCTTAGTATCTATGATTTTAGCTACTTTAAGGACCTCATGTAAGTGAAATCATGCAGTATTTGTCTTTTCATGATCGGCTCATTTCACTTAAAGTCCTCAGGTCTCGTCTGTGCTATAGCTTTGAGCGCATGGATACAAACATCTATTTTGAACTTTGCTTTCAATTCTCTGGGGTATATATGTGGAAGTTGAATGGCTGGGCCATGTGGTCATTCTATTTCTAATAATTTGAGGACCCCCCTCACTGTTTTCCACAGTGGCAGCCCCAATTTACCTTCTCAATAGCACCGAAGGTTCTAATTTCTCCACATCCCCACCAGCATTTGTTATTTTATGTCTTTTTTTTAAACAAGATTTTATTTATTTATTTATTTATTTATTTCACAGACAGATCACAAGTAGGCAGAGAGGCAGGCGGAAAGAGAGAGGAGGAAGCAGGCTTCCCGCTTAGCAGAGAGCTCGATGCAGGTCTCGATCCCAGGACTGTGAGACCATGACCTGAGCCGAAGGCAGAGGCTTTAACCCACTAAGCCACCCAAGCACTCCAATTATTTTCTGTTTTCTTAAAAAAAATAGTAGCCATCCTAATGAGTATGAGGTGGTATTTCATGGTAGTTCTGATTTGTGTTTCCCTGATGATCGGTTCTATCCAACGCTTTTTCATGTGCTTAATGGTCATTTGAATGCCTTTGGAGGAATGTCTGTTTAAGTACTTTGCCCATTTTTGAATAGGGTTGTTTGCTTTTTTGGTTGCTGAATTTTGAGAATTTAGAGATGATGTGTTTTGATAGTCATGAGACTGGATGATGCTATCTAGCAGGGGAATGCGGACAGGAAAGAGAAGTCTGAGGGCTGAGCCCTGGTGCATTCAAATGATTAAAGAGTGGGTTGGTGAGGAGCCAGCAAAGGGTCAAACGCTATTGCCAGATCAAAGAAGATGAGGACAGGATGTAGGTCATTGGTGACTTTTATGGGAACCCCACCGGTGCGAACTGGGGAGGCAGTGGGAATAAAACATGGTACTAGCCTGTGTGGGTAAATCTTTCAAGAGCTTTTGCTGTGAAGGCAAGTGGAGAAGTGAGGTGGCTAGATCCCAGGAGATAAGGAGTCGGGGTGGAGGGATACCTCAGGAGCGATCCAGAGACTGGGGCACCTGGCTGGTGCAATCAGTTAAGCATCTGACTCTTGGCTTTGATTCAGGTCATGATCTCAGGGTTCATGAGATTGAGCCCCACGTCATGCTCCAGGCTCAGTGGGGCGACTAGTGGAGATTCTTTCTCCCTTTCCTACTGTCCCTCCCCCGACTTGCACTCTCTCTCTTTCTAAACTAAATAAATAAAACTTAAAAAAAAAAAAAAGGATGCCAGGACAGTGAAAGGGGACAGCTATAGGAGCCAGGGACATGTCTTCTGGGTTAACATCAGGGAAGGCAGGGCCTGAGTACAGATGTGAGGCCTCAGTAGTTATGGTATTGTTTCTGCTTTCGGATGGGAAGGTGGAAAAAGTGTGAAATCATTGTTAAGGGAGGTGGAAAAACACCTGTATTCAGGGAATGTAGTAGGTTGCTGGATGGTGCTGCCCGCTCACATGGTTATGTAGCGTTACCATTATAATTACATTATAATTAGGATAATTGCGTGTCTAGATATCACAGCTTGACGAATGGTATCATGGGTAAGAGCCCTGACTTTGAACATTTGTTTCATGGCTTGGTCCTCCCCAGCCAGAGAACTTGGACTGAGTCACCAAAGTTGCCCAGGATCACACAGCCAAAACCGGACGGAGTTGTGGTTCAAACCCAGAACCTCCAGCCTTCCTCCTGTGTGACATGGCCATTGTTCATCCAAGAAAAATGCCAAATATTGAGAAATCACTAAAACGCTTTTGCTGTTAAGATACCTTTTGGGAAAATGTGATTGGAGGTGGTGGGGGGGCAGAGCGGGGGGACCAGAAGTCTGTTGCCTGCTCATTTCTGGTTATTCCAGCCTGGGTTTGAGAGACTATGGAATGCTCCTTGGGCTGCCCCTGCCAGGTTCCCAGTCTCTGCCTCTCTCCTCTCCCCAGCCCTTGAGCAGCTCGTCCCTGGCACCTACAAGCCCCTCTCTTGGGGCCTGGAGCCTAGCCCGGTCAGCCTTTGTCCAGCTCTGTGGGACCCTTCCCTCACTTTCCCAGAACTAAGAGGAGCCAGGACTAGGACCCTCTGATGGTTAGACAGCAGCAGCAGCAATGACAACACAACAACAACACTGCTCTGAG
Organism: Mustela putorius furo; assembly: GCF_011764305.1. NCBI lineage: Eukaryota > Metazoa > Chordata > Mammalia > Carnivora > Mustelidae > Mustela > Mustela putorius. Next base: position 3,998,458 of record NW_025422048.1, read on the forward strand.
GATCTTGAAGAGACTGGCAGAGGGGCAAGGCTTTCTGGTTCTGCCCCACCAAGCAGCCATTAAGAAAGCTCTGCCTGCATCCAGACATTCACCAAGAAAACATAGCAAGCCACTAGGCTTGGTGTTAGAAGGAACTGGAGAGGCAAAGGTATTCTGGACCGAAGACAAAATCTCTTGTCATAGCTGCTCCCTAGCACAACAGGAGTCTCTGTGGGGAATGGGAGAACATGGCCACCAAAAGCCTCACAGAAGGGCCTGGTTGACTTCATGGGTGAATGAAAACCTTGCTTCACTGAGAAGCAGTTTGGGAGATGGTGACAGTTTTGTTTGGCGTCATAGTTGTGTGCATGCACGTGGTGCACTGTCAGATCTGTCTGCTTGGGTTAGAACAAGAGTCCAATAGCCATCAGTGCTGGCCCTGCATATAGGCTGTATTTCTGTCCAACAACAATGTCTTTGAGCAACGTCATTCAACAGAATGGATCAAGTTGGGCTGCTGGGACTTGGCAACCCCACCCCCGACGCCATATCATGTCTTGTGTTCTGCCTGGGCAGCCTCGGACAGGAATGCTAATGACCTGGGGCTATCCCCGTGGGAGGCAGATTTTTACAGTTATGAACTGTATACAGTTATGAACAGATATTACTGTTATGAACTGAATGTTTGTCTTCCTCCAAATTCATATGTTGAAGCCCTAACCCCACAATGTGACTATATACAGAGATAGAGATAGATAGAGGTTACAATGAGATCTTAAGTGTGGGGCCTTAATGTGGTAGAGCTTGTGCCCTAATGAGAGGAAGAGACACCAGAGCTCTCTCCAGTATATGAAAACACAGCAAGATGGCGGCCATCTGCGGATCTGGAAGGACACCACTTCCTTGCATTGCTTTCCAAGATGGCATCTTAGGCAGGCCCAGGTATCATCCCCTCAGCCTTCACTTTACTACTGTGGGCTCCTCCCAGACTCTCAGAAAGTGTGAGTGTGACCAGGCTCTCAGCTTTCAGCTTTCCCGAACCGCCTTCCAGTGTGCTTGAAACAGGACACTAGTCCCAGGGAGAGAGATGAGACCTACATGCCTACATCTCCCTTTGCTTTCTTTTCCCTGCCATCCCTTTGGCTTGAAGTGAGTGGGTGGGGAAGGGAATACTTTCCACGACTTTTTACTTTGCTTTAAAAAAACAAAAAGATTTATTTTTTTATTTTAGAGAGAGAGACGGGGTGGGGGGAGAAGCAAAGGGAGAGGGAGAAAGATAATCCGAGGCAGACTCCCTGTTGAGCACAGAGCCTAACATGGGGCTCCATCCCACAACCCCAAGATCATGACCTGAATGGAAACTAAGAGTCAGATGTCCAACTCACTGAGCCCCCCAGACCCCTTCCCACCTCTTTTTCATCTCAGCCTGAGTTTCTGCTCTCTATTATAGAATAATATGGGCTTGGTTCTTTATGGGATGATAATGGGAAACTCTGTTAGTTAGGGTTCCAACCAGAGAAACAGAAGATATAGAGAGGGTATAGGATGTGTGTGTGTGTGTGTGTGTGTGTGTGTGTGTGTGTGAATTATGAAGAATGGGTTTATGTGATTGGGCGGGGTGGGGGGGGCGGGTGATGGTGGTGGTGGTGGTGGTGGCTGGTTAGGCAAGTCCAAACATTGCAGGGTAACTGGCAAGCTGGAAAGTTGCCATAGCTGCTGCTGAGGGCTTGAGGAGGACTTCGGTCTTCCTCAGGGAAACCTTAGCCTTGGGTCTTCGGGCCTTTCAGCTGATTGGATGAAGCCTGCCTGGGGTTATTGAGGCTAATCTCCTGGACTTCAGGTCAACTGATTACAGGTATTAACTATAACAACAAACACCTTCTCAGAAATACCCAAATTTGCATTTGCATAAATACCTGCGGACTCAACTTAGCCAAGGTGACACAGGATATCGACCATCAGAGAAACTAAAGGAGTTGAGAAGAAACATCTTTTCTCTGTAGATAAAGCCTGGCTTTCAAGACGATTGTCTAGCCGTGGACACAAAAATCCTATTTTGGGTATCAAAAGCTGACTTTATCTTTCTTGTTATGTTCTTCCTGTGATCGGAATATTGTGGGTAGAATATCACCCACAGGAAATGTGAATGAGAAAAACATGCGAATAAATTTTTTGCACAACGTTTTGCCCAAGGAAGGACATTTTGTCTTTATAGCCACAAATCATCTCGTTGGAGAGGAAAAAGAAGCAACTGATGAAACCAGCAAGTTTCCATTTGAAAAGAGCGTGAACAGGGCGGGTGGTGGGGTTTGTCCCAGGTCATGGTGGGCACAGACTGTTGGAAAAGCACCGGGAAGGCTGAAGCTGAGAGACAGGAGGCAGGGGGTGTTTTCAGCAGAGCCTGGTACTTGGTGAACCCAGAGGGATGGGCCTATTGCCTTACGAGGCTGGGTTCATATTACCAGCTGCTAGAGTCTGTGAGCTCAATTCAGGTCCTAATTTACTTCTTATGCAAGACATGATCTCACACCATGAAGGGCCCAGCTGACACTACCTTCTCCTCTCTTGATCCTCGTAGCCCCCTCACAACCTGGGGGTGGGGGGCCAGGTGCATTCAAACCCCTGCTGAGAGGCAGTGAGGACCCTGGAGAGGTGGATGGCTGGGTTCCTGAGCCCCGTTCTCCGGGCCTCACAGGTACTGATGCTTCGTCTTTCAGTGTAATTCAGTGCAGAAGGACAGTTTATTTTATTTTGATGAATAGTTTCAGTAACATTTTTGGTTTATTAAAAAATGGTTTTGTTGAGGGGCGCCTGGCTCAGTCGGTGAAGCCTCTGCCTTCTGCTCAGGTCATGATCTCAGGGTCCCGGGATCGAGCCCCGTGTGGGGCTCCCTGCTCAGTGGGGAGTCTGCTTCTCCCTCTCCCTCTGCCCCTTCCCTGCTCGTACTTTCTCTCTCTCTCAACTAAATAAATAAAATCTTTTAAAAAAACAGTTTCGTTGAGATACAGTTCATATAACATACATTTTACTCAAAGTGTGCGATGGTTTAGTCTCGTCACAGATCTGCATACCATCTCCAGTCAGTTCCAGGGTATTCTTACCACCGCAAAGAGAGAACCCATACCTTTAGCTACCATCCCCCGTGCACACCAGCCCCCTGGCAAGCACACAGCTACTTTCTGTCTCAATGGATTTGCCTATTCTGAACTTTCAGATGAAGCCTTTAAAATATGACCTTTGATGCTTAGCTTCTCTCATGGGACAGTGTTTTCAAGGTCCATCCAAGCTGTGGCATTTAATACTTTTTAAAAATAATTTATTTATTTATTTGACAGAGAGAGAGAGATCACAAGTAGGCAGAGAGACAGGCAGAGAGAGGGGAGAAGCAGGCTCCCCACTGAGCAGAGAGCCTGATGTGGGACCAGGACTCTGAGCCGAAGGCAGAGACTTAACCCACTGAGCCACCCAGGCGCCCCTAATTCCTTTTTATGGCTGACTAATATTCCACTGTACAGAGAGACCATGTCTTGTTTATCCATTCATCTGTCAATGGACATCTGGGTTGTTTCTACTTTTTGACCGTTGCGAATAAAGCTGCTATGAACTTCTGTGTCCAAGTTTTTATGTGGACATTTGTTTTCATTTCTCTTGGCTATTGCCCAGGAGTGTCACATGGTAATGCTATGTTTAATCTTTGAGAGACATGTGGGTTCTTTTACTCTGCACAACAGCCCTATGCGGTGTAGGCACTATTATTATCTTCATGTGACAGATGGGGAAACTGAGGCACAGAGCGGCTAAGTGGTCTGCTGAACTGCCCAAGGCCCTACAACAAGCAAGGGGTAGAGCTGTGATTTGAGCCCAGGGGCTCTGGCGCCAGAGTTCCAGTGCTGACGGCTGCCCTTTGCTGACCCTTGGCTCATAGACCATGTCCAAGTCCCATGAGGCTCTGGGGCAGCCTGGTCTTTGACCTTGGCCAGCATCCACTCTTGCCAAGTCCTCCCACTGCCGCTCGCCGGCCAGGGTGGTCAGTGTGCCAAACCCATTCCCTTTGTTCCCAGACGAGCTTTGCAGCCACGGCCACTCAGAAGGATGCTGGGTTCTGGGCAGGGCTGTGAAAGGCCCACACATATTTCCTCATTTTTGCTGACTGTGAGCCATGTTACTGAGTGCAAGGAGAGTGATTTATCAAAACCAAGGGCCAAATGGTCCAGAGAATGAGGTTGCTACATTTCCATGAAAGCTCTATGCCTCACACCTTGCATCTCTCACGACCAGAAGAATTTCGTTCTTGGACAATGGCAGCTGTTTCAGTGGTCACGATGAGGCTCCAGCTCCTTCCGAAGAAGAAGCCTCCACGTATGGCCACACCGGGGGATGAGGCTGGAAAGAGAAGGAAGAAAATCCAGTTTAGAAGAAAAGAAATGGAGCTGGCCTGTGCCTGTGGAGGCGGCCTGGGATCTGGAACCCAAGCGGGGCAGAGGCGCCAGAGGAAGAGTCTTCTGGAATCTGAGATTTGGAAAGACTTGTACCTGAATCACCAGCCTCAGTGCTGTCTCAGGCGACTCGGGGACAAATTCAGCCTGCTGGGGTAGAGCTCCCCCCATCAGAAACGACAGCAGCAGAAAGCAGGATTCCCCATTCTCCCTGCCCCGGGAGGACAAACTTTGGTGACATCTTTGGGTGCCTTCCTCTTGATGGGCAGACCAGGCTACTGCAGGTGGCAAGAACTCTCTAGAAAATATCACCGTGCATGTGGGTGTACACGTGTGCGAGCGTGTGTGTTCTCCTCACAGTCCTCCAGTTTCAAGCAGGGATCCTGGCCTGGCTTCTTCAGGCACCCCTGTGAAGGCCGCTTTCCTTCCTGTCATTTGAAAAGCAATGGGGGCCCTGGATGGCTCAGTCTGTGGAGCATGTGACTCTTGGTCTCAGGGTCAGAAGATTGAGCCCCATGTTGGGCATAGAGCTTGCTTAAAAAAGAGAAAAAAGAAAGAAAGAAAACTGAATTGAGGAGCCTGTGCAGGTGGGGGGTGGGCAGAGCAGGCAGAGGTGTCGGGGTAGAGATCTTTTACTGCTCTGAGTATTAGGCATGGGGGGCGGGGGTCTGTGGCACACTTTTTAAAAGCAAAACTGAATTTTAATGTAGTTTCTTTTAAATGCATTTATTTGGCACTAGAGAGACAACCGGTGTGGAGCAGAAAAATACTTACCTTATTGCAATTGTGTTTTGCAGAAATAACACAAAGTAAAATCACCAGTGTCTACTTCCACATCTCTTTGCCACAACATTTTCCTTCATACGCTTAATACTGCATTGCATCTTGTCATCGACTTTAGAAGCGGAAGACACACAGGCACCTGAGATTTGCCAAAGGAATGTTGAATTATGCTAATGATCATGACTCTTTAGCATAATTCTGCATCTTGTTTCCCCTTGCTTTCAACTCTCAGAAATTTTTAGGGCCATGTGGACAGCTGTATTGGATCTCCATCCCACTTGCAAGATAAAACTTTACTTTTTTACTATTATTATTATTATTATTTAGAGAGAGAGCAAGAAAAGAGCATGTGACTGGGGTGGGGAGGAACTGAAGGTGAGGGAGACAGAGAGACCTAAGCAGTGAGGCTCAATCTCATGACCCTGAGATCATGACCTGAAATCAAGAGTCGGACACTCAACCAACTAAGCCACCCAAGTGCCCCAAGAAAAGCCTTTAGATGTGAATAAACTTAACCAAAGTAGTAAAAGATCTGTACTCTGGAAGCTATAGAATACTCATCAAAGAAATTGAGGAAGACACAAGGAAATGGAAAAAAGCATCCCACGCTCATGGATTAGAAGAACAAATATTAAAATGTCTATGCTACTCAAAGCTATCTGCCCATTCAAAGCAACCCTTATCAAAATACCATCAGCATTTTTCACAGAGCTGGAACAAACAATCCCAAAATCTGTATGGAACCAGAGAAGACCCTGAGCAGCCAGAAGAATGTTGAAAAAGAAAAGCAAATCTGGAGGCATCACAATTCCAGACCTCAAGCTGTGTTGCAAAGCTGTCATCATCAAGACAGTATGGTATTGGCCCCAAAACAGACACATAGATCAATGGAATAGAATAGAGAGCCCAGATATGGACCCTCGACTCTATGGTCAACTAATTTTTGGCAAAGCAGGAAAGAAAACCCAATGAAAAAAAGACAGCCTCTTCAATAAACAGTGTTAGGAAAATCAGACAGCCACATGCAGAAGAATGAAACTGGACCACTTTCTTACAGCTTACTCAAAAACCCCTCAAAATGGATGAAAGATCCAAATGTGAGACAGGAATCCATCAAAATGCTAGAAGAGAACACAGGCAGCAACCTCTATAACCTTGGTCACAGCAATTTCTTGCTAGATTTGTCTCCAGAAGCAAGGGAGACAAAAGCAAAGATAAACTTCATCAGGATCAAAAGCTTTTACACAGCAAAGGGAACAGTCAACAAAACCAAAAGACAACTGACAGAATGGGAGAAGATATTCACAAATGACATATCAGATAAAGGGCTAATATCCAACATCTATAAAGAACTTATGAAATTTCCCCAAACCAAAAAATCCAGTCAAGAAATGGGCAGAAGACATGAACAGACATTTCTGGAAAGAAGACATCCAAATGGCCAACAGACACATGAAAAAGTGCTCAATATCACTCAGCATCAGGGAGATCCAAATAAAAACCACAGTGAGATACCACCTCATTCCAGTCAGAATGGCTAAAATTAACCAGTCAGGAAATGACAGATGTTGGCAAGGATGTGGAGAAAGGGAAACCCCCCTACATTGTTGGCGGGAATGCAAGCTGGTGCAGCCATTCTGGAGAACAGCATTGAGGTTCCTCAAAAAGTTAAAAATAGACCTACCCTACCACCCAGCAATTGCACTAATAGGTTTTTACCCCAAAGATACAAATGTAGAGATTTGAAGAGGCATTCACATCCCAATGTCTATAGCAGCAGTGTCCACAATAGTCAAACTATGGAAAGAGCCCAGATGTCCATTGAATGGATAAAGACGTGGCATGTGTGTGTGTATACACACACACACACACACACACACACACACAATGGAATATTACTCAGCCATCCAACAGAATGAAGTCTTGCCTTTTGCAATGACATGGATGGAACTAGAGGGTATTATGCTAAATGAAATAAGCCAGAGAGAGACTAATACCATATGTTTTCCTTCGAATGTGGAATTTAAGAAAAAAAACCGATGAACATAGGAGAAAGGAAGGAAAAAGAAAAGAAAATAAGATAAAAGCATAGAAGGAGGCAAACCATAAGAGACTCTCAACTCTAAGGAACAAACTGAGGGCTGCTGGAGGAGAGGTAGGGGGGTGTGGGGTCACTGGGGGATGGGCATTAAGGAGGGCCCTTGACGGAATAAGCACTGGGCGTTACGTGCAATGAACGAATCACTAAATTCTACCCCTAAAACTAATATAACATATAATAATATACTATATGTTAACTAAATTTAATTTAAAGTAAAAATTTTAAAAAAGAAGAAAAATAAATGCGAAGCTCAGGTGCCTTGGAGTTTCTCTGTGATGGAGACACAGCAAGTTCCATTTCTGCTCTTTTTGGCAGGATCTTTTCTTCGCTGTCCCGCTGCAGGAACGAGTCTGCTGGTAGGTGGGAATAGGATGAGGGTCAAGTTACTGAGGCCCTTCCCTGGCATTCGTGAGGACAGGTAAGATGGTGCTTTCCTCACTGTAAGATCTGACGAATTAATTCATGAAATTCAAATTCAAATCTCAGTCAAATCTAGTAAGGGAAATGCTCAGCGAGAGCTCCCTACTTCATTAGTTTTTCAACATTCAAGGCAATCATGTCTGCTCTAATGGCCTCTTTTGTTGGGTCTCTTCTTTATTGTCCTGTGCTTAGGGCAGCAAGTCCAGGGGAGGGGCTGGGCTGGGTAGTTGGTACCAGAGCAGAGGGACAAGTTACTGGAGCCCTCTATCAGCATTTCTGAGAAGGAATGACGAGAAGCAGCCATATGTTCTCAAAAATCTCTTTTGAAGCCATCTGGGAAAACTCCAGATCCAAGATGGGGTTGAACTTCCATAGCAGCTCCACGGAGGTCTGCTCGCAGCAGGAACTCCTCTTGAGTGATGCTCAAGGCTCTTGAATGGGTATACGTGGGCCCAGAAAGGATTCCAGCCTAGTTTGGGCAGTGGAATCCAGATTTGCAAAAAATAGAGAGCCTGCGTGCTTTTTAACAGCGACATTGTTGAATGGCTTTAACCAGCCTCTATTTGGGACACTTGGGTCGTTTCTAATTTTGGGTAGGTCACACAATGCTGCAATCAGTGACTCTGCACACACATCTTTGAACGCTTGTGCGAGTTTTCTCTGTAACAGATTCCCATCATGTTGAAAGCCTAGCCAGTTATCCTCAGCCCAGGAGCTTTAAATACAGATCCCTGGGCTTTCGTCTAGCCCCTCAAAATGCTATTCTTTGAGCTCAGGTCCCACGCAGATGTATTTATTCCAAAGCCCCAGGTGGCTCTGACTTACAGCCCAAGTTGAAATTCTTCCGAATCGCCAGAATGCCCCGCCCAGCAGTTAGGTGCATCGCCGTCCAGCCTTTGAAGGAGAGAGCGGGCCTGTGAGGCCATGATCCATCTACACCCGCTGTGATCAGTCGTTACATCTGGGGCTGGTGCCCTCTCAGCTTTGATTGGCAATTTGGGGGTCCTTTGAGCATTTCCTCTTCATTGGGTACTTAATCATTTTCTTAATGTAATACCTAGAAAGTAATAAGTGTTTACCAAGGTAAATAATCGAGAAAGATGAAAGCGGAAAATTTTACAAAGAACGATTGCAGAAATGCTGAGAACACAGATAATCGAGGTGAGTAAAACAGGCGAACCATGGTTTGGGCGAGCGGTTTCTGCAACATGTTGTCGGGATAGGGTGAGAGAAGACCAATCTTCTAGTTGTTTCATGCAGCAGGTGGCTAGGAGCTCCCTGTGGTTTTGTATTAAGCTGTACCGACTTCCGGAAAACAGACTGTAGGAAAATCAGGCCCAATTCCCCTTCCACTCCCCAAGTATAAACTGGGTCTCCGTGGCCTTTTTCTTCTTCCTCAAATTGCTCTATTTATACTTAAAAAGCACCTCTGTACTTTAAAAAATTATTTTCCCTGATGTTTTATTATGGAAATTTTCAAGTAATCAGAAAAGTTTGAAGAGATGTACATTAAGTCTTCATAGACCGCCTCCTAGATTCTATAATTAACATGTTATTCTATTTGCTTTACCATATCTATCTCTCTGCCCATCTTCTCTAGCCATCCATCAATCATCTTTTTGTGTGTTTCCAAGTAAGTTTCAGACATGAGTACACTTCGCCCCTGAGTGCCCCAGCAGATCACAAATTAGAGTTCAGTACTTGTTTAAGGTTTTTCTATTTTAGGTAAAATTTAGTTACCATGACATGCTCAGATCTCAAATGGAACATTTTCTGAGTTTTGACAATGTGTACACCAATATAACCCACATCCCTAGCAAGACAGAATTTACCAGCGCGCCTGGGTGACTCAGTAGGTTAAGCATCTGACTCCTGATTTTGGCTCAGGTCATGATCTCTGGGTCCTGAGATTGAGCCCTGCATCTGCCTAGGCTTCAAGCTGAGTGTGGAGCCTGCCTAAGATTCTCTCTCTCCCTCTCTCTCCGCTCCTCCCCCCAGCTCTCCCTCTCTCTCTCAAAAGAAAAAAAAAAAAAAAGAATTTACCATCACCCCAGAAAGTTCTGTGTCTGGCTTCTTTCTCTCAGCATAACGCATTTGAAATTTATCCACTTTGTAGCTTGTTATCAGACATCATTCCTTTCCACTGCTGAGATTGTCACTCTGTGCAGATGAGTAGTTCTGCTTTGCAATAACAGATCAGTTTGTCTATCCATTCTCCTACTGGTAGATGCCCAGGTTGTTGGTGAGTTTTGGTTATGTTGAAGAAAACCGCTATGAAATTCTGGTACTTTCCTTTTTGTAGACCATCTACTACCTTTATTTGTAAGTATTAGTTATATCAGCCTTTGTCTGTCATGTGTTTCAAATTAAAAAAAAAAAAGTCATTTATCTTTTGACTTTCATGGTGTCTCTTCCTGTATACAAGTTTCTATATTTTATGTGGCTAATTTCATCAGTCTTTTCCTTTATGGATTCTGGGTTTCACATCATGACTGCAGAAGCCTGATCTACTCTATATTATAAAAAATACCCATCCTTGTTCTCTTATAGTTCTTTTATGGGTTATTTTTTCTGTGATAATCTTTGAATCATCTGAGTTTATCTTGATGTGTTGAGTCTCCCTCACTGATTTGAAATACCACCTTCTTCATTGTCTTAATTCCCATGTATGCTTCTATTTCCTTTCCGACGGCTCATCTGTCTTGTCCTGTGCCAAGGGCCACACTGAGAGAAAGAGGCAGAGACAGACAGAGAGAAATAGTTATATACAATTGACCCATGAACAACACAGGGGTTAGGGGTGACCAACCCCCTGTGTCATTGAATTCATGTGTTGCTTTTGACTCCTCCAGAACGTAAGTACTAGCAGCTGACTGTTAACTGGAGGCCTTACTGATAACGTCAAGTCTGTTAACACATATTTTCTACGTCATATGTATTGTATACTGTATTCTTACCATAAAGTAGGCTGGAGAAAAGAAAATGTCAAGAAAATCACAAGCAAGAGAAAATATATTTGCAGGACTGTACTGTATTCATTGGGAAAAAAAATGTACATATGAGAGGACCCACATAGGTCAAACCTATGTTGTTCAAGAGGCAAACGTGTAGAGAATGCTTAATTTTGTGTGTCACCTTGATGGGGCCATGGGTGCCCAGATTAAGCCTTGTTTCTGGGTGTGTCTGTGAGGGTGTTTCCGGATGAGATCCACATTTGAAATCAGTGGACTCAGCAAGCAGATGGCCCTCCCCAACGTGGGTGGGCATCTTCCAATCTGGTGAGGACCTGAATAGAACAAAAGACAGAGAAAGGTGGAATTAGCCCCTTTTTCCCTGCCCCACTCCTTGAGCTGGGCCCTGTCATCTTCTGACTTCAGACTGGGATTTACAAAAATGGCTCCCCTGTTCTTAGGCCTCCAGGCTCAGACTGAAGTATAGCACCAGCTGCCCTGGTCTCCTGCTTATAGAGGGCAGACTGTGGGGCTTCTCAGCCTCCAGAATCGTGTGACCTGATTCCCCGTAATAAATCTGTGTGCGCGCGTGTGTGTGCGTGTGTGTGTGTGTGTGTGTGTGTGTGTATTCTGATCTATCTATATCTATCTATCTCTATATATAGATACAACTCCATCCCATTGGTTCTATTTCTTTGGAGAACCCTGACTAACACATAGCCCTGACTTTCTCTCTGTCTGTCTCTCTCTCTCTCTCTCACACACACACACACACACACATGCACATGCACGTACACACACACGTACAGCTCCCACCGGTTCTGTTCTCTGCTATACCCCTGATGCCTAGACCCTCGACACACCCCGTTGGCTCCATGAGGCTGGGACCGTGTCTGTGTCCCTGTCTGTGCCTGGCACAAGGCTGCTCATGGAATCACTGAACGACACACAGTAGGGAAGCCAGGCACATCTTTAGAACCCCATGTTCGCTGGCAGATCCCCCGGACTTCCTAGGCTGAATGGCAAGCGAGATATAGTACCTTATCTACAGACCTTGGCCCTGGGGGCTCCAGGGGCCTGAGCTTGCTCTAGTAAAGGAGGGAGGCCTTGGGGTCTCACAAAGGTCCCTGGGGCCTTCTAGCATTTTCATTGAGGTTGACCTCAGAGTTGGGAGGGGGTGTTGGGATAGGGCACGGAGCGAGTGATCCTGCTTCTTTCCCCGCAGCTGTGGGAAGGCCTTCGGGTTCTGGCCCGCAAGCTCCTGTAGGAAGGACTCGCACAGGCCAGGGGCCATGAGGGACTCTGCCCAAGGGTGCTGTGGTCCGAAGCATGGTGGGGAGAACTGTCTTCGTGGGAGGCATCTGGAGGACTCTAAGCTCTTTCATTCTTTTTTCAAGAGGCCTAGAGGATTTCAGCCCAGTCCCTTAGCATTCCCCTGGGGACTGAAATCTAGGGCCTAGCCCAGATGCACCACACTCTTCTTCACCGGGCCATCAAGATGCTGAGATGCCGGAATGCTGGAACACAGGCTCGAAACCCTTTTATGTGCCCAGGAGAAGGGCGGGGTAGGGGGGAGGAAGTCCTATGTGAGTGAGAGGAAGCCCTGGGAGAGCAGTGTCTTCTCACAGCGATGACGCAGGGCAGAACAGATCGCAGAGCAGGAGAGGGCTAGGCTGCAGGCCAGAGGCTTCCAGGAGCTCAGGGCCAGTGCTTTTCTGGAAGGAGGTAGAGTCCAGTGCTGCTGAAGGGGCAAATCGACGGAGGACTGAGAAGCTTACATTGGACTTGGGCCAGGCGGAAGCTGTACGCTGAGCAGTGTGCTTAGGGGAAGGAGCGGGGACTGGAGCCGGGGCACTCTGGTTGAGGAGTGAGTGGGAGGGTGGTAGGGAGCTACAGCCGTGGCTGGGTGGGCTGTGATATTTAGGGCTTGTTGAACATGGCTGGGTTGGGAGCCCCTGGGTGGAATCCAGCAGAGGAGAGGCTGAAGGTACAAAAGAGAGGGGAGCTAAGTGGCAGCAGAACGGTGGGAGCTGTCGCTTGCAAAGAGAAACCTGGGACAACCATGCTGGGGGAATAGGAAAGGGCCCGAGGTCAGAGGGAAAGGATGGCAGGGGTGGGGGAGGGCAGTGAGACCGGCAGAGGGGGGGTGGTGGCAGGGTGGGCGGGGCAGTGAGACCGGCAGAGGTGGGGGCTGGCATGGTGGGCGGGGCAGTGAGGCCAGCGCGGGTCGGGTGGTGGGAATTGCTCAGGGAGCCGTCAACACTGCTGTCCACACTGGCTCAGCCTCAAGGCCATGGCTGGCTGGCACTGGTCCAGTGGGCTGAGCTCAGCTTTGCTTTGGGGGCTCGGACAGTCAGCAGAGTGGAGACAGCTATGGCTCCCAGAGCCCTCTGGAAGGCTGAGGAGGCCTGACTGGGAGGGCTGGGTTGGGGTGTCTACAGGGATTTGGCCCCTCACTGGCTGGCTGGGAGCAACAGTCACTGGGCAGGTGGGTCCTACACAGAATCAGGAAGGGCCCCTGGCCCCACCCCTGATGCCCCTGGGCCCGTCAGAGACAGGAGACAGGAGAGCTGGACCTGAGTGCCCCGGCATGACTCTGAGGTGAAGCTGGGGCTTGCCTGGAGCTGGGGCTGACCTGGAGCCTGGCACCCTGGGGAACTTGAGATAGCACTGGGAGCCCCAGCAAGGAAGGCTCCTGGGGAGGTGCTGCCTGTGGGCGCCTGGGGGAGTGGGTGCAAAGACTGTGACAGCGGGTGAGGCCCATAGCTCAGGAACACCTGTAGGACACATCGGTTATCCAGACCTGGGAAGAATGTTCTGCAAGCTGGAGGGGCCTGTATGGAGCAGGAGGCCAGGGGCGGGGCTTTTGGGGAACGCAGGTGTCCTCCACCCCGCTGGCCGGAAGGCTGTCCATCTTGCTCTTAGTCTCAGCCATTGAGAATGGTGGGTGAAGGCATCGTCCTGGAGCATTTTAGGCTCCATTGGACAGGACAGGATGCCTCCACGTCCATGCGTCCCTCAGCCCCCAGAGTGTGCCATTGTGGTGGAACACTTTGTACATCCACGATGAGGGTATCAGTTCTCCCAGGATACATGTGATGTATTGGGTTTGCACTACAAACGATGCCAACCAGCAATCCGCTCTGCTCTTCCAGAACACGGCAGGGAGGGGCTTCCCAAGTAGCTTCCCTGCTGCCTTCGGGGGGTGGGGGGACGTGCGCTTTCATGGGAGAGGCAGGGGTCCCTGCCATCCTATTAGGGTCCCCCTCTGAATGAGACCCTACCATAAGCGAAATCCGTATTAAGCTCTGTGGAAGCCACTTTGTCGCAGTGAGGGGGTGGCCCGAGTGTGGAGTCACGGAAGTCCCTGTGGATTTCGTGCAGTTTAAATCGGAAACAACCGACAGCCAGCCCGCCTGCTGCAAAGGTCTGCTGGGAGAAGAGCGGAGGGGACCGTAGGGGGCCGGGCGAGCGGGGGCAGCAGGTGGGGAGTGAAGGGGCGGTGCAGCGACTCCAGGGGGCGGGGTTTGGGAAGGGGCGGGGCGGGACGCGGGCGGGGCGGGGGGCGGGGGGCGGGACGGGGGGCGGGCGAAGTGCCGCGGTAACTCCCTTCCACTGCGGTCAGGGAACCTGAAGAGGAGCTCTGCGGCCCTGGAGCCCCCGCCCCCGGAGCTCCTCCGGCTCCGCACTCAGCGGGCACTGGGTTGGGTTTAGCCCAGGCTTTGGGAGAGGAGGTGGAGGGGGCGCGGCAAGTCGCAGCCTCCCCGGCCTTGCGAAGAGGCATGACTTCCCTCTACTGCGCAGCGGACGTGCCTCCTGTCTCAGCGCGCCCCCCGCCCCGTGCCCTATTTGGGTGTCCCTTGCATGGGAAGAATACGGATCTTTAATTGGGTCTGTCACCCCCTCAGTGGAAAGAGGACGCGGGCTGGGGCAGAGAGTCTGGATTGGCGGTGCAAGTCACCCCCGCCCCCTGCCGCCGGCGCAGCTACTTCAGTGGCCTCTGTTTCCTTCCCTGTAAAATGAAGACCTTGGGGTAAAAAAAACAAAGAAATAAACAAAAAGAAAAAACCCCCAAAAACAAAAAATGAGGGGCTTCACAAACTTCTTACCCATCAGCCCTCGCTGTGGCATCTTCCCGCTGCACAAGGCACCGAGTAGCCTCTCGAGAGGAAAGGACCAAAGACACCAGTAGGCTTAGCGGACACAGGGACGTCGGATGATCCCTTGAACAATGAAAACATAGAGGCACTTTTCTCCTGGCTGTTTATTACAGTACAAAGAAAAAACGCACTGGCTGGAAACAGATGCCAGATTTCAAATGTAGAGGCGAAAGAGGAGGTGGCAATTAAAACGTGATTACACAAGTCTGGGCACTGAGGAAAAGTTTACAGGACAGTGGGTGTGGGTTTTCTATAACAGACACTTAAATATACATGACGATAATTGCAGATAAAAACCATCAAAGACAAACCCCAAGTCAACTATTAATGTTTACAGACTCCCCCCCACCCCACCCCCAACCACAGACCTTACATGAAAACAAACACTGAAAGGCTTTAAACCAGGAACATCTCACCTCCGCCCTGCAAGGTGCCACTGGGGAAGTGGGAGCCTGGGGGTTTCTCTGAATGATAGAGGGAGGACACCCTGGATGCTCAGCATGGACCGCATGGCCTGTGTTCAGCTCACAGGCCCTCTCTACACCCCTCCCAAATCCGAAGAACTCCAAGCCTCCTGGAAAATTTCCCCTGCGGGCCACCTGTAATATGCGCTCCAGGCGGACACTAACAGGTTTGCAATAGATTTTAAGAATCACACAAGACGATAGCATGTTTACTGAAAATTGCAATAAATGGCCAAGGGGGTTCTATTCGGCCATAAATGGCCAGGGGGTTTCTATTCGGCCTTTGTCAGTTTGTACAATGCCTCTTGGTCACATCCACATATCTCATTGCATCAAAACCATAAGCGACTCAACCCCGTGGCTTCTAAGGGAAGCTTCACTGGGGCTTCACAAGGGAGCGCTGGAGCTCCGTACACAGCCTGCGTATTTGCAACAGTGTGTAATAAACACAAACAATGCATAATAAACACAACTCTACTGAAACAAAAGCCGTCGCTTTATTTACAAAGTCACAAAATGAAGTATAAATACTTCTGTCATTAACGTTTAGGAAAACCATTTACAAAATTTTCAAATATGTACAGGTAGCTTGAAAAATCACCAGCTTTCCGCTTTGTCACAGGTAGAGAGAGGGATGAGCAGAGGCGGGTGCCACTCACATCGTAGGGAGGAAGCAACTGCGTGGCTGGGGGGCAGGTGGTGAATTTGCTATGGCATTGCACGTCATTGCCTAAAGAGGTGTGGGTGTGGGTGTTTCTATGAGCACTTAAAGCCCCCCTGCGCTCTGGGGGCCAGCAGCGGTGGCGGCAGCGGCAGTGGCAGTGGCAGCGCGCTCTTCCAAAACGTCATCGATGAGCCTCAGGTTGCACACCCAGCCCTCCTCCGGGCTCCCTCTGGGGCCTTTCAGGAGAGCGTCAACGAAATCCACCTCACTGCAGTCAGGGGCCGAGAGCACACCGTTGAGCTGGGGCGGGGGCGGGGGCAGAAAGTCGTAAGGTGGCAGCTCAGGGGGGAAGCCCATTCTGCTGAATGGACCCAGGGACTGGCTGGTGGCGATGGCAGCAGCCACATAGCTTGGCGGCTCGATGCCCTCTATGGGACTCACCGGACCAAAGCCAGCCAGGCCCTGCTGGAGGGACTTGGTGGCACTGGACACTAGCACGGGACCCTGCACTGGGCTCTGCCTGAGACTCTGGTTGCCCAGAAGGCCGAAGCTCACCTTCTGGCCAGGCCTGCCTCCTGGGGCCACTTGACTGGGTGGCACAACTGCTTGCTGTGATGGAAATGTCGGGGATCCCACCGGAGCTCTGGTGGGCGCCCTGGTGAAGATCGAGTTGCTCTCCAAGTGCGGCCGGATGCTAAGGTCTGTGTGGCTAAGGGGGGGCTCCCTGGAGACCGCTGTGGTCCCAGCTGCTGCCACTGCCACCCACGTGGCTTCTTTCAACACTGTAGGATTTCTTGGCACACAGGGTTGTCTGAGCTGGTGGGGACTTGGAAGCTGGCTGCCCAGGGATCTGGGACAGAATATAGGCAGGGGCGCTTCTGAGGGGAAGGCCTTGGCAATCTGCAGACGGGCACTGCCTGGGGGGTTCTGGCCCAAGTGTGAGGGTATGGGAAATGGAGGGTTAGGGTTGAAAATTCCTTGTTGATTGCCCGGAGTCGGAGTCGGCAAAGCCATGTCCATGCCCTTGCGGCTCTGGTGCCTGGTGGGTGGGATCATTGCTGGATTCGGATTGTTCTGAAGGAGCCCCGCTCTGGGTGGCATCACGGACTGACTAGATGGGGATCTTGCCTTGGTCTGGCTACACTTGGAGGTGACTTGTTCTTGGACGGCTACCGAAAGAGAGAAGTGGGGGTCAGTGCCACAGTCATCCACGACCTGGGCTACAGCACCAATCTCTTGCCTTCCACCCTTGGCTCCCCAACTCCTCTCAACTCCCCTTTTTCCTCTACCCTCAGCCGAATGCGGTTCTTCTGTGAAGCCCTCCCCGAATCCCCGGTCTGCGCTCCCAGCTACCCCGAATACATGCACCAAGGGATGATCACATCGTATGAAAATGCCAGCTTATAGGGTCTACTTTTTCAGGTAGATTATAAGCTTCACAAGGCCAGGGTCTGGGTTTGCGTATATGTTCAGCACTCTGTACATAGGTGTGGCACCAGGCACGCCTTGACAGATATCCACCCCTTGTCGCTGGCCTTCCTGGAACTTGTCTGTCTTGTGACTGCTGCTGAAGCATGCCTGACATGTCGCTCCAGCCTGGGCAGCTGGGACATTCAGCTGGCATCAGGCCCCAAGGAATAGGGCTTCTTGCAGGAGAACGCAGGTGGCACTGGGCTAAAATGAAAATGTCCACCACCTGCCAGAGGGCAAGCAGTCATCCTTCGCCCCAGGTTAGAGTCCTCTTGTCCTGGACCAAGGTCACTCCACTGGCTCATAGGGATTGTTTAACACACATGTCCCCAGCTAGTCTGGAAGTTCCACGAAGTGGGGACCACGCCCGACATCTTTTGTTAATCTCTGTATCCCCGGCCCATAAATGTGGATCACATTTGTAGTGGCCATGGTAGAGGGTGGGGACCCCTGCTATCCGTGAAGGCTCTGGCAGACCCTGCCACAGGCACTTTGAGGAAGAGCATCCCCAGCCCCGGCTCCGCTTCCCACACCTCAGAGATGGCTCAGGAATATTTAGAATGGGAGGTCACTCCAGCAGCGGCTGTTGGTGTGGGGGGACAGGATCAGAAAGCTGAAGGTGTGCCTTTCTCCTTTTGAGAATAACTGCTTTGAAGGGCCTGATTCAGTCTAATTAATCTCTTGAACTAAGCACTGATATTAGAGTCATTAAAACCTGGCTTTCAGTTGAGATCCTCCTGAAGCTTTCAATGTGGGATTGAACCCGTCCTGTGTTGAACTAAGCTGCAGACCTCCCTTCTCTCCCTCAGAACTTTCAGAAACACTGACAGTGACTGCTTATACTGGAGTGAATTCTCACCACCCCGTACCCCCTCCACACACACTCCCAGGCCTGCCCTTTGGGAACAATGACCTTAACTGCTTACCTTGAAATTGACTCATTTGTTGGGCAATATATGCACTCCGCTGTTCAGGGGTCATTGCCGTAAGACCTGATCTCTGCTTCTCTTGCTAAACAGAAGATGAGAAAGACGTGTTAGATAGTGTCTACCAAGAAAATTGGCCTTGGGATTGCTGTGTGGGGGCCCAGGACTTGGCTTTGGTGTAGCAGAAAGCATGAGTGAACACATCAACACACACTTGCATGCATGCCCCGCCCTCCCGAGCAAAATTCCACAGGTATAAACAAAAGTAGGATTCTGCACCTGGGTTAAGAAATCAACTGCGACAGCATAGGATGGGGCAGGAAACACAGAGCTTAACAGCAAGAGCACACAGAGAAAAGGTTCAGGCATTTTGGATGTCCTTCTGCTCAGGATGGGTCAGCAGTGAGATGTGGTCACCAAAAGAGCAAATGTAACATTAGGCTGCATTAATAGAAGCAGAGTATGTAGAAGGAGGGAGGTGACAGTCCTGCACTCCTCTGCCTTGGCCAGACCATGTCTACAGTGCGGACAAGAGTCTGGGTATGCCAGTCTCAGGGGGACCCAGATGGACCGGCTGTACTGCGAGGACACTAGTGATGGGGTAGGGCTCGGGCCCGGAACTGTGAGGACCATGAATGGCAGAGCAAACCAGGGATGCTGTGGATGGGGCAGAGCTGACGCTGGGCTATGGCTATGTGGGTACCCAGCCTCTGCCAGGCTGTCACGGGGACAGGGCCCAGGCTCGTTCTGGGCGGTGCTGGCATGAACGGCAGGATGATCACACGGTCAGATAAATGCATTGTCTGCCACCCAGCGTCGCCACTCACTGCCAGCTTCCCTTCATTCTCCTGCCTGGCTGGAGCATGCGCAACGGGGACAAGCTTCCTGTCTCCATCGCAGGGGCAGCTGGTGGGCCGGGGAAGGAGCCAAGCTTCAGGGCTGCAGCCCCAGCACGGGGTCTGGGAGTGGCTCAAGGATGTAGCCAGCGGAGAAACAGACAAGGGCCCCGCAGAGCGGCTTGTCCTGAGACCCTCAGCCCTTCGGTGTCAGGTTGCGAATGGGACCCAGGTCTGACTCCCAGTGCAGTGCTCACTCACTGCCATCTCTCTCCCCTTCTCAGGAAGCCTGCTTGATAGGGTGCTGACAACCAAGGCAGCTGGGTCAGGAAGGAGCCTCTCCCACCTTAGTCCACTTGTGGAGCTGCACCCCACCCCCACCCCCAGATGCCAGAGGACTTGACCTAGAACACAGGCTGCCTGGCAGGCCCTGCTTTTCTGCCCTCACCGGACAGGCAGACAACAACAGAAGCCATCTCACTGTCCCTTCCTTAGCCTGCTTCCTGTCTGGGCCCTTGCTCCCCTCCACTGGGGCCACGCCTCGGGCGGCCCATGGAACTGCGCTCTTCCTGCTGGAGCCCGGATGGGGGGGAGCCCGGGGCCAGCCCACACGTGCTCACTGTGCTGAGCCGCCTGCACTCGTTCTTGCACGTCCTCCTTGAGGTCGGCCCTGCTATGTCACTCTGGGTAGGGACCTGGCCACCGAGGAGCGCGGGCATCACATGACGGCCCAAGGCAGGAAGTGGGGCATGGAAGCTCGGCTCTGCCTGCCCCTCTGGGGGCGGCCCTTGCCCTTCCGCTTCTCCCCTGGGCCCTATGCCAGCCTTCAGAGATCTGGGCAGAAGATCCACAGCCCCAGCTTACTGATGAGACATGTGAGGCCCTGAGAATTTAAATGACAGCCCAAAGTGACACATCTAGGAAGGGCAATGCCTCCTATATGAAGACCCAGCGCTCCGGCCTCTCTGGCCTCTTCAGCCCACTGCTTGTGGGGACCAGCTGCTTCTGGAGACCTGCTCCTGTGGCTGGCTGGGTCAACATCAACCCTAAATCCGTCTGCACCGCCTGCCCCATCAGTTTCCTCAAACAACGCAGTTGTATAAGAGTGGGGGTCGGGGGAGGAGGGGGGACAGGTAGAGGCTACCGAGCACAGCCAAGGAAAAAGCAGAGGAAAGACAGTCCAAGGGCACAGGAAATAAAAGAGAAGGCTGGGCTGGGGCAGGGGTCAAGGGTGGAGGGACTGGGTGGTGTTGGCTAGATGAAAGTCCAGTGTTCATCCAGGGAAGCACGGGATCCGGAGGTTCCCAAATTCAAGGGGGGCTCTGGTCAGCGGGATGGCTACGAAAACTCCCAGGTTTAAACAGCACGTTGACACCTGGCCTACGGGGCGGGGCCTCCGGCATCCCGGGACGCTGGGACGCCACCATCAAGCAGGAGTCTCTTCGCTAGGCTGGGCGTCCGGAGGCCCCGCAGCCCCGCCGCTCTGGGCCTGGTCCTGTTGGCCCTGGCAGAGGAGGCCTCCCCAGGAGGCTGCTTCCTTTGTTTGGCAGACGGAGGCCCCCATCCTTTGTTCTGAATCAATGTGCTCCAAAGATAAGCCCCGAGAAAACAGTTGTTGCCTTTTGACACTGACAATTAGAATCGCTGGGAAATGGAGAAAACAGGAAATGACAAATGTTTTCAGTGACCGGGAGGAAGTGATGGCTGAAAGTTGCTGCTTAGTGACCAACGCTTGGGAAGGATGGCTCAGGCAACCTGTGCTTTTCCTAAGCCTGGTGATGGAGCAGATCATCAAAAGACTCCTTCTTCTAGGGCGACAGTTGTCACAGCGCTCGGTGCTGTTGTGCCGGGTGACACCAATGAGCAGGGTCCGGTGAGTGCTGTGTGAGCCTGGGGGCGCTGGCCTGGGGCCGTCCGGAAGTCTCCCAGAGAACTAGGGCCCCAGTTTTCTTCTGTCACCCGTCCTCCCAGTCCTACTTGGCTGAGGTGCCACGTTCACAGAGAGGTCTCAGGCAGGACGGCCACCCTGGAAGATCTGTGGCCGCCTTTCTAGAAGCTTCATGCTGATGCCCAGGAAGCTGCAGAGCCCTCACCCAACTCTGGGGGCTCACGGAAAGGC
Source organism: Mustela putorius furo (assembly GCF_011764305.1). Classification (NCBI taxonomy): domain Eukaryota; kingdom Metazoa; phylum Chordata; class Mammalia; order Carnivora; family Mustelidae; genus Mustela; species Mustela putorius. Next base: position 4,019,767 of record NW_025422048.1, read on the forward strand.
AAGTGCCTCATCTGTGCGTGCTAGGCCGGAGAGAGAGAGAGGCAGAAGGCTGACCTGAACCCCTCCACTGCCCGACTCAGCTGAGCCTCACACAGCGGCCCCCACGAGCAGGTCCGGCCGGAAGCGGCCGCAGGTGAATGTCTCCTGTGAGCCCAGCACCTAATCGGGCGGAGGAGCTGGGGGAGAGGCAGCAGGACAGACGGCCAGCAGGACAGACGGCCAGCAGCACTCACTCACAGGAGCCTGCGAGGGGTTCCTGGATGTGGACCAGATTCAGCCGGAAGTTTTACCCCCGACCTCCAGGAGAGCATTCTGACTCAGAAGGGGATTCCCGAGGAGTAGCTCCTGGGGGCCGGCAGGGGATGTACAGCACCTTGAGGAAGGAGAGTGGAAGGGAGGGGAGGAGGGGGGGGATCTTTTTCTACCTTTAGGTAACTGGGCCTCCTTTCCGAGCACACCTGGCCCCTGAGAGCCCCCACAGGAGCCAGCCTGCCACACAGCAGAAGGCACTCAGCTACCTTCAAGTTCAAAGGTTCAAAGGTTCAAAGTTCAAGTTCAAAGCTCTCCTCTGTGTGTTGATTCATGTATTACTCCACTAGGAAAAGCACCTTCTTTTGTAGTTTCTGGAAGCCTGGTTTGGAGACAAATCACCCACCTTTCTGACTTATCCTTTGAAATGGTAGGGAAGACAGCATTCTCGTTGGAGAGCATGAAGTCAGTATCGGAATTCTTGGGGCTCTCACACCCAGAAGGATGGGGACACCTGAGACCCAGGGGCCCTGGCTCCCCGGCAGCCCGTGGGTGCAGGGAATGCAGACACTTCCATTGGGAGCCCCGTGTCCTCCGCCAAGTGTCCTTGGGAAGCCATAGGGGTTTCCTACAGTGGATGACTGCTCAGGTTCCTTGTTTCCGGGGCCCTCCTAACTCTCAATGCCCATGACTTTCTCCAGAATGATGGGACTGAAGAGTGTGCCATCAAGCCACTTCTTTCTGTTGACAGCTGAGGCCAAGATCTGGCCCTCTTGCTTTGCCTCTGCTCACTGTCCTTCTGGGCTCAGATTGCCCCCAGCGAGATGCAGGCCTCAGTGGCTCTGGAGGTGGTCCCATAGCAGATGGGAAGATGGGGTTTACTTAGTGGCCAGAAGTCCCTCTGTCAATCAGTGGACACACATCTCTTATGGGATAGCGCTGGGCTTCTCATTCTTCTGGAGCTTTTAATGGAGGGGGAAGCTGATAAGATACAAGTAACTTAATCGAAGAAGATCCCTGCAGATGGTGACACATTTTCTAAAGAAACCAATGATAGAGTGAAGGGATCGGTAGCGCATGGGCATGGCCGAAACCCTGAGTGTGTTCTGCAGGGGTCCCTCTGGGCCCCTCCAGGATCCTGGCATAGGGGCCCTGGAGCCTCCCCCATGCAGAGGCCGCTGCCCTTGGGTCTGGACCAGTGTGAGGCTGTCTCTAGGGGCTTCACAAAGTCAATGCCATCAGCAGCAAAGAGCAGAGAGCTGTAGGTCAGCTGTTTTACTCTCCAGTTTCTTTCTGCTTGATTTCCAACTGCGTGACCTCTATTCTGATTCCTTCCCTGTCTCGGGCGGATTGGGGCTGCCTGGTCCCGGAAGGGCTTGGTCTAAATGCTGGGAATGATCCCAGGGCAGAGGAAACAAATGTCTTTGCCGCTTGCCTTTCTTCTTCCCCTGTGGGGCCTGTGTCCTCCGTCTCACACTGAGCCTGGCCTTCCTGAGTCCTGGGCTGAGCTGGCAAAGACACCCCATCCCTTGAAGCCCCCGAGGAGCACCCAGCTTCCAAAGCTTCTGAGGAAAACCTGGCTGGCCAAGCATCTGCCTGGCCCTCCTCCGGTGCTGGGCCGAAGGCGGAGCCTTGGCAAGAGACACAATAAGGCAGGGGAATGACTAGGAATTTGAGGCACGCTAGCTGGGATCCCCATCCATGATGGTGCATGACGCTGGACTCGTGAGGAGAGGGAAAGGCAGGGAAAAGCAGGTTTGCTGATTCTGATTCCTGGGCAGTTTTGGGCTGGACTTTGAGCCGTGATTTCCCCGGGTCCAACCGGACCTCGAACAGCTGAGGTGCTCTGTGACTTATAAGGGCCCAAGGAGAACAAGGCCATACGTACCCGAGCAGGATTGCCATTAAAGGCCAGAAGCCTGGAGGCCGTTTCAGCCTGATGAGCATCTTCTGATCACTGTCACTTAGCAAATGCTCATGCCTCCAGCTTTTTTCTGCAGACACGGCAGGCGGCCTGGGCACACTGATATTTTACGCCATAGTTCACGGGATACTCTCTGCCAAGGCCCACTCTGGCTGGCGTCCCCCATCTCGCCCCCGTGACCACTAATGTGACTCTTCAAGGCAAGTCAAGCCGTTCCTTCTAGACTCCAGGGGCTGATCCAAATTCACAGCCTTCGTGGACAGGCTCGGCCTGGCTTCCTGCTGCCTGCTCTCCTCCAGCTGCCAGTCCTCTAGTAGGGTGGTCCGGCTTCCCACTTCTAGGGCACACGAGTCTTGGGTGGGGTCAGGGAACACCTTGGGGGTGCAGAGTCCACAGTGGAGCTGGCGGGAGAGACAGGCCCCGAACACCCACTGGGCACAGAGCAGGCAGGCACCGGGTGGGTGGGGGACCTCCAGGAGCCCAGCCCCTGTCCCCCTTCGGGCTCACAGTCTGGCCGCAGGGACAGACAGGCAGGGAACGACCCAGGGTGCTGGAAGGCTTACTGCAGGGAGGGGCAATTGCACCCGGGGCAACCCCCACTCATTTCCCTGCAGCTGAGGCTCAGGGGCCTGGAGACCACTTGGGTGGTCTCTTTGCCAAAGACTGGCTGGGGCACAGTAGAGAAAGCACTAGAGATCCCTCCTAGGGGTATAGAGCTTTACGGGCTGTCACCTCCTCTGTTCCCCCAACAACACTGTGAGGCAGGCGGCAGGCTGAGCAGGGGACGGCGCCCCGGTTGACAGATGAGAAAGCGAGGCTCAGGGGAAGTGACTTACCTACAGCGTCGCAGCTAGGCAGTAGTGGAGCAGGCACCTGCCTCCAGGCCTTCGGATCCCAGCCGCCCCAGGGCGCTGCCTCTGAGGTGCTGTACGAGGAGGTGACTCGGGCCAGCTCATGAGCAAAGGAGCTGCTGGGCAGGAAGGACTCACTCCCCAGGGCCTGGCAGGATGGGGGCTGTCGCCCGAGGCTGACCTGGGGGTGCCTGGCTTCCCCAAGCTTGCAGGCTTTGTCTACATGAGTCTACAACAACCGATTGAACAGTCCATCAGCTGCTTGGCCACAAAATGCTTCTGACTGCCTGCCTAGCCGGGGCGTTTCTGGGGGGCTGTGCTTACACACACCCACTGGTCTGCGGCAACAAAACCAAACAGCTTTGCGGTCTTAATTGCCTTGGGTCACAAACTCCTTTGAGAATCCCTTAAAGGCTACGGTCTCTCTCCACAGAAAAAGCACTCCCAGTGGTGTTTCCCCACTCCCGGCCCACAGACATTTTACGGATAATTTCAGGGGTTTTCTGGACACTTCCTGCCCATCCATGGATCTCAGTTAGGGATCCTTTGCCTTGATCAGTCATTGTTTTGTTGGAAAGATAGCTGGTTCATCGGCAATGACCTCAACCAACCCCCGGTCCCTCCCACCCCCTTACCCGCCCCCGCCCCCCCAACAGAGCACACAGTTCTAAGCCGGTTTGCAGGTTTGTGTGTGTAGAAATGCCGGGGAATCTGCAAAACCAAATGGTGAGTGCAAAACCAGTCAAGTGTGAATCCCACCACAGCCGAGTCCTGAACTCGTAGCCCTCCCTGCACTTCAACTTACCAGGGCCCCAAGGCTTTGGGATTGGGTGTGTGGGGGACCTTTCCTTGCCATCGTGTTCTAGATGACAGAGATTTTGCCAGAATGGAGCCCATGACCCAATTCTTTCAGCCAAAGGCAATTTAAAAACCTTGCACTTGATAACTGTGTCAGAGAAAATTTCAAGGACCAGCGGGAGGCCTGACTCCATGGGCTCTCCCTTCTACAAGATACTGCCTCCTTGCTCTCATGCTGGGCCACCGGGGCCGCAAGCATCACAGGAGAAAGGGAAATCTTTATCCCCCAAACCAAGTTAAACGGTTGGAAGCAATTCAATTCATTGTAATAAACACTTACTAAGCACTTCCTGCGCACAAGTCCTTGCAATGGATGAACACATCAATGGATGAACATCCTTGCAATGGATGTCCCATTCAAAGTAACAATAAAAAACCACTGCCACTGAATTTATCGAGCACTTGCTCGGCACCAGGCACTGACCCAAGTGCTTTCGACATTTGGTCTCACTCAGTCCTTTAAGCATCTATGAGGCAGGACCTGTTATTGTCTGTATTTTATAGATGAAGACACTGAGGCCCAGAGAGGTTAACTAAGTTGCCCAAGGTCACACAGCTCGTTGGTAGCAGAGCAGGATGCAAATTCAGGTTTGCCTGGTTCCCAACCCCACAGGTAGTTAGCTACCGTGTGTGTGTGTGTGTGTGTGTGTGTGTGTGCGCGCGTGTGCACGTGTGCGATATCAGTCTTTAGCTTACCACGTTACAAAATGAGTTTTGAAATGTAGAAACTATCAAAACACACCATTTAGAAAAGTTCAGGCAAAGTGTGGTGAGGGGGTTCCAAATTCTTAAGAACAAATTATAAATACTTACAGAGGGGATTGGGAAGACAATCTGACCACTGGAGAGTTTCGGAGAGTCCCCCAGACAGATACGAAACCAAAAAACAACACAAAATGTTCTTCGCAAGTCAACTCAGCGCACTTGGGAAAGAAAACTTCCTCACCATTCTCGCAGTATACGGACTGTGTGTATGGACTGTGCAGAGCCATCCAGGACTTTCCACAATTGACCATTCTTTTTGCCTGCATACCTAACTCCTTGATCATTTTATTGTCTTAAAGATTTTATTTATTTATTTATTTGAGAAAGAGACAGAATGAGAGAGAGAGGATGAGAGGGAGAGGTCAGAGGGAGATGCAAACTCCCTGCTGAGCAGGGAGCCCGATGTGGGACCTAATCCCAGGACCGCAGGATCACGACCTGAGCCAATGTTCGTTGCTTAACCAACTGAGCCACCCAGACCGCCCCTCCTTGATCATTTTAAACACAATTTTATAGCCGCATCAGAGTTTTTACAATCTCCAAATGCAAATATTACTAGAGTTCTGGTTGCCCGCCCACTCTGGTGCCACAGCTTCAAAGCGTTGAATAGGGCTTATTTGGCAGGAACTGAAGTACCTTAAGCTTTTGCTCCGGAATCCCTGGTAGCTTCACGTGGCTTGGAGGGTATGAGTGATGGGTCAAGAACCAGGACCCCCCATCAGCGTTAACATACGCTTGTAGGGCCTCAGTAGCTCAGCACTCAGAACAACCTCCGGACAGCACTTGGACGCTATCAGCGGCGGAATACACCCCAGCTCTGTGGGCGATACTGTCTGGGCAGCGACTAGGGGTGGGCCTGGACCCACTCTTTTATGGGAGCAGAATGGGAGCAGCACTTGGTGGACCAATGCAATCCCCAGTTGAAAAGCAAAATAAGTAAAATAGATGAGATTCAATCTTGACTCTAATTTAGACTAGGCGCTTTAAAACTGATGCTCATGTATCTTCTCTGTTTTATTTAACTTGGGGGGAAAAAGCCCTGCTTACCACACACCCTATAAATGTGAAGCTCAACTTTCAAAAACAAAGGCTGCTAGGGACATTTCAACTCCTTGAGGTTTCCAAACGTAAGGTAAATCCATCTCTTTGGAACCACTGAAAATCTCAGAAAATCAAGTCAATTAATAATTATTGTTGGGCATGATCTAGCTCTTAGACTGGCTGGTTCTCCATGAGTCTAAATTTCACATTAGTAGACCATGGGATGGACAGTGTGTGATACTCGTAGCACCTAATTTCAAAGAACTCACACCCACTCAGTTCCCTGGATCGTGGGCTTTCCATGATTGCCAGAGAGCTTGTTGGACTGAGGTTGGGTCCCTTCCCCCTGAAAAATCCTCCAGTGGCTTGCAGCTGTCTAGGGACAGAAGCACATCCTGCTAAATTCTGCTCTTTGGGCTGTCCATAAGCTTGGCCTCCCGTCCTCTCAGCAGCCCTAAGAGCAGAATTTCATGTTCCATACTGTCATTACTCTGCCCTCCAGTCATGCCTATATCAGCCCATCAAAGGCTGCCATGCGTGTTCAGCCCTCTGAGCTGGTGCCCCTTGATTCGCCCAGTCTGGAACGCCCTTTCTCCCCACTTTCACTCTGGAACTCCTGCATGTCCTTTGAGATCCAGCCCCTCTACCCTGGGAATTCTGCCTCTCCTTTGGTCTAGCTCCCATGGCTGAACACCTGGGGCCAACGGAACATCCGTGCTGGGCCGGGTATTCATCATCTCTCAATCCCTCTGGCGCCCAGACAGTGCCTGGCACAGGCAAGGGACTCAGCAGATACTCAGAAAATTCAACTGACCTTACACTTCTAGGAGCTTGGCGTGATGCGCTGGGCACTTGAGAGATGGTATCTAGTGAAGACCATGCTGGCCTCTCTCCCAGCTGAACGTTAATGATAAATGGAGCCTCACCCCTGATTTAAGCACATCTATTCATCCCTTTCAACACTGTTGCATTAATAAAACCCATCGGTAGAACAGAATGGGATCATATCCACACTGTACAAATAACATCAACTAACAAAGAAGCAGAGGTAGGAGGTGGGGTACAGACCTGGATCTGATTTACAGAGTGGCTAAGACCCAAGCAACTCCTGGGTTTGGAAGCCCAGAGGCTCCTTCTCTGCACCAGAAGAGGAGCAGTCCAAGGTGTCCTCCTTCCTCTACACTGGGGCATGAAGCAAAGGTCATGACATCCAGCTGCTTGGCAAGGAGTAGATGGCTAACTCTATAAATTATTGACTAGATCAGATATCAGTCCAGTCTTCTCCACCATGGAGACTTGGAAGCAGGTAAATGTGTATTCACAAGGTTAGGGGTGTTTACTATAATTCCACCGGCTTCTGGGAGTTTGCAGATTTCTAGGCTGAATCATCCAGGAGTTCAGGCAAGGAATCTTGAGCTCTTTCCTTTCTTCTCTCTGGCCTTTATTAACCGTGTAACAGAGGTGAGCAGAGAAAGCCCAAGAGAAGGAACTGGGGAGGGGAAATATGCCAGAGACTCAGAGCCCACAGTCCTTCAGGGACTCTGCCGACTTCAGAAGTCAGCTCCGGTCCTTCAAGTCACAGGCGAGATGAAGGTACACGGGTACTAAATATTATACAGAGAGCCCAAAGAGGTCAAGGCAGAGCTGTAGAAGAAGCTGGCTCTTTGGGAAAATTGGTGAATGTCCCTACATATCAAACAGAAATGACAGGAGACCATTTGGTAAATTTGAAGTAATGCATTGGGAAAACAGGAAAAATGTCATGTGAGTTAGACTTTTTGGCTTTTTGCTTGGCATTTCCCTACTGGGCCAAGTGCAAAAGGGATTTCAATATATCACAACCATGTGTCTATTAATAATAATACAAGAAAGCCATACAGCTCAAGTCTCAGATTTTCTAAGGAGTAAAATCCCGGAAGCTCTATAAGTAGCATCGTCTACCAGAATGTTCTGAGATGATGTTGAATCATCCTCCCTCTCTATACCTGGGCGGTCCAGCATCATAGCCATTGGCCACATGTGGCAACTGAGAACTTGAATTCTTAATTTTATTTACTTTTAATTGATTTAAATAACCACATGGGGTTGCTGGCTAAGTACTGGAGAACACAGCTCTTTGGCATAGGGGCTTTGGAGAAAGAAGGTCTGGGCTGGAATCACGGACTTGCCACTTCTTAGCTATGTCACTGTGAGGAAGTTACTGACTCCTCTGTGCCTCAACTTCCTCATCTATAAAAGAGAGGTTATAGTTGTACATTATGCATAGTGTGGTAGGGGTTATGAAGATTACTTGAGTGAACACAAATTCACAAGCGCCTGTTACATGCACTCTCTGAAGATGAGCTACTGGTAGTCTTCATTACCAATAATGCCTCTGCCTTGTATTGAGCAACTGCCCAACGTCATTCATTAGTAAATGCCAGAGTCTGGACTGGAACCCAGATATTATCTGACTTCAAAGCCCATGCCCTGAGTTTTGCATGATCAAATTTCCCAACTGAAGCCATTGCCATTATGATAAGCAGACCTGCAGGGAGAAGATTCTGGAAGGCCGCTAGGGTTCTACAGCTGTGGAATGGCTGCTGGGTTGGCTACGGTGTGACCTACGTGTCCTTCTTGCAACAGCTGTATCCTAAAATTAGGAGAACTCGAAGTTGGGGTATTTCTGTTAAGACCACGAGGTGCAGGGGCTGAGAGGGAACTAAGGCTCACTGAAGAGATTCTGCCAAGAACTCTAAGGTAGCACCAATCCCACCCGCTGGGTGGAGCTTTCCCTTAAATTTGCATTTTGTTCAAGTGTCCTTGAAGCAGAGTATTCCCTATGCAAGAGCTGGAAGAGTTTGAGCTTTTTTGGATTTTTTTTCCCTTTATAAATGTATAGAATTTAACTTGAATTTTTCAAAGTTTAAATATCCGGGGCTGACTAATATTGATGGGTTAAACCCATTAATTCACTTGGTCAAATCAAGATCTCAGACTTGGAATTTAATCACAGGATTAAGTTCAACTGGTAAACTGCTACTTTGCTGAGAGAGCACAAAAAGGCAAATCAATAATGTATACATCAGTTAAGGAATGAAGGAAAAAATGGTATGCAGCATGAATCCCAATGAGGAGGCAGGTGGCCTGCGAACCACACAAGCTAGAGACTGGTGTGCTCCTCGGGGTCTCCCATAGAGCCAGGAGCAGGGCACGTCTGCAGTCCACTGCTGATATTTTGGCTGGCCATTTTATCTGGGGCCCTTTTGTAGTGTGGCCAGAGCTGCTGGGTAATTAGCTAGGAAAACTGGGGTTGGTCAGGGCAGGTGGGCCCTGGAAAACATCCCAGGAGCATGGTGAGGTCACAAGCATTGCTGTGGAGAACTTCAAGGGCTGGGTAAAGGGGTAGGGCATCAAGGCTTTCTGGAATCCAGAGCTTCAGCAGCCAGGAGAGGCCTGTGGCTCAAGTTGCTCTGACAGATTCTGGAAGGTTTCTAGGGTCTCAGGATGATGACAGTGATGTTAACACTTACCGTGTGCTGACCATGTACAATGTGCCAGGCACTGAATTAAATGTAATCCCCTTGAATTCCCAAGACAATCCTGAAAGATGGGTACCATTACTATTCCTTATTTTATAGGGGGGAAAATAAGGTTCACAGAAATGAAGTAACTTGCTCCAAGTCCACAGCTAAGTAAGGGGCAGAGCTGGAAGCCAAACCTGGGTCTGACCTACTCCCAAATCCAGGCTTTTAATTACAAACACTAACCATGCAATGTCCAAAGCCTAACCCTCATGCTTATGAGTCCTCACATTCTTTCCCCTCCAGGGTCTCCCTGCTGGGTCCAGTGAGCACTGCTGATAGGCCCCAGGGTGCCAAAGGAGCCATCCAACTAACCATCACATTTGGGCAACCGAGGAAGGGAGCGGCAGGATTTCCTTTGGAGACTTCCGGATTTAGACAACCAATTTAATGCAAGCATCCAACTTCACTCCCTCCCAGAGCCCCACTAAAAATGTGGTAAGGGTTTTGTTTTGTTTTTAAAGACACAATCTCACAAGGAGAAGGAGAACAGGAGAGAAGACAACCGCACCACAGTTTCCCAAGTTAAAGAATAGCTAGAAACAAGGTTAACTGACTATGCAGCCCCAGGAAACTGAATCACAAGACATCAGAGGGGAAGGTGGAAAAACAGCTTGGCGGGGATGGCCAAATCTCCACTGGGTTCAGCCCCAGGTTGTCTCTGGAAGGGAAACCAAGTGGTTGGAGGGGCCAAAGCAAAGGGAAAGAGCCTGGATCCCCGCCCCCCTCCTCGTCCGGGAGTCGCTGCTGAATTCCTGCTCTGCTTTCTAGATCCTGCTCCCTGGATCAGCTGAGGACACCCACTTCGCCCCAAAAAGGTGTCCTGTGTTGACCTATGCCTGGAGGCTGGAGGACTTGGAGGCAGGCTGTGGCAAGCTTGAAATCTATATCTCTTCCGGGTGTCTAGTACCATGCCCATGACTCTGCCAGGCATCCCGATGGTGGTGGGCTCTATACATGCCCCAGTCCATTGTGCCTTGGGCCACCGACTTCCCTAAAAGGGGAGCTGGGGGCGGACAGTGACCAAGACTACTCAGCTTCCCTTCTGGAAGCCTTCAGCACAAGCTTAATGCATAAGCAACAAAGAGCCTGAGTACCACTATTAGCTTGTGCTCACTGCTCAGTTCTTCAACATGAAATGACTGCTTGTTTAAGATTTCATTCATAAGTGATGAAACTATCTAGAAATGCAAGAGAATGATGACGTCGGAATCAAGAGAGTGGTTGCCTCTACAGAGTGGAGAGGCTGGGATCACAAGAGGCACAAGGGGATCAACTTGGGGAGGGTTAGGGTTAGGTTAGGGCAACATTCTACTTCTCAACCTAATTGTGTTGACACAGGGTTTCACTTTATACTTCTTTAAACTGGACGTAGAGACCTTGTGCACTTTTCTGTGTCTACGCTATCTTTCACAATAAAAGATAAAGCTATATACAAAGCTGGTGAAATAATGTGAAAGACATAGCTCTGCATAGAAAACATAACAAGGGGCACCTGGAGACCTTAGTCAGTTAAGCATCTGATTCTTGATTTTGGCTCAGGTCATGATCTCATGGTTCTGAGATCACTTGGGGCTCTGTGCTGGTTGTGAAGCCTGCTTGAGATTCTCCCTCCCCCTCTCCCTCTCCTTCAGCCCGCCCCCTGCTCATGTGCTCAGTCATTCAAATAAAGAAATACATCTTTTTAAAAAAGAAAAAGTAATGAAATGCTATATCACAACATATTAACAGTGTTTATTCCTGGCTTATTTATATATCATATATTTATATATTTTAGTACCTCATGGAGTTTGTGTTTTCTCTATACTTGCCTGTACTTTCTAAGTTTACTCCAAAGATTACTCTTGTAATCAAGAGACTGGAAAATGAAAAGGTCCCCACCGAAAATTGAAATTAATGAAGATCAATGCAAAACAGATGGGAGGAGCCCTCTGTGGAAATCTATGCAGACAATAACTACCTAAAGAGATTGGTGACTGCCTGATCTACCTAAGAAGAGCTGGAAGCTCACCAAGAGGCCTAGGATGCCTTCCTAGAGTTGGCTCTTGAAGTCAGGAGAGTCGTTATCTCTGGGGAGTGGGATGGATACACAGATGGCTACTAAGATATTTTCAATGTTCCATTTCTTAACCTGGTTGGTGGGTACATGGCTATTGGTCTTACTATCATATGCCTTATATGCTCTTCTGTACATAGCATACAGATTCAAGAAAATCAGGATTAGAAAAAAACAAAAACAAACAGGAACCATGTAAATAGAAAACACAGTGCTATGTCAAAGGAACAACTCAAATTCATAAAAAATCATCAGTTTACAGGTTAGGAGAAAGTCGCTTTGGAATTTCAACCCTATTTTCTTTTTCAAGGCCAACCCCAGCTCTCTGGAGATGCCCCAGTCCGACAAGTTTAGGGTGGGGTCAAGGTTGGGAGGACCTAGCACCGCACACTCTTCATGAGATTGATGGTTGGTCTGGTGTCGGTTCTCTGACCCCTGGTGAGGATGCCAGTACTTCCGGAGCTCAGGATTCCCCAGATTTTGTCCACATGGATGTGCAAATATGTATTCTAACTACAAATGGGCCCATGCTCTCTGACTCTGCCTCTTTCTCATAACTGACTGGCCGGTCTCCTTCCTTTCCGACCTTTATGGCTGTGGGACATCATTCTTTACTTTCTTTTTACTGGAACCCTCATCTTCTGTCTTCTTCTGACCCATTCTGTCTCCCTGGGGCTGCCTCCTCGCTCTCTCACCCTAGAACTTTTGTAACTTGAAGGGAAATGAGAGGTCAACCAATGCGAGGCACCATTTTCTGTAGACGGAGAGGTCCATGGTTTGCTCAAGACTGACAAGCAATGGATAAAACTGGTTCTGGACAAACCACCTTGGTGATCATGGTATCCCTCCTGCCAGGTAGATATAGTGGTTGCCAAGGGCTGCAGGCAGTGTGTCACAGACAGTTATTGTTTAATGGGGACAGCATTTCAGTCTTGCAAAATAAAAAGAGTTCTGGATGTGGATCGTGGAGATGGTTGCACAACAAAGGGAAGGTACTTAATATCACTGAGCTGTACACTAAAAGATTACCATTTTTATGTCATGTGTATTTGAGCACAATTAAAAAAAAATCAGAGGAAAGAAGGTGGTCAAGCAAGCTAAAGATGGAGAGTCGGAGAGTCTGAGAGACACAGAGAGCACCTAGTTCCGCTGATTTGCAGGGACTCGGTCTTTGGGAGTGGCATCCGGCAATGCCACCTTCTGAGAAATACTGGTTGCTACCAATTCCCTACTTGGTAGGTAGAAACTCTGGGGCTCATGGTAGTGAAAAACGTGGCCCCAAGTCAGAGAAGACTAGAACTCGGCACAACTGATTCCCAGTCCAGGGTGCCTCCTTGCAAGGCTGCTATCCAAAGGAAGCCACTGTCCCTGGTCTAAGTGCTAGGACAGGAGGAAAGAAGAGTGGCGGGTAGCGTGTGCAGTGTTGGTGTGTGGCCGGGTGGAAACATATCTATATGCAAGGCAGATGGCATGAGGAAGAGAAAAGAGTAGACCATACAAAGTTAGCTGCTTTCAACCTCTCTGTGATTCTCAGAGAGAGCCAGGAGAAAGGGCAGCCCATGTTTCTGAGTTAAACAGGCAGAGTGGTTCTGTGAAAGTCTGGGAATGGCCTGAAGCCTCAGGGCCTGGATTCGGGTGAGGGGTGGTGTGGGGCACTCTCCAAATGTGTTTTTGAAGAGAAGAAGCTTCTGGAGGCCATGGTGAACACCTCCAGAGGAAGCCTGGACAACTGGGCCTTCAGTATAGCTTCCTCTGAGATGTTCAGATGTGAGGCCCAAAAGAAGATACCTCATGGCATACTGGCCCTGCTGTGTCTCACTCCCTGACTCTCTGAAATGTCTGTCTTCTTCTCGTCCCACCGGCAAGAGCCAGAACTCAGTAGCAAGAGATCTCACTGAGCTAGGCCCTGCCAAAAGCCAGGCCAGCCTGGCCCTTCGCTTTTCCAGGAACAAAGGAACAGCCTCGTTCCTCTCTTTTCCCCCACTGGCCCACACATCCCAGCCTTCTGGCCTCTGGCTTCCCCTATGCTTCTTTACAGATCTCTAGTCCTTGCACATATGTTCTAGCCAATAGCATATAGAAATGGCCACTTAGCCCAGATTCTACCATGTTAAGTTAACAGCCTGGGCTCTGAGAGTTGTCACACACTGGCACAGGGGAGGGGCTCTTCCCCCAGAGAATTTGGAGGACACTCCCACCTGCTCTCAGCAAAAAGCCCATCTACTCGGCTTGGCGGTACATGATCTGAGAACTAATGGAACCCGGTTAAGCCAGTGGCACCAATCAACGAAGGAAGTGGTGAAGGGCAAGGAAAGAGCCAGCGGGGGAGTCAGGAGACCTGGGGTCTCGGCTTAGTTCCTCCTTATGCTTGGCATCCAGGTAGACTCAGGTAAGTCCCATTGTCTCTCTAAGGCTACTTTTTCATGCAGAAAGTAAGGCAACGACAGCGCCCACTGTCAGGGGCTGTTGTGAGAATGGGCTGGAAGGACAAGGGGAAATTCCTCCATATGGGCTCCGGGCAGTACCTGCACAGGGAAGGGCTAGTTCCACCTTCCGTCCCCACTCCCCCTTCTGGCTTGGAAGCTGGGCCACCTGAGTGTAGCCCGGGCTTTGCTATTAACATTCTGAGCTTGAGAAAGTCCCTTTCCTTTTGTGTCTATTAAGATGGTGGGTTTTTTGTTGTTGTTGTTGTTGTTGTTGTTTTGTTCTGTTAATATGGTTCATTACATTGAATGATTTTCATAGGTTGAACCAGTCTTGCTTTCCTGGGATAAAGCTCACTTGGTCACAGTGTATAATTCTTTTATATGTTACTGGACTGACTTGCTAGGTTTGTTTTTGTTTTTGTGTTTTTTTTTTGAGTTTTTGCATATTTGTTCCTAAAGGGTATTGGTCTACTTTTCCCTATTAGGTCCTCCCTGTGTCCTCTTCTGTAAAAGGATGTCATTGACCTAGACAACCTCCAAGGTTTCTTTCAATATTCATGTTCTCTGATGTTGTGATACAAAGGCGACTAAGACAGAGATTCTTAGGCCCTAGACAAGCTTGGACTCTTCCTTGTGTAGTCAAGAGGCTGAAGATTCATTTTGCTGATTTCTCAAATGACTTTAGTCTCTTCAGTTGACCTCACATGCAAGGCCCAAGCATCTTTAGATGCTTAGGATGGAAACTAAAGCCAGCCAGCCAATTCATTTTAAACGTCTTCCAAATGCATATGGTTGTATTTTCCTAGACCTGGGGTCAAAGAGTGAATTAAACAAACAAGGAGAAAGGGGGAAGGGAACCAAGAATCCAAACACTGAACGGAGAGGCAGGGAAGAAGCACAGTCCACCTACAAACCAATCAAACTAGCCTTGGCCTCATTCTCCAAAGTAGCCAATTTGGCGCTACCCTTGCACTGGTTCCTGTCACTATCTGTCCACCCCAAACTCAAGGAAGGGCCTGTCCTGTCATAGCTACTGCAGGAAGGATACGGTGATGTGGAGATCTGCTCAGATCTCCTGCCATGGGGGGGAACCATTGGCTGATAGCCTTCAGGAGCCATCCCTTTGGCTTTGTCACCATATGTGGCCCTGACCCCACTCCCAACCATTGTAGGAACATGGCAGGTATACTAATGTAAGCCCACTCCTGTGAGGTATGGGACTTTTCCAGCGGCAACTCTGGCTCAAGGACTCTCCATTGGCCTTGCTGAAACTTTCCTGGAGCTGCACTGCAGTTCAAGGTTGTTCTTATCCAGTCCTTCTCTGGTACCCAGTCGTCACGGACCACCTGCACTGTGGGCAGAGGCTTCTCTCACCCCAATGCACGTCTTAGGCTTCTAACCCCATACTGAAGACAGACACAAAGGAGCACGTGGCTACTCAGTTCTTCTTCCTGCCCCCAATACAAAGAAAACCCTTCCTCCCAACCACTCCTTACACTGCCCGGGAGGTGCCACAGGGAGCAGTGAGCAACGCAAGTAGTGCTCCCCTGTCTCTTCCCTTACACACTTGGCTCACAGCTCAGAGACTTAATTTCTGTCTGAGTTTTATTGGAGTTTCCAGAATTTCCTGGGCCAGATATCTCTTTCTGTTATTTTCCTTCCTCAACCCAGTTATAAGCTGGGCTACACAAGTCATGGGGAAACGCTGGACATGTCCAGCAGCCCTCAGTAAATACAGTACACTGCCCCGAAGAGAAAGTTCTGGTAGCTACCGTACTGCTCATTGAAGCTTTGCAACCCAGTAAATGGGTGGATTACGGGGCTGTTCTGAAGAAATGAGGTCTAGCTCTGGGAACCAGAAAGGCAAACATATGCATGACCTATCACTAATGCTGGATGAACAGACGTCCTTTTTGATGTGTGGACATCCAATGAAAAAGGGTCCATCAGTTACACTAAACTTAGATAGTGTCTTCAAAGTCAGTATGTGCAGGATATACTGCTAGCTAGTTTGTGGACTTTAGTAAATAATTGGCTTTCTCTGAATAAATTCATTTAAGGGTTTAGTTTATTGTAAAATTATATTTAATAGCAGAGTTTTACAGCAGTGGTGATAAACTGTCAAGAGCACATGAAGTTCATATCCCGTCCCCAGATTTGAAGCCGTGTGCCTGCTTCAAGAGCAGAATTTATGAGCTCAGGACCTGTGCTGGGAATCAGGGGACGCCAGGAGTTACTCAGAGCCAATCACTTCATGACCTTGTGGGACTGTGGGACTCCCATACCTCAGTAGAAAAGTGAGGGGTTTACCCAGATCAGCTTTCTGGACCTGGCTGCCTGGAGGGGCGTCTCTCGCTTTCCCCCAACTGCCCATCTACAAACCAGATGCGCGTGGGACAGGAAGGAGATGGGTACTCAAGGGGCTGCTGTGTAGGGCCAGGAGACCCAGGGGTCTGGTAGGTAGGGAGGTCCCCTAGGCCCCTGATGTACCAGACTGCCAGAGAGGAGGGAGACAGAGGCTCCTAAACTGTCCGTGCCATTGCCAAGGACACTAGGGTTCTCCGTGGTGTGTGTGTGTGTGTGTGTGTCTGTCTGTCTGTCTGTTTGCTTCCTCTGGAACACCTGTCATCCTGTCTTGTAAAACGTATAGTGTAGTCATCTAGTACTGTAGCTGCAGCCTGCTCAGTCAACCTTTTATATATTTGTGCGACACGTATTTACTGAAACACCGAAACGAAGATTCCTGGTATAGCTTGATAAGTGCAGAGTGTTTGAGAACACACAGGAGAACCCAACCTAGTCTGGGTGGTGGTTTCATGGCAAAACCGAGCTTTCAGCTGTGACCCGAAGGATGACGAGACGCTGGCCAGGTGAGGGACTCCGGGAAACTGGCAAAGTTCTCAAATCAACTTGATCTATGTCATAGCCATACCCAGGGCCACTCCTCTCTGAAGACCCAACTAACACCCAGGTTGTGGATATTTGGGGGAATGCTTGCAACATGAGGCTTAAGGCTATGGGTTAAGACGGGGCTGTTTTCAGGAGCCCCATGGTCTTCCCAAGGAGCACGGTGCTCTATGGGCAGTGAAGAGGATGGATTGACGATCTTCACAATTCAGTTCCTAACTATTAAATTCTAGAAGCTTGTTAACCTTCCAAAAGCCCTAAGGTGTCCTGGGACATGAGGACGGTGCATCACCTGCTGTTTCCTAGATTGGAGCTGAATCCCTTTGGGGAGGGAGTAAACAGGCTTCCTATAGCAGTTTGGGAGGCCTGTGCTTGGGAAGGAGGGGGCAGATGGATGTGGATGGCGGAGGAGGTCAGTTATGACGGCTCAGTCGGCCTTGCTCGCCCCTATAAGCTTTGGCGGAACCTGGTGTCACCCAGGGCTCTAGAAGTGGGGCGCTCCGCTCCACTCCCACGAAGTGGCGTAGTAGACATGCAATCAGGGTGTTCTGGGAAAGAAGCCTCCTTGTTTTTCCGACAGAGCTTCTAGAAGTGACTCTCTCTCCAGCTCGGCTGGATGAGGGAAGAGGAAGCCTGGAGCCCCTGGAGCTGCTGGCAGCTGTGTGTGCCCACAAGGGGGAGCCAGCTTGAGGATGAAGGACCAGGACCAGAGCGCAGGAAAGAAACAGCTTCCTCTGTAACTGTTGAGCTACCGATTCAAATCACCCCTGAAGTGGACCCAACCTCTGGACTTGCACTTATAGGACTCAGTCAGCTCCTTTCACTGGCCAAGACAGTATGAGCTGGTTTTCCTGTCATTCGTGACCCAGACCTCTGAGTTCATGAGGTCCGGGTTATACTTCCAGCCTCCCGTTGGAGAGCATCCCATTCCCAGTGATGAAGCCCAGGGCTTGTTGGACACTGGTCAGCCTCAAGCCATGCTCCTTTGTGCCCGGACCAGTTTACAAAGAAATCTACCACACATGAACCGCGCGTGCGACCTGCTCCGGTAAAGGCGGCTGGTGCGGGTCAATGATGACAGATCATTCAGATCTCAAGCGAGCTGCTCAAGCTCTTAACTGCTCTGTTTTGCATGAGCTGAGTGCGATACACATTTTAGAAGCCGAACTACATTAAGGATTCCTAGTTCATATCCGATTCCAAGTAACTCGAATATGTACTTTGTGGGTTTCTGTGAGGAAAATAATTGATGGTCCAAACTGGAAGTCATCTATAGAAAATAGGCAGGGCTAGCTCCTAAAAGCAATTATTGGCATTGAGCTCCTGAATTTTTAAATCCCTTGAAAAGTCTGACAACATACCAGAAAGTAGAGATTTCAGAGGTAATAACTGTAAACAAAATATTAAAAGCCCATAAGCGGTGTTGCCAAGTAGGATGCTGATGGCTCTTGAGACAATCATGAGGGCTCATTCCAGTTTCTCATCCCTAGTCCAATATTCTGTCACAGACTTTATTTACCCCGAGAGTGGGAAATAGACACAAGTCAAGTGCAAGTTTACAGAGAAACACTCGGCTTTCGGGTACCTCTTCTGGGAGTGGGGAGGTATATAGGTTGGAGTTTGCCTGGAAAAGGAGCTCAGGCAGGGCCAAGAGGAGATGCTGCTGGCACCACGGCAAATGAGATTTTGGGAGGCAGGAACAAAGCGTGACCTTCCCGTTCCCTTCTGAATGGGACTGATAGGGCAGGAGCATTTCGCTCAGTTGAGTAAAGCCTCACCCACCCCGAGGGTCTCACTCCAGTGCCTTACGCTCAGGTCAGAGGCAAGCCTCCAGGACAGGGGTGAAGAACTGGGGAGAGAAGACTCGGGGGGTAATGTCATGCTTGTCTTCAAATCTCTCAAGGACCCTGAGGTCAGAAGACCTTTCTAGCGGGTAGCGGGAAGGAATCTCCTTGTAATGTAATTAGTCTGCCAAGGAAGACACTTCCAAATGAAAAACTAATGAAGCAAATAAAAGACACAAACAATACAGCTGTCAAAATGACAAACAAAACAAAACCCTCAAACTGTCATTTCCACAAAGAATGTAAAAATCCACACTCGTGAGCTAGTGAAGAAAACCTCTTAATGCTTTTGTTTTAACTTTTTTGAAATTTTTAAACCAAGGGTGAGAGCTTATTCAAAGACAACTGGAACTTAGAAGAACTTCTAAGTTACAACTGAAGCCTGAAGAGAGAAGAACATAGGCTGAACGGCCTTCAAAATGGGCTCGTTTGACACTGCGCTCGCCAGAGGGAAACAGCAGACTTAGAAATAGGCTGTGGGTCAGGAAAGGCACTCGCTTTGCTCTCAGGACTGGCTGAAACACACTGGTTTCTGTGGGGAATACTTGTGCCAGCTCCGAGTGGCACGAAAGGATCTCACATGTGGTGGTGGTGGGGGGGGGGGACAGTGGTAAGAGTGGCCTGCATCGGGGCGCCTGGGTGGCTCAGTGGGTTAAAGCCTCTGCCTTCGGCTCAGGTCATGATCCCAGGGTCCTGGGATGGAGCCCCGCATCTCTGCTCTGCTCTCTGCTCTGCAGGGAGCCTGCTTCCTCCTCCTCTCTCTCTCTGCCTGCCTCTCTGCCTACTTGTGATTTCTGTCTCTCAAATAAATAAATAAAATCTTAAAAAAAAAAAAAAGTGGCCTGCATTTCCAAGCCAACTTTTTTGGGGGAGGGAGGGGCGGTTCTTATGTGCTGCTGTCACTGTGCTATGCGAAATGGCTGCCAGAGGTCCTGTTCTGTCTTTCCACGATGCATCAAACGATGACCACCAGCACCACAGAACAGCCAGTGCAAACCACTCCTGGGGGTGAGCAACTGTGGGTGCGTTAGGGGTTGGAGGAACCCTGTGTTCTCAGATCTCACTCTTGGGGAATGCCAGGCACAGCTGGACCAGAAAAATGCAGCATGGTCGGAGCTGGGGGGTGGGGGGCGGCCCCATGTGAGAGACTGAGTTCCTCAGCCTTGAAGTCTGCGAGTTTCTACCCCTAATTACTCGGAAACACTCAAAAATAGTCCCAAGAGCCTAATTCAGCAACACCAGCAGATGTAATTCATCTGTCTCATCCCCCCTTCCTGCCAGCTTCCATTCATTCCTCCAAAGGGCCGCTCAGCTCACTTTGACAGAGCCGGAGAAGCCTTCTTCCTTGTTGATATCAAGTGGTGCTGCAGACAAGACCCAAATAACTGATTACAACGTGAACCTCACCAAGCCCTGAAATGTGGAAACCAAATGTCTTGGGAGCTGGGCACGTGAGTTGGGACACAAGAAGCAGGTGTGTCGACTTTTTCAAAAGTCATCTGGGCCTTGGTCAGAGGCCCTCACTTCCTACTTTGTGTGCCAGAGTCAAGGCCTTAGGAGCTGGCTCACATTGTGGTTGAGAACCTTAACTTCTTCCAGAGCTCTACTCCAGGGCCCGGCACTTGCTCCAGAGGGAGAGTTTGCACAGAAAGCTAGTCACACATGGTGAGTCCCCAGCATCATCCTGTTGGCTCTTGCATTAATCAGCAAGCTGTGAATCATCGTAGTATGTCTAGACTTGTAGACGCACCGGAGGACCAAGGAAGCAAGTGGGGTTTCTTAAACCCAGTCAGAAGCAGAGATAATGTTTCTTCCTGTCTATGGTCGCTTCTCCGTTCCCTGACCCATGTGTTGTCATGTCTCCAAAATACCCAGAAAGGACAGAAATTGCCTTCAACTGACCAAGAAAGTGATTTCTAAGTGCTGGCTACGCACCTCACTAGACATCCAGAAACCCCAGCTGGCTCACGAAGATGATAGGCACCCACGTAGTCACTACAGCGCCTGTCTTGGACAGAAAACATGTAGCTCGGCCCAAGGCCATCTTTGCCTTGCACACTCATATTATTCGAAAACAAAATATTCTTTCTGATGAGGACAGGATTGACAAGTGCTTCAAAACTCAAGTCTTTCTTTTTTTGTGGTAAAAGTTGCCATTTGAACCATTTTAAGTGCAACCATCCTCACCATCCATCTCCAGAACGTGTTCTTCAACCCAGACTGAAACTCTAGACCCCCGTTAAGCAGCAACTTCCCCTTTTCTCTCCCCCAACCCCAGGCATCTACCGCACTGCTTTCTGTCTCTATAAATTCGCCTACTCTAAGTACCTACAGGAGTGGACTCGTACAGCATTTGTCCTTTTGTGTCTGGCTTCTTCCACTGAGTATAATGTCTTTAAAACTCATTCACATAGTAGCAGGTGTCAGAATTCCCTTCCTCTTTAAGACTACATAATAGTCTGTAATAAGGACAGATAAACTGTGCTTACCCATTCACTGGTTACGGGCATTTGGGTTCTTCTCACCTTTGGGCTGCTATGGAAAGAGCTGCTGTAAACACTGGTGAACAGATTTCGGTTCAAGGACCTGTTTTCAGTTCTTTGGGATCTATGCCAATGAGTGAAATTGTTGGGTCATATAGTAATTCTATGTTTGCATTTTGAGAAACTGCCATACTATTTCCCACACTGGCCACGCCAGTCTCTATTCCTACCCATGGTGCCCACGATTTCCAATTTCTCCACATTCTCACCAGTGCTTGTGATTTTCTGTTTTGTTTTTTGTTTTGTTTTGTTTTAAATAATAGCCACCCTAATGGGGGTCAACATTTTCTCTGTTTTCATTTTCCAGAGCTTGTTTTTGAAAGTGTGGCCTGATAGAGTGAAAGGGTCATGGAATCATTCCCACTGACTCCCACTCAGAGGAGGCTGGGGGCCTCCCACACCTTTCAAAACTCGGTCACCTGGAAATATACGATCATCACTCAAAACTGTAAACGAGGAGTCCACCTTCATCTATTGGCCTAGAGAGTTAGCTGGCTTTGGCAAATTCTCTTCATGTACCACCCAGCCATGGACCCATGGAAAAAGTCTAGCTCCCCACAACTGTGCTCCCCTCTTCTGCTCAGGGGGGATAACCAGCTAGAACTTGCGCCTTTGGATTCAAATCCAAAGCCCCCCAGAGCAAAGCAAAATTTGGAATACTTTCTGACGAAATAGGCTATGCACCTTTTAAGCCTTCAAGGGCCATGTTGAGGCCAAAGCTGTGTGATAATTTCTTGAAGTGCCTGCTTCCCTTTTGCCTGGGTACCTAAGCTTCAACAGCCAAATCGAGCTGTGTGGGCTCGGTGCGATTCCCAGCTGCACATGTCCTAATCCAACAGGAAACTTTATTCACATGGGAGAAGGACCAAGGTATGGAAGAAAGAGAGAAACGCTGCCTCTTCACTGACTCCATTCTGTCTCAGAAGCCTGGTGGTCTGCTGGGAGGCAGGAGCACGGGAAGGCTGTGCTGGGGGCACCTGTGCCTCTGCAGTGGAAATGAGATCTCTCTGGACCTGTGCATGCATTTTGACTTTCAACAGCTCCTTTGACTTTCAACTCCTTTTGATGGGAGGGACTCAAATGAGTCAACTCATGACAACAAAACACACACACACACACACAGACAAAGCATTATCTGTCACCGTGGGCAACAACTAACGAGATCCAACAGAAATCCAAAGTTTTTCGACTCCTTAGAAAAAAACAGAAAGTTCTTTGGTGGTGAGGGGTTTGCTTTACCCATAAATAGCGTTCCATCCTCTGCCCACCCTCAAGTTCACGAGCAGCCAGCCAGGGCACACACACGGCCACGTTTAGCAGCAGGCCCAGATCTTGGGATTTGTCAACCCCCAAGGGAAAGAAGAGGCTAAAAGTACAAATGGACTCAGAAGAGGTTTCCTAAATCTGTGCTATGCGGCCATTCACGGGTTTGACAGGGAGTGGCTGCGGGGGATGCGGCGGGGAAGGGGGCAGGCAGCGGAGTCCCATTAGTGCGCATGCGCGGCTCGCCGTCCGGCCCTGCGTGTGGGGTGTTAGGGCCACAGCTGAAGCGCGCAGGCCCCCTGTGATTTTCCACTCACTCTAGACACTTTTACGTTTTGCTAACTTTTCACTTGGGATCACAACAGCAGCTCAGAGCACTTCTGTCCTCTTCTACTCTCTGAAAACCTTCCCTGGTTTTACAGCAAGAAATAAGCAGGTCGTCTCGGTAAATGCCGCAAAAGAAAACAATTTATACGCTTTGTTTCTAAACATCTCATTCTGAGCACCTCAGCTTCAGTGAAGTTCATGGTTTCTTTTCAAGTGTTTTAAGGAGAAATGAACAAACAAAAAACCCACAAAAACTTGATAGGAGGTTTCTCAAAATGGTTGTGTTTGAGCCTTCATAATGCAATCACTAAGCAATTATAAAATGCGCTCTGTTGATCTCTATGATCGAGGCCTCTGACTGGGGGCTTTTTGCACCCCTATCAGCTTCGGCGTGGACCTCACTGCAGAGACAAAAAGTACCACCGATGTTTAAAGGGTTAGTACTTGACAAGCAGTGCATTTAAAAAAAAAAAATTCTGCTTTTTGAAAAAGGGACATAGCTTTGAGGTGGAGGATCCTTAATGATTCTCAGAAACCAGAAGAGAAACAGAAAGAAAAACCAGATTCTGGGTAATATTAGTACCAAGTTCTGAGTCTGCATTTCCCAAATTCAGCGCCCAGTGGAGTTTCGTTTCATGGCCATTCAGAGTGGTTGAAACGAAACTTGGTCAACACAGAGAAACCGGTCCCTGAATTTTCAAAAATGTATGTTACACTGTGTCTAATTATATTTCCTCCCAAAGCAGCTAAAAAAAGGCTTCCCCAAACGAAATAGCGTTTTGCAGCCCAATTTAGAAAGAAAGGAAAAAGTAAGCTTGTGTGTACAGTTGTGCTCACAGACAAAATGAAGATGCTTATTCAGGAAAAGGCTGCCCCATCTGGCAGAGAAGATGCGTGTAGAGCCAGCCCAGCCGTGACCCGGGGAACCTGACTCACCGCCCCCATCCTCCCGCGCCTGGTGACAGCTTGCCCAGAGGCCTCGGCTCTTGCACTGCAGCGGGACTCACTTCCGGACTGAAATCCGTGATGCTTTGTGCCAGAATTAGTAAAAGACAAATGCAAGGAAATTTTTCTCCTAATAGGGGAGCCCTATTAGGAGGGTTCTCTCCCAGCCCTTACCCTCAAAACAAGAGAAGAACTAAAGGAAACCAGTGAAAGGACCAGCAAATCCAAGGTCACAGGTCCTCCCTGACAATATGTGGTACATCTGATTCCCGGGAGTGGGGGGGGGGGGTCCAGTACGTTAGCAAGAGAACTGTCACCTGCTTTCCAATGCTTATGAACAATTTGAGACTGGAAGGAGGCTCCCCAGGAGCACCATCACTCTCAACTCTCCTTCTCTTTTTCTTAAATTTGAATTTAAAAAAAATTAAAGTTTTTTTATACAAGTATAATTAACGCACTGTGTCATATTACTCTCAAAAGTCACATAATGTGATGAGCACCGAGTTAGCGTGTAGAATTGTTGAATCGTTACACGGTGCCTCTCCTGAATCTTTCTCGGGTGGAAAGTGGAGCCGATGTCACTTTGACAAGAAGAGACAGTTGTCTTGGTCTAGCCTGGTTTTATCATTTCTGTTTTCCATGAGGGGTCATGGTGCAAATGTAGAGATTTTAATTTGCAGTGCTAACCGAGACTGCAGTAATTAAAGGTTCTGCTCTATTGAGCAGGTGAGCACAGCCTTGGAAATTCAAACCAAGAGGAATCTTGAGTTTTGGCAAAGGTTCTTGTGGGAGGCTTCGGGAGTGGGTGTGAATGGTGGAGGGGAGGGAAGAGGAGGGGGGAGGCAGCCCTGCAGTTTCAGCAGGGGTGCTCCGAGTGCTGGCATCCATCTGGGGCCCTAAGCAAGGCTCTAAGAACACAGCGACAACAGGGGACACCCATTCCCCCAATGCCAGTGGCAAGGCAGAAGCAGCGTTTCTGCTGGCACTGGTGCTGGGTGACCAGCAAGGCTAGCCCGTGCTCGCCCTGCCATTGGCTCTCTGGGCCTATCAGCGGTCATCCTGGGAGGGAGGGGGCAGCCGACGTTCTCCCCTTGTCTCCTGCGGGGGGTGCTCAGAAAGCTATGGCCGGGCTCAGTGGCTCGGCTCTTTCCTGGGGTCACCGACTCGTGTCCTCTACTTGACTTCTCTTCCGCCACCTGGCAAATGTCCTCCGTGACCCACCGCCCCTGCTCTGCCAACAGCTAGAGAGGAACCTGGACACTGAGGCAGTCTAACCCACTCCACTGGGTTACTGGTGTTGTAAGTTTCAGGGACTTTCTAGAAAAAGCAGTAGCTAACATCCGTGGAGCATTTTTGTGCACCAGACCATACGCCCAGCGTTTGTACCTCACCTCTTTTAATCCTTCCAGCGGCGCCATTAGACAGGGATAGGAGTATCTCCAGCTTACAGATGGGGAGAGTACGACCCGGAGAGGGAAAAGAGCTTGCCAAAATCAAAAGTAACAGAGCTGGGACCGGGACAATAGGGCTCCAAATCCTGTGTCCCTTTGAACCTGGCCTCAAGCCCAGTGCAGGGGCCTGCCGCCTGCCAAGCACACCCGTCCCCCACGGCCATGTCCCCTGCCCAGTGTCATCGCCCTCAGGCCCTGGGCCCTGGGGGTGCTACCACCCCCCCCCCCGCAGCGGAGCGTAGCAAGAGGGCTCCCTTGAGGCGCCACCTCAGACCAAGCTGCCCAGACCCCCACTGCCGGCTCAGCCCGTCAGGGAGGCAAGATGGCGAGTTCTCTCGTTTCACCCACTGTCTCCGTGATTCCTGGTGTTACCGCTGCCGCGGCTAACGGGATGGGAGGCTCATGGGCAAAGGTAGAAATCATAGCAAACCCCAGAGGCGCCTCATCCCACCTTCCTCAAGGCAGGCTTGGTTCCCCTCCTGCCCTTCTCAGAATCTGTCTAAACAATGTCCTGGGCCTCTTTGGTCCATTTCTCCACAGCTGCCCCCTTCCCCTGTGCCTCGGCCTGCCTCAAGGATCAGATTTCGAGCCTTTTTGTTCTTATTCCAACTGGCCACCATCCACATCCCTCCTCCCCAGGACACTGCACTCCCAGCTCTGCAAACCATGTGCACTGGGGGCCCTCAAGCTGCTTCCTCAGTGGCCCTGTTCGCATCTCTGAGCAAATGTAAGCTCCACTCGCAGCGTTCGGACTGATTTTTGCGAGGAGCTCCTTCAAGGAGAAGGAGCCCTAAGTTTTGGAAACAAGATTCAGCTTAAGAGCAGAGAGATGTCAGAAGCCTGGGTGACACAGGGAGGCTCTGACAACCCCACACGCCAGGGCCACTTGTCCCGACTCCAAGGGGAGCCTTCATAATCCCAGGTCCGCTTTCCTTATCTGTGATTTCAAACCCCAAAAGCTCGAAAAGCCCATTTGTTTTGGTAAGTTTGGCATTGGAATTTATTTGGGGACAAAAATGGGTCGTGGACTTCGGGAACTATTCATAGTTTTCCGTAAGAATAAGGAAATGCTGCCCTAGGCTTCCAGAGGCTCACGCGATACTTGGCAAAAGCACCATATTAGCTTTCTAAAGTCCCAAATGTTCTGAATTTGGAAACGCATCCGACCCCCGAGGCAGTCGATTCCAGCCCGGGGCCCGCACCAGCCCCGACTGACCACGAAGCCTGTGCCGGGCTCTGGGCTATTTCAGCTCAGAGGGGCTGAGTGACGTTGTTCCTGGCACAGAGCCGGTCAGTGGCGGCGCCTGGACTTGAACCCCCACGCCCTCGCTTCAGCCGCCACACTGAACTGCCAGGTGGCATATGCCTTTTCCCTTCAGTGCAAACAAACGGTCCACCGAAATCGCCGGAGCTGAGAAATACGGGAGCTGGGCAAGGGGCACCAAGCGAGAGACCCCTGCCTGCGGGGTGAAGATGGCCAGTTCCCTTTTCCAGCGGGCCCGGAATTGCCTCAGTGGGGCTGAGCCCGGAACAGGGAGAAGCACGTGGTCAGCAGGTGCCACAACCGCTGCGCACCTGCAGGGAGCACCGCTCGTGTTCCGGGGCTGTCTGGAGAAGCTTCCTGGAGCGGAGGGCACCTTAGGAGCTGTAGGAGTGGGTTAGGAGTGGGTTAGGAGTGGGACAGGAGCCAGAAGGTGGGAACGGACAGCCAGGCACAGGGAATGGCAGGAATGAGGCTGCGAATGCACAGTGGGCCAGAAACTATGAGCACTCCGGGTGATAGAAGTCAAATGCCAAGTGGGCCTGAAGAGCACCGAGTCTAAGAAGGCACATGGAGCCTCTGGAAACTTCTGAGCAAATGTGAAACACAGTCAGTTCTCTGTTATATGTGGTCGCTTGAAGGTAGTGTTTGCAGTGATGGCTGCTTTATTGGGGGAAACCACTTTAAAAGTCAACTCTGAGTTCAGACAAAGAGCCAAGAGGACCTGAACTCAGAGAGGGCTAAGGTCCCTCCCCAAAGGAGGGACAAGGATGAACAGCACCCTGGGTAGGCAGGTATCTGACATGGTCCCCAGTGACCCCTGCCTCCTGGTAGTCACACCTTATGTTTGTGTCTAAAGAGCAGAATAGAGCAGAAGAGATGGGACATCATTTTCGAGACGAGGTTCTAAAGACCATGACCTCTGACTTGCTGGCACTCCCTTTCCTCTCTTGCTGGCATATTCTGTTTTGCTTACTCAGATGAAACCGGCTGCCATGTTGTGAGGTGCTCTATGAGGAGGCCCACATGGCAAGCAACCAAGGGAGGCCGCTAGCCAACAGCTCATGAGGAACCGAGGCCTCAGTCCAACCACCTGCAAGGAACTGCTTCCTGCCAACAACCTTGGCAGTGAACTTGGAAGCAGAACCTTCCTGGTTGAGCTGGAGATGACCACAAACTTACGAGCGACTCACGGTCAAAAGACCCAGCCAGGTGATGCCAGGACTCCTGGCCCACGGAAACTGCGAGGTGATACATGTGTGTTGTTGTAAGCAGATGTTTTGGAGTAATTTGTTACCCGGCAAGAGATAGCCAACACAGGCAGCGAGTGGAGCACTGACGAGGGCCACCTGCGGTCCACACCACTCAGGAAGGACCAGCTGAGTCTAGCGGTCAGATTGTAGGAGATGAGGGAGAGGGAGAAATCACAGTGATTTTGGGAAGAGCACAGGCTCTGAACTAAGACTTCCTGGTTTCCGGTTCCTGCTCTGCCCCTGGCTGTATGACGCTGGGCAAGTCATTTCAACTCTCTGAGCCTCAGTTTTTTTGTAGAATGGAGACGCTAAGAGTAACTACTTTCTACGTATCTGTCCTTTTCATTTGGAACCTGCTCAGCAGAAGTTTGCTGGGCCATTTCTAGAAGGCTCCATGTGCAAGCCTTATGCCAGCAGGGACAAGATTTAAATTCTTCGGTGCAATTTCCTTGCATCCTGCAAAGTGTCTGCTAGCCCTGGGTGAGGGAACATGCCACGTGGCCCAGGGCAGAGCCTTGCCTTCCCCTGGTCCCCTTCCCCTGGCAGCACCTTCTGGGTACACGTTTCCTCCCAGAGGAGTTAAGTGGCCCACACAGGAACTGAAACCATAACGCTGGCCTCATCAATACTGCAGTTGGACCACACGGAATTTGGCTGAAATAGACTTTTCCCAAGTCAAGTCTGGGCTCAGAGAGGACTAAAGCCACGTTTGCTTCCAGAGCCAGGTCGCCAATAGCATAAGACACGGTTCTTAGTTTCAGAACCAAGGACCGCCACCGGACACGAGATCGTCTTACCTGTCTGGGCAGAGAAGGCATGGAGTCCCGCGCCCCCAGCCGCTGAAAGCGCTGGGGCTGCTGCATCATCTGGTGCAGAAGGAATGACGAGTGGTCAGGCTGCGGCGGCGGCGGCGGCTGCAAGGTGGCAGTGGCGGTGGACAAGGCGGTGGCGGAAGAGGCCGGCGGTGCCTGCTGCAGGTAGTGGAGCAGGGACGTCTGCCTAGAGGTGGCAGGCACGGAGGGCACCTTTTGGGGACCTGGCTCAGAAACGAAGTGCGACAGGGGCTTGGTGTTGCCGAAGGTAAAGGGCTCCGGGATTCCAGGGCCGGGGCTGGGCAGCCCCTGCTGCATGATCACGCTCAGGGTTTTGGATGAGTCGGTGGTCAAGGGCTTGAAGATGGTGCTCGTTGACTGCCGGGGCGGCGGTGGCGGCGGCGGCGGCGGCGGCGGCTGCGTTAGCGGGTGGCCAGAGGGTGTGAGGCTCCGGATGAGGGAGCACTGCGGAGTGAAGGACTGCTGCGGCAGGCCCGGGCTGGAGAGCTTCTCCGGCCGGTAGGGCGGGGAGGGCCCCGCGTTGCTGGCAGGCAGGGCGGACAGCAGGTGCCCCGGAGGACTTTTGACCCCGGAGGACACCAGGTTGGCCAGGATGGAGCTCTGGGGGCTGAACTGCGGCTGTTGACTGAGCACAGGGCTGGGGAGCTTCTCAGGAGTGTAGAGCATGGCGGGCCCCATGGCCGTGGTGCCACCGGACGCCAGGCTGGCGAGTAAGGCATTGGGGGAGGCTTGGAAGGCGCTCCCTGGCAGGTTGCTGGATGCCATGCACGACACCATGAGGCTCTGAGGGCTGAACTGCGGTGGCGGTTGCGGAGATGGTACCGGGCGGTAAGACGGGGACATGCCCGGAGGCGGCAGGCCCGACCAGCTGGGGCTGGGCGCCTGCGGCCTACTAGCGGACCCCTGCTTGTTAGCCGCCAGCACCTTCAGCTGGTGGGCGTGATGCCACTGCGGCACCGGGACTGGGGGCAAAGCGGCCTGGGGCACCCCCGGGGCCTGGCTCTTGGCGTGCGCCACTGAAGAGCTGGGTGAGGCCCCCCGCTTACTTGGGGGTGGGATCCCATAGCTGATCCCGGCCGGGGAGTGCGGGACTTGAAGCGACGGCCCTGCCCCCGTGAGCTGGCTGCAACTCGAAGCAAACTCCTTGCTGGCACCAAGGCTCTCCAAGTGGGGCATCTGCACTGGAGGCTTGGGAGTGGTACCCAGGGTTGCCTGCGGGTGTTCTAAGACCAGTGGTTCTTCCGGCTTGCTGCCCAGGATCTTCTCAAGATCGAGGTCATTCGGAGAAGGTTCTTGAATTTTTGTTAGTTCCTCCAGGAGATCTTGAAGTTCCTGGTCCACAGCCGGCACGCTGTTGGCTTTGTCGTAGTAGGGCCCAGGGGGTCCTTTCAGTCCCACTTCTGCAGCCGGAGGCACCACGAATGGCGAGCCCATGACACTGCCGTTCATGGGATTCGTCTCGAGGGGTAACGAATGGCCCGCTCCTCCCATGGCCGTGGCACTGGGGTTCATCGTTAGCGGAGGAACCTGCAGCTCCACACAGGCCGTGCTGGGGTGGGCACTCGGGCCCATAGAAAGGGTAACGTCTTCCAGACAAGGCCTCTTGATTTTATTAGGGTAACCCCCATCAGCCATGCCTGGAAACTGGAAATGATCTCCTTCCTGTCTCCTTTTAACGGGTCCCTGTGGCAGAGCAGGAGAAAGAGAGAGGGAGAGAGAAATTTTTATAAAGCCTTGGCACATGAAAGCTAATGAACAGGAAACTTGCAAGATAAAACACCTCTCCATTTTGGGACTTATAGTTGTCAAAACTATATAATACAGCCTATTTTGGGAACCATAATGCTGCTTCTTTGTTGCTGTGTTTCATGTAAACTGTCTTGTTACACTTCGAATTAGGCATTATGCTGTCTGTGTACCGAACACCACAGGAAGTCCCACAAAGGATCTTCTCTGCCTGCATAAGGGGGAGCTCAGTTCAGCTGTGTGGAAGCCATGGAAAGAACTGTGTCCTAGATGGGCGTTTGAAGGCACACTGCAAGGACCTGTCTATAGAGACCCCCATTACTAAAAAGGAAAAGCCTAATGTAGACATTGAACTTTTAGGGTGCCTCCCTGTCTTGGTAAAATACATCAGACTGAGGTCTGCAATGGGACCACAATAGAGCCTCTGGAGGAAAGCAGATCTGGCTGTGGGCTTTGGGACAGCTGGCTGAGCTATCCTGTTTAGGGGAAACAAAAGTTGCAGACCGATCATAGGGGCATGGGCACCTCTATTTCTACACACACACACACACACACACACGCACACACTCTGCTAGGTACATGCAAAAATTGCTTGGAAGAACATCTATGTGACCATTTGGAGCAGCCATCTCTTGGGGGTGACTGGCGAGGCCCTTTCTATTCTCTACGGTTTGGTATTGCTTGTTTGTTTTTACTGAGAATGACTTATAACCACCACCCCCCAAAGTATAAAGTTATCTAAATAAGAAATTCCTCTCTGCAGGTGCATCCTTAGGTTGGGGAGATATGGAACAACAGGAAAAGGACCCAATCTGCGATCTGCACCTTGGGGGAGCTGCTCTCCATTTATAAAAGCATAGCCTTTGGGAACAAAGCAGTTAGCGATGCAGTATTTCCTACTCGTTCAAGGCTCCATACAATCATCTGTGGCTGTCATGTTAATGAGTGTGACCGCAAGTGGAGGGAAAAGCGAGTGGGGTGGTGAGGAGGAATGTGCGGGAAGAGAAGGGCTTGCCTACAGGGGAGGAGGGGAACGGAGGACCCTCGAAAATGGCCCTGCTGTAAGAAATCCTACTGTAACTTTTGACTCCCCTGAAACTCAACTACTAACAGCCTACTGTGGACTGGGGACCTTACGGTAACCTTGGGTAGGTTAACATGGATTTGGGATGTTCTACGTACTGTTATTAGAGCCTTACAACAAAGGGAGCTAGAGAAAAGAAAATGTTACTAAGAACATCATATGGAAGAGAAGACGCATTCACAGTTCCTTCCTGTATTTCTCCTGAAGAAAACTGCCTGGAAGTGGACTCGTGTTGTCCACACCTGTGCTGTTTAAGGGGCAACCGCATTTCTCCTGAAGCAAATTTTTGTGTAAGAATCCCCCTGTTTAGCTATAGAAGTCTCACTGGGACAATTGTTGTTGGTTCTTTGATGTCTCCTCATGCTTGGCTCACTGGTGAGGGACGTGGGGTCAACGTGTGTGGGTGGCCCCCAGCTAGCGCCACACGGGCCATGACAGTCGCGACAGAGTGAACATCCAAAGAGATTCCCCCAGGGCTGCGCATCTCGGGCTCTGGTGCTCATCAGACTCCCCAAGACATATCCAGATTCCCAGCCCCCCACCCCAAATGAACTGTTTCACTCTTGTGCAGAGCCGGGTGGGCGGGGGGGGGGCGGTGGTGGTGGTGGTGCAGGGATCTGAGTCTTTTTGAAGCTCCCGGGCTGATTCTGATGCTCAATGCCTCATCTCACTGATGTTGCTCTGAGATCCTGTGGCACCTAGTAAACCCTCCCTAACTCGTGGCTGCCATTACCATTGGGAGTGCAGCCCCATCCTGGGAGAGACAGGGGCTCTGACACCCAGGGAAGGGAAAGGTCTTGCCCAGAGCTGCTTGGCTGGAGGGCGGCAGGGCCCAGAGAGATGCAGGCCCCCTCCCTGACCCCACAGCTGCCTCTCAAGCCTGGGCCTTGACCCGCCCCGAAGGCAGGACACTGTCTCATTGCCACAGAAAGGGCTCCGCCCACTGGAAGGAGGGAACTTGCCTCCTTCTTCGCCTTTTCTCTGCAACATGGACAAGAGCTCTTTGAGGGGCAGCTCTGCCATCAAATCCACCTGGGGCTGAGGTTCTGGGGTCGGCAAGAACGGGCTGGGCCGGGGGTGGGGGCACAAGAAGTGGCCTCTCCATTCACCTGTGCCCACTCCTCCATCCGGGAGCAGTGGACTCTGTCTCGGCCCATACCAGGTGTTTAGTAAATAGCAGCTGAATGAATCAATGGACAAATGAACCAAATGGCCTGGCATGCAGGGGGCTCTGCTACATGTTCTCCTGGTCATTCATTCAGTCGGTCATGGGCCAGCCCACAAACAAGTCACTGAGTCCCAAACTGATTCTGTTTCATCGGCATTCTCCCAAGCAGTTCAGAGAATTCCAATATATTGAAAGTAGAAATGGATGAAATGGATCAATAAGGGATGAGTGGGGGCGGGTTCTAGCCCGGATCCCCTTCAGGGAACTCAAGCTGGCCATGGCCGGGCCCAGGGTGGCCATGGCCGGGCCCAGGGTGCTGCTGGCGAAACCGACTGGTTTCTCATGCTGCATGAGAAACCCGACTGGGAAGCAGGTGCCACGATGCTTAAGTGCACGTAGTCGAGGCGGGGGGATGGGGTGGGAGGAACGGGATGGAAGAGTACAGAGAGTACATCTCAACCTTCTCTTTTTACAGAAAACAGAATGGGATGTGATTTGCTTGTGGTCACACAGCTAGTTAGTGGACAAGGACAACAGGACAAGGAAACAGGTCCACCTGTTTTAGACCCCAGGTGTCCCGACTCCCAGCCTGAGCCCTCACAGGTCAACCTTTGGTGGGGGTGGGGGGACAGAGTGCGGAGGGGAAGTGGGGGAGTTCGCCGGCATCTTTCAAAAAGGAACGGCCATCTCTAACCCCGTTTCACAAGCAAGCTGAGCCACGGATGTGATCCCCACAACCTTATGAACATTCTCTGAAATGCATTTGAAAGCATGTGATAGCTTCTGCACCCCTTAAATAATGAGAAAAGTAAGGCAGCCCTTTTGATGGGGGCCAAGTTCAGCTCTGTAGTCAGTATTATTTCTGGTTCCGTCTGAACAATGACATGGTGATTCTTTCCTTTCTCCATTTTTAGTCCAGAAGGACAAAAAGGGCAAAAATTTCTTGGAAAAGGTCTAGATTATGAGAGTACAGTCTAGGTTTATAAAATGGGCACAAGAAGTAAAAGGAATATGATATATGTATGTGTATTTGTGTGTGTGTATGAGTGGGTGTGCGTGTAAAATACATAAATATGTCACTCTTCCCCAAGAAATCTAGCAGGCTGTTATGAACCCTTCATTTTGAAACTCTGACCAGTGGCTTAACATGGACACCAACATGTGCACAGTTCTTGCTGGGTAAGAACAGAGGAGGCTAAAGGTGACCAGGAGGCATCGGTTCAGGGAACCTCATTTTCCCTGCAGAGGTCGCCGGGCACACAAGGCCATGACAAAATGGTCAAAAAGGTGGAAATGACCATCGGCTTATTAGCTTCTGCCTCCCCCCACCCCGCCAGCTGGCGGCTCCCACAGGGCAGCTTGGGCCAGTCTGCTGCTACTTCTCTCAGTCTCTCTCAAGCACGTCTGTACTCCATCAAAGCTTTCTTCCGCACAGTTCTCCATTTCCGGAGTTTCCAAGCGTCGGCCAGCTACATTGGCTCTCAAGCCCCTGGAGACGAGGACGGTCCCTAGCAGACCTGCTCAGAAGGAAGGAGTAAAGACATTCTGGGGCCTGATGGAGGTAGCCCCATGGACACGACAACGTTGCAGCAGAACTGAGAGAGGATGGAAGGAAGGGAGAGGGGGAAGAATATGTCCCGATCCCCACGGCGGGGAAGGTTAGCATCGGCGTGTATAGTGTATGTTTCACTTGCATGTTTGTTTTTCAGAAAGATCTCCTCACAAATTGAAACTGACCTTTTTGTAGCTCAAACGGGATTTTCAGCATTTCCAGAATTGCAAGACATGAGGCTTTGGACAATCCCATGGAGGCTGGGAGTGCCAGGGAACCCTGACTGCTGACTGGCTCCAAGAGGAGTCAGTTTGTCTCAAGCACAAATCTCTGCTAATAGGTGGTTTGAAGCAAGAATCTCAACCTCCAAATGGGGAATCTGTTGGTGTCCTTGCCTTGCTCTGAGCCGGCAGATACTGTAGCCTTGGCCCCTGACGTAGGCAGTGGCAGGCAGGGGGGCAGGATAGAGCCCTGGAAGAGGCACAGAAGACCTGCATTTAAGTCATAGCTGTTCTGTTTGCTGTGTGACTGTGGGGTGAGTCACTCCCCCTCTCTGAGCCTCGGTATCTTTTTCTGTGAAATGGGTCCTGGGCCTGCCCTGTGTGCCTCACAGCGTCAGTGAAGCAGGTGCATCACGAGCTGTAATTGCCACTGATCTCATTCTCCAGGCCCTAGGTCCCCATGCTGCCCTATGGCCCTCCAGCGTAGTCCTCAGTTTGCCCTCTGACAAACAAGGACATGCCCACCGGGAGTGGAGGGAGGTCAGGGAGGCGGGCAGCCTAGTCCCTATGGCCCCGCAGCGCTGCCTCCTTCTTTGGGCCCTGTCATGCTGCTGCAGCACTCTGGTGCCCCGTCCTGAGGACCTGGGCTTCAGCGAGCGTCAACCAGAGCCATCTAGGCAGCAGCCCCAGCAAATGCATCTTCTAGAACTGTGTTCTTCCTTTCTTTAGTGGACACACACCAGCTGGAAGTGTGGGCGACTCCTAAGGATGCCCCCAAGCCTGGAGGCTCATGTAGCTTTAAGGAACTCATAACTCATATTGCCCCCCGCCCCGGTGGCTGCCTGGGGCTGGAATGGAAGCTGAGGGTCGAAGGCAACCCTGTGTGTGCAGGACCCAGGTTAACAAGCTTCATCGGTGTCCCGCTGGAGTGCGGCTGACAAGCCTAGAACCATGCAGAGAAGTGGAACAGTGGAGGCAGAGCTGAGGCTCCAGGCCACACACCGATGGCAGAGGCCACCAGGGCCACTGGGCAGACCCTCCTCACTTCCCTCTGGGCTGGGCTTCCAAAGACCCAGTGATATGACCTCTCCTAGGTCCCTAACCCACTCTGGGCCTCAGTTTCCCTAACTGTAAAGGTCTCTTCTCCCCTCCCCCAGGAGGGTCTCTCTGGGATGACAGTAGGCCAGGGGCAGCCCAATGGCTCATAAGCGCCCTGGCCACGAGCAGGATGTGCACGCTGTTGGCAGCTGCAGACTCTTACGGAAAGCACACCCTCCCCCAGTCCAGTGGGGGTCAGAGGATGGTCCTTCCCAAATATCTCTAGGACGTTTTATTAAGGAATTACTTGAATGCATGTGTACCTCTGTGTGTATGTGCGTGCGTGTGTACGTCTGTGGACTAGCAGCATTAGTCCTGAGCATAGCAGCTGTGCACAAGCTGAATCAGGAAAGGTGGCCGACAGTTTGGGTCAAGTGAGCCGTGCTCACTTGCATCTCGTTTAGGGTCCTACCAAATCACCAGGAAGCCTGCCATCTCCCCAGCTAACTCAAGGGGCCTATGACAGTCGGTAGTGATGTTTTAAAGGCCGTTCCTGAAGATCTATCCCGAATGAGAACTCGGCAGGGGGCTCAGTCAGTCGTCTGGGCCTCTGGCCCCCACCTGCCCTCCCTTAACCGCTCCACCAAGCCCTGTCGCAACTTTGCATCTCCCCAGCGGAATCCGGCACGTAGGGAATGCCCGAAATTGAAGGGAGGGGGACTGAGTTCACAGAGAACACCGTGCCAAAGGCGGAATGCAGCCATACTGGTACTCTGAACCCGTATGGGAGGCTCTGGGTCCATACCACAAAGGCCCCAGGGAGGCCCCCCAGTTTGGCTGCTGACCACACATGCGATGGGAGGCTCTTACCCCTAGTCCCCGGCTCCCCAGGCCTTCCTTTCACAAGTGCCCCCATGTTGGCAGGGACTCTGGAAGCGGGCCCCATCGCGTAGTGGTTGGCTCCTTGCCGATGTTGATGGGATTGGGAGTGTGGTCAGTGGGGAAGCCCCTGGTCTGGGCCCTGATGGGTTGAGTGAGTTTTTAGAGGGGCTGTTGGCATATTTCAGGGATAGGACTTCTGGTGAAGCTGAGCTGGGAAGCAAGTAGCCATTGATAATCCAAGAGCTGGAAACAAGACCTGGGTCATTTTGAGCCGGGGCAGTTTGAGCTGTGTGGAAATCATGCCCCACGTGGGGTAGTCATAGCGCTCCATCTGGATAAGGCTAGAGGCTTCTGCCTCTGCATAGGTGAGCGCAGGAGCGATTCTCTGTCCTCACAGCAGGGCCCCACTGGATTGCAGATGGCAGACTCAAGGCTGGGACACCAACTTGAGTAGTTTAAATGGGGCAAAGAGAAAAATGGTTGCTTATGGCTCAGGTATGCTCCCAGGTATGCATCTCTACTTTGTGGGGACTGAAGCTTACACAGTTTGGGGGCCCCTCTTTATGAAAGAGAATACAACGTTAAAAGAACAAAATTAGGGGTGCCCGGCTGGCCCAGTCAGTGGAGTGTCAGACTCTTGATCTCAGGGTTGCAAGTTCGAGGCCTACGTTAGATCTAGAGATGACTTTAAAAAAAAAAAAAAAAAAAAGAACAAAATGAGGTACCAGGCCTTGGAAGCTTTGAAGGTTGAGTCGTGAAGCTTAGGTGCATGGAGACATCACTTTTCTGCCTGTGCCCCAACAATGAGCTAAGTAAAATGTCAACAGGCTTTTGAACAAGGCAGGAATTTCCTTGCATGAGAAACCCGACAGCTGTGTAGGTGGGAGAAGAATCCAGAGCCACCTGGTTAGTCTCGTGCATTTAGAAGGTCACGTGCTTGTGAATAAGCACATTTTAGCAGCTGAGTGCCAACTTGCGACTCTAAGATCTACTAACTGTCTGCAGATGTACCAACCGCAGTTAGTAGAACTTAGAACCAGGCAGAGATGCAGAGGCTGGGGGGGGGGGCTGCGAGGTTACGGAGCCCGGGACATGACTGACAAGTAAAAACTATACACGTTTAAGTGATGCAATGAGATTTTTCAAATGTATCATGTGAGGATTTCATATACGTATATTCTGGGAAATAATTTAGGTATTTTTTTGTTTGTTTGTTTACCTAAGATTAAATGCACAGAGCGTTTAATGAACCTTTTTTAAGCATATGATTCAGTGGCGTTTCACTCGCTCACCACGCTGAACAACCGAACTGGGGCTAGTAGGGCCAAGTAAATATTCTCTCTCTTTCCACTCTTGAAAATGCAAACACATTCTTGGTGGTCCTAAAATAGCCTTGAACATGGTTTACTCAGCAGCATTTGTCATTCGAGGGAGAGCTGCCTTTACTCATTGGCTGTACTTCTGAGCAGCTGTAGGCAAGGCTAACTTCTGCAGACCAAGTCATCATAAACTGCAACAAGAATTGGCCATTGGCAGAAAAATCCTTCTACAAAGCAAGAGATCTCTCATCCAAACTGAGGTGTTTTTTAAGGTGTGCGCTTGGGGACAAGAGGCTTCTTCTGGGGGGGAAGGAATCCTAATTTCATTTTGCCCACAAATACATGCTTGATGTTCTGGGTCCCCCAAAGCACTCAGCAACAGGCATGGGTTTCATAGCGAAAATAATGACAATGGAAAATATTCCTTTCTTTCACTATATATAGAAAGTGTCTGTGATCACATCATGGAATGTGTCATATAACCCAAAGCATTTCCTCTGCCTCAGTGTGTGCGTGTGTACACGTGTGTGTGTGAGTGTGTGTGCATGCATGTACGCCTGGAAAGATGGGGGTGCTCCTGCGGGTATAGACGACCGTCATGATAATGGTGGTATTTGGTGGAGATGGTGTTGCTGTCGGGGGGGTTGTCCTCAAGGATGGCTCCAGCGGCTGGGCCCCGGGGAAGAAGGCTCACCCTGAACTAGCCCAGACTGGCCGCTGTCTCCTTGCCCTCATGATGATCTCGGTTCACCCAGAAACCTGAAGCTGAGCCGCTGGTGGAAGCATGGCAGATTGCTGTTTGTTAAAATGCTGCCAATAAAGTAATTTCATGTCAGATTTAACTACAGGAAAGGGCAAGGCATTTCTCAGTTCCTTAGCTGTCATGCGGCTAAAATAAATAGAACGGACAGCAGTTAGCCACAGTGCGCTTAGCTCTTTGAAGCCCTATATTCAGAAAGCAGATGTTGGGTGTTGGTGTTTGGGGGCTGGCTTCCTGGAGATATTTTATATTGGCCAAGTTAATTGTTCTAAACCCCAAAGGCTGGACTTAAAGGGCAAAAAGAGGCAAGAAAATGTTCAACTTTCCTGACAGTGTCCCACGGGCAGTCCCAGCACCAGATAACTTGAGCACCAAGAGCTCGCTCTAGAAGAGGCAGCTAGAGAGAGTGGCCCCTGGCTCCTGTCCACTAACTGTGCAAAGCAAGGCTGTCTCGGGGGCCCCAAACAGAAAACCTTTAGAAGAAGCGGACCCCAGGGAGAGAAGCGGAGCCACAGGCTGAGAGGGAGCCGGCATTCTCGCAGGAGAGAGAGCAAGCGTGCGAGGGTGGAGCGCGAGTGGCCTTCTGCAGAGCGCTGAAGAGAGAGGGACAGGACAAGGCGGGCCTCCACGCGGGAGGACGGAAGCAGCCAGAAGGCCCTGGGGGAGGGCAGTGCTCCTGGTGCACCATGAGCCCGGAGGTGGCCTTGAGCTCATTGTGGGGCCCCACGGCAGGTGGGGGAGGGCCGTGGACGAGAACTTGTCTGTGGTGGGAACCACCTGCTCAACCTGTCTGTGAAAGGCCTCTCTGGATGCCGACAGGTCAGGCAAGAACAGAAGTTGCGGGAAGAACCAGGACAAGTCATGGAGGCCCGGACTGCGGGGGAGGGCCAGGGGGACTGAGCCAGCTGCAGCCTCGGAGAGGGAGCAGAACCCTGGGGCCGGGGCGGGGGGGGGGGTGCGTGAGGATCGGATGTTCCCTGTACCTGCTTATAAGGAGAAACCGTGGCTTCAGAGAGAATGAACCGAAGCCCAGTGACCTGGGTCAGGATGGCAAGCTTCTTCCGCAAAGGCCTGAACGGTAGCGTTCTCAGGCCTGGCAGGCCACGTGGCCCCTGTTGCAGTTCCGCAGTAGACAATATGTTCCTGGCCGGACGTGCCATGTACTAATAAAACTTTACAAAAACAGGCTGCTGACCCTTGACCTAGCGCCGCAGCTGAGCGTCTGCCCCCGGGGAAATCTGTTATCGCCAAATTGCCCTCCGTACCCTGCTGGGGGCAACGGAGCTCGACTGTTGCCAAGAACGGCAGGTGACATTTTCAGAGCTGAAATCTTCCATATTTCTGCCGTTGCCCAAGTTAGGTGACCATTTCTGAACCGGGCCTGAACTGGGCAGTGTATGCAGCAGCCTCAAATGCCATGTTTTGCCTTTGCTGAGGACCGCGAAAGGAGAGGCGCCCACCTCCTCCAGGGAGAGCAGCCTCTGTACACCTCCACACAGTTCGCGTCTCGTCTACCAGATTCAGGCACACGCGCTTCCCTCAGGCCTCCGGGGGGCTCTAGGATAATACGGCTTCGCCTCCTAACCCTTTCACTGCCGGCCCCGCGCTCTGGCCAGCCTCAAGGTCGCCATGTGAGGCCTGCCGCTCTCTGAAAGCAAGGAGCGTTTCCTCCCCATCTCTGGACCCCCAGAGCGCCCAGCCTTGTGACAGGACGGGTCCGAATTAACCGTCGGAGCCAAAGGTTTCCTGCAAATTACCCTGTTCTTTCTGTTTCTGACAAGGCCAAGCGACAGCCGCTTTTCAGAAAATGTGATTAAACTCAATAACTGGCCCAATGGCCTTGGACATGCTCCTTCTCCTTTGTGTGTCCTTGGCCTCTTATATATGGCACAGGGGCTAGCCTGAATGGTTTCTAAGGGAACTTCTGGCCAAGGGGGGACAGCAGCTGCTGCTCATGGATCATTTACTGGGTGTCCAGGCCTGAGCCTTGGATGGAATGGGAGACCTCAGGGTCCCAGGAGGGTGGGAGGCGGTGGCAGGGGCAGCCACACTTGAGCCCTCAGCGGTCAAGTCCAGTAGCCTATGGCTCGTGGCTGCTTTTCTAACTTTGGTATTTGGGGGGATGGGAATCTGGTGAGAAGGAAGGGGACATGAGGAGGAGAAAGAAAAGGCAGGAAGCAAGAGGAGGAGAAGGAAAGGTGAGGGGGAGAAGGAAGGGTGCTAATAAATTATTCTATGTCGACTGCAGAAATCAGAATCTGTAGCCCAAGCCTAGAAGCACCTGCTTCCCCCGTTCCCTCATGAAGTCTGGAACTCGGCACCCCAGGGGCAGCACCTGACCCAAATATCTGTCTGAAAGCCCAGTTCTATTGAGTTCTCCAGCTGGAGATTTCCAGCAAAAGCAAGAAGCCTCAGTCAACACAGGCCGGCTCCGACTGTGGGGATCCCCAGGCCCTCATCTTCAGGGCTTATCCCCAGTTGGCACATACCCTAGATGGGGGATATGCCTCGGGCTGCAGCTCAGCTGGGCTTTTCCACTGCCCTGGCCTGGGTTCCGACAGAGTGTATTCTCCTCCCCAGGAAGCTCAGCCTCCAGACACCTGTCACCTTGGGCCTAAAGTCAAGGAAGCCAGGGGCCAGGGGCCAGGCAGAAAGCCAGGCAGGGCAGCACTGAGCCCCCAGATACCAGCAGAAGCCGGCTGCCAAACAAAACCCCCTCCCGGCACCCTCCCTTGCAAACAGACTGCGGTTTTCAGGTCACTGGTTTGCTTAACTGGGCTACCCAGGCAGGACCCAGATGTGGCGCCCAGCGGTATCCGGCCAACTGAGCAGTGCTTGGCCCCGGCAGGAGGGATTGGTCTTCAGGCCAGGCCTCTGCCTAGTGGCCGCCCTGGCTGAATGTCTGAAGCAGGAAAGGGCCCTTCCTGCAGGAGGAGGGGGGGG
The DNA here is from genome assembly GCF_011764305.1 of Mustela putorius furo. NCBI lineage: Eukaryota > Metazoa > Chordata > Mammalia > Carnivora > Mustelidae > Mustela > Mustela putorius. The sequence continues at coordinate 4,060,840 of NW_025422048.1, forward strand.
GGAAAGGGAGCGAGCAGCTGCGTGCTCCATGGGGAGGATCCCCAAAATAGAAAGGCACATACGCACTGCAGGCCTTGACCCAGAATGCTCAGAGCCACAGCGCAGAGACCGAGGTGTCCTCAGGGGTCCTGTGTGTTTCTACCTGAGCTCCAAGGACACGCTTCCCACTGCCTTCTGAGCCAATGCCATTCTCTGATCATTAAAAAAAAAAAAAAAAAAGTGCAAATGGCAGTAATGCCTTGTGGGTTTTAGACAGCGTTCATATCCACGTCTTGGTCATCGACATCCCAGAAAACCTGATGCAGGCAGAGGTCGGCTTAGTGACCCTATTTTACTGGGGCGGACCTAAGCCCAGACACTCCTGCAAGATTCTCGGTCAGTGTTAGGGACAGCTGCCGACCTGAGGAGTTGGTCTTCCGGACCCCCTGTGTTCTGGAAGAGGGGCCGGACACATCCCTCCTCTCGCCAGGGGCCAGACCTGCTCCTGCCCACAGCCTGCACGAAGTGGGGCACACTGGCCCAGGTTCTGGCTGGCTGTCCCTACCTCCCTGTAAGGTTTTTAATCAGCCGGCTCATTGCACACAGGCTGGTCTGTAGGGCCGGTCAGAAGTTTCCAGGGAGTCACCAGGATGGTATAAAAGATGCATCCATTCTACAGCTGTTTACAGGCTGTCTCTGCCACTGGATGAAATCTGCAGGCCACCTGGGACTCTGGTCCGCAGCTCAAGCCTGAGCCCCCCAAAAGTCATGCCCAGCCCACAGAAGGTCCTAACACTCTGGGTTCCTAATCTGAGAATGGGAAGCAGCAAAGGAAGATGACCTTCCAAGTCACGGCACCTGGAGCTGAGATCTGAATTTCCAACCTACTGACTGTAACGCTGGGAGACTCCCTGTAGACTCCCCGTCTTCTGCCAGCCTCAGTCTCTGCGTTGGTGAAGTGGAAATATAAATCCTCATCCCCACCCTGCGGGGGGGCGGGGGGCAGAGGAGCTAATGCATAACGAAGTAGCTTGTGTGAAAGAGCCACTCAATTCTCTCCTCCCAGGTTCAGGGTAGGATAAGTAGAACTGCAGAGTAGGACCCATCTGTTCCTGGGGGAGGAAGCCCAGGAACAGTCCCCGCCTCGACTGGGAACTGCCAGAGCCCAGGGTCTGGCATGGGGCTGGGCACACAGAACAGACCCTGGAAATGGTGGGAAATGGTGGGGAGAGGCTAGAGACAGACTCTCTGACGTCAAGAGGAAATGGACATGCTCAAGGTCTCACGAAACGCTAGTCTCAGGTCTCCTTACTGAGTTCAGAACTCTTTCGCAAGGAACGGGAGGTGCCTCCAAGGACGATGGATAAAATTTCTGAACCCTGCTCACGCGGTACAGCAGGAGGTGAATGTCCTCCTCTTACTGGATATTTCTAAGGTCACTAGTCTAAAGAAGAGGGACAGATAGGATGGAGCCAGTATTTTTGTAGCCATCCCAATCTGTATCTTCTCCTGTTTCACACAGGGCTCCTCTCTCCCCCTTGCTCAGCCCCACTTGCATTTAGAGGCGAGGAGGAGGAGGAGGAGGAGGAGGAGGAGGAAGAGGAGGAGGAGGAGGAGAAGGGGAAGCAGCAGCAGCAGCAGTAGTAGTAATAGTGAGCAGTTGGTTTTGATCTCGGGATCATCCTACGGATTACAGGAGATACTGCTCTGCAAATGCTTGGCACAAAGTCTTATTTCTGGTTCATTTGACTTTTGTCCTTGGGGAGGGAAAAGGATGGACAAAGTCCCAGAGCTATTTAGTAGCAGAAGCGAGACTAGAATCCCCATGTCTTGAGCCCTTAGGATGGTCTTAGGATGTATATTTCCTGTAAGGGGGCTCTCAACTGTTCACAAGAAATAGTTCAGGGCTATTTAAAAGACTTCTTCTTTGAGACTGATAGGATTTTATGAACAGGCCTTACTTAAAACATGTTGTTGTTAGTCTGTGTTTTGGGAAAGGACGAGAGAAGCCCCTCGTGAGCGTCTCAATCAGATCTCCACGTGACAGAGGCAAGACGCTCCCATTCTTGCGATCACTTGTCTGTGGAGCAGGTTTCCTGGAGACCGGCAGGCCCTTCTGCATCTGATCTGTTCATCTCTGTCCCTCAGACCACAAACACCCAGGCTGCTGAGGCCCTTGGCGGGGTGCAGCCAAGCTCCGGGTATTTTCCTGAGGCTGCAGAGGTTTAATGACCATGAACATCTAGCTGTGCTCAAACCAAGATGTGCCCTCAATGCTGGCTGATGGTGGCAGCAGCGCCCGCCTTGGCCAGCCTCTATGCAAGCCCTGCAGGCCCGCCCGGAGAAGCGGGCTCCTTCCGTATCATCCCCTTCAGAGACTACAAGCATCTTCCAAGAAGACACATGTGCTTTTTACTGCAAAGGGGACTCATCTGGGAAAGTTGCTTTTGGAGACTGAGGCCCATTTTTTTTGGGATCCCCTCAACTGGCACAAATCTTTGGTCTTCTAGGACAACTTAGAATTTTGGAATCAGGTCACTCGGAGCCAAGGGCAGAGAACAAAGTGTGGCACGGAGGAAGAAGGACTGATTTTGATCAAGTCCAGGGTGTGACTCTCAAGCAATGAATGTGAATTTTTGGCATGGCCTACAAAGGGCTCTCTAAGGCCATCTGCGAAGAGATGCCAAGCCTAGAAATGGTGCAAGCAATGGCAACTTCTCCCAAGTGAGGGTACGAATGGCCACTCCAAGGGCCTAGTCTAAGAAAACCCTTCCAGCATTGAGGTCTACACGGATCAAAACCAAAGCAGTTACTTGCCAATCACACTCTTTTAAAGGGTGTTGGTGGGGCTCAGGAGGGGAAGGGGAAGAGGACCCTTAGACTATAGCCCACTCATTCCTCCTAGGAGCCAAACCAGTGTGAAACGGAGGAGAAATTGGAAGTCAAGCCCAAATGCATCTGGACTCTAGAGGCATCACTGAGAGGTTTTCCTTCACTGACTCAGTTGTCAACCATAAAAGAGAAGCAAGAAATCTAAAGGGTAATTCTGCTGGAGGTTAGACACTGCCTTCTAAGAGAGGCTGCCTGAAGGGCTGGCAATGTGGAGGATGAGGGGCTGGCCAAGGAACGGCCCCATGTCTGCTATCCCATCTGACCGCCACCTCCGTGAGTGGGGCCCGGCCGTCCAAGTCTGTAAATGTTTACGTATACTGAGGCTGTGGTATCCAGTTGAGCACGTAGACATTGAGGAGAAACAGAGAAGTGGGATTTCAACAATCTCCCCCCACACCTGTGCACTTACGTTCGTGGATTGTCCTTGGGATGGTAGAGGCCAGGCCCTCTAGTTATGTGAAATGGCATTACCTCAGAGCCCCGAGCTCCCAGTTCTCTGAACAGGAAGGAAGCAGACCCACAGCTCTATAAGAGCCATTTCCTCTCTGCTGTATTAATTTCACAGATTAGGTAAGCCTCTCCTCTGTGGACCCAATACACTGAGATAACAGCCATTGTGTTTGCTGCGACTCCTACTAATGGAGCTAATCTTGGTAGACTGGTGATGTTGCAGGCTTTTAACGTCAAATTCAACTAACCAGCAGCTCTCGTGGTCCCTTCTTTAGTCCTGGCTCCTAGAACTACTGCTGGAAGCCCTAGCCCTTAGTTTCAGACACATAGATGAGGTCTGGGCTCCAAGGAAGGAAAAGTAGGCTTTTAAAAGGACATCAGAGCCAGAGAGTTTGAATGGGAATCTCTTTCTGTGCCCGATTCACTGGCTTCCTGTTCTCAGTGGTCCTAGGAAGTGAACGCAGTATTATCTAGTGTCTGTCAGTTCCACATTCCTTGTTTCTGTTTAGAGAAAAAGAAGGCTTTACTTCCCTCACACTCTTCCTTTCTTTCTAGTTGAAGGGGTGCAGTGCAGAGCTCACTAGACTGGGAGTTGAGAGGGATCCTTGGACCGTATTTCCTGCTCTTCCAGAAATTCGTAAGGGGCAAGGTCAGCTCATCTCCTACATCTTTTCTAGGTCAGATTCTAGTTCCTTGTATTTTGGGTTGGTTCCCTGCCAACAAGTTTGCACAGAGAATTTCAATAACACATCATCTCATGTTCAAGTTTAAGATAAGAAGCATTCAACACCCCCCTCCCCCCCAAGAGCCCATTGTCTGACCGATTCCTGGAGCTTTCTGGGCTCCTGACGATTTCCCACCGTGCCGAAATGGGGAACCATGCTCTTGATTACAAGCCGACTTTTCCATTCATCCATTGTTTGACCTGCAATTTTATTCTTGACTCTCCAAGGCGCTTCCCAAACGACCTAGACACAGGGCTTAGGGAGACAAAAAGTACACTGTCTTTCAGATACGAAGATGAGACCATCGACCGCGAGATTCACAGACTTTCCCTCTGAGGACAGGTTTGGGTGGAGTCAGCCACATTCCCTTTCATGTCTCTCTCCCCACCCCACCCCCCTCATTGAGCCCCTTCCCACCCCCAGGGATGGAGGCACTTCTGTGAAGCAGTTGGCTGGGATGAGATGGCAGTCCCTGGCTATGAGGCAGAGCGGAATTCACTGGAGAGTGGAAGGATGGGTGGAGAAGCAGCCTGACGTAACTAAAATAACACTAGGTTTAAAGGCAGGGAATGAGGATCTTAGGTCTGCTTTTTTGTGCATGCAGTATGCAGTGAGATCTGGGGAAAGACTCTTCTGTTCTCTGTCACAATTTTCTTATGTGAAAACCATGGTGGTTGGATCAGGTGATGGCTTAAGGCCCCTTCCACTCTCCTAGAGTAAGACTTATGGTGCACTGAAGGAGCAGCTCCCAACTCTGGCCCCATTAGCACCCAGCCAAGTTAGCTAACAGTTTAGAACCTGACAGTCAGTGGAAGGAAGCAATGGGTGTTAGAAGGGGCTCATGAAACTCTGGTGTACTGGTTTACACAAAACTAACCAAGCAGATGGTGACATGTCTACTCCAGTGCACACCTGCCATGACAGATAAGCAGACCTGTGCTAAACCAAGTAAAGCTTTTTTTTTTTTCATTTTGTTTCATTTATTTTTGTCTTTCATGACAGAGACATGAAATAAGAGCTCTGTTAAGGCATTCATATATGAGGGAAGATCTCCTTCTTGGAAATCCTCTTGGCAGTATAGAATCGGGCACAAAATTGTCCACATCCAGACCTCTGCCTTTGGGAAAATGGAAATGTCCTCTTCCCATTTTCCCACTGAGTACAACTAAAACCTCTGGACATTATACATAAAACCAACATAAGAAGACCTGGAAAGTGGAGACACGAAGGGACCTTGGGACCTGAGGAACAATGTGGTGGTGAGTTCTCTGGGCTTTTGCCTCATAGATCTCAGACACGAACCTGAAGAAGCTGGCAACACCAAAATGACAATAGACACTGACGAAAATTCCCCAACAAAAGCTTACTCTCTCTAGCTAAAGGACCCAAAAAGGGACAGCCCACAGAGGCAGAACATGTTTATACAAGAACTGCTCTAATTCAGCTAAACACCACAGGAAAAAGGGTGGTCCCATCAAGTCCCAACATCAGAGGCCAAGTGAGGGACTAGACTCTACCCCAGCCCAGCAGTTAGGATTTATTTCTCCCTGTCCCCAAAAAGGTAGTATAGGAGGAGGCCTAATAGTCAGGACCTTTGCACCTGCACAGTGGTAATGAGTCCACATCCCATCATTGTCAATGTCAGTGGAGGTCACATGGGGAACAGTGATGAGGCACTACTATCGATCCCAGCCAGGATGGGATCAGTAAAAGCCTAGGAGGGAGCTAGAATTCTCACTAATACCCAGCAGTAATGAGGCACCCCAACCTCCTTGGTGTTAATGAAGGCTAAGTGGGGAACCTGGTAGAAATGAGATGGTGACCCTGTTCCCTGCCAAAGCATTGTCAGAGGAAGTCCACTAAAACAGAAGATCTAAATAAGTGCTGAAATAAGAGAGTTCTCTTATTTTATCTCAACCCAGAATCTTATACCTAGAGAAAATATGCTTCAGGAATGGAAGGGAAATCAAGATATTTTGAGATAAAGAAAAACTCAAAGGATTTATTGGTAACAGACCACTCCTAAGAGGATGGATAAGGGACGTTCTCTAACCAGAAAGGAAGTGATCAAAGAGGGAATTTTGGACACCACCAAAGAAGAATGAAAAATGGAAAGAAAAAAATAAGGGTAAATATAATAGACTTTCTTTCTTTCAAGTTTTCTAAATTATATCTGATAGCTGAAGCACCAATTATAACATTGCATGTTGTGGTTCTAAATGTTATGTGGAAGAAATATTTAACATAATTACATTATAAACGGGAGGGTAAAGAGCAGAAGGAAAGCGAAGTAAGGTTTCCATACTTCACTCACACTGGTAAAATAATGACATCAGTAGACTATTACAGGTTATGTATATATCACATAATACCTAGAGTAACCACTAAAAATGGCATACAAAAAGATGCATGCAAAAATGCTATACATGAATCAGCAAATAGAATTTCAAAAACTGTTCAAGTAACCTATAGGAAGTCTGGACAAAGAAAATAAAGAAACAAAAAACAAAACAAACAAGATAAAAATAAATTGATAGACTTAAGCATTAACTACCAGTAAGTTCATTAAAACGCAAATGATCCAGGGACTCTGGGTGGCTCAGTTGGTTAAGCATCTGACTTCGGCTCAGGTCATGATCTCAGGGTCCTGGGAACAAGCCCTGCATTGGGAATCCCTGCTCAGCAGGGAGTCTGCTTGTCCCTCTCCCTCTGTCCCTGCCCCTACTTGTGCTCACTCTCTCTCTCTCTCACTCTCTCTCAAATAAATAAAATGTTTTAAAAAATGAAAATGATTTAAATCTACCAATTAAAAGACAAACATTGGCAGAGTGAAAAAACAACATGATCCAATTATATGCTGTCTGTGAGATGCTCATCTCAAATATAATGATATGAACAGGTTGAAAGTAAAAGGTGAAAAAGATATATCATGTAAATGGTAATAAAAAAAAAGTTATGGGGTAGCCCTGGTATTTGCAGATAAAGTAAACTTCAGAACAAAGAAAATTACCAGAGACAGAAAGGGGCATTACATAATGATAAAAGAGTCAATCCACCAAGAAGACATAGTTATTCTAACTGTGCACACACCAAACAACAGAACTGCATGACATATGAACCAAAAATCAAAAGAACTGAAAGGAGAAATAGAAAAATTCGCATTTATAGTGGAGACTTCAACTTCCTCTCTCAACAACTCATGGAACTAGATAGAGAATCAACACAAAGAAATCAACAACATCATCATCTAACAGGATCTAACTGACATTTAGAGAACACTCCATCAAAAAAAAAAAAGAAAGAAAACAGTAAAATTTGCATTCTTTTCAAGCACTCAAGGAATATATATCAAGATAAACTTATTCTGGACAATACAACAATCCATAAACATTTAAAGAATTGAGAGTTCTCTGACTATAATGGGATCAAATTAGGAAACAACAATAGAAAAACAATAGGAAAATCTCTAAACACTTGGAAACTAAGCAACGCATTAAAAAAAAATTATGCATCAAAGAGAAGGTCTCAAGACAAATTTTAAAAATACTAGGGATGCCTGGGTGGCTCAGTTGATTAATCATCTGATTCTCAATCTCAGCTCAGGTCTTGATCTCAGGGTCATTTGTTCAAGCTCCATGTTGGGCAGGGAGCCTACTTAAAAACAATTGAACTTAATGAAAACAAAAATACAATATATCAAAATTTGTAGGACACAGGTAAAGCTAGAGGGAAATTTACCGTACTAAATGCTTACAATAGAAATTCAGGAGAATTCTAAAAACAATGAATTACCAACTAAGGAACCAAGAAAAAGAAGAACAAAATAAACCTAAAACAAACAAGAAGAAGGGAATATCAAGAATAGATGCTGCTATTGAAATTATATTGAAGGGGGCACCTGGGTGGCTCAGTGGGTTAATGCCTCTGCCTTCAGCTTAGGTCATGGTCTCAGGGTCCTGGGATCGAGCCCCGCATCGGGCTCTCTGCTCAGCAGGGAGCCTGCTTCCTCCTCTCTCTCTCTGCCTGCTTCTCTGCCTACTTGTGATCTCTCTCTGTCAAATAAATAAATAAAATCTTAAAAAAAATTATGTTGAAAACAGAAAATAAATGAAGCCCAGTGGGGCAAAGGTAGTTTTTAGGAAAAAAATATATATATAATTGACAAGCATCTAGAAAGACTAACAAAGGGAAAAGAGAGAAGAGACAAATGACCAGTATTGAAATGAAAAAGGGAATATTACTACTGATTCTGTAGACATGTAAAGAGTAATAAGAAAATACTATAAGCATCTCTACCCATGCAAATTTGTAAATTAGATGAAATGAGCCAATTATTCTAAAAGCAAAAACTACCAAAATTAGCCCAATATAATTATTAAAGGAATTAAATTCATAATTAAAAAAATACCTCCAGAAATTGAAAACTCCAGGCTCAGACAGTTTCACTAGAATTATATCAATAGTTTAAAGAAGAGTTAGCACCAATTCTACATAATCTCTTCAGAAAACAGAAGAAAAGGGGACACTTCCCAAATCATTGTGTTATCCTGACAGTAAAGATGAAGGATGTGCAAAGAAGTCTACAGACTAATATTTCTCAGGCACATAAACACAAAAATCCATAACAAAGTTTTAGCAGTTTATGAGAATTACACATTCTGATCAAGTCAGGTTTATTCTAGGGATGCAGGGATGGTTTGATATTCAAAGGTGAACATGCATTATCCACCATATTAATAAGCAAAATAATAAAAATCATGTGATCACCTCAAAAATATTAAAAAAGAACAAAGTTGGAGGAGTCACACTTTGCAGTTTTAAAACATACTACAAAATGGCAATTTTCAAAACGGTGCACTACTGGCATAAAGAAAAACATATATGCCAATGGAATACACTTGAGAATCCAGAAATAAAGCCATAGATCTATGGCCAATTGATTTTCAAAAAGGGTGTCAAGACTATTCGGTAGAAGAAACACTAGTATCTCTCTTTTTTTAAAAAAATATTTTATTTATTTATTTGACAGAGAGAGAGATCACAAGCAGGCAGAGAGGCAGGCAGAGAGAGAGGAGGAAGCAGGCTCTCCACTGAGCAGAGAGCCCGACGTGGGGCTCGATCCCAGGACCCTGAGATCATAACCTGAGCTGAAGGCAGAGGCTTAACCCACTGAGCCACCCAGGTGCCCCGAAACACTAGTCTCTTAACAAATGGATAGTCACATGCAAAAAAATGAAGTTGGACCCCCTACATCACACCGTATTTAAAAATCAATTCAAAATGGACCAACCTAAACACAGTAGCTAAAACTATAAAATATGTGGAAGAAAACATAAGGGAAAATCTTTATAACATTGAATTTGGCAATGGATTCTTAGATATGACACCAAAAGCATGAGCAACAACAACAAAATAGATAAACTAGACTTCATCAAAATTAAGAGTGTCAAAAGGACATTATCAAGAAAGTAAGAAGACAGCCCACAAAGTAAGAGAAAACTATTGCAAACCATATATTTGATAAAGATCCAGCATGACTTAGAATATATAAAGAACTCTTACAACTCAACCATGAAAAGACAAGCAATACAATCTAAAAAATGGACTAAAGACTTGAATAGACCTTTCTCCAAAGAAGATACACTTTTGGCCAACAAGCCTATGTAAAGATGCTTAATAGTAGTAGGCCTTAAGGAAATACAAATCAAAACTTGATATACCACTTCCCACCCATTAGGATAGCATAATTAAAGAAAGGAAAATAATGAGTGTTGAATGTGGAGAAATCGGAACCCGTGTACATTCCTGATGGGAATTTAAATGTTACAGGTGCTGTAGAAAACAGTTTGGCAATTGTTCAAAAAGTAAAATGTACAATTACCATCTGACCCTGCAATTCTACTCCTAGGTATATATATCCAAAAGAACCAAAAATAGACACTCATACACTTTCACGCAATCCTCTTAAGTTCATCATCCATGATAACCAAAAGGTGGAAATAACCCAAATGTCCATCAGTGTGTGAATGGATAAACAAATTTGTACAACCATACCATGGACTGTTACCGACAAAGGCCAGGACATGGATGAAACTTGACAACACGCTACTAAATGAAAAGAAGCCTGCTGTGAAAAGTCCCATATTGTATGAAGTTATGTGAAATGTCCAGAATAGGTAAATCCATAGAGACAAAAATCAGATTGGTGTTTGATAGGGGCTGGGGGAAGGGAAGAATGAAGAATGACTGCTTAATGAGTAGAGGGTTTTATTTCAGGGTGATGTAAATGTTTAGGGACTAGATAGAGGTAATGTTTTAGTACATTGTGAATGCATTAAATGACACTAAATTGTTAATGAGACTTTCATCTTTAAGAAAATAGTGACCACACTAAATATTGACCATGATGGGAGAAACTGGATCACTCATACTTTGCTGGTAGGAATGAAAAAGTCACTCGGCAAAAACAGTCTCTGCAAAACTCTTTGGCAGTTTCTTTAAAAACTAAACACACGACCATTGGATGACCCAGCAACTGAACTCCTGGATAGTTATCCCAGAGGAATGAAGACTTGCGTTCATACAAAATTTTGCAAATGAGTGTTTAGAATAGCTTTATTCGTAATAGCCAAACAAGGGAAGCAACCCAGAAGTCCTTCGATGGGTGTATGGTTAAACCAGCAATATAAAGACATGACTGCTGATCTAGACAGTGACCTGGATCAATATGCAGAGAATTACACTGTGTGAAAAAAGCCAAGCCCCCAAATTTACATATTGCATAATTTCCTTTATATAACAATCTTAAAATGACAAAACCGTAGAAGTGGACTGATTAGTGGTTGCCAACGGTTAAGGAAGGAGTGAGTGTGGGAGGGAAGTGGATGTATCCACAAACGGGCAACATGAGGGATTCATGTGGTGATGGGAATGTTCTGTACCTTGGCTGTACCAATGTCAGCATCCTGCTTATGATATCGTATCATAGTTTTGCAAGATGTTATCATTAGGGGAAGTTGGCTGAAGGATACATGGGACCTATTTGGATTCTTTCTTACAACTGAATGTTCATTTATAATGATCTTGAAGCAAAAAACTTCTGTTAAAATATGATCATATCATTTGATGCATGAAAAGCACTTCACAAAAATCAACATTCATTCGTGATAAAAACTTTCAGAAAACCAGGAGTAGAGGGGAACTTCCTCAACTCAATAAAGGACATCTGTAATAAACCTATAGCTAACAACACACTTAATGATTAAAGAATAAATGCCTTCCCTATAAGACTGTTAACAAGGCAAGAATTTCTGCTCTCATCACTGCTTTTATCAAATCAATATGCTGGACCCCTTAAACTTACACAATGTTGTATGTCAAATGTATCTCAATTTAAAAAACCCAAAACAAAAACATAGTACTGGGAAGTTCTAGCTGGTCCATTAAGCTAAGAAAATGAAATGAAAGACATACGTGTTAGAAAAGGAGAAGTAAAACTATTTCTATTTGCAGTTGGCACAATTGTCTATGTGAAAAACCTTCAGAAATTTACAAAGAAACTCACAGAACCAAGAAGAGAGTTGAGGAAGGTCTTGGGATACAAGATCAATGAATAAAAGGATTGTGTGGTATTGGCAGAGGGACAGACACACAGATAAATTAAATAGAACAGAGAACCAAAAAAAGACCCACACAAATACACCTGATTTTTGGCAAAAGTGCAAAAGCAATCTGGTGCGCCCAATAGCATTTTTAACACAGGGTTCTGGAGGAAGTGAACATCTATAGACAAAAAAATGAACATCAATCTCAATCTTATCCCTTACACAAAAATTAACTCAAAATGGACCATGGAGTTAAATGTAACAGTCAAACTATATGTGTTTCAGGGAAAAAGTAGGAAAAAATCTGTAGGAGGTAAAGCTAAGCAAAACGTTCTTTCTCAGATTTGATACCAAAAGCATGACCCATGAAAAGAAAGATAGACAAATCAGACCTTATTGAAAATACAATCTTTTGCTCTATGAAAAGACTCTGAATAGGATGAAAAAAACAAGTTACAGACTGGGAGTAAGTATGTGTTACCTCATATCTGATAAAGGACTAGTATCTAGAATATATAAAGAATCTCCACACTCAATGGTAGGAAGACAAACTACTACTATCCAAATAGAAAACGGGCAAAAGATGTGAAAAGACATTATACTGTCAAGTTCGTACAGGTGGCAAATAAGCACATACAAAGATGTTCAATATCAATAACCATTAGAGAATAGCAAATTAAAATCTCAATGCAATTCTCCTACATACCTATCAGAATAGCTAAAATAAAAAATGGCCACAATGACAAAAACAGGTGATGATGTCGAGAAGCTGCTGGTGGGAATGCAAAATGGTGCAGACACTCTGTAAGATTGTTCAGTAGTTTCTTCTAAGAGTAAGCATACAAGTATCAGAGGACAGAGCAATTGAATTCCAGGGTCATTTATCCCGAAAAAAATGAAAATGTATGTCCACACTAAAGACCCATAATGAGACTCATTAGGAAAAAACCCATGGCAATATTGATTTCCTGGTTTTGATATTATAAAACTGGGATATAAGGTGTAACCACAGGAGACCTCTGTACCATGTTTGCAATTTCCCCTGAATCCGTCATTACTTCAAAATAAGCCACGAACTGCTATTCAAAACAGATGTCAAAGTCCACATCCAGGGGGACACCAATTCTTCTTCTGGCTTCTGGGCCATGTCCTAAGGAATGTTCGTTTTTAAAGCAACATACAGAAGTTTGTACAGACCTTTTTATTCTTCAAAAAACAATTACCACCCAAATCTTTCTTGAGTGTTTTAGGGATTGAGCCCAAGGCCTTGGCTGTGACCTCACTCAAATACTAAGGTCTGGGGACAAAATGGCATAAAACGTACAATGCACCCAAAGAAAACTGGAAAAAAGAGACCCCATTTTCCACAGAGGCCATCACTAACTCCCTGGCCCGGCATCTGGAGCCCGTGTGGGGGACGGAGGCCGGGATCTTATTTCAGGGCTGGCAACACAAAACCTATCCACATCAAACAAGCTACCCATTCAGCTCTAAAGAAAAAAGGCAAAAAAAAAAAAAAAAAAAAAAATGCCGCTATTGCTTTTAAAGACTCCACTCCACTGATTTCTTGTCCTGCCCCTTTGTGGCTCCCAGCAGCCAACGTAAAGGGGACAAGTAGGGGTAATGGCCAGAGCTTCCAGAACAAAGACTTGATTCTCTGTCTTCAGTAGCAGCCTACTGGCCCAGCACCACATCAGAGCCCTTGGGTACTGGCTGGACCAGGGCTGGAGAGCACAGCCAATCCGCGGAGTGGGGGAGATGCTGTTAGGAGGTCCCCGCCTGGAAATGGCCTTTGTTTGGTCCAAGTCAGAAGGGGTGTCCCACCCCCAGCATATCAGCCTTGGGCCTTGGTCTCGGTTCTTCTTTCCCTCTAGATGAACCCGGGCCTGAGAAACAGCGCTTGGGCAGACCTTTCTGTCCACAGCAGGGGCTCTGCCACCTTTCCACCCATGAGGCCCACCTGGGCCCCTAGTCCCCTGGCAATTCCCATGAGCACCTATTAGGGAAGCCTATGCCCCTTGCATAAAAGGCAACCAACTCCCAGCATTTGTTCTTACCCAAGCATGGTCCAGGGCTATAGATGTACCCTGGAGCCATCTGCCACACACACTTTGGATTTCATTCCCACAAATCCACACATATTCAACGTTCCACTTCATACATATCTATGTTTGGCTTCCATACAGAAAGAAAACGTGCCCCATCCTCACCCCTATCCCCACGAGCACAGGCTACAAAGTCAGAAAGCACATGTTTTGTGACTTTGTAGCCTGTGCCCATGGGGATCGTGGTGAGGCAAGGGGTTATTGTCTTCCACCTCAACTTCAGAACAGAAGCCTGTGGCTCTTGCTCTAAGCACATACCTGGAAGCCCCTGGCCACCCACCCCAGTGCTCCAAAGGCACACTAGTACCTCTGCGGTTTTCGCTGGCTCACCCCTCCCCGTGTTAGCCATGCCTCTAGTGCCTGACTTCTTGCTTCCCGGGTCTGTGGAGTCTGCCAGATCCCTTATGTCCACCTCCAAGTGCCAGCTGGGGCCAGTTTTACCTTGCTGCCACCTGGCTGCAGGCATGCCTGAGGAAGGAAACAAGGAGCCAAGTTATAGGCACTTGGCAAGGAAGGAAGAGGAGCATGAGGATATTGCTGGAGCATCCCTGAAGGCCTGAAATCTTCTTTAAAAGCACAAAGGAGGGGCATTGGGTGGCTCAGTTGGTGAAGCATCTGCCTGCAGCTCAGGTCATGGTCCCAGGATCCTGAGATCAGGTCCCAAGTTGGACTCCCTGCCCATCAGAGAGCCTTCTTCTTCTTCCCCAACTCCTTGTACTCTCTCTCTCTCTCTTTCTCTCAAATAAATAAATACAATCTTAAAAAAAAAAAAAGCACAAGGAGTTTTGCCCCCAGCCCCTAGCAGCTCAGTCAGGAAGAGCCTTGGGCTTCAGACTGGAAGGTCCAAACAGCATGCTGCACTGCAAAGGCAAGTTGAGTGTCTACTTCTCGGGTGCACTGACAGAGCTGAGTGTGTCCGTCAACCTGACTGCTTCTTCCCCTGTATCCCCTGGATGGGGCGAGGATGAGGAGATAGACTCAGCCACTCCCAGGAGACCCCTGAGGTCAGTGTCCTATCATGAGGCTCCAGGTTGTTGGGCAGATTTTTGGTTGGGATAGAGGACGTTCAGGAGGAGGAGGTCTTCTTTCTCTGGGGAGGGTCTTCATTTTTTCAAGGGTGAAATTTAGCCCCCAAAGCAAAGAAAAACCCAAAAGACTTCCAGGTTTCAAATGGGTTTGTGGATGAACACATCTGAAATGCTGATGGATAAATAATTCAAATCTGTTTCCAAACACACACACGGTGCTATAGGTTGAATTGTGTCTCCTTCCCATATTTCACAATGTGGCTTTACTTGCAAATAGGGTCATTGCAGGTGTCACGAGTTAAGACGAGATCACCCTGGAGCAGGATGGGCCCCTAATTCGCTAGGACTGATGTCCTTATTGAAAGGGGGCATTTGGACCCAGAGGCATGGGCAAAGGGAAAATGTCATGTGCAGATGGCAGTGATGCTGCCACAAGCCAAGGGACCACCACGCTCTAGAAGAGAGAGCAGGAATAGGCCCTTCCGTGGCCCCTTCTGAGGGAGTGCAGCCCTCCTGACACTTTGATCTCAGACTTCTACTTCCTAGAGCTGTGAGATAACAGATGTATGTGTTTTAAGGCACCCTGTCTATGGAATTTTTGTTATGGCATCCCCAACAAACTCACACACTGGGGACAAAAATGTAGGGGAAGGCACAAGTGCCGGCAAGGACTGGCCTGTGTCCACAGCACAGCACACTCCCTGGTACTCTGAGCTCCTGGGCTGGCTTACTGTTCTGAGATGAAAGATTATCTTTCATTAGGATGACTAAGAGCTGGAGTGTTCACAGTCCAGGGCAGTTTTTGGCTCTAGGCACTTAAAGAACACCCAGATCTGAACTCTTATTTCTCTGCCCACCCCACTAACCTGAAGCCAGGGGTCATCCTACTTCTTCCAGGTGGCTCTGAACCAAACCACCGGACACAACGCTTTGCTCATGGGAAACAGTTTATAAAATTTTGTAGACAAAACTGGGGGCTGGGGTCAGGGGCATGTGGGACTGGAAAAGAAGCAAGGGCATGAAGGGAAGGAGGATTCCCTTGGCTTGATGTTTGGCTGCGCACAGACCCAGAAGCTAAGGCCATGCCTATCTTCCAGATTTCTAGGCCAGATGGTGGGAAGTGTGGGGCTGCTGATAGGCAGAGATAGCACATGATGAACAGACCCCGAAGCTCACTGCCATCCACCATGGCCACTGTGGCTGCTGATCATAGCAGGTCACCCTGCTCTAAAAGGTACTGGCTAACTGTTCATAATTACTATCTGCTACTCACAATCTTGGTGTTAAGCTGGGCGTGAGTCAAGTAGGATGCCCTGGTTCCAATAGGATTCAGGTTCCAGTAGGTTTCAGTAGGATTTAGACCCAGGCTGGAGACAGGCAGGTCAAGGGTTAAAGAGGTCAGTCTTCTAGCTAATAGTACAGGCAGGACTTTGGAGCCCAATGACAGGCCCTGAAGTTGGAAGGCCGGCTTCTCAGTCATGAGTTATGGGGCTCTGGAGAGGCACCCACCATGAGCCAGGCATCTGGCTTGGCAATTTACACAGCATTTCTATTGGCTCTCTCCAACCTTCCTACACAGTACACATGAAGAGCTCCCTTTGTGTCCCCATCACGCATGGCGGAAAGTACTTTTCTAACATTTGGCTCCCCTGTGGTCTGTAAGCCCTCCGAGGGAAGGAAAGATGGCTTACATGTGCTTCTCTATAGAATTAAGAGCACAGTAGGAGGTCAGGAACTATCTTCTGGATGCATCCACAAAGTGGATTCGAGCTTGGGTGGAAGGTTTGACTAGAAACCCCTAAAGCAGTCCTTCAGCCTAGAGCCTTCATGATGTGGTATGTTGGAGCCCATGTGTCCTTAGGAACTCATAACACATCCTTCATTCTGTCCATTTAAAAGGACTGCTTTGACAGTGAGAAGAGCTGCAAGGCATGTAATTATCGCCTCGTGCTAATAAGTATATCAGTATTCTAAAACACTGTTTTTACTTTTTAAAAGTTGACTTTGAAAAAGCCCAAAGTGATTTGGAAAAATTGGAATCCTCAAATATTGCTGGTGGGAATGTGAAATGGTGCAGCCACTCCGGAAAACAGTTTGGCAGCTGCTGAACAAGTTAAACATAGAGTAGCAACATGATTCGGCAATTCCGCTCCCGGGTGTACATCCAACAGAACTGAAAACACATCTACACAAAAACTTGCACGTGGATCTTCCTAGTAGCACTAGTCACGAGGTTTAAACAACCCAGATGCCCATTAACTGGTGAATGGGGAAGCCAAATGTGGTCTTTCCATAAGACCGAATGTTATTCAACCATGAAAAGGGATGAAATGTGACACACACTACCGCATGGAGGAACTTTGGAATCATGTTATTAAGTGAAAGATGCTAGGCACAAGAGACCCTCACATATTAAATGATTCCGTTTTTGTGAAATGTCCAGAACAGACGAGTCTGTAGAGATAAAAGGAGATTTGTGGTTGCCTAGGGCTGTGGGGAGAGAGGAGAATGTGGAGGAATGGACATGGGTTTCTATTGAGGGGGACAAAAATGTTCTAGAATTAATTGTGAGAATGGTTACACGTGCCTGTGAATACACTGAAACTCATTCACTTGTACACATTCAGAATGAACTGTAGAGTATGTGAATGATATACTAATTGAGCTTTTTTATAAAGCCCAAATTGTTATCATTCCCTCATCTAACTCAGGGTTTTAGAAAGATGTTCCTTTTAGAGAAAGTATGAGTCATCTTGTATTTGGAAGAAAGAAAATTTATATCCTCTTCTCTTTCTTTAAGGTTTTTATTTTAATTCCAGTTAGTTACCAGAGTGTAATATTAGTTTCAGGTGTATGATATAGTGAGTCAACACTTTCATACGTCACTCTGTGCTCATCACAACACGTGGGTTCCTTCGTCCCCATCCCCTGTTTCCCCCACCACCCCCATCTCCATTCTGGTAACCATCAGTGTGCTCTCTAGAGTTAAGAATCTGTTTCTTCCTTTGTGTCTCTCTCTGTTTTCCCTTTGCTCCTTTTTTTTGCTTCTTAAATTCTGCATATGAGTGAAATCATACAGTACTTGTCTTTCTCTGACTGACTTATTTCACTTTACATAATACGCTCTAGCTCCATCTACATCTTCACAAATGACAAAATTTTGTCCTTTTCTCATGGCTGAGTAGTAGTCCATCATGGATATATACCACCTCTTCTTTGTCCATTCATCTCTCCTCTACTCTTAGTACGACTAACTCCTTGTGAAATGCGATGTCAAAGGGCCTTTTCTCCTGTTGCTGGCGACCTTTCTCCAGTGATCTAGATCATTACTAAAAAGCTTAACCAGGTTGATGTGGACATGATATCTCAGGCTCCGGTTGATTTTAATTTTTTAAAAGATTTTATTCATTTATTTGAGAGAGAGAGAGAGTACAAGCAGCAGGATAGGCCAGTGGAGGGAGAGGGAAAAGCAGACTCTCTGCCCAGCAGATGGCCCAAATGTAGGGCTTGTTCCCAGTACCCTAGGACCATAACCTGAACCAAAGGTAGATGCCCAACCTACTGAGCCACCCAGGTGCTCCAATTATACTTCTGACACAGCCGCTGCTGCTACCCAGGAACTCCCCACTTAGCCTCTTTTGGGCTTTGGGATATCATGCCGCTAATGTTAAAAATGCCCCTCCCCATCTAGGTGCCGTGTACCAAAACTGCTTGGGGCCAGGTCTTCCACAGAGTAGGCCTGGATGGCAAAGTCCTGCTTCAAGGACCCAAGAGTTGTAGAGAGACCGAAAAGTCAGCTGAGAGCACTGTTTCTCCAGTTGGCCCTGCCCTGATGTGGATTTGACTCTGAGACTGAGCAGTGCATGATGGTCACCCATTACGGCAAGCAGAGAACAGAGGCTTCTGGAACATGCAGACACCAACAAATTAGGGCAGACCAAGACAGTCTTATAGCAGAGGTGACAATGCTGATCTTGTCACATGATTGACTGCAGCAGGACTAGCCTGTAGGTGATCTGAGGCCAAGTTTTGTCAAGAGCTCATTTCTGTACTGGACTTGTTCAGCATTATCTTTTCCTGTCACAGCCATCACACACTTTGAGAAGTGAAAGAACCCCGGGATTTCGCACGGCTGCGCAAACGAAGGCTGGGCCCACGACGTGCTGCCCCTTCCATGGACTGGATGCCTAGAAGCCCAGTTTCTCTGGGCTTCTCCACAGCAGACTACACAATTTGGGGTTGTGTTGGAGGGTGTTGGGAAACTGCTCTGGTGTCCTCTGCAGGGCCAGACATGAACATACACACAAGCAGACACGGGTGTGCACAGTTGTACATGCGCATGGAAACATACACAATCACAAGTATGTAGTCACCTATGTACATGTGTGCGCGCGCACACACACACACACACACACACAGATGCTGTTGCATTTGCATCCCGAAACACACAGAGACACAGATGCACACAGTCCCACGTGCATACAGAAACAGAGGTACGCAGACACACACAGACACAGACACATACAGACTGTCTCACAGATAGACACACAGATTTCCCCCCGTCTCTGCCCCTGGCAAACACCATGGCGCTAGGGGCCCTGGAGAAAGTGCTCCGTCTCTAAGCTGGTTGCAGCAGTGGCCGGCAGAGGGAAGAGAGCTGGAGCTGCGCTCCTCCTTGGCAGCCCTGCCTACCGCTTGCCTTAAGGCACACACTCCAGCAAGGTTCATTTCCTCTCGAAATTACTGCCCAAACAGTGTTGTCCGGGAACTTAACATACAAGAGTCACCGACGATGCTGGGCTAGGGAGGAGGTTTGCTTTTGTAGCAACTTCAGAAGGCAATAGCTTCAGGTGCAGAAAGAGCTTGTAAACATGTGCCACGTGGGCCCAAGTGCCTGCCATAACCACAGACAAAGCTGGTGAGTAAAGGTGTGCAGTGTGCTGTTAGCTGGTGGCCGAGGAGAAATCGTGGGTGGAACATGGGAGCCGGGGGACCTGGGCTCCACTTCCATCTTACCCAAATCCCTTGACCTCCACGAACCTCGGGCTCCAGGATCCCCTTTGCTCTTAGGATGATTGGCTCTGGACTCCCAGTGGGACTGGGTGGAGCTTGGATCCTCTCTTTCCGCAGGAAACCAACTCCCCCACTCCCGGATTGTTAAACAAGGAGATCTGGGGATCAGAGGCCCCAGATCTCTAAGTAGGACGATGCTCAAGAATTCTTCATCCCCCTCAGAGGCCAAAGCATTCTAAAAAGAAAGTGGGAGGAGCCAAGACCACAGCTAATTGGGGAATGTGGGCACTTGTTCTCGGGTGTGGCGAGGAGGTGTCCCCGTAGGTCTGCACTGCACCCTCGGTCCAGCCTTCTATCTCCTGTTACACTGCGGTGGGTCCAACTGAGAAGTTAGCTGCGGCCTTGTCTCCTCCCACTTTCTAACCCTAAGAAGGCAAACAGAAGGAAGGAACAGGCTTAGCCAGTGGCCCGTAGGAGCAGTGAGTTAAAAGAAGGAAAGGAGCAGCCATGTCTTTGAAAATAAAGACCATTATTAGGCCAGAAAAGATGTATGGAGAGCCCATGTTTAAGTTGTCTCCCTGAACACATTCCACTCTTTAGACGGATTTAGAATAATAGGAAAAAACCCTAGTGTGACACTCACGGACTTCATGTGAAATCTCGTTTGATGGGAGGAAAATGTGCTTTCAGGACTTACTATGATGAAATAAATTCTATCTATTCTTGGAAACGCTTCTTTGCAAATATTTCTGATATTATTTCACAAATGAAAGAAAACAGTTAAGCCTGCTACCACCGTATTTGGAGGAAACAATCTAATTTTCAAGATATTTATCACAACTTGGCAACAATGGCTCTGGCTTCCAAAGAAAGTGGGGAAATTGCTGTGCATTTCGGAAACAGTTCACGAACTTTCCTCCCAGGACACAGTCACCAAGACACAGACGAGCGGGCACAATAAGCAGGCGAGAGAAGGCAATGTGTGCAGAAGCTTCTACACAGGCCGAGAGGGAAGACGGACACGAATACTTTCGCAGGCTGCTCTGCTCAATCGCCAAGAGTGAATTTCCACAGTTCAGACTCTATGAGCCGATTTCCAGTGCCAGTCCTATGCCGCATTTGCTGCCTTAGAAAACACGAGACCACGCTGCTCTGATCTACCCCAAGTGAAAGAGAGACTGCCAAGTCCCAAGCCAATCTTGAATGCAAGCAACTGACCCATCCCATAAACCCAGATGCTAAGACGGACTGCACAAACATCTTTTCTTGATTAAACCTGTCTTGCTGAGACAGAAAAAAGCAAACCCATGCCATCAGCTGGAGCTTAACCCTGTGGAGGCCACCTGTGCCATGTGCTAGTTCATCAGGAGGAGGAAGTTTCAGGAAAACGACTGGATGGTGTCGGGCTTAGGAGGCTCACAACTCGAGCTTTTCCTGAGTCCGACCTGACCCACTGCATTTATTCCTTCTGGACCATTCTCTTCATGATCCGAATCAGGTCCACCTCCAAAACTTCACGAGTCCCTGCTCTAACTCCTTCAAGGGTGGATATAGTTAACTCCATCTTTGGACCAAATGCAAATATACGTTTCTGGGGTTTAAGGGTTCAAAGAGCTAGAGCTCTTCAGTGGAGTGTCCCGCATTACCATCTGTCCACTGTGCACGAAGTTGGTTAGGAATTCAGAAGCATTCCAAACACACACTTCTGTGCCAAGACTTTGCAGTCCATCCGTCCGGTCAGCCGTCCACTCATTCATCGAAGCAAGCTGTCTGTGTCATCCTGATTCATCCTTCCTCTTTCACTTATACAAAAAAAGGATGAGAGACTTGTGCAGAAGGTACAAGAAAAGAGACACACTTTTCATTCTCTATTGCAGCAAAGTTAAGGTATTGTAAAGTTCTGTTAGCTATACAAACTTAGTGTGTCCAAAAGGTATTGTTTTAATAATATGTACCTTTTAAAATGGTTAAGAAACCTTTGGTGGTTTCTGAAATTAAGTTCTTATTTATTTAAGAAATTTCTTTTTTTTTCTCTTTTAAAAAGATTTATTTGATTTATTTCAGAGAGAGAAAGAGGGAGTGGGGGGAGGGGCAGAGGGAGACAATCCTGAAGCAGACTCCCCACTGAGGCAGAGCACAATGTGGGGCTCAATCCCACGACCCGTGAAATCACCACCTGAGCCAAAACCAAGAATCAGAAGCTCAACCCACTAAGCCATCCAAGCACCTCTAAGAAATTGCTTTTTATGAAAGAGTACCTCTGTTGAGTTTCTCTTGGGTATCAGAAGTTAGAGGGAGTAGCCTGCATATCTACAGAGGCTGATAGGGTCTCTGCTTTCCATTAAAATGTTTCCAACTCTCAGGGCATTTGTTAATATACTCAGAAGAATCAGAATGAAATGAATGCAAGGCTGGGTATTCAGGGTCCTGCATGGGTGTTTATGGAAAACTCTCGGGATACCTGGGTGGCTCAGTGGGTTAAGCATCTGCCTTCGGCTCAGGTCATGATCCCAGGGTCCTGTGATCGACCCCCACATCAGTCTCCCTGCTCAGTGGGGAGCCTGATTCTCCCTCTCCTGCTCCCCTGGCTTGTATTCCCTCTCTTGCTGTCTCTTTCTGTGTCAAATAGATAAATAAAGTCTTGAAAAAAAAGAAAAAGAAAAAACTCTGAAGTTGGAGTAAGAGTGCTGGGTTCAAGTCCGGCTCAGGAGGCTGCCGGCTACATGTGTGAACTGAATTCCAGGTTCCAGGGACAGCCATAACGGCAGTTCCACCATCACACCCAGTGGGACATCATGGCCACCGCAGCCTAAGATCATGGTGACATTGCTGGCAGGCTCAGCTCACTGCTAATTACACTGATGTTACGGTCAATTAAAAGTTTACAAGTCCCTATTTTTTTCGCAAGCCACAGTTCCCTCATCCTACACTTGGGCAGATGGGTTCACAACCTAGATGTAGGAGCTTCCACTTGTCCCTGTTAAATTTCCCATGACAATTTCAAGCTTGTTCAGATCTCTTCAGATCCCAAGTTCATGCCACAGAGAATCATCATCCTCTGGCATTATGTCACAGTCAAATACCGGATCTGGGTTTCTGTGTTCTCATCCAGATCATTGAGGAACGAGTGAAACCAGCCAGGAGGGAGGCTGGGGACTTGCCTCTAGACTTCCTTCCCCAAGGGAGTACATTAATCCATTACCCATGGCCTTGGGATTCAGTCCTTTAATTGGTTACACAATCACATAACTGGGCTGTAAACAAGGATTTCACAACAGACACCGCCAAATGCTTTGCTGAGGTTTAACAACACTTGCTTCCTTTTCTCTGACCTACCTGCCCAGTGAGCAATTCCACCAGAAAAGGGGCCTATCCCCACCCACAGGTTGCTCCTAATGAACCCCCGGAGGCTCCGAGGGATCCCCACTCCTTCTGCTTTTGTTTTAGACTCACTTTTCACAGGCTTCCTCTTCTCAGCACGCATTCACTCACTTTTTCAAAGGGCACGTTCTACAGTTTTTCCCGGAAGCCACTCCACCCTAACCATCGCTACGTGACAGATCCAGCACGGGGAACTTCTCCGGCAGTCGGGAAGTGCGTGCCCATCTGGAGGTTTATGGTTCCTCTTTGCAGATGTGAGCGATTCCCTAATGCTCCGTGACAAGGGGTCACGGTCTTGTTAGCGAGTGCTCTCCCCTCAGTACCAAAGAGCACCACCAGCCCTTTCGATCTCTGCATCTCTGCCCGCAGAGTCCCTTCCCGAGCCGGGAAGCCAGGCTGTGGTGTTTGTCCGCCACCTTCAGGGGGCGCACGCCTCCCCTGGCTCTCTCTCTGCCCCTGACTCTGAGGCATCTCCAGGAGATCTGGAGTCTTACTCTTGGTGTGATGGGCTCTAAACACTTGTTTCTTCCTGGTCAAAGAGGCTTTCTTCTGGTCTGCCCTGTCTCAGGGCTTTCTTCCCGGGCCTGACTCCATCAGAAAGCGCTGTTCCTGGGTAAGGTGGGAGGCAAAAGATGCACCTCCCTAACAGACTCCTAACCGGTCTGGTCTGGGGTAAGCTTGGGAATCTCCCTGGGCCCCACCCCCTCCCCCTCCTTCCGGCGATGGCTGAATGTCCCAGACAGAATGCAGGCGACGCCGGGAGCGGGCTGACAGTGAGTCTCCCCGAAGGGAACAGCCTGAGAATGGAGCCCGAGGGGGTGTGAGGGCAGCGGGGGGCGCCTCCAGCTGTGTGGATGGGGGACAGCCTGCAGAAGCCCAGGGGTGCAGTGTGAGGAGAACAGAAGTCAGCCTGGTGTCACCTGTTGTCCCCCCAGCCCCGCTTAAGAGTGGGCCTGTGGAGACAACTGAACTCTTTCCCTCTCGCACTCATGATTGATTTGATGTGTTCCGACACCGGGTGCCCCGTCTCAGGGCCCCGCCTTATCGTCTGCAGCGAGAAGTACAAAAGCGAATCCCAGTGGTGTTGGTTTGCCAGCACATGGACTTTTCTCTTCTTCCTGAGTGATTACGTTTCCTTCGATGAGAATCTGTACATCCACACTAACAGCGTTTCATTTAAGCTCTAGAACATTTTGTGGGAGCACTTTTACATCCTTAACTTTTAATGCTGTCGTAGATCACACGGGTTTAATTGCTATATTTCGATTCCCTAAATTTGACAAAAAATAATGATTTGTAAAGCACACCGGCCAGTAAAACCAAGTGGTCTCAGTGGCTCCCACAGCTGGCTTGCTGGGACCCAGGACAAAGGGAAATGGGCCAGAGAAAGCCACCCTGGCTGCAAAGGGTCCCATTGGGCGGGTTTGTAGGTCAAACTCAGGACTGGGCAGTGTGGCCTGTGGGGACAGCATCCCAGGCAAACTGACAGACTGCCTCTAGGCAGCCGCTGCTCTAACTTGCACAGGTCTCCTCCAGCTGGTCCAGTGAGACAACGGTATCTGGTTCTCTACAAAACCTACTGGGGCTAGACTGGGGGCAGGGAGAGGGGGTCAGCGCTGCTAAACTTTTCGGGGGGTGCCAGAAACTGGTGCTATCAGAGCTGGCTCCTCCGAGCCTTATAACCATTTTGTGAGGCAAACAGGGCTGGGGTTCCTGTCCCAGAGAGGGGTTCTTTGGCTGAGGAAGGGGAATGGGGTACTGGCGGGGCACTGTGATACCCAGCTGGCTACCTCAGAGCTCCTTTGGGAGTGAAGGCACTCACCCTTAGTGGCGAGGACCTAGGGTGGACCCCGGAATGGCTGTTCTGCTGGGCCTTCCTTGAACTGGGTGGGATCTGGACTTGACATTCTGTGCAGTCCCAAGAGGCCATATAGTAGCCGAGTAGTTAAAAACACAGACTCTGGCGCCAGATGATATGGGTTTGAACCTCAGCTTTGCCACTGATTAATTATGTGACCTTGGGGAAGTGACTCAAACTCTCTGTTTATGTTTCCTTAACTGTAAAAGAGAGACGGTGGTAATTGCCTCTGCCCATAGGGCTGTGACGAAGATCAAAGCCATGACACCTGTAATGTGCTCAGAACAGGTGCTGTCACGTAGTAAGCCCCACAGAATGTTAGCTCGTGGCGTTCTCTGCCTCTGGGCCCCAATCCAGGGCCTGGCAGAGGGGAACCAGGCCAATGTGGCAATCACTGCTGGGTGGAATGAAATGTTGTCATGGTCACAGAGCAACGCTGGCTGTTTTTCTGTCCAGTCTCTCTGCCGCGAGAACGTGAGCCCCATGCTGAACACTCAGTCCTGGAAGAGGGCCGGGCATGCAGTAAAGGAGCAGGTGTGGGAATCCCCCCTGGAAAGGGTCCCAACGTTTGAAAATTCCTAGCTTGGGTGCAAACACAGTTGGGTGACAGACAGCAGAGGAGACCTAAGCAGGCTTCAGACAGTCTACAGAGCCAAGAGCTGGCCCTGGAGTTAGGATGCTGGGATTTGTGAGGCTTCGCTGCTCCCTTGCCATGGGGTCTGGGCAGTCCCTGCCCCTTTTATGGGTCTCAGTGTCCTCTCTGGGTGAGAAACAATGTGAGGTGGGACCGTGATCTGTGCCCTCCAGGAAGTCCCGTTCCCATCTGGGCCCAGAACACACGGGGCACTCGCAAAACAAGAGGGGGAAGGGACCCACCCAGTTCCTATGGGCTCACTACCCTCATGTTCAAGGTCAGGCTCAATTTCTGACAATGATACCCACAGCCCATTTCTATGTCAATTATAGGAGCCAATTTCGCTGCCTTACTTTATATTATGTTCATCTCCCCTCCCCACCCCATTCCTAAGTGAAACTTACATTTAAAAAAACACATTTTGGAAAGCAGGTACATTTTGATAGGAACAATTTGCAATCGCCACAGGTATAGGCCCACGTGAATGGAGACCGTGCTGAAAGAGCCACATATTCTGTGGCAAGGCTACTCGGCTGCCCACTCTCTCTTCTCTGAAGTGCACTAACCACGGCACACCAGAGAAATGGATGAACCCAGACTACTCGAGTGGCTTGTTTTATTTTAGGTTGTCCACTGACGACTTTTGCTTCCAGAAGCCAGAGCCCATCTTGGCAGTGATGGGCCCCATTCCTAACTCCTTGTCATCTTTGGGTAATGACCGTATTAATATCCAGTCCGGATGATGAGGCCAGCTCGTCTATCTACTACTAAGCAGCCAGCCAGACATATTATCCAATCGAGTGAGGTTTTCACAAGAGGAGAGCCAGAGACATGGGCTACCATTGTGTGGACCCCAGTGATGCTGATCACAGAGATAGGAAAGAGTGGCATGTCTCAAAGTACCCAACCAATTGATTGTACCCACACTTCATGAGATCATAGGCCTATGATCCAAGGGCAACCACATGCGAGTGGGAGGAGACTGGGACCAAGAGCTCAGCGGGCTGCCCCGTCTCTGCAGAATTTTCCAAGGCACAGAGAGTTGAGCTGCACGCTTTCTCCTGTGGAGCACCCCACAGCATGCCCACACGAGAGGCTGTGGCCATCCTTCTCTGTAGTCCCAAGTCCTCTCTCGTGCCACCTCCACCACATTTCCTTTCTCCATCACGTGCTCGTATCCATACCAGGTGGAGAGCAGCAAATACAACCAGCTTAGAGACCATGGCTAGCTAGCCGAGAAGCGCTGGAAAACAGCTCATGCAACCAAATGCCAATGTTTGAGCAAACCACCACCCCAGGACGGCCTCCCCCGCGTTGGCCCTGCAAGTCTAGCTACTCAGCGCTTCCATTCGCCGACATAAACATCCACTTACGGGTTCTGAAAACACCATCTAAGCCAACATTTGGACTCAAGTAATGCTAACAGGGCTGCATAATCAGTAAACTCCCTTTTCCGTTGTGTGCCTTTGCAATACTCTCCAAGAAGACGGCACTGGAATCTTAGATAAAAACTGACATGGAAGTAAGCTACCAGTACATAAAAATGTTGGATTTTAAATAAAAAAAATGCTGTACTCTGCAGATAAAGAGAACAGAGGTCCCCCCCCCCACCTTATCTCAAAACAGATCCCTTTGCAGAATTGCTGAAATGGAAGTAATTATCAAGAACTGAGAACATTAATCAAGAAAAACCTGTTCTTTCCTTGATCTCAAACTCTGTAGATAGAAGAATCAATAGACTGAGAATGAAATTAACTTACATCACGAGGAACAGTTAGTTTTCTTTTCCGAAACCCGTCTGACGTCTCACACCTTCCCCAGATACAGCAGAGGTTGTCCCACCATCCCAGTGGGCAGAGGAGCCCCTCACCCCCCTACCTTCTAGGACTGTGCTGGTGAATAATTAACAGGCAGCTCTTCAGGGGGAAAAGCTCTCACTGGGGCTGATATCTGGCCACCAACAAAATTCCTGCAAATGTGACATTTGGCTTTCAGGAGCAGGTATGCGCCGGCTCTAGCACACCGGTGCCCCTCCCCTGTCTGTGTGTCCTCTGCCTTCCACTCTGGGATCGTAGAGATGGCAAATAGATAAATCACCAAAGGGGAATGCAGATGACTATTGATGGTCACACACGGACAGGCTTTTGGCTTCTGAACTCTTTCCCTGTGGGTAGTTATCACGGCTAGTCTTTATTAAGGGCTAACACAGGGCCGGGATGTTTTACAAGCACCGCCTCATTTACTCCTCATGTCAACACTAGGTGGAGGATACTCTTGTTATTCCCATTTCACAGAGGAGAAAACTAAATTCAGAGAGGTTTAGCAGGTCACCCAACGTCACACAGCACACAAGCGAGGAGCGGGGACCGGAACCTAAGTTCCCCGGTTGTGCTCTGTCAGTGAGAAGAAAGTACAGTACTGTATCAGAAAAAGTTGTAAAGTCAACAGTGAACTTAGCTGAAGAATCAGAAAAAACCACCACCACCACCACCACCACCACCACCACCACGACCACCATCAATTAACTAGGTTTCTGTGTTGCCTTAGCAGGCGGCTTCCAACCTAGGGTTCATAGACGGAATTTAGAGAGTCCGTAAAGTTGAATGCAGGAAAAAATTACTTTTCTATTTTCACTGACCTCTAACTGAAAGTTAGCATTCCTTTCAATTATGAATTCTGACAACACACTCTTGTAATATTTACAGAACCCATGACTTTGTCACCAGGAGAAATCACAGACATTTTTATTTCATATTACGGTCATAGAAGGAGTCTCCAACTATCACTGCCTTGAAATTACAGTAGTTATGAGACCTACTTGTAGATCTTATTTAATGTGTTAGGAAGCACTTAGTAACAAAACAAATATGTGATATATTTATATATGTTCGCTACTTTGATAACTATTTCAGTTTAACTGGTATCCTTTGTGATCCCATTTCAAAACGGCTTTTTTTTTTTTTTTTGTTAAGGTACATAAGGTTCACCAAAAAAGCCAAGGACATCCACAGCTCGCAAAGGGTTAAGAATCCCATCCTTTGAGGGTACTTTTACTGGTGCCCAGGACGGATCCTGTTCCCTTCCAGAACCTTGAGGACCAGCTTGGTCGCAGAATGATCAGACTGCGCATCACAACTGCTCTACGAATCCTAGAATCTATAACGTCCCCCACCCCATCTCCAGGTATAATGAGCCTTTTGATTGTTAGTTAGAGAGGTTCTCCTGAGAGCTCTGTGTCTCGTTTCCAGAAAGAGACATGCCTGTTTGTTTAGGATGGCTGGGCCCACTCGGACAGAGGCCGTGCCCATGGCTTGCAATCGTGGACGGGCGCTGCAGCATTTTTCCCTGGTGAGACAGCTTGGGATCATGAGTCAGTCGTTCCTGGGAAATGGCTGAGAAGCAGCTTTCAGAGACGAGAACGAAGTGGACTGAGGGAGGGGTGGGGGAGAGGCTGAGTCAGACCCCAGCCACTCTTCTAGGCTCTCCTAGAAGCCCTGCTCCAGTGATAGGGGGCACTGGCCTGTCCTCCTGGGGCCGAATCACTGCAGGGCAGCTTGGCTTCTCTGCCTGCATCTCCTTTGGTGGGGCCCCAAACCCTGCCGATGCCCGCCACGGAGAAATTCTAAAACGAGTGTGTTACTATCTTGCTGGAAAAATATTAACGGGGTGGATCTTCCGGGGAGTATGACACCTACCTCCTCCCGGCTTGGCCATCAAGGGCTCCCAAAGGCACCCAGAGGACCCCAGGCGCACTTGTATTCCAACAGGCTGAGGAAGCCAGGCTGCGGTGTGGGGTCTGGAGGAGTTTTGTTTGGGCAGCGCTGGAGTTTGCTCGCTGCTACCCAGGCTCTGTGAGGGGACAGAGGTCTCAGGACAACGTGCTTTCCTTCCTGACCTGCATGCTCGGATCTCATCTTCCCTGGCCACATGACAGGGAGCGAGGACTTCACCCCCAGCCCTCTCTCCACTTTGCCTTTCTCCAGCCAGCCTTTCATGAGCGAACAGGAGAATGAAAGGCTAAGCACAAGCAGCAGTGAGCAACAGGTGGAAAACAGGCCAGGTCACACCGGCCCTCTCTGTCTGACTTATTCCACGCCAAAAGCCAGATGTGTACTGCCCGATGGCCAGGGGCTCCCAGACCCAGGCCCTAACGTGGCCGCACAGGTGGGTTCCAGGGCCTGGGAGCGGGGGCCCTGGAAAACTGCCCGGAGAAAGGCTCTGAACACCCACTTGGTTGCCCCTCCGCCCCTCCCTTGGCCCTCGGCAGAGCTCCTGCTGATGTTCCCCTGTCCCCAACGTGCCTCTGTCCCCTACATCCACTTTGCTCTTCACCACTTGCCCCTCCTTCCAATCTTGTGTCACAATATAGCCCCCAGAACTAGACCAAAGGTGATTTCTGGACACAGCCCAATGTCAGGTTTGCTGCAGAACCGGTCGAAAAACTATGAGCCTCTGCCAAGCCCACAGAAAGGCATGGATTTGAAAAACCACACCAGTGTGG
Source organism: Mustela putorius furo (assembly GCF_011764305.1). NCBI lineage: Eukaryota > Metazoa > Chordata > Mammalia > Carnivora > Mustelidae > Mustela > Mustela putorius. The sequence goes on from NW_025422048.1 coordinate 4,091,010, forward strand.
AATGTAAAACTACTCAGAAAAAACAGTTCGGGAGTTTCTATAAAAGTTAAACATATACCTTACAACCCAAGCATTCCACTGCTGGATATTTACCCAGGAGAATGAAAGCTTGTGTCCACACAAACACTCCTACCCGGACGTTGACAGCCGTTGTATTTATAGCAACCCCAAACTAGAAGCGACCCAAATGCCCACCAACAGGTGGACGGATAAGCCGCTGTGACATCGTCTGTACCAGTGAGTACTAGTCGACCATCAGAGGGAATGCACAGTGGAGATGCACAGCGTGACTGGATCTCAGTCATTCCGCTAATGAAAGGAGCCAGAACGGAAAGAAGTCCCTATTCTGTGATTCCCTTTACGCAAAACCCTAGAAGGTGCAAGCTGCTCGACATGGATGGCAAGCAGATGAGCGCTTGTCTAGAGATGACGAGGAGGGTCAAGAGGTAGGGACTCCCTAGGGGCATAAGGCAACTTTAGGGGTGTGAGCGTATCATTATCCGGACGCGCACGTGTCAAAACTGATGGAATACGTGCCGTTTGTTGTACGTCACACCTCAGCCGACGCGGTGGAATGATGGGGTCGCTGCTCAGTTGCCAGCTTCCCTGCGTTTTGGAGTACTTTTTCTCACTGTTCTGATGCCTGGGCTTTCCTAGCTCTCAGGATGAGAGTCTCCAGTGCCTTTTCACTCGAATTTTCTAGAGGGTTCCAAGAGGTCCCAGCCTAGGGAGAAGCTGTCAGGGAAACAAATCAGTCCACCAGTCCATCAGTCCAGAACCACAACCGTTCATGGAGACCCTTGAACAGCAATGGAGTACGTGCCATGGGCCTGGGCTCCCTGTGCTTGCCTTCCGCCCTTTCCAACACAGGGTACGACTCACTTACCCAGAAGGCAGACTGAGCAGGGAGCGCCCCACCACTCCGAGGCCCTGGGGTGTTTTTAAGAGGGTGAGCTACTTTGCTCTTTATTCCTTGTGGACAGATGGGAACTCTGCGGCTGCTCAGCTGAGGGTGGCGGGGCGGGGGCCCCACAGAGAGGCTTACTGACCTCCCAACTTTCAGAAACCAAATAATAAAATCTGGTGTCAAGCCTGCAATATCTTTGTTTACTGAAGTAAGAAAATCACACAACATGAAGCTAGCCATTTTAAAGCACACAATTCAGGGCAGTTAGTCCCGTCACAATGCTGTGCAACCACGGGCTCTCTGCAGTTGCCGAACAATCTCTTCCCCTGAAAGGAAACTTTGTACCCATTAGTAGTCGCCACGTCCCGCTCCCCTCGCCAGCAGCCGCTGATAGCAATCTGCTTTGTGTCGCTGTGGATTTTGCTATTTGGGACATTTCTTACCAACGGGATCCTACAGTGTGTTATAATTAGTGTCTGGCTTCTTTTCTTTGGCATGTTTGAGAGGTTTGTCCGTGTCATAGCATAGATCAGGACTTCATTCCTTTTCATGGCTGAAGAATATTCCAGCACGTGGACTACAGTGACTTTTAGTATCTTTGCTTCTTCTCTACTTCCCAAGTCAAAATCCTCTGGCGGGGACACATATTGGTCGCCGTCTCCTCAGCTGTCACTAGTGAAGGATGAGATGAGGTTGTCTGAGGTAGGGCAGAAAGAACTCCTCTGGGAGTCTGAGTTTGAACCTCCGGGAACCTTCTGCCTGTGACCAGGAGTAAGCATTTAACCTACAGGACAGAATGGATTTGTAGGCCACCATCTTGCATCTCTGACAGGAGCCTGTGACAACTTCTGAGCAACAGCCAGGATTTTTTTTTTTCAGATGAGCCTCACTTTAAAGACCAATGAGACACAAGCTCGGTCTGAAATAAAAGACAATCTCTTCTGAAGCCACCACAGCCCTTGCCAAAGTTTTAGGCCATGAATGTCCCCATAGAACCTCCTCAATAGTCCCCAAGGCCCCGCTCACTTATCTTTCACACTACTTGTATTGGTTTTCTGTGGTGGTTGTAACAAATTACCACACACCGGTGGCTTAAAACAACAGAAATCTATTTTCTCCTAGTTCTGGAAACCAGAAGTCTGGAGTCCAGGTGTGGGTAGGGTCAGTTCCTTCTGGAAGCTCTGAGGGAGAATCTGTTTCATGGCTCTGCCCTAGCTCCTGGCATTGCCCGCAGTCCTTGGCGTTCCTTGGTCTGTAGCCGCATCACTCCGTGTCTGTTTCTCTCTTGGCAGGGCCTTCTCCTTGTGTCTCTGTGTCCCCCTTTCCCTCTTCCTGTAAAGACCTCAGTCAGATTGAACGAGGCCCACTCTAATGACCACCTCTGAACTTGAGTACCTCTGCCTGGACCCCATCTCCCAGTAGAGTCACATTCATACATGGTGGGGGTTAGGGCTTCACCGTATCTTTTTTGGGGACACAATCCCACCCACAATACCATTAAAGTCTCTGAGATGAACACCTTCTACACTTGTTAATAACATTTTTTAATCACAAATTCTAGCCCACATCTCTGTGTGGGTGAAACATCAGTCAAGCCTGTCTTTGGAGTAATAGCCATCTGTTGATTCTGCCTCTCAGCCTTCTGGCAGGCCTGTCTCCTTCCACTGCCCTGGCTTAGCCTCATAATTTTTCCCTTGGACTCCTGCCACAGCCTCCTCTCAGGGGACCTCCTCTGCCTCTAGTCTCTTCTTTCCAGTTTGTCTTCTATACTATAGTCAGACTGATCTTTCCAAAACACTAATTTGACCATCTTCCCTGTTCAAAAATATGGGTGGTACCATAGTCCCTCTGGGGAAAGTTCCAGAGTATGGCCTTTGGAGTTGTCCACACGTGTCAGCCCCTCTCTATCTTGCCTTCAGCCTCATAGAGCCCCCGATGTTCCCAAACTGACCCCCTCAGGGCCTAAGCAAAAGCCTAGGTGCTTGGGCGCTGGCTTCTGTCCTGTATGACCTGTTCCTTACCACGTGACGTCGGCACCATATGTCCTCCTCCCTTCCCTGAACCCAAATATCACTTTGTTTGGACCCTTCTGGTCGCCATTCATCCACGCCCTGAGCATTTACTGTAGGCTGGGCATTAAGCTTGGATCTCAGTGGGCTGACCGTGACACATGTCAGAAGGTACAAAACACCAAAACAGAAAGGCTTTGAGGGTGATAAAGTTGACCAGTTAAGTTCCTACAAGGCAGAAACCACACCACACCAGCTTCTCCTACGCAGTGCTTAGCCCAGTACCTGGCCCAGAGAAGCTGCTTAAGAAACATCTATGGAATTAATTCTGACTAAGGAGACTAGAGAAAGGTTTCCAGGAGCAGTGACATCTGAGGGTGACCCTAATGAACGAATGGGACTCTGATAGGGAAACAAAACAGAGTGGAAGATATATTGAGATAGACCAAAGACAGTTCCTGCCCTAACGGAACTGTCTAGAAACTATTATGCTTCAAGGCTTCAGGCAACCAATACCTTCTGAAAACAGAAATGTCCCTTGGAGGTTCAAGGAGGAGGTATCATTCTATAGTTTGCTCTGTATTTATGGTCACTGATGTTATATTTGTTTGTTGGCCGGTCTCCTCCACTGGTCTGGAAGGTCCCTGATGGCAACATATGTGTGTGTCACTACACCCCGACTATGTCAAAGGAGTAGGGAATGGCTGCTGAACTTCCTTTACTGAATTCACACCGAAAACGCCCTGCGGTAATTATCACTGACAGCCTTCATCCTAAAGATGCCGAGGCAGCCAGTTTTCGACTGCACCGATAGAGTGGAAGGAAGGTATATCCACAACCAATGTTGTTATGAGACTTTGCAAAGCCAGTGCGGTCTCACGCCTTATTCCTCCCTCGCTTCCTCCTTTTCTTCCTTCTTTTCTCCTCCCTCCCACCTAACCCTCCCCCCCCACTCCTGCCTGTCAGAGTAGCTGGAGATGATGTGGGAGCGGAAGGCTGGGGTCAGCTCAGAAAATGCCCTGATACGTATTTTTTCATTATTGTTCATTATATTACATTATATATATATATGTACATATATATATGCATGTATATTATATATTCATATATATTTCTTGAATATGAAATATATATATATATATAGTGAGAGAGAGAGACAGACAGACAGACAGAGAGTCAGAAATGGGCAGGAATAAAATGGACTGCCACATAAGGGAGGAACTTTCCTGCCCCTGCAAATGTATGTTCAGGCATATGACAGGAAACAACATAACGAAGAAAACAATTAGAGAATTTAGGCATCAGAAGTGTGGTTATGCTAGATGACTTTATGATTCCATCTAACATGGAGATTTCATGATCCTGGCTTCTAAACTGCTTGAGAATCAGGACTGAATGACTAATCAGCTGGTGAGGGGCTGTAAAAGGAGGAGTTAGAAATAGTCACAGTTTCTGGTGAGGGTTGTCGCTATTACTGGAGTGAGCAAGAAAGAGGAGCGAGTGACCATTGCACACACTGACCTGAAGGTATGGGAGGACCAGCCAGGGAGCAGGCTCACTGGGTCTGAAGCTCAGACGACAGGCTGGAGATGGAGATTTGAGGGTCACTAGTTTACTTCATGTACCCAAAAAACCAAGGAGGGGACACACACACAATAGGAAAGAGACCCGCATTTACAGAAACAACAAAGAAAATAACATTCTTACGAAGAAACACAGCAACCATGTGCAAAACCTCTATGAAGAAAATGCTACAACACTCCCAGGGCGCCTGGGTGGCTCAGTGGGTTAAGCCGCTGCCTTCGGCTCAGGTCATGATCTCAGGGTCCTGGGATGGAGTCCCGCATCGGGCTCTTTGCTCAGCGAGGAGCCTGCTTCCCTCTCTCTCTCTCTCTGCCTGCCTCTCTGCCTACTTGTGATCTCTGTCTGTCAAATAAATAAAAAATCTTAAAAAAAAAAAAAAAAACCACTCCCAAAAGGCCTGAAAGTAGGCCTGGAAAAATGGAAAGATACTCTTTGCTGTTAAATAGGATGACTCAACTCACCGAGACATCATCAGTTCTCTCTGACTTAGTGTATAAATATGAAATACAATCTTGATAAACAAGTACCCACAAGCTTTTTAAAGCTGTTTGACAACTGACACTAAATTTCATGTGGAAAAATAAATATACAATAGTAACCAGGAAGACATATTATAGGGCACTTTTGGTTCCAACCAAGACAGAGTAGTCCCATTTCTCCCAGGTCCTCCCTCTTGCAAGTAAAAAACCTGCACATTGCCTACCAACATGAATGAATTTAATAATACCGAATGTACACTTACAAATGATTAAGATGCTACATTTCACATTGTGTGTATTTTACCATGATTAGAAAGTTTTTAAAAAGCAAACTGCAGAAGCAAACAAAGCCTGGAAATAATATAACAAACAAGTTTAAGAAACCTCTAAAGGCAGAAAGAGAGGGTGGGTGGTCAACCTAGGGATTTAAGGACTTGAGGAACAGCACACCAGGGAGTTTGATGGGTTTCCCTTATTTATTCCCATATATCCTGGAAAGGCTGCTATGGAAACCTCCAAACTGGAACTGCCAATAAGCACAGGTAATAATAATAATTATTATTATAAGAAAAGTCTTTTCCCACTAAGCAAAAGACTGATGGCCTAAATGACAGAAAACTTTCTTAAAATTCCCCACCCTGCTCTAGGCAACACCAACAGAAAAGTTATCCTTGTCCTGTGGTTTCAGCCAGGCAAAGTGGGAAGCTGATATTCCTTCTCACCCTCAACCCAAACCTAAGTAAATGGATGGCCATTCTCTGATTCCTCTGCCCAGAGATGTCAGGGGTCCAAGCATGCTCCTATTAATTTGCCCACTGGTGTAGTGTCAGCTCAACAAGCAATTACAAGTACTCCTGAAACAAATTAACAAAATAAGAAATCTTAGAAAAAAAATAGAAGTTATATAAAAACAAACAAACAGAAATTATGAAATTGAAAAGTACAGTAACAAAAATAAAATAACTCACTGACAAGGCTAATTAGTAGGAAGGAGATTAAAGATGACCTTCAGGGACCTGTAAGACAACAACAACAAAAGATTCAACATTTGTATTATTGGAGGCCCAGAAGAGGAGAGAGTGAGATGGAAAAATTAGTCAAAGAAATAATAGCTAAAAACCTTCAAAATTTGCCAAAATCATAAATCTACTCAAGAACCTGAGATAATCACAAACAGGAAAAATCCAAAGAAATTCTTGCCAAGACACATCATAATTAAACTTCTGAAAATGAAAAGACAAAGAGAAAAATCATAGAGAACTATCAGTTCAAAAGATAGGGGATTTCTTTTCAGGAAATGTGGGGTGCAGAAGGAAATGGCATACCATTTTTCAAGTGCTGAAAAAAAAAAAGAACTGTCAACTCCAAACTGATTCTCTGGAAAAAAAAAAAAAAATCCTTCAGGAATGAAGGGGAAATCGAGACATTCTTGGATGAAGGAAAATAAGATATGTCATTGCTAATATTCCCATCATTAAAGAATGGCTAAAGGAAGTTCTCCAAGCAGAAAAGAAATAACAGAAAGAGAAACTTTATAAAGGAAAGAAGAAATGCAGAACAGGTAAGAACAGTGATAAGTACAATAAGCCCTTCTCCTCATGAGTTTCTTCAATCTTATATTTGACGGATGAAGCAAAAATTGTAACACCATCTCATCTCATTCTCAGTGTGTACAGAAGAAATGGCGAAGACGATTATATTTTAAAAGCAGGGAGAGAAAAGGGATCTAAATGGAAGTAGGACTTCTATACTTCACTCAAAGTGATAAAGTATAGATTGCAGACTGTGATAAATTATTTAAAAGACTGTATAAATTAGTATACTGCTATTAGAGTAACATTAAGTCATTACTAGAGTAACAAGAAAGATTATACAATATGATACTCAAAAACACTAAGTATAAATCAAGATGTGATCCTAAAATATGTCTAAGTAACTCACATGAATGCAAGAAAGAGAAACAGAGGAACAGAAACAAGAGGAAAACGCAAACAGCACATGTAAGCTGGAACACACCAGTAATTACCTGACATTTACATGGTTTAAACACACCAATTAAAAGACAGAGATTGGCTGAGTAGATTATAAAAAATGGCTCTACTAAATTCTACCTACAAGATAGTCCAAATACAATAGCATAGGTAGGTAGAAAGTAAAAGGACAGAAAGATATACCATGTAAACATTAATTTAAAAAAAAGAAGTAGTGGCTGTATTAACATTAGAAAAAGACTTGAGAGTAAAGGATATTATGGGAGACAGACAGATATTATATAATGATAAAAGAATTATTCTGCTAGGAAGACATAATGATCCTAAATGTGTACACACCAAACAGCAAAGTATCAAAACACATGAAGCAAAAACCGAGAGAACTAAAGGGAAACATAGACACATCCACCTGATACATGGGAGACTTCCACACCCCATGCTCAGCAATAGATACAACCACTAGTCACAATCAACAAAAATGAAGGACTCAACAATACTTTGTTGATTAACAGGTTCTACATGACATTTAGGGAACACTCCATCCAATGACAACAGATTACACATTCATTTCAAGGGCCCATAGAACATACATCAAGATAAACCATGTCTTGGTTCCTAAAACACACCTCAACAAATTGAAAAGCATTGAAATCACACAGAATATGTTCTTTAGTCACAATGTTCTTTAATCAGAGTAGAAATCAACAGAAAGAAACCAGGAAAATCTCCACATACTTGAAAATTAAGCAACACACTTTTAAACAATCCACAGGTCAAAGAGGAAGTCCCAAAGGAAATTTAAAAAAATGCTTTTAGCTGAATGAAAATGAGAACACAACTTACAAAAGTGTGGGGCGCACAGCTAACGCATTGCTGAGAGGGAAGCCTATAGCACTAACTGTGTACATTAGAAAAGTGGAAAGCTCTCAAATTAATATGTAAGATTAATCAATAATCTAAGCTTTACCTCAAGAACCTAGGAAAAGAAAAGCAAAATAAATGCAAGGCAGTAGAAGATAAGGAATGATAAAGATGCGGAATCAATGAAATTGAAAACAGGAAAACGATAGAGAAAAATCAATGAGACAAAAAACTGGTTCTTTGAAAAAATCAGCAAACTTTACCTATAGCAAGCCTAAAAAGAAATAGAGAAGACACCAATTACCAAGATCAGAAATGAAACAGAGATCTATCACTTACAGACCTGGCAGACATCAAAAAGGCTAATAAAGGAATATTATGAAAAACCTTATATGCACAAATTTGACAACGTAAGTGAAATGGACCAATTCCTTCCAAAGCACAAGCTACCAAAATAGACTACTTGAATGGCCCTGTCACTACTAAGGAAATTGAATTCATAATTTTAAAACTTTCTCCCACAAAACACCAGACCCAGATGGTTCCATTGAAGAATTCTACTAAACATTAAAGAATTAATACCAACTCTACACATCCTCTTACAGAAAATAAAGAGGATGGGACTTTCCAACTCATTTTATAAAATAAGTATTGCCCTGATATGAAAACCAGACAGAAAGAGTATAAGAAAGAAAACTAGAGACCAAAACTCATCATGGATAAAGGTGCAAAAACCCTTAAGAAATTATTAGCAAATGGGATGCCTGGGTAGATCAGTCAGTTAGCATGTGACACTTGATTTCAGTTCAGGTCATGATCTCAGGGTCCTGGGATCCAGCCCTGTGTTGGGCTTCTTGCTCAGTGGGGAGTCTGCTTGTCTCTCTCCCCCTCTGCCCCTGCCCAGCTCATTCTCTCTCTCTCTCTCTCTATCAAATAAGTAAATAAATTTTTTAAAAAAGAAACTATCAGCAAACCACAACTTTTATAATATGAAATATATAACCCAAATCACCCTAGCACTATTAAGGAGATGAATTTGTAGTTTAAAACCTCTCAAAAGAGAAAGCTCCACACCTCGGCCGTTTCACAGGAAATTTTTACCAGATATTTTAAAAATGGGTACCACTTTTCATAATCTCTTTCAGAAAACAGAAAGGACACAAAAACTTCACAATTCATTTCATGACTCTGATACTAAAGCCAGACAAACACAGTACAAAAAAGAAAACATGAAACCATTATCTTTTATGAACTTAAATTTAAAAACAAATCAACCAGACATTAGCACATAAAATCTGGGACTACCTAAAAAGAATAATAGATAATGACCAAGTGGGGTTTATAGTGGGATTGCAAGGTTGGTTCATCATCTGGAAATTAATCCATGTTATCCACAACATTAACAGGCTGAAAAAGTAAAAGCACATAATCATATCAATTGACGCAGAAAAAACATTTGACAGTTTCAACACCCATTCATTATTTTTAAAACCTCATTTTTCATAAAATTAGAAACAGAACTTCCTCAATGTGATAAAGCATCTACAAAAACTCTACAGCTAGCATTATACTTAATGGTCAAAGACTGAGTGTTCTTCTTCTAAGATCAGAAGCAAGGCAAGAGGAGAGCCTGGGTGGCTCGGTTGAGTGTCTGACTCTCAGTTTCAGCTCTGGTCCTGATTGGTCATGATCTCAGTGTCTTGGAATTGAGCTCTGCATTGGGCTCTGTGCTCAGCAGGGAGTCTTCTTCTTCCCTTCCTTCTGCCCCTTCCCCAACTTGTGTGTGCTCTCTCTCTCTCTCTCTCTCTCTCTCTCTCTCAAATAAGTAGATAAAATCTTTTTTTAAAGAAAAAAGACAATGTCTTGTCACCACGGTTATTCAACAAAATACTTATAGTTGTAGCTGGTGTAATAAGGCAAGAAAATAAAAGTCATAGAGGTCAGGAAGGAGGAACTACATCTGTCCCTATCTGCAGATGACAAGACAGTCTACATGGAAAATCCCAAAGCAGTTGACAAAGTAGATCCTAGAACTAACAAATGAGTTCAGCAAGGCTACAGGACATAAAGTCAACACACAAAACCAATCACATTTTCATATACTAACAACAAACATTTAGAAACTGAAATTAAAAATACAATACCATACTGGCGTAAGGATAGATGTTTAGATTAATGACATAGAAGTGAGGGTCAATAAATAAATCTTCCATTTATGTTCAATTCATTTTTGACAAGAGTGCCAAGACAAAGCAACAGTGTTTTCAACGAATGGTGATATGACCACTGGATATTCATAACCAAAAGAATGATGTTGACTCCTTTTTCACTATATACAAAAATTAACTCCAAATGGAAGCCAGAAGTAAATGTAGAAGCAAAAACTACCAAACTCTTATCAAACATAGCAGTAAATCTTTGTGACCTTGAGTTAGACAAGAGTTTCTCAGATATGGCATCAAAAGCATGTGTTTAAAAAAACTGATAAATTAAATTTCATAAAATTGAAACCTGTGTGCTACAAATAATACCATCAAGAAAAAAGGGACACCTGCGTGCCTCAGTCGGTTGAGCATCTGACTTCAGCTCATGGCATAATCTCAGGGTCCTGGGACTGAGGCCAGTGTCAGGTTTCCCACTCAGTGAGGAGTCTGCTTGTCCCTTTCCCTCTGCCCTTTCCCTGCTTGTGCTCTGTCTCTCTCAAATAAATAGATAAAATCTTTTTAAAAAAATACTATCAGGGGGGCGCCTGGGTGGCTCACTGGGTTAAGCCGCTGCCTTTGGCTCAGGTCGTGATCTCAGGGTCCTGGGATCGATCCTCGCATCGGGATCTCTGCTCAGCAGGGAGCCTGCTTCCTCCTCTCTCTCTCTCTGCCTGCCTCTCTGCCTACCTGTGATCTCTGTCTGTCAAATAAATAAATAAAATCTTAAAAAAATACCATCAGGAAAGTGGATAAATGACCCAGAGAATGGGAAAAAATATTTGTAATTCATAAATCCGATAAGGGTTTAGTATCCAGAATACATAAAGAAAACTGAAAACTCGACAATAGTAAGACAAATAACCCAACTTAAAATTGGGCAAGGTATCCAAATAAACATTTCACCAAGAAGATATACAAATGGCCAACAAACACAAAGATGCTCAACATCAGTGGCTATAATCAAAAAGACAGAAAATAACAGATGTCTGTGAAGATGTGGAAAAAAACTGGAACCCTTTTATGTTGTAGGGAAGATAGTGAAACTGTGCGACTACTTGTGAAGTGTTCTGTCAGTTCCTCAAAATCTTAAACACGCAGTTACCATATGACCCAGAAATTCCACTTGTAGGTACAGACCTGAGAGAAATGAAAGCTACATCTATATAAAAACTTGCACAACATTATTCAGAACAGGAAAAAAGGTGAAAACAACCCAAATTGCTACCAACTGGTGAACAGATAAACAGACTATGGTATATCCATACAACTGAATTATTAGTTGCCAATAAAAAAGGAATGAAGCACTAACACAAGCTTGAACATGGATGAAACTTGAAAATATTATGTTAAGGGAAAGAAGTCAGTCACCAAAGGCTGCCTATTACACACCACCATTTATAGGAATGTCCAGAAGAGACAAATCCATAGGGCCTGAAAGAAGACTAATAGTTACCAGGGGCTAAGGGTGAAGGGGAACGGGGAGTGGCTGCTAATGGGTGTGCGGTTTCTTTTTGGGGTAAAAAATATTCTGAAATTAGAAATGGGTGATGGTTGCACAGCTCTGTGAATATATGAGAAAAACCACACACTCCAAATGAATTTTATGGTATGTGAATTATACCCAAAAAAGCCCATGTTTTAAAAAACACAGTACCACTTATTTACAATCGTGCCAAAGGAAATGCAATACTTAGACACTAAAATCTAAGACAATATGCATAGAATCTGTATCTAGAAAATTACAAAACACTTATGAAAGAAATAAAGAGCCCAATAAATGAAGAGACTGACTGTGTTTATTGATTAGAAGACACAACACAGTAAACATTTCAACTCAAACTGATCTATGGTTTTAATGCAATTCCTATCAAAATCCCAGCAAGGCATTTTGCAGACACGGACATGCTTATAATAAAATTTACATGGAAGCTTCAGGTACTAGAATAAAACAATTTTGAAAAATAAGAGTAAAATGGAAGGAGTAACTCGACCTGGTATTAAAGTTTATTAGGGTAGCAACATTAATTGGGACTGTGTGACATTGACCAAGGGATAGGCACATAGATCAACAGAGCCAAAACAGACCTACACAAAGTCCCACTCATTTTTTGACAAAGGTATGAAAGTAATTCAGTGGAGGAGGGAGAGCCTTTTCAAAAAAATGGTGCTAGAGCCTGCGGCTCAGGTCATAATTTCAGGGTCCTGGGATCGAGCCCCACCTCCAGCTGCTCAGTAAGGAACTTGCTTCTCCCTCTCTCCCGCCCTGCTCGTGCTTTCTCTCTTTACCTCTCTGTCTCAGATAAATAATTAAAATCTTTTAAAAATAGATCACAGTCTTAAATGTAAAACACGTAACCATGCAACTATTCAATAGGAGAAAATCTTTGGGATGTAGAGCTTGATAAGAGTTCTTAGACTCAACAACAAAAGCATGTTCCATAAAATAATCCTTTCGTGAAAGAATCTGTTAAGAGGATGAAAAGACTAACTATAGACAGGAAGAACATATTTTCAAATTACATACTGGATAATGGACAAGTATGTAAACAGAACTCTCAAAACTCAATGGTAAAACAAAACAAAACAAAAATCCCACAAATAATCCAATTAGAATGTGGGCCCAAGTCATGAACGGACATTTCACTGAAGAGATCATTTGATAAGATCATATGATTATATGTACTTATATGATAAGTACATTCAAGAAGTGTCATTAAGCATCAGGGAAATGCAAAGTAAAACAACATCGAGAGAGAGCACACTCTACATCGGTCAGAAAGGACTCCCCCACACACTGCACTACACCACCACCAGAATTATGCTGCTTGGAAAAAGCCCATCTCTGAGTTTACACTGTTTAACTACATTTTTATGACATCCTTCCAGTGAAAAAATCACAAAAGTGGAGAGCGAGTGAGTGGTTGCCGTGAGTTTGGGACTTGGGGTGGGGCGGTTGGTTGCAAAATGGCAACACGGAGGATCTTCGAGGTGGTGGTGGAGATCACATGAATCCACACTTTTGACAAAACTGCTTTGAATTAAATACATATGCTTGGAGGTAAATAACAGTATGTAAAATCGGTAAAGTCCAAATATAGTGGATGCCCGTGTCCTGGTTATAATATTGAACTACAGTGATACACAATGTTACTGCTGGGGGAAACTTGGTGAAGGGTATATGGAATCTCTGTTGCATCACTTCCTAAAACTACATGTGAGCCTACAATTATCTCAAAATAAAAAGTTTTAAAAGTCATAATGTATATGGTTTGTCTTTGCAAAGACAGATGTTTAAAAAACTGGGGTTGTGATGATTGAGTCACCATTTGAAAATGGGCAGAGATCCAAACCATATAACCAGCCACAAGGATAAACTCCTAATGGATTAGAAATCTAAATGTAAAACCCGAAAGCCTTCAAACAGTAGAAGAAAACTGGGTGAATTCCTCTTTAACCTGGGTGTGAGGAGAGGCTTTCTAACTGTGACTCCAATCCAGTTGTGATAAAAGAAAGGGCTGATATTTGACTATGTAAAAACGCTTTTGGTGGGGGCCTGGCTGGCTCAGTCTGTGGGATGTGCAGCAATTCTTGATCTTGGGGTTGTGAGTTTTAGCCCTATGTTGAGCATAAAGATGACTTAAAAATTAAATCTTTTTTAAAGCGCTTTTGCATGGCAAAGAAAAATAAACACCAGCAGGAAACACCAAATTGGGAGAAATTACAACATTTATCACAGGTTAAAAAACTAATAGCCTTAATATAAAAACTCTTAAAATTGAGGATAAAAGACCAAAAACTCAGTAGAGGAAGGGAGGAAAGACATAAAAAGATAACACACACACACACACACACACACACGCACACACCCCAAAAAGTCTCTGGAGCATATGAAAAGATGCTCCAAGTTACTCATAATTAGAAAAATGCTAATTAAAATTCCTGAGATACCATTTCTCACCTATCAGATTTACAAAAATTAAAAAGTATAGCAAACATTTTGTTGGCAAGGTTTTAGGAAAAAGGACCTTCTCACACATTACTGAGAGGAATGCAAATTGGTACAAACCTTTCAAGAGGGGAATTTGGAAATACCTGACAAAACCAATAGGTGTTTACTTTTTGACACACCCATTCCACTTCTAGGAATCTACCCTGAACACATACCTTTGGCAAAATGAAAATACATATGCACCAGGTTGCTCACTGCCGTGCTGTAATTGCAAAATACTGGAAACAACCCAAAGCTCATACATAGGAAGGGCTGAATCATGTACGGGACCTCCGCGCTGCTGTTTTCAGCAGCTGTAATCAAAGAATGAGAAAGAGCTCTAGGAAATAAGAAGAGGTGACCACTAGGATGTACCATCCCATAAAAAAGTGAAGCTCAAAAAATGATCTACTCTTCATATAAAAAAAAAAATACATAGACGTCTGCTCATTTGTGCAAAAAGAAACATGGGAAAACAAAAGAGATTGGTTACTTAGTGGAGATGAATGGAGCAAGGTGGGAAGAATAGAAGTAATGGGAGGTGTTGCTTTCTCTACAGTTTTAACTTACAGAATTATGTTATTTTTCACGTGCTCAAAAAAAGAATTAAAATTAGCAAATATGGGGAAACAAAAACCCCCAAAAGTATCTAAACAGAAATAAGTCAACTGAACCGCACTCAAATGACCACCCCGGGGGCAGGGGGATGGAAGGCTAGCCCAGGTCATTTTTCAACACTGTCTTTGGGTGTTATAACCTCAAGCAAAAGACAAAGAGAATTCTAAACAAATATCGTAGTCTAGTTACACAGATACGAGTTAGCAATTATGAAACTACCTTCTGTATATTCTAGGATTTAGTAAATGAGTAAATACATTATGGATAGTAGTAGGTAGATTTCTCACTGTCATAAAAGGGAAATACAAATATGGCCGGAGAAAGAATGAACTTTGCTATTGGATTAGACTTTAGAGGTATCAGTGTGAATTCATGGATTTTAGATAGACAGGAGACAGACAGGTAGGTGGGTACATAGAGAAATTATCACAATAATAGAAATTAATAAAATGAAAAACAGATGAAAGTTAAGTAATTATTTTCCTACCTTTGTGGACTGAGAAGTTCTATTAGCAATGACACTCTTGTAGAAATGAGCATATATCTAGTACCCGGATCTTGGTTTCTAGTTATCATTCTCCACCAAAAGAAACTAAGGCTCCTTGGAAAAGTAGATGATTTTTAGGGCAGAGGCAGAAAACAAACAAGATAAGCCCGGAACACTTTGCTATGCCAGAAACTAAGGCTGTGTTCAGAGAATGATTAGGGACATGTCAAAAAGACTTGAGAGCTGGCATAAAGGGTTAGGTTCCCACTGACCAAATCTGGGAAAATTTGAGCATTGAAATAAATAATAATAGTAAAGGATTATAACTCATTGAATAAAAAAAAATAATCCATGAGGTTACCTGATATAAATGAATCTACAAGTAAATAAATGAGGAGGGAAGAAAAGCTCTCTCTTATAGTAGACAGCCAAAAAATACATAGAGAAGGGATGATGAAATTAGAAATTCATTATTTGCCAACCAGCATAATAAAGTTGCCTCAGGCAAGGATCATCACTGGATACTAAATTAGTGAGTGAAAGTTTTTAGAGTAACAAGCTATTAACATTTCTTCAAATATATCCCCATAAGATAATTACAACAGAAAAACTAGCACCTTGGCTGTGGAGAAACCTGGCACATACCACATTAACCAAGTGATCAAGGTTAACATCGGCAGTAATGAGACATCTAGTTACCACAGACCTTGTGATCTGAGGGACGGACCAGGGCCCAGGATCGCTTCTCTAGCGTTCCTGCCGCAGGTGCAGAGCCTGAATCTAATCACATGGAAACATCAGACAAACCCAAAACGAGGGGTATTCTGCAAAACAATTGGCCTATACGTTTCACAAATATCAATGCTACCACACACAAAAACAGATTGAAGAATCATTACAGATTAAAGGAGACTAAAGGAGCAGGATGACCAAATGCACCAGTTCAGAAACCTGAACTTTCTTTTGCTATAAAACACATTACTGGGACAATCAGCGAGATCTGAATAAGGTCTTTGGATTAGACTGGAAACAATGTTAACTTCCTGATTTTGATCAACATCCTGTGCTTGTATAAGAGGTTACCTCTGTTTTTAGGAAATATACATTCACTTACTTTGGAATGGGAGCATCATGTTTGCAGTTTATTCTCACACAATTCAGAAAAATAAATAGTGTGTGCATGTGTGTGGGGGAGAGGGAGTGGATAAAACAAAGAAAATGTAGTAAAATGTCAAAATTTAGGGAACAAAGTGAAAGGTATTCAGCAATCATTTGTATTATTTTTTGCAACTTTTCTTGAATGTGAATTCATGTCAGTCTAAAACGTTAAAGAAAAAAAGCTTAGATGCGATCAATGAACCCCCAGGATGAACAGACTAGAGGCCTGAGCACCAACTATTAGGAAATGCTCCCAGTTGATGGGAGCATTCCCATGAAGCAACAGGGCAGGGGTCTCTAGGTGTATGAGGGCATTCAGGGAATGGTTGCTCTCATTTCGATAAATTTCAGGTCAACACTGGAGCCTTCTTCAGACAAAAGACCTGTTGCCAGTGGTCTGCAGAGCCCTGCTCAGTGTGGCTGACACCAGTTGGTTCACTGGACTCCATATGGCCAGCCCACAAGGCAGAAAAGCTGAGAACCAAAACTCTTTTCAGGTAGAGTTGTTTTGGAGAATGGATGGATGGCTGGGTGGGTAGATGGATGGACGGACAGATGGACGGACAAATGGATGGATGGATGGGTGGATGTGTAGATAGAGAGTTAAGATACGGCTGTTGAGCACTTGTAATGTGGTCAGTCTGAATTGACATGTGCTGTGAGTGCAAACCGCATGCTGGAATGTAGACTTTCCATGATAAAAAAAAAAAGGACAAATATGTCAGTAATTGTTAAGTTGATCACTTGTTGAAATAATATTTTAGACAGTTGGGGTTAAATAAGATATATTCAAATTAATTCCACCCGATTTTTAACTTTTTCAATGTACTTATTAGACAACACTGGCCTAGTGGATTCATGGTTCTGCAAGTTTTTGTTCAAATCTCACCTTCTTGGCAAGATCCTTGTTGCCCACACCATTTAGAAGGACGCCCTTCCCAGTCACTCCCTTGCTCCCTTCCTTGACTGATTTTGCTGCAAATCACTTGTCACCTCAGACATACAGTATTTTTTACTTATAAATCTTGTCTTCCTTCAGTCTCCCCCACTGGATGACCTTCCATGAGCATTTCTGGTCTGCTCCGTTCGCTCTTGTATCATCACCCTGACAAATCATTAATTTGCTTAAGTTCTTCACCATGGGTACTCAGTAGCCTTTCACATTGTAACATCTAACATAGCTGCCTATCCTTCCTTCCTTCCGCCCATCAGTCAGTCTGTCCATCCATTCGTCTATCCATCCTGTCCACCTGTCCACCTTTCGCAGCCCAAGCATATCGTAGATATACAAAACATCTTCCTTGAATCAAATTTTCAGAATGACTTTTGACCTATTCCTGAATCAGTCACCCAAGTTCCAGTCTTGAATTACTTTGGGGTCCTGTCCCATACGGACCCCTGACTTGCCCGAGTTGGAAAGGAGAAGCAGGCTAATGTGCCCCACCACCTGTGAGGGCCCACAGTAGAGAGAGGGGCGTGGACACTGTCCCCCCTTCCCCACTCCCTTTTAGGAGCCAAAGCGCCTAACAAATCCCAGTGAAGGGCTGGAGATAGATACATTTTTCCAAATGTATCCCCAAAGCAGACAGCCATCAGGAACTATGCAGGCAAAGAAGCATATTTGTTTGTTTGTTTGTTTCAGGAGAGAAGAGAGAGCACAAGCAGGGGCAGAGGCAGAGGGAGATGCGGGCTCCCTGCTGAGTGCGGAGCCCACTGCGAGGCTCGATCCCAGGACTCTGAGATCATGACCTGAGCTCAAGGCAGCCACTCAACTGACTGAGCCACCCAGGTGTCCCAAGAAGGGCACATATTTAAAAAGTGTTAGTCCATTTCAGTTCTCTTGGACTCCATGTTTCCCTTCCTCTTCCAGTGATGCAGGCAATCACTGAGTTTTACCTCCAGAAAGGATTTAAAGGTCATATACTCCACTGGTCCAGTCACAGTCTTTAAATACAGTAATTCGACCCCAGAAGAAAAAAATTTCAGAAAGCCCTCTATTCTTCTCAGCCCTTCATTGGAGTCATGGGGACCAGAGGGCCCAGAGAGGGTAGGGCACTTGCCCAAGGTCACACAGCAAGGTAGCAGAGCTGGGCCTGGCACCCAGGCTGCCTCCTCCCAGACACTGGTCCTGTTTCAGGACAGGGGTGCGGATGTGGCTAGGCTCAGATAAGAGGTGCTTGGGCTACAACCGAGGAAAGCAGTCTCAGATCTGGTGGCTGTGTGGGGATAAGCTGGGCAGATTTTGTAGATGCTCCGTGAGCTAAAAGGGGCCAAACACAGACCCTTTCCTCTATTGTGGACCCTCACTGGTAGTGGGGCACATTGGGCTGCTTCTCCTCTCCAATCTGGACAGGTCAGGGGTCAGTATAAACCTGGAGCCCAAAGTAATTTTCAAAACAAACAAACAAACAAACAAACAATAAGCAAACATGCCAAGTACTGTGGGTGCAAGCAGTTGAGAAACTTCCAGCTTCTTCTAGAGGAGACAAGCTGTTGCTCACTGCAAAACCAAGGGTGGGGTAGTTTGGGTTTTTTTCATAATGAAAACGAGCAAATATGAAGTCAAACCTAAAACAGCCCATATGTTTAAATTAAAATAATTCCAAATAACATGTCTCCAAAGTCCACATCCCAACACCCCTTATCCCAGTATATTTTTTAAATCTGTTTTATCTTAAATTAGGCATTAGTACTAACAGAATTAAATATTTACTTTAGCTGGGAACAACTCTTTGTTATCGGAGGGTAAAGATGGGGGGCAAAAATCCTTTTAGATAAGCTACCATTTGACAGCTAGAAATCAAAATCACCCTATTTTCCCTTCTGCTGCCCACAAGCTGGAGGCTCAATGATGCTTCTGTAAGAGTCTGTGAACCGGCGACACAAACAGCTCCAGGGTGGGCTGGGAGTGGGAAGGCCTGAGTCCTGGACTAGTTCAGCCCCAGCATCCTCATGTGTAAAACCAGGGGTCTCTAAGGGAACTTCCACTTTTCCCTTTCTTTGGCCCTACATAAACACATACCAATTGCTTTTATCTTTACCCGAACTTCCAGAACTCTTCTTGGCTATATAACAGTCATCGCCCCCACCTACCAACCTAACACAAACCCCCAACATTGTCAAGTCTCTGGTCGTTTCAAAAAGAGCAAATGATGATTTATCATTTTCAAACATTTTAAGTAACTTAAGAGTTTAATTCGCAACTCATAGCACTGTGGGATGTTATGGCTGGAGGAGCCCTTCAGATTTCCCCTAGTCAAGTCCTTCATTGTACAGATGGGGAGACTGAGGCTCAGAGCTAGATTCCCCCGCCCCCCCCCCCAGTGGATGTTCTACCCACTACAGCACAAAGAATCCCTCCCAGACTCAAAGCTGGTCCCAAACAGTGACTCTTCCAAAGGGTAAGATTAACTCTCAGGATCTCCAAGCTCACGTTGATTACTGGACGATGCCTCTAACTGCTGGAGGGCAGCGACTTTCCACTAACTTGCTCTCCTCTCCCTCCAGAAGAGTCATAAAGCAGAGGCCCAGACACTCCAGCAAGGGACAGAGCGGGCGCTGCTCTGCATAAGGACCCAAAACTGAATACTCATCTTCACCATGACCCTGACTTACCCAGCCCTGGCAAATCTGGCTTTCTTTAGCAAAAGAAAAAAGGATGGGGGGCCTGGGGGCGAATACCTCAATCTGTATGCAAACCAGTTCAAAGCAAACCAGCAGTCATCTCTTCATAAAGGAGAGGGAAAGCCCGAGCTCCTAGCAACATACTCCCTTCCCAGAGGTTCTACCTTGAATGTGGGGGGATGGGCATAACCAGATCAGCAATTGTGAGTCACCACACAGGGGACATCCTTTGAGGGTTCAAATGGCTTCCCACACCTGCTCTCCATGTTCTCCGCTGGCTTTCAGGACCTGAGCACTCATTAGGCCCAGGTTAATCGGATGATAGGGTGGTCTTTAAGAGAGGTAAAAAGCCCTTACTGTAAGGGGCTGCGCACAGCCCCACTCAGAGCCTCAGTTTCCCCCTCTGTGATTTATGAGCCCTTCTGGCCTTGCTACGAGAAGCCTTTCCACATTTACAGGGTTGGACAGGGATGGTGGGGGAGGTTCTCTGAATCGCACCCAGCAAATGCCCCACCCCTCCTCCGGAGGTTTCTCTCCAAAGAGACCATGACGCCCCCCATCTCCCAGGAAGGGCCCCGGCCAGACATACGGGCAGGTCCACCACCCAGTTTTCACAAGGAGCTGGTCAGACCTTTTCAGTGATTTAGGGGGAGTCAAAGACCCACTTTTCCCTCCTGATGCCAGGTGTGACAGTGGAAATGTAGGAGCCCCAACCAAACCAGTGGCCCTCTCAGACCACATTTACTAACTTCCGTGGCAGGCAGACAGGGAACCTCCTCCAGGGCCTTGGGCCAGACGCACACTGCCTGGCCCCACTCAGGAGCTGCAGAAGGCTGGACAAGCAGGATCTCTAAGCAGGCAAATCCTGCAGAGTGTCTAGATCCCAGAAACACTGCATGACCTTCCAAGCCAGGAATTCTCTCATGCTAGTTTTCTTGGGTGTAACTCACACAACGATCAAGAGAAGGAACAAGAGGACTTTTGGTGTCAAAGGAGACCTGCTTTTCTTTTGTTACATTTCTCAGGCCACATGAGAAGGCAAAACGGAGAGTGGCCAGTGACCCTAAAGAGAGGAACCCCTGAGTGTGTCCTGAGCCTGATGTCTGCAAGACCATGTTACCAACACTTGCACTTTGGAATCCCCCATGATGCTATTACGCTGGGTGGGACTGGCCTTCTCATACGCCCATCTGCCACCCAAGGACCCTGTAGCTCAGGTAGGGGCAGGGACTTGCTGAAAATCCCGCGGCTGGTCCATGACCTTTGCCGGAAGGCAAAGCTCTTTGTTCCTCCCACCACATCACAGTGTCTCTACACCCGCGAGGTGACCAGGGATGGCCGTGCAATCTGCACAGCCGAAGGCACTACACTGAGGCGTTCTTAGCCTGTCTCAAAGAATCCCTGAGGGAACCACGAATGGGCTTCCAGAAAGGTCTATGAGCTCCTGAAATCAGATGCAGCGTTGCATATTCTTGTGTGGTGGTCTGAGAAGACCCACAACTTTCATTAGATTCCGAAAGAAGGCTGTGACCCAAGAAAGGCAAGGACTGTCCCTGCTCCAGAGAGACAGGAATTATCTTTGTCATGATTTGGGGCTCAGGAGATGAGCTGGAGTTGGCCTCCCTGGGGGCCTCAGGAGAGCCGTGGCAGCGAGGTGGTCCTAGCTCTTCTCCAACCTCATGATCAGAATGAGCTTTAGGCATGGCATGGTGCCACTTGCTGAGGGGGCTATCCAAAAGGACCTCCCTAAACACTGAACACCTCCTACTGGCATCCTAAAAAGAGATGCTCTCCAAGACATGGCAACCCTTACATCCCGTAATTCAAGTTGGAGGTTCCAGCTTCTCCCGAGGAAGGGAATCACCCCGAGACATACAGGGCTGAGGAGGGTGCCCTTGCAGGTAAGGGGGAGGGTTGTGAGGGGCAGGGGCAGGCCCAGGAGCCAGGAAGGGCGAGGTGCGGGCACTGGACCCAAACTTGTTCTGCTCAGGACTTTGCAAAAAGCCAGCCCACAGACATGACTGAAAAGGTCGGAAAGCCTGGCCCCAGTCATGTGGGGGGCAAGGGCTTCAGACCCAGCCCTTTCTACCTGGGTACCACCTTCCCGAAAGGGTGTGGTGAGGATGGGAGAGACGTCAGCTTCTAGTTCTCTACTTCCGGGGTGACATGTGATGTAGAAGGCAAAGTGCCCCACAGGAAAAGTCCGGCTGACCTGGTCAGCCTCCGCTGTGGACTCAAAAACACGACTGGGCACTGGCAGCCAAGGACGCTTTGAGAGCCTCCAGCCCTGGGTCCGAGAAGCCAGCCATCCTGGCCGTCCCAGGGAGGGGAACAGCCTCTGGCTCCCACACCCACTGCCACTGTTCGGCTGTTTGGCGAGAGAGGACGGAGAGTGTTGTAGGGCTGCCAAAGGGCAGTCCCTCGGGAGGGATGCACGGAGGAGAGAGAGAAGTCTGCTGGGAGGCTCCTGTTGCGGGAGGGGGGGTGAGCCCTGGGGAATAGACCTGGGGGAGACTCCAGCTTGACCTCACCTGGGCTACGGGCGCAGCGCCCGCCGCCCCGCCTCCGAGAGCGGCAGGGCAGGGCCCCGTCCCCCTCCAGGGCGACTCAAGGGGCCAAGGCCAGGTGGCAGGAGGGGTGGCAGGAGGGCCCTGACACTGTGGAGGAGTGTCCTCCACAGTGTCAGGGCTGTGGCAGCCATTGAGCCGCTAATGCTCTTTACCCCACAGCTGGGGCATCCCTAGAAACAACCGGATTGCTCACTTTCATTCAAACAGCAGCGTGATTGTTCTAGCACCAAGTGTGTCAGATCTGACTCCATCATATCCCCCAAATTAATTTTCGAGCGGTGGCGAAATGAAATGGCATACTTCCTTGAGCTTTTGTTACAACATGTTCGTGCAGCAAACTGAGAAGCAAATGTAGTAATTAGAGGTTAAATTAATCCTTGACAGACAAGCAGCTTAGAAACACTGTGGCCTCCTCCCCGAACCCAGCGTCACGCATGCCAGTCTCTCACGTGACGCTGGCAGGCGCGCCACAACTACTGTTCCACTTAAAACTCCAAGGTCGGCGCTGCAACTTCCAGAGGCGGATACTAACACAGAGATCTCATTAGGAGCAAAACCCAAACAATCCCCCAAACAGCCAACAGAGCCCACCCAGCCGAGCCCTCCAAGGGGCTGGCTGCCCGACTCTTGACTCTCCATCAGCAACTTAAAAACAAGAGGAGACACACTCCTTTCTGAGGCTCTGAGGCCCGGGCACCCCACTGCCCCTTAACTTACAACCTGCCCTCTTGGCTCCCTGCGACTTGGAACTCGGATTGTAATCCGCCCCTGCGCCTTCCTAACAGGGCTCCTAAGCAGTGCACCACGTTCCCCCCACCCCCACATTCGCTCTCCCTCAAAAGGAGAGTCCTGCGCGCCCACAGCAGATGCGCGAAGGGGGTGTTCTGGACTCAGATGGTTGAGGGAGAGTCAGGGTCCCCTCAGTAAAGTCAGGCCTCTCCCCTCTCTGGGCCTCACTCTCCTCTTCTGTAAAGTCACAGGACTCTACTCTCCTAGCTAGAACATTGTGCATCCTTTACTGTAGGAGTCTGGAACCATGTGCAGGCACTGTAGGCAACAGACTAATGGGGCCACATAAAGCAAGGCAGAGCAGATTCCAAGCCCGCCCCTCTGTGTCACCGAGCCTCTGAAAGAAGCTTGGGGTGGGGGGTTCAGGCTCAAACACTGGGCAAAATAAGAAAGTAGGTGCCATTCACGAGCTCACGCCCCATGGCATCCAGTGGCCTTCTCTCGAGTCGGCAAAAATGTGTCCCTATGGCCCAGTGTCCAGGTACTCGCACAGGCGGAGGGAAGGAGGAATGACAAGGGCCAGCTGGCCAGGCCTCCTTCTCGTCTGATGGAACCCCATGGTCAGCCCCATCCTCCTCTGGGCCTCATGGACAAGTTCTCAGGGTTCAGAAAACAGCATTGCCCAAACCCCCACTTAATGGTTATTTACTGGGCAGAGCGGGAAGTGGGGCACACTGGGAGGGGAAGGCAGCTGGGCTCCCCACCCTGAGGAAATCTCCAGGCTGGGACCCAGGCTGTAGAGAAAGGGGCACTGCCCGTCCCCGGGGTAGGAAGGCAGCAGCCAGAGCAGGACTGCGCTGCTGTGGGTGGGCGGAGGAGCCCACCCTCATCTGGGCCAGGGAGGGAAGGGGAATCTGAAGCTGGGGTTCCTGAGAGGCCCCGAGGAACTCTTCTGGGCAAGGAAAGTTCTCACAGACTTCGCAAAAGGCTTTTTCCTTCTGGTGTCCCTTAGACCCTGTCTCTGGAAGCTTCTACTCTGGGGAGTCCAGGGTCAGCAAAGCCCCTCACTACGCCTCACCCTGGGAGATCTTTGGAGGCTGCGACGAATGTGATTGCTTTGGAAAATCTGAACAGGTCAGATTTTAAGGGTGGACTTGGGGCCCAAAGGAAATCAGGGAGGCTCTGTGGACAGGGAGGAAAAAGAAAGCACCAGCGTGGGCGGGGGGAGGACACCCGACTTCTGAGCTCAGAAGCCCCAGGCTGCTCATTTGGAAGCAGGACACCACTGCGACCACAGGCCCATGGTGTTCGCACGTAAAGACCATGTCAATGTAACACAAGCGACCGGCCCTCCCCTCCATGGGACCCCTGGTCCACCCGCCAGCGGCTCTGTGGGAATTCTTCTTCCTTTGCCACAGTTGCAACCAAACAAGGACAGGAGTGACAACAGCAACAAGTAATAAGCCTTGCCAGACAACCCCACTGGGTTCAAGTAGGTTCAGGAAGCTTCCCTACTCAGGACCTGAAGATGTTTCAGGACTCAATGTCTGCAAAATCAGACTGCTTCCAAGTGAGCTTCGAGAGGCTTCTTTCCTACCGTACAGCTGACTGATGCTGCCTAGGTTACCCTGGGTGTCGGCGCTGGAAGGGGGGTGATGGGAAGCAGTTTATTGTGCTGGTGCGTGGTAACGGGCTCCCGCTTCCCGCCATCCACCTCCCTCCCTGGCCACATCTGTCTGCTCCAACAAACACTCAGCCTTTTCTGCTTGGATAAGGAGATTTTCTAGTTACATCCATTATATGTGTATCAACATTTATGGCAGCAAGATAATTGCCAAAGAGCTCAGAGGATAAAAGGTCCTCCTTCATCACGCTCGCATCCCCCCCATGTTTAAAAAAAATCAATATTAAAATCAAGCAAGAATTCTTGCATGGCTGCTGCGTCCTCAAAGTTGGAAATGTGATTTTTAGAAAACACCCAGCTGGACCCGGACGAAAAGAAAAGGTTTGACAGTGAGTTCAGAGCCCCACCTCCAGCGGGGCCCGCGTGTGTAGACGGAAGTCCTTTTTGTCCTTGAAACCTTTGCTAAATAGCCGCAAAGCAGCAAATCTGCTGTTAAATGAGTCCTTTGGAAACATGCCAGTCTAATTTCAAAGAGTTTAGATCCCGTTATCTGAAAACCGACCCACTGACTAGGAGGCCTGCAGTCAATAGGCCCTGAGATCCCCAGATTATGGGTACTGGACAAGAAGCCCTCCAGGATGCCTCACAGCCTCCACCATCTCTGTTTCTGGGGAGAAGTTCACACCCGCAAAAGACACAAAGAGAGGGAGCGCTTCCCATTTTTCTACTGTTCTCGTTGGCTCTCTGCCAGTTTTTCCTCCTCCCCCTTCTTGCCACCCCTCAGAATCTCAGCCCCATTTCTTCGTACATGCAGCCGTTTTCCCCAAAGGTGTTTTACTTTCACAGAAAATGACTCTTTCATTTACAAATCGCAGTGTGTTAGAGCTGGGAGGGACTCGAAGGTCAGGAAGGAGGGCGGGGAGGGGGGTAAGAGGAGCAAGGAGGGGATGGGCTTGCCCAAGATCACTCAGCTACTTAGGGGGGAAAGTATTCTAGAACACAAGTTT
The DNA here is from genome assembly GCF_011764305.1 of Mustela putorius furo. Classification (NCBI taxonomy): domain Eukaryota; kingdom Metazoa; phylum Chordata; class Mammalia; order Carnivora; family Mustelidae; genus Mustela; species Mustela putorius. The sequence continues at coordinate 4,116,850 of NW_025422048.1, forward strand.
CCCAGCTCCTAGGCTAATTATCCTTCCAATGTACTGCTGCAGGAAAAAAAAAAAAAAAAGAAAATCAGACTCTTTAAAAAGAAAAAAAAAAAAAGGAAAGATTAACTGCATAGAGGAAGCCCCTCTAAAGAAGGAGTGTAGTCCGACTGTTGTCAGAACCACTGGTCTAAGATCCGTTTCTGCCCATTTCATAACCCTGAACAGCCACTAAGTTTCCTAGGGATGATCTAATAACAGGTGCATTTTAAGCCTTTGGGTGATTTGCTTAAAATGGGAAAAAATTAAACATGCTGGCCGGGCTTGAAAAAAAAATCCCTTTCCATATTGAAAAGGATGGACAAGAGTAGATCTCCTACCTGAAGATGCAGTGAACACGGAGGCCCCACCCCCACCCCAGCAACAGGCTATTTCCTGGTTGAGTTTAAAAATTCAATGACGTTCCTGTTTCAACCCACACATCTGTGTCACTGTCAGCGTCAGTGGCAGGAAAACAGACGAAGTCACCCTTTGCTAATGATTTCCTAACATGGAATTTCCTTGTATCTCCTGAAGCCTTTCTTCTTCTAAAGCCAAACTGTTTTTCCTCCTCTCAAACACATTGTACTGAAGGAAAACTGAAAATGGTCATGGCCGGAAGGGATGATTTCTGAGGAGATCTTATAAGGAAGAGCTGCAGATCTTTGTGATATTTTTAATATGTGTGTGTTGGGGGTGGGGGAGAAGAGCTGCTAGTTCTTCTAAAGCCAATAGGAACAAAACAGAGAGATTTCCTCCTAGGCATCTGGAAATATCTCAGCCCCTCTCCTGCCTCCTTCTTCCCAAGTTCCACTTGGAGCAACATTCTTTTATCAGTATTAAAGGGAACATCCGCACTGTCCTACTGTCGGTTGGCAAGGGGAGCACAGGGAGAGAAGCCAAGTCAGCACCCAGAGTAGGGACAGGCGAGGGGAGAACCACCAAAACAGAAAACAATGTAGAAGCCCTTCTCCTTTCTCCTCTGGAGAATATTCTATTTAATATGCAAACTGGTCATCAAGAGAAAAGAGGGATGTTACTTTAAGGCAAAGAAGCTGATTAGCTGCTCCGGCTGGCAGCAAACAGCTGGTCTGTCCGGCAGGTTCAAGGCCATTTCTGCTACTCTCTTATGGAGGCACCATATGTTCCATCTCGCACATCAGCAGCTTTATTTTCCAATGATCTTGCTCCAGAAGGGAAGCACAAAAGGGGGAGGAGAAGGTAGAACCTGTGGTTTACCATTTGAGTACTTCCTTGTGGTTTTAGATGCAGTTGGGATGGGGGGGTCCAGGACATTAACGCTTCACCTTCGGTTCTAAACACCAGAGACCAAATGTTTGACCAATACGGTCCACTAACCTCCAGAGATTCGAGTGGAGTGGATTAGGGGAAATAAATTCAAAAAGGCACAAATAATATCCCGCCCGAGATTAAAGGGGAAGGGGGAGGCAGGCGGCGAGAGAGCGGGAGGAATTCGACTTCACTCTTTGGACCCCGCCCACTTCTCCCTATTTGTCACTTTTTCTTATTGTCAGTATTCCTTGTCCCAACAGAACAAAACTTTAGGAGAGAGGCGGACAGCTTTGGGTGGGTAGAGGCGGAGGCGGGGCAGGCCGACAGAATGGCGAAAGGTTACTTCTAACAGGTTTAACATTCCTCAGTGCAAGTCCGTGTTCCCGTAAGTTTGGCGGGGCGGGGAGAGAGCAGGTGTAGGGGATGGGGCCCGCTAAATCCTCAGTCCAACTAATGCCAGCTGCCCACGCGTGGTGGGCACCCCCAACTGTCCGGCACTGGGTCCGTGCGGAGGCGACACACCCACGCACGGTCCCCACGGCCCGTCTAGGCTGCACGAACCTCCGAGGTGGCGGTTCCGACTCCCTCCCTGCCTCCAGACAAAGTGGGACCGCGGGGCGTTCGAGGCCCGGTGTGTGTCGTGGTGGGTGGGGGGAGAGGGTGGCTGGCAGGAGGGCGAAGGAAGGAGTGAGTGTAGCCGCAGGGTGGCGAAAGCCTCACAGTCACTGCCGTCGTCTCAGCCACCCGCGAGCGCGGCGGCCGCCGGGAGCGGTGAGGTGAAGGACCCGGGCTGCAAAGCGAAACCGAGGAAAGGGCGCCCCCTATGCCCGCGTCCGGCGAGCGCAGCCGCGAGCTGCGTCTGCCCTTCCCGCGGAGCGTGCTCGGCCTCTGGCCTCCGCGTCCTCCCGCTCGCCGCGCCGCCGGCCAGGCCGTCCCGGCCGCTGGAGCCCCGGGTGTCCGCTTCGGACAGGCGGGGCGCGCCATGGGCGCCAGGAGCCAGGGGCTCCCCACGCCTTCTGGGGTTCCTGGGGAAGGTTTCCGAAACACAACCCCCTCCCCCACCGCCTCCACTTGCCCTCCTGTCCCAAGCGGCTCAAGGCCGCTGGGAGGCAGCCGCCCCCGCCCCCCCGCCTCTGCGTCCCTTTCCCCCTTCCCTCTCTCCAGCCTCCAGGGAAACAAAGGGGCTTTTTATAAAGCGGATTGTTGGCGGCTGCGGCGGCGGGGGTAGGAGGGAGGGGGGATCTATAAAGACAAGAAGAGGTGGGGTGGGGGGAGAAGCTGCGCGGCCTCCGGGAGCCCCAAGCGGCCGGGCGGCTGGGAAGCCCCCGCGGATGCGCGGCCCACCCCGCCCGGCCCGTGGGCACTCGGGCGGCGGCCCGCGCCTGCCAAGGGTTGGGCTGCGCCGCTGCGATGCTGCCCGCCGGCTCGCCGCAGCCCGGGAACACGAGTGCTCGGGCCGCGGGGCCGGGGCGGTGGGGACCGCACAATTCCCACGGGGGTCTCCCCTGGGAGACCTGGGCCCTCTTCCCCGCCAACTCTTTCGAAATTGCTTAGGCTCAGGGAGACTTTGCGTCTTTGTTCCAGCGCGGCCGCCTCTCCTTCGATCGGCTCGCTCGCCCTCGCAGACAATGTCCCGGAGCCGGCCTCGGTCGGCTACCCGCAAACGACATGTTGGCTGTAGAGACGGCACCCCGGGGGGATTCCTTCTGCTGCCAAACAACGACGACAAGCCACCCCAGCAAGTGGAGTCCCTTCTTCCCACGTCCCCCAGCCACCCTGCACTCCCTCCCGCTCACACACTCACACCCACACTCGGGGCGCCCGGCTCAGCCGCACGGAGCTGCGGGAGCGCGGTGGGGCTAAGCCCCCGGCCCGAGGTGCGTCAGTCTGCTCGGGTTCCGACGACTTCAGGGCAGTTTTCTGGCAAGCTAATTCTATTAGTGTCTGCTCAGTCCGCATTTAACCACCGATCAAAATCAGACGGTCCGACCAGCTTTCCAAGTGGCTTCGGACACACTGCATCGGGACAGAGCCTCACGGAGCCAACTGGCCCAGAAAAGTATTTGGCGGCGCTCCGGGGGGCTTCCCGCCCGCCCTTGCCGGCGCCGGGCGCCGGGCTCTGCCGACGCTCCGAGGCCTGGGAGCTAGGAGCGCGGGGGCGCCGGGAGCTCCGGGCAGGAGCCCAGTCGGGGCTGCCTTGAGCCGCCAGCTCTGTTCGGGGCTGCTCTCCAGAGGAGGATTTGGCAGGGGAGGGAGCGCCAGGCAGCGGGCTCGGCGCACGCACACTCCACACTCCCGCTCAGTGGCGGCAAACCGGCTTGGGGTGTATGTGGGGGGTGGGGGTTGAAATTCTGTGCCCAGCGCCCACTGACGACTGGCCCAGGCTCAGGGAGCTGGCATGCGATGGGAGCATCGCCGGTGGCATCCGGGCCGCCAGCAGCCAGGGGGGCACCGGAACGGAGTGGGAGCCTCCCGGTGAGCCGGGAGCAGCCCGTGTGGCTCGCGCCCCTCTGCCTTCCGCAACAGACCCCCCCCCCGCCCCCGGTACTTAACTGCCCCCGCTGGGTTCCAGACACCCGATGGGCGCCAGGGAACAGGCAGAGGCCGAAGTCCTGGGCGATGGGAGCTGCGCCCAGGCCGGCCCGGCCAGTTTGAGAGGGGGGCTGGCAGCGCGGAGCGCCAGGTGGGCTGTGTGCTTGGAGCAAACTTTGGGGTCCCCCAGCTCCTCCGCGACGGGAACCACAAGTAGGGGCCACAAATGCACCCCGGAGCCCCCAGAGCAGCCGGACCTCCCGCTCCCGCCCTCAGTCTTACCGTGCTGCGGAGCTCCCTGGCGGTGGCGGGGGCAGTGCCCGAGGGGCGGGCGGCCGCCGGCGCAGGCAGCCTGGCCTCGGGCACTCGCTGAGCGGCCCGGCCCGGTTGCAGATCACCCCCTGGCTAGCGGCCGGTGCCCCCGCGCCCGCCCGCCGCGGGCTGCTTCAGCTAGCGGCCAAGTTCATGCCGGCGGCGCTGCAGTGGCGGCCTCAATCTGCTCGCTCCATTCCCACCGCCCGGCTCCGCGCCGCGCGCCCGGAAGGTGGAGTTTCGGGGGTTTAAGTTACTGATAGGCATTTCTCACTGCTGTGTCACTCGGGGAGGAGGAGACACGCACGCCGCACACTCACACACCCTCACACTCACGGCGACGAGCGGCTCCGGCCTTAAAGGGGAAGCCGCGCTGCCCCGCCCGCGACCCCGCCAGACCTGAGCCCCCGAAACGCCGAGTTTCCAGGCCGGTTGGGGCTGGGGGCGGCGGAAGCGCGGCGACCACCCAAGGGGCCTCCCCGGCCCTCCTGCCACTCTTTGAAAGGGAAGACGGCCGCAGGATGGCTTCGCTGCGGTCGCCCCGTTTCTCCAGCGCACTGGAGCCAGGGCAACTGGGGAGTGCGGAAGGGAAGGAAGGGCCACGGTCTCACTTACCTCGGTGGCTCCGCACGCAGCGGGAGGCGATGGGTGCCCTCGGCGGCAGGTGGCCCGTCTAGACGGTGCGCTGGTGGGGAGGAGCGACAGCGGGGTGACCGAGGGCTCCTGGGCACAGGCTGATGGAGCTCGCCCGAGGGCAGCAGGCGGAGCCCCGCGCGCTTGGGAAATCCGCACGCGGCAGGTAGCCTTCCCGCGTCTGGGCAGAGCAGGCTGCTGAGCCGTGCGCGTCCCTGACAGACGGAGAGCGATCGGGGAGAGCGGGAGAGCCAGCACTCATCAGCGACAGGGCGAGACAGCGCGCGAGTCTGGCAGACACCGAGAGGGACAGAGGGAAGGACGGAAACCGAGAGAGACACGGGCAGACCGAGAGAAAACGACGGAGCGACGGAGACAGAGTGCTAGAGGGACGCCACGGGGGAGAGAGGGAGGGGTGAGAGAGCGAGAGCAGATCCCTGGAAGACACCAGAGCGAGAGCAGATCCCTGGAAGACACCAGAGCGCCACAGGGACCGGAGTCTCACCGTAAAGTAGCCTGTTCAATCCCCCCACACCCCTTTCCCATTCTGAGCAGAAACTGACCCCAGAACTGGTGGCCGGACCCCCTCCCCCCCTCGGCCTGGGAGGGCGCTCACCTTCAGTGGCGGCTGCTGGGTCGGTAGCACCGTCCCACGCCTCTGCTAGCTGACTCCCGCTCGGACAACCAAGTCGACCTGCTGTGCGGGCAGGGGGACCAGTGCTCTCAGGTGGCGGCTACTGAACTGCACCTCCCCCCCCCCCCACCTCGCCTGGCATCCTCCTTCCCCCTCTCTTGTCCCCCACCCTCGCCATCCCCACCTCCACTGCCCGCCCCCACCTCCGCCTCCGTGCAGACCCAGTCTGTGCTGCCCGCCGGTAAGCTCAGCCAGGAAGGAGCCCAGGAGCGCCAGCCAGTCTCCCTCCCCACTGGCCCGGGGCTGCGAAGCCCCTTCCCAAGCTAGGCTGGACCGGCCCCCTCTCTGCAGGGGGTTATCCCTGGGCAGACACCTGCGGCTTCTGTAGGAACATGAGTTCCTTGTGGACCGCCCAGCGGGTCAGAGCGCGCTATCCGCCCTCTGCCCTGGCGCGGAGGCCAGCGGCTCCCCTCCCCCCATACTCGGGGGGCACTGGCCGGCGCCCCTTCTCCAGGGTTCCCGGCCGGACTGCGTTACCTAACCTGGTTTTCCTAGGTGGTAGCAGCGGCAGAGGCTGAGCTCAGCGCACGGACGCCGCGTCTGGTCCGACAGCAGCGCGTGCAAAAGCCCCAGAGCCCAATCACAGCTCCTGCCCGCACCTCTGAGTAGCGACCTGTCTCCACCACATCTGGTCGCACTCGGCCGCCGAGGGCCAGGAATAAAGGGGTGGGCCCGCCGCCCACTCGGCCCCTCCTTCTCTCTGCGCCCACGCCCTCGGCCCCGCGGGAATCGCTGGGGCCCCCTATGAGAACCAACCAAAGTCCCTTCGTGGGCTACGTAGGCGCGACGGAGCTGGGCGCTTGCCTCCGAGAGCGTTTCCCAAAGTTCCCAGGTTGTGGAGCGGCGTCAGCGCCTACGGCGAGGCACAGGTGTCAGACCCCTTCTCCGCAGCCCGCATGCGCCTGGGCGAGCAAGGCCCAAAGAGGCACCTTGCAGGTGCAAGGCTCAGCCGGGCTGTTGGGTAGTTCTCCACCTTGGCGGGGGCCAGCCCAGGCAGCTCTGGAAAGGGCCGTGGGCCTGGAGTAAGACTTATGCTCTCCTGATGGAACTGACAGCAGTCCCTGCCTTCACCCCTGACAAGGCCCAAGTGGGCTCCTGGCCCCTGGCCTGTCCCTTCCTGCAAAGATGGGGAGTCATCCAATTGCCACCATGACCCCTTCAGCAAGAGAGAACTCCGGAGAGTCTTGAAGAGAATATGATTAAACCCAGTGGCCCCGGGCTGAATAACGGTCTATCAGTGTTGCAGAGTGCTTTTGAAAATTCTTCCCACTCCTCAGAGTGCACTGGTCCAGGAGGGTGAAGACGGGGCTCTGTTCCCAGACACTTCCACTCCACTCTCATGTCGCTTCCCCTCTGCTTCCCCAGTGGGATGGGTGATGTCCACATCCCCAGTGTACTGGGAGCTTGAGAGATGACAGGTGCACCCCTGTCGGTCAGCCCCCCTGCCTGGACCACCACTAGACCTCTCCAACTCCAATGTCTCCTCAATGCCACCTCAGTTCACAACACCTCCATCACTCACTTGCCCCAGCTGGGTTCCCTGCTGTCTTCCTTGATTCTTCTCTTACGCTCACACCCCACATCCAGAGCAACAGACAATTCTGCTTCCATCTGTAATTGCATCCACACTCCCAGCCTTCTCTCCTTCTCCACTACTGCCCTTGCGCCCCGCCACCAGCATCTAACCTTAACAGATGGCTCTGTTTCCTACCTCCCCCCAGTCGCCTCTTCTCCAAATCCCGGTCGGATCCCTGATGTCTGTGCACCTGCCGTGGCTCCCTGTTTCACTTGGTGACAGGGAATGGCTTCTGGTGGCCTAAAAGGGCCCGTATGCCATGGCCCCCTCCCCAGTCTGGATGGTATCATCTTTCCTCTTGCCCTCCCTATCTCTGCAATTGAGCCCCAGGCTTCCCAACTCTTCCCCGACACACCAAGCACATCCCTCCCTAGGGCCTTTGCACTGGCTTCTCCCGCCACTGGAACGCATTTTCCCAGAAATCTAGGGGGCTGGCTCCCTCCTTTCCTTTAATGTCAACACAAATGTCACCTGGCCTCCCCCTCTGACCTACTCCAGAACCCCTTTCACTCTCTTGTGTCTTCCCCACTTCTAGCACTGCGGTCCCTGGCAGGGAGTATCTGCTTGAGGAATGTTAGTTGGATTCTGTTTTCCCGGAACTTTTCAGGAAACTCTGGGGGCTACAGAATTGGGCACATGCCCTGGGAAAGAGGTGCGTAACTGTGGTACATTTTAAGGAGTCTCAGGACCTGAGGAAAGGTTAAGAAGGATGGAGGCCCGGCCGAGAGCTCTGCGTTAGCGCCATGAAGCTCGCCTCAGCTCGGGTCACCCTGGGGCGCTGTGATCCAGATGTGTTGTGGTTCTTTTAGTTACTATAGGAAACAGAGGGTCCCTTGTGGTTATCACCTTGGGTATCCTGAGGCAGACGGAGATCTGGATGAGGGCTTTCTCCTTGGCGAGGAGCCTGGCTCTTGTAACCTTTTTGGCACCCAAATGCGGACCAAGTCTGGAGGTAACAGCTCCCTACACGGACCCAGGCTTGCCCTGTGTTCCATCTGCATGAGTCCCGGTACACAATGAGGTGTGAGGCATCATCTGCTCCATGTTCTAGATGAGGAAACAGGAGGCTCAGAGAGGTGAAGGGACATGTCCAGGGTCACACAGCTAGAGAGTTGCAGAGTGGGAAACAACTGGGCCCCAAAGCTGAGGCTGCTCCCCTTGCCATTTGGCCATTCACATTAAGTGTGTGCGGTGCTGGTTCCAGGTGAGAAAAGGAATCCCACAGCGCTCTCCAGGGGCGGCTCTTCACCCCAGGGGAATCTTCCGGCCCTCCTGCTGATGGGCTGCCTGGAGACTGGCCCGGGGATATCCATGCCAAGGCTGATGTGGGCCCTCTGGTCTGACCCAAACCTGGAGCTCAAGGGATATGAAAACCATCCGTGGCCATCTGTCATTCCTTGTCCTATTCCAGTGAACACATACTAAGTTATCCCAAGTTCTCGTGACAAATGCTGGGGGCTTAACTGGGCAGCCTCTAGGATTTGGAAAACAGGCGTGCTGACTGCAGAGAAGAAACACACAACTGGTTGCTCTGTTCTTCATTATGCCTCTGCTCCAAAGCGACCCATGGCTCCCTATTACTAATGCCACCGAATCCCAGCTCCTCGGCCTGGCATTCAAGGCCCTCTACCGGTGGGCCCCGGGCTCCCGTTCCACATCTGTCACCTGTTGCTTTCATACATGTCCCTGGGCCTCCTGCCTGGCCGGACTGTGCATTGGACCCCAAACAATTCCTGGTTCTCCCCACCTCTGCACCTTTGCCCATGCATGCCCCACGTAGTGTTCCAGGTCTCCTGTCAAAGTCCCACCCTTGGTCGTCCATAGCCCTGTCTGTATCTCTCCGCTTCTGCATGCCCTTGCCCTTGGCTCCTCCCATTTCACTGTTTTACCAGAGCCTTTGCAGATTCCCCCAAAGCCTCTCTGATGAGCTCATAGCCAGAGGGGGTTCAGGGTGCCCTCTGGATGAGAGAATCCAGGTCCAGGGGGAAGCAGACAGGTAATGGGTATGGCGCCTCCCCCTGCCAGTCCCCCACCACCGCTGTCCACATGTAGAGGTTGTTGGCTGTGCCGACCTGGACGTCACTCCTTGCCCCTGCTCCCGCACCCCAGCCCTGTCTCCCAGCCCCCTGTGGCCACACTCCTCCCATGCAGAGGCCATGCCCCACAGCCCAGGCTCTGAGTTCTAGGCTCCTGAAGCATCCACTCAGGGCTTGTCAACTCCTCCTCTGACACTCCTGACCCTCGCGACCACAGCAGACTGGAGGCTGCCACCAACAGTAACCAGGACAGACAGATGCCCTCGAGGAGGCCCAAGGTAGCGGTCACCCCGTGCAGAGGAAGTGCAGGTCGATCCGGGAGGCTGGAGCTATGGGGGCAGGTTAGTCCTCGCTCTCTCCTTAGTGAAATGGGGGTCACAGTCGTATCTGCTTCATTGCAATGGAGTTGAGGTTGTGGCCTCTATGACCCGTAGGTCATTAGCCCTCAGACAGGATACGACAGGATACGACCCCAATGATTATTGTCCCCAAACCCCCAAAGACAGGAGGCAGGTGTTGAATCTAAGATGACACCCAGTAGGACGAAAGCTCAGGCCCAACACCGTATGCTATTGGGCAAACTGGGGGCATTTTGATAAGTCCGGCACAAGCTAAGTCTCTGCCAGGTAGGAAGCCAGATTGGGGGGCTTGCAGAGGACATGTGGGGTCAAGGAGAGCCCCTGGGAAATGAGGTGAACTATTTGTCCTCACCGTGTTCTTAAGCAATTTTAATTTTTACGGGGACGTCGGTGACGGTAAGCATTTTTTAAAAATCACAATGGAAACAAATGGGAAATTGTTAAAACATTGATTGTAATTTCCTGGCGATGTCCCTGATTTTAAAAACTAGGAACCTTTAAGAAAAAAAGGCCCTCATTAGCAAGCGAGCAGTTAATTAAGGGGTGATAGAAAGGTTTGTATCGATTTTACCGTGAAACCAGAAAACTGTGGCTACAAGTCAATCCCCCGCCCCCCCGCCGCTGTTCCTTGCTTACCACGAATGCCACTTCCAAAATGCCATAGGTAATACCATCAAAGCATCGATAAGGACCGGGCCATGGTTATTTAAACAGAAATGGATAAATAATTTAGGGAATTAATGTAAACCCAGATGGCTGCCAGTTTTCCTCCTGCACCGTACATACAGCTGAAAGACATTGTCAAAGCTTTTATATAGAAAAAAGTATGCAGATGGCTTGCTAATTATTAGTCTTTATGCAATGACATCTTTTTACAACAGCACAGGCACGACTTAGGCCCCACATGGGAAGACGTTCCAGCCACTGTTCTAGGACCCTTCGGACCATTTGCAATTTTGTGATTAAAAAAAAGAAAAAGCCACACATACGACAGAACACTGGCCTGTGGCTGTCCTAGCAACCAGCTAGGCTGCTGCACCACCACTATGCCCCCAGTGCCAGGGAACCAGCCAGGGCCCCCCTTTGGGCAGGCGCACTGTCTAGGCAGAAAATGTACTCCCACCCTTCTGAGTTTGGAAAACACAATCATATAAACAATAAAAACAGCTAAAGCTTGGGGCACACCTACTACGCACCAGGTCCTCGGCTTCCCGTCATGAGCTCCGTGAAGCCCTGTAAAAACTGATTGCAGAGCTGAGCAAACAGGCTCAGAGAAGCTCAGCACCTGGTTTGAGATCCCACCGTCACTTACCGGTAGAACCAAGATCTGAGTGTCCTGGGCTGACTGGGGCTCAGCAGCCTCCAGGGAATCCCGGTAAGATACAGCTCACCGTGGAGGGGGAGGCAGCCTGAGCTTCCCCGGCTTACTAGCTCTATGCCTGGCGCTTGGCTGGTCCGCCGTCTCATACCCGCTCCTGGGAAAGGACTGCTACGTTTTCAGAAATGTCGTGAACCTGTTGATGACTCATCGGTAGCTTGTACTTGGCCGTGGCAGGAGTACCTACACAGCTAAAATGGGCAAAATGCTGTAAATCGGGGCTGGATGTATGCAGGTGCTGTAGCTGTAACTGGTTCAAATCTGGCTCCTCCCCCTCCTCCTGGGACTCAGTGTCGGAGATCCGGGGGTCAGTAAGACTGGTTCTTTCTGAGGGCTGAGAGAGAAATGTCTCCTCCAGGCCTCTCTCCTTGGTTTGTAGGTGGCCGTCTTCTCCCTGTGTCTCTTTCAAAACACACCTCTATGTCCAAATCCGCCCCCCCCCACATTTAATAAGGACACCCATGGTATTGGATTAAGGCCCCACCTTATACCAGGTGTCGTCACACCTGAACTTAATGACATCTGCCGTGCTCCTACTTCCAAATAAGGTCCCATTCTGAGGTGCTAGTGGTTAGAAGTCAACATGCAAATTTGGGGTGGAGGGACCCAATTCAACCCATCACGGTCTGCCCCTTGGACCCCAAACGCACAGGTTCTCATATGCAAAATACATTCAACATCCCCCCAGAGCCTTAACCCAGTCCAGCACCAAAAATCAGATATGGGTGAGACTCGGGATATAAGTCATCCTGAGCAAAAACTCCTCACTGTTTGTGAGCAAGTGGAGCAAAGTATCGAGTTACCTGCTTCCAAAATGTAACGGTGGCTGTAATGGCTGTTTTTGTGTGTCAACTTGACTGGGTTCAGAAATGCTCTGCTAGCTGGGAAAAGACCTCATTGCTGGGTGTGTCTGTGAGGAGGTTCATGCAAGAATCGGTAGCTCGAGTAAAGAGAACCACCCTCTCCATTGGACAAACACCACCCAATCTGTTGGGAGCCCAGACGGAACTGAAAGGCAAAAGAAGGGCTTGAGCTGGGGGCATCCGTCTTTCCCTGCCCTTAGGCTTTGGGGCTCCTTGTTCTTGGACCTTCAGATCCCTGGAGTTACTTCAGGGCCCCCCTGAAACCTAGCAGGGCAAATTCCATTTGATTTTAATGCTTGAGAATAATCTTCTGGCTCAATGGTCTGTCCTCCAGGTGTGCCTTCCAGCCCCCTCAAAGACAACACGTGTGATGGACACAGCAAACAACTGGTTGTTGCGGAACACGTTGTTCTCTCACACGTCCATGCTGTGCACACGGCGCGCCCTGCAGCGGCAGAAAGCCCTCGATTGCCAGCTCCCCAGGCACTCCTCCGCAGCCATCAGGACTCAGCTGAAGCCTTAGTTCTCTTCCGCCCCACGTTGTTGACCCACCACCTCCTCCCCAGGCCCCGGGGAAGGAGCTGTCCCTTTAGGAAAAGCATCGCTGGTGGCTCAGTTGACTCTAGTGCCATCTTCCCCTCCTGAGCCCATGACTGGGGACGCACCTGGCTCTCCCGCTTTCAGGCATCAGCTCTGGTTTGTCCTGTCTTCCCAGCTGGTGTGCAATATACAAACGCCGGCGTGTCCAAGCGATTGCCTGCACAAAGGAGCCTTTTCTGAACACCTGCTGTGTACAAAGTGCTGGACTCGGGCGGTACACTCTTGGTAGGGAGCAAGGACAAATCATTTCACATGCATTAGAGACAACCGATGAACCTCACTTGAGAGCCGGAAGAGCCCTTAGCAGCAGGTGCGGATACCTGACATGTACTGATTCATCGGACCCTCACGCCGATCCCATGAGAGATTCGACAGTGTAGCATAGAAGCAAGCAACCAGGAGCCAGCCTGAATGCAACCCAGGTTCTGCCACGCACCAGCTGTGTGACTTTGGACAGCTTGCTTACTCTCTCTGTGCCTCTATTTCTTCATCGGTAAAATGGGGCTAATTGGGGTACCTACGTCACAGGGTTGGAGTGAGGATTTTGTGAGTTAATATCTAACATATGTTAGCTGTTGTTCCCAAGAAGCCTGCGTCTATGCAGCCTGCTGCTGCAAAGCATGGCCATCTCCCAGTCACAGGGCTGCCCGGGTGAGTCCCAAGGGCCCCTCCAGCTCTCAGGTACAGGACATTGTTCGTATATATGAAATGACTTTAGTGCAACCAATAGGCAACATGGGCAAATCAGCATGCAGAGGGAACAGTCCCTTAAGGAACCACTGATGCTGGGTGTCTTGTGGGGGCAGCTCCTTCAAGTGCTAAGAGGCCTGGCCTTGGAGGCAAGAGCAGGGGGACTTGGCTCAGTCTTGTGACTGGCCCAGTACGACAGCCCGGGCAAACTCCTTTCCCTCTCCTGGTTCTAGTGTCTGGCTCTCACCTGGGCTTGGACCTCCTATTGGCAGCATTTTCCGGAAAGGCGCACTCCCTCCCCATCCCACCTCGCCTGCCCTGGTGACCGAGAGGCCAGTCCTGGGCTGCAGGTGGCCACTGGCTGTGTCAGAGCTGTGACGATGCAGTCCTTGAGGAACGAGCACGGGTGGCATCTGGTAAAATTTGAGTAATGCAAATGAAGGGCCAGGAAGCGGCTTGCCGCTCTTCCCTCGGAGCTGGGCCTGTTCGTCTCTCCAGCTCTTTCTCCGGAGCACAGAGGCAAGTGAGGCTGAGAAGATGCCTCGCTCCTCAAGGGCCTTATCCCTGGGCACCTCATTCCTTTCACAGAGTCTCAGGACCTACGATACAGAACAGTCTTCTTGCCCCCAGATGCTGCCCAAGGGACTTCCAAGGTGGCACTATATGGGGAATTACGGTACTGAGAATTTGCCAGGAGGAAGAGTGTGTGCTTTACATGGGACTGAAATGTCCCTGCTGTTCAGAGAAAGGAGATTCAGAGAAGAAGGGAAAATCGGTGCCTTTTGCTGCAGCCAGATTTCCATCTTATTGCTGTTGCCGGCAACGTGATGCCCAGAGCCTGATCGCAGGAGTCAGCTTCCTCCCCACCCTCCGCCCTTCACTAGCCTGGTCCCATAGAAACCCTCCTTCCCAGGATGCATCATCATCTATTCCAGAATCTTGGCCCTGTCTGTGAAGCTACAGCCATGCCCCACCTGCCATGGCTCTCTGTGGGACCAGGGGAGCCAGAGCAGAAGCCCCCAGAAACTTCTGTAGCTCTCAAAAAGCTGTAGCCACGAGGGACCGCCTTTCTCGATAGTGGGATGAACAGCAAGCAGAGAACATTTCCTGCCCCTGTCGGAGGCCAGAACTAGTTGTCCCCCTGCCAAACTCCATGCCAACTCCTCTTGCTCTCCACTCGGGCTTGTGCCTGCTAATGAAATGGCCATTTCGCCAGTGTAACTTTACTTAGCGATTTATTAGTGATTATTGATTTTCAGTTGTGGTTTCCTGGGACTGCGGGATGGTACAAATCGAAGGCATCTGCCTATGGATGTCCATCTAGTTGCTTGAGGCCATGGATGTAAGCGGCTCGTCTCATGCCATAGGAGCGCAGAGAGGCGGCCAGTGCTGCTTCCTGATGCTCAGTCTCCACTCACTGTATCCTGAAGAACCCTCCATCCCACTTCCTCTAAAGCCCCAGCTATAGATGCAAGCAGACAGGGCTTTAAGTGGATGCTTTTATAATTTTTTTTTCCCATGGCCCCGACTGGATCCTGTTCCCTCTTCCTAAAACCCAACACTACCCCCTTGTTCCTCAGAAGCCTCCCTCTTAAAGAATTCCTACTCCTTTGGATTGGCCCATTGTCCCTTAGTTGGGAAAATGGTGGCCTCCATCTCCTGGCAGAAATGAAGCAGATGCCTCCAGGCCAGTAGTCTCTGCTGCCTGTGGCCTTGGTCCTTCCTACCAACAGTCTTGGGCCTGGAAACAAACATAAGCTAGGCAGTTCAGCTCCCTCCCTGGCCCTGTCCGTCACTCCCAGCCCCAGCCTCCAGCCTGGGAAGGAGCAGGTGCTCCATGCTCTCTTCCAAGTGTCTCCTGAGCACCTTGCTCCACCACCACACTGGTCCCGGAAGGAAGATCTGTTTAATAAAAATAAATAAACAAACAAACAAACAAACAAATAAATAAATAAATAAAAGGAGAGCTATCAACACCTCTGAGCTACCGTATCAAATCTGCTTAGCTTCGTCTGTCTCTTATTCCTGCCGCTTTTGAAACAACCAGTTCTTTCCATGTGGGATCCAAGAAACTTCTCATGGGTACAGCTGGACAGCAACTTGCCTCAGGCTTATACTCTGTATCCATCCTTGGCCTTCTCTCTTGACACCATGGCGTGGAATACTGGGGAACTTGTTCGGTGCACACACATGTCAGGGAGGTAAGTTCCATGGAGAAAAACTTTGGCCTGGTGGGGAAAGGAGAGGCAGGATGACCCTGCCCCCACCCACCCCGGTTCTGAGACGTGTTACGTTTGGCTTCTCAGAGGGTTGATATGGCATCAGGCAACCAGTCCCACATGATGGTACAGAATTAGATATCATAGCCTTGTTCGGTCCCTTCCTTCCCCCTTCCCTGTCTTACCTGGGGTTCTTACTCCTGGGGTTGCCTGCCTTTTGTTACTTTGAGAAACTTGCAACAAAGACAATGCCACGCTTGGGTCAGTTGACCGTCAACTCTAGAACCCTGTGAAAGGGAGACGGCCTCCATCCTCATCTCCTTCAGACCACGGTGGACCATGATGAAAATCCGACCCAACACCGAATTGTAAGAACAGTGTCACAAAGAAGAAAATGGTGGGGCTCCTGAGACCTGGGATAGAGACTTTGGGTGGCTAAGCCTGAGAAGCTCGAACCCCATATTCTCCCGAACCCTCCATGCTGGTAGCTTCTTTTCTTTTGCCAGAGCAGAGGAGCCTCCTGCTGTGTGGAGTGCCTGCCATGGCCTCACCTGATGTAGGAGCTTTGCAAGAAGATGTTTTTCCTTTTCAAGGCTGACCTCCACTATCTCTCATGGATTCTGGGCTGAGAGCCAGGGTCAGATCTCAGTATAGCCCAAGCTTCGAAGTACAGCTCTCATTCCAACAGAAAATAGCTTGCATGCCAACAGAACTGTGGAGACTGGCTAAGATGTGCCCGTGAGAGGTACCAGAGCGCATGGGAGTTAGGTATCGAAGGTGCTGGACCCAGGGAGTCAAATGGGGAGAATTCGGTGGCCTACCAGCATTCACTAGTACCTAGGCATTCAGTGTTCAAAATTATTGGGAATGGGTGCTAATACCCTGTTGGGAAGGCTCCCTGAAACTTGGACGTGACAATGGCCTATAATAAATGAGATGGGACTGCTGTAACTTGGATGGTATAGTATTGAGGATGGAAGTATCATGTCCAGAGAAGTATTAGAACAGATTCATTATGTGGCACCAGAAAACCCACCACTTGCCTGTGTTCCTTGAATGGGACAAATAACATTTCCATTATAGAGGCTTTAGGGAAGAGGGGCACTAGCAATTTTGAAAAGTTTGATAGGTAGTTATCCTCTCTAGGCTGGGTTTTATAGGATGAGGACGGCACCACAAAAGTGGGTTCCCTGGTGTCAGTAGACATGGTGAGACTCTAAAATAGCAAAGGCCAGCGGCAACACTTAGCCATTATTATAGTGGGGAGCAAGGGCCAAGTAGCAACCGGGGTACCATGTCTGCAGGGCTCTGTATGATAACCAACAAACCATTGTTTTCCTAGGATAGATAGATGGAGGGATAGCTGAGCTTTCCCTTGGTTAGGATAATTTAAAAATATCTAAACCTTATAAGCAGAGGGTACATGTTAGCCACAACAATGTAAAATTCAGTTCCTTACCCAGGTTCCAGATCTATATCACTTCCCAAGCCCAGAGCCCAGATGGAAGGGGAGATTGGTCACTTTGGGGAAGAAGTGTCACCACAATTACATATGACAAACATTCTCCCTCCCTCCCCAAAGAGAACTAAGGGCATTTGTGAAGGTAACTGTGTTAGGGAAAGGGAACTACTTCTACTTTTCAAGAGCTGTTGGAGATAGGGTCTGATCTTATCTTGGCATCAGGAAATCCAAGATGCCACCATGGTTTCCTCATTAGAGTGGGGACTTAGGAAAGTCAGCTGATATATGGAGTTCTGGCCCAGTGGTTTGATGGATCTGTGGGTCCGTCTTGTGGTCATTTCCTTGAATCCAAACTATATAATTGGAGTAGATATTTTTAGCAGCTAGAAGAACCCTCCTATCAATATCCTGGCTTGTGGAGTAAGGCTTATTGGTAGGAAGAAGCAAGTGGAAAGCACTGAAACCGTCCACTCCTTCAGCTGCCTCAGCCAAGATAGCCCATCAGAAGCAACACCAGGAGAAATCGCAAAAATTGGCTCCACTTTCAAAGACTTAAAGGATGCAAAGGTGATGGCTCCCATCAGATCCTCATCCACTTCACCTGTACAGCTCCAGCAAAAACCAGATGGGTTGTGGCAAGATGATGGTAACAACTTCCTACAAACTTCCCCAGGTGGTTGCAGCACCCGTGCTATCTTTGCTAAAGCAGACCAGAACATCCCATGGCCCTCGGCATGTGGCCTGAGATCCAGAGAATGCATTATCTTAATCCCTGCCAATAAGTGGGATTAAAAGCAGTTTGCCTTGATCTGAGCAGTCCAGCAGTACATATAAAACATGTCACCCCAGGGTGAGGGGACTTCTCGGCTCTCAGTTCTTTCCTAATGTAATCCGTGGGGGTCTTGGTCTTCTTGACATTTTGTAGAACACCTTGCCAGTCCGTCATGTTGATAGAACTGCTGACCTCACTCTAGTTGGATCTGGTGAGCATCAAGTGGCAACTATGTTGGATGCCCTTGTAGGACACATGCAAATGAGAGGGTGGGAGATAGACCCCCCAGAAGAGGCACAGGCTGCCATGTCAGTGAAATTGGTAGGGGTCTAATGATCAAACCATGCCATGACATCTCCTTTAAGAAAAAGAATAAATTATTTTTCCTTGAATTGACTACCGCTAAGAAAGAGACCAGGAACTCGGCGGGTCTTTTTTGGATTTTGGAGGCAGCACAGCATGTAGCTGGCAATGTGTCTCCAAGGTATTTCTTGGGTTGTTCAGAGAGTGCCAGTTTTGAGTGGGTTTTATAGCAAGAGAGGGCTCTGTGGTGGGCCCAGGCTGAAGTACATGCTACTTTACCTCTTGAGCCTAATGACTCATCAGATCCAGTGGCACTAGATGTGTCTGCAGTAGATGAGAATGCCACGTGCGGGCTTTGGCAAACTCTAGTACCAGAGTCATGGTGTGGACCCCCAAGGTTTTAGAGCAAGGTCATGCCTTCTGTAGCAGAGAAGTTTCTCCTTTTAGAGAATAGTTCCTGGAGTGCTACTGAGCTCTGGAAGAGAATTAGCACTTGACCACAGAACCTCTAGTAACTGTAAGAATGCAGTTGTCCCCCGTGAGCTAGTATTGTTAGATCCATTACCTTCTGAGGCTGGGCAAACCCATCCTTTATATGATGAAAAGAGTCATTTGACTTTAGATCCAAGAAGGTCCATGGACTCGACTAAATTACACAAATAGACGGTCCAAGTTTGGTGTCATCTACATCAGTGGCATTGACCCCACCTTTCCCTTAGCTCATACCTGTGGCTTTACGGATTTTCCCGATGACCAACTGATAGAGGATAAAGAAGTTTAGGCCTGGTTCATAGATGGGTCGGTACAAAGTAGTGGTGAGAGCTGACAAAGAAATGGGCTGTGGCTACTTTCCCACCCCACTAAGAGAGGGAGTAAAGAGAAGGGGCAACAGAAAATATTCCTAGGGTGTGGAGTTGCAAGGGGTAGAGTTGGTTATCAACTTGGGTGGAGGGAGAAGTGGCCTATGGAATGATGAACCACTGGTTAGTGGCAGCTGGCTTCGTTAGTTGTCATTGGTTCAATTTTGCCCATCTTCCAAATTAGTATGTTGCAGTCCTAACTAACTCTGGCTCCTGAGATTGGAGCCTTATCTGGAAACAGGGTCATTGCAGATGGTATTTGTTAAGATGAGGTTCTACTGGAGTAGGACAGGTCCCTGATCTAAAATGATTGATGTCCTTATGAGGAGAGGAGATCAGAACACAGACACACACAGGGAGGAGCCTGTGAAGACACACAGGCAGAGGTGGCTATCTACAGACCAAGGACAGGCCTCCCTCCCAGGCCTCAGAAAGAACCAACCCTGCTTACACCTTGATTTTGGACTTCCAGCCTCCAGAACTGGGAGACAAGATATTTCTGTTCTTTAAGTCCCCCACAATCTGTGCAACTTTGTTCTGGCAGCTGTAGGAAAATTAATACAGTAGCTGGCTAGGGACCTGTAAAGAACACACTTGGAAAACCACGTTCATGGCAAAAGAGGCACAACAATGGGCACAGGATTCACTAGGATTACTGTGTAGCCAATCCCTCAGTAGTGGCAGGTGTCATAGAATAGCCTAGTAAAGGGGGACAACACGTTATGGAGTTGAGGCCCTATCCTTCAAGATGCAGGGTGTACATCGATCCAATGACTGATATATGGTCCCCAATAGTTAAAACCCACAGATCTGGAAGCCAAGAGATGGATCTAGGAATGGGTCTTAAGCACCATCATTCCTAGAGACCCATTTGTTGAATTTGTGCTTCCCTTCCCCGCAGCTTTAGTCTCTACCAGATTAGAGGTTCTGGTTTGATGGGACAGAATGTTTCCACCAAGGGTCACAGAAAGGATTCCATTGAACTTGAAGCCACAATGACCATCTGGTCAGTTCCGGTTTTTCATGCCAGCAAATCAGCAGGAAAGGAAAGGAGGGGTTAGAGTTGCTGGCATACAGTGGTGGCAGGGAGGAATGTACTTAGAGCTCAGGGATTTCAACGTGACCATTTTTCTTGATGCTTCAATGTCCACTAATAGAGGTGAATGGGCAATTGCAGAGATCATGGCCCCACAAGAGCAAGGCAGCTAAAAACTTAGAGTCTTTGGGAATACAGGCCTCAGTCACATCACCAGGCAAGCAATACAGACTAGCCAAAGTGCTGGCCCAGGGAGGAACCTTCTAGAAGAGAAGGTGGAGTAGGAAGATGATGAATATCAATTATGGCTTGGACTGGACACCTGGGTAGCTCAGTGGGTTAGGCATCCACCTTCAGCCCAGGTCATGATCCTGGGGCCCTGGGATCGAGTCCCTCCACTGGGCTCCCTGCTCAGTGGAGAGTTTGCTTCTCCCTCTGCCTGCCGCTCCCCCTGCTTGTGCCCTTGCTCTCTCTCATAGATAAATAAAATCTTTTAAAAAAAATATGTTCCAGGGATCAGACAGGGCACCAGGGACTATCACTTTATCACCAACCCTCTTGCCTTAAGTCTTTGCAAAGATTACAGCTGGCATCACCCTGAAGGGACCTCTGGGATGGATTGGTCTTTGGACTTTGCATGTCTCAAGAAAAAGTGAGAACATTTATGTTCTCAAAAATGGAAGTGCCACATTGTTATATGGAGTTGGGCATGATAGAGAACACAAGAAAATCTGAGTGGTACAGGGATTGGACAGTGTCAGATGTTCCAGAGTCTCTCTACCTGACCCATCTCTTATTTCAGCCCTGTTGTGTTGACCAGTTCTGTGGAGCTTCTGACCACCTTCATGCTGGTGCGACCTGCCAGTACCTTGCAATGCCTCTGGCAGATGCTTCTCTCATACCTGGGGTTCTCTGGTGCCAAGGGGATTCTGCGAATGCACTCAGCACCCATGCATGCGCACCCTGGAATTCTGCGGTATTAACACCCCATGAAATAACTGCTTGCCTTTTCCTTCCATCATGGATGATCTAGAGATGCATTTCATATGGCTCCTGAGGCAGTCCCATAGATCCAAGCAGTCCGTTGCCTTTCACAGCATCCGACTTGATAAACATGTTGTTGTGTTGACTTTCTAAATTTATTTTTTTCAATTTTTGAAAGATTTTATTTACTTGAGAGAGAGAGAGCAGGAGCAAGGGAAACAGCAGGCAAAGGGAGAGGGAGAAATAGATTCCCCGCTGAGCAGGGAGTGTGGCATGGGGTTCGATCCCAAGACCCCAAGATCATGACCTGAGCTAAAGGCAGAGGGTTAACTGACTGAGCCTCCCAGGTGCCCCTTGTGTTGACTTTCTTTCCTTCCCTGCATTGCTCCCCCTGCTCATCATTCTGCTCCTTGGGGTCACTCTCCCCTGAATAATATTCACACTTAAGTCTCTGTCTCAGATTCCACTTTCTGGAGAGTGCATGGTAAGAGAGAAGGCACACGCCTGACCTCACTAAATTTCCACACTGGTTGCAGAGATAAGATATAAGACATTTGTACACCCAGTGTAAAGTGTCTCACACGGGGCCTCTGGCCAATGCCGCAGGAGTGTGAGAGATCATAGGAGTCCCAAGTAATCTGGGGAGAGGTGCTCAGGAGGGTATCCTTAAATTGCTATGGTTTAGCTGATATATGAAGCATGAGTAGAAGTTTCATCAGGAAAAAGGGGTGTGAGCCAGTGTTTTGGGGGGAGAAGTGTTTTTGCAGAGATAAGGGGGGGGGGAGGGTGCCTCAGAGATCGCTGGCTCTTTCAACCTTGGAAGCAGTGGTGTTTATGGGAATGTGGGGGATATGGGGCCAGCCAGAGCAGAGTGCTCTTTCTAGAAGAAGTGAGGCCCCAGAGGCGATAGGACAGGATGGGGGTCCAGGACCCAGGGGAATGGGTCAGCCATCCACAGGGGAAGGAGACACCTTTTTTCCTTTGAGACTGAAGAGAAAGAAGGAAGAGGAAGGGAGGTGTGCAGTGATTCTGAGGTGGAGATGACAATGGAAGCTTCTAGTTGCATGACTCTGGTCTTCTCTGCAAAGCCTGAGTTGAGCCTGCTGCTGGCGGAGTCAGGGTGGGGCCTGGGCTGGAGGAGGCTGGTGGCCAGGCTCAGGACAGCTGCTGTGGGGAATTCCAGAGGGATTGAGTTGACGGAGGGAGCGCCTCGGGCCCTACCTGCTTGCCAGGCAGACGGAGCTTGCGTAGAGGGTTAGGGTTAGGGTTAGGGTGAAAGGCAACCCTGAATGTAGGGTGGGTTTGCCATTTGTGGCCTAAATTGCTGTGAGTTCACACTTACCCTCCCTTTGACCTGTGCTTGGTTCTCCTTCTTACTGCCACCCCCACTCTCTCCAATGCACCCCCCTTCCTATCCTCGAGCCTTTGCCTGAGTCGTCCCTCATGCAAGCAACAACTGGTCTTAGATCCCCCCAAGCCACAACCCACATTCCTCAAATCGCAGCTCCAAGCC
The DNA here is from genome assembly GCF_011764305.1 of Mustela putorius furo. Classification (NCBI taxonomy): domain Eukaryota; kingdom Metazoa; phylum Chordata; class Mammalia; order Carnivora; family Mustelidae; genus Mustela; species Mustela putorius. The sequence goes on from NW_025422048.1 coordinate 4,138,980, forward strand.
CCACCTCTAAGGAGCTATCTTTGTGATTAATACCAACCATTCTCCAACCCTTCAGCAGAAACCCCAGACTGGCCCTCTTGTCCCAAGCACTCTTATAATTCCTGTTACTTTCCGAATTTAGCCGGGGCTAGGGGATGACAAGCACCTATCTCAGGACCCCGTTAGAATGCCAGCTCTGGCCAGGAGTCCAAGGACCACTCCAGGGTCTCCTAAGCCAAGTCCAGGGATCCGTAGGGAGTCCAGGGAACATCTGATGGGAGCCATGGATGTGGGTGCAGAATACAGGGTGTGCCCATGGTTGAGATTCTGGGCATTTTTCTAGAGAGAAGTTTCAGAAGAGAAGTTTCTCAACCCCTAACCAAGATCCATAAGCACACTGTGACCCTTTCTTGGTGGGCCCCCATGTGCTGTGGGCCTGTGCCGCTCTGTACAACTCATCAGCAGAGCATCAGGACCAAACAAACAGGCAAATGCTCGCTGCAAATGCTCAGCCGTGACATCCCCACATGCCAACAAATGGTTCTTCATTAGAGAACCATCCAGCTTTATGGGTCGTGTGGAAATTTAGAAGATCCGAGCCTTGCGGGGCTAGACCATGAGTTTTGTCAGAAAAAGAAGATGTGTTCTAAGAAAAAAGGATTCTGAGATCAGAAAAGCTTAGGGGATCCTGGGTTAAACAGTGTAAGTCTTCATGAGGTTATGGAGGCTTTGGATTAAAAGGGCTCTGGGGCGCCTCCTACTGACCAGGTTTGGGTGGGAACCGGTTCTATGAGTTTCACCCCCTACTTCAGCGGAGAAGTCCCCTGGGCACCTGAGCTTCCTTGGGGACCAGTGGGGGGGGCGGGGGACATGTGCGTGCCCAAGTGCCGCCTGGACTGTCACTCCCCCTCCCCCACCCTCGGCCCAAGCTGCCACCTGTCTGTGTCTGTTCTACGATCCCCTTGTGGTGCGGTTCCTTACGCCCCAGATGCCAGCCCGAGTGCTTTACAGTTACTCACTGCAGCAGGCAAGGTTCTCCAGGGAAACTGGGCCAGTGCGTTATAAATATATAAGGAGCGTATTAAGGAGTTGGCTCAGGCGATCGCGGGGCCTGGCAAGTCCAACTTCGCAGGACAGGCCAGCGTGCTGGGAGCTAGGGCAGAAGCTGATGTTGCCATCTCGAGAGGCAGAATTGCCTCCTCCTCCGTAAACCACGCTTTTGTTCCTAAGGCCTTCCCACTGACTCGGCCGGCGGCTGGCCCCTGACAAAGGCGGGATGGGAACGTAGGTTCCTAATGTCAGAGGGCGCTCTGCCCGCCACTGCCGGCTACACTGCAGAGCAGCCTGGCCCCTGAGAGTCACTTTCTCAGGGGAGGGGCCCCCCCGGCTCTGGGTCAGGCTTTGGGGCCCACGGCTCAAGGCCAGCCGTGGCCTTAGGCCGAGGGGGCGGTTAGGCACCCCTTCCCCAAGATTTTCCGCTGACGGGTGACGTTCCCACAAAGGCGGCAGAGACTTGGCACCTGTCTGGGCTTTATTTGCCTGCATGTTTGTTTGGAAGTGTCTCCGGCTCGGCTCGTGTTTCCTGGGCGTGTGTGCTCAGGCCTGCGGGGGCAGGGAGTGCAGACTAGCCCCCTGGTCGGAACTGTGGAACTCGAAATCTCTGTCTTCTAGAGTCCCACTCAGGAGCTGTCCCCCAAGTCTGAAGCTGCAGGTTCCTGACCTGGCTAGTACCCTAAGCCAGGACCGTGGCAACAAATTTCCCAAATGGACAAGCTTTCGCAAAATGTCCAGAAGCGCCTCCCATGTTGGCCAGAAGGCTACACTGCAGGCCTCGTGTCTGTGAGGGTGGGAGCTCAGGGAGGGGGGTGGGGCAGAGCCCGGGGCCGGGGAGAGGACCGTCCCTGGGATTGGGCCTGGCTGGCATGGTGACATCGGGAGAGACCTTCCCCCCACTGGTCTTGGCAAACCCGTCTGTAGGATGAGAGGGGAAGACCAGAATGATCCTTAGCAGGCTCTCTGACCACTGGGTCTTGGATGGCAGAGTTTGAAGCCACTTTCCTGAGGGCGCCGTTGAGGACTCTTCTTCTGGGGCTCGGTCTCAGGAGCTGGCTACAGACAGCTAGTGGCCAGGTCGTGCTCATTCACACACTCGCATAAAGCAAGCAGAACCCCAAAAACCTCTAGTAGGGGACACCATTCTAGGGTCAAGGGATGGCAGTTGAGACAAATAAAACTTGGGAAGAATCAACTCCGTCCCTTCCTCTCTCTCTCTCTCCCTCCCTCCCTCCCTCACTGTCATCTGACCCCAGGCACAGCTGAGTAGGGACAGCAGGCACCCGCATGGCAGGGCGGGGAGGGGAGGGGGAGCAGCAGCATTCTTCCCCTGCCACCCCTCGCCCCTCACGTTGAACACACACTCCCCCGTTTCCCCGAAAGAAAAATGTCAGGATTCCAGGCGGCCGTGCAAATGTGGGCTGGCCTTGGGGCCTCAGAACCTCACTGAAGGCGACCACAGATGTGTGTGCCCAGGCTCCGGCTTCTCTTTCCTTCCGGGCCCTCGCGTGGCTTATCCTTGGGCCTCAACCCTGATCATAGCGAGGGCAGCCCTGACCAACACCCAGTTTAGAAGAGAGAGCCGGCCCAGCTGAGGCAGACCAGGAGGTACCCTCTGCTGGGATATCTCAGGAAGAAGAGCCTAGAAGCCCGAGTTCTCGTTCCTGCCTCTGGTCCACTGGGCTTCCATAAGAGGACTCCCTTGGCTTCTTTACTGATTTCCGAACGGGTTCCTGTCCATTCGGTTCATCCATCCATCTGCTGGTCCTGTCACCCACTGTATGTGGATCAGGAGCTAGCACGAGAGGCCGAGCGGTGGCTGTGAGCTGCCTCGTCATTGCCCTCCTGATGCTTGCCATCTGGCGGGCGGAAAGACAAGGAACAAAGAATTGTTTCAAAGGCTACAGGGAGCCCACTGCCACTCTAAAAAAGGGGAAGGGAAAACCATGCTCAAGATCAAGGCAGGGGCATTCTGTCCCAGGGGTCCTAGCGCCCAGCCCACGGCTCCCTCTACCTCTCCTCACCACTCCCAGCTGCTGCCAATTAGATTGTCGCTCACTGTCGTCTGGTGAGCTTAGCCAATGACGAGGTCCAGCACTGGCTGCCTCTTGCCGAATGTGGTGATAAACCCAAGGCCCTTGGCGAGGCGGGGAGAAGGCCAGCACGTAGGGAACCAGGGTACCTTATCCACCTGCCTTGATACCCCATCCTCCCTGTGGGGCCAGGCTCAGCCCTGGGCTCCTGACACCCGAAATGGGGGGCTGTTATCAGGCCGGGCCCAGGGAGAGAGTGACCCAATTTGGCGAGAGATGTTACGGGTGTGCCTGTGTTTAGTATGTAGAGGGGAGAGCCAACGCTGGGCCCCCCTCTGTGCCTTAAACTTGCGCTTGACAGGTATGGAAGCTGAGGCTTAAAATGGGGAGGAGCGTGACTTATCCAATGTCACTGGGCTAATAAGTGACAAGGCTGGGATCAGACCCCACACCTTAGGCCTCCAGGGTCTATTTTGCCATACTGTTGTGAAGGGTCTCGAAGGGAAGACAACCCCATATTGACTGGCTCCAGCATGACGGAGTCCAGGGGAGCCGGAATACCAGAAAGGGGCAGGAGGGAAGGCTGGCTGGGCCGCAGCAGGGATCAGAGGTAGCTCTGTTTTGGGCGATGGCCTGCAGGGTCCTCCATGGCTGGAAGCACATGACGTCTTCCCTTGCCACACGTTTGCCTTCAGTCTCGGAATGGCAGTCAAGGCTTTTCAAGAACTGTCATCATAGCCTGGTCCGCCTCTGCTCAGCACTTGCCCAGGTGTCTGACGTCATCCTGACGTGCGCCCTGTGTGGGACGTCCGGTTGGTGGGCCAACCTGTCAACAGAAATCCCAGAGGCACAGTGTGGAAGAGACATGCCCAAAGCCACCTGCCCCCAGTGGCATTCTTGTGCCTCTCTGACCCATATTGAAGCGTCCATGTTGTGCCTTTCTATAGAATAGGGGCTTGGCTCCTGCTAGCTCAGCCACGTTCTTGAAATTTCACAGGAGAATCTGGAATTCTGTGACAGCCCCCTCACACTAAAACACTGGTTCCCTTTGCTGCCACACAGATGCCTGCTGCTCACCGTCCGCCGGAAACAGAAAGCCTGGTCCCCATCCCTATGACCGGACCCCCCAGCTTTCTTTCCTTCTCGGGGGGGGGCACTAACAGGCAGTCCCTAGACCCTCAGTGCCCAGGCCTACCTTCCTTCAATAAGCCTCATGATCTGGACCCATAGTCATGACACAGAACATCTGAGCAGCCCCGTCGGGGGTGTCCACCCGTTCCAGAGCTAAATGCAGAAGGGTCGGAATCTCAGGAATCCTTTAGGCTCTCGGATTCCACCTTTCTCTTTTGTGGGCGGGGGAAAGAAGGGGCAGTAGCTGTGAAACCATCTCCTTAGCCCGGACTCTGGTGCTGGGGGAAGAGGGAGGGTCTGAGAGCCCGCGCCAGGAGGCCTCACCCACCCTCCGCCTCCCCCTTGGTCACCTTGGCCCCCAGGTACTCCACGGGTTTCTGGTTCAGTAAGACCCCTCTGGAGCCACCGGAGCCCTGTGTCTAGGGCTTCGGGCCCCCGCGCTGTCCCAGGGGTGGGGTCCCGTGGGGCCCCGCTGCCTGCCCCGAGTGGGGCTTGGGGCCCCTCGCCAGGCGGGCCTTTTCCTGCCCCCTGTCTCCGTCCCAGGCCCGTCCCGTAGTGGTCTGTCTCTAGGGCCGCTCCTCTGCTCCATGGGACCTGCCCCCGCTGGCCCTCTGAGGAGGACGGGGGAGAGGGCTCGGTGGGGAGGGGGGCCCCGGATGGCAGCCCTCGGCTGTCTCCTCCGTGCATTCCCTCCACACTGGGGACACGGGCCATCTCCGTGTTGGCGGGCAGGCTTCTGCCACCAGGGCCCCGTGTGTGCATCCCCTGGGCCGGGACCCTCCAGTGGGCCAGCGACCCCAGTGGCCTGCTGTCCTCTGCTGAGAGGCCCCACACCAAGGGGGTGCGGGGGAAGCCACAGGCCCACACGCGGCAGTGGCCTTCCGCTTGTGGAGAGCAGCCCGTGATTCAGGGGCCGTGGGAGACAGGCGGACGTTCACGTGGGAGGCAAAGGGGACCCGGAGCTGAGGCCCCGTCCCCGCATTCCTCTGACAGCCTGGGGGTGTCAGAAGGGGGTGGAGGGGAGGGAAGGAAGGGTGCGGGGCGAGAGGGACGGAGGGAAGCCTCGGGAGCCCATCGGCAGAGCCCCTCAGCCGGCACCAGGGCCCACTCGGGACCGGGGTGGCTGCTTCTGAGACATGTCCGCTGTTCCCAGGGACCGTGTGCTCGACAGATGTCCCCTTCGGCAGGTGACCGGGGTCAGCAGACCAGGCCAACAGAGTCCCCAACGAGAAAATCTCCCAGTAGCTCTGGTCGCGGGCCAGTTGCTCGTGGTGGGCTTGGATGGGGCTTCTGGGTCCTCTGGAGTCCACAGGCTCCCAGAGTCCGCAGAGAGCCCTGGCCAAGGACACAGGGTCCCCGGGCTGGCCCTGACTTGCCTGTCTCCCCGGCTGCGGCCCCTGCCCCCTGGGGGCCTGGTCTCCCCGCCTGCTCTGCGAGTGGACCAGAGACCTGGTGGACCCGAAGGGCCCTGCCTGTCCCTCCCACAGGCTTTCGGGGCTCAGGGCTCCGGGCTCCAGGACCGTCAGGCTCCCTGAGCCACCCTGGGTCTGCTCTGGCCACCTGATTGATGCACGGGGATGGGAGCCCGGCCAGCCTTGGGTCCCTCGGTCTCCATCCCTCCGTCTTGTCACCACTCCAGGGGCAGGGTGCTCCCTCTGCTCTCTAGAGCTGTCCTCCCCACTTTAGTGCTGATCCTGGAGCTCCCCATGAGGAACCCAGAGTGCTGATGGAGATGGTGACGCAAAGCTACACGTGTGAAAGGGACAGCTTTCCCAGGCTTAGGCTGAGGTTCACCCCAGTCATCATTCCCTGGGGTCCATACCACGGCCCTGGTATTCTTGCTGTCTCCGTCATACTTTTGAGGAAATGGTGGTCTAAAGCCACACCGTGCCCAGCAGAGGTGGCTCTAGGAGCTGGAGTCCCAACCCAGGCTTGAAGGACCCCAGAGCCTCTAGGCTGTTGCTTCCTGGGAGCTGAGACCCTGTCCAGCCCTCACCCCAACCAATGCCCAGCACCATGCCACCACACACAAAGGAGACAGCCGGTTGGCATTTCTGGAACGATCACCTGGTTAAAGGAGCCACCCAGCCAGCTAAACCAAGCCAGTTCCCTTAACAGGCCTGTCCTGACCCACAGGGCCTGCATCACGGGAAAAGCCGTTTCTGCAAAGACGCTGTCCCTTGCCACCCCAGCAGTCAGCCCTGAGCCTGTCGTCCCAGGCCACGGGGGCTGGGCGGAGAAGCGCTTGGTAACCTCTGCTGTCACGGGGCAAGGAGAGCTGGCCTACAGCTCTGGGAGTGAGGGAAGAAGCCAGGGTGGGTTCCTAGTATGAATCCAAGTACACATTTGATCCCAAGGGCTGCAAGACTGGGTACCGCTGACTGAATTATGGAGGGAGGGATAGGGCAGAGGTTGGGGGGTGGGGAGGGGATGGCAGGGGTGGGGGGTACCTTCAATGTCTTGCAAGGAATTACACTTCTAGAAATGAGCATAAGTTACAATCAATCTCCAGATAACACATGCCTTGAAAGACAGATTGGTGGCTTGCTTGTTCATTGTACCCAAACTTTAATTAAACCCTTTAAAACGAAAAGCCGCTTGGCATTATTCTGCTAATTGACCCGACTTGGAGAAAGAAGGCCCTGTCTGGGACTCCGGTGATTGTGTGTTAATAACATTTATTCCTGCGGTCTCCCCAACTCTCTATTATGTATTCAAGAAATGCGTTGGCTTGAAGCCCATCATTACAAAGCAAAAGGAATAAAACCTCCAAGACCCTTTGCCCCGCCCCCACCCCCGCCCTGCCATTTCTGGTCAGGCCACCTGGGCAGCGCTCCCTGGGCCGCAAGCTCAGGTGGGACTATCTGGGATTCCTTCCCTGACCAGCCGTGGAGGTTTGGAAGTCCCAAACTGCACTTGGAGGCTCGGCCGGGTCACAGGGGACAGAGCTGGTGATGGGTGGTAGGCAGCCCATTCTTTAGGATTCCGTTCAGAGAAATCCGGGGTTCTTAGGCTCATTGCCTCGGAGGGCTGCAGTGCTGGGAGCTGCCACAGCCCTTCGAGAACCTCAGACCTGGCTGCCTTGTCCATTTGCTGCCCATGTGTCAGGCAAGAAAGGAAGTGACCTCCATGCCCTGTGCGGCCCCCCACGGGTCCGTCTCGCTGGGGCTTCATGACCAAGGAGGGGGCCTGGTCAGAGAGCTGGTCAGTGAGCTGGCGCCCGGTGCCGCCTCGGTAGCTGTGGAGATAGAAATATCGAAAGTACTACTTGGCAAGTGCAGGAAGAGGACTGCACGCACGGCACTGTGGGAATTCAGGCAAGCGAGTGACTAAGCCTTCTGGGGTGTAAGCTGCCAGACAAGCGAGGCTTCCCAGGGAGGGGGCATGGGACCTGGCTTTCAGGGATGTGGCAGAAGGAGGCACAGAGGGAATGATGGGCTGGGATGCTGGAAGGGTGTGGAAGCCCCCATTAGGCTCTAGGGCGCCTTGGGCCTTGTATCTGTTTACTGTCCCCACAGCCATGCCACAGGGGTGATTGTCGGGCTGTGCTTGGGTTGGACACGTGTGGAGTTGCCGACGCCTGTGTGGACAAGGCAGGAGGCCGTCACACTCGGGCAATCTGGAGGCGACAGCGGTGTCAGCAGCCCGGCGGAGGGAACCTTTGTGTCCCCCCAGATCCCTGTGTTGACGCCCCGCCTCCCACCGTGGTGGCACTGGGAATGGGACCCTTAGGAGGTGCGCAGGTTTAGATGGAGGTTGTGAAGGTAGAGCTCCTATTATGGGATTAGTGTCCTTTTAATAATAAGAAGAGGGGCCAGAGTGTTCTCTCTCCACCATATAAGGACACAGCGAGAAGGTGTCTTCTGTTAGGCAGGAAGAGAGCTGAGTACCAGGAACCAAATCCGAGAGCACCTTGATCTTGTACTTCCAGAACTGTGACAAAGAAATGTCAGTGGGTTAGGTCCTCCGGCCTCTGATATGTTGTTATAGTGGCCTGAGCTGAGTAACACTGTCCCAGAGAAAGACACAAGCACATACACACATGCACACACATGGGCACGCACACACACAGGCACACGCCCCACAGCTGGGCACGCACACACATGTGCACACACCCCCAGAGAAGCGTTCGCTGGCCTCCCTGCAGACGTGTGCTCGCCTCCAGAAGTGTGTTCACGGGCATGCCCCCTCCCAGGCACATGCCCACATGTCCGTGCACACGGCATATGTACATTGACACCCCCCCCTTTGCACAGTACCCCAGACCTCTGTGCGCTTGGGTATCTAGTCAGCAGGCTCCGCTGTCTGAATGGGAGCCAAGTCTGGAACAGACGCTCAGTGTCCCATTCATTGCACAGGCCGAGACTCTGAGTGGGCCTTTCAGAGAGCATGGAGGATCCTGTCCCAGGACTCCTGGATGCGACAGCCACTCCAAAAGGGACTGGATCGAAGTCCCTTCTTCAAGTCTCTGCTTGCAGTTCCCACGCCCAATGCCACCATCCCTGCAGTGCCGGGAAAGGGACAGGCGGTGGGGGCCTTCGGGGCAGAGGCTGCAGTTCGAGGATGGGGGAAGGGCAGGCAGCCTGAAGCCTGGCCCGCGGGAGATGCAACTGGCCTCTGTGTGTCCATGTGTGCACGTGTGTGTGTACCAATGTGCATGCGTGTGAGTGTGTGAACTGTAGGCGGCAGCCCTTATTTGGCCCCTTAGAAATACCAAGCCCCTGACACCCGCTACCCGGGTCCATGCTGCTGCCGGTGCGGCAGGATGGGTATGAGCAGCCCAGACCAGTGACAATGTCCTGGCCTGTCCGTGGCCGTGAGAGGGGCTGGGGGTCAGGGTGGGCTTGGGGGGTGGATCACAGTTGCTGGAAGCACAGCTGGGCCTGGAATGTTGTATGCCTGGTTGAATGCCAGCTCCATCCCTGTGTGGCTTTGGGCCTCAGTTTCCCCATCCTAAGAACTTGTTAAAGAGAAATAGGTAGAGACCCCTGGGTGGCTCAGTCAGTTAAGCATCTGCCTTCCACTCAGGTTGTGATCCCAGGGTGCTGGGATCCAGTCCCACGTCACAGGGAGCCTGCCCCTCCCTCTGCTTCCCCGCTTGTGCTCTCGCGGCTCTGTCTCATGCTCTCTCTCCAACGAAAAAGTAAATAAAATCTTAAAAAAAAAAAGAAAGAAATAGGTAAACCCGTTGTTACCCTTGTTGGAGGGAGGAAAGTGAATTTGGAGAATCAGGAGACATCTACATAGTGTCTGCAAGTTCATCCCACACCACGCAAGCGGCGCAGATGAATCAAGGGCTAACTTCGGGTGGGCTCTGTACTGGGCCAGGGAGCACGTTCAGGGCTCATGTTTGGCAGTGAACATGATGAGCTCTGCCTTCAGGGGCTGATATTCTAGCTAGGGAGCTGGAATGGACGAAGCCGGATGCGATGTGTGATCTCTAAGGGCCCTCCCCACCCCCACCCCTGCCAATTCTGAGGACCCTGAGCTGGCTCCTAAGTGGCCTGGTCAGGAACGGGAAGGTATGATTGGTAGAACAATGCCTCCCCCAAAGACGTCAACACATCTTGGACCCTAAAGGTAATCACAACGGTCCTTATAAGAGGGTGAGAGTTAGTGGTAGGACACGTGACTATGGAAGCAAGATGTGGAGCAATATGAGGAAGGGCCATGAGCCAGGCATGTGGTACTTTCTGGAAACTGGAAAAGGCAAGGAAGCCGATTCTCCCCTAGAGGCTCCAAAAGGAATGCTCAGCCCCGTGACACCCAGTTCAGGCTTCTGACCTCCAGAAGAGAAAGAGCATAAATGTGTGTTGCTCCATATAACGGTCCCTGTGAGTACAGCAAGCTCTTACTGTAACACCCATTTTACAGATGGGGCTCATGGAGGAGTGTCTGGCCCATGTTCACCCAGTGGAGAGGTGGTAGCACGAGGACTGGCCCCGGGCCCTCTGCTCTCCCACTGCCACTCTGGTGGGGAAGGATCCGCCAAGAAGGAGATAGATTCACCAGCGTTCATTCCAGCCCTAGAGAAGGAAGGAGCTGTTCTGGGTCCTGCCAGACTTGCCTTCTGCGAGCCTGGGGTTGGCTGGTCATCAGGGTCCTCTGGTGGCCTCCAGCCCCTGATAGGATGCCCTTTCTAGCACCCACGCTTGGGCGCTGACCCCAGGCTTTATCTAGAATGCCTGGAGGAGCAGGGAGCCTGTGGAGCTGTGAGGCAGCCTTGAAACCAAAGGGGTCTTGAACACCTGTGTCCCGGCAGGCTGGACATGGAGCCTCAGAGAGGGACAGGGCCTTTGCCAAGTCACCCAACTGGGCCAGCATCAGATGGTGGCAGAGCCGAGGCCCCTGATGGCCAGCGGCTCACTCGTTCTGTTGTGTGAGGTCATTGGCCCTGATTTATGGGTCGAAGAGGCCCGATCCAACAGCAGACGCAAGCAATGAGCAATTAGCCCGCCAGCACAGTAGCTGGCGTGGCAAAGTGAATTTCTTCACTGGCCCTGGCGAGACCTGTCAGAATAGCACAAGAAGGTGTTAACATTGATCCAGGAAGCCTCACTTCCCAGCTACTCGGATTAGCACTGATGACTGTCCAGCCTGTGACAACAGCAGTGGCTGGGAGGCAGCCCAGTTTACGTGGCTGGCCGTGACCCCCGCCATGGGGACAACAGCCGGAGCAGAGGAGAGAAGCGTGGGCTCCCATCTCACCAGACTGGAGTCTAGGCTCGGGGGCGGGGGGTCGGGGGCAGCAGACCAGGGAGCGGGATGTTGGGCAGACCCTCCCACGTCTGTGTTCTGTCCTTGCCTTTTGCTGCCAGGACCTCCCCTTTTGGGCAATGCCAGAGGCGGACGTAGAGCACTATTTGGGACAGTAACACAAGATGAGAGCAGTCCCTTTTCCTTGGCTCTGGCTCACTGAGGACACCACAGGGTCTCCTGCAGAATCTCACTATAGGAAGCCCTGGTGTTGTGTAAGGTAAGGCTACAACCCCCAACCCCATCTCCCCTCCGAGGTCCTCAGCGGCCTCTGAAAAACCCAGACCAGCGGACCCCGGGAGGTCAGACCGGGGGTCCCAGCCCCAGGGAGAACTCACCATCTGGTGGAGCCAAGGGGCGTCCCCCAGGGGTACGTGTTCCCAAGAATAAGTTAGGGCCTCAAGACCTCAATCACCACCCAAAACTCTATGAAGCATACCTTGTTATCCCTTTCCCCGAAGGATCTAAGACCAGGCCCAGTTAAGCGGCCCCCGCGCACTTGCTGCTGGGAAAGGGGCTGACCACAGATGGGAACCCACAGAGAATGGATCAAAACCAGTGCCAAGCCACGTGCTGAACAGACTGGTCACACATCTCCAGGGGTCCCATTGTCCCTGAACCACATTCTGGGATCTCTCATTGACTTGCACTCTCATTGGGAAGCTGCCATATCTTCATTTCTGGTTGATCTTCAATGTATTTTCTCTGTTCCAAAGTAGTTAACAGTCTGTAGACACTTTCTTAAATGCACCTGCGAGCTGTTTCATCGGTGGTTCCCGGAGTGCGGTTCGCAAAGCAGTAGTAACTGTATCACCTGGAGCTTCTTAGAAATGCACATTCTCGGGCCCTGCCCCTGGTCAAGCAGATGCTCTGGGAGCAGAGCCCACCTAGGACTGGCTACATAACCCTTCTCTAAGATTTCTCGCTACCGTAAGCATTGTCCACATAACCACGTCTTTGCTGGGTGTATCATCTGTCACTCCCCACCTGTGTCAGTCGGCCTGTAGCTTCAGATGCCCCTCTTCCCACCTGCTTGCTCGATGGCGGTGGCGTGCCCACTTTCTGCAGAGCTCTCTGGTAAGATAGCTGTGACAGCTGATACATCCGACCCACTGAAAACACACCCGTTCCATTCCTTCCCACCCCTTCCTCCCATTCCCTGGGACCACTTCCCAGAATATTATCTTAGCTTGTGTCCTTCCCCGAAGGAGAGTCCAACATGTTTCTTCTGGGAAGCGGTCCCGGGAGTAGGAGGCATGTCGTCTTAACGCCACTCACTTGGGGGTACTTCCCGCTGGCTCCTGGTTTTCATCCATTTTACACTGAGGTGGATGTCTCTGGGTGCGAAACTTTTCTGCACGCTGGTGAATTTCCCAGGGCAGACTCCCAGAGGTCGACTTCACGGGTCAAAATGTTGAGCATTTCCAGGGCTCTCGATCCTGCACTGTCCAAAGGAGAACAGGTTGGCTTCTGGCTGGTCAGGCCGGCGGCCCGGGACTGACGGAAAACCTCTCCTAGCTTAAAGGTATAGGAAGCATGGCCTGGACACAATTATCACACCCTCCACCGAGAGTAAGCGAGAGGGTGAGTCAGGCGCAGGGGAGGGGAACATGAATGCCCAAGTTTCCTGCGGCTGCCTTCAGGCCCACAGGCCGAAGGGCTTACACAATAGAAATGTGTTTTCTCACACTTCTAGAGGCTGGAAGTCTGAGGCTAAGGTGTTGGCAGGGTGGGTTCCTTCTCAGCCTCTAAGGGAGAATCCGTTCCCTGCCTTTCCTCTAGGTTTTATTTATTTATGTTTCTTGGCCGTCTTTGTGGCACATTCCATGGACCCTTTGTTAATAGGGGTGTCATGCCAAAATGTCTTCAATATGTTTGAGAAATGCTACCTTCTTCAAAGTGCAACCACAGGACTTCTCAGGGCCTTTACTATGTCATGTGCGTTAGGATCTGCTAGGATGGGGACAAGATATGCAGAGCTTTGCAACTGCTTAGACCTCAGAACTCCTTTCTTGGTAAATCCCTGTTGAATTTTTTCTTGACTCTTGAGATGGGCCTCTGAAGGCTGTGGGAGCCTCGAGGTCTTGCTGCCAGGCAACAGGCAAAACAGTGTGGGTCTTGGGAGGAGCCGGCTGCAGAGACATGTGGGAAGACCTGGGGGAGGTGAGGGGACATAGGTCTGTGGGTCCACACCTCCCTTCTGTGGACTCAAGAAGTAGAATCAGGGGCGCCTGGGTGGCTCAGTGGGTTAAGCCTCTGCCTTCAGCTCAGGTCATGATCTCAGGGTCCTGGGATCGAGTCCCGCATCGGGCTCTCTGCTCAGCAGGGAGCCTGCTTCCCTCTGTCTCTCTGTCTGCCTCTCCATCTACTTGTGATTTCTCTCTGTCAAAAAAATACAAATAAATCTTAAAAAAAAAAAAAAGAAGTAGAATCACCTCTGGCCTCCATAAGAATTAATTACCCAAGCATCCTCTTTACAGCACCCCTTAATAAACCTCTAATTTCCTCTGTGCTGAGGTTCCATGGATGTATTTACCTGTACAGAAACATCTAGTCTTCTTTTCTGTTCCTTCCTATACCCACTGTGGCCCTTAAACGCACCTTGTACCCTTCGGCCTGCAGCCCGGAAAAATAGAGCCGACTTCTCGCACCAATTTCCATCCTCATGGCAGAGCTCAGTGATTCTGCAGGAGGCCTGAGACCTTCGACCAACAAAGGAAGGGGACCGGGATTGAGGAGGTAAGTGCCCTGCCCGTCGTGGAAGCTTCCACGTCGGTTCCTTAGGGAGGAAAAGGGCCTCCCTGAAAATTCCCAAGGTCCCACTTCGAGGGTTCCAGGGTCAACAAGGCAAATGCGTGAAGGTGAAATGTCCCTCTGACAGAACCTGCTGCCCAACCTGAAGGAAAGCGTATCTGGCTCAAGACCCTTGCTGGAGCCCACGTGGCAAATCCAGGTGGACGTGGGTAATGACACCCAACCTCCCGAGGCAGAAAAACACCACGAGGTAGTTGAGTGACTTTAGACAAAGCCCTCCGTGGCGGAGCTAGCCCGGGTTCTCAGAAACATAGTGTGTCAGAAGGAAGAGGAGCCCCTGGTTGGCACCCTTGGCCCCAGGAGAGGGCAAAGGAGCCAGCGAAGGCTGTGGCCACCGGCCCACACGCGGCGCCCCAGGAGGGGCCTGGAAGCCCAGCAGGCAGGAAGCCCCTGTTATCGGCGTCCGGGTCGCCTGTCATCAAAGGAAACGTGTTCTGGGCCCTGGCTTCAGGGGAATTTAGGAGCCACGAGGCAAGGCGGGTGGTGCGGGGACTTGCTGCCGACCTGGGAAGTCGGGAGGGGACAGGCAAGCCCACCCGGCCCTCCGGGGACAGGCTGAAAGGTGTGCTCTGAATCCCGCAGGCTCTCCTGTTTTATTCATGAGGCGCCGACCCGAAATCCAGCGAGAGTTCTTGCCTGTGGACGTCCTGGCAAGCTCGGAAAGTAAGAAACAAAAATACCTCAGCCACAACATTTTCTGTCTCGGCTTGAGGCGGGCACATTATGTAATTGTCACTTAGTCATACTATTAAGTGTACAAATTGCCAAGGTGATAACAGGGCGGAGGGGGATGGGGGCGACTTGCCGGGGGGGGGGGTGGGGGGGGGACGGGGAGAGCCCCACCTCCCAGCTCCCCGGGAACTGGGCCACCGCGACCGGCAGCACTGTGGCAACGGGAGGGGGAAGACAGGAGCCGGCTCCCCCTCACCCAGCCTCCGAGGCCCCTGACCATGGCTGGAAACAGGAAACCCTGCCTACGTCCCCCCAGTGACCACTTCAGGTGCAGGCTTGGGAAGACTGGTGGCCAGGGAAGCCGGCTCCCCTGAAGCCCACTGGAGAAGGAAGGGGCTGGGCTCGAAGCTTGGGAAGCCCTGAAGTCTCACGTCCGGCGGCTGGAGGAGGCGGGGGTCAGGGATGCGCGTCCGAGGGGCCTCGCCCTCGTCACCACCACCACGGAAAGCCTCAACCTGGCTTTGGGGCCAGAATTCTGCCGGCGGAGAAGGAGTAGGCAGCGGAGACAACCCTCAGAACCTCCGCACCTGAAGAAAAATGGCATTCATTACGCTGTAAGGCCCGAACCTGATTTAGCTGTTGATCTAAAAATTGAGAGAGGGGGAGAGACAGAGACAGAGACAGAGACAGAAAGAGAAAGGCACACACGTGCGCGCGCGCGCGCGCGCACGCACACACACACACACACACACACACACACACACACACACACCGGGACTGAGAGAAGAGCACCGGGAGATTTGAGAATGAGCGTGCCGGTGTCACAGGTGTGTGAGGGGGCAGAGGGCGACTTAGTGTGGGAAAGAAAGTGGCGGGGACCGGGAGAAGAGAAGATGTGTGTTCGGTTGTGGGGGGCGGTGCAGATGGGGAGAACAATCGAGTTGTTTTTCATCCTCCCCCAGAGGGAAGCGACACTCTCAGGAGAATAGGAAGGAAGGAAGCAGGAAAACACAGGCTGGGGCTAAGCCTCCGCGTTTCCTTTGGGAAAGAAGGCGGGGTAGGGGAGCTTCGGGCTTGGGCCCCAGCGGCAGGCGCCCACACTTCTCAGAAACCCCCTGGTCCTAAGCTTGCCAGTCCACAAACTGAGTGCACACTTTGCCTTTCACTCTGGCACCTGCCGAGTACAGAAGCCTCCACTGGGTCCTCCCTTAGCCCTGCAGGCGCGTCACACAGGACAACATCCTCGTTGGCATGTCCTTTACTTTCTCAACTTCATGATTTTGCTCATGCTGCTTCTCCAGCTTGGCATGTCTTCCCAAGCCTCTCTACCCCATGCATCCTTCCAGGCGGCAAATCCAAATGCCGCCTCTTCCCTGAAGTCCTCTTAAATTCTCCCAAGCGGAATGAGTCACTCTCCTCTCTACTCTCCAGGAGCAATGTTTTTAATCAGTCATTCTGCTGAATACTTTCTCTTTTTCCGATTGCCAAGCAGGCTTACAGAAACAACTCAGGCAAAAATAGAAAAGCATTGAGAGAAAAAAAAGCCGAGGGGGAAACCCACCTATAATTCCCTCTCCCAGGAACAACTGCTTAAGATTTGGCCATATTTTTTTCCAGTTATATTCCCATACCCAGTTTCCTTGCTGTATACGCACATCAGTACCCTGCTTGAATCATTCGTCACCTGTCTAGGTACCCTAAGCGGAGCCCTCCTCATGTTATCAATTTTGCTGCAACATAACTTGGAAAACTCAGGAGGAAAGAAGTTGTATGGATTCGCCCAGGATTTGCCTCTTTCTGTCGTCCTTCCTTCCTGGGGTTCCAAGACTCCTTTTTTCATTTGTTCTCTACTTAGAGACCTTCCTTCAGCCATTCTTTGGGAGCAGATCTATTGGTGACACATTCTCTTAGTTTTCCCTCAGGATGATATGTATTCTGAATTTAGATTTCTGGATTGACCACTCTTGAAAAAAATGTGGTATCATTTCCTTCTGGCCTCTGTGGGTTCTGAGGAGCCATCTGTCTATCGTTCAAATGGTTCCTAGAGGGAAGGGAGCGTCTCTTTCACTTCATTCAAATTTTTTCCTCTCTCTCTCTCTCTCTCTCTCTCTCTCTCAATTTCTTTCGCACTGTGGTGTGTCTTGGAATGCATTTTGTTGAATTTATTCCATTTGGGTTTCGCTCGGCTTCTTGAATCTGTAGGTTGGTGTCTTTTGACAAATTTGGGACATTTTCAGTTGTTACTTCTTCAAATACTTGTTCAGACCCTCGCTCTTTTTCCTCTCCTCCCGGGACTTTAATGGCATGATGCTCTAACGACCTTTCATCAGAATCTCATGGGTCCCTCAGGCTCTGCTCATTTTTCTGCCAGTCAATTTTCTCAGTTGTTCAGATTAAGTAAATTCTATTCTTCTAGCCTCCAATTCACTAAGGATCCTCCAATCTGAAGAGACATCACTTATTACATTTTTCAGATCTCAAATTTTATTGAACTTTTTTTTGTATCTTCTATTTCTTTGCTAAGGTTTTTACAGTCTTACTTGTTTCAGGCATGTTTGTAATCGAGAGCTGCAGCATTTTTATGACAGCTGCTTCAAAATTCTTGCCGGCTAGTTTCAACATGTGACTCGTCTCAGTGTTGGTGTCTGTTGATTACCGTTTGTCATTAGCGTTGTGACTTCCCTGGTTCCTGGTACGACAAGTGGTCTTGATTATATCCCAGGCATTTTAGGTATTATGTTGTGAGGCTTTCCTGAAATCTATTAGAGCCGGCCTCGCCTGACACTGTCCAGTGGGAAAAGGAGAGTGCTGCCTTGTTATCGCCAGATGGGGTTGCAAGTCCAGCTTAGGCACTCAGACTCCTTTGATGCCCTGGGGTTGGGGTGGGGTGGGGTGGGGTGGGGTGGAAGGGGTGCCTTGTTACTGCTGAGTGGGAGTAAGAATTCACGTTGTCCTTCGGGCCTCCTATCGATGCCACCTGCCTGGCCAAAAGGGGTAGGGGGATAGCTTCTTCCTGGTCCCCATGTGGCCTCCATGACACGAATGGTGGAGATCTCCTTTGTTCTGGGGGTAGGGGATGATGATCTAGGCTCCTTACATGGCCTTTGGAGATACTCCCCTGAAACAGGGAGAGGTGGGCATGCCTCATTGTAGCCTGGTGAGGGTGGAAGTACGGGGTCCACACTCTGCTCCTTCAACTCCAAGTCTGGGACACGGGAGGCAGAAAGAACCCCAGGAACCTCCCTACCATGTCATAGCCCAGGTCCCCTGGTCCCCAGCTGGTCTGTTTCTTTTACCTTTCAGAGTCCTTCTATTTTTGTTTTACATATAATGTTTGGGACGTTTGCCATACGTACTGAGAGGAAATAAGGACAAATATATCTACACCATCGTGTTCCGGGAGCAGTTTCTCTCTCTTCATCCTCATAACAACCTTGTGAGACAGGTCCTAATTTATGTCCATTTTACAGGTGAGGCAAGTGAGGCCCAAGGAGGTCACCCAGATACCTCGGGCCAGGGCCAGGGCTGTGAACTCCTGGCTCAGATTTTATTCTATGACACAAAACATGGTGGTTTTTGGTACCAGTCTAGAGGAGGCAATGGCTCTGTTTTCCCCACGCCTTCTCAGGGTAGGGAGTGGGAACCTCCCTCATGCTCACCTTTGTGGACAGGGTGGCAGAAACTCCTAGTTCAGGAAGACAGAGACAAACAGGCCATGAGAACATCTGGATGATGTTCTGTAGGGCTTTTGGCTTGGCCAAAGCCCTACAGGGAATTCTAAGAACCAAATATGTCACCAGATGCGACAAGTTTCCTGGCTTCCTCTTGCTCCTTGGGCATGGCAGGCATGGTGGGACATGGGCTTGCTGTAACACTTGCCATCTCTTTATGGTCTTGGAAGCACTTGCCCATGTCTTATCTCCTTGGAAACTCAAATTTGTTACCCCCGTTGGCCCCAATCTACAGGTGAGGGCACTGAGGCCCAGAGAGGTGAAGTGACTTTGCCAAAAGTTCTAGAGCTTCTAAATGCTTATGCCTCTGGCTCCCCTGTGACTGAGAAGCCCCTTGGGTGGGGATTTGCTGCCTGATTCTGATGAGTCACCAGCCTCTAGTTGAGAGCCCGGCACAGAGGTGACTTAGAACTTTCTTTGATTCCCTCCTACCCTGGTTCCATTGTGGATGGGGTCCAGTTGGGAGCTGGCACCCCCTAGGCAGTTCCAGCTCTCACTCATGTGCAGAAAGCCTGGCTTGGGGTGTGGGTAGAAGGCAAAGATAAGGGGACAAACCGTTCTTACCAGGCCATCTGACCTCGGGGCTCCTTGACACCTGGCATCCCATGCCAGAGGGGTGGGTGTGTGGATGCCCCAGACCTTGGTATTAGCCAAAAGGGGAATGGCTGGCACAGTAGTGAGGTCCGTGGGCAATGGGGAGGGGGGAGCTCTTTGGCTGCCTTCTCTCTAGTATTTAGAAAATGTTTCCGTGGATGGGCCCTTAGCAATCCACCTTTCACACCCCATCCTGTGCCCTTTGAGCAGAACCAAGCTGGTGACATCATGCTGATTATAAAGCTCCAATTACAGGGCCCTAGACAGTGGCTGAGCAGACATATCTCATGTTACATCTTTTTGAACTAAGCCAAGCTTATATATGTGCTGCTAAATAGAAATATTGCTATCGGATAAGATTCATAACAAACTGCTGCTTAGCCTGAGCAGGAAGCTGCTTAGGAGACTGGGGAAGAAGATTCATCTGGCTTCTGCACAATGAGGCTCTTGGTAACATCTCATAACCCCAGCAATTTGTTGAGCACAGCCACACACGTTTTTGTGTGCGCGTGCGCACACACACACACACACCAGCTCTCTGACGTAATTTTTTCTTTGATCAGGCAAGACAGGAGATATTTTCCTGCATCATAGAATGGCTGTGTGATGATGGGGATCATGTAGGTTTGGCGAATGCTGCCCCATGATGGGAAGTAGACGTCCTCGGTGAGTGGTCATTAAGGCTTGTCTTGAGTGAGACGGGCCCTGGCAGATGCTTCCCGCTGACCAAAACCTGCTTAGCTGGCCTGAAACCCCGGAGAGGACAAAGTCTCGCTATGTACTGGGAGGAACTTCCCCAGAGATACTCTATGTGACCCAGATCCTGAACTGCTCCTGTCCCAACCCTGAGACATTATGAAGCTTGGTGGCAAAGGTGTAATTAGACAGAAGAAAGTCGACTTAGGAATCAAATCAACCGTGTTTCTGATTCTCTTCAGAGAATGGTGAGGATTTCCATGGAACCAGGTCTGCAGAGCCTGGAGAGTTTACAATTCTCAACCGGACTTTTACCGTGTAATCCCTTGGCCTGGGATGTTCCATTAAAGCTCAGTGATGTGACCATTCACACAGGCTCTTCGTGAACCTGTACAGCTGAGCTGCCAGGAGGTATCAGTTTCCTCTAACAAATGACCATGAACCTGGTGGTTTGAGACAACCAAAATTTCTTCTCTCACAGTCTGGAGGTCAGAATTCTGAGGGGCTAGATCAAGGTGTCAAAAGGGGCACAGTCCCTCCAAACGCTGGTGGAGAAACCTGTTCCTTGCCCCTTCCAGCTTCTGGTGGCTCCGGGCTCTCCGTGGCTGGGGACCCCATCACTGTCATCTCTGTCTCTGTGGACACGTCACCTTGTCTTCTGGTATGTTAAATCCACCTCTTATAAACACACTTGTGATTATATTTATGGCCCATCTGGGGCCATATGGGGGAGATGATCCCCCATCTCAAGATCCTAAATAATCGCATTCATTTTTTGAGTTAGATAAAGTAGCAGGTTCTGAGGATGAGGGCCTGATAGGTTTGGGCACCATTTTCCATCTGCCAGTTCTCTGGGGCCAGGGGTGGGGTAGGGGTGGGATGGGGGTGGGGAGAACTGCTTCTCGTTAGAGGCGGGTTAGACCTATCCAATTGGCTTTCAGATTCCTGTCCATGCTTTCCACCAAAGAGCCCAGTCCTGGGCCTGGCCCATGACCAGGGTTCAGGCAGGCTTGGAGGGAGGCATGGAATGGAAGCCAGATGGAAGGATGGGTGGCTCAACAGACAAATGGAGAGCTGATGGGACCCACCAACAGGCCCTGAGCCCGTCATCCTATCTGTCCGCGTGTCCCCGTCGTCCGCACAGCTGCATTTCTCCTGAAGGGCTTTCTCCCCCAGCCAAGGTCAGTCTTCCCTTCATCCAATGTCTCTCATTTGCTCTGCCTGTTGATTCTGATTCAGAGCCGAAATGCCTTTGGAAGTACAATCAACAGTGTCTTCAGCTCCGCTCACCAGCCTGGCGAGGATGGAGATCAGATGCCCGCTCCTCTCTCGGCACCGCTCCACACGGCTCCCGGGCCCAACTTCGCGCGCGCCTCTCCCCGTCACTGGCCGGGCTTCTCTGCCTCCCCCCACCCCCCGCAGCCCTGGTGGGGAGTCCTCTCTTGATTTTCCTTCCAGCATGGCTGCTGTTCTGGCTGGAGCTGAATTTGGGCTTTTCTTCCCCCTCACCACCTCCATTGAAATTCAAGCTCAATGACAACACTGTCATGGGAAAAAAGTCTCTCTCTTCCTCAGATGCTCCATTCTATTTAGACTCCTCCCCAACTTGGTCAGACGAGCAGTGGTAATTTGTCACTCCCGCTGGCAGAATCCACTTCTGAAGAGATTTCTGTTTCGAGAGCCTCAAACTCCGGGCAGCCGCATCCTCCAGCCGCGCGCAGGTGACCGCGGCTGATCAGTTTCACCCCTCGTGGGGCCTCAGCCCCATGTGACTTTGAAGGCAGCTCGTGTCTGTCTCTGATGTTGCCTCGTTTCTAAGCTGCGTGTGCAGAGAAGCGCAACCGTGGGTGGCGAGAGGAGTAGAAAGTTGCTTGGCTCTCAGCTCCCTTCACATCAGCTGCGTGACTTTGGGCAAACCACGGAACCTCTGAGCCCCCATATTCGTCTGAAAATGTGGGTAGTGTGGCCCCCACCTGCTAGGGTTACTGTGAGAACCAGATGAGTTAATGGCTAACAGGGATTGGGGGGTCCTCCTGTCCTCCTCTGTGGGAAGTGATCTGCACGTGGCCAGAACTTGAACTCGAGCTCTTGGAAATGAGCCGAGAGGCTGAGTTCCCCAGGTCAGGGCCCACCAGGGAGAACTTGGGAGCTGGTAGTAGAGGACATGTCCCAACATGGGTGTGAGCCTGCCCTGGGGAGGGAGTCTTGGAGAGAAGGACCGATGGATTCGCAAGGTGAGGCTGAGTCAGGGAGAAGGTGGACTGCTCACAGTGCTGAGAGGGAGAAGGGCGCCGAGGACACTTCCTTTCCCTACAGGGTGGGCTGTGGAGGTGTGCCCAGGACCCACTCCCTCCCCGCTCAGAATTCAGAAGCCCCTCAGGACCACATGGGCATTGTGTTAGGCAAGGTTCTCATGAGGAACAGAATTATCTATCTCTCGTCTTTCTCTCCCCACCCCCCCCCCCAGCCATCTATCTAATCTATCTGTTTTAAGAAATGGTCTCACATGATTGTGAGGGCTTGCAAGTCTGAAATCTGTGGGGGCAGCCTGGCAGGCTGGACACTGAGGTAAGAGTTGGTGTTGCTGCCTCACGACTCAAGGCTGGAGACTCAAGCAGGATTTCTCTGCTGCAGTCTAGAGACTGAATTTCTTTCTCTTTAAGGAACCTCAGCCTTTGCACTTAGGCCTTCAACTGATTAGATAAGACCCACCCACACTCTAGAGTATAATCTGCTTTCCTCAAATTCAGTTGATTTAAATTCACATCTTAAAAATACCTCCATCAGTAATCTCTAGTGTGGTGTTTGAGCAAACAATGGGACACGCTGGCCTAGCCAAGTTGACACATATAATTAACCATCACACACATCTCGATTTTGGCTACTCCGCATCATCCCCAGCTGCTCTCCGTCTTGGTCAGGGCAAACTTTAGGATGAAAGAAGCAAATCCCAGGAGGTCTGGGTGCTTCCTTTCTGAAGCGAGAGTGTGACAGTATCTTCGGTGGCCCTTAAGTCACATCATTACAGGGTGGGTAGAGGCTGGAGGGTGAATTCCCATTCACACTTTAAACTCCATATTCCTGCGCATGCATTCCCTAGATGGCCACTCATTACCCCCACACCTGCCACAGACACACACACACACATATACACACACACATACACACACACAGCCTTGCCAAATGCCATAAAGATTGTTTGGAGGCCCTCAGAGTGTTTGGACTTGGATTCTGTGACAGGTGCAGCTGGGTTCCAGCTGAAGGGCGAGGTCTGAAGTGGACCACAGGAGACTTTTGTCTTAATATACCAGGACATGGCTAAGTGTTGGCTGGAGATAGGGAGTTCTGGGTGTTTATCCAATGACTTCGACAGCTGAAAACAAGTAAAACCTACGAAAACATTTGAGTCAACATGGGAAAGCTATAGATATAACCAAGAAAGGCCCAAATGGTGGTATGGTGGGCTGAAAATTCTCCTCCGAAAGATCCAAATCACAATCCCTTGACCTTCAGATGGCAGGAAAAGGACTTCGTCGATAGGATTACAAATCCCGAGATGAGAGATTGCCCTGGATTAGTCAGGTGTGCTGTAAATATAGCCACAAATGTCCTTCGAAGAGACAAGCAGAGGGTGATCTGACACACACTCCGAGGCGGCAGCCAGGTGAAGCTGGCAGTGGAAGCCGGAGGAGGCAAGGTGCAGAACTCCCCGAGGGTCTCTGGAGAGAGCGTGACTTTACCGACATCTGGACTTCGGCCCAGTGATACTGGTTTTGAACTTCTGGCCTCCAGAACTGTGCAAGAATGCATTTCTGTCATTTTAAGCCAAGCTTACAGTTCTTTGTTATGGTAGCCCTAGGAAACTAGCACAGGTCAGCTGAGGTGAGGACCCTTTTCTGGGAAAAGGAGGAAAGATCCCAAATGGGCCATGCTGGAAGGGTGTAGAACAATAATCTGGATCAGGTTGCTTGATGACAGGGAAACTGAGGCCCGCCTGAGAGAGGAAGGGCCTTGGCTTGGTGAGGGGCTGGTGGCTGGCTGAGGCTGTCTCCGGTCTCCTGACTCCTAGAGGTGGGCATGTCACCTGCCCATTGTCCCTCTCAAGAGATTTTGCTTTCTACCTTCTCCTTCTCTGAAACTTTTCTCTCACCAGAGAGCCTCCCTCTGCCTGTGGCTTCCCCACCGTTAGTCTCTTTAGAGCCTTTGTCTTCCTGGGCCTCAGAGCTCCGCTGGCCTCTGGTTCCAGCCTCCAGCTTCCCGTAGCAGGGCTCACTCCCTCCCTCAGCCTCCAGACTTCTTTCTGCCTCACCCAGGCTCGCCCAGCCTCCCCGCACCCCCGGGCGACCTGTCTTCCTCATAGGCAACCTCTCTCTCACACAAGCAGGCGCTTCCATAACCCCAGCTTGAACACCGGATATACAGAAGGTGGCTCCTATTTGTGGCTTCGAGGAAGGTGTCAGGCTCCCAGGCCTCTGCCGAGGCCAGCCTCCCATTATGGAGGCTGTAGTCTTTCTAGTACTATCTGGCCCAAATACCAGGATAGCCAGCCCTCTGTGCCCTTGCCCTGCAGCAGCCCACCTAGCTCCGGTGCAGGGGGCTTCCAGCAGACAGGGATAGCTGTGGGCGGGGGTTGGGGGAGGAATCCAGAGCTGGACCCTCTTAACATGCTGCTTCACCTACACCTCAGTGTGGACGCCGGGTCCTCAGCACAGCCCCCGCAGCCACCAACACACCAGTGCTGGGCCTTTCTATATTTATCCCCAAGAATAGATAGAAAGGGTATTACTGCTCATTTAAAAATAAATGCCATTTCCTAAGCAAGATACTAACTGTCCCATTAAAGATTGGCATCCCGCCTTTTGGGATTTTCACATAGAAATCTCTAGAAGAACAAAGCCTACACCCTGGAAAACGAAGGTGACCGTCACGTTGTCCTCATGTGCGAACTCTGAGCAACCTACTTTGAAATCTTCAGTACAGGCCCCTGAATGTTCAAGGGACACTCGGTCGCCTGACACCAGCCTCCTCGGGGAGGCCTCCACAGAGGCCAGAGACGCTGTCGGGGAGACCCACTCATTGCTCCAGGGATGAGAGTTTGGTCTCCCAAGGTATCACTTTCTACCCTTTAAAGCAACAAATTGTGCTTAAACCCCATGTTCCAGCTGGCCTCAGAAACGACTTACAAGATGGCAGAACTTTTCACATTTGGTAACTTGGCCGCCTTCAAGTGCTTCCTTGTGGGGAGTGCTGATCTGCTTCTGGGGATTCCACAGCTGTTCTAGCCTCTGAGGCCTCAAGGTACAACCCTGGGCCCCAAGACCCCCAGGCCAGCCCTCTGGAGAGCCTAGAACGTGACTCAGGACACCCATAGGCACTTCAGCTGCTGTGGGGGATTGTGTCTCCTTCCCATCTGGGGTCGGCCCCCTACAACCCTGGTGTTTGGCTCCAGACCTCCTACAGCAGGGGACCCAGAGTGAGCTGAGCCAAGAGACCAAGGAGTATCCACCTCTTTAATGTGTACCCTGGCTTAGCCGGCTGCCACATGTCCCTGCGGCCAAGGCCCACTTCCATTGCCATGTGCTGGGGCACATGGTTGACAGCCTGGAGATTCAGAATCTCGTATTTATCCCTACGATTTTGTGCACGTTGTCGAGACCCCTTGGAGCCCCTGGAGCTAGGGTTGGATACATGGGTTGCCCTTTTGACCTTGGTGTTTGCCCATATTTAGCACAATGTTGAGAGTCCTGAGCCAACCTGCCTGCCCCATGTGCCTCGCCCAAGCCTGTGTATTATTTCACTGGTCGCCATTATGTTTTTTTCTATAGGAAAAGAAGAAATCTCCCAGCTGTCTGAGCTAACAGCCTTTTGGTCAGGGGTGGGTTAAGGTGGGGTCTTGCCCCAGGGGATCTTGTTCCTGGACCAGGGACAGGTCTGTACTCCGTTGGCATGAACTTCCCACATTTTAATCCTTTCTCGTGGCTCTTGTAACACAGCAGTACAAACTTGGGAGCTTAGAACACCAGAAGTGTGTTCTCTCACAGTTCTGGAGGCTGGAAATGAGAAATCGAGGTGTGGGCTGGAGCGCGCTCCCTCCGGAGGCTTCTGGGGAGACCCCTTCCTCACCTCTTCCAGCTTCAGGTGGCCCCAGGTGTCCTTGTTTTGTGGCCACATCACTCTGGTCTCTGCCTCTGTCTTCACGTAGCTGTGTTCGTCTGTGTGTCCATTTTATAAAGACATGTGTGATTCCATTTAGGGCCCAAGCCATTCAGGATAATCTCTTCATCTCAAATTCCTTAACTAAATCACATGTTTTGCTGACGTGATATTTATAAGTTCCGGTGATTAGTACTTGAGCATTCAACCCACTACAGAGCTTTGGAATGGCCCAGTGGCCCCAGACCCTGGCCAGCTTGCTGGAAAAGCCCTAGTTCCACTTTCCATGTTCACAGCTTCTAGAATAGGCCAACCACCACCCCACCCGCTCTACAGAGGCCAGAGCATGAGACTGGACTGTCAGCTGACAAGATGCGGTGTGGCCCAGTTTAGACAAGAAGAGGTCGTCTATCCGAGAGGCATGCCTTAGTGACTATCCGTCATTACATGACAAGTGGCCCAAGGCTGGTAAAAGGACATGAATTTATTGATGGACACATAAGCTCTAAAAGCAAGAGAGAATGCACATGACATAGCTGCAGAAGAGACAAGGCATTCTGAGCGCTGCCCCGAGAGAATCACACGCAAGAACAGGAGGCCGTTAGAATAGTCCGCACAGCACAAGAACTTACGCAACTCTTCAGATATACATGGCATTGAATTAGGCCTATAGGGGCTTGCCTCCTGCAGGACTCACTGTCCCATCAAGCAGACAAGGAATCAAGACTCCGTGGTCTTGTCTTTCCCTGCCTTCCCAAGCCAGCTGCTCTGAACCCTCATTCATACTCCTTACCCTAGATCAGTAGGACACCCTCCTGTGGGGTTTCCAGACACGCCCTCCCAACTACCAGCAGGCTCAGAAAGACCTATTTGTAGCTTATTTCTTTGCTTTCAGAGTCTCGACAATTCTTCATTGTGTAAACAGGTCCTTCTCAATCTTTTAGACTTGTGGGTCATCTAGACAGTGACCGACCATAGCTGGCAGCTACTCAGACCCAGAAGAATCCCTGACCAATCAAATGGGGCACCAGCTGGCAAGGCTGCGCAGGCGTACCTGTTGCCCACTGACTCCACCCACAGCCACTCAGGGCACCTCCGGGGAGGCGCTGGGTCAAGGACACAGTCCTGAATCCTTGCAGAGGAGCCGAAAGCCCTCTGGTAGGGGGCGGGGCATTCCCTGCCTGCCACAGCTAATTGCTCCGATTTTCCTGGATTCACCCATAGCCCAATCTTCCACACGGGCCAGACTAGCAGTTCAAAGTCTTCTAGACAGTGCTGTGCTTGCCCTGCCTCGGAGCCTGTGTTCCTGGTTGTCCTCTCACATGGGATGTCTTCTCCTCTGCCAAGTCAAATCTTTCCTGTTTGCCTGAGAGCTGCCTTATCCAGGAAGCCTTTCCTGACTGCTTTAGAATCTGTTTTAGTTCACTTTGACCCTCTAACAAATTACCCCAGCATGGTTAGTGTGTGTGTGTGTGTGTGCGTGTGTACACTGTGTGTTTGTTCTGCAAGCTCGAAGGACAGAGACCAAGCCTGGCCCTCCAGCCAGCGTGAGCCTAGGATGCAGCAGGTATTCAATCAGTGATGGCAAAATGGCCTTGACTGAGGGATAGAGTGACCTTTCTCAAATCGAATCACGCCCCAATTAGACACAGCTGCAGCTCTCTCGGAATGAGGATGAGGCTTGGGGTCAGGCCCTGCCTGGCTCCCAGCCGGTTTCCTTCCTTTCCCCAATAGTGGGGCAGCTTGGCCCCGAACCGCAGGCTCAGCCCCCAGGAACCTGTGAGTGTCCACGGGGCCTGGAGTCTGCCTAAAGCCCAGTCCAGCTCATGCCCAGCATATTGGCCCAGGTACTGAAGCCCCGGCCCTGCTGACTGATGTCCAGATCCCAGTGTGCGACCTGCTTATGAGCTGCTGCTGGCCTCTGTTTAGCCCCTTGTTGCAATGGGCTCAGTTTCTGCTCCTGTCCTGCTGGCCTTCTTTGGTGCTACAGGGGGCTTGCTTGGGGGCTGCTGTGAACTGAATGTCTCTTCCCCTAGGCCAGTTCCTGTGTTGAAGTCCTACCCCTCCAATGTGATGGTGTTTGCACATGAAGCCTTTGAGAGGTCATTTGGGTTAGATGAGGTCATGAAGGTGCCCCCACCCCCCACCATCATGGGATTAGTGTCCTTATAAGAAAAGGCACAGAGAGTTTGCTCTAGCTCTCTGCCCTGTGAGGACACATGCTGGTCCCTGAAGTGTGTGAACGCTACCCTCCATGGCAAAAGAGCCTTTGTGGGTGCGATTCAGTCATGCCTTCCACATGGGGATGATTCCCCCTCCTGCCTTGGGCCGGGGCTCGGAGAGAAGAACGGAGCCAATCCGTCCAGAGGTTAGGGAGTGGGGTTCCAGCTCTAGTAGCTCCTTTGGTACCAACTGCCCCACAGACGACAACCCTAGACTCTGATGAAAGCAGACCAAACCAAAACACACCCCCGCAGGCCCTGGAAAGCTGCCCAAAGCAGGCCACCAGGACAGGGCTGAGCCCTTGGGAGAAAGCAGCAGCTCTGGGTGAGCTCTCCATTTGCCCACTTGCTGTGCTTTGCACACTGCCTAACTCTGAGAACCTGCCGCCATCTTTCTGGTCTGAACCTAAGAGGCCTGAGGTCAGGGCGCTCTCCGCTGTGGCAAAGTGAGCGGGATCCCACACAGGGGGGGAGCCGAGGCCAGTCCCAGACCTGGCGATGAACACTGGTTCTCAGGCTGACTGCTGACCATGCGTGCGTGGGGACCCCAGAGAGGGCTTTCTGCAAGATCACCTTCCTGGCATACTGGACCTCCTCCTGGTGCTTAGGGAGCAGCTGCTCTGTGGGGGGCTCTGTGCCAGACGCCAGAGTGCCTTCCTCTGGGTTTCCCCAGGACCAGTGACCAGACATGGGTGCTTGCTGCTGCATGTGACGGCCACACAACCCAGTGTGACTGCATCTCAGGGTCATGTGTCTCAGAGCAGAAAGGGAAAAAGTGTGTCTACAGATCTCTAGTTCCCACTGGTCAGGGGCTCACCCCATGGGGCCTTTAACTGTCCGCCCCCATTTCTGGGCTGCACGTGAGTGGAATCCTAAACCATGTGCCACAGTGTGCAATGCTTCTGGGCCCACAGGGAACACTGGTGTGGGAGGCGGGAAGCTGTGGGCGCGAAGTGAGACCTCTTACTTGTTGTGGGACTGCTGTGCACCGAATGTTTGTGTAGTTCTGAATTCAAATGTTGAAACCTACCCTTCAAGGTGATGGTATTTGGGAGGGTTCCTGAGAGGGGCTTCGTTCATGAGGGTGGAGCCCACATGGATGGGATTAGTGCCCCCAGAAGAAGAGGCCCAAGTGCTTGTGGGAGCTCTGCTCTTCGCCACATGAGAACACAGTGGGAAGATGGCCATCCACAAGCCGGAAGTGACCTCTCACAAGAGTCGCACCCTGATTTCAGATGTCCAAATTCTAGAACTGTGGGACATAAAGTCTGTTGTGCAAGCTGCCTGGTCTATCCTCTTGTGTTATAGTGGCTTGAGCAGATGAAGACAGTGACCTTGGACATGCAACTTTACCTCTTTGGCCTTGTTTTCTCATCTATAAAGTAGAAAAGCATCACTCATTCTGTGTTTCCTAAGATTTCACAGTGACAGTGGCTGACCTTCATTGTTTCCTTGGTGTCAGGCACAGAGTTAAAGACAGTTGTGGTTGGGTTCTCCCAAGTACTATCAACCACTGAGCTGAGACTCTGGGCCAGTCACATGGCCGTGACTGGCAGCTCACAGGTGAACCAGACCCGATGTGCAGTGTTCATCACAATCTAATGGGGGAGATAGACACAAGCATGGCCACCAACAGTTCAGCCGGCTGTATTATGTTAGCTCTGGGTTTGGATGTTCCTAGAGCTGGGGGGATGACACTAATTGACCTGTGGGGACTCCAAAGCATGTCCAGGTGGAGCTGGGCTGTGAAGGAAGAGCCGCATCTTCTGACATGAATCATTGCCAGCAGAGGAACCAGCGTTAGCAAAGGCCTACAGGCATGATGGGCCTGGAGTGCCAACGGAGCCCTGAGAGGTCGCTGGTGGCTGTGTATGGGCTAGGGGTGGGAGCACTGGGACAGGAGGCTAGAGAAGCAGGGCAAACATTGCTGGCCACCATTAGAAGCTTTGACGTGATCCTGAGGGCAACGGGGGAGCCATGGAAGGGTTATAAGCAGAGGCATGCCAGGGTCAGATTCAAGAATTCAGACATCCAGTGGAGTTGCAGGAAGGAAAGCACATTTGAAGGAGCAAGTGGGGAAGCAGGAAATAGGTAGGAAGATGGGGTCATCGTCTGGGCAAGCAATGGTGAAGAGTTGACCAGAAATGGGCAAGCCATGACCATAGCACCAAGAGGCCGATCAAAGGTCTTCAGATGGGCATACGTGCTTGTGTTCCAAGTCATTGCTGCCCCAGAGCAGTTGTATTGTGAGCTGAGGACATGGACAGCTGGAGCTGGTTCTCATGAAAAGTCCTCTTTGAGAGAGAGCATGAGGACCTAAAGCTCCATGTGAAGCCCCAGTCAGCACTCTGTTTAGAGACCTTGCTCCTCCAAGATTTCTAACTTTTACATGAAGTGTGATTCAAAGGACCCCCACTTGTAACACATTGGTTTGGCCACAAGCACCATTGAAAACGAACTCCACAAAATCATTTCCAAATTTTACATGTACATCTGCATGAAAGTCCACATTAAATAGTATCCATTTCTTTCTTTCTTTCTTTCTTTTTTTTAATAAGAAAGCTTTCATTTTCAAAAAGAAAATTGGGCAATGATTCATACATAAGGTGGCCTTGTTTCTTTGGAGAATTTGAAAATCCCCAACCCCAAACTCAGCATCTGCTTTGGACTCAATTTGGTCAGAACAAAGCAATCAATCCCGCCTGGGCCCAGGCACAGCATTTTCCCCAGAGATGCACAGCTGGCGATCAGAGAAGGGATGTGAGGCACACGGTGAACTGCCTATTAACCAGTCTGCATCAGACTGGGGCCATGGCCTACAGAGTTGGGACAATTTGCAACCCACAAGGTCATCATTTTAGAGAATGTCAGAGCTAGAACTGGTCTTGGAGATGACCCAGGCCAGGCCCCTAACAGTACAATGGGCTCATTGGGTCCCAGAGAAGGTATGCACTTGGCCACAGTTATGGTGTGAAGCATTGGGAGAACATGGCCTGGAAGCCAGCCTCCTCCTCCCAGTCTAGCATTTGCCCTGCATCCTTGCTAGCCTCTGCCTCATTCCCCAAGGGCCGTATCTGCTTATAACCGAAGCACTGATGGAGCCCCACAAGTCTTTCTAGAACAGTCAGGATCTTGGGGCACCTTGGTGGCTCAGTCAGTTGAGTGTCTGACCTTTGATTCTGACTCAGGTCATGATTTCAGGGTCATGAGATCAAGGTCCTGTGTCCGGCTCTGTGCTCAGCAAGGAGTCTGCTAGAAGATTCTCTCCCTCGGCCCCTCCCTCCACTCTCTTTCTCAAATACATAAATAAATCTTTAAAAATCAATCAGGATTCAAAACAGATGATCCATGTCTGCCTCAGCTTCAGGGAAGGCTTCCATGTGGTTCTGAGGGTTCCTCCTTCAGACATGGGGCTCCCTGCTCCCACAGATGCTCCTGGGTGCCTGGGCTACCCTTCCCAGGGCAGAGCATTGGGTGTTGACAAAACATATCGACACCCGAGATCTCAAGGCAGAGAATCTTAGCAAGGTGTCCTACGATGGCAGGTGAGCCTCAGAGAGGGTCAGCAGCTGGTCCAAGTCCTCACCAGCCTATAGGGATCAGAGCAGCGAAGTGAACACAGCTCTTCACTCTGCCCAATTTTCTTCCCAGATCTGCAGGATGCTCACATTGCCTGCAGCCATGAGGCAAAGCTTCTTGAGCTCAGGGCCTTTAGATAGACCTAGGTCACTGTTCCTCCTGCCCTGTAGGACCCACACTGGCACTAGATATTTCCAGGTAAACAAAAAAAGGTTAGAACGCTGAAATAATTGCCCTCATTTTGAATCTCAGAGTCTTTTCAGATAATATAATTTTGTGGGGCCCCAATGAGGCTCCTGCCTGCTCTGCTGATTGGATGGAACAAGCCCAGGTAATTGCCTCTTCTGTGTAAAGACCAATTTGTCCAGGGAAATGAGCATGGTTGATGTAATCAATTAAAATCCTGAAAGCAGCGCAGAATATACAGGAAATGGAAAAGAAATTGGAGCCCGGGCCCCACCTTACTTCCCCAATGCTGAGTCCTGCCTCCCCAGCTAAGTTTCTTTCCTCTTTGGGCCTGACTCCACTCTGTCAAAAGAAGGCTAAACTGACAGGATTGCTGAGGGCATGGAACCCCGGCTCCTTGCCAGTCTTGGCTAAACCCTGGGGCAAGGCCTGTTTCAGATATGGAGCCTCGAGGAACATGGGGCTTCTCCTGTGTCCAGCACTGCGTTGGGCATGGCTTACACTAGGGGGGCAGGAGCCACAGACCCACTGAGGGTCTTCTCACAGCTGGGCCCTTGGATCAGGGATGGGTGCCTGTGGGGAGCTGGGGACCAGGCTGGGAAGCCATACCACCAATGAAACCTCAGGGTTCTGTGTTAGTTCTTGGCCTGTGTCTGGTCTTTGGGTGCCCATTTGCCAGCCCTGAGCTCTGTCAGGCTGTGTCCCTGGCTCCTGAGACAGGGGGAAGTTTGGGTGGCCAGGCTGGCCAGCTTGCTAATGCCCCCAGGTGTGGGGTCAACTCATGGCCCGGCAGTTTTGTGCCTCTGACTTGGTGCCTGCAGCTGTGACATGAGCCAGGCCTCCTGGGCCCTGGGGCCCCTGCCTGCCAGAACCCACTGTCTGTAGGGAGGCAGGCATGTGCCTAGTGCCACAGGATTTCTCCTTGCCCTGGCATTCAGGGTGCCCTGGGAAGCAGAGAGGATGAGACAAAGTGTAGAAGCAAGATGCGACTCTTCTCATATTATTTCTAGCCCTGGTCCTCCAGGTAGGGGCCCTCTCATCCTAGTCAGGTAGGTGCTTGCATATCTCTCAGAGGAAAAACAATGAACATCCACCCAGGCAGGAATACCACCTGGGACTCAGGGGTTGGACTTCTGTTTCAGAAGGAACCCACTGGGGTGCCTGGGTAGCTCAGTCAGTTAGGCATCCGACTCTTGGTTTTGGTTCAGGACATGATCTCAGGGGTCATAGGGCCGAGCCCCGCATCAGGCTCCACACTCAATGGGGAGTCTGCTTCTCTCTCTTTCCCTCTTCCTCTGCCTCTCCCCCAGCTTGAACACATGCGCTCCTTCTATAAAATGAATAAATAAATCTTTAAAAAGAAAGAAAGAAAGCCACCACACCAGTCTGGGGAATTGTTGATGACTATCTTAAAGCCACACAGTGACATGGAGAAGTCTTGGCTATACTCTTGACTGAGAATGGCCCCCAGAAATTGACAAGCATGACCAGACAACGGATGAGTCTTTTTTATCTAGACATGGCATGTACCCCTAACTTACTTCTTCACTTCTTGAGGGTATAGAGCAGGCCTCAGAGAGTGTATTCTGTCATTCTGCCCCACCCAGATTTGGGGGTTTATGATGTCCAGGAGGCTGAGATGATAGAGGATTCTACTACCATTTGACCTCAGTAATGATCTGGCCTGGGTGTGGCTCACCCTTGAAGGAGTTTGGGGCAGACTGACCATGTGGAAGACATCTGCAGCCCCCACACACTCGGGAGGGGCTTCGCCTGCCAAATGGAGAGTCCTCTCAATGACTAAGACCTTCAGACTCCAGGACAAGAATGGCACATGGGTTTCTGCTTGTGTTCCAGCACTGACAGACTGGAAGTGACTAGGTCCAGGCTCAGAGGGATGAACATCATGATTGATTAGCAATGTCTGCCATGCCAGCAGGAAGAGGGTGATGGCATGTGCTTACGGTTCTTGCCATCCCTGGTCAGGAGAGACCTTAGGGAAGTGTGGGAAAGTCAAGAATGGAATAAAGGGGAATGGTACAGGTTTTGCTTAAAAAATCTCATTGGCTTTCCCAGGCCAGGCTGCCTAGGCCCCCCAGCACCATTTCCCAAGCCATATTCCCTCTGTGGTGGAAGCCAATGGGAAACAGGTGTTTACCAGCAATCTCTGCTGCCAAAAATGCCAGATGGGTCTGTGTGTTTTCATCGCTATGGTAGCAGTGGCTCTGGGCCCCAAAGGCATAGTCACCAGGCAAGAGGGCTGGCGTTTTTCTGTAGGGAAGAAAACTGAGTTATCATAATAAGATACCTCTTCCCATATCCCCCTGTGGCCTCTGTCTTCTGGAGCCACTGAGGTCAAAGTGATTTCTTAGAATTGAAAGAGGATCATTATCCCTTGATTGAAACCATTGTTTTTTCCCTGATCAAAATCGTCTCAGTGGCTGCCCCTGCTGGTCCCTAGCCTGGTGATTCTGCTGTGATCAGCCAGGTTTGTG
Organism: Mustela putorius furo; assembly: GCF_011764305.1. Taxonomy (NCBI): domain Eukaryota; kingdom Metazoa; phylum Chordata; class Mammalia; order Carnivora; family Mustelidae; genus Mustela; species Mustela putorius. The sequence continues at coordinate 4,173,074 of NW_025422048.1, forward strand.
GTCTAGAATGTTCCAAAAGTCCAAGTGACCAGTCTGGCCTTAATGTGTTGCATTCAACCAAGAGGGCTGCTGGTGTTGGGCATGGTGGGGTGTGCTGGTAGAGGCAGGAGCTGGTGTTGAGACCAAAAGGTTAAATGTTCCCTTTTCTATCCAAACTCTTGGCCTCAAGAGTCTCAAAACCGACATTTATCTCTTTCCTTCCCCAAAGCCCACTCAAGTGGCAGGAAAGAAATAAAGAGGGGCCTATACCTTTAGGGGCAGAAAAGAGAGAAAGGAGGCAACTATGAGCCAGAGAAGCATTTAGAAAGTGAATGGATGAGTGGTCAGTGAATCGGCAGTATGGAGAGTAGAAGTGTAAACTGATTCAGGGATTGGAGGCACCAGGGTCTTCTTAAACGAGGAGCACGACATAGCGCCAAGAATGAGATGTCTGGTTCATAATGTGTATTAAGAGTGGCTAGCCCTCAAATCCCCTCCCTGAACTGGGGTACAACCACTCTGACAGAGGACAGGAGGCCAACTTGCTGGAGAGGCAGGCCACTGAGCCCACAAGGGGAAGTAGCTTACTGAGAATAGAGATTAGTCGGAAGCCACGGAACTGGTGATGAGAAGACCCCCAGCCTTCTTCCCTGCTTGGACTCCAGAATGCCAACAGCCAGGTTGGGGAACTGGCCAGTTCCATAATGGAAACCTCGAACTCTGATTTAAGTAAAAATGGCAATATGCATATACTGGGAATTCGGGGGTAGGAAAGGGTAGAGTATGTAGGGAGGACCCAAGAGAAATAAATCCTTGTTTTCCATAGTAGGAAGTCAAATGATTTTCTACAATGGTAAAATCAAGATACTGCAGTGCAAACCTGTTATGCAGAGCTACTGAAGTACACACTAGAAGCTGAAGAGCTCTAAGAGTTGGGAGTGGTTGCTTCTATAGAGTAGGAATTGGGGGTGAGGAGGGGTAGGACAAGGGGCACCATTTTTTATATAAACCTGGTGATCGAGTTGGCTTTTTAAAGCATTTAAAAGTATTGCCCTGACAGAAATAAAAACACAAGTAATCTTCGTAAGGGTCTCTTGAGCCAGATGAACAACTCAAGTGCCTACACTTAACCAAATAGTTCAATGCCAGGGGGCAGTCTTTGGGCAAGATGGTAGAGCAACAGAACAACTTGCATGAGCGCTGAACAGCACCACTCTGTGCAAAGTGGCTTCCCCTCCATGTCACTGACTCCCCCAGTGCCTTTCTGTTCCTGTTACAGAGAAATAATCTGTGGCCCAGATAGAGGAAGGGGTTTGGGCATGGTTCCATCATGAGTCTACTCTAGCAAAGGCTAGAAGGGCAGCAGAACAGATCTTTGCTTCAACTCACTCCTGTATGAGCACAGCTTTATCACTGGTTCTTAGCACTCAAGGAAGAAGCCCTATCCTTCAGGGCTTCACAGCCGTTCTCTCTGTAGTGGATCCTACTAATATCCCTATTTTGCAGATCCAGCCACTGAGTCACAGAGGGGCTAAGTAAAGGTTAAGAAAAGGGTGAATGTGGGCCAAGCATTTGCAGATAAGACTTATGGAAGAGTCAACACATGAGATGAGTTTTTAAAATAAACTTTTTATTTTGAGATTGCTGTAGATTCACATGTTGTTGGCAGAGAGATCCCGAACCCACTTGCTTTCTGATCAATAGACAGATCTCCCAAATTTGGCCTGGTAATCAGAAAGCTGTATATACCCTTCCAGAGGGGCTGTGTCGTCTCTTTAGGGCAAGTAGAAAGATAGTTGGGCATGGTTGCTGTTGTCTAGCCTTCCCTCGCTTCTGAAACAGGGACACTGCCACCGGCTCTTTTGCTGCCTCTGAAGTTTTGGGTCCTTCTCCATCTCCTGTGCCCAAAGCCACTCCTGACGGTGCAGCATTGAAAGTCCTCTTCTTTGTTGCTGACATTTCAAGCCCTAGTCAAAACATCAGCCTTATTTATAACAGGCGTCACCAAATGCCCAAAGCAAATGCTCACCTTGAGGGAAGCAGGGTGAACTCATTGCTGAGCTGTGCTGCACCTCGGCCTGTAGGGCCCAAGTTCCTTGGTAAGGGCTCTGTCTCTTGTCAAGATAATGGAGGTGGAAATCTTGGTTAACTTGGCTCTGTTGTGGAACGTGAAATGCAAGGCGTGTTCAGTGTAACACCTACAAAGTCCAAACCAACGTGACAATGTGCAAGTCCTTGGGGCAGTCCAAGCAGCCCCAGTGGGTGGCTCCAGGGAGGTGGCACTGAGGCCCAGTCCTGACACCCAAGGACCAAGGAGAGGGGGGCAAGCTCATGGAGAACCACCTCGCCCAGCTCCTGCCGCGGCCCCTCCCTTCGACTGGAATTGCAAGTGGGAATTGGCAAACCCAGTTGCACAGGAGAAAAACTGGGACCAAATCTGGGCCAAAAAGGGTTTGTAGTGCAAATTACATTTCTCTGCTAATTGTAATCTGTTAATTACATTCAAAAAAGAGTAGAAAAGGGGGAGGCTCCCTACCCCCAACACTCCCCCAAACCCAGTGCTGTGTATGCACTGGCTCAGTGAGGCGAGGCATACACAATTTCAAGACGCAAAGGCACACATTGAAACATGTCGCTGTATTTAGAGATAATGGAATTTTTCTTTCTTAAGGCCTGATATAAACTTTGATTACATAGCATTTCTTTAATTTGTTGCTATTCAAGAAAATCCTGGGAACACCAGGGCGAGCCATGCCTAGCTTTTTTTCATTTGCATTTTTCATTTGCATATTTTAATTTCCCTGACTACAGCCCCACACCTACACGTACAGTCCCTGTGGGAGGGAAGAGAATACTTTTCAGGATAAATAATACCTTCTGGTATTATTTGGTATTCTTTCACCCAGCTAAAGAACAGGGAACCCTGGTGGCAAACCCCACAGACAACCTTGGACTTCTCCACTTGTATGTAGAGTGTCTGAGGCTGAGCGGGTCATCCCAGAGGACAGACCACAGAGCTGGGGCTCCCGGTGGCTCAGGCTTAAGCCTTCCATCCCGAGGGAACAAACAACCAGAGCCTAGGACCCCCAGCCCAGCCTGGGGAGCTTCTCCCCCTGCGTCATTCCCCAGGGAGGCCTCTGAGTTGTGCGTATCAGCGATTCGCCTCTTTACTGCTGAGTAGCATTCCACAATATGGATGGATGTACCACAGCCTGTTTAACTGCCCCCCCCCCCGGGGGTAACTCCAGTCTGTGGCTGTACAAAGCAACCACAGAGGACCAGCAGGAAGGCCGCGGAAATGCCCCCGGGTGCAACAGCTCAGCTGTACGGCGCTCACAGGTCCGAACTACACATGGCTTCTAACAAGTCCCAGCTGCCTCCGGGCTCTCCATCTAGTGCTCTTTCTCCAGCTGCTGCCTCTCAGCCTGCCGCAGCCCCACAGTAGCTGCGAGCCTGCCTGGCGCTTGCAGGGGTGGGGGTGGGGGTAGGACTAGGTCTTGGGCCATGACGACTCACAGGAAATGGCCTGTGCCATCCAGCATATCAACTGGCTTTGCAAGTACCCGGCCCAGCTGTGTCAGGCCTGTGGACACAAGCCCCCTTTATGAAGCTCGCTCAATGGCCGTCTGTGAGCCCAGGGGCATGCTGGGTAACTGCCAAGCCAATGACAGAGTCCGCACTCTCTGGCCTTTGCTTCCCCTTCCCATTGACTGGAAAGTCTCCATCTTCCACAGCGTCAGTCGCGGGCTGGCGACTCAGCTTTGCAGTGTCCCCACTGGCCAATCTTCCTTGCAGGCCATGGGCATCGGGCGCAGGCTCTGCAAACATTTACTGACAAGACACTGAGGGCCCAGGAACTTCCTGGCTTGGGGAGGGGGAGCACAGGGAAGTGTGAGCATCCAGAAGCACAGCCTGGCTGTCTGGGGAAGCTGGGGGATGGGGCACAGACCTCAGCAGATGTTGCAGGAAGGGAGAAGAGCTGGGTGAGGCCAGAATGAGGGACAGGACAGGAGCAAAACACGGTGGGGGTGGGAAAAGCAATCCAGGGCGAGGGAACAGCTCTGGCAAAGGCCTGGAGGACCACATTGTGAGGGCAGGAGCACTGGCTCTCATCCAGAGTGGAGAGGAAGCCTGTGAGGGGCATAGTGGTAGACAGAGTCAGGTAGGCTGGCGCCTCTGTGGAGAAGACACTCAAGGCCAAGGCAGGACTAAGAGGTCTTGGTCGGGGGGGGGGGGGACAGTGTTGAGCAAAAGTGGGTGTAGGGGGAGCAACATCCCCACAGTTCATCCCACTGTTCATTTTCTACTCCCCACCATCCTGCATGAAAACAACTTGATAATGTCTCTTCCCACTGTGCATCTCCAGACAAGCAATTTGAAACCCTGCCATGATTCATGGGCCCAAGAGGGTCCTGGGGTGCCAATCCCCAGGGAACCAGTACATGCAGACATTGCACACCAGGTCGTGCCCGTGTCTGTAAACGGGCCAAGCCTCTCGCTCCAGAGCTCTGCACTTGTTGCTGCCGCAGGAGTGCAGGCGCCGCTGCATGTGCCCCCGCACAGGGACTGGGCGACAGCCTGGGTGGCAGCACAGGACACCAGACAGCGCCAGCTGGCCGGACGCCCAATCTCTTTCATCCCAAGACAAACAAAACAAGTGCAAGTCACAATCAATCAGCCTATCCTTGGGGTCAGGCCCCCAGCCAAGCACTTCCACAGCCCCTCGGACCCTCTCAAAAATCCAGTGGGGTGGACCCTATTATCAGATCCATTTTACAGAGTAAGAAAGCAAGGCTTGGAGAAATGAAGCACCTTTTCTCAAGTTCACAGCTGGCTTGTTATAAATCCAGACAGGCTTCAAACCCAGGCTTGGCTAACTTCAAAACCCACGCTCTTCCCACAGTGGCACACCTGGAGCCTACTTTTTTTTCTTTCTCGTTTTGCATTTTGCAATAACTATGGATTTAGAGGAAGGTGCAGAGATACGACCTACAGAGGGGTCCTGATGACCCTTTACCCAGTTCTCACCATTACGACATTCCTACAGCACAGTAACAGAGTCAGGAAGTTGGTTTTGCTACGGCTTGTATACAGTGTGGTGTCATTGTGTCACACAGGTAACACAGAGCTGTTTCCCCTACAAAGATCTTCCTTGTGCTACTCCTTCACTCACCCGTGCGCATGCGCGCGCTCTCTGTCCTCCATCCCACCATTCCCGACCACTAATCTATTCTTCCTCTCCAGAATTTTTTTCATTTTGAGAATTTTGTGTAAATAGATTGAGTTTTTTCACTCAGAATGATGCCCTTGGGAACCCTCCAAGTTGCTGTGTATATCACTAATTCACTTTTGCTTTTCTTGCTGAGCAGTACCCCCACGGTTTCTTTAACCATTCACTCACGGAAGGATAGCTGGCTTGTTTCCAGTTTGGGGCTATTACAGTCGGTAGAACATGCAGCTTTTGATCTCGGTGTTGTAAGTTGGGAGTCCATTTCAGGTATAGAGATTACTTAAAAATAAACTCTTAAAAAGAAACAAATAAAGCTGCTCTGTAGATTTTGTGTGTGTGGAATAAGTTTTCATTTCACTGGGATCTATGGCCAAATGAGTCATGCAGTCATTTCTTCTTTAGTTTTATAAGGAACTGCCAAACTATTTCCAGAATGGCAATTCCATTCTGCATTCTCACCAAGAATGTATGAGCGATCCAGTTTCTCAGTGTCATCTCCAGCACTTGGTGTTATCGCTGTTTCTTGTTTTAGCTATTCTGATAGGCATACAAAGATATCTTATTGTGGTTTTAAAGATTTTATTTATTTATTTGACAGAAAGAGATCACGAGTAGGCAGAGAGGCAGGCAGAGAGAGAGAAAGGAGGAAACAGGTTCTCCACGGAGCAGAGAGCCCGATGTGGGGCTCGATCCCAGGACTCTGGGATCATGACCTGAGCCAAAGGCAGAGACTTTAACCCACTGAGCCACCCAGGCGCCCCCTTATTGTGGTTTTAAATAGGACTTCCTGATACCTGGTGATATTGAGCATTTGTTTATGTCCTTATTAGCCATCTGTGGATTCTCTTCCATGAAATCTCTCTTCATATATTTTGACTCTTTTCTAATGGGAGTGGTTGGTTGATATTTTCAAGCTCTTTCTATATTCTAGATAAAAGTCTTTTGTTAAATATGTAGTTTGGAATTTTTTTTCCCCACTCTGTAATGTATCTTTTCATCCTCTTAACAGGGTATTTCATTTTGATGCCATTCAATTGATCTGTTTCTTTTGTTTGTTTTTGTTTTGTTTTGTTTTTAATGGATTGTGGTTCTGCTATGCATAGGAAGGCCATACATAGGAAGGCCCATATATACCAAGGCTTAGGTCCTGAAGATTTTCTTCTATCTTCTCTTCAGAATTACATAGAATTACATAGTTATATGTAATTACATAGTTATATGTAATTCTTCAGAACTCTTCAGAATTACATAGTTATATATTTTACATTTAAGTCTGATCCATTTTGAGTTCATTTTTGTACAAGTTATGTAGACTATATCTAGATTTATTTTCTTACTTTTTTTGTTTGTTTGTTTTTGCCCATGGATGTCCAGTTGCTCCAGCATGTTTTTTTTTAAAGACTATCCTTTCTCTGTTGAATTGCTTTTGCAACTTTGTCAAAATATGTTGGACATATTTGTGTGGGTCTATTTCTGTTCCACTGATCTAGATGTCTATTCCTCTGCCCAAACCACACTGTCCCGGTTACCACCATTATACAACAAGCCTTAATAACAAGCAGCGCAATTCCTCCTCTTTATTCTTCTTTTTCAGAATTGTTTTTAACTATCTTACTTCCTTTGTTTTTCCGTATAAATTTAAGGATAATATTGTCTATATTTACCAAAAAAGTCCTGCTGACATTTTGATGATTTATTTGATGATGCATTTAACTCACATATCAATTTGGAAAGAACTGACATCATTATTATGTTGAGTCTTTTAGTCTCTGAACATGGTATGTCTCTCCATTTATTTAGATCTTCTTAGTTTTCAGCGTAAAAGTACTGTACTGTTCAGTTTATGGCTAAGTATTTCTTTCTTTTTTAGGACTGTCTGTAAATGATATTATATTTTTAATTATAGTTTCCACATGCTTGGTGCTAATATATAAAACTAGGATTAATTTTTGTGTCTTGTTCTTATATCCTGCAACATTGCTGAACTTACTGATTGCTCATTTTGTAAATGTCTTAGGATTTTTTTGTGTGTAGACAATCACGCCATCTGCAAATAGGGACAGTTCTATTTCTACCTTTCCAACCTATATTCCTGGTCCCTCCTTTTCTTGCTTTATTGAGCTGGCTATGACTTCCAATACTCTGTTGAGTAAAAGTTTAATTGTTCCTGATCTTAGAGAGAAAATATTCATTCCTTCACCTTTAAGTACAATAGGTTTTTCATAGATATTATCAAGTTGAGAAAGTTACCCTTTGTATTAGTGTGCTTGGGCAGCCATAACGGAATACCATAGGCTGGATGGCTTAACCAACAGAAATTTATTTTCTCACACAACTGTGAAGTCCAAGGTCTAGGTGGTAGCAGGGTTGGCGCCTAGTGAGAGCTCTCTCATTGGGTTGCAGATGCCACCTTCTTAATGTGTCCTTACATGGACTTTCTTGCATGCACATGCACGGTAGGGAGACAGAGAGACAGAGACAGAGAAAAAGCTCTGGTGTCTCTCTTTTTATGAGGACACCAATCCTACTGAATTAAGGTTCCACCCCTATGACCTCATTTAACTTCAGTTGTCTCTTTAAAGGCCCTATCTCCAAATACAGCCACGCTGGTGGTTAGGACTTCAACACAGAAATTGTAGGAGGACATAATTCAGTCCCTAATATCTTCTATTCCTAAATTGCTGTGAGGTGTTTTGTTTTGTCTTTACCATGAGTGACAGTTGGATTTTGCCACATGTTTTTGCATGCTCCATGCGACTTTTCTTCTTCAGCGTGTTGATATAATGAATTACATTGATTGCGAATACTGAGTCAAATTTACATATGTGTACTAAACCCCGCTTGGTCAAGGTACACAATTATTATCATATACTGCTGAATTCTATTGCTAATATATGTTTCAAGAATGTTTGTCTCTACTTTCATGAGAGGTATCATTGTGTGGTTTTCATTTTTTGTACCATCTTTATCTGGCTTTGGTATCAAGTAAGACTGACCTCATAAAATGAGTTTGGAGCTTCTTTCCTCTTTTATTTTCTAGAAGACACTATAAAATTGGTGTTAATTCTTCTTCAAATCCTTGATAGAATGTGCCAATTAAACCATCTGGGTCTGGAGATCTCTTTCTCAGGAGTTTGTTTGTTTGTTTGTTTGTTTTAAATAACTATGCATTCAGTCTCTTTAATGGTCATATGTCTATTCATGCTCTCTTTTTCATATTGGGTGACTCTGGTAGTTTGTGCTTTTCAAAGACTTGGTCCATTATACTTAAGTTGTCAAAGTTATGTGTGCAGAGGTGTTCACAATATTCCCTTTTTATTTTCTTGATGCCTGTGGGATTTGCAGTGATATTCCTTATTTCTTCTCTTTTTCTTCATCAGTATGGCTAGATGTTTGCCAACCCTAGTGATCTTTTCAGAAAACTAGCTTCTTACTTCATTGATTTTTGTCTTGTTTGCTGTTTTCAATTTCATTGATTTCTGTTATTTATTATTTCTCCCTTCTGCTTGCTTTGGGTTTATTTTGTTCTTCTTTTCTAGACTTTTGAAATAGGAATTTAGACTATTTATTTGAGACTCTAACTTTTGTCTAAGGTATGCATTTAGTGCTATAAATTTCCTTCTGGGCACAGCATTAGCTGTGTCTCACAAATCTCAAGGTGTTTTATTTTGATTTCTACTTGGATACCATTGTGGTCACAGGACACCTTCTGTATATTTTTGTTTTTTAAAAATTTGTTTAGGTTTGTTTTATAGCTCAGAATATGGTCCATGTTGGTGACTATTCTCTAGGCACTTGAAAAGAATGCCTATTCTGCTTCTGTTGGGTGAAGGGTTCTATAACTGTCGATTAGATCCTGCTACACAATGGTATTGTTGAGTTCTCCTAGACCTTTGCTGATTTTATGTTTAATCATTCTATCAATTATTGAGAGAGGGCTGTTGAGGTCTCCAACTATAATTGTGGATTTGTCTATTTCTCTTCTCAGTTCTATTAGTTTTTGCTTCACGTATTTTGAAGTGCTGTTGTTTGATGTGTACACACTTAGAATTGAGATGTCTTTTTGGTGCATTAACCCTTTTATTATTATATAATGTTCTTTTCTGTCTCTGGTAATTTTCTTTGCTCTGAAGTCTACTTTATCTAATATTAACATAGCTGTTCTTGCTTTCTTCTGATAAATGTTTGCATGATACTGTTTTTCTGTCCTTTTGTTTTCAATGTACCTATATTATTGTATTGAAATTATTTTCTTATAGACCTCATACAGTTGGGTCATGTTTTTCAATCCACTCTGTCAGGATCTGTCTTTTTAGAATTCCATTTTGGTTTTTCTACAGTGTTATTGAGGGTATCTAATCATATAGTTTTCTTAGTAGCTATTTTGCAGTCTACTAATGTAAACACTTTGTCAGTTTGAGTAAAGTGCAGAAACCCTGTCTCTACTTATGTCGCTTTGCCTTCCTTCACTTTATAGTACCAATGTCTTAAATATTTTCTCTATATATGTTTATTTTTTAAAAGATTTTTATTTATTTACTTATTTATTTGACAGAGAGAGAGAGAGACAGCGAGAGAGGAAATACAAGCAGGGGGTGTGGGAGAGGGAGAAGCAGGCTTTCTGCCAAGCAGGGAGCCTGACGTGGGGCTCGATCCTAAGACCCCAGGATCATGACCTGAGCCAGAGGCAGACACTTAATGACTGAGCCAGGTGCTGCTCTATATATGTTTGTTTAGACACCTGTTAGTAAATGTCATAAATTCTGCTTCAATCATCTAACATGATTTAGAAAACTTAAACTCTCTTATTCTCTCTGCTGTTCTTCATTCCTGAGTTCCAGGCTTTCTTATTTTCAACATTTACTTCCTGTTTAGAGAACTTCCTTAGCCATTTCTTAGGGTAAGTGTGTTGGTGATATATTCTTAGTTTTCTTTCATCTGAGAATTTGTTCCTTTTGCCTTCATTCCTTGAGGTTATTTTCTCTGAGTATGAAATTCTAGGTTGAGAGTTCTTCTCTCTTAGCACTGGGAAAATGTTGTGCCACCTCCTTCTCACCTCCAGGATTTCTGAAAAGAAATACACCACCATTCAAATCAGTGTATCTTGCTTTGGACTGATTGTGTGCACCCCCATTCATATGTTGAAATCCTAATTCCCAAGGTGATGGTATGAGGAGGTGGGGTCTTTAGGAGGTAATCATGTCATGAGGTTGGAGCCCTCCAAAATGGGATTAGTGCCCTTACAGGAGGAGAAATGAGAGTGATGATCTCTCTCTTCCCTGTGTGAGAAAACAACAAGAAGACAGCCATCTGCAAACCAGGACGAGGGCCTCACTTGACCACACTGGCACCCTGATCTCAGATTTCTCAGCCTCCAGAACTGTGAGAAATGTATTTCTGTTATTTAAGCAGTCCGGCCTATGGTATTCTATTATAGCAACCCAAGCGGACTAGGACATACCTTTACAGGTCATGAATCACTTGTCTAATTATTTTTAAGGTTCTTTTTCATCTACTTTTAGTATTCTGAAGTTTGGCTATGTTGTGTTGGCGTGGATATCTTTGTGTTCATCTTGCCTGGGTTTTGCCTAGCTCTTTGGATCAAGAGGGTTATATCTTTTGTCAAATCTGGGTATTTCTCATCCATTATTTATTCCAATATTTTCAGTCCCACTCTCTCTCTCTCTCTCCCCTCATCTTCTAGGATTTTGATGCTAAAATATTACATTTTTTATGTTCTCACAAATCCCTAAGGGTTTGTTCATTTGTGAGGGTTTTTTTTTTAATCTATTTCTTTCTGTTGTTCAGATTAGGTAATTTCTATGGTTCTATCTTCAAGTTCACTGGTTCTTTCATCTGTCCCCTCCACTCCTCTGTTAAGTCCATCCACTGAGTTGTTTGTTTGTTTGTTTCAATTGTTGTATTTTGCAGTCTAAAATTTTTAATTTTGTTCTTCTTTGGTCTTCTATTTCTTTATTAAGACTTTCTATTTTTCCCTTGCTCCAAGAATATTCATAACTGCTCAATGAAGCATTTTTACTGTGGTTGCTCTAAAATCCTTGACGGATCATTCCAACATCTCTGTCATCTAAGTGTTGACATTGGTTGATGGTCTCTTCTCACTCATGTTGTGATTTTCCTGGTTCTAGGTATGGCAAGTGATTTATCAAATATATTCCAGACAATTTGGGTATCATGTTGTGAGACTTTGGATCTATTTAATCTTGATTTTTGCATATAGTCACCCTGTTGAGGTGTAATATGTGGGTCTAGCTGGTGGTGGATGCTCTACTCACAAATGGGCCCTAACAATACCATCCTGACAAAAGTGCAGTGCCAAATTATACCACATGGCATTGTCTTATTCCCATAAGGTAGAAGTGGAAGTTCATCTTCCTGCTGAGCCCCATTAACACTACCATATCTAAAACAGTTCAGTGCCAACTAGCACCTCCTTTCACTGTCTCATTCTATCTCTTTGTTATTGGGGTGGGGCCAGAAATTCCGTTTCCCACTTGACCTTACTGATACCACAGGAAGAAAGTAGTTTTTTCTTCCTTGTTTGGCTGAAGTAAGACAGGTAACATCAAAATATTTCTGTTCCACTAGGTCACATTTTCCCAGTTCTTTGGCTAGAAGGACATTTTTTCTTCGGTTATTTCATGTATGCCTGTGGCCAGCTGCAGGTTGGAAGTGTCTGTAGTGTACTGTCAGGGATACATGGAAGGCAGTAAGGAATCCCAGGGAACTCACCACCATGTCATTCCTCCAAGTCCCAAGGTCCCTAGACAGTCCTCTATCTTTTTTCTTCTTCTTGGGGTCTTCCTAAGCTGCTTTTTGCATTATGTCCAGGGTTCACTAGTTGTCACAGAGAGGACCTGGAAGGAATGGGACTATTCCATCTTTGCTGGATCCAGAAGCCCCTATATTTTATCAAAGTAATAAGAATGACAAACCCATATTAAATGCTTACTATATACCAGGTACTCTGTCTTCTGAAAGCTTTCTGTGTATTATCCCATTCCATCCATGTGCAGTGCTGTGGATCAGTTGACAGAAGAGAAAACTGAGTCTCAGGGTTGGAAATGACTTGCTTAAGGTCACATAGCTAGTTGGTGACCCAGAGTTATCTGATTCCTGAATCTTCTCATTAACCTCGATGATAGAAGACTTCTTAGATCAAAGAACAAGCAAATATGCAGCAGGAAAAGAGAAGAAGATGAGATGAATAATGCCTAGGGAAGAAGCAGCAGTCAGCAAAGGTGATGGCAAAAACATTTCTTAAGCATCTACGTGATCTCAAGCTCTGTATTAATCAGTTTGCATGTCATGCCATAAGGGAAGGCTGTCTAAAAGATTTGGCACTGCACTGGCCCTTAAAAGATAAGTGAGATTCCTACAGACAGAGAAAGAAATGAAAGAAATTATAGGTAGATGGAACGGTATGAGCCAAGTCAGAGCAACTGGAAAGCACAGAAAGAACTCAGGGAATGGAGACCATGCTGGAGCAGCTGGAACATGGGGAAATGGAGTTGGAGAAGTTGAAGCAAGGGCAAGTCATAGAGGGTCTTAAGTGCTGGGCATAGGTGCTTAGGCAGAGTGCACCTGCACAATGGGAAGCAAGACAATGTCCCAGTCAGATACAAGGTCAAGATGGTCCTGTGGGTAGCTGCATCCCTGTATTCTTGCCTGTGGCTTCTGAGAAATTCAATTTTATAGAAGCTGAAGAATTTAGTTCCTAAATACATAATATTAAACATTAGACTAGATCTGATAATTTCAGATTATGGAAAGAATAGGCCCAAACACCAGGAAAGGCATAATTCCTAAAAAGAAAAGGGGAAAGGGACTGCAAAGCTGGCTAGGGGGCTAGACGTCCGTCCAGGTTACTCAACTCCAAGCCCTCCCAGAAGTGGGCCTTACCTGATGTCACTCCAAGGGAGGAGGAGAAGGAGCCTCCAAAGAACTCCAAATCCCTGTCCCAGCCAAAGGCCTCTCTTCAATTCAGAAAGAGTGAATGAGTTGCTCCCTCACCTCTGCCTGCATTGTTCAACCTCTCTGGCCAAGGGGTGTATCTTCTCTTACAGAAAGAATGGAGGACTGACAGCTGGAAGTATGCCCAAAGCCCAGACTAGTGTGTGTAGCAGGGGCTCAAAAATAGATTCCTTGAGTGACTGATTGGCTAGCTGCTTTGCAAGCTGGCAGCATGCATTCCCAAGTTTGGTGTATTTCTCCATAATCTGAACCTCCCCATAGCTGACCAGGTAGAGCTTTTAGTCCCACTCTACAGATGAACAAGCCCAAGCTTCTCAGTAGCAAAGGGATGCCCTGGAAGCAGTTGAACCTAACCCTAACCCAACAGCACCTCCTGCCCACCTCTGACTGGCTCTCCATTGGGTACCTTGCCTCGCCTGCCCATAAGGTCCCCAGCCTCTGCTATCCCCTACTTCCAAAACTCCTTGGAAGAAGTAACCAGTTTCCATCAATACCTTTCTTAGAAAACTTACAAATTCTAGGCTTCTCTGTACCCCAGCCTCCCCACTGGCCCCCTGATCTCTTGGGGGATTCATGCATCTAGTCCATGAGGGGACCTCATCTGCAGCTTCTTACTGTTCCTTGGTGTTAAGTGTTCCTCACTGCTGAGTTTTCAGAAGGCCCATCCAGTCTGCAAACAGACCCTGGAACCCCTCCCATGGTCACCAGTGTCCAGCTGTGGCATAATGTCTGGTTTGGGTACCAGACAGACCTGGGTGTGAATCATAACTTGGCATCTTACTTGCTCTGGATCCTTGTTCAATCAATATACCCTGTCCATCTAAGGTTCTCAGAGGGAACCACAAACTGCAAAGCATCTAGGTTCCTCCTTCTATGAACCTCATACCTGGCTAGAGCCACTAGGGAGAGGGAACAGTTGATGGAAGAAACAGCTGTGGCCAGGGAAGCCTTGTTCCACCACCATCTCCAAAAACCAGCTGAGAGGAAGGACATGTGCACAGTTAGCAAGAAACTCCAGTGCTTGGGGCATCAGGAAGGGAGTTTGCTCAAAGGCTTAGACAGCAGCACGCATCATGCCCAGCCATTTCTCACTTTTGGCCCCATGGATGGCGTTCCCAGCAGAGATCCAGATTGCCTCTCAGATACTCTAGGGCAAAGACACAGAGACTCTGTACCACCCCTGGAGGGCTTGATAGGGGTTGGCAGGGGGTAGGAGCATGGAAGGAAGGGACTGTTACTAGGGACAGCCTTGCTGGGAAGCAGAGCCAACTGAGAAGGGAGGCGGAGGGTACGGGGGCTATACTCTTCAGAGATCATGCCCACTGAGGCCCCAGACCTGGAGAGCAAGGTGAGTCCTGCTGCAGCCTTTCCCTGCTTCTAGCACAGAGCCTCACCAGACCTTCTCTGGAAGAAGAGTCATCTTCTCCTGGAGTTGAACAGAAAGAAAATCCATCATTCTAAAAGAACAGCAGAAATTTCCTGAAGGAGCAGAAATGAAATCTGAAAGGGAAGAGATTTTAGCAGATCTGATATGGGCTTTTTAATCTGCTAGCTGATATCTCTAAGCTAATTTCTAAACAAAGAGAACAAAGAGCCAGCTGGGCCTCCAGGGACATTCATATTTTCTAGCTGAAAAGTGCATGAGGTTGGATGAAAGTGATCAGACCCATGCCCAGAGCACCGTCCTCCATGAGTGGTACATGAGAGGGGAAAGCAGGCTGGGGGGGGGGGCAGGCAAGAGGGGGGCCAAGGAGGAAGGACATTGTCAGCAACAGGTGCACTTCACTCCTTGACCTGAAGAACTATCCTCTAAATATTTTCTAAATAATTTCTTTATAGCTTTTCTAGGTTCACATATGCAGGCACACCCAGTGAGGAGGGGGCTGACACCTAGTGGCAGGGCAAAATGGCCCAGAGACCTGGCTGGGGTGTTGGAAGACCAGAAATTATAGCCCTGGCTCCAGCGTCCCTTCCCTTGTCCTGATTAGCTGTGTGATTTTGACCTCTGCTTTGAACTCTGCCTAGCCAAGTCCCCAGCACTTTGGTAAGGAGCAGACGGACGAGAATTCATGACACACTTGCGGAGCCATAAGGGCTGTATGCTTAGGGTACAGGAATCTCACGACCATCAATGACTGCCTAAGAGCATCTAGCAAAAGAATGGTTCAAGTACATGTAAGGCCAAGGCTGCCTTCTCATTTCCTACCCATTCAACCAACAGAAGAGCCATATTACCTGCAGAATCTCTTAGGGTTCACTTCTATATTCTTCCTCAGGAAAGCTCTTTCCTCCAGTTTGTCCTGCACAGCTGAGGTGTTCCCTGCATATAGTCCTGATCATGTCCCTTCTTTACTCCAAAGGCTCCCACGTATTCCCATTGTCATCCAGATAAATCCAAGTCCCTTCTTATGGACTGCAAGGCCTTATAGGATCTGGCCCTGCAACAACTTGGCCCACAAGACCTGCCACTACCAGCCCACCAATACCCCCTAGTCACCTGGCTGCCCCTCTTTCTTCAGGGTTCTTTTTTTTTTTTTTTTAAGATTTTATTTATTTATTTGACAGAGAGCGATCACAAGTAGGCAGAGAGGCAAGCAGAGAGAGAGAGAGAGAGAGGAGGAGGAGGAAGCAGGCTCCCTGCCCAGCAGAGAGCCCGATGCGGGGCTCGATCCCAGGACTCTGGGATCATTACCCGAGCTGAAGGCAGAGGCTTTAACTCACTGAGCCACCCAGGTGCCCCTCTTCAGGGTTCTTCTCATGTTTCCTGCCACAGTGTTCCTCTGGTTGTCTTCCCCATTACATTGTGAAATCCGATGACACTGACTGGCCTCATTTATGCTTGTACCCTCCTTTGCCTGGCACACAGATGGACTAGGCACTTAGAACAATTTTGGGGAATGAATCTCAGGGATTATGTTTCCACGTGGACACAGATTGAGTGACACAGGAAATGAGCCCAGTACAGGGCCATGTTATCAAAGGCCTGCTGTTCATATCAGGCCCTCTCCAACCCAGAGGGCCTAGGACCTCATTGAGACGCATGAAATTCAGACCCTGGAAGCAAGACTCCCTGAGCCCTGTGAGCATCCTGTGTGAGAGGACTACTATCCTGCATGGCAAGATGGCACCAACCCCAAAGGCAGCATGAGTGAAACCTACAAACATCCGGTTGCTGTCCATCATGGGGTGGGAGCTTCCGCCAAGTCCCTGCTCACCTCCACGCTAGGTGGAATGCTGAGTACCGTGGACACTTCCACCAGCCTTTCCTTTCCCCCTCTGGCTTTGGTCAGCATTGGGCACAGAGAGGTAGGTACTTCCCTCAAGAAGGCTGGAACCTCTGGGGCACCATGGGACAGCTCCCTGGGAGACGTTTTCTCTCTTGCCTTGAGGACAACCCCCCTGAGGCCTGATCCTGATCCCCTGTCTCCTTCCCCCTCTCCGCACATTAGACCTGGCCAGGGGTTAACCCTTTCAAACGCAGATTGACTCCAGCCATTGAACCAAATTGCTACTAGCTACCACCCCAAAGTGAAGGGGATACATTTGTCAAGGGGAAATAATTACCTATTTGGGGGCACCATACAAAGACAGTCACACCTCAACACAACTGACCCCAAGTCCAAAAGGCCCGCCCCTGGTAGAACTGCACCCATGAAACTCTACTTGATTCCTGAGCCTGAGACTTGGTTAAAAATTAGTCTTACAAAGAGCCTTATGACTGACTGTCTTCTGAATTTACTTTGAAACTTTTGAGTAGTGTTCCGCTGAGTATCTTAACTCTAAAATCTTGGGTTTAAAACATTTTCTTTCTTTCTGGATTTGGGGCCATTGGGGGAAAATATGTCCCCCTGAGGAGAAAAATATGCTTTTTTTTTTTTTCTGATGATGAAAACTCTGGAGCTCTACATGTCTTGGTTTGTTTCTTTCTCTTTTTGCTCTGGCTGCCAGTAAGCTCCTGGCTAAATGTTATATTTAGTCCCCAAATTATGTGAACACTTAAAAATATCAGGTTTACTTCTTCCCTCTTCCCCTGATTATTTTTTCTCAGTGTTCCTACTTTATAAACTTGGACAATGCCCACTCTACCCCCAATCCTTTATAGAGTCAGAGTAGGGATATGCAAATCATAGTTTGAGAAAAGCCTTTCTACAGTAATAATCATAACCCAGCTGTGTGCTCAAAGGACGGGGTTCCAGGGGACTCCCTTAGAAAAGGTGGCTGATTAACTGAGTCAATGTGCAGACCTGCAGCATTGACCAAATGGCCAAGATTCTCCCTCTTCCTTTCCATAATATAGTTGGAAACTGAACCCAAGAGAAGGGAGAAGACTAACCCAAGGTCATGGCCCAAGGTGAAGTCAGAATTGGAAGAAATTTCTCCTCACTCCTTTTCAGCTCCATCTCACTGCATCCCTCCTGTCCCCTGATTTGACAAATAGGGAAACTGAGGCCCCCCAAAAAGCAAGTAGTTGACAATAACTCCCCTTGGCCACAGAATCCTAGAAACCACAAAGCATATCCAACTTCTTGTTCTAACCCAATTATGGCACTGATGTGTGTATTACAAGGGGGAAATAGAGAATACCTTCTTTTTTGTAGTGAACCATGCCCTAGTCTTCACTGTATAAGCAGGGGCATGGTTTAAGCTACCACAAGAGCCAAATATGTGGCCTAGTGAGGTGTTTATAGTAGGGAATTCTGGGAAAGCATCAACAACAGATGCAGGGTCTTTAGTTTCAACCATCTGGGACCCTCCAGCCTATCTTGGTGCTGAATAGAAGACGTTCCAGATCACCCGTCCATCCCTTCTGAGTCCACAGCATCTCATGCTTATCTAATCAGCGGCAAGCACCCCTAACAATGGTACCCTGAGCTGGGCACTCAGTCCTGCCTACATGCAGCTATCCCAGTGTTGGGTGGACAGGCTTCAGCAGGGTAGTCTAAACACTTCCTGGGGTTCTAGACTGGGGCTCTGGCAAATGGAACCAATCCCCTCCTCCCACTGTCCTTGTCCTGATATTCACTGAAGAGTATTTATAGCTCACGGAGGAGCCCAAGCAGAGGGAAAGATACCACCAAAACTGGGAGTGGACTCTGCCACTAGAAAATGGAGACTCTGTAATTTACTCCATTATCATTCAAGAAATAAAATCTATTTCCGGTGATTAACTGGGTCTATTTATAGACTATGAGGCCTGAACTGTGATATTTATAGAATGTCATCGCATTTAGAAGTAATAGCACAATTACATGTTTATGAAGTAATGGTTTTGCAATTTTTCCTAGAATTCTCTGACATTTAGATCTGGAAATTTTACATTTTAACAAGCAAGAACAGCAGCTATTTATTTAAGGGTGAACAGCAGAAACTGTCTTCTCTGTAACTCCTTTTACTCCAAGAGCCTGCAAACCCTCCAATTCATTTTGCTTTCCCATATGAAATAAGATGATGTACAGCAAATAACATACCTATTTTTGTGGAGCTCCGATTTCCTTCTTAAATGGTGTCTGTCATCGCCTGGGATTCTTACATCCCTGAATCTTCCTCCTTGGGATTTGGTGTTGACGTGTTTCTCCTTTTCTGTAAGGATCTAAGCCAGGTAAGAGGCCAAGACAGATGTGTTCAATATTCAAAATAATACAGTGGAAGTGAAATGAGACCCCATGCTGAAGGGACCCCCTTTGCTCTGACTCATAATAGGACTTGGTGTGGCAAGTGGAGGGAGTGAAAATTCTCATTTGGTTATCAATCTCAGCAGTAAATCAGCATGACCAGTTGGGTATCCCTGGAGCGGGTGCTAGAAACACTTTGTAAGGCCCAGGACTGAGTGCTGACCCCAAATCCCTTAATCATCTAATTCCAAGGTGGACACTCTTCACACACAGCTACCAAACCATAACTCACAGCCCCTGGTGGCAGGCACAGCCATAGGGGCTGGAAGATGGGTCCGTAGTGACCTGGAGCCGTGATGTGCTGGTAGCATTTGCTGATTCCCATGGTCTAAATATTCACATCGTAGCTGATTTCAAACTCCCAACGTGATGTCATCTGTCAGCTGGCTCTAACACTTCTGAAAATTGATCATTGTTCAGAACCACTGCTGACCAGCTCTGACTCACTGCTCCCTGCGGCCAAATGATGAAATGGAAGCTGCACCAGGCTGAGAGGCAGGAGTTCTGGGTCCAGGACCAGTTCGTGGGACTGGATTCATTGGCTCATCCTTGTGAACACACATTTTCTACCCGAGCCTCAGTTTCCCCAGCTATCAAATGATGAGACTAGTCCTTGCCCTGGGCTTGCTTCGAAGGTATTGGGATGTCAAGAGCCATGGAAAACATGGGCGGTCTGCACATGAGATAGGTTTCTTGTCTTCCCTCCATCTCCATGCTAAGTGCCCTCAACACCTCCCCCGTGTCCTTTCTTAAACCTTTACCAGTGACAACTTGCCTCACTCTTTTGCCAGCCAAACTCCTTTGTGGCATTTGCTGGGTGCCCCGATATTTAAAACATGGGTATTCTGGGAAGCAACCACAAGCTGCTTGGCCATCGAGGCCTCAGAACGCACTGGAAGTTTGGAAGAGTTGTTTTCTGAACATAGCGGACACTCCTGGGCAGGGGGTGCAGGTTTGACTTCTTTGGCCTCCCCCCACATCACCTAAAGCAGGGCGCTGTGCACTTCACACCCTCACTTGTGGTAACTGTCCCACTAAGTCCCTTGGTGTTTGCCTAGAAGCTGACATGGTGTCCCAACAAGCTGTCACTTCCTCCTCAGGAGAACTGAGGTTTCAAGATGACAGAGCATTGCAGGTCGTTGGAGGGTACGCTGCCCATGGGCTCAGTGCTTTCGACACCTGCCATGGTCGGGCCTCTGTCTTTGTGGAGCCTCATCTTCAAGTCCCCAGGGGAAGGCAGATGCTGATGGTGCAGGCTGACCTCTTGCCTACCATTGGTCCCCTCTCCTGGGCATTGGGTGTTGGCTATGGACATCTCCTTCAGGAGGTCCCCTCACACTGGCAGTAGCCCCTGAGAACTGCTCCTCCTCTGGTGCTCATCATCTCAGTAAATGGCCCTTCCTCTTCCCTGTCACCCAACATGGATATCTTCTTTCTGATTTCCCACAGCCTACCAGTTACCAAGGCTGGTCCATCCTACTCCTCCATGTGTGGGATCCGCCCCATCCTCCCTGGGACCACCACCAGACCCTTTGTGGGCCTACAGGAAACTCCTGACTGGTCCGCTGCCTGTGGTCTCTCTCTCTAATCTGTCTTCCACGACTCATGATGTGACATTTTTTGCACATACAATCATGTTACATCCTGGCCTGGAACACTTCTGGGTCTCCCTGCTGCTGCCACTCTCCCTGAACAATTTATCTACCTAAGCCACAGAGTCTAGGTAACAAAGTGTCCCCTAGACATCTCCCCTGGACACTGTACAGATCCCTCAAACCAACTTGTCCCAGATGGAACTCATCACCTCTCCATCCCCTTCCTCAAACCCGCCTCTTCCCCAGGTCTTCCCGTCTTGGCATGAGGCCCCATCACGTCACAGCCCTTATTGTGGGTCAGGTCAGAAGGCTGTCACTGTTGACTCCTCTCCATCCCTCACTTGGTCCTTTCCATTCTACATCTTAAAAATACAGAATACACCTACCCACTTTTCTCCAGGCCCACTGCTACTGCCGTGGTCCAAGCCATCATCATTTTGATTGGGATTATTCCAAATCTCCCTCCCCCCAACCATTCTATCCTCTTTGTAGCAATTCACATGCTCTTAAAACACAGGTCTCATGTTACTTTTGCTGAAATAATGTTCAAGAGTATTCCATTACCTACAATATAAAGTAATTTGCATACATTACCTCCATTCTTCATAACAACCTAGGAAAGTAGCTATTATCCAGGAAACTGATTCACTGGGAGGAAACAATACAGTGAGTATAGAGCAAAGTCAGGGTTTGAATTCAGCTCTGCTTTTCTCTAAAGCCCATGTACTTCCCCTGTACCACGTGGGTTGGAGGGGCAGTGGGCATGTGAGATTTGCCAAGAGACGCCAGGTCTTTCCTACACCGCCCTCAGTCGAGCTCATTCCCTACTGGCCCTGACACACAGGAAGCGAGGAAGAAGATCCAAGGCTCAGATGGGGGCTCTCTGTAGATGCTCGCAGCTTGGACAAGCACAAATTCCAACACTTGGGAAGACATTTGACCACCAATTTGTCTGTGCTCTTGGAGGCCCGTTTTCAACCTTGCTAATACTGAGGCATCTACTACTTACAAGGTAACTTCTCTTGCCCTCAGCCCCTTATTAATGAAATGGGAGGATGAGTCCCCGCTCTCTTTCCTCCCTAGGCTGTTGGATTGGTTAAGGGAAAAGTGGATATAGACATTCTAGCAAACCGCAAAGTGTGTTACAGTTATGTGGGTTTACTGAGCATAGACTTCTTGTTTCCCTCTTGGTGCCGAGAAGACAAAGAATAGTCAGTTCCCTCAGCCCCAAAGCCAGAGTCTGGGGTGGTGCAGGTCTCTGGCTGTGTGGTGATGTCGTCCCTTGTCATCTCTGTTTGTCAGCTTAAACAGGTCGTAGGCCTGGCGGGCCAATTCTCTAGTTGCTTTGCCCATTGGGCCTCAAACCATCAGCTCAAGGAGGGGCCGCTTTCCTAACGCGTACTCTGGGGGAGCAGTGGGCACCCTGCAACCTGACTATTCCTGGGCAAACACCCTTCCGGAGCCCAAGATAGGGATTGGACCGACTTGAGTTCTAACCCCAGCCCTGTCTCTTACCAGTTGTACAACCTGGATTTGGGAGCCACTCCGAGCCTCAGCCTCATACATAAAGCAGACGTAATAATTAATTTGGCACTGGGTGAGTTTTGGCTTCAGATTAAATAATTACAGTTATGTCAGCATACAATGGCTAGATCTCCGCTCTGTGAGCCTCAGAGCCAGGTAATAATAATCACTAGCATTGGTGGGGTGCCAGGTGCTTTCTGGGTCCTCGCCAGGGCTAGGAGGGAGGCGCCACTTTTGCCCCCACGTTGTCTACGGAGAAGGAAACCAAGAGTCCAGGAAGTGAGGTGACTTGCCCAAAGCCAGAGCAGAGTGGTGCTAGGGCCTCCATGCCAGCTTAGGGAGGAAGCGGGCCCGGGTTACAGACCTATCTCCAGCCCAGTGGACCGAGCTGTGTGATCTTCCTCAACACCCTTGAGGACTGTGGGCAAAGGAACAGACAGATCGAAGGATAATCTCCTGGCTGCTTCCTTCTTCTGGGGCCCCACACTTCGGGCCTCCTCGGGGACCACCTCAGTCGGAGCTGAAAAGACAGGCCCTCCCTTCCCCAGCTCCGTCCTGGCTGCCGGCTGGCAGAGCTGCTGTCCAGCTCGGTGTTAATGATTAACGCACAGCGGTGGGATCGCAGAGTTGCCGGCAAGTCCCGTGTCCAAGAATGAACTGCATTGCTAAATCAGCGAAGACAGTTGCCAAGGTAACCCCCATGTAATCTATTTAACTGGCTCCCCAAACACCAATCAAGGTCAGATAACGCACTCGAGCACCATATGAACACACTCAGACAGCATCAAGCTTTGTAGCAAGACAGCAGGGAAGGAAGAAACCTCATTAGGAAGAAGGAAAAAAAGCACCCTAAATTTCATTTTGAAAAGTGTTAATTGGGAATGCAGTAGGCTTGGGCGGGGGCTGAGTCCACCACTTGGGGTCTGTCCTGGCCACAGAGGAAGTCACTGGGCGCCATTTGGTAAGAGCTGCCACCCATCTTCCCACTTAGGATCAAAACAAAAGGTGTGGCTGGACTGAATTATTTATTTCATTGAGTGTTTTATTAATGCAAAGGCTTGTATTTACATTTTAGCCTAGCAGGGTGGTTTTTACTCCTTTTAGGGGTCCCCTTATCTGCTTCTCCCTTAACCATTAGCCCTCTCCCCAGCACTTCTCAATGGTTTGGTTTTGTTTTTTTAAAGACTCCGAGGGCCCACTGAACTTGTATTTCCTCTTCCCTCACCCCATCAGCATCCTGAGAGAGGGACCCAGAGAAAGCTCCTGGTTTGTAGACTTGTTCTCTAATGCTATCTCCTTTTTGGCTCCTCTAAATAAAGTCCTGGGCTGGAGGTAGGGAGACAGAAGGGGAGGCATGGAGTAGGAGTTAGGACCCCTGTCTCTGGAGGAGACTTCCAACAGTGAGCCCCAGGGCTCTTGTCTCGAGCCCTGGGCTTTCCCAGGTTCTCTGAGGCCCCTGGCTGGGTAGAGCAGAGGGGTGCCTGCCTCATTCGTTCAGCTTCCCAGTCTTCATCCAATCCATCGTGGTGGTCTCGTGTCGCATAATCCCACCATGACGCAGGGACCACGCTAGGGTCTGAGGCAATGTTGCTGAGTTAAGTCGTCTGCATCCTCTGCAGTACATCCTGAGACTTGACTCTCTGCTCTCTGGCCTTCAGTGTGTCTTCCCCCTTCTGGTCCTTCCGGGAAGGAGACTGAGCCATTGGACCCGCTAGCCATGGGAGCTGTTGACAGGCACCTCCGTCAAACATTTCCTCCAAAGAAGAGAAGGATTTTGCTTTTTTTTTTTACCCAGAGGCCCAGCCACGCGTAGATTTGTCCAATTTGTGTCCTGAACCCTCTTTTTTCAAGCATGATTAACTTGAGAAACTAAGAGAGCTAAGAGAGCTCTCAACTCTGATGGCTTCATCAGAAAATTAGCAGCTCGTGTCTGGATCTGGGCCCATCACAGCCCATGATGGAAAGTCTTCCCAGATGAACTGAAATAGCCCAGACTGGAATGACTGCGCATTTGGAGCACAGGAGCTGTGACGCTGGGACCTTCGAGTCACCACTTCCCCCATCTGTCTCGGATATGGGCAAGGCGGCCCCTAGGACCTAGGACCACCCCCCTACAGGCAGACTCCTTGGGTCCAGGAATTGTCAGCCAATGCTGTGGAGGTGGGGGTCAGTGTGCCATGCTGGAGGGGAGCTAAGAGAGGAGAAGGGGGGCTTTAAGACACCGCAAACATGTCTACATTCCACACTGTGGGCCGGTAGTTTTAGAGGGGGCTGCCCTTCAACAAAGGTGGGGGTAATGCAATATTCCCAATTTGGCCAATGGGCTGCTTTCAAAGTTCATCGCAAATTGTGTAATGACTGCGATGTATTAACTCACACTGACCTGGGAAGCACTGTTCTCATCCTTTGAACCCCAGCATCAGCCCAGCCGTGTGCTAATACTACAGATCTTTGCGAAGTCAGAGGCACATGGAATTTCTCCTGTCCTCCCAGGTGACTCTCTGATTGGCAGGCAGGCCAGTTGCCTGGAAGCTTCCGGGATAGAGGGTTGAAGGGTGGGTTTCGGTGGCACTGCTTCCAGAATGGAGGGGATCACAGCAGGCCTCTTTCCGCAAGACTCATAGAGGGGGGTTCCCCTCTGTTCCTGCTGCCTGGCCGGGGCGAGACACGTGAGAGGGCCCTTCACGTCCCAGGTCAGCTCCTTCTCTCCCACGGGCTCTCCCCGGTTTCCCTTCTCCTCAGCCAGGACCCAGCTTTGCAAGGAGACAGGGGAAGGGGGCGAGCCCTGGGATAGGCGGACACCCCATTTCCCGCACTTTCCCTTGTGGTTTCTCCTCCCACCATTGTATTCTTTGTATAAGAGGACCCCACTTTGGAAACACCCAGATGGTAGGATGGTCATATGGCCTTGGAATGGGCTTATTATCCCGGAAGTAGACATTTAAAGATAAGGTTAAAATGATACATGGTATGTTAGGTATACTTTGCCACAAGACAACGTTTTCAATAAAGTGTCCAACTTGGATCTGCTTGCAGTCAAGAAAGAGGGACTTGGCAAATCAGCTCCTATTTGGGTGAGCCTCCACCGCACTTTTCTGCAAGCACCCTTCAGTGGGCCTGGCACTTGGGGGGTTCAGCCAAACCTGGCAGGTGGGGTGTGCACAGGCGAGTGGCACCTGTGGGCTCATCCAGCACTGGGAATCCAAATAAACAAGCCACAGGCACCCCAGTCTCAGCTGGACCCCAGCCTGCCCTCCTCAAGCCCCAGGGGGAGGCAGGTGGGCCAGGGGAGGAGCAGGCTCCTCTCTGACCAGTTGGGAAACCCATCCAACAACACAGAGCAGGCGGGGGCGGGGGAATGGGGGGAGGAAGGAGGGGCACGGAGCCCTGTCTCCATCACAGGGCTGCCGGCTTGCTTTTTTGGCGTGCCCTTCCTCAGGCATGTGGACCAGGCCGGGCTCCGCTGGAACAGAGAACCCAGACTAGAGGGCAGATGTTGTCCCAGGAGGGACCATTTTGAGCCATGTGGAACCAGCTCTGGGAAACAGAATCAAGCCTCTGGTTTATTTCCCCCTGTGGCCCCACCCCAGTCACCTGGAGGCACAGTACTGTATGTCATTCCTTCCCCACTCCCAGGTTATGGCAGAGATCAAGGTCAAAGAGGCCTTAGCAAATTGTAGAAGTTGGAGAAGAACAGAGGCTAAAAGGCGCAGAGCCCCAGATGTCACCAAGAATAATGCCAAGCTTGCATTTTTTTTTTTTTCAAGAGGCAGTGAAAGACCTAACAGGTCTTTTTTTTTTTTTTTTTTTTTTTTTTTTTTTTTTTTTTTTTTCATTGTATTTTTGAAAATCGAGATGTAATTCACATACCATAAAATCCATCCTTGGAAAGGTACAATTTTTAGTCAATGCACAGGGTTGTGGGACCATCTTCACTATCTCATTTCAGAATATTTCCATCACCCCAAAAAGAAACTCTGTACCCATTATCAGGTACTCCCCATATCCTCTCCCCCCCAGCACCACCCCCTGCAACCACTGGTCCACTGTGTGTCACTGTGCATTTCCCCATGGCTGACATTTTGCATAAAGGGGCTCATTCAGCCTCTGCGACACTTCATTCTTTTCATGGCTGACTCATAGTCTCTAGTACAGATAAACCACGTTTTGTTTATACGCTCATCAGTTGATGGAAAATTCAGCTGCTTTCATTCTTTACTGGTATGAATCCTGCTGCTGTGAACATTTCTGTACAACTTTTTTGTGTGGACATCGGTTTTCAGTTCTTTCAGGGTTACACTTCGGAGGGGAATTGCTAGGTCACGTGGTCACTCGGTGTGAATTTTGAGGAACCGCCGGACTTTGTTCCAATGTGACCACACAATTTTATCTTCCCACTGGCAGCAGAAGAGAGTTCCAGTTTTTCCACATCCTCATCCACACACCGTTTCTTTTCCTTTTAAAAACCTTAGAGCCAGGCTTGTGCGTGTGAAGTGTTCTTTTACTGTGGTTTTGATTTGCATTTCCCTAATGACCAGTGACGTTGAGCATCTCTTTGTGTGCTCACGGGTCATGGATATATCTTCTTTAGAGAAATATCTATTCCGATCTTTTGCTCATTTTTAATTGGATTATTTGTCCTTTTATTGTCTGATTCTTTACATTTTCTGGATACATGTCCCTATCAAATATATGATTTGCAAATATTTTCTCCCACAAACTGACCTTTGGTTCATGGGTTTGGAAACACCAGAGCTGGGAGGATCTTCTGGGATCCCTTGGATCTCTTGATCCCCCTGTACTTCAATGTCTTCCAGAATCCCAGCTGCTGTCATGGCAACCAGGTAGAAGCAGGGTGTAGACCGATGGCAAGAGCAAATTGCTCTTAAAAAGCACTTTTAGTCAAAAGTGACCTCTCCCCAGTCGGCTACAGAAAAGAGATTACGGAAAACAAAGCAACCATCCAGAGACATCCACCTTCAACAAACGGAAGCTCGGCGCAGTGATTCCATTGGCCACACAGGGTACGCCTACCTTGTTTATCTCCCAGTTTGGAAAAATCTGACTCCCTGAGACATTACAAATGAGGTTTAAATTTTAATTAAATCTCATTCCAAATACATGTGTTCAATCACAGCAAAGCCCCAAACAACAGGGGTTTGGCTCCAGCAGGGCGGGGGTCGACCTGGAGTTGGGGGCTCCTTTCCATGGCTGAGTTTAGTGAACTGCCTTAGGTGTGCAGGTGGCTTGTGGTAGGCAAAGATCGCAGGCCGATGTTTGCAACAGCCCCACCCCTGAGACGATGAGGAGAGCTTCCTCCTAAGTCTCTCCCTGAGGGAGGAACAGTACCTCCAGGAGCGACAGCAACGGGAGAGCCAAGCCAGCTGTCTTCTGAGCCCAGATCGGATTCTCGCCAGCCAGGCCATCTCAGCTCCGCTACTCAGGAAGGAGAAAAACAAAACATTGTCATCTCGACCACTGTGG
Source organism: Mustela putorius furo (assembly GCF_011764305.1). Lineage (NCBI taxonomy): Eukaryota > Metazoa > Chordata > Mammalia > Carnivora > Mustelidae > Mustela > Mustela putorius. The sequence goes on from NW_025422048.1 coordinate 4,200,553, forward strand.
AACGGTTTGGAAGAACCATTTTCAAAACCTAACTCAGAAAGTACTCAAGTCCCAGAAAGAAGGCATTTTCTCTGAGGAAGTGAGGCTAGCTGTGGCTTGGGTCTGTCTCAGAGAGCTTATGTGTCCTGGTTTCTCTGGATATTAGCAGGCTATGGACAACCACTTCTCTCCTGGAACAGTGGGCAGACTGGCTGGTGTGCTTAATAGTGCACTTTCCCCGCAGACGTGGTGCTGAGCGTCTCGGCCCAGTCCACCCACCTTGGCCAGAGAGCACAGGACAGCTGACAAGCTGTTCAGAGCTTCCTTCAAATGCGTGCAAAGTATTTTGATCTGAGGGGATTGCCTTTAAACTCTCTTTATGGTGTCAACCCTGGGAAATGTAGCATGACAATAAACGGTGGATCCCCCAATTTTTATTTTCTATTATTTCCATGTTTCCTCTGACACCCGTCATCCTTCTCCTGGTCCCAGGCCCCTTCTTGCACCTGACTTCTGTCACCCAGTCCCCCGGGAGCCTTGAGCATCTGTCCACTGGCCTGCCTCAGATCACAAGATTTATGGCAGAATCAGAATTCAAACCCGGTGCTCTTCCCGATGCTCAGGCTGCCAGGGCCACTTCTCCCAGAGCCCCACACAAGTAGAGGAGGTTACTGTGAGGTTGGAAAAAAAGAACAAAGGACGCAAACAAAACCAGAACAACAACAACAACACAAAAAACAACCCCACCCCATGTATGCTTCACGAAGAGGCTGTGGGGGAAGTGTTTGGCTTAGAACCCAAAATGTTTTTCCAAGCTACAAAGGAAAAGACCAAGAGTCAGAGTTCACGTGGGCATACTGGCTACACTTGTAAGAGTGACACAATGGTTTCGGAATGGCAGGACTGTTCCTCTTCTTGGCTTCCCTTGGTGGGCACCAGTGAGGGGGAAGCAGGCACCATTTCCAGCCCATCACCTGGGCAGTAAGCAAAACGGCTGGGTGTGCAGCCCTGAGCCTTCCCAGCAGCAGCCCCAGGGGCCCAGGCTCCAAGGTGGCGCTAAATGGCTGTGTGATGGCCTTGGACCATCCCAGCGGTCCCCTGATTCTGCCCAATTGGGCCCCGCCTGATGGCAGTAGAACAATATAAACAAAGGATAAGCACAGAAGAAGCAAACTCAAGGCTTTTTGGATTGGGGCCCGCAAAGAGGCAGAGCTTGCCATGGGGCATGGGGGACCAGAAGATGGGGAGAGAGGGAGTCGCCAGCCCGTGGAGACCAGAAGCACAGAGATGAGAGTGGCTGCGTGCGAGAGCATGTGTGGGTCTATGTACACATGTGTGCGCATGTGCGTGTGCAAGTGCGTGGGTGTGCGAGTATGTGCACACACAAGCATGCGTTTGTGTGTGAGGAAGCCTGTGTGGGTGCATGTCTGTGCACATCTGTGTCTATGTGTTATTATATATTCCACCAATTAAGGCTTCCCTGGTTCCCCCTTTCCCCAAAATATAGTATAAGGTGAAGGAAAAATCCCCGAGCCTCAGTGATGACTCAACCAGCCGGTCCAGGAAGAGGAGTGGGCAACACCCCTGTAGGTAAGTGCTCTTATTATATTCTGATTTCTCTGATGAGGAAATGGGCATTAACTTGACCAGTATCCCAGTAACCCCCAATTCCAACTCCCTGGGAGGTACTTGCAGAGAGGGGACAAGAACCCAGGACTTCTGATTTCTACTCCACGGCTCTTTTTTCGATACCTGACACTCCAGGACCATCACACATTTCTGAGCAAAATGCCAGTGGCACCTAAAGGGACCGAAAGAGCTGAGAAAGGCCATCCAGCTTTGCTCCCAGCTTGCTGTGATCTGGTAGGGTCCCCTTCCCGGAGGGCAGGATGGAGAATGGCCACGGTCCTAGTGCACGGTCACAGGTGGGGCTCTGTTAAACAACCTTAAGAGTTGTTGTGACCAAAGCACCAAGAGGACCCAGCAGGTGGTATGGCCTGACCAGCGGTTGGCACCAGGTCAGGGAGGACCCTCTGCAAGGCGGGGGAGAGCTCAGCTTTACTCCATAAACAGACAGAAGCAATGGAAGGGAATGGAAGCAGCGAAGGAGCACGGGCAGATGGGGGGTCAAGGAACCTTGCTCTCTGAGAGCCGGTCTGGACCCAGAGAGACCAAAGAGGAGACTGGAGTGGTGGGGCTAGTCCCAGGGGATGTAGGGAAAAATCCAGGCTCCAACCCCCACATGAGTCCCTCTGCCTACAAAGGCAAATGCCACCTCAAAGACAGCAGTGATCATATTGCTTTGTAACTGGCTTTTCCAACTATTTACGTACAACAGTACCCCCACAAAACAGGTGTCAAAAATCCAGCAAACTCTATTGTGCTGAAAAAGTCATTTTGACAAGTCTAATTTACTGAGATTGAGTCATGAGAGCATAAACAAATCTTTCTTGTCAAAGTCCATATTGTACGTGGGGAAAATGGATTGTAGAATTAAGCGCACTAATGCTTGGCAAGGTCTTTTTATTTCCTTTGGCAAATTCTAGCTCTGCTCACACACGTGTTGCCCCTCAACCTCCAAACCCATCCCTCAACAGAACACACCATTTGGCACGGCCCAGAACTCTGAGTGGCTTCAGAGGTGGGAGGGCTCTGGCTCCCCCAGCCTTGAGGGTCTCATGTAAATAAACCAGTTCCACAACCTCAACTAGGGGGACCTTGAGAACAACCAACCAAAAGAGGACATGGATTCCCCAGACAGAATAAAGCTCTTGACTATGGTTGCTAGTTTCTCACGTGTTTTATAAATCCTGTTGGGGGTCAAAGCTAGAAGTAAAAAGAAAAAGAACATTCCAGTGGCGGCGGTCGCTTCTCTCCCCCTTCTGATGCTCCCAGTGCCCGGCACCCAAGCACGCTGCGTTGCTCCTCTTGGCTTTTTCCCTGTTGTGTTGAAAGCCCATTTTTGGCTCTCCCGGTTGGCCCTGGTGTCTGGGCATGCGTGGTGGGCCCCGAACTTTGACTGCCACCCCCAGGTTGGGCTGGCTTGGGTCCTCCCCTGGTGTCCCCACCTCTACTGGCTGGGAACCCCACAACAGAGAGCACCCCTAAGGCTTCTAACCTTCCTGGACTCTGGTGGTCCCCCTTTCCCTCAGGAAATGCTTGGCTGAGGTCCAACACCCTACCTCACCTCCCCACCAAGCCTGGGATGAAAGGGTGTCCCCAAGATACACATGGTCACCGCTTGTCCATGACAAATCCAGAGCACTAAATTGATCTATGAAGCAGCTTGAGGCCAAGCAGAAGAGGCAACAATTGCAGTATTATAAGTGATTTCCTTCCAAAGTGATTGGCCTTCAAAAAGGGAAAAGTATTTGGTATCTCATCGGTCCATGAGGCTCCCGGCCTGGTCAGCTCAGTGTCCATGCGACAGGGACATGGGAGGCGATATGCACAAATCAGAGGTGGGAGAGGCACACTTTGAATTGTTACCAGGCACCACTGGACCACAAAGCGCCCCAGCTGACTTGTCAGAGGGAAGCACAGCCACCCCAGCTAAGGAAGTGGGAGAGCTGATCTCCGAAATCAACACCGCATCTGTAAATTACCATTCATCACTTTACCATCCTTTCCCACCCTGGGACTGATTAAAGTCCAGGGTGGCAGAGAAGGGCTTTGCCCTGCTTGGAGAACTCCCCATTGGTCCAGAGAGTGGGGAGCCAGCCGGGGCTGGCTGAATCCCTGCGCAAACACAGTGTGGAAGTGCAACGTGTCAGACGCTTTTCAATTAACAGCCCCTTGCTTAGTGACCTTGGACTACAGGCAGCCAGGGCCCAGACAGCCAGCTCAGGCCATCCGGCCAGCAGTCAGTCCCCAGAAGCCTGGACCGCTCCTGTGTCTGGTGGGTCCTGCTCCCCGCCTACAAAGCAAATGTCCACTTGCATTGTCTACAGCCCCCAATGCCACATCAGGTGTGTAAAAGAAACGTTTTAGACACGTCGCACAGGGAGCATAGTGGAGGCTGGCCCGGGAGAGGAGGAGTGGGAACAGCATTTTCCCTCTACCCTTCCTGGTTTGGGGCTGAGACCCTCTGGGAATAAAAAAAATAAACAAAACAAAACAGATTAACAGGAGGAAACCAAACTGCAGCTTAATAACCTGGATCCTCCGAATCCTAGGGAGAGACCAAAGAAAACTGCACAACTCCCTGAAATGGCCCAAGCCACCACCTAAATTAGCATGTCCGGCCCAAGAAGGCAGACGAAGCTGGGGGTGGGGGAGCGGGTCAGGAGAGGTTATCGGGAAAGGAGGGTAAACAAGAGGAAGCTTGTTATGCAGAGAAATTGGAGGCCTTCTCCATTGATAAGTGTTTCTAGAGATTAGGGTCTCCCCCCTCTTCCTGGTACGCCGAGGGGTACCCTTACACATGGAGATTTCCCTTAGACATGTAAATGTCTCCTACAAAAGGGCGACTTGGATGGCATTTTCCCAGCTCCTTCCACACGTGCTGTTTCCTAAAAATAAGAGCTCAAGATAATCCCTATACCCTAGTGGCAGATTTTTGGTGGTGAGTTCTTCCCCCCTTCCACACCCTACTCCACACTAAGATTTGGGGCCTCGCTGGAGAGGGGAAAAGCCTTCCCCCACCCACAGGGAAGGCTGCTGTCGGCAGCCTCCTCTTCTGGGATGAGGCCATCACCACTGGACACTGCAGCAGGATCTGCCCCTGCCCTTGGACCCTGCCTCAGAGACCCAACGCCAGTGTGGCCTTTGCCATGGACCCGGTGGGTGCCCATGGGTTCGCGCGCGGTGGGTGGGCGCAGTCTCCAGCAAGCGTGCGGGCTGGTGGGGGGCACCCAGAGCAGCTGTGCCCTCCCTCTGACATACTGGCAAGCAGGATAGAGCTTCTTTTCTCCTTAAAACACCCAAGAACTTACCCAGAATGAACTCAACATTCTCAGTGGAGCAGAGCTGGACAAAGCTGGGGACTAAGAGTATTCTGAAAGTCTGAGCGGCTTGCCCAAGTCTACCCCACTGGGAAGAGAAACCCGATTTAGACTCCAACTTTCTGCCTCTCAGATAGAGCCTTCTCTGCCCAGACCAATGTGTGACCCCATGTGACGCATGCCTCCAAACAGACTCTCGCCCTGGACTTCCATGGGGGTCCTCTGGCCTCAATCCCCATCCAAGGGAGTCCCCTAGTTTCATTCTTCTGTGAGAGAGGGGAGGCATGGTGTCACTTGGTTTCTTGTGTCAAGAAGTGACTGGAAGACTCATTCGGATGGCCCGTCCCACCGCATTTCCGTCCTGAAGCACTGCCCACCCCTTGCGCATTTGCGGGGCCCGTCAGCACACGTGTGAGTCTGGTTTGGAGTCTGTGTGGCTGTGTGTTTGCTTCGGGTCATTGTTTGCCCTCGGACTGAGGTACTGCTGTGGACTTAGCCAAACATGAGCTCAAATCTCAGCCCCTCACTGCCCTGCTCTATGACCGCAGATGAGGGTTTAAGCTCTTTGAGCCTCGGGTCCCTCACAAGGAGCCGCACCTTCAATCTTCCTGTGCCTAGCAGCCCTGTGTGGCTCCCAGGGCAAGGCCCTTCTTCTGCATGGAACAAGGTGTGTGGAAGCCAGAGCTGCAGAGCGTAGGGAGGCGGCTGCAGAGCCGGGTCAGGCTGCAAATGGCCTCCTGGAACCATGACCTTGCTGGAGTCTTGAATCCCGATCTTGGAGGCCCACCCCAGTTTGGGATCATGCTTGCTTTTGCTGGGGGTTGACCAAGTCCTCCTTTGTGCTGGGGATCCTGTGGGAAGTAAAGCGGACCTAGACGCTTCCTTCATGGCGCCTCCAGGCCAGGGGTTCCCAGGCTGCCTCATTATGCTGGGATTTGGGGGCAGGTGGGGGGCAGAAGGCTGTCTAGTTACAACAGAATGTCTGCAAGGCAGTGGTAGGGGGGGGTAGGGAGACGGGGGGGGGGGCTGGGTCCATGGGGGATCAGGGCTTTCTGGAGGGGCAGGGTGGGAAGAGTCCTTGCCATAAGCCCTCTTAAATGCAAGAGCAGAAACAGCCCCCCCACCCCAGCCTGTGGGGCTAGCCTGGGGCTGTACCCCCAGATGGCAAGGCACTTTCTGGGGCCCCAGGCTGTCTGTAACCACAGGAAAGGCTCGAACTTTTCTTTCCTTAGAAACACATCTGCTCAGAGAAAAATAGAGGAGTGTCCACTCGAAGGTCCCTCCTGCCCAACCCCCCCTCCACAGATGCCAGCGCAGAGGAGCTGGGCCGCCCTTGCCTCCCGCCTGGCTCGCGCCGCGGCTCCGGGCCGAGTGGGGGGACTGGGTCAAGGGGGCAGGTGCCTGGGCCCTTCACACTGCCAGGCGAGGGTTCAGTCCGGAAAAAAGCCACATTCCTCTCATTGTCATTTGCACCCCTTTGTCCCCACTGGGCCCCACCTCCTCTGTGACTTGGTCTTGCGCCTTTGAAGCAGCTAGTGTGAATTTCCCGGGCTGGTTACTGGCCTGCAGGACAAGGCCAGAGCTCGGCCCCAAGCGACAGAATGGCCTTGGGGGAGGGGAAGGCGAAGGAACGTCCGAGCCGCTTCAGAGTGCCAGCGCGGCCTTCAGTTCTCATGGCCCCTCAGCTGCTTTCTCAGTGAGATTTCTGAAGCTCGCCCCAAGTCAGAGAGCGAGCGGGTGGCCAGAGGCTGGGTTCTAATCTAGACCACTTAACCTGGCGGACAGCTCAGACCCTCCGTTCAGCTCAAGCCGTACTTACTGAGCCCTCGTGCTGCCCAGGCCAGGGCCCAGGGCAGCAACCTTGGACTAGAACTTGTTCCCTGTCATCTGTCTCTGCTAGAACATAAGTGCCATGACAACAGGGAGTTTTGCCAGTTTGCGTCATTTTCATGGTAGTGTCTAAAACCATGCTGCTCAGTGGGGAAGCTGCTAGTCCCAAGTGGCCATTTAAGCATAAATTAATTGAAATTAAACACAATTTAGAATTCAGTTCCCGTTATAGCAGCCCATTTCACATGCTCAAGAGTTGCATGATGGCCACTCTACTGGACATCACAGACGTTTCCAGTGGACAGCACGGCTCTAGAATAAGGCCTGGTACACAGTGGGCACTCAGCACGTATCTTCTGGATGTGGAACCAACAAAAGAACTTTGAAGGCCACGGCTTTGAGAAATAGTAAAGGGAGTAAACAGCTTCCAAGAGTTATTGATTTCTGTTTCTGATCATGAACTAGGTAATCTGGATCATTCTTCTCAAGGAAAACTAGAAAAGGCATATAAAAGGGTAAATTTATGGGCAAATCTGAGTGAACACAGGCTGCAGAAAACAGTAAGAGTGCTATCTTATGGGGGCTCAGGGTATATGTAGAATTTAAATACATGGGTACCATGGCATATGTAATGGAAGAGGTAAGTAGAGTAAAAACACAAGGACTGGGCACTGGCATGGCTGAGTCAGTTAAGCAACTGCTTTGGGGCTTGAGTCATGATCCCAGGGTCCACGGATTGAGTCCCACGTCAGGCTCCCTGCTTAGTGGAGAGCGTGCTTCTCCCTCTGCCTGCTGCTTGGGTGTGCACTCTCTTTCTCTCTCTGTCAAATAAATAAATAAATAGACAATCCTTTAAAAAAATTAAAAAGAAATAATAAAGCATAAGGACTTTGCATCACCTGAAGAGAGAGAAAGGTGGAAATTAACATTAGACTTTACTAAGTCAAAGTTGAATGTTAAAGTCTCTAGGCCCCCCCTGGAGTCTCCAGGAACCTTTCAGTGGGTCTGAAAGAGGCAAACTATTTTCATAACGACACTAAGATGAGAGTTGCCTTTGCCACTCTCCTCTCACACCTACTAGAGGTTTCCAGAGGCTATGTGACATATGATGTCACAACAGATGGAACACAGTAGCCGGTGTGAGAATCCAGCTGTCTTCTCTTATGCTGGACATTAGTTTTGCCGAAGTGTAAAACAGTAGCACTCTTCTTGTTACATTTTTTATTTAGAAGGCTATAGTCATTTTTCCTAAGACAAATGCTATTTGTGTTGACATGTAATGTATATTAGGGTTCTCCAGAGAATCAGAATCAGAACCAAGAACCAACAACACAACACACACACACACACACACACACACACACACACGTATGGAGGGAGGGAGACCGAGTTTTTACAAGGAGTTGGCTCACATGATCATGAAAGTTGACCAGTCCCAAGATCTGCCGGATGAGTCGGCCAGCTGGTGGCCCAGGGCAGCTCCAGTCCAAGTCTGGAGGCTTGAGAACCAGGAGAAATAATGGCCATTCCAGTCGGAAAGCTAACAGGCTCAAAATGAAAAGTTCTACTTTTCAAAAGATTGCTAAGAGAAGTAAAGACAAGTCACAATCTGGGAGAAAATACTCACAAATCATTTATCTGATAAGGGGTTTCTGTCTAAACTATACAGAGAAGCTTTGCACATCCTTTTTCTTTTCCTTCCATCTCTTGGATGTTTTTTATTGCTCCTTTCTCTCCTCCATCCTTGTCAGCTGGTGGTTATATCTCCAGATTATTACTGATGCTTCAGTTCAAGTTTGAAGAAAGGGAAAAGCCTACCTTGCGGCTGGAAGGCAATCGGGAGGGAGGAATTCTTTTACTTGCGGCAAGGTCAGACTTTTCTTCTGGGCAGGCCTTCAGCTGATTATATGAGGCCCACCTACATTAGAGTGGGCAATCTGCTTGATTCAGTCTGCTGATTTAAATGTTCACCTCACCCGGAATCATCATCTCAGAAATGCCCAGAATGATGTTGGACTGGATATCTGGGTACTCAGTGGCCTAGTCAAGTTGACACATAAAAGCAATCATCACAAATGGATTTATTTTGTAATCTTTAAATGAATTGATAAATATTTTTAAGTTATCTTGGTTTTAACTTCTGATACATTAAATATCAATAGATATAAATAAAGGGGATCCAGAGATTAGAATATTTGAGAATCTCTGCTCTAGGGTAATGATTATTGCAAATGATGGAGACCTCTCTCCAGCCATGGCTTTTGCTTTCCTCCCCATCAGTCTTGCCTCTAGAGGCAGAGCCTGATTCCCTATGAGCATGTGGCTCTGTTCCATCATTTCTGATGGCAGAAATGAGAAGCATGGGGCAAAAAGCATGGACCCCTAAAAGATAATCCCAAGGTACCCCAGCCCAAGAGAGCTCTCCTTGCTGATGGATTTGCTCTCTCTGTATACATATAAACATACACAGGCAGAACCCAGAACCACATAGAACGTATACACGGTTTGAAGGTTGATCAGATGTCTGAGACCAGATGGAGATAGCCATGCACTCATTTGCGATCACGCAATGGGGCCACAAGTTTGCTGGCAGTCTTGTGAATGACTGGACCAAATACAAGGTCATCGAAACTGTAAACTGCAAAATGGCTGCCTCTCTCTGGCTGTCTGGGCAATGTAAGGGGCTTCAAAGTGTTGGGAAAAGGAAAGTGTGCTGAGGTTATAAAGACTTGGGAAATGGGAATTTGAAGTGGAGCTCCTCTTCAGGAGGCCTCAGGTGACACAGTAAGAGAGGCAGATGGCACCTGGGTGACCATTTACAAGGAAGATGTTGGAGAAGCAGAAAGGCCTTGCTCCTGGGCCCATGTGAGCCTTGCTGTAAATGTATAAATACTTGCTTCTTTGGGCTTCATGCTTACTTCCCCAGCATTGAAATTTCCTTTACTAAGAAGCCAAAGAGCAGAAGATATGCTTTCCTGGGGCCTCAAGAGCCCGCATTTTATCTGGGCTACTGCAGGAGTGCTGGGGTTAGGGCCAGGACAGAAATGACCAGGGGACAGGGAATCCCAACTCTAGGCCTTGCGCCTTTCCACAGTTCTATCCCTAGGAGACTCCCACAGCCTCAGTGTGAGGCTGGGACAGGGGATCCAGGAAGCTTTAGTGCCTGTGCCTTTCCTCAGTGCTTCCCCAAAGGAGGAAGGGTAGAAGGAACTTGTAGGAATTTTCCCCAAGGCAGGCTTTGGGCTGAATCCAAAAAGTCTCTGGTGCCAACTCATTGCTCTTCGTGTGTGTGTGTGTGTGTGTGTGTGAACTCTTGTTGTCTGTCTGCATCCAGACCTGGGCTGACAGGGGTGCAGCCCGACCCTCTCCCCTCCTCGAGAAAGTGAGCTTCAGCTGTCACAGGCTGCATCTTCTCCCAGACCCTGAGTCACCTCTGTCCCCAGTGATCATGTGCAGTTTCGCAGCCAGACTCTTTCCAGATTATAAGTGAGAAAACAAATGACAAACAAGCTGCTAGCACGTGCTCGCCTGCAACGTGTCCTTCGAAGGCTTAGCAACCACACGCCCAGCCATCAGGGGCCCAGCGGGACTTCGGCCAGCCACAGCAGCTTGCAGAGAGATGCACTGGGGGAGACCAGGTGCTGGGGGCCTGGGACAGGTGGAGAGGGATTAAGACGACTGAGGGGCGACACAGGAGGCCACCTGATACTTGTCTGAGGGGTTTAAGGCCAAGCTGAGCTGCCACAAACCTTCCCCGACCACCTGTACCCCTCCCCGCACACACAGTCTCGCTCAGGGACCCAAGCTGTGCATTCTGTCTGCTGTGAGGTGCACATGGGCCCGTGAACCCAAGCACACTCCCACGCACACTTCTGGTCCCTGGTGACCTGAGCTTCTCTCTGCCTGAGCCCTCAGGCCACTGGCCCCGAAATCGCCATTCCTAGCATGCTCCCCTTGCCCTCCGGAGGAGGCCCAGGGCAGCTGAGACAGAGCTCTCCCGCAGCTCCCCCTCCTGCAGGCTCAGAGCGACCCTCCCCAGCTCTCAGAAGGAACCCGGTTTGGTCACAGCTGGACTGTGGGCTTCTGGCTTCCAGAACCAGGAGAGCCGCCTTGAGGTACCAGGCGAGGACCTGCTCTGGGCCCACAGCCCTATCCCTCGCTCAAGGTGGCAGAAACTGTTCCTGAGGGCCCTGCCCACCTTTTTGGGTCACCCAGCCCCTCCCGGTAACCTTCTGATGTCCACAAACGCAACACGAGGCCTCCCTTAGCTTCCAGCCGTTCCGTGTCTCCTCGTGGTCCCCAGATAAAGTCTGGCCCCTGCCATCCCCAGGACCAGAGGGGCCGGTCCCCCACCCCAGGAATCTGAGTGTCACTCCTCACACTGCCACCTCCCCCCGCTGTCCCTCAGGCCTCATCCCACTGGTGACCAGGCCAGTTCACCACCTGTCGCTCGACCTCCACTCTGGCCTAAGCTCTCCTCTCCCGCCCGGATGGCTGAGGCAGCTTCAGGCCTGGCCTCTTCACTTCTGGGTGGCACGCAGCCCACCGCTCTCCACCGGGCGCCAGTGGGTCCCCCATAAGCGCCAATCCCACTGCAGCTTTCCCCTACTTCCCACATTTGAGTGGCATCTGGTGGCTCAGAACACAAAGGCCACAAGGCCCTGTGACTGCAGCCCTGTCATCCCCTCCAGGGTTGTCTTCTGGCCTCCTGTCACTTGTTGTCAGTGAGCCAGGAAATGTCCCAGGGGGCCCCCTGGAATGGTGGCCCAGGTCCTGCTGGAGGAGGCGCCATGGGTGTGACAGGTGGGCTGGGGGCCTGAGGGAGCCACCGGTCCCACTGTTTCCTCGGGAGAGCGGGGAGAGGGCCCCACTCAGCCACTTGGCAGTGCCAAGGCGTAAGCAAGCCTTCTAGGGCTGAGGCGGGCAGGGAGCCCGCATTATGCCAGCTGGACTGCGCTTCTCAGGCCTGTCCTTCAGCCACAGATTTCTAGAAAGTGTGAGCACAGTGAGTGCGTGGCATGAACAGGTGGTCCCAGGAAGTGAAGGAGCGTGTGTACACATTCGTAAGTAGGTATGTGTTCACTATAACCATGTCTAGATATGTGAGTGACGGTGCCTGTGTGCACACACATCTTCCACACGCACACACATGTGTATGTGTGGGTGCGTGGGTGTATATATATGTGTGTATCTTTGAGTGTATCCATATGTGTGTGTGAGTGTGTGCTTATATGTGTGTTTATGTGTGTGTGTATGTGTTCACATGCGTGTTCAGATCTGGGCGTGGATGGACATTTACACATGGTGTGTCTGCCTGGGTATGTATATGTGTGTATAAATATGTGTGTCTGGGTATATGTATGTGTGTGTGTGTTTGGCTCTGTGTCGGTGTGTGTATAGCGTGGATGGCCATGGGTGTGTGGGTGTGTGTCTGAGCCAATCGGCCCCGGTGTGTGTGTATGTGTGTCTATGTGTTTAGGTATGTGTAGTAGGTGAGTGTATGTGTGTGAGGGATACGCATGTTCACGGTCATGTGGGTGCGTGTCTGTCTTTAGATGTATCTGCCTATGTGTGAATGAGTGCGTGTGTGTCTGTGAGCGTGTGTAAATGAGCACACTGGAGGTGTGTGGGCAGATAGGGATGTGCAGATGTGTGTTTGTACTTGTGTCTGGGTGTTATTGGGGTGAGTGCAGGCGTGGAGAAGATGCATGTCTGAGTGGGGATGTGTGTGCAGCGTGGGTGTGTATGGGTAGTTGAATGCACTTCTGTATCAAATATATCTTCATGGGCATGGGTGCGGGGTGCACATTGTGTGTTGTGTTCGCACATCTGCATCTCCACCCGGGCGTTGGTGTTCAGGTATGCGTGTGCAGGGGATAGTGAATGTGCATGGGTGTGCAGACGGATATCTGTAACTGAGTGTATCTGTACGAGCATGGATGTGGGGAGGGTGCACATGCTTGGGGAATATGTAGGGGAGTTTGGACATGTGCCTATATCCCAGTGTGTGTGCACAGGTATGGGGACATACGTTTGTTTGTGTGAAGGTGTCTGCATTTCAGCATGTATGTGTTGGGAGTGCAGTCGAGTGTGTAAATGTGTGTCCACATCTGGGTTTACCTGCACAGGGGTGTGTGTGTGTGTGTGTGCATGTACGTGTGTGTGTTGGGAGTCCAGATGGGTGTGTAGACGGGTCTGTATCCAGGTGTAGAGGCGAGAGGAATCCATCTGCGAGTATGTGTGTTGTGGGTGGAGTGTCTGCCTGGGGATGGGGTCTGGACACTGTCTGCCTCGGCACTTGCACCCACAGCCCTCTGGACAAGTCATGACTCCTCCTTCTCTCTAGGTTTCCCCAGGCGGACAGTGGGAACATTAACAGCTCTTACCACACAAGATGGCTCTGAGCAGTTGGCTTCCCCAGCACCAGCTCTTTCCTGAGGGACTCGAGTCAGCAGGCTCAAGAAGAGCCTCGCCTTGGATTCTGATTAGTGAACACTCTGGTTTCTCCTAGTCTGCATAGAACACGCTGCAGGCAAAGGCAGGGGCCCCTTTTCTGGGTACCCTGCCCCCATCTCCCTTCATCCTGGACTGCCCAGGACCCAAACCTGGGTTCATCCCATCCGGACAGCGACAGCACCTCTGCCATCGACTTCCGCACTTAAGCATGTCATATGAGGCTGAGCAAAGAAACACCAAATTTAATAAAGCCTAGGAACGGGGAGAGCTCTCCAACCCAAATCAATCCTCAGTGTGTTTTTAATTAAGTTATAGCCCTTTGTGATTAAAGAGTGTGAATTTCATTACTGTGACCATTTATCAAAGAGCGTACCTGCTGAACCTTTCCAATAGGCAGGGAAGAAGGCTTTTTATTTTCATCAACACCAAGTGCCCAGCTTGTATCTCGACTGACTCATCAGGGAGAATTGTCTCCCCTCCCAAGCTACCACCCACTCAGTACTGACAAAACCATGCCCGCCCTCCCCAGCACTGCCCATCAAAAGGCCAAGGCAGGTGAATATAAAACCTCTGATTTGGTTCAAGTATCTCTTCCAACCCCCAGCCAGCGAGGTGTCTCCACTGCCAAAGTTCAGCCACGGCCTCAGGAGTCGGGGCGCACAGAGGGAGCCCGAGCATTCTCAGATGTTGAGGCTGACATGCCTTGAAATATGGTCCACTTCGAACGTTGGCCTGGCCACGGCTCATGGGGCTCCATGAATGAATGAAGACTGAATGTTAACAAATTGAAAGACCACTTCAGTGACTATGCCTTGTTAGTTTCTACATGTGTGTGTATGTACATGTGCTCTTTATGTTTTCCAAGATCGTTTACTTAAAGTATATACAAAGAAAAGTGCTCAGATCAGGTGTGTACCAGATAAATTTCACGTGACCAACTTGTGGAACCAGAACCAGATCAAGAAACAGAACACTAGTGCTCCCCCAAGTCCCCATAGTGTCCCACGTGATCACTAATGCCAGCCTGCCCCCACGACCACCCAGTGGTAACCAGCATGCTGAATTCTACCAGTGTTTGCTTATTTTCACACTTTACTTAAATGGAATCATAAAGAGCTTGCTTTTTTGTGTCTGGTTTATTTCACTCAACATCATGTTTGTGAGATTTATACGTGCGTATGTCCTGAGTTATTTACCCATTCTGCACCTGATGAATATTTGGGTCATTTGCAGTTTGGGCATTGCTGTATGGACGGATATTGCTGTATGAACCTTCAGAATTGTCCCAGACTGGGGCTGGGGACTGAGTCTTGCGCCTGAGAGCAGCCAGTCAAGGAATGCACCCTTTTCTGGGGAGAGGAGGTGGCTTCCAGCTAGGTGACTCTTTTCAGGTGAGGTCAGTCACTGGGAGGGGGAACTCACCTGAGAGTTGTCCTCTGTCAACACCTTCTGGCTTGGGTGCTTCAGTCCTGAAGGGGAATCTGGGAAGCACACTACAGAACACACTATGCTAGCGGTATTGCGTGGAAGCTGTGATTTGCATTTTCTGGTTTCTCCTGAGTTTGCACATCCTTTGGCCATTTGGATCGTCTCTTTTGTGAAATGTTGATTCAGGTCCTTTGCCACATTTTCTATCGGGATATTTGTGTTTTCTTATTAGCTTGCAGGATTTCTTTATCTATTCTAGATAGTCCTTTAGATATATATTCTGGACATATATCTCTGAGAACTCTCCAAAATGCAGAATATATAAAGAATTCTTACAAATCAGTATGCAAAAGACAGACGCTTCAATAGAAGAATAGGCTGGCGGACCTGAATATATATATTGCAAATATCTTCTTCCCCTTTTTTCACTGCTAATGCTTTTTTGATGAATAAAAGTTAATAATTTTAATGTAGTCTAATGTATTATATTTTTAATATGGCTAGGGCGTTTAGTGCCCCAGGTGAGCTATCTATGTGTTCCTTGTTTTTTGTTTTTACCTTTTATCCTTCACCTAGAATTGGTTTGGGTAAGTAACGTGAGGGAGGAGTCGTCACACTGTATTTTTTCCATATGACATTCAATTGGCCCATAATAATTTATTGAAGGGACGATCTTCTTCATAATCAGCTAATGATATATTTGTGGGTATGCTTCTGGACTTCATTCTGTTCCATTTTCAAATTGACTTTGAACTGTCCTTGCACCAATGTCACATTGTCTTATTATTATAGCATTTTTGATATCTAGCAATGTAAAAAATAATCATTAAGCCGGCTTGGATCTTTACTAGAATTGAGCCAACTGTATGGGTTTAATGTGAGGAAAGTTTATATATTTATGGTATTTGGTATTCTGGCCTCTTACTAATAGCATAGGCCTACTTTTATTCAGATTTTCTTAATTTCTCTCAATAATATTTTCTTATTTTCCGTGTAGAAATTTTGGACACCTTTCATTTATTTCTAGAATTTATTTTTAGGCATTTGATGTTTTTTGATATTGTAAGTGGCATCTTTTCTCATTTTACCGGCTATTTATTTGTTGCTGATATATAAAAATGTAACTGATTCCTATCAAGGAAAGACCTATTCTTTGTATCCTATTTTATTAACTCTAATAGTTTGTAGATTCTATTGGATTTATTATGTATACAATCATGTAGTTTGTGAATAGCAGATTTAAATATCTTCTGTTGAACTAGATTAGACCTCTGATATGATGTAGAATGCAAGTGGGGATAGTGGGCAGCTTTTTCTCATTCCCAGCCTATGGGAAAGATTCTAGTACTTCAGTGTTGATAATGATGGCTGTTATAGTTTTTGGAGCTTCCCTCTATCTGACTAGATTTGCTAAGAGATTTTTATTTGTTCATCTGCTTGATCGTGGATGCCTATGGATGTTGTCAAATGCTTTTCTGCAACTGTTTAAATAATTCTATAATTTTCTTCTTTTTTCTGTTAATATGATTGATTTTCTAATATTAAGCTACCCTTGCATAACTGGAATAAAATTTAATTGGTTGTTGAATTAGATTATTTTTCCCTAGAAGCAGACGCTGGGTCACGTATTGGCATCCGAGGAGGTGATTCCTGAAAACACCAGAAGGAATATGAATGTGAAGCGTTTCCTCTTTTCCTTTTTCTTTCTCTGTCTACACACACACACACATGAATGGGGCAATAAATATATATGAATAAATATGCATGGACATATAGATGAGTATAATTTAAATGGGGATAGATCTATATGTATATATTTATATGTGTATATGCATAAATACATTGATATATATATTGTAAGTGTATATATATATATATATATATATATATATATAGGATTTGATTAGCTGATATTTTTTTCTTTTCTCTTTTTTTTTAAGTAGGCTCCACGCCAAACATGGGGCTTGAAATCACGACCCTGAGATTACGAGTTGCATGCTCTGGTGATGGAACCAGCCAGATGTCCCTGATAGGCTAATATGTCATTAAGGTCAAGGTTATAGTGAGACTATGTTCATGAGAGAAACTGGTCTATAATATTCCTTTCTTGTAATATCCTTGTGAGGTTTTGGAGAAGGTTATAGTGATCTCATCAAAAAAGGGTGTGTTCCCCCTTTTCTGTTCTCTGCAAAAGCTTATGGAAGGTTAGTGCTATTTCTTCCTTAAGTACTTAGAAGGATACACAAGTGTATCCATGTGGGCATTGGGGTTCTTTGTGGGATGGTTTTAAACTAATTTTCAACTTCACTGATAGATATTGGACTACTCAAATTTTCTGTTTCTTCTTCTGTCAGCTTTGGAAGTTGTAGCTTTTTTGCTTTTTTTTTTTTTTTACTATAAGAAAAAGAAATCCATGAGCACAGGAAAGCACCTAACTTGAGACATCACGTGAGACAAATGACCCTTGCAGAGATGTAGGCGGTTTCCCTGACTGCTTCAGGGATGCAAAAGGTTAAATTAATTTATGATAGGAATGAACTTGTCAAGACAGAGCATAAAATGATCTGGAGGCAAATGCTAATGCATTGATTCGGAAGCATTTCCATGTTATCAACAGCCCTCCATGATTATGTAAATTGGAAATAAATGATTGGCATTCACAAATGTGCCTGGGAGCACATATGGGTAATTAGCATGGCACCCGAGGAAGCCAGTTGTAGAAGGCAATTGTGACAAATCCACACAAATAATGTTTCTCGGTTAATAGTTAATGATACGTGTCAGAGGGAGTGGAACCGCGGGGCCCTCCCCCTCCGGAGCCGCTCCCCTTCCTTCCTCAGCCAGTCCTCCCGGCAGTGCTGAGCTCTCTACCTGACCCACTGCCAGAACTGGGAAATTGGAGACTCAGGGCCAGGATGCCACGGAAGTCTATCGCAAAGCAAGAGTCAACAGCTCCCTTCTCAGTTTGCAAATGGGCTGGAAGAGCACCAGCAAGAAGGCTCGAATGTCAGGCTGGCTTCAAAGCCACAGTGTTTCCCGAGTGCGGGGCTGGGGTTTCGTTACTAACGTTACTAACCCCGGCCACCAGCCACCGGCGCAGGCAGCTCGCAAGTCGCGGTCCCTCCCCGTCACCTTCCAGTAACAATTCAGAGAGAATGCATGGACCCCACAGCTCAGCCAGCCTGATGTCTGGAGTAACACAAGGGCTCCGGTGCTATTAAAATCAAATGGGGCCTGACTGAAGGGCCCATGGAGCACAGAGACAACACTTTTTACACTTTTTAGCAGTTTGTACACACAGGTTGCTTGGCGGCTTGGGAACTGGTGAAAAAAGGAGGCGGTTAGGGGAACTCCCTGGGTTTCAGAGGCTCTGAGCGCAGTGAGGTACTCTGTGTAGAAGCAGGAGCAGCTTAAAGCAGGGAGGTAAGCTGGGGCTGAAATCCCTTGGGGACACGGCCAGGGAGAGGGCTGATGCACAGGTGCTCCAGCTTTTGAAGAGTCTGCCAAGTTTGGGGCGCCTGGGTGGCTCAATCCTTCAGTGTCTGCCTCCAGCTCAGGTCATGGTCCCCGCGTCCTGGGACCGAGACCTTCATCAGGCTCCCAGCTCTGCGGGAAGCCTGCTTCCCCCTCTCCCGCTCCCCCTGCTTGTGTTCCCTCTCTCCCTGTCTCTCTCTCTGTCAAGTAAATAAATAAATCTTTTTTAAAAAAAAAAGTCTTCCAAGTTTAATGATGAGCCACGGCCAATTGTAATACTTTTGCTTGGCCTGGGGAGGGTCTTTTCTGCTGGCCAGAGACCCCAGGACAAGAGCAATTGACAGGGGGATTTGGAAGCCCAGATCCTGGCTCCTTACAAGGTCTAGGTGAGTGTCTCTCCTTTATGGTAATTCTTTAAGGTGGTGGGTGGATAAAACCCTCTACTTTGTGGCTAGAGAGTCTGGACTCACTGGAGATGCGAGGATCTGATAGCCACGGGAAGGCCCAACCTGTTGGTTCTTTTAGGCTTTTGTCCTGGAGCCAAGTCCCTGAAACTTTTGACAAAAAGGTCCTGGAAATCGAGGCTTGGGTGCTCAGAAGACCTGGATTGAAGTCGTGTTTCTGCCAGTAAATTACTGGGTGATCTTACTGTTCCACACAGTGTCCCCAAATGTCCAGTGGGAGTGCCCCCCGATTTTGAGGAGTGCAGTTCTCAGGCTTTTTGGTCTCGCAGGACTCTTGGCTATGAAGGCTCTGTCTCTCTATTGATATTTACAGCTTTAGGAATTTGGATTGAGAAAACTTTAAAATATTTATTAATTCATTTATAAATTAACAATAATGTACTCATTGCGTGTTAACATAAATAACTATATTCTCCAAAACAAAAATGACCACTGAGGAGAAGGACATTGTTTCACATTTTTGTGGCTTTCTTTAGTGTCCTGCTTAATAGAAGACAGCTGCAGGACGCCTGGGTGGCTCGGCAGGGTCAAGCGTCTGCCCTCGGCTCAGGTCATGATCCCAGGCTCCTGGAGCAGTGGGGAGTCTGCTTCCCCCTCTCCCCCTCCTCCTCTTGGTCTCCCTCTCTCGCTCACCCTCTTTCTCGCTCAAATAAAATCTTTTTAAAAAGAATAAAAGACCACTGCGTGCTTGTATCTGCTCATGCATCCAGGCTGCTGTAAGTCACCAGTGCATCTCCAATAAAAATTCACCACAGCTGTGAGAGAAGGCAAGTGGAAAAGGCAGATGTGTCTCCCGCCCTCAGACCAAGTCCTGGACCAGGTGTCCTGGTCCCCTCCAAGTGTGTGCACATTGATGCTTAAGCTTGCTTCGGGAGGGGGCTGCTTTCTCACCCCCAAATCCTGAGGGAAGTGAGTCATTTATTTCCAGAATCCTTACCTGCATTGGGGTCAGGTCACGGACATGACCGTGTCCACCTACCAACTCAGGGTCTGTAACTGGTGCTGAAGGGCTTTATGTTGTTCACAAAGAGAAACAAAGCAAAAGCCAATAGAAGCAAGCAAACGGCTACGGAGAAAGGTATATTCCCGTTTCCTGTTAGAGAGACTGAATGACTCCTTCACGCATCAAGGTAATGTGGCACAGTGTGCGGAGTGGGCTTTCTACACAGCGGGGCTGCTCTGTGGTGGGGAAGAGTAGACGCCTTGCAATTGTGTTCAGACGGACTCGAGAAGCCGGTAGTGCTTCGGTCAACACTGCTCCGGGAGACGGCGGAGGACTTCGAATACTGGGCGACGACCACAGGGCCCGAGTTTGGTCAGGGGGGATTCTGCTACCAGTTCCACGTGTGTGTGTGTGTGTGTGTGTGTGTGTGTGTGTGTCACAGAGAAAGAGAGAGAGAGAGATTTGGGCAAGTTAGTTACCCCGACTGCCCACCAATCTATAAAATGAAAAGAGTGTCACCACCCTGCCCCTTCTCAGGGCTTTAGGGTACCCCAGCCACGAGGATGGCTGCAGAAGACCCTGAGAACCCCTGGCTTGGCAGGAAGAGGTCAGAAGAGGAAGAGGCCGCAGACCCGGTCGGGGCAGGGCAGCACCCACAGTGGAAGCCGAGGGGCCTCATCATGCTGGGGAATGAAGATGAAATTTCCCCCACCAGCCCTCCTCCTCCCTGCACACTCCCCAAGCATCCTGTGTCCGTGCTGGCACACGGAGGCGGTGGGAAGGCCAAGTTCCAAAGGGTCTTTCGTGCTCACTTTCTCACAGGCTTAGCTGAAGTCCCCCCCCCCCACCACCACCACCAACGTGGTAGCAGATGTGACTTCCCTGGGTTTGGGTCGAGAGACAATGGTTTCCCTTGAAAAGCTTGCTGGCAATCTCCATGGTCTCTGCTGGGCTCTGGAAGGCAGCTGTGGTCCCGCACCCAGGGGTTTTCACCAGTCTCTCCATTCAGAGCCCTTGCTGTCCGTCACCTACCTCCTATCAGCTGTGGGACAAGCCGTGACCTGCCCCCAGGCAGGCTGACAGCCGAGGCCCGATCCACTGAAGTGATGTGGACAGAGACTGGCAGAAGACCAGGGTGGCACCCATGCCAAGGGGCACTTGTGCCTTGCCGCTGTGGTTGGTTCCAGAGGCGGCAAAGGGGTGACAAGCACAGACGGCTTTAGCCGCTACTTGGAGAACAAATGGGACTTGGCACTCATGGTCCTATTTACATACACAGGGATCTCACTGCAACCGGCGCAGACGATCTGATGCCAGGGCCTGGGATCAAAGCCAGAATGGCTGCCACCCACCCAAGGACCTTCCTCTCTCCACGGTCGCTCTTTGGGACAGGGTGGGAGGAGCCCCTTGGCTTAGGAGGCTGTGGTGACTGAACTGAGGGGCCCGCAGCTTCACAGGAAGGGAGAAGAACCAGCCTCGGCACTCGGGCTGGTCTTCCCTGAATGGTTTATAAAGTGCAAGGATGTCCACTGTCTTCGTGGAACCAAGAGGTCAGCAAACAAGTAAGGCTCAGAGAGGTGAGGTGACTTAGTTGCCCAGAGACCCACAGCTGGTGTGGTAGGCTAAGTACTGGCATCCAGAAAGTTCTGTGTCCTAGTCTCTGGAAACTGAATGGTATACAGTCAAGGGGAGGCTGCAGATGTGACTACGGATCTCTCGAGAAGCGGGGATCATCCTGGACTCTCTGGGTGGGCCCTAAATGCCGTCACAAGCGTCCCGATAAGGGAGAGGTGGAGGTGGTTTGACAGGGACAGAAGAGACTCCGGAAGCAGAGCCCCCCTCCCTTGGAGGCAGGGCCCTGAGGTGAGGAATGCAGGTCTTTGGCACAAGTTGGAAAGGGCAAGGAAACGCCTGCAGAGGCCGGCCGCCCAGCTGACACCTGGACTTTAGCCAAGTGGGACCACGTGTGGCCTTCCACCCTGCAGAACTACAGGAGAGTAAGTGTGAAGCCTGGGAGGGCTTCACGGGGAGACAGTGGTGGTTCAGGAGCCGGAAGTTGCTGGAAGCCACCAGCTAGAAGTCCCTTGCTTGAGGCGCGTCATAATGATTTACCCGATCGCTTCAAGGAAGGGACTAGAAGCATGGAGGCCGTGGCCGGTCCTTGCCCCAAGTGGTTGGGAGTCGGTCTATCGCTGACCGAGACTGGACCGGTGGCTTCTAGATTCTGGCTGAATCCCGGTGTCCCTGCCAACCCAAGGCAGCTTCTGTCTGACTCAGGCCCCTGTGGCACTGATGTGAGCACAGTCCACGAGGGCAGCTGGGGACAGCTTTCACGCTCTGGTGGCTGTGCAAACCAGCCATTTCCCCTCAGAGAGAGGAGACCTTTGGCAAACTTCGGAGGCTTTTCCTTCCCTTGTGGCCTAACAGCAGTAGGCAGACCGGGCTGCTCTGGGAAGGAGGGAGCCCCACCTTCTCCCCTCCCCGAAGTCCCTCCCAGTGTCCACAGTGGGTGGTGAGGGAAAGTGTCATGGCTGACAGCTCGGTGGCACTCGGCGATGTGAAAATTAAAACCCCCGGGACCTGTCGGCATTCCTTCTCTTCTCTCCTCTCCCGTGTCCCCTCCTCTGAGCTTCTCTCTGTCCCTCTCCTTCCTCCGTTGCCTTTTTCTCTGGTTCCTGGTAGAGCCCTCAGATTCCCCGCTCTGACAACTCTCTGGTTGACGGTTGGATTTCAGAACTTTGAAGAACTACTTTGAATTCTTAAGGTGTCCACAGACTGCTCAATTTGAGCAATGGCGGGCATGGGGCGCGGATGAAGAAGAGATTGTTACCCCCCCACCCCCGCCCCCGCCAACAGTAACCCCAGCATCTTTTCTTTGGGAGTCCCAGAACCTGGGCAAGTCTGAAAATTTATTTATTTATTTATTTTTTAAGAAAGCAAGCAAGCTTGTAAGCAGGAGGTGGGGGGGGCGGGGAGAGGGGCAGAGAGAAAGGGAGATAAAGAATCCGAAGCAGCGTCCATGCCCATGCCCATGCTCAGTGCAGATCTCCCAACACAGGGCTCGGTCCCAGAACCCTAAGATCATGACCAAAGCCAAAAATCAAGAGTTGAAAGCTTAACCGGCTGAGCTACCCAGGTGTCCCGAAAAATACCTTTTTATTCCCGAACTCTATTTCTAGTGGGCACTTCCAAGTCATTTTCTTCGCTCAGCAGTGCCTGGAATGGAAACCACACGGGGAGGAACCACAGGGTCTGTTTTTGAGAAACTGCCAGGGCGCCGCGAAGAAGGGGTGTGTACGTGCCAGCTCGCGCGGGGCACATCGCGGGGCCTGGAGGTTGGTCGGCAGTCGGTCCCGATGCCCGCTGGCTTCCCGCCGCGGAGCGTGCGGCCGCGGAGCTGTGGGCAGAAACCCAGTTCAGTAAATGGAATCTTTCACCCTCCGGGGCTCCGTCTACTGCCGCCTCAGGAGAACTGCTTTTATGAAGCAAAGGGTGTCCTTGTAATGCAAATCACCACCCCTAATTGGCCCGCTTTGTAACTTAGGGACCTTCAACTGCTTAAGGGCACCGGGTCTCTTGATCGCTACTAGTACATTTTTATTTTGATTTGCGCAAAGGTAGGAAGCTGCCAACTTCAACTCGGACCTCGCCGCTGCTGCCTCCGGACCCAGAGAAGACCCTCTTGCACCCCTGGGGCAGGCCCGGTCCCCGGCCGCCTCCCCTCCCCTGCCCAGTGCAGGTTTGTGCCGAGCACTTAATCGGGAAGCGGGGCGTGCAGGTGGCACTCCGTACCACCTGGAGCCATCTCGGAGAGAGTGCCCGTGTCCTCTGAGGCCTGCGAGGAATACCAATTGCATGGTTACCGGGCCCCCTCAGGAGCCCACAAGAGGAAATTAAAAGGCATACACACGCCTGGAATAAAGGGCCCTCTTCTTGCAGCTAATCGCCGAAATTGGTCACTGGGTTGTCCCCTCCCCCCTCTGGTGACAGACATGGTCTTTCTCCTGTTCTGTTCCATCACTCCGTTCTCAGAAATGTGGGAGGGGGAGCCCGTGCGGAGCTCCAGCCCCAGCCCCAGCCCCCCCTTGCTCTCCAGTCCCTGCTTCTCCCAGCAGGAGGGGCGGCAGTTAGTCCCACGCAAGAGACAGATCAGTGCTAGCCCCAAGGCCGTACAGGTGGGAGCAGCGGCCAGGCATTTCAATGAATGCCTCCTGCCGGCCCCTACAGGTTGCAAAACGCCTCCACTTCCCTCTGTGCATGCGCTCCACACCCCACTGGTGCGCGGCGGCCACTTTCCCTCAGTGAAGGGGACTGAAGTGACAGACGTGGTAGTCAGGGGCTTTCATTTCAGGGCCAGGACCGGGACCCTCTGTGCTCCAGGGCCTGCTGCCTCCTGCTGCTGTGTCTTGGGCCCCGTCCTCATCGGACAATGGGAGAGTCCCCAAGAGGAGTCTGGGCAGCCCCACAGGGCAGGAGCTGGAGCCCAAGACTCCAGTGGCTTCAAGGAGGGGCTTTTACTTCACTGCCCCAGCCGCAAGCACTCCGGACACCTGCTGAAAACGAGCAGGAGGCAGGCCTCAGGAAGAGCCTCCCTTTCCCCTGTCAGGCTAGCCACTGGGCTTGGGTCACTTGACCTCCAGGTATTTCCCTGCGAGTTCTGCAGAGTCTGTACAAGCAGTGGTCTTGCCTCCTGTTGTGGCTGCGGGCACTTGGCTCTCAGTGTCCTGTGGGTGGCATGGCCTGTGATCTTGGGGTTGACATGAGATCCTAACGTTCACACAATCACATGTTGAATGGTGCCCCCCGGAAGATATGCCTGCCTGGACCCTGTGAACATGACCTTATTTGAAAAAGGGTCTTTGTAGGCGCAGTGAAGTTAAGGATCCCCAGATGAGATATTGGAAAGGGAGGAGATTGGAAACACACAGGGAGGAAGGTGACGGAAAGCTGAAGACAACGAGAGGTTCTCCCTCGGAGCCTTCGGACAGAGCAGGGCCCTGTGGACACCTTGATTTCTACTCTGGCATCCAGAGCTGTAAGAGAATCCACCCATCCATCCATAATTTTCTGCATAAATCATACATTTCTGTTGTTTTAGGCCACCAAGCTTTTAAACATTTGTTTTGACAGCCACGAGAAGCCAGTGCACATACCGCAGAGAGGGGAAGGAGGGAGGAGGAGGGAGAAGGAGAAGAAACCACCACCAGCCCCAAAACTAACACTTGTGAGCATCTGCCAAGGGCCCAGGAGGCCCTTCCCTGGCCAAGGGGCCTTCCCTTGGCCCTAGGGAGCCCGGACAGGGGAGTCTGGCCAGGAGCCCAGGCAGCAGGACAGCATGCCTGCCTTAGCTTAGCTTAGCTTAGACCTTAGGTTGGCTAAGCCTTAGCTTAGACCAGCACAGGGGCCACTCGCTGGGCTGCTGATGGGTTCGGGCAAGAGAAGACAAATTTCTGACCTGCAGGAGATACCATGCGGCCATCTGAACCCAGCACCTCCGAGCGTCCCCGGCTCCTCCCCAACACAGCAGAGCTGGCCCCACAGGAGAGCAGGAGCCCTGGGACACACTCGGGGTGCTGGTGGATCTTTTTTTTTTGGTCACCCCTTTGCACACAGGTGTTCCTCCTGTTGTGACTCCCCTGGGACGGAATTTTCAGAGCCCATGCCCTCTCCTGCCTTGATGCTGCGACGCTTGCCCCTCTCCACAGACACTCTCAATGCTGTTCCCCTGCTGCGTTATTTCTTCCTGAAAAACGATTATCAAATTATTTGCATCCTAACCACGACACCGTCCGAAAATGGAGGACACGCAGTATTTCGGTGACATGGAAACCTGACTTTGGCTTTCTGTGCTGTTCAGGATGGGCTCTGGGGTGTTCGTGCCCATCCTGTCCATTAGGAGCAGCTGATTATCTAAGCTTGTGATAGCCAAATACACCCACAGCTTTTCTTAAAAAAAAAAAAAAATTCTTTCTTCCTGAAATCCTTGCAGGAGAAATGACTTTTTATTGCAGCTGCAGAATTCTCTAGCCCCCAGCTTGTCGCTGTGTTTTTATAATATCATGCTTGAGAGCGGGGAAATTCGTAGCGGGTTCTATGTGCAGTCACGTCAGAGCCCAGCTTGGGCCCCAACATTATAGCCCCGGTCCCCTATCATGATTATTTGCATGTCTCGTGCTTCAGAGACCAAGCTGTGAGCTCCAGAGGAGGGAAGAATTTCTGTCCTTCTCACCACTGCACCCTGGACCCCTAGCACATAGTAGGCTCTCAAGATTTGTTTCGTGAGTGAATGAACACGTTCACTGGGAACCGAGGCTCAGAGCAGGTCATAAGCAGAAGGCAGAGCTGGGATGTGATCCTAGGGCTGATGTCACAGTTCCGGCTCTGCCCCCTCCCCCAACCGTAGTGATGGCAGGGTGGAGTCCTTGGGCTGATGCTCCCATGGGAGCAGGTGGGCAGAGGCTGGGGACCGAGAAGAAGCTGGGGACAAAACCAGCCAGTCCCTGAGTGGGCGGGACACAAGGGGCCACTGAGGATGGCTCCCCCCACCCAGGGCTGTGCATCCTGAGGAGGGCCTGTTAGGAAGGTTCTGGGCACAGACTCCAGGGGCGCTGTGAGTTCGGTTTGGGTATGATGTCTGCACATGGCCTTGGGGGTGGGGGGCGGGGGGCTTAGGTTCCTAGAGCCAGAAGAACTGAGAGGGAGACGTCTGGCTTTGGTTGAAACAAGGAGGAAGCAGGAAGGGGGCTTGGGAGACATCTGCACAACCTTGAGCAGTCTGGGCAAGATCTGCGCTCATCTCCGGTGTCAACAGAGTGAATCCCAAGTCCCTGTGCCAAGACAACTTTGCCAAGACAAGGGGGTGTCTGACAGGTTCTGGACTGAGGGCACCCTGCAGAGAAAGAGCAGCAGAGGCGACCAGGGCAGGAGTCGGGAACTTTGGACGCCACGTGCTATGCTGGCTGACTCTAGATCCCTTCCACCTCAGCTGGCTCCCAACCCCCGGAATTGGTTAACTTCTTTGCCAACTGAGCAATGGAAGAAGCAGAGAGATACACACATCGCCTTTGATTCCTTTCTGCAGAAATCAGTTGTGTATCTTACCATGTGCGAGGTGTCCGGGACTGGAAGGTTGAGTTCAACTCCATCCCCTGAGGAGAGAAACTCCTGTTAGGAGAATTGGCCAGGTTGATATGGACCCGTGGACCCTCGAGAAGGAACTAGGGCAGAGAGTCATTCTCAGCTCTGCAGGACTAGGAAGGCTTCTAGGAAGTGGTGAGCTGAGCCTGGAAAGGTGGAAGGAAGGTGAGCAGGTGTGGAAAATATCCTAGATGAGGAAGAAGTGAGCTGAGGCCCAGGGACGGAGGAGACCAGGGTATGCTGAGGAGAAGGGGGACTAATACGGGGTATGGATGCATGTGAGGATGGGTGGGGTGTGGGGAGAGCGTGGCTAGAGAGGTAGGCTGGGCCACGGCCACTGAGAGCCGAACTGAGTGGCTCAGATAGCATTTCTCAGGCACTGGGAAGCTGTCAAAACCTTGTGATGTGAGTAAGGGCAGAACCCAAGCAAACTGAATATGTTTATGAACCCTCACGGGGCTCTTCCCTTCTCTTCTCTTCTCTTTTCATTTCTTTCCTTTCCTCTTCTTCTTCTTCTTCTTCTTCTTTTTTCTTCTCTTCTCTTCTTTTGCTTTTATTCATTTACCTACTTGGCCAGGGTGGTTTTGTGGTTGTGATCCGATTTGGGAAAAGGGTCTTTGCTGATGAAATCAAGTTAAGGATTTCAAAATGAGCTGGAGGGGGCAGGCTAAATCTGATGACAAGTGTCCTAAGAAGAG
The DNA here is from genome assembly GCF_011764305.1 of Mustela putorius furo. Lineage (NCBI taxonomy): Eukaryota > Metazoa > Chordata > Mammalia > Carnivora > Mustelidae > Mustela > Mustela putorius. The sequence continues at coordinate 4,227,905 of NW_025422048.1, forward strand.
GAGTGACGCAGGGGAGAACAAGGAGGCCATGTGAAGACGAGGCCAGAGACCAGAGGGATGCGGCCACGAGCCAAGGTGCCACCAGAAGCTGGAGGTTGTGAGGAACGATCCTCTCCTAGAGCCTTCAGAGAGAGCATGAACCAACCGGCTGACACTTGAATTTCAGCCTTGTGGTACTTTCTCCAAGACCATGCAGGGTTCCCATCTGCCTTCCCTAGGAGACTGTGCACTTACAGAACGCAGGGGCCATGTCTTTCTTGTCACTTTGGGCCCAGCAGGAAACACAGGCCTGGCCCCTACTGGGCACTTGGTGAATGTGGGCCAAGTGAAGGCACGGGGGCCACCAAGGCAGGGAGAGCACAGGGCCCTGTGTACAGCAGGCGCCATCTGCCGCACATACATGGCTGTTTGCCCTTCTGTGTTCCTCGATCCACACATAGTAGAAGTATCGCTAGCTGTTACGTGGAGCCTGCAGAACGTTTGAACACTGTTTGAGTAGAGAGAGGAACGGCAGACAAGGCAATGAGGCCCGGCCCTGGGATTCTTCCTTTCTGCTGCGGCCTTTGCCTAAGCCAGACTGGAAGAGTCCCAGGCTGTGGCCTCCAAAGCCAGCCCAGCTTCTCACCAGCCTGGCTCCTGGCCAGCCACTCTCAGTCAAACGCAGAGCACGGGGCGGGCAGCGGAGGCCCGGGCAGCCCCGCCAGCAGGGACCAGAGAGGAGCCCAGCCAGCTAGGAAACAGCCAAGGAGTCTCCAGTCCCATCTGGCCACTTCCTCACCCTCAGTCGACGACCTCAGGAGACGAGGCCGGTTTAGGATCTGCTGGCTGCGAAGAGCCTAGTCACAAAGAGCTGCTCCCGGGAGCGTCCCTGACCGCGGGGGAGGCACCTTTGCACTCTGCTCGCCTGGGGCTCCCTGCACGTCCCGGCTTTGGAGGGCTGCTCGGTGCCTCAGGGCGCCCAGGGCCCGCGTGCTGGCTGAGGAGAAACGGTTTAGACAACTTGCTTTAAATAATCTGGCAAATGAATCTCCTTTCTTTATTCATTAGGGATATTTGCACCTAAATAGCCTCTTTGTTTCCCGCAATTTGGGTCCCCAGCCAAAGCAGGCGGGCGCGGGGACCGACAGCGCCCCGGGCTCGGGAGGGAGGGGAGATGCTTCAGTGACGCGCCGAGAGGGAGAGCCTTCCTCTGCCTCCAGCGCCCTCTCTTACCTCCAAGGCGCCTCCAAGAGCCTCAAGCTCCAGGCTGAGGAGTTTCCTCCGGCCACTGAGGCCAAAAGCCAAGGCTATGAAGCCAGGTAGCTCTCGGATCACCTCCGGGCTTCTTGATGGGCTGCTGGGAGAAGGCGGACAGGGTGGGGGGGGGGTGTCAGACGCTGGTTTTGCTGCACCTGTGGCTTGTGGCCTGTGGCCTGTGACCAGCCTGAATGGCCCCTGGGCCCTCACCAAACTGTGCAGGGGGGCCCTAGCGGCCTCTCTCTGACAAACACTTCGGGAAATGACGGCGGAGAAAAGAAAGGTGCCCCTCCTGAGTGCTTTGTTAACGGAAATCTCATGGAACCTCACATCCCTGAACATACCTCTGATTGGAACTTTCTTCATTTTCTTGCTCCAGACCCCGCCCCCCCCCAAAATGGAGAAAAGCTTCTCTACAATTTAGCTACATTTTCATTCGGTTTGTTCTATGAGCATGAAAGGTTGAAACAAAGTATCCAGATTACCTGTATTAATGAGATGTTTTACATTGAAAAAAACACACAAGAAAGTAAGTTGCAGAGTAAAATATGAAACTCAGCAGGTTTGGAGTTTCTGCCACCAAGCTATTCAAAAAAATAATAATTAAGACGAAAACAGTAAACTGATTCTATGCATAAATTAGAGCGATCAAAGACGAATGTTTGCTTTTAGATTATGATGTATGTAGATTTAGCTGTAAACTATGGGCTCCACGAGTTGAGCTAAACCTGTGCTCTCCTCAGGTGTGGTTGGCTGGGCCAGGGTGAGGGGGCAGGTAACCCGGGCAGGGGGCAGCAGTGGTGGTGTGGGGCGGTGGGGGGGTGGGGGGGGAGGTGGTGGCTTCCTCCCGGCCAGTGCCATCGGAGGCCTAGAGCGAGCCAGCAGATGCCTCGTGCTGAGAATGCACAATGGAGGCAAAAGGGACCATTAGAGCTGTCAGACTCCACAGAAACCCCCCTTCTCCACCAGGAGTGCGCAGTGCTGGGTGTCATTAGCGAGGCAAAGAGACCTCGTGGGAGGGGGCAGGGATTTCGGTGGCTTTCCTCCTGTTAAGTTCTGAGAAGCCCAAAAGCCAGTCTCGCTCTAGGAAGAACTCAGTTGTGTCTACACACGTCCTTAAACTGTCTCCCGTTAGTAAGCTGCACAGACGGCAGCCAGTGCTCCGAAAAACAACAAGCAGGCCACTCGGCAGATTGCTAAAATGCTTTCGGATAAGCATCCCCAAACATCGCCATTATAGCAGACCAAACACTGGGGCATCTGAGACCCAAACAGCTCTCGGTGGAGAAGTCTTAATATTGGGAGTCTTCCCAGTCAGCTTCAAAGAGCTGGGGTCAGACATGTGACCAGGGCCCGAAGCCTGGGCTGCACTAGGGACAGGATTCCAGTATCCACTGGGGCAACCCCTGCTTCCCATAGCCATACGGACCCCTCAGTGGCCTCACTGTCAGCCCCTCTGGGGAGGCAGTGGTGGGACCAGGGCGGATGCAGCTCATCTAGCTCCACTTTCCACACCCAGCCCACGGGGCCCTCTGTACCTGCTCAGAGGCGGGGTGCGGGTCGGCCACGTACACTTGCAGGGTGGAGCAAGGGGAGAGGGGGCTTCTGGGCCTGTGAATGACCCCTTCTTGCACCAAGGGGAGGAACCCTGGCCCTGGTTCTGGCCCAGCTTAGCCACTTGACCATCCGAGGGACCTCCGGCACCTTCTGCAGCAGGGGGAGGTTTGGAGTCTCCGTTTTCCCAGGTGTGAAACCTTTACCTGATTGCCCTGACATTTTTCACGGGCCTGTTCTGCCCTTGGCTCATATTGATTGTCACAATGCACAGCCCCCGTAAGCTGAGGGGGTGGGGGACATGGTGAACCCCCGCCCCCCGCCCCCCCGCAGCCACTCCCAGGGCCTCCCACTCAGGGCCGCCCTGCCCACAGCCTTCCACCCTGGCAGTCTCGGTGAGGTCCGTAACTACTGATTATTTCTTACTTTCAAGGCTGGAAATACACCAACTCTTTATCCACAGATTCATGGCTGTCCCTGGAGGGTTAAAATATAAATAGCAGTTTCCAAGTGTACCAGTAAATAGAAGAAGCGAAGCAAACAGCTTCTCAGCTGGCCTCCCAGCCCCTCAGCGGACCCTCTGCGTGCGTGTTCTCTGGGCACGCTCCCATTTTGCTGAGGCCAGAGAGAGCCTGGTGAAGTGGGCTAAAAATAAAATGAACAAGAGGCAGCAAACAAGCAAAGGACACTGCCCAGGGACCAAGCCTGCGCCCCAGGAGCCCACACTGGGTAGACAAGAGGGGCCTTGGGCTGGCATTGCCCTGCGGGGGGGGGGGGGAGGACGAGCTGCAGATGATACTCTTAATCAGCCCTACAGTGGGAGGGAGCACCCTGCCCCTGGAGTAGTGACAAGACGGAGAGATGGAGACCGAGGGACCCAAGGCTGGCCGGGCTCCCATCCCCATGCATCAATCAGGTGGCCAGAGCGGACCCAGGGTGGCTCTGGAGCCTGGAGCCCTGAGCCAGCCGGGCCCCGAGAGCCTGTGGGAGGGACAGGCAGGGCCCTTCGGGTCCTCCAGCTCTCCAGCCCTCCAGCCCATGTCGCGGAGCGAGTGGGGAGACCAGGGGGCAGAGGCCGCAGCCGCGGGGATGGGCAAGTCAGGGCCAGCCCGGGGACCCTGTGTCCTTGGCCAGGGCTCTCTGCGGACTCTGGGAGCCTGTGGACTCCAGAGGACCCAGAAGCCCCATCCAAGCCCACCACGAGCAACTGGCCCGCGACCAGAGCTACTGGGAGATTTTCTCTTTGGGGACTCTGTTGGCCTGGTCTGCTGACCCCGGTCACCTGCCGAAGGGGACATCTGTCGAGCACACGGTCCCTGGGAACAGCGGACACGTCTCAGAAGCAGCCACCCCGGTCCCGAGTGGGCCCTGGTGCCGGCTGAGGGGCTCTGCCGATGGGCTCCCGAGGCTTCCCTCCGTCCCTCTCGCCCCGCACCCTTCCTTCCCTCCCCTCCACCCCCTTCTGACAACCCCAGGCTGTCAGAGGAATGCGGGGACGGGGCCTCAGCTCCGGGTCCCCTTTGCCTCCCACGTGAACGTCCGCCTGTCTCCCACGGCCCCTGAATCACGGGCTGCTCTCCACAAGCGGAAGGCCACTGCCGCGTGTGGGCCTGTGGCTTCCCCCGCACCCCCTTGGTGTGGGGCCTCTCAGCAGAGGACAGCAGGCCACTGGGGTCGCTGGCCCACTGGAAGGTCCCGGCCCAGGGGATGCACACACGGGGCCCTGGTGGCAGAAGCCTGCCCGCCAACACGGAGATGGCCCGTGTCCCCAGTGTGGAGGGAATGCACGGAGGAGATAGCCGAGGGCTGCCATCCGGGGCCCCCCTCCCCACCGAGCCCTCTCCCCCGTCCTCCTCAGAGGGCCAGCGGGGGCAGGTCCCATGGAGCAGAGGAGCGGCCCTAGAGACAGACCACTACGGGACGGGCCTGGGACGGAGACAGGGGGCAGGAAAAGGCCCGCCTGGCGAGGGGCCCCAAGCCCCACTCGGGGCAGGCAGCGGGGCCCCACGGGACCCCACCCCTGGGACAGCGCGGGGGCCCGAAGCCCTAGACACAGGGCTCCGGTGGCTCCAGAGGGGTCTTACTGAACCAGAAACCCGTGGAGTACCTGGGGGCCAAGGTGACCAAGGGGGAGGCGGAGGGTGGGTGAGGGGTCCCTGCGCGAGATCACAGGTCTTCCCTCTCGCCCTAGTGCCAGAGTGGTATGTCCAACTGTCTTCCCCTTCCAAGGGACTAGGACCAAACCTGAACTTCAGCACCCTGCCCCCCTCTACCACACACCACCAAGGAAATGCCTGAAGGGAGTTCCCCAGTCTCTGGAGCCCAGCCCTGTCTTCCTAATTCCTCCCCGGGCCCCTCCCCTAGAATAACCCACAGGCTCCTCCATCTACGGTCCAGGGATGGATCTTTCACCCTTCCCCTCGGACCACACCCCTGCTTCCCATCTAGCAATGGTGCCACTGGGAGCAGATGAGAAGGCTGAACCCCGCCTGGGACTTGGCCTCCTCCCTCCCCTCCCCACTCACATCATATCCCCCAAACTGATAGGAAGCCTTTTACTCTCAACCTTACACACATTGAGTGGCTTTGTGGGGCCTCCCCAGGGTCGGCGTCCTGCTTGGACTGTGTGACTCTCACCCTTCCTAGATAGTGAAATTCAGTCGAAACACAGAAATTTGCGATTAGAGCTCATGTGAGGAGTGTACTTATTTTGTTTCTCATGACGGGTTCTGGGGATTTTCCAGCATCCCATTGTTTCACAGTTCAGAGCCCTCTTCCCTAAGCTGGACCCAGAGAGGACAGCCCAGCGGAGCCTTTTGGAATAGGAACTTCCCTCTCTGTGGCTCGTGGGATTGACTTCTATGAAAACGGAGACCCGTTTAGGACAAGAGTGGCCCCGTGGTCCCCTGGACCCCAGCTCTACGTTTCTTATCTGGTTTCTTGCAAGCTCAGTTTGGAAGGATCCTGGTCTTGGAGTTCCTCTTGGCCTAAGGGACCCATCCTCTTCGCAATGTATAAAGAAAAGATCAGAAACCGAACTACAGACAGTTGCTTGTGAAAAGGCTGCTCCCCTGCATTCTTCCAAGAGTTGCTGACATCTCGAAGCAAACAAGTCTGCCGAGGGACAATTAGGCTCTCTGGATTTCCATTCCATTTCTTTTAACTGCCTCTGAGCGTGCTGAACTGGGAGGTAAAATTGAACCCAAGGATTTTCCCAGCTCTCTGGAATGAAGTTTTCGCTTCTTTAATTAGAGTCCCAGAATGTCAAGCCTGCAGGGGCCCTTGGGATCAGCTGGCCTGTCCCCATCACAGGACTGACAGCCAGACTGGGAGGCCCAGCTGGGGTCCCACCCCCTTCCTCCTCCCCTGCCAGGGCCCTTCCTGTTACACCTTCTGCTGCTAGTTTTTCCCTCTGAGTTCGACTTTTCTTGCAGACACACTAGGTGCTCAGTAGGTCCTCGGTAAAGGGAATCTGAGGTCTCTTGCCATCTCCCAGGCTGCAAGTCTTGGATCCACTAGGCATTTGGCCTTTGGAGTAAGTGGATGTCAAATTTCTTTCTCTAGACCCCAACGCGTGCAGGAGACCACGCAGCACCTCTATCTGGTTTTGACCGCTCCTGCTGGTTCAGTCCCAATCTTATTTGACACCCACATTCCTGTGCAGGGCCCCTCTGTTCTCTGAACATTGCAGCCAATTCCCCACCCCTGGGCCATTTCTCTTGCTTGTCCCAGGCCCAGGTGCTAGTCAACCCTGGCTAGCCACCCAGACCCTTTTCCTTTTCCAAGGTCCATCTCCGGGATTCCCTTTTCTGTGAAGCAGATCCATCTCCTTCCGCCACAATTTACTCACTTATTCAACGGATATTTTAATGGGTGCTCACCGTGTGGCAGGCGCTGTTCTAGCCACAAGAGGTACGGCACTGAACAAGGCCAATGGAAGTCTCTGCTCTCACGGAGCTCACGTTCTAGTGGCTAGGAGAGGCAACAAAGGGAAGAAGTAAATGATGTAGAATTTTGGAGGTGGAATTAATGGAGGAGCGAGTGCCTGGATAAGTGAGTGGATGAATGTGAACGAAAGGGAGGGGTCTCCAGGCTCAGGACACTTGTGGGTTTTAGCTTTGCCGAAACTCCCTTACACCTGAAAGCTGGGTGGCTTGAGCGTAGGACTTCCTGAGGCCCCGGAGAAGTCAGCTGTGGCTCTCATGCCAGGGAACAAAGGAGAAGTGACTACAGAAACTCAAGATAACAACTTTGTGGCCCATGCCACAGTTTGGCTTCAGTGGATTGGGGACTCTGGCTGTCTTTCAGGGGAAGATGTTTCTGGGCGCCTAGACTTCCTGGTCCAGCCCCTTCCTCATGCCCAGGATGTGCTCCCATAGCACCTTTGATTTCGTGGCAAGCACCAGTAGTATTCAAAATGAGAGGCCTTTCCATTTTCATATAGAAGAAGAAAAAGTAAAAACCAATTCCTCCCTTAGCCCATTCTTTGTTAAACCTGTGTTGGAATTAGCTGGTTCGTATACAGCCAAATCCCTCCTAATTATTTGCCAAAGATTTTCATATCATTATTAACCAAGCAAATCTTATCTTAAATCTCAATTTTATTTGCTGTCTAAGAGATTAAGGGAATGATTTTATGACCTAAAATGTGAATGGTCTCTTTCTAAAAACCCGATTGGTGGTGTAATTGAGTTGTGAACACTGTTTTAGTTTTCTTACAACGTATATAATCTGCTTTGGGATTTTATTTTCTCAAGAGACTTGGTTTATCTGCTCTTTATACCCATCCAGTCTCTGTAAATATGCTTTTGCCTTTCCATAATACTATGAGACCTGAATGCTTTGGCACAGATCGGCAGGGGCAGGAGATGGAGAGGAAGGTTGCCATGCATTTCAACAGACTAGACCGACAGAAAAAAAGAATATTTTAAGCATTTACAAAGTATTTGCAATACCTTTTATTTATTCTGCTTTAAAGATTTTATTTTTTTATTTTTAATTTTTTTACTTAAATTCAATTTAGTTAACATATAGTGTATTATTAGCTTCAGGAGTCGAATTTAGTGATTCATCAGTTGCATGTAACACCCAGTGCTCATTCCATCAAGGGCCCTCCTTAATGCCCATCCCCCATCCCGCCCCTCTCCAGCAACCCTCAGCTCGTTCCCTAGAGTTAAGAGTCTCTTACGGTTTGCCTCCCTCTCTGTAGATAATCTCCATCCTGAACTGGGGCTGGAACTCAGAACCCCAAGATCAAGAGTCACATGCTCTATGGACTGAGCCAGCTAGGCACCCCTCAATATTAGATATGTTTTATAGTGTTCTGTGAATTAGCCTAGGGTTAATTGGGTTGTTGTTGTTTTTCAAGTTAGTTTTTCCTTTAGTTTTGGTCACTATTTTTTGTTGCTGCTGTTGTTTTAATCTAGGTGACCTTTGCCATTGGGAAGACAGTGGCTTACTTTTCAAATGGTGTGTTCGGGGATGTCCTTATGATCCAGCCGGGTTTGGACTGCAAAGAGAATGCACTCAACACTACCCAAGGGGGCCTGAATATGACTCAAAGTCCCCTTTCAACTCCCAAAGCCCAAAGCCACGGGTGACGTGTCATACTCAACAGCCGGGCTTGTGGGCTCTGTGTGCAGTCGGGAGCACTTGGGCTCTCGGGAGCTCCAACTGAACTCTTAGGACTGAACAGCAGAAAACACACTCCCCTGACTACTTTGTGGGTCTGTTTCATCAAACCAGAATCATCTCTCAGTTTCTGGGCCAGAAAGCTTAGCATTATCTTTCAGTCTCCAGCCCCCTTACTCTTCTACTGACTAGTAACAAAATGCCATCATCTTAACTTTCTCTTCTCAGTGTCTCTTGGATACATCCCTCCCTGTTTCTCCTTCATCCAGGCCCCTGTGATCTCAGCTTGAACACCCCAATAATCCCGGTGTTCTTTTGTTAGCCTCATGCTCCCATGCTGAGACCCAACTTGATTCTCCACTCATCCTCCTAAGAATCTCTCTCTTTTGACCCCGGACATGCTAGGGAACACTGTGCCCCACCTCTCACTAACTTCTGGCTTTTCCAACTGATTTTCTAGATCCTTACTAATGTGGCTATACCCAACCTTTAGCCTTCTAATCCCTAGTGAACACAGCCTGGGTCAGTAGCTATTGAGAGACATCTGTATTCTGTTGTTTTGGTATAAAGCTGGACAGACAGACTGATGGAATAGAAGATTGAGCCTGGAGACAGCCCCATGCACAGAGAAAGTCTGATTTATGACAGAGGAGACAGTGCACAGGAGTGGGGAGAGAATCGTCTTTTCAGTCGAGTATGCAGGGACAATTGGGTATCTACAGGGATAAAACATGAAATAGGTCCCCTACTTCACATCACACACAAAAATCAAGACCCGGTGGCCTGAGGACTTAAATGTAACAGGTTAAACTATAAAGCTTTCAGATCTTAAAGGAGAACATCTTCATGACCTAAGGGTAGGGAAAGATTTCTTAAACATGGCATGAGAAACACGAAGCATAAGGGAAAGGGGGACAAGGTGGACTACTATTAAAATGAGGGGAGAAAAGTCAAACTCATGGCAACAGAAACAGAGTGCACAAAACTGGTTGCCAGGGGCTGAGGGGCGGGGGAAAATGAAGAGAGGTTGGTCAAAGGGTACAAACTTTCAGTTATAGGATGAGTAAGGTCTGAAGATCTCATGTCAAACATAGTGACCATAGTTGATTGTGCTGGACTGCATAAATGAACTTTGCTGGGGGAGGAGAAATGCAGTGTTCTCATAAAAAAAGGTAAATATGTGAGGTGATGGATGTGCTAATTAACTCAGTTGTGGGAATACTTTTACAATGTCTACATGTATCAAATCATCACATTGTGCACTTGAAATACATTACAATTTTATCTGTCAATTATCCCTCAGTAAAACGGGGAGGAAAAAGTATTCCCATTAGACTGGGAGTTCCATGGGCAGTGGAGCCAGGTGGAACCCTGGGGGGCCAACCTAGGGCACATCTCAGGACAGAGATACTCCAGAGAGCTGTGGTTGATGAAATTACGAGGATGCTCTCAAGGGGTACTGCCCTTGATCTGCTTGGGAGGAGATATCTGTTGACTGCAAACCACTGTGTCACCCAAAGTACACCTGTGCTTTAAGAGGCTGCCATTCAAAGCTCAGGGTGGGATGTATGTAGCTCCCAAGACTTAGATACTACCTCTGGAGACCCCGCTGGGAAGGTAGCTTGGCACTGGCTGGCCACAGCGCCATTGCTGCCCACAACTGTGGTTACTGACCTCTTTGGGCCCCCTGTGGGCTTTCTTTTTGCTGGGCTTTGTCTTTGTCGTCAGCACTGTTTACTTTTTGCCACTCAATCTACTTTCCTTTTAGGGTGCTGTTTTCTAGCTTATTTTACTATTGGAAAATTTTTTCTACCTATTGATTTTTTCCCTCTCTTTTACTTTCTTTATTTTAAGCTCTATGTGGGGTTTGAACTCATGACCTCAAGATCGAGTTGCATGCTCTACCAACTGAGCCAGCGAGGCAGCCCTGTACCTTTTTATTTTTAACTTGTTTTGACAAAGGATGGGCAACATCATCATGAGGGAAGCAACTTTGAGGAGAACTTCTTGTCTAGACCGGGGAGGCTGGAGGCCCTTGGTGGAACCATCATTTTGACGCCAGGGCACCCCTTGACCACTAAGTCATTCTGGGGCTCTATATTTATACTTCAAGATGCCCACCTTGGACAACAGTCTGCTGGAAACCCAAGGAAAATGCTAGATGGTGCTAACACTGAATGACTAGAGCCATCCAACAAAGGTTTCACTAGGGGGCCCATTAATGACAACTGACCACAGCAATGAGGGGAAAGCAGTGAGTTGGGAGGCCGGCCCCAAAAGGCCTTCCTAAGGTTTCCCCTCACCTGAAGCACCTGGGAGGGTGACCCCTGATAGAGTTATAGGAATTCCTTTGGACAGAGCCAGGCCCCAGGAACACTCTTAACTGTGCACTTACAGATGTTTTGTTCTGGAACAGACCTTGCTTTCTTCTGAACTGAGGTCAAGTTTTAAAAGAGATGAGCATGACAGTTGACGGTAATGTGAAATGGTATGCAGAGGGCACAAGAGATGGACTAATAATCATTGTTCCATAACAAACCATTGTTTGTTATGAAAAGAAAGGTACCATCATTTCTCTAAATTCCAAGGGGACACTGTTCTGAGAACGGCTGCCATTTTGTGAACTGCCCCACCCCCCTGTTGATGATCTCCTGTGAGGTCTTGCTACCAGTCCCATGCCAAGCTGCAAGACACTTTTCTTGTCATTACAACTTCTATCTTCCATAGCATGATACATGGAATGCTCATATGGCCAACTCGTGGACGACACTCAAGTAGTGTGCATTATTCTGGCAGGTTTTTCCCTTTCTAAATGAAAGTTGTCAGAAGGTTATAAGAACAGCCAGGCCCATGGTTGGGACATAAAGACCTGCAAATTTTGTGTTCCCATCTGGAAAAGGACGAACAGTGTTGTAAGGGGGGGGGGGCATCCCTCCTGGGAGCCTGGGCTGAACCTCCATCCCAGCTGAGGGAAGGATGCTGGGAGGAAATCAGGACCACTTTCCTTTTGAGTGAGCGATGGGGAGACATTTTTCCTGTTGGGGGCTGAGATCAGGAAAGGGGGATAAGCAGATAGGCCAACTCACAAAGTCCAAGTAAGTTACCAAGGCGCTTAGTTTAAGGATTCAGAAACAGTTCACAGAGCTCTCCAGACATGCAGGGGCAGAACGTGAAGGCATTCCACAGGCCTGAAGACTGGTGGGGTCACCAGGTGGTAGAAGAAGGGTGGAAATGTTAGGTGGCTGGGACTGTGAACCCCAGAAGCAAGCCCTTCATCCAGAGCAGCAGGAATTACAGCTCTGCTGAGGGAACTATGGCCTCTGGGCCCAATGGACCTTGCTTCTCAGAGTCAAGAGAACAAAATGTGCCCAAGATAGAGAGTTGAGGGTATTCTCTCTTTTCCTGCTAGAACCCCAGTCTGCTGTGTCATGAAGAGGTGTGGGCGGTTTGGGCAGTATCAGGAACAGACACTTGGCATGGCTTTTGGCCAGGTAGCAGGGTGGTTTCTATAAAGGGCTCCCTGGGCAGCAGATATCAATAAATGGGAATGAATTCTGAAGAGGAAGAAGACGGTTTGTGAACACTAACAAGAGCTCCTTCGGGAATTCCCAGAAATACTTAAGGGGTGTGTTAGTCAATTTGGGCTACTGTAACAAGATTTCACAGACTGGGTGGCTTAAATAATAAACATTTCTCACAGTTCTAGAGCTGGGAAATCCAAGATCAAGATATTGGCAGATTTGGTTCCCATTGAGGGTCCTGTTCCTGGTTTGCAGATAGCCACGATCTTGCTGTGTCCTTACATGGTGGAGAGAGAGGGAGGGGTTCTGTTCCCTCCCTCTTCCTATAAGGGCACTAACTTCATCATAGGGCTCCACCTACGTGACCTCATCTAAATCTAATTACCTCCCAAATGACCCACCTCTAAGTATCATCCCACTGGGAGGTAAGGGTTAAACATGATTTAGGGACATAAACATTCCGGACCCTAAGTGCAAGTAGGGGCAAGAACTGGGCCTCTGGCTTATTAATATTCTTAGGACCCTGTATCTATAAGCAAATGAGGCCCCGAACCCAGAGACTACAAGGTGATATGAAGTCTGTGAGGAGGCAGTGTTAGGAGTGCGAAGCTGCCTTTGCCTGCTCCCAACCACATCAGGCCCTGGAACAAACACACAGCCAGTCTCGCGATGTTGAAGTTTTCCAGACTTCTAGCCCCTATTGTTTCTTGCACTAAATGGTTAAAGACAGTGGCTTTGCTTCATGCCAGTCTAGTGAAACCAGTGCTTCAGTGCCTGAAACCCCTTCCTGGTACAGCTTTTGGTCAGTGGAGACCACAGGAGAATCGAATGACTTTTGGAAAACGTAAGTTAAGTAGAAGCCAGTGCTGTGGTAGTTTGCAAACAGTGGCCCCGATCTGGTGGCTCCTCTTGTTGACACGGGGTGGGTCCCAGTCCTGTAGCTGCCTCAGTTCCTGCCAGCTTTCTTCCTTTAGTGGGGGTCAAGTGTGTGTGATGCTCCTGGGGAGAGGCACCATCTTTCCTTGCAGGTCACTCATGGTACCCAGGTTGGAGGTGGCCAGAGACAGATGGGGGTAGTAGTTTGCCCTAGTTCTTGCCCATGTCTCATTTTCCCTCCTGACTGTTAGCCTGGGTGACAGCAAGCTCAATGCCTGATGCTTAGAGCCCGCCACCAGCCCTCAATCCCCACCCCAGGCAGTGGGTCTCGTCCTACGATAACCCTTTTATTCTATACCTTGGCTGTGATTCTTCAAGTCAACCCTGGCTGGTGTGGAGACACACCACACCCCTGAAAGAAAGAGAGTTTAGAAGCCAGGAAAGTGGATAGTAGGTGGGCAGAAATATACAAAAACACAGCATCCCCTAAGTAGTAAAATTACTTTGAATTTGTGACTGCAGTCCAAAGGTGAATGCAGTTTGGGGGGGGGTGAGGTTTTTTTAAAAGATTTTATTTTTTTACAGTAATCTCAATACCCAACATGGAGTTTGAACTCACAACCCTGAGATCAAGAGTTGCATGCTCCACTGAACTGAGTCAGCCAGGCATGCCTGGAGACTTTTTTCTTTAGCTTTATCGACAACAAATAATTGTTTATATTTAAGGTGCACAACCCAATGTTTTGTAAAATGATTATCAATACTGTATTGCATACTTGAACACACTTTAAAAAATCCAACCCACAGTAAAAACAGCTTTTGTTCCTCTAAGATGTGCTTGGGATTGTTTAGGGGACCTTGAGCTTCCTTGGTGATGTCAAGTCTTAGAGTCCTAGGGGGCTACTGCCACAGCTCAGCAGGCAGCTTGGAGGATGTGGGCTTAGGTCAGGTGACCACTTGTTGATTCTAACCCTTCTCTGTTCTTCCTCATTATAAGACCTTAAATATGTCCCATCCCTAATTTTAGGTCTCAGTTTCCCCATCTGCACAATGGCTTATTTGGATACATTGATGACTTCAAACATTTTTACCTTATTTTTTTCACTTTTTATCTTAAACATTTTTTTTTCTAAGTAAACTCTACACCCAATGTGAGGCTCGAACTCATGACCCTGAGATCAAGAGTCACATGCTCTACCAACTGAACCAGCCAGGCACCCCTCAAACATTTTTATACTAAGAAATCCGTTTTGCATCAACACCCAACACAAGTACGCATATTAATCAGTATAAAGTGTAACAAAAGGTTCATAAATCAATACTTAGACTGTTACTTAAGATACTACTATACTCCCAAGGTTTGTGTCCCTAAAACTTGTATGTTGAAACCTAACTTTCAAGGTGATGGTATCAAGAGATGAGGCCTTTGGGAGGCGATGAGTTTGTGAGGGTGGAGCCCTCATGAATGGGACTGGTGTCCTTATAAAAGAGACCCCAGAGAGCTCCCCTGCCTCTTCCATCTTGAGAAGACACAGCGAAAAGTTGGCTGTTTATGAATCAGGAAGTAGACTCTCACTGGACATCAAGTCTGTTGGTGCCTGGATCTTGGGCCTCCTAGCCTTCAGAACTGGAAGGAGGAAATGTTTGTTGTTTAAACTTCTCAATCTATGGTATTCTGTTACAGCAGCCCAAACAGACCAAGAAATTGGTACTGAGAAGTGGGGCATTGCTGTAACAAATCTCTAAACATGTGGAAGCAACTCTGGAACAGTAGAGACTGGAGCCTTCACTGCTGTGCATGGGCCTTTAGCAAGAGCTCAGGAAGGAAAGAGGGGGTGCTAGGGACAAAGCCTCAGTCTTCTGGATGGAAAAGGTCACTGATGAGATCTCACATGGAAAGGAGGACATGTTATTGGCAATTGGAGGGGAGGCAATCCTTGTTATCCAGTGGCAATGAACCTGGCTGAACTGTGTTCACATTCTTGTGTTTTATGGAAGGCTGAACTTGCAATGAATGAAATAGAATATTAGCTGAAGAGATTTCTAGCAAAGCGTTGAAGGTGAGGCTTGGTTCCTCCTGACAGCTCATAGTGGAATGTGAGAAGCAAGAAGTGACTTAAAGATGGGACTGTTCAGCCAAAAGGAAATAACTCAGACTGGGAGAATTCTTAGCCCACCCATACTGGGAAAAATGAGAACCCTAAAAGTAGTAGCCAAGCAACCCTTTGATATGGAGAATAGCATGGATGTAAACTACAGACCATCATCAACAAAGGTTAGGCACAGAGGTGAGATGACACCAGCAGAAACACCGCCACCCGGGACTAAAGGAGACAAAGAAAGTGAGGTCAAAATGAAGAAAGAATGTTGGACTTCTTAGACCCTATAGGACTGGAGGGTAATGCTATTCCACTGCAAACATGACTTTTTCCCAAAGGCTCAGGGTGCCTGCATCAGGCCATGGCTGTCCCCACCTAGGTTTCAAAGGACAGGGAGGCCACATGGAGCCATGGGCTTGGGAGTCCAGCCAATGATAACCTTGGGGTACCAGCAGAGAGCCAGCTCGGGGGCAGGGCCTAACCAGAGAGCCACCATGGGCCATTCCAAAGAGCTGGAGGGTACTGTTGCCAGCCCAGTGGGCCTGAAAGAGCATCAAGCCAAAGGCGATTATTCTGGATCCCTAAGGTTTAATGTCTGCCCTGTTGGTTTGAGACTTACTTGGGATCCATTTACCACTTTCTTATTTCCTATTTCTCCCTGTTGGAAGGTGACTATCCTATGCCTGTCCCACCACTATAACTTGTTCACTTTCATGGGTTCATAGCTGGAGAGGAATTGGTCTCAGGATGAACCAGACCTTGGGTCTTGCTCATTGGGGATCTAGATGAGGTATAGATGAGCCTTTGGCCTTAGGATTTAGAGCTCTTGCCAGAACCAGTTAAAACTTCTGGGGCTGTTGGGTGGGATGAATGTATTTTGCATGTGAGAAGGACATGAATTTGAGGAGCCAGGGGCAGGATGCTTACTTAGACTGAATATGCCAGAATTCATATGTTGAAATCCTAACCGAGTGTTTGGGAGGTGATGAGGTCATCAGGGTGGAGCCCTCATGAATGGGATTGGTGCTGTCATAAGAGACCCAGAGAGCTGCCTCAGTCTTTCTGCCAAGTGAGGACACAGTGAGAAGATGGCCGTCTATGAACCTTATCAGACAGCAACTCTGTTGCTGCCTTGATCTTAGATTTCCCAGCTTCCAGAATTGTGAGACATAAATGTTGTTTAAGCCACCAAGTGTATAGTTTTTTGTTGTTACTATCATAGCCCACAAGGACTAAGATGATACACTTGAATATTTTCTATTATGTTCTTTTTATTCTGTTTCATGTTTCCAAATATGCTGATTGAGGTTTGCAAATGTGATTTTAGGACAACTGCATGTGGGTCATGAGTTGTAGTTTGAACAACAAACTCTAGATGCTTCTAGTGTGTTCAGCTAGCCCCCAAGCTCTAGGACAACATGGAGGGGGGAGGGGTTTGGAGTCCTCTGTTGGTAGCCTACCTCTAAAGTGGCTTCCTCTGAGTGTGAACCCCTGGAGGGGGCTGTGTTTTTCCCTCTGCTGGAAAGGCAAAGACATTCAGTCCCTGCCCTCCACTCCCACAAGAGGAAAAAGCCCGAGAACCTGAAGATAGGACCCTGGGGCTGGTCCTTTCTGCCATTGCATCTAGGACTGCAGAGCCCCAGAGAACAGGACGACCCAGAGAGGGCACTGACGGTGCTCACTTTTGGCCATTGTTTACAGGGGCTGGGACAAGGCAGCAAGGGGCATGAGCTGCACCAAGGGGCCCTGGGGACAGAGCGTCGCTTTGACCTAGACAAAGGGCTAGACACTGGGCTGGGTGGTTCAAGGTCCTTCTGGCTGAGAACCTGACTTGGGTCTTCCTGACCAGGGAGGCAGGCAGACAATTACAGAGGATTCAAACAGTTAAATAAGCCAGCAAGTTCTGACCAATGTCAATGCAGCCTGGGCAACATGAGTGTCACTTTACGTGTGACCCTGGCCAGACCGTGGTCCCAGTTATTCCATCAAACACTAATCTTAGTGTTGCTGTGAAGGTGTTTTGTAGTAGTAGGCAACATCTACAATCAGTTGACTTCAAGAAGACTGCTGATTCTTGATAACGTGGATGGGCCTCATACACTCAGTGAAAGGGCTTCCGAGGTTTCTGAAAGAAGAAATCCTGCCTCCAAAAGACATCAGCAACCCCTGACTGAGTTTCCAGCCTGCTGGCCTGCCCTACAGATCTGGGACTTGCCAGGCCCCACAATTTTGGGGACCAGCTCCCTAAAATCTATCCATCTCTCTATTCGTCCTTTCATCTGCCCCCCCCCCCGCGCCATCCATCTATCTAGGTCCATCTGTCTATCTCATCTCTTGGCTCTGCTTCTGTGGAGAACCTGACTGAGCCAAGCTGGCACTCTGCGGGCACCCCCAGGACCTGGACCAACTATAGCCTCACAGCAAATGGAGGTTTTAACAATGATGGTTCTGACCGGAATTAGTGGTTAACGTTTACCTGTGCTGTTCTGACCATGCTGCTCTCTTCCGGGCAGCCCAGTGGTAGCTGGAGAAGGTGGCAGATGAGGCTTGGGGGTAGACTGAGAGCTTCTCCTCTCCGGAGTAGGGGCTCTTCCACCTGACGTCTCCATGGCAGAAAAGGACCCTGAAATGGCAACAAGGGGCATTCAGGACTGGTGACACCAATGAGCTCTTTTTTCCAAAGTGCAGCCTCTCTGCAGGGTTGCTGGTGATCAGCAATCGGAAATGAGATGACCAGAGAGAAAGTGCCTCCCCGCTGGGGGGCCCAGGGTTGCACTGACATCTGTGGTCCCGACACCTCCCCTTTTGTGGGCCCCTTCTTCGCTAAAAAAATACATAACAACTATAGTTTGTGACTCTTGCTATAAAGATGAGGATGTCAATTCATATGAATGTCTACAAATCCACATAATAGTACTTATTAAAATATTTTCTTCTGTCTAAAAGTTCATTGTCTCCCTTCTGATTTGAAAAGAAAGTGAAATATTTTCAGGAGCCGCTAAAAGTATCATGGCCCTAGTACATCGTGTGCCTAAAGGAGATGTCTGCCCGAGACCCCTGCCAGACCTAGGAGGCACTTGGAGAACGTCCAGGCCATGGAGGAGCAACCTTCTTCCCTGGAAGAGCTGAGTCGGCTCAGAGAATAAGGTGGACAGCTGCTTTTTGTCTTTGTCATTAAGAAGTCTATTGAGTCCTGTGGGGAAAGATACAAGCTCACAATTTAGAGGACCAATTCTGTTGGAGAAAGCAAGGTCCCTGAGAAAAATCAGCAGTGCTTTTTTTTATGATTTGAAGTCATAATTGTCATGGACCCTATCAAAAAGTATTATAAGCTACACATGGGGCTCAGTGTCATACTTTCATCTTCACATGAACCCCATCTTCGAGACCAGAAGTTTGGGGTGCCAGGCTGGTGGGGGCCAGAAGGAGCATAAAGCAGAAGGGCATAAAGGGCATAAAGCAGAAGGGACAAGTGGGGGAAAGGTACTGGGGAAGACACCCTCAGGGCTTCCCTGTCTTCTTATGATTTGCCCTTCTGGAACCACCTTCCATGACAGCTTCATGAACTTGGAACCATAGCAGAGAACCCAATTCAAAAGTTAACATTTTCATGAATGCTTTCAGGAAAAGAGCCTGCGCTTGCCTCTGATTTTCCTCTCAGTGACTTCCCAGGCCAACAACAGAGGCCATTAAGTAAGAACACATGTTATATGTTTCCTGCTCTTGAACCGAATGAGGACGATCCATCTGGGAGTCTGGGGAAGTCTCTACAAAGGGAGTGAGGCAGAGCAGCGCTTGGTTCCCCGAGAGAAAACTGCTTCCTGGCTTCGGGGTTAAGAGGCCCCAGGGCTGGCAGCTCCGGCTGGTAGGCCCTGAGGTGCGGAGGGCCTGGAAGCAAGGAAAGACTGCTGTTATCAGCTGCACACTTTGTACAAGGACAGGGCGCTCCCAGGGGCCCAGTCCAGATAAGGAGCCGGGCAGTGTGACTCCAGACTGTTCTGACTGGTCATTTACTGAATGGCCATGAACGGGTTACAGTGTCCCCTGGAGCTGCCTTTTCCTTGCACAGCACGGCTGCACAGCTCCTGTGTACCAGAGCTCCCCACGCCTCCTATGGAAACCTGGCAGCGAGGGAAGCTTTGCTCGGGCGGGCGGGGCGCACGAACGAGGAAGCAGGCTCCGAGCGGCTTCGCAGTGTGCGCGGAACCGGCGGGAAGTCTGCCAGTTCTCCAGTCCGCCCTTCCTTGCTGCACTGGCCTCACGACCGGCCCTCCCGTTGTCCCGCCCCCACTTTAAAAAATTGTACTTAACAGGGGTGTGTGTGATGAAATCTGTCAGTAACATTTTAAAAAATATTGTTTTCATTTATCGGAGAGAGAGAGAGAGAGCTCATGCGCAGGGGGAGAAGCAGTGGGAGAAGCAGAGGGAGAAACAGACTGCCCGCTGAGCAGAGGCCTGACTCGAATTAATTAATCCACTAATTCCAGAACATTTTCATCACCCCACCCTCCAAAACCCACGTACCATCAACCAGTCATTCCATTCTTCCCCTCCCCGCCCGCCGCTGGCAACCACTAACCTGTCTTCCGTCTGTAGGGATCGGCCTCTTCGGGACATCGCGCACGAATGCCATCATCCAGCATGTAGCCTTTCGGGACTGGCCTCTGCACCCAACCAGAGCTTTTCAGAGTTCAGCCACACTGTGGCGTGGATCCGCACTTCATTATCTTTCAGGATTGGGTAGTGTACCGTTATGGATGGACTGCGGCTTATCTGCCTGCCAGTCGATGAAGATTTGGGTTGTTTCTACATTTTGGGATTATGAATAATGCTGCCATGAGCCTTCATTGTCGGCGTGCCAGTTCTCCTGGGTAGGTACCCCAGGAGCGGAAATGCTGGGGCACATGGAAACTGTATGTCTAACTTTCTGAAGAACCACCAAAGTGTTTTCTGCAGAAGCTGCCCCATTTTCCAGCAGTGCACAGGGGCTCCAGTTTCTCCACAGCCTCCCCAACACTTGTTCTTTTCTGTTTTGTTTTGTTTTGTTTTGTTTTTTATCTTAGTGGCACGAGGTGGTATCTATTGCACTTTTGGATTTGCATTTCTTCAGTGGCTAGTGGTGTTGATCACCTTTTCATGTGTTTGCTGGCCCTGCCTCCGCCCCTCTGGCAGCCTCCCCTGCCCCAGTGCCTGCCCCTCGGCTCCTCTATTTGCACTCTGGGATCCAGCCACACAGGCCTCCCTCTTCCTCCCAGGCCTCAGAGCCTGTACACACACAGTCCTCTCTGCCGGCCACTGCTCTCTTCCTTCGGTTTCCCATCCCTGTGGGTTACCTCCTTGTTCTCCGTCTGTCTGTCCTGCCCACGAGACTAGGCTGACCCCTGTCTGCACTGCCCCTCCCACACCTCATCCGAGCGGCAGCCCCCCTGCTCCTTGGTGTTTTTTGATGGCATGTTCACTGCTACGGCTCCAGCTTCTAGCTGAGTGCTGGACAAACACTACTTTTGGGTCCAAAGCAGTAGACAGAAGGCTGGACCGAAGGACTGAAGGATGTACAGGTTTCCTGCCAATTCCATCTGGGGCTGTTCCTGCCCTAAGCTCCCAGTCCTAGGGCGGCAGCACAGACCAGGCATCCCCAAACCTCTCCCACTGACATCTTTGGAGCTGCCCATCGTCAGCTGTGGTCTGTTCTGACTCATGCCCTTGAGGCACGTGTCTGTGGTCAGCAGAACTTCTGCATTTTAAAAAGCAGCCCCGGTGTCCCTGATGCTCAGCCTGGCTTGGACACTCTGCACAAGGTGCTTGAGGGCCCTCTCCACTGCCCCAGACTTTGGTTCTAGGATTCTAGAATGTCTTTCTGTCTCGGTCTTTGCTGGGTGAGTTCCAAGAACTTCCGTGAAGTTTTTCCTTTCTGTTTCCTGAACACCGACTCTGGGCCAAGACCTAGGCTAGTTGATTGCTGACCTACAGTCGATTCTGGTCTTCTAGGTGGACTGATTCTGCCACCTGCAGCACTTCCCCTCTAAACCACACACACTCTGTGACTAAGGTGTTAACTGAGGGTGTTGAGGAGGCAAGGGGGAATGGCAAAACCCTTCCCAATGGGCACCTCAGGGAAGGCAGAGGAGGGGGCAGGCACTGCTGGGCTTTGAACAATACACTGGAAGTATACAGGGGAGGCTTTGGTGGCTTTACGGTCGTGTGTCAAGGAAGACACAAGGGTAGGAGGTGCAGGAGAAGCACCATGGAGGGGAAAGGAAGTTTCCAGATTATGAAGTGAGAGAAGTGGTAATGGCCATATCCTGGAGGACCTGGAGTATCAGGGGGGCCGGTGACAGGGGTTGGGGTGGGGAATAGTGGTAGGGCAGATTTGAAGCCTGATACAGATCCTCTTGCCCCTGGGGACCACAACAGGCCCAGGATCATGGGCTACTGGTAAAAGTCTCTTCAATAAATGGTGCTGGGGAAACTGGAGAGCTACCTGCAAAAGAATGAAATTGGCCCACTTTCTAACACTGTACACAAAAATAAACTAAAAATGGATTAAAGACCTAAATGTGAGACCTGAAACCATAAAAATCCTAAAAGAAAACACAAGTGGTAATTTCTTAGACGTTGGCCTTAACAACTTTTTTCTGGATATGTCTCCTAAGGCAAAGGAAACAACAGCAAAAATAAACTATTGGGACTATATCAAAATAAACAGCTTTTTCACAGTGAAGGAAATTATCAACAAAATGAAAAGGCAGAAGATATTCACAAATAACATATCCAATAAGAGGCTAATGTTTAGAATATATAAAAGAACTTATACAACTCAACACCAAAAATACCCCAAATAATCTGATTAAAAATGAGCAGAGGACCAAATAGACACTTTTCCAAAGAAGACATAATGGCCAATGGACACATGAAAAGATGCTCAACATCACTCATCATCAGGGAAATGCCAATTAAAATCACAAGATATCACTTCACATTAGTCAAGAAGGGCTAGTACCCAAAAGGCAAAAAATAACAAAGGTTGGCAAGGATGTAGAGAAAAAGGAACCCTCGCATATTGTTGGCAGGAATGTAAATTGCTGCAGCCACTCTGGAAAACAGTACGGAGATTCCTCAAAAAATTAAAAATAAAAATACCATATGATCCAGTAATTCCACTACTGGGTATTTACACAAAGAAACCAAAAACACCAATTCGAAATGATATATACTTATTTACAATGGCCAAGACAATGGGCAGCAACCTAAGTGTCCATCCACAGATGAGTGGATAAGGAAGATGAGGCATTTACATGGAATGGAACATTACTTAGCCATGAAGAAGAATGAGATCTTGCTATGGGCCACAACATGTATGGATCTTGTGAGTGTAATGCTAAGTGAAATAAGTCGGGCAGAGAAAGGTTAATTTCATATGATTTCACTTACAGTGGACAAAGCAAATCAGCAAATAAACAACAACAACAAACAGAAGCAGACTCATAAATAAAGAGAACAAACTGGTGGTCACCAGAGGGGTGGGGGAGGGGGATGGGCAAAATAGGTGAAGAAGATGAAGAGGTACAAAATTCTAGTTATAAGATAAATAAGTCAGGGGGATGAAAAGCACAGTAGGGGAATGTAGTCAATGATACTGTGATAACCCTGTACGGTGACAGAGGATGACTACATTTCTCGTGGCGAGCACTGAGTAGAGTATAGACTTGTGAAATCACCATGTTGTACACCTGAAACTGAAATAATGCGTATGTTACCTATACTTCAATAATAAAAATTAAAACTAAAAAATAAGCATCTGTTTTAAAACAACAGCTTAGGGAGCTTGAGACTACAGCCCCGGGGAGGATAGAAAGGGATAGAAGCTCTCCCTGCCCTGAACTTGAGTCTCTCCCCCTTAGGTTGCCTCTCATTGACGAGTAAGCCCCCAAAGGACATCCCCTCCCCATATGGGATGGTCTTAATGACTTCAGGTCTGAGCTGGGGTTTCCAGCAAGCCTGTTCCTGACCTGTGGGCTTTCTGTTTAGAGCAGGGAAGAGGCTTTGCTAGACTGTGTGACCAGAGGAGGAACTAGCACAATCCCAAGGCACTTAGGAATGGCAGGGCTCTGGATTCCCAGACTGTCTCTACTCCTTGCACTTCCTTGGGCAAGCCATCCACCCTCTCTAAGTCTCAAGTGCTCCCCCATGAAATGAGAGTACAATTAGTACCTGCCTTAGGATTTCAATGACCTTAAGCATGAGGCTGTACTGAAAGCCTGGACACTCTCCTGTTCTTCATGGCAGAGGAGAAACCCCACTAGACCTACTATCTCAATGGCAAAAGCCAAAGTGTTGAGCTTCAGCCATACCCTCGGGGTAAAGAACTCCACCAAGATGAACCTCGAGGAAGGGCTGAGGAGAGCACACAGGCAGTTCTGCCGGAACAGTGAGAGGAAGAGAAGCAGCTTTCACGGAGCCCTTGTAAGCTGATGCCAGAGGGGTAGCCAGAAGACAAGAGGACACCAAAGAGAGCTTCATCATTTGGGACAGAAGACAGGGGAGGGACAGAAGAAGGGGACCCCTGGGGGAGTGACCGGCTGATAGTGGGTTGGGGGTCATTTGCACAAATCTGGATTCCCTCTGAGGAATAACTTGCCCCCGCCTGGCCTTGGCCTGCTCTCAGGAGCCTTGAAGCTGCTAGACACTGTTCCCTCCTTTTGATGGAAGGTCAAAGTATGGGTTCAAACCCTAGGGTGTGGCCACTCTGGGCTGGGGGGAGCAGGGGAATGCAAAGGCAGGTATCCCCAGGGAGGGAGGCAGAGTTGGGCCAAACCCTGGGCCTCCAGGTCTGGCCTCCAACAGACACATTGCCCCCACCTAGCTCACCTCATTGAGGTCAGAATGTTAACCCAAGGGCAGCTGCGGCAGGTGGAGATATGGGGGGACAGCTGTGGGACTTGGGTCAAGGCTACCTCCCCTCCCCTCATAGGCAGACCACCACTCAGCAGCACTCTGATTTATGACTCATGCTCAGCAGTACCAAGCCCTTGCCTGCAGGCCCCCTGAACAGCACCCCCACTCTGTGAATGCTTCCTAACTACGTGTGAACCAAGTCATCTGTCAGGATCCTCCACTGTTGCCTTGACCCTGGGAAGAATCTCGGTTCGAGCTCCCAAATCCAGCCTTGGGGCCCTTCCTCCATGGCATGCCACTAAGAACTTCTGTAGGAGTCACTTCCAATAGGCCCTGTCTCCTGGACACAGGGGCACCTGCTCTTCCTCCTATTCCCGTAGGGGCTACCTTCTTGCTGAGCCTTATAGTCCTCCCGGCTGTGCCCTCCACCTGCTGACCTTTTGCTCCCTACCCTTCCCTGCTGTGGTGCCCTCACCTCCTCTCCCAGGTCTGGCTTAAAATCTGCTGGGCCCAAAGCCAACATCTGCTTCCCTGGGCTGGTGCAGAGGGGCTGTGGATATGATGGTTAATGTTTTGTTTCAGCCTGGGTAGGCCGTGGTGCCCAGCTGTTGGGTCAAAGACCAGTCTAGATGTTGCCATGAAGGCATTTCTCAGAGGTAACATTTACATCAGTAGACTTTGAGTAAAGCAGATGACCTTGTCTATGTGAGTGGACCTCATCCAATTGTTGGTGGTCCTGAGAGCAAAGACCGGGGTTCCCCAAAGAAAAGATTCTGGGCCCAGACTGCAGCATAGAAACCCTCCTTGAGATGCCAGCCTTCAACTCGAGAGTGCGGGCCTGCCCTGCTGATTCCAGACTTGCCAACCCCCGTCATCACGCAAGCCAATTCCTTAAAATAAATCTCCCTCCGTCTCTCGGTCTCTCTGTCTCTGCGTCTTTCTCTCTCCCCTGACTCACACAGCGGACACATGAGTGAAGTGTGTTGGCTGGGCTGGTGTGTGCCAGGCATCAGCACGTGCGGGGAATGTGAACACTCTCGGGGAACCCAGTCTGCACCAGGGCCCTCCCCGCCGCACATGAACTCCAGCCTGTTTCCCATATGGCTGGTACAGATGCCACTGGCCAGTGAGAGGGAGGGCTGGCTTCTGCTCCAGCTCGCCCAGCAGCTGGGTGACCTTGGGTAAGATCCTCCCCGCCCCAGCCTCTGGGCCAAAGTGCCCCTATTCGCAGCAGCAGTGCCAAACAGCAGGAATTGTTTGTAAATGTTTTACAGTAGCAGACCAGTCTGTGCCAAAGGGAATCTTATGTAGTAGCTCAACTTCACAAGCTGTCCAAGTAGGGCCTCTCCGGCTTCCCTGGAGGGGAGGGAGCAGCAGAGAGCTTCCCCCGCCCCTCAGTCCTGCCTGAACCTTGGACCTGGACCCCCAGAATCTTCATGCTCTGGGCTGCTCCAACGTGTGTAGACTCTACTTCCCACGCTTTCGGGCGGAATCCATTTCCTTGGTGTCCTGCTGAGCTCAGTGTGCCTCTGGGCTGGTGGAGGGAATCTCATTAGGGCTCGTGAATCAGAAAAGTCTAAAAGCTACAGACAACAGCTCCTTTCAGAGTTCCCTCTGAACCCCAGGGTCTCGCCGTGTGACGGATGATTTTTAGAGGACAAGAGACAAGAGCAATCACATACAAGGCAGAAAAATGTGGCAGCTGGAGCCCCGCTCTGAGTTCTCACACTCGGGCCCCACTCCGCGCTGAGTTGTCTAAGAAAGGTAGCCCTGGGCGAAGGCAGCCTCACTCCACTGACAGGCCCAACTGAAGGTCCACCCAGCAGCTCCCTGAGAGGCCTTCCTGCCCTCAGGACTGGTGTGGCTTGGAAGATTGACACTGTTCCTTTGCTAGGTAGCCTGTCGGCTCTCCTGGGGACTGGCACATGTAAGTCTGGAGTATCCCAAAAAGCAAGGCCAGCTGACCTGAGAGTTCAGATGGATGGCGGGCCTCCTTCCCCTCCACCTCCGAGTAGATGAAGGCACTTCCCAGGATGTGTCTGGACAACAAAACAGGAACAGGTAAACTTAGTTAAAACACGATTCTTACCTGGGACTCCCTCAAGGTGATGCTGTGCTGGGTATTACTCCTCGAGCACAAGAACAGCCTCGCTCCATGTGCCCCGCTGCCCTCTCTGGCCCTGCAGGAGCCTCCGAAGGCTGCGGAATGAAGGCCAATTGAAGGGCTGTGAATCATGTAATCAAAATTTCAAAAGAGTAGGAGATTAGGTGCTTCAGAGCCCACTCCGAAGGTCCAGGAAATCTGTGGCTTTGCTCTCCCTGACCAGCGGGCTGTACCACCAGATGCCAGTGGTTTTTACGGGTTGGCTCCAAGATGGAACCAACGGGCATCAGAGGTGCTGTTTTCAAACCCAAGGGGATAAAAAGGCAGCCCAGGAGCCTTGCCTCTTTGGTGGCTCTGGCTTGCCACCTGCTATCTGTGGCTTGTTTTTCCTCTGCAGGAGACACTCAGGACATCAGTAGCCTATGGACACTATGGCTATATATGTGACTCTCATAGGCAGATGGATACTTTCTGCTACACACTGGGCAGCTGGTCTCAGGCAAAGTGGACACCAGTAGGGGCAGTAGGGGCAGGCAGGTGTCCCTGGACAACATCGCTCTCCTACCGCAACAACTTGGGCCAGAACCAGGGTAAAGTGAAGTAGAAGTCAGGAGTTGGTAAGAGGTGGGAGCACTGGCCACTGCCAGCTATCATCAGTGAGCTGTTTTGACACTTGACCTACCCTTTGCCTTACTGGGAACTGCCACTGCCACAGCTACCTTCTTGGGAGGTGGCCTGGGATCAGGGACCCTGCACCCAAATCAAACCTCCCTGGTCTGCTGGAATTTCTTTAGAGTCACTTTGCTCCCAAAGGCCCAGGAGGGGATCATCCTCCTTCTACCTCTTCCTTCTCAGCACCTCCCACTCCAGGTCAAGGGTAGTACTCTGCCCAAAGTGTTCTGGCCTGTTGAGTGCTTACCCAGCATGCATGATTGAACTCTGACCCTCACAACCGTCCTGGAGAAAAGGTATCATCCCCTTTGAGGAGGAGGAAGCTGAGCCCAGAGAGAAGGGCCACTTCAAGACCACAGACAACCTTGTCTGTCAAAAGCTCGTCAGCTACCCCACCTCACCAGCCCAGGCCTGGCAGAGAATTTGAAGCCAAGCATCCCCAGCTGGGACTGGTTCCAGGCCAGGTTGCTTTCCACTCCCGTTGATACTGTATGGCTACGTTGTGATTGTGATGCCTCCTTTGCCGACCTGGTAAGCCACCGTGCAGCAACCACCAGGCCAGTATCTTTGTCTGCTCAGGCTGCCACAGTGGCTTAAACAACAGACATTTATTTTGGGGGACTGAAAGTGCAAGATCAAGGGGCCAGGAGATCTGGTTCCCAGTGAGGGCCCACTGCCTGGCTTGTAATGGCTACCTTCTTGCTGGGTGCTCACATGGCCTTTCCTTGGTGCATGCTCATGGGGAGAGAGAGAGAGAGGAAGCTATGGTGTCTTCCATCCTGGGAACCTACCTTCATGACCTCCAAACACCATCACACTGGGAAGTAGAGTTTCAACATAAATGTGGAAGGACACAAATATTCAGCCCATATCAGCCAGAGAGAGTGGACACAAAGGTTAAGTTGCTGCTCATAACCCTGGCGAATTTCGTGCCCTCAGACACGAATTGCCCAAGGCCTCTGTCAAGGAGAAGGGGATGGAGCAGCTCAGGCAGAAGGATCCTTTGAGATGTCCACACCTCATGTGCCTTTCTGTGCCTGTCCTGGTGCTGGGTGGGCTTGTTTTTTATTAATCTAATCACCACTGATTGACAGGTTTCCTATGCTGACCTCACCTTCCAAAGTGGTTAAATATGAAGCTGGGAACTCACGGGCAGTGAGTGTGCCTCACAGGGGATGGAGCCAGTCATGCTGCCTCAGCCTTGAGTGAAAGGCAAAGGGGTTCCACCCAAAGAAGGTGCTGGAGGAGTGCCTTGGTGTGTCACCTGGCAGGGGCTGGACCCTTGGATGGTCCACAGGCTCGGAGTCTCAGGAGCAGCATGGTCCACTGTATGAGGTTCTCAGGGCTGGTGCAACATTTCGATAAACTATGTGACTTAGAAGAACAGAAATGTATTATGTCATAGTTCTGCAGGCCAGAAGTCCAAAATCCAGGTGTCAGCACAGCTGCACTCTCTCCAAAGACTCTAGAGGAGGGTCACGTGTCTTTCAGTATCTGGTGGTGGGTGCATCACCCCAATCTCGGCCTCCTACTTCACATGGCCTTCTGTTTGGCTCTATGTACTCCTCTTCTTCTGTCTCTTATAAGGACACTTGTCAGTGGATTTGGGCTCTATTGGGACCACCCATGATGATTTCATCTTGAGATCCTTAACTTGATAACCTCCAAAGACCCTTTTTCCAAACCAGGGCACATTCATAGGATCTGGAGATTAGGGTTTGGACATGTTCTTTTTGGGCTACCATTCACCTCACTACATCCATTCCCACCAATAGATCAAAGGTCATTGACATCCTAGAAGTCCGGCTAGCAGAGCACAGAGGTCATTGACAAGACCAACTGCCTCCTTCTCCTTTCAGAACTGGAGAAGCCTCACAGGAGGGGGCTTCCCTGCTTCAAGGTCCCCTGGCAAGTGAGGGACAGAGCAGGGACTTGTTGCCCAGCCCCTGGGCTTTCATTGCCTGGATAAGCCTGCTGCACTCAGGGCTGGGTCAGGTCCCAGCCCAGCTCATTTATTTCTGCAAAGGGAAGCCTTCAGGGTCCCCATGCACAAAGCAAGACAAAGTTTTGGGGGTAGTGACTTCATCCTACATGTCATCGTGGCATTGGGAGGCCTTGCTCCCTGCAGGCCTCAGGTACATCAGCTGGAAAAGGAGAAGGCCAGAGTAAAGAACTCAGGGGGTTCTCCTGGCTCAGGTACCCACAACTGCCCAGGAAGCACCATGGCTGGTGATGACCAGGAGAGGGGCAGTGCTGGGTTGGACCAGACTCCAGCTGCTATAGCACCAAGAGCAACCACACTGGCAATGTTCCTCTGCAATTCCAACAGGGGTGTCCTTGGCTGGCATGCAGGTGCAGGTGCCTACGAATGGCCTGTTTCTCTCACAGTAAGCCAAGCCAGAACAGAATGCCTTTGCAGTTTGCAGCCTGGGGTAGGGACAGAACACAGTTGCACTTCAGATACCTGGGAGGCCTGGGCATGGCTGCCACTTGATGCTCTCCCTGCTCCTGAACCATTCCTGCTCTATGGCTATCTAGCCCCCTTGGTAGGCTTCCACGGAAAGGAACGTCAGTCTCAACATTCCTCCCTCCTAAAGCAGCCAATACTAACATGACTCTGATTTCTCGAGGGGTCTTCTTCCTTCTATTACACCAGAACCTGCATATTAGCTAATACTGCCATCCATCCCAGTCCTTAAGGAAACTGCTAGCCACATCAGTAGATGCGCTCTCTCCCACTGGGCAAATGGTAGTTCTTCTACACACCCTCCAGCCTTTCCTCCTTCAGATATGCTCTAGTTTGACAGGGTTCTTCCAAGTGCGAGGCCCAGAACTAGCCAGAATATCTGGGTGGTGTCCAGCCAGAGCAGAGCAGAGGGAGAGCTGTACAGACCAGACACTGATAAACACTTGGCATCTAGTATCTCAGTGAATCCTCCTGACAGCACTTTTAGGTAGTTTCTATTATTGTACTCACTAGAAAGATGAAGCAAACCATCTGAGTATCAGAGATGTTAAGTAACTTACCCAAAGGCACAAAGATAAGTAGTAGACAAAAGTCAAATCAGACGATCCGGTTCCAGAGTCCATGCCTTATACACTAAACTGCAAAAGAGAGCAGCACACTCATATCCCTTGTTCTGAATGCATGGCCTCTGTTGATGCAGCCCAACGCCCTGACTGCTTATCTGAGCCTGCCATAAGGGCACCAATTCATACTGACCAGTTGACTCTTCCCGCCCATCTCCATGTGTTGCCCTCCGTGTTCTCTGGGCCCCAGTTCAGAGTCTCAGTCTCCACTGCACAGGTTGCCTCCTCCAACTGAGCCATGCGCCAGCCTGCACAGGTCTCTCCTTCTCCCCTCCATGCCCCTGCCAGCCAATGTGATCAACGAGGAGAGAGAAGTTAGAGCACGACAGACAGGCCAAAGGCTGGTGCACAGAGCTATGAGCTGGCAACTGGTAAATTGAGAGCAATTCCTGGAAATCAGGAAACAACTATTGAGGCCAAAGGCATCAAAATTAAATTGGCCTTTGAAACAAAAAAGTGCATCTCTGCAGGCATCAACTGTGATTCTGCAAGTTTCCAAGATGAGCTTTAAATGAGATAAATTCTTCCAGCGCCGGTTGGGCTGGGCACACGGGGGGCAGAGTGTTGAGTGATCTTGGGAGCCATTAGCATGATCTCATTGAAGTTGCAAGCCATTGGGGAAAGCTGGGAGGGAGCATCTGGGCCTCCAGTCTGACCTGTGGCATTGCACAGGGGCGTGAACTGTGTCCTGTGAGAATAGGAGGTAAGACCCACAGCACGTTCAGTTGAGCCTGGGTCCAGAGGGCTTTCTCCTTCGTGAGGGTTCTTCCCGCTTTAGGAGCCAAGAATCCTGAGGTTGGAGTAGCCCAGAAGTAGGTCCTATTCCTACAGTAAGATCATTTTTTTAAAAGATTTGTTTATTTAGTTGAAAGAGAGTGGGGGAAGAGGCAGAGGCAAAGGGAGAGACACACTCCTCAAGCAAACTCCCTGCTGAGTACAGAGCCTGACATAGGGCTCGATCCCAGGACCCTGAGATCATGACCTGAGCCAAAATCAAGAGTCAGACACTTAACCAACTGAGCCGCCCAGGCTCCCCTCCAATGAGATCGTCTTTAAGAAGCATGGATGAATGTCAGTACTGATGGTGACATTCCTCGGGAACTCAAGTCAGAATATGCTCCATGAGCTTTGAGCACTCACAGATACAGTCACACGGCATTTTCAAGTTTTATATTCTTGGCACTGGAGTCCAAGTGAACAAATATCCCCCACCCCAGTGATGAACAAGGCTGTCCTGTGGGGAAATGGAGAGGAAAGTGTCAGTGCCCACCTTTGGGGAGCTCAGCGATAAGGATATTCCTCCTTTTAATATAACATCCAACTTGAGAGTGGAATCAGGCAGTTCAGAGGAAAATATGATTGTTTTAATTTAAAAACCTGGGAAAGCCTCCTGGAAGAGATAATAGGTTGACCTGGACCTGGGAAGGTAAGTAGTATTTCAATAGCCCAAGATGATGAGGAAGGTGTTTTGGGGATGGGGAAAGCATGGGCAAAGGCATAGAAGGACATACCTGAGGAATGACCAGGGTCTTATTTGGCTAGAACACCCTGTGTTCTGGGCTGATAGTGTGGGCTGAGGTCAGGCCTGATTCTGCAGGTGATAGGAAGCTGTCAAAAGTCCAGATTTAGTAGCGCAAAAGCGCTGGTTAATTATACTGCATTGTGTGTGTGTGTGTGTGTGTACACACACATATATGTACATTTATGTATATATATACACACATACATACAGATGTGGGGTGTGAGTATATATATATATGATGTGGGGTATATATATACACACAAGTAATATATATTAATATAGCTTAATAATATTTAAGTATATATATAATATAAGGTATATATATCTTAATAATACTAATATGTCTTAATAATGTTATATATAAGATGTGGCGTATATATATTACATATGTTAATATAGCTTTATAATATATAAGATATAAGATATATAAGTATATATATCTTAATAATATATTATTCTCTATCTACTCATCTACCAATGGATACTGACTGAGTTGCTTATATATCTTGGTTATGGTAAATAATGCTGCAATAAACATAGGGGTGCATATATCTTTTTGGATTGTTTTGCTTATTTAATTAATGTAATGATATTTATTTATTTAATTTAATTTAATTTTTTTGGTGTTCCAAGATTCATTGTTTATGCACCACACCCAGTGCTCCATGTAATACGTGCCCTCCTTAATACCCATATATCTTTTTGAATTAGTGTTTTTGTTTTCTTTAGGTAAATACTCAAGAGTGGGATTACCGAAATCTTGCCACTTGTGACAAAATGGATGGACCTAGAGGGTATTATGCTAAATGAAGTACGTCAGATAGGGAAAGACAAATACCATATAATTGTACTTACATGTGGAATCTGAAAAACAAAACAAATGGACAAACAAGTAAACAAACAAAGCCAAAAACAGACTCTTAAATACACAGAACAAACTGGTCATTGCCAGAGGGCAGGTAGGTAGGATTGGGTAAAATAGATGGAGGGGATCAAGAGGTACAAGCTCTCAGTTATAAAATAGATGTGTCACAGAGATGAAAGGTACAGAATAGGGAATATAGTTAATAATATTGTAATAACATTGCATGGTGACAGATGGTAGCTACCCTTTTTGCAGTGAGCACTGAGTAATCTATAGAAGTGTTGAATCAATATACTGTACACCTGAAACTAATATAACACTGTAGGTTAACTATACTTAAAAAAAAAAAAAAAAGCAGTGGTGTGTAAAACAGCAGATGCCTGAGCATGAATCAGGGCAGCGGCACCAAACTGTACTAGCTGTCATTGGATTCTTCAATGCCAAGCACTTGCAGTTAAAAAAAAAAAAGCCGATTCACTTAAGAATGTTGTAAATGAAGCGGTAATAATTAACTTCATTAAATATTGACCCTTGAATACCCATATTTTAAAAATGCTGTGTGACAGAACTGGAAATATGTTTAAAGCACTTGTGTTGGAAACCAAAGCACAACAGTTGAGTCAAGGCAAAGCACTCGTGCGATTATTTTGAATTGTGAGTTGAATTGGCTGGTCTTTCATAGAACATCGTATTTACTTGAAAGAATGACTAACTAATGTTATTCAGATTTGGGTATTCGGCAGACATTTTCTCATAAATGAACGAAGTGAGCCCCTCACTTCAAGGAAAACAACTGACAGTATTTTTTGCCAACGACGAAACTTCAGCTTTAATGCCAAAATTAAAAGTTTGAAAAGCTTGTATCCACCACTGTGAGCTTGACAGCTTCCCAATAGTTAAAGACTTTTTCCAATGAGATGGATGGTTATGGTAACAAATGTGATTATTTTTATGTCGGAGAGAAATGTGCCAACATATGGAAGTTCTACTAAGTTCAGAGCACCAATATTTTCCAAGTGACCAAAGTAAGATGTTACCAACCCATAGCTGGGTAAAAGATCCATTCAAAGTGTAAGAGAGTCCTGTGGGGGCTCAATGGAGTCAAGTGTGGAAAGTTCATTAATATAATTTCACATTCCACATGTACTTAACCTATAAGAAACAACTACTGGTAGAGTTTTGGTGTCATATCAAAGAAGAATATCGACAATTATATGAAAACCAATTAAAATATTCTTCCCTTCTCTAACTGCATATCTGTGTGAGGCTGGATTTCATATAAGAATATATCATATTAAGAATATGTATAAGAATATATCATAACTGGGTGCTCGGGTGGCTCAGTGGGTTAAGCCTCTCCCTTTGGCTCAGGTCATGATCCCAGGGTCCTGGGATAGAGGCCTGCAATTGGGTTCTCTGTTCAGTGGGGAACCTGCTTCCCCACATCTCTCTGCCTGCCTCTCTGCCTACTTGTGATCTCTCTCTCTCTCTGTCAAATAAATAAATAAAATATTTTAAAAAAAGAATATATCATAACTGAATTGAGTAGATATGGGAATCTAGCTGTCTTCTATCAAGCCAGGTATTAAAGAAGTTTGAAAAGAATGTAATGCAGTTCTTCTCAGTATAAGTTTTTGTTTTGGAAAATAGTTATTTTCATTAAAATATTATTTATATTCACAAGAAATGAGTTTATTATTTTAATTTCAAAATAGATAAATACATAAACACATAAATGTATAATTAAATATTTTAACAATTTTATTTCTAATATGGTTAACAAGAAGTGTTATAAATCACATAAACAAAAGCTCTTTGCGGTCCTCTATAAAATTTGTTGCCATTGTTGATTTACTTCATTGTATTCTGCTTTTTTGAAATTGAAGTAAAATTCACATGATATAAAATTAACCATTTTATTTTTTAACATTTTAAATTTTAAAATTGAGTGGCATTTAGTACATTCACAGTATTGTGCAACCATCACCCCTATCTAGTTTCAGAACATTTTTTCACCCCAAAAGGAAATTCCATACCCATTGAGTAGTCGCTCCCCTTTCTATTCTCCCCCCAGCCTCTGGCAACCACTGATCTGTTTTCTGTCTCTGTGAATTTGCCCTCAGTAAGTTTGAAGAGTACAAAAAAAGGGGCACCTGGGTGGCTCTGTAAGTTAAGCATCTGACCCTTGGTTTCAGCTCAGGTCTTGAGCTTAGGGTCGTGAGATAGAGCCTTGCATTGCGCTCCACGGTAGGTGTGGAGCCTACTTTAAAAAATGAGTGCTAAAAGGGACCAAATAATTTGAGAACCACTAGCTCAGTGGTTCAAATCCCAGCTCTGCTTTTATTAGCTGTGATATCTTGCTCAAGCTGCTTAACTTACTGGAGTTGCATTTTCCTGAGGATGTCCAATAAACGGGAGTTCTTATCCATTTACTTGGATATACATTTGCTATACTTTTCCATATAGCTTGAGAACAAGAGCCAGGTCCTGTTCACCTCATAGTCACTTACTTGCTTAGCAGATGAGAGAGCAGTGAGTAACTCTACCTCTCTGAGTTTTGATTTCTTTATCTATAAAAAGGAGCTAACTGCAATATCCACTTCACGGGGTAGTTGTGAGAATCAGGGGAGGAGTGAATGCTTACCACATGCTCAGTGCCCAGGAGGCACTCAAAAGCAGGCTGTCCTTTGGAGGGTCACAATGGTAACAAGGCCATGGACAAGACTGCCAACTGCGTACCTATTGGCTCTCACACTCTGAGTGTAGCCCGAGAGCCACCACTGCAGCTTGGCCCTTCGTCTAGACTGTTTGCATGGTGGGCCCATAACCCATGACAAGATCATGGCAGCACAATCTTCCCACTGCTTTAAGGGGCCTTAATCTTTGCTTAGCCACTCTCTGTGTCCAGGCTGCTTGGGCTTTGGAAGAGCAAATAAGCTTATGTTAAGTATTTCTGCTAGAGGGCCATCTCAAATCTAGCCCCAAAGTTCTGCACTCAACTGGATTAAAGACCACTTTGACAACTGGCTGGTAGAAGTTTCCAAAATATCCCGGAAAGGCGCTAGAGGCTCAAACTTGAGATGTGCTCTTCTACCTACCTGGTATTTCCCCATGGCCACTCTACCAATCCATTCATTTATCAAAGGAAAGAAACAAACTCTGTTACTGTAGTCCATTCTAGTGTTACCAGGTCCCCTGAGGTAAATCTGTCTCCACTGCCATGGGCATGTAGATCCAGGCCTGTCAGGCTCGCAGCTGTTGGCTCTGAGTCCCGCATTTATAGGCTGACCCCCATGAAGTTCGAGTTGCCACTGTTCATCCACCCTTCATGCCTGCATTTGACACCCCACTGACATGGCTGTGAAATCTGAGTTCTTGTCCAAGTTATGTTGAGAGTGCAAGCTGAGGAAGGCTGGGCCTCTCGGCCACATGCACAAAAGGCAAGTAGGGTGGTGGAGGGGAGAGAGGACAGGACTGGAAATCAAGAGACTTGGATTCAACCCTGCTGAGGACTGGAGATGTGACCCCCCCATGCCTCAGTTTCCCCACTTAAGAATGAGAAAGAAGGCTGGACTAATTATGGATTCTTGGATTTTAGTCTGCACTAGTCAGGGAACAATAATCTCTTTGAGGAGATTCTACCTGATTCACTTTGCTCTAGAGAGGCTTGTTCTGGGCCGGAGACCTGAATGAAACAGGCAAGGGATAATTTTATCCTGAGTTGGTGACATAAATCACCACATAACACAGAGAAAGTTGGCTAGCACCAAGGTTTACTCAAATGGGAAGTGAGTAACTTCCTGCTCTGCGCATGCAGGGCGCCCATGGGGGCAGTGGGCTGAAGGCAGATTGGTATATATGTTGATGGAAGATGGCAACAGGTGAGAGTGAGGTAGGCAACCAAGAATACACCTGAGTCAGGGCTTGGGGCAGCCTATTTGGTAATCTCAGGGACCTCTGGAAACAGCCTGGGGGCGACACAGCATATTGCATGTTCTATGGGCTATGGGTTGACTGTGGTTTTTTCGCACCCCAGTACTCAGATGGTCCTCACTGCTGTTCTCCACAGATGCTGAAGCCCCATGCCATTAAGGGCACTGTGCTGGCTTCCCCAGCAACAGGACAGGAGAAAAATGCAGTTGGGAGTCAGTGTAGGAAGAAGAACATGAGGGGTACTTGGCTTGGGGTGGGGGAGGCACCCCTTTTATGTGGTCATTGGAGCATCAGGGCACAACGTTAAGAGAAATATAAGACTGAGGTCCCAGGTGGCCTATCCCAATGGGGCAGAAGAGAGGCCACAGGGATGCCTTAGAGCAGAGGGTCAGCTGACAGGAGGCCTCAGCACTCGCAGACTGGCTCTCTCTTTCTGGAATCCAAGATAGTATACAATATGTCATTTTTCTTTCTATTCTCCTCTCAATACCACATTAACAATATGTTCATTCAGGACTCAGACTTACTTAAAAAAAAAACTGACTAATCTTCCCAAGGAATGTAGACTTTTTGTAATTTCCATCTACCTCCTCTCTGGGGAGGTAGAAAGAGCTGGGAAAGGATATAGAAATTGTCTGCAGCCTTAAAGCTGGCTACAAAGACCTGCCACCTGGCAGTACATGCTTGGGTGGCCATCGTTGTTTATCCTGCACAAGCCACACTCTTGCAGGTGCATAAAGGGCATGCATACTTAGCTTCTGCCCTGTGAGGAGGTCAACTCAGATATCAACATCCCCATTCAAAGACAAAGAAAGTGAGGCCTAGAAAGGATAAGTGATTGGTCACATCCAGCTAGCAGGAATAGAGCTAGGTTAAAAATCAGCTTTCTTAACTCCAAGCTCAGTCACCTTGCCATGCTGCCTGCTGCCTCTGAAGATGGCAATAAATACTGTTTTAAGAGGTCATCTTAGGGTAAGGGCACAAGTTGGGGAATCTTTTTCCACAGTTCCCTGTTTACTCAACATATGCAAACACGAATTTGTGTTCAATGCATTCCAGGTGATACATCATTTTCAGAGGCAATTGAGAAATCAGCCCTCGGAACTAGAAGAGAGGATGAGACCTTTGGGTTTATGAATTCAGGAGTCAAAGACTCAGATCTTTATGATGAGTTCTTACATAATGTTAACTGTCCTCTGCTCCATAGTATCCCTCCAGGACCCTCTCCTTGCTCACATCTCTAGCCCAAACGGAGATCAATCAATTAATTAATTTTATTTGTTTTTCCTTAATGAAAGAGAGATTGGTAGGTGTATAAAGAAGAGTTACAGTCATGGGAATATGCTGTTTCACAACCTAAGTGGCAACAAAATGTAGTGTTATAGGCTGAATAATGGACCCCATCCTGGAACCTATAAATGTGACCTTGTAAGGAAAGAGCATCTTTGCAAATGTGATTCAGTTCAGGATCTTGATATGGGGAGATTATCCTAGATTATCTGGGTGGGACCAAATGTAATCACACGTATTCCTTTAAGAGGGAGGCTGAAGGACGTTTGACAGTCGCACAGAGAAGGCACTGTGACCATGAGGCAGAGATCTGCATGATGTAGCCATAAGCTAAAGACTGCTGGAAGCTTTAGGTTAGAAGCTGCAAGAGACAAAGAACAGATGCTTCCTTGGAGCCTCTGGAAGGACTGCAGCCCTGCTGACACCTTTTTTGGCTTGGTGATATGAATTTTGGACTTCTGCTCTCTAGAACTGCGGTAGAATAAATTTTGGGCGTTTTAAACTACCCAGGTTGTGATCATTTGTTACAGCAATGATAGGAAATACAACCATAAAGCTACAAAGGGGTGTTAAGGAAGACCTGGGTAAATGGAGAAATAGGCCTTGTTCCTAGATATAAAGATTCAATATTAAAAATACTCCAATTATCCATAAATTGATCTATAAATTCAAAAAACTCAATAAAAATTCTAAAAGGATTTTCAGAACTGGGTAAAACTATTCAAAAGGTCATCTAGAAAAATAAACACGTGGCAAGAATATTCAGAAAGAGGAACCATGAGGACAAAGTCTTCCTACCAGCTGGGGAAGCACATTATAAGGTTTCTCCACAGGGGAAAAATAGATCAATTGATTAGAGCAGAAAGTCCAAAAATATATCCACATATATATGCAAGTTTAGTATACGATAAAGGTGCTATTTCAAATCAGTGTTGAAAGGATGGTGATAGCTATTTAGAAAAGTATAGAGTCACATCTCTACCTCACTCCTTACACTGAAATAAAACTCCAGGTGTGTCAAAGACTTAAATGTTAAATATGAAGCCATAAAAGTACAAGAAGAACACATGGAGCTTTTCTCGTTATAGAAATTATCATCTTGGGTTATGGTAAGTTTTTCTAAACATGACAGAAAACCTTGAAGTCACAGAGAAAAAAGGTTACAAATTTGACTGTATATAAATGAAAACCTTCTAGGTGGAAGAATGCAATAAACAAGATCATATATATATATATATATATATATATATATATGGTATCACATATATAATATATACGATATATATCATATATAGTAACTCAGTGTGAGAAAAATATTTGCAGCAGATATGACACAGGCTTTACAGCCCTCTCTACAATAAGCTCTTACAAATCCATAATGAAAAGAGCAAACATCCTAACAGAAAAATAGGCAAAGGCCCTGAATAAACCATCCCCCAAGAGAATAAATATAGATGGCCAATAAAGATGTGGAAAGATGCTATCAATAATAATGAAAGCAATGCCAAGAAAAGATGTTCTTTTTCACCAATCAAATTGCCAAAGATTTAAAAGACCGACTAAACTGGTGAAGGTCTTGCACTTTTGGTAAAAATTAATATGTTTTGAGAGCTGTTTGGCAATGTGTATTAACATGTACAATATGTACAACCTTTGACTCAGCAAGCCTGCTTTGAGGAGTTGACAAGTACTGACACAGAAAGATATTCATGCTGTAGAGTGGAGATAAAGTGCTTTATAGAATGACATATTTATGATGCATAGACAGCAGTCTGGAGAATGTTTACGAAATGTTAACAATAGTTATCCTTGGAAAATGAGATTTGGGTATGATTTTAATTTTTCTTTGTACTTTCAGTATTGTTTGCAGTTTTAAAATGGGTATGTGTCATTTTTTTCTGCAAAAAACACTAAAGCTATTTTCAAAAAAGAAATGCAGAAGATGAAACGTAACATAGAACTTTGTAACCAAAGTGGTCAGCTGTTTAGGAATAGACATGAAGGGAGAAGGTATAACACTGAGAATGGAAGCTTCCTGTCTGTCCCCCACTTCCTAGCTGGGTTGTTCTTGGCAACTAAAAGGAAAGGTATGGAACATACCCTCTTAGAGTCCCTGCAGGAGTTAAATGTGAAAATACATGGCTGATAGTAAGCACTCAAGAAAAAATGGCCTTATCATCATTATTTATTCATGAAAATGTTAAGAACCCTTCTTGTTGTGTCTGGTTGAACAATGGCTCCCCAATGCTGTCCATGTTCTAATCCTCAGAACCTAGAAAGATATTATTACCTGCCATGGCAAAAGGGACTTTGCAAATGTGATTGACTTGAGGATCTTGAGATAGAGAAATCATCCTGATTTTCTGGATTGGACTTAAATGTAATCATGGGCCCTTATGAAAGAGAGGCAGGAGGGTCGGCATCAGAGGAGATGTGATGAAAGAAGCAGAAGTGGAGTGATGTGGGGCATTTAGCCAAGGAATGTGGGATCCTCTAGGAGCTAGAAAAGGCAAAGAAATAGAATCTCCCCTAAAGCCGCCATTTCAGGAACACAATCCTGCCCCACCATTTCTGCCTTTTGACCTCCAGAACTGTAAGATAATAAATTTTTGTTGTTTTAAGCCACTGTTTGCAGTGGCTAGTTTCAGCAGCTATAGGAAACTAGAGGTCACTTTCCCTTTGCCTCATGTATGTGTCTTAGGCTTCCTTCCACATGCTCAGGTCTTGAGGGAAGGGGCAGTGTTTGGTTCATCTTATATCCCCCAGAGCCCAGCATAGAACCTGGTCCTGGGAGAATCTTTCAAATTCATTCTCCTCATTCTATGCTGGGGCCAATGACCCATACCAGCTTTTCCCAGGTGTGCTTACACGGCCTCCGTACGGACCTCCTAGCTTCACGGCCTCCTTTTCAGCACCACTGTCCACACAGTCCCCAACGTGACCTATTATGCCAAGTCTGCCATGTCACCCCCTGCTTTGAAATATCAGTGATTCCCCATCACCTATAGGATGAAATCCAGAGCCATAACCTATTCCAACCCCGTCTACTTCTGCCTGTTCTCTGCCATTCGCTGCCATCTACCTGACTACCATGGCCATCCCAAACTCCTTGCTCTTCCCTTTCACCCTTCCATATCATCATACAAGCTGTCCCCTCTGCTTGGCAAATTCTCACATCCTTTCTGCCTGGCCATTCCCAGCCATCCTTCAAACGTCATCTCCCCTGCAAAAGCTTTTCACAGCCTCGTCTAGCAGAAGCGGGGAGTACACGCAACCCTCTACTAGAGTGTGTTTCCTGACTGAACCACAGGTAGTGGTTCTGTGCCTGCCCCCATGTAACCATGAGCTACTAGTAAGAAAGGACCATGGCTGATTCCTTTCTGCATCCCCAGAACAGAAGCTCAGCCAATGCCCCCTGTATCGGTCAGTTGCCGAATCAGTGTTTGTCAAGAAGGATTACTTAGCGCGTGTGGATCCCCGACATTTCAACTTCACTTGGCATCAACGAATATATCATATTTTCTGTCTTTTCCATTGCCTCTCCAGCACCAGGCTTTGGGGGCACGTGGGTTTATCTGACAGGATGCCCAGCACCTGCATGACTCTGGTTATTGATCTTAGTCAGACGACGATCATGACATCTGTTACCCAGCTCTGGACAAGTGACTTTAATAGTCCTTCAGATCTGTCGGCCTCAGAAATGTTGTTCTTTCCTTCTCTTTACTTACTGCATGCAATGCTGATCATTCGTTCACCACTCTGGAAGTCCCTGAATCTCCTACGTGACTCCGTGGAGGGCTTCAGAAAAAGCTATAACACCAAGAGAGAGAGCATGCACAGCACTTAGCACAGTGCCTGCCACATTGTGAGCACTGATTACACAAATATCTATAGCAGCAGTTCTCAAATGTAAGGATGTGTCAAAATCATCCAAGGGCTTGTTAAAACACAAACTGCTGGGTGCCACCCCCTGGAGATTCTGATTCAGTGAGTCCAGGGTCAGGGACAAGAATCTGCATTTCTTTTCTTTTTTTTTTTTTTTAAAGATTTTATTTATTTATTTGACAGAGAGAGATCACAAGTAGGCAGAGAGGCAGGCAGAGAGAGAGGAGGAAGCAGGCTCCCTGCCGAGCAGAGAGCCCGATGTGGGACTCCATCCCAAGACCCTGAGATCATGACCTGAGCCGAAGGCAGCGGCTTAACCCACTGAGCCACCCAGGCGCCCAAGAATCTGCATTTCTAACAAGTTTCCAGGTGATGGTCATTCTATTGGTCTAGGTGCCACATTTTGAGAATCATTGGTCTTCGGAAAGTGTGTAAATGACTAAACAAAAGGGAACTTGTGAAATTAGTCACCATACCTTGGGAACTGTAGAATTCCTATTAGTGGGCAAGGAGTGCACATTGATGCTGGAGGTGGGAGATGATTCACATGTTAGAGAATGGAGTCTTGGGAGTGCACATGGACAGGGAGGTTGGGGGGAGATGCGAAGAGAGGAAGGGCAGGCACTGGTGACTGTGTGGGAGTAAACTGGCCTCCTACAGCCAATGCATCCAGTGATGTTTAGCCAACGCTTATAGATTAGCTGCGTCATTACCCATTCCTTAATCCAGCTCTAGCCACAAATTAAGGAGTCTGCAGAGCAGAAGAGGGTCTAAGCAAGGAAAAGATAAAGATAAATGCTAATAAGGTAATACACAGGACTGCTGGATTAGGTGAGCTAGGTCTAGCATCCTAGAGATTTGTTAATGCAGGGAGGAGCAAGTAAAAGCAGAAATTTTCATAATTTCTAATTGGTTCTTTTTCATATCTAGTTATTCTTATTTCATTTATGCCTGGATTGCAATACGGTTTTTTTTTTTTTAATGGATGTTATTTCTTCATCTCTTTGAGCATTCTAAACATATCTTTTATTGAGTAATTTTCAGGCTGTACTATTATTCTCATTTTGTCAGGAGAGAATTCATCTCTTGAATGTTGGTTTTCCTTTTTGTTGATGTTGTTCTGTTTTGTTTTTTAGTTGACACTCATAGTATAGTTTTCCTCATGTGTTTTGAATTTTGGCTTATCTCACATAGTTGTGCGTTTTCTTCTTTTCTCTGCCCACATCCGTTCCTACTTTGCTGTTTTGCTAATGCCTCCCCTAGCACCCTAGGGCCCCAGTTGAGAATTAGGTCTTGAGTTTGTGGATCAAGGCCTCCATGCTTCTGTGATTTGCGGAATGCCACCAAGTTTATAGGCAGCTTGAACCAAATCCTATGGCTTTTTTTTTCATCCTACATCCTTAGGTTTGCAGCTTGATGTGAACCACAGCACCAGTCAGGGGGTGGTTGTAACATTTATAATCCCTTCTATGAATGGGGAAGCACCACACTAGGATCTGATTTCAAGCAGTAAAATTCAGTCCCTTCCTATTACTCCATAAGAGCAGAATATCTGACCGTCTCTGTCTGCATTCAGATACAGACCTCAGCTGGCTATGGCTTCATTCCTGCTTAGCAGGTATGTTTCTGTTCCATTTTTGGTCCACTGAGATATTTATTTTATTTTTTTTTAGTGCAGCAGTGCCTTTTAAATTGTCTCTTTATGGTTTACACTTGCTTCGTTTTGGTGGAGTGTCTCAAAGTGTAAACTTAAAAGCCATCTTAACTAGTGGTCCAAATTGGTTTAGTTTGCAGGAGTCCTTTACTAGTATGGTCTGAACCCTGCACCAATTTACAGAAGACTGTAGTATTTTCCTAGGGTTGCCATAACATAGTACCACAAGCTGGGTAGCTGAAAACAACAGAAATTTATTCTCTTACATTTCTGAAAACTAGAAACCTAAAATCAAGGCATCAACATGACCATGTTCTCTTGGAATACTATAGAGGAGGATCTTTCCTTGTCTCTTCCTTGCTTTTGGTGGTTGCTGGCAATCCTATATCTGGGTCTCTGTTTGTTTGTTTGTTTTTTAAGAAGGGCATCAGTTATTAAAGTAGGGCCCACCCTAATCTAGTATCAAATCATTTTAACTAATTACATTTGCAAAGACCCTGTTTCCAAATAAGACCACATGCACACGTTTAGGACAGGCATGAATTTTGAAAGGATGCTATTCAATTCAGTACATCAGGTTATTGGCCTACTGGCCAGTCCTGCTCCTGATTGAGGCAAGGAAGTACTGAGTTTACCTCCCTATTCCCAGCTCTAGCTGAGACCATTTGGCTTCCCTGTTCAGTACTATATTCAAATATTGGATTGAATTACGGAATGAGAAGCCATTACTAAACCTTGCTTCAGTAAGAACACTGGAGTTCATTGTCCTTCTAACAGTGGATCAGTAGTCAATCCCATGTATGAAAGATGGCAAATGATTGCTTCCCCTTGACCCTAATACTCCCAAGTCTTAAGCAAAGTGCTCAGGTCCAGGGGACAGGCCCAGTTCTTTCTAGAGGTACCCTGGGAATTCACAGTTGGCAAAGGAACTCCAGGAATACCTCACTTACCTAGCATCACCGTACTTTCTGTTCCTGCAATAAACAATTTCAAGTGGCTAAACTTGCATCTGAACCTGCTTTATACTGCATTACTGTTTCTACCCTCACTGTCAGTGGCCATATTTTATATCTCTCAGCCTCATTTCTAGTAGCTCTGATCCTCTCTTCTTAACGTGCTGCTTCCATGTGCTACAGGCAGAGAGACTTGGCAGCAGAGCTTGTTAGACATGTGAGTGTAAGAGAGACAGACTGTGTGCAAAGCCTGCAGGGCTCTCTGGCAGAGAAAGGGCA
This sequence comes from Mustela putorius furo, assembly GCF_011764305.1. Lineage (NCBI taxonomy): Eukaryota > Metazoa > Chordata > Mammalia > Carnivora > Mustelidae > Mustela > Mustela putorius. Next base: position 4,271,964 of record NW_025422048.1, read on the forward strand.
GGAGATGTATGATTATCTCAGCAATTCAGAGGCCTTTCTGAGGCTGATAACTTTATGATTCTCTTAGGTGAACTTAGAATAACTAAAATGTCACTGTACAATGTAGACCGTACTTTTTGCAATCTGCAGGGTTCACAGGTTTTAGGTTTGGAACCAGGCTCCCATTTGTGTCATTGGAGGACTAGAAAGGGCAGAGTGGTAAGGCTGAGGTCAGCCCACAGCTTAGGCTCTTCCTGATGTTCCATCTTCCTTCTTCCTGCCTTACTCAGTGGTTTCCTTTCAGATGCCTAGGGCAGAGCAAGGCTACAGGTACTGGACCCCAGGCATCACAGCAGGAAAGTTTCAGGGGATGCCACAGGCAGTATGGCATGGTAGAAAGAAGGGCCTTTGAACCAGCCAGACCTAGATTCTAATCCCTACTCTGACTACTTATTAGCTTTATTACTTGGAAGAAATAACTTAATCTCTCTGTTCTTGATTTAAGTGTCTATAAAATGAGAATAATAATGTGTATGTTACATGGATGCTTTGGGGTATACATAAGACAAAGTAATAAAAGCATTTAGCATATTGTAGACACTCAGTGGTAGCCTAGCATTCATATTATTGGATGTTAGTCTTTTTTTCAAAAGATTTTATTTATTTGTTTATTTGTCAGAGAGAGAGAGAGACAGAGAGAGAGAGAGAGAAAGAGAAAGAGCACACAAGCAGGGGGAGGAGCAGAGGGAGAAGCAGACTCCCCTGCTGAGCAAGGACCTTGATGCGGGACTCCACCCTAGGACCCTGGGATCATGACCTGAACTGAAGGCAGAGGCTTAACTGACTGAGCCGCCAAGGCATCCTGGATGTTAGTCTTTCACATAAAAACTTATTTTATCGATAAGAACACTTTTAATGAGATCTATCTTCTCAACAAAATTTTAAGTGTCCAATATATTATTGTTGTCTTTAGGTACAATGTTGTGCAGTAGATCTCTAAAGCTTACTCATCTCGCTTAACTGCAACTTCACGCCCCTCGGTCAGTAGCTCCCTATTTACTCCTCCCTTCAGTCCTGGCAACTACTAGTCTATCCTTTGATTCTACGAATTTAACTATTTTCAGATACTTCGTATAAATGGAATTATGCAGTATTTGTTTTTTTCTGCTACTGCTTTATTTCACTTAGCATAATGCCTTCCACGTTCATCCAGAATTCCCTTCTTTTTAAAGGCTGAATAGTATTCTGTTGTATGTGTATACATTTTCATTATCCATTCATTTGTCAGTGGACATTTAGGTTATTCCTACCTCTTGGCTATTGTGAATATTGCTGCAATGAACACAGCAGTGCTAATATCTCTTTGAGATCTTGATTTTAATTTTTTGGATAAATGCCCAGAAGTGGGATTGCTAAATCATATATGACAGTTCTATTTTAAATTTCTTGAGAAACCTATACTGTTTTCCATAGCAGCTGTACCATTTTGCATTCCCACCAACAGTGTGCAAGACTTCCAATTTCTCTACATCCCTGCCAACATTCACTGTCTTTAGCTTTCTTGATAAATGCTATCCTAACAGGTGCAAGGTAATACATCAATGTGGTTTTGATTGTATTTTCATGATGATTAGTAATGCTGAGCATTTTTTGTATACCTGCTGGCCATTTGTATACCTTCTTTGGAAAAAGGTCTTTTCAAGTCCTTAGTCATTAATTTTTTTTTAAGTCTTTAGTCATTTTTAAATAGTTATTAGGGTTTTTTTTTTTTTGGTGTGTGTGTGTGGTTGTTATTTGTTTTGTTTTATTTTGTACTCTTGGATTGTGGAGGTTCTTCACATATTTTGGAGATTAACTCCAAATTACATCAGAAGTAGAGTATGCAAATGCTTTCTTCCATTCTGTTGGTTATCTTTTCACTCTGTTGACTGTTTCATTTAATACACAGAAGCTTTTTTGTTTGATGTAGTCCCATTTGTTTATTTTTGGCATTGTTACCTGTGCTTTTGGTGTCATATCCATGAAATCACTGTCAAGATCAATGAAGTTTACTCCTATGTTATCTTCTAGAAGTTTTACAGTTTCAGGTTAAGTCTTTAATCCATTTTGAGTTGATTTTTGTGTATGTGTAAGATGGGGGTAAGTTTCATTTTTTAAAAATGTGGATATCCAGTGCTCCCAACACAATTTGTTGAAGTAACCATCCTTTCCCCATTGTGTATTTTTGGTACTCATATCAACGTACAATTGACTGTACACCCATAGATTCATTTCTGAGCTCTCTATTCTATTCCATTTGTTTGTGTGTATGTCTTGATGCCAGTACAATACCATTTGATTACTGTAGCTTTGTAATATATATTTTGAAATCAGGCAATGTGATGCCTCCAGCTTTTTTCTTTCTCAGGATTGATTTAGTTACTTGTGGTTCTTTGTGGATCCATTCGAATTGTAGAATTGCTTTTTCCATTTCTATTAAAAATGTCATTGAGATTTTGATAGGGATTGCATTGAATTTGTAGACTGCTTTGAGTAATATGAACATGTTAACAATATTAATCCTTCTGATCCATAAATACAGCTATCGCTTTATTTATGTCTTCTTTATTTCTTTTTTTAAAAAAGTAATCTCTGTGTCAAACATGGAGCTCAATTTCATGACCCCCAGATCAAGAGTCACATGTTCTACCAAGTGAGCCAGCCAAGTACCCCTAATTTTTTTATATGTTTTATAGTTTTCAGTATACACGTCTTTTATCTCCTTAGTCAAATTTATTCCTAAGTATTTAATTATTTGTGGTGTTATTGGAAATGGAATTGTTTTTCTAATTTTCTTTTCAGATAAGTGTTAGTATATATAAGTTCAACTAATTTTTGTATATTGATTTTGTGTCTTGAAACTTTATTGAATTTGCTCATTAGTTATAACAATTTTTTATGGAGTCTTCAGGGCTTTCTATACATAAGATCATGTCATCTGAGAACAAGGACACTTTTACTTCTTCCTTTCCTATTTGGATGCTTTTTATTTCTTTTTTCTGCCTAATTATTCTGGCTAGGACTTCCAGTACTACACTGAATAGAAGTGTCAAGAGTGGGCACCCTTGTCTTCTTCCTGATCTTAGAGGAAAAGCTTTCCATTTTTCACCATTGAGTATGATGTTTTAGTTGTGGGCTTTTCATATATAGTCTTTATTATGTTGAGATACTTTTTCTTCTATTCCAGTTTATTGAGAACCTTTCTCATGAAAAAGTGTTGAATTTTGTCAAAAATTCTTTTTCTGCCTCTATTGAGATGATCATGTGATTTTTATCCTTTATTCTGTTACTGTGTTGTATTACATTATTTGATTTGCATATGTTGAACCATGTTTGCATCCTAGGTATAAATCCCACTTGGTCATGGTGTATAATCCTTTTAATATGCTGTTGAATTTGATTTGCTAGTATTTTGCTGAAGATTTTTGCACCTATATTCATTAAGTTTATTGGCCTGTTGTTTTCTTATGATGTCTTTGTTTGGCTTTGGTATCAGGATAATTCTGCCTTCATAAAATGGGTTTAAATGTGCTCCTGACTCTTCCATGTTTTGGAAGAGTTTAGGATGGATTAGCATTAATTCTTTAAATATTTGGTAGAATTTACCAGTAAAGCAAACTGCTCCTGAACTTGCCTCTGTTGGGAGGTTTTAAATTACTAATTCAATCTCCATCCTAGTCACAGATCTATTCAGACTTTCTGTTTCTTCATGACTGAGTCTTGATAGGTTGTGTGTTTCTAAGAATTTATTCGTTTCTTCCAGGTTATCCAGTTTGTTGGCATTTAACTGTTTATAGTAGTTCCTTACGATCCTTTGTAATTTCTGTGACATCAGTTGTAACATCTCTTCTTACATTTCTAATTGTATTTATTTACTTCTCTCCTTTTTTCTTAGTCTAGCTAAGGGTTTATCAGTTTCATTTAACTTTTCAAAAAAAAATCCAACTCTTAGTTTTATTGATTTTTTCTTTTTTCAATTTTCTATTTCATTTATTTCTGCTCTAATCTGTATGATTTCATTCCTTCTGCTAACTGTAGGCTCAGTTTGTTCTTCTTTTTCTAGCTCCTTGAGGTATAAAGTTGTTTACTTGAGATCTTGCCTTTTTTTTTTAAATGTAGGCATTTATTGCCATGGACTTCTCTCTTAGTACTGCCTTTGTTGCATCCCTTAAGTTTTGGTATATTGTGTTTTTGTTTTCATTTGTCTTGAGATATTTTCTAATTTATTTTTGATTTTTTTCTTTCATCCAGTACTTTTTCAAGAGTGTACCATTTAACTTCCACATATTTGTGAATTTTCCCGTTTTCTTTCTGCTGCTGATTTCTAGTTTCCTTCCATTGTGGTCAGAAGAGATATCTGGTGTAAATTCACTCTTCGTAAATTTGTTGAGACTTGCTTTGTGATCTAACTTAGAGATCTATCTTAGAGATCTTTGTGATCTATCTTAGAGAAAGATCTGTATGTGTTTGAGAAAAATGTTTATTCTGCTATTGTTGGGTGAAATGTTCTGTGTATATCTGTCAGGTCCTTTTGGTCTATAGAGTTGCTCAAGGTCTTTTCTTATTTATCTTCTGTCTGAATAGTCTAACGATTATTGAAGGTGGGTACTGAAGTTTTTTACTGTATTGTTGTTTATTTATCCTTTCAGTTATATCAATGTTTGCTTCCCACATTTAGATGCTCTGATGTGGGTACATATACATTTATAATTATATCCTCTTGGCAGTTAAACATTTTTATCATTATATAATAACTTTTTTGTCTCTTTTAACAATTTTAACATTAAAATCTATTTTATTTGATATAAATATAGACACTCCTACTCTCTTTTGGTTAACATTTGCATGGATCTTTTCCCACACCTTCACTTTCGGCCTATCTGTGTCCTTAAATTTAATGTGAGTTTCTGCATATAGTTGGGTCTAATTTTTATTTTCCATTTGCCACTTTATGTCTATTGACTGCAGTTTAATCCTTTTATATTTAATGTAATTATTGATAAGGAAGATTCACTACTGCCATTCTGTTATTTACTGTTAGTCTTACAGCTCATTTGTCTGTCTATTTCTCTCTTGCTATTCTCTTGCTTTATTGATTTTTTTGCAATGATATGCTTTGATTCCTTTCTTTTTTGTTTTGTATATCATCTATAGGTGTTTGTGTGTATGTGGTTACCTTGGAGCTTACATAAAACATCTTATAGTTATAACAGTCTATTTTAAGTGATAACAAATTCAATTCAATCATATACACTCTACACTTTAATTTCTCCCAGTAATGCTTTATGTTATTGTCACAATTTATACATATTCATACTATGTATCTTTAAACATATTTTTAGTCATAGCTATTTTTAATGGCTTTGTCTCTTAACTTTTATAGTATAATTAAAAGTGATTTATCTACCACTATTACAATAATACAGTATTCTGTATCTGTCTATATATTTAGCTTTACCAATGAGTTGAATACATTCTTATGTTATTATGCTGCTGTTTAGCAAACTTTCATTTCAATTTGAAGAACTCTCTTTAGCATTTCTTTTTTTTAAAGATTTTATTTATTTGTCAGAAAGAGAGGAAGGGCACACAAGCAGGCAGAGACAGAGAGAGAAGCAGGCTCCCTGCTGAGCAAGGAGCCTGATGTGGGACTCGATCCCAGGACCCCAGGATCATGATCCCAGGACCCCAGGATCATGACCTGAGCCGAAGGCAGCAGCTTAACACTGAGGCAGCAGCTTAACCCACTGAGCCACCCAGGCATCCCCCTCTTTAGCATTTCTTGTAAGGCAGTTCTTGTGGTGATGAATTCCCTCAGCTTTCATTTATTTGAGAAAATCTTTATCTCTTTTTCATTTTTGAAGGACAGTTTTGTGAGGGATAGTATTCTTTGTTGGCAGTTTTTTCCTTAAGCATTTTGAATGCATCATTTCACTCTTTTTTGGCCTGTATGGTTTCTGCTGAAAAGTATGTTCATAGCCTAAGGAGTTTCCTTGTGTGTGACAAGTCACTTTTCCTCAGTTGCTTTCAAAATCCTCTCTGTCTTTGATTTTTGACAACTTGATTTTACTGTGCCTCAGTATGGATTTCTTTGGGTTCATCTTATTTGTTGTCTTTTGGGCTTTTTTGAATCTGGATGTCCATTTCCTTCTGCAGAATTGGGATATTTTCAGCTATTTTTAAAAATGGACTTTCTGGTCTTCTTTTTCTGGAACTCCCATAATGTATATATTGGTCTACTTAATGGTTTCTCATAAATTCCTTAAGCTTTCATCATTATTTTTCATTCTTTCATCTTATCATTCCACTGACTAAATTATTTTCAATGACTTTTGTTTGAGCTTTCTGTTTTTTTCTTCTGCTTGATCTAGTCTGCTGTTGAGCCCTATTAGCAAAATTTTCAGTGTAGTTATTTTGGTTTTGGGCTCCATGATTTCTGTTTAGTACTTTTTATATTTGTTGAAATTCTCGCTTTGTTTGTGCATTGTTATTTTGACCTCAATGCACATCTTTATGACAATTATTTTGAATTCTTCCAGGTAAATTATATAACTCCACTTCATCAGGGTCAGCTTTATCATGTTCCTTTGTTTAGAACATCTTTGCCTCATCCTTCATTTTCTTTCACTCTGTGTTGATGTCTGCACATTAGACAAAGCAGATACCTCTGCTAGTCTTCACAGACTGACCTCATACAGGAGAAGATTCCCACCAATCAGCCTGGCCAGAGTTCTGGAAGCTTCTAGCGACTTTTTCCTTCCCCAGGGAGAAGAAAACAATTGTGCTTTTTAAAAGCATTCACTCTTTGCTGATCCAGGGACTTTGGAGTTATGGTATCTAGCAGTTTAAACTACTACCTCCATTTCCCCTAGATGGCTAAACTGCACCCATCAGAGCTCCACATTTGGCAATATAGAAGCAAGACTTCTAGAGAGCTTCTTAAGAAAAGCTGAGGTACTGGATGCAGAAACCTATCTCCTCCTTCCCCTGGTAGAATCTGGGTTCTAGGGGGTTTCTTCCTAATCATATAGTATTGTGCTAGATGCAGGGACTCTGGCAAGAAGGTGTCCCAAGTCTTCCTACTGGTCTTAGTGAATGTGGTTTTACGTTCATCTGGGGTTACAGAAGCCTTTTTTCCCCCCAAAGATTTTATTTATTCATTTGACAGACAGAGATCACAAGTAGGCAGAGAGGCAGGCAGAGAGAGAGAGAGAGAGGAAAGCAGGCTCCCTGCTGAGCAGAGAGCCTGATGGATGCGGAGCTCGATCCCAGGACACCGAGATCATGACCTGAGCTGAAGGCAGAGGCTTAACCCGCTGAGCCACCCAGGTGCCCCAGGAGCCTTTCAATTAGTTTCTGGATTTCTAACAGAAAAGAATTTGTTCATAAATTGTTGCTGAATTGGTGTGTTTGTGAGGGAGAAGAGGGCAGAGGGTTTCCTATTCCATCATCTTAGTTACAATAATCTGGATGTTAGTCTTCTGTTCATCTATTTACTCAGCATCAGAAAATGCTTATAGTTTCCTATCTTTCTCCCTCTTTTCAGACAAAGTAGAAAAAGAGACAAACAGTCTCTGTTCCTGCTGAGATATTGCTAATAAGCACTAGTCCTCAGCTCCACAGGATGCAGAATGAGTCAGTAATACAGCTGCAGGCTTTAGGACAGTAGGCAGATGTGACCAGCTTTCTCTCACTTTTCCTCTGGCCTCTTTTCCCCAAACAGTAGGACCCTCAGGGCTGTAGGCTAGCAAGTCCATATTGGCAGATCACCCCTCCATGGGTCAGGAAACCTCCAAGTTCAGCATCTCACAAGTACCGAGAAGAGGTGAGCACAACTCTGTGTTCTCTACCTTTTGAAGAACTTCTTAAAGACCTTCAGAAGCAGAATAGAGGTCTTATTCCCTTTCCTTCCTCCTATTCCCATCTTCCTCCTGTCCCTTTACCACCTCAGTCATGGTCTGAGGAAAGAGAAGGATAAGCAGTTACTGCTACAGAAAGACCAACATGAGGGTTCTGATATTGGGGCCACATTGCTGTTCAGAATCCAACAGTCATTTGCAGTAGCATTTTTGATGTTTTCAAAGTCATTTCCTGACTATTTTTTACTCAAATCCCCATTTTAGAGATGAAGAAACTGAGGCAAAGAAAGAAGAGGATCCCTGAGTGAGTCAAGAGCTGAAGTGGGGCCAGAGCCCTGGTCTCTTGCCTCTTTGAGCTCTTTCCATAATGTGGGCCCCATAAATTTGGAATGAAAGATTCAGAAGATGGTGACAGGCATGTCCACCACCCTTTAAGTAGTCAGCTTAAACTTCCTTGGAGACCCAGGGAACTCAGGACCTCACTCTAAGCAAAGGACTAGCCGGGATGCTGAAAGGGAAGGGCATCCTGGTCTTTCACTCAAGCTCAAGATTGCTGGATAGCATACTTCCTGGGCCAGCCCACTGGCCATGTGTGAAGAATGACCCTGAAGAAAAGGGCACCCAGGGGGTCAGGAGCAGAGCTGGGGTGAGAAACCAGACCCTTTCCTTCCCTTGGCCACTCACAGGGCACTTCAACTTTCTGCCCTTCTTGGTTACCTTTCTGAGCTTCACCTTCCCCATTTGTAAAGTAAATATAACACTTCCATCACTGTATTATAGAGGCTGTTAGACAGCTGAGAGGTGATAGGGTTAAGTGGGTCATTTTTAATCTATGAAGTAGTAACTGCATCTGACTTGGCTACTTGATCCCATTCATGGAACAGGTACTGGGAGACACGTGCCAAGTTAGGTACTGTATGTGAATCATCTCCAGCGAGACCCAGAAGACAAGTGACTTATCCAGGGACCTTCAGCTGTTCAGTAGCAGAAATGAGATGAAAGCCTTTTCTGATCATTCCCAAAGGCCCGAGGCTGAGCTGGAGGTCATATTGCTGTGTGCATAACATTGTTAAATTTAACAAATAAAAAAAAATACCCCAGTTAAGTCTGAATTCCGGACAAATAATAAATATTTTTTAGTGTAAGTATATACATTGAGATATTTGGCACACAGTTATACCAAAACCTTTTTGTTTATCTAAAATTCAAATTTAGGTGGGCATCCTGTATTTTATTCAGCAACCATATGTGTATATGGAGTTGGCATTGCAGGAGCAGCAGGTAGGCCGACTGTATATTCATTTTGAAGCAAGGGAGTCAGTAGGCCATATGCCAGGGAGATAACTGATCTTCTCACCAAAGCAAGTCTCTACTGCTATTCTCAGTTTGGGGTTACCATAAACATATACAAACATGATACTTTGGCCTGACGAAAAATCCTAAACTAGACTTAGGACCATTCTTCTTCCTTTCCTAATTGTTCCCAAGACCCTGTTTTTCTCCACTGGGACCCCTTTGGGGGTATTTAAAAAATATTTTATCAAGGATAGAAAGGATATTCTAAAAATAGGCAGAGGTTTAAATTTTAAACTTTAAAATTAAAAACTTTGAAGGTTTGGGGCACCTGGGTGACTCAGTGGGTTAAAGCCTCTGCCTTCGGCTCTGGTCATGATCCCAGGCTCCTGGGATGGAGCCCCGCATCAGGCTCTCTGCTCAGCAGGGAGCCTGCTTCCTCCTTTCTCTCTGCCTGTCTCTCTGCCTACTTGTGATCTCTCTGTCAAATGAATAAATTAAAATATTTTTTAAAAATATAAACAAACTTTAAAATTTTTAAATGGACTAAGATTTTTAAAAAGGGTTGTAACCTGCTTCTGGCCAAGATGAAGTAACAGGGACTGAATTTACTCTCCTTCCTAAATAATCAACAGATACTATATTTTTGAAAAATCAATATTTTTCAAGATGCTGGGCATCAGGTAATGAAAGATAAAGATGGGAAACAAATGAAGTGAGTGCTACCACTGTCCCAGCTTGTTGCCTAGAGGGGGGTGCCAGACTATGGGGCAGGGAGGAAAAATTCCAGTAAAGAATTTGGTATTTTCTCGAAGGTGGGGAAATAGCTGGGAATCCAGGAAGGTCAGCGGGGTTAAATGTCACAGGGCAGGATAATGGAGAGCTGAACAGACAGGGTGCTCCAAGGATCTGCCAAAGGTCTCCCTTGGGTATTCAGTAGAATATTGATCTAGCAAGTGAGGGGCTACCTGAGGCTTAGGAAAGAACCATCCAAAAACAGAAGAAACAGTGCCTAGCACTTACACAACTCTGGGGGATTATGCTTGCTTCTATCTGCCAATCTGGAAAATTTCATTCACAGGGCATTGGGTAGAGCATGCATGTGGTTCTTTATCAGTATTGGGAAATACTTTGCTCTAGGCTGATAACTGCTCCAGTCCTGCCTAACAAATCATAAAAGCAAGTCAGAAAAGTTTGAACTATTCTCAAGTATCTTAACTGCATCCCATAGCAGAGTTCAAGAATATTTATAAGACAAAAATATCCATCACCTAAGAAGGTAAAATTCATAATGTTTGGCATCCAATAGAAAATTCCCAAGCATGCAAAAAAGCAGGAAAATATGGCTCATATTGGGGGGGAAAATCGATCATTTAATACCAATCCAGAACTGAAGTGGATGTTAGAATGAGTACAATAGAAAAATAAATCAATTATTATAACTGTATTCCATATGTTCAAAAAGTTAAATAAAGACACGTGAGATATAAAAAAGATTCACGTTGAACTTCTAGAGATAAAACTTCAATGTCTGAGATGAAAAATAAACTAGATGAAAATAATGGAAGGTTAGATATTGTAGGAAAAAAAGATTAGCAAACTTGAAGACATAGTAATAGAAACTATCCAAATAAAACACAAAGAGAAAAGAGGATATAAATGAAGAACAGAGCATTACTGAGCTGTAGGACAATTTCAAAGGCTTAATATATGTGTAATTACAGTCCCTGTAAAATGGTAAGGAGCAGAAAACATATTTGAAGAAATAAAGGCTAAAAAATTTCCTAGATATAATGGATATTATAAACTCAGAGATTCAAAAATTTCAGTGAACTTCAAGCACAAGAGACAAAAAGAAACTATACCAAGGCAATGTTATAATCAAATTGCTCCAAATCTGTGATAAAGACCAAAAATATCTTAAAAGCAACAAGAGGAAAAAGTTATGTTATGCATAGAGGAACAAAAATAAAGATTATAACAGATTTCTTGTGAGAAACAACACAAACAAGAAGGTAGTAGATCAATATCTTTGAAGTACTGGATGAAAACAAATAAAATACTTGTTGACCTCACCTTCTGTACCCAGTGAAATTATATTTCAAAAATGAAAGTGAAGTAAAGACTTTGTCAGACATACAAAAGCTAAAAGAATTCATCAGCAGCAGGTCTGCAATACAAGAGATATATAAGATTTTTTTTATTTATTTGACAGGCACAGCGAGAGAGGGAACACAAGCAGGGGGAGTAGGAGAGGGAGAAGCAGGCTTCCTGCTGAGCAGGGAGCCCAATGCGTGGCTCAATCCCAGGACCCTGGGATCATGACCTGAACCGAAGGCAGACACTTCATGACTGAGCCACCCAGGTGCCCACAATACAAGAAATATTAATGGAAGTCCTTCAGACAGAAGAAAATGGTACCAGATGGAAATATGGATCTACACAAAGGATTGAAGAGCACTGGAAATGGTACCTACAAGGGTAAATATATAAGATTTTTCTTATTATTATTTAAATTTCTTTAAAAGATAATTAACTATTTAATAAAAATATTGACAATTAAGTGTGGAGTTTATAACATAAGTAAAAGTAAGTCATATGATAACAGCACAAAAGAGAAGAGAAGAGAAATGGAGGTATACTGCTATGACAGTCTCATAACATGTGAAGTGGTATAGTATTATTTAAGATTATTAATTAATATTATTTAAAGGCAGATCATGATAATAATGTACACTGTAAATCTTAAACTAACCACTAAAATAATGAAACAAAAAAACGATACCTTAAAAATGAACAAAGGTGGGGGTGCCTGTGGGGCTCAGTCAGTTAAGCTTCTCCCTTCAGCTCAGGTCATGATCCCATGGTCCTAGGATCGAGTCCTGCATTGGGCTCCTTGCTCAGTGGGAGTCTGCTTCTCCCTCTTCCTCTGCCTGCCACTCCCCCTGCTTGTACTCTCTCTCTGACAAATAAATAAATAAAATCTTTTTTTTAAAAATGAACAAAGAATATAAAATGGAATGTAGGAAATACTCCCACAATCTAATCCCAAAGAAGTTTTTTTTTTTTTAAGAAAGAGAGGAAAGGGAGAACACAGAATATATGGCATAAATAAAAAGCAAACAAAAAGGTAATAGACTTAACTCTAATAATATCATAACCATATTAAATATAAATCATGTAAACACCACTATAAAAAGGCAGAGATTGTCAGATTGGATTTAAAACCAAAACCTGATATACTCCCTATAGAAATACATTTTAAATACAAAGACACAAACAGATTCAAAGTAAAAGGATGAAAAATACAATGTCAACATTAATCAAAAGAAATCTGGAGGGTTTATATTAGTATTAGACATATTAAATTTCAGAATAAGTGGTTTAGAATAAAGAATGTTGGGGCGCCAGGGCAGCTCAGTTGGTTAAGCATCCAACTCTTGATCTCAGTTCAGGTCTTGATCTCAGAGTCATGAGTTCAAGATCTGTACTGGGCTCCATGCTGAGAGCATGGAGCTTATTTAAAAAAAAAAAAAGAATAAAGAATGCTAACAGGGATGAAGAAGGTCATTCCATAATGATAAGAGGGTTAATTCACCAAGAATATATGAGCTTATGAACCTAACATGAAGCAAAAACTGACACAACACAAGGATTAATAGAAATAATTAGAGCTGGAGACTTTATATCCTTCTCTCAATAATTGATAGAACAAGTATACAGTAATTCATTAAAGGTATAGAAGATCAGGGGCGCCTGGGTGACTCAGTGGGTTGAGCCTCTGCCTTTGGCTAGGGTCGTGGTCTCAGGGTCCTGGGATTGAGCCCCAAATGGGGTGCTCTGCTCAGCCGGGAGTCTGCTTCCCCCTCTCTCTCTGCCTGCCTCTCTGCCTACTTGTGGTCTCTGTCAAATAAATAAATAAATAAAATCTTTTAAAAAAATGTATAGAAGATCAAAACAACATTATAAACAAACTTGATCTATTTGACATTTATAGAATAGTCTACCCAACCACATTAAAGTATATATTCTTTTTAAATACACATGGAACATTTACCAAGATAGACAATGTTTTGGGTCATAAAACAAGTTTCAATAAAATTGAAAGACTTAAAGTCATATGAAGTCTGTTCTCTGACCATAATGAAATTAAGTTAGAAATCCATAACAGAAATATCTTTTAAAAACTCCAAATTAGGGACGCCTGGGTGGTTCAGTGGGTTAGGCCGCTGCCTTCGGCTCAGGTCATGATCTCAGGGTCCTGGGATCGAGTCCCGCGTCGGGCTCTCTGCTCAGCGGGGAGCCTGCTTCCCTCTCTCTCTCTCTCTCTGCCTGCCTCTCCATCTACTTGTGATTTCTCTCTGTCAAATAAATAAATAAAAATAATCTTTAAAAAAAAAAAACCTCCAAATTATTTGGAAATAAATAAGACAGTTCTAAATAACCCATACATAAAGGTGGAAATAAAAAAAAATAGGAAATGCTTTGAATTGAATGAAAATGAAAATGCACCATCTAAAAATTTGGTGAAAGTTGTTAAACTAATACTTAACTGAAATTTTATAGCACTAAATGCCTATACTAGAAAAGAAAAAAACCTCAACTCATTCATCTCAGCTTCTACTTCAAGAAATGAGAAAAAGAAAGCAAATTAAACCCCAAAGAAGTGGGATACAGGAAAAAATAAATATCAGAGCAGAAATCAACAAAATAGAAAACAAGAACAATAAAGTAAAATCATTCTATCCAACACTGGCCCTTACAAAAGGTCAATAAATTTGATAAACCCCTAGCCATGATGACCAGGGGAAAAACAGATAAGATACAAATTATGAATACTGGGAACTGAGAAGAGAAGTCACTACACTACACTTAATAGTCTACAGATATTAAATAAGAGGATAAGAGAATATCATAAACTTTATGACAATATATCTAGTGACTTAGACGAAATAGACCCATTCCTTGAAAGACACAAACTACCAAAGCTGACTCCTGAAGAAATAGAATATCTCTGTATCTATTAAAGAAATTGGATTTGTAGTTAGAAACTTTCCTATACAGAAAACTCCAGAAACAGATAGCTTCATTGGTGAATTCTATCAAACATTTGAGGATGAAATAAAAGATAAATAAAAACCTCTCCCAGAGAATGGATGAGAAGGGAACACTTTCCAACTCATTTTATAAAGCCAGCATTAACTTGATACCAAAGCTGGATGGTAACATTGTAAGAAAAGAAAACTATAAGCTAATATTCATCATGGGTGTAAATGCAAAAATTCTGAACAAAATTTTAGCAAATCAAATTCAACATTACATAAAATGGATAATACATTGTGACCAAGTAGAATCTATCCCAGGAATTCAAGGTTGGTTTAATGTTTGAAAACCAATCAATTTAATTTGCCATATTAACAAATTAATAGAGAAAAATCATATTATTGCAATGAAGGTCAAAAAAGCATTTGGTAATATCCAACACCTATTGGTAATAATCCTCAACAAATTAAATAGATGGAACTTCCTCAACCTGAAGAAGGGCAACTATAAGAAGTGTACAGCTAACATGAAACTTAATAGTAAAAAAACAAAAACAACAACAACAAAAAACAACTTTCTTCCCAAATCTGAAAAACACTGTAAGAATGTTCACTCACTGCTGTGAAGTGTGTAAACCTGGCAAATCACAGACCTGTAGCCCTGGGGATAAAAATATATTGTATGTTTATAAAAAATAAAAGATTAATTTAAAAAAAGAATGTTCACTCACCACTTCTATACAACATTGTACTTACAACATTGTTCTGGAGGTTCTAGCTAGGTTAATCAAGGGGATAAAAAGGGAAGGAAAGAAGAAAGGAAGGAAAGGAAAAAGAGTGAGAGAACGGAAAGATGGAAAGAGGAAGGTAGGAAGTGAGGAAGGAAAGAAGGAAGAAAAGGCAATTGAGATTGGAAAGGAAGATGTAAAACTAGCTTTATTCAAAACCAATGATTGTCTATTCACAACTAACATAATTGAGGAAAATCTGATGAAATGTACAAAAACAGCTATTAAGTGAGTTTAGTAAGGTAATAGGAATAAAGATCAATATACAAATTGCTTTCCTATTTACTACTTGTGAGCAATCAGAAATTAAAATAAGATGGGATTGGGAGGGAGACAAACCATAAGTGACTCTTAAAAATTCTTTTTAAAAATAGCATCAAATGGGGCACCTGGGTGGCTCAGTGGGTTAAAGCCTCTGCCTTCAGCTCAGGTCATGATCCCAGGGTCCTGGGATTGAGCCCCGCATCGGGCTCTCTGCTCAGCAGGGAGCCTGCTTCCTCCTCTCTCTCTGCCTGCCTCTCTGCCTACTTGTGATCTCTGTCTGTCAAATAAATAAATAAAATATTTTTAAAAAATAGCATCAAAGATGCGAAATAGTTAGGGATGAACCTGTGAAAAGGTGTGAAAGACCTCTCCAGTAAAAATGATGAAAACTGCAAAAGCAAATAAAAAGACCTAAATGAACAGAGAGATAAACCATGTTCATGTGGCAGAGATTTCATACTGTTAAAATGTCAATTCTCCCCAAATTCATTAATGGATTCAATAAAATACTAATCAGAATTCTAGGAGGTGTTTGTGTAGAAACTAACAAACTGATTCTAAAATTCTAAAATTCACATGGAGGGGCGCCTGGCTGGCTCAGTGGGTTAAAGCCTCTGCCTCCGGCTCAGGTCATGATCTCAGCGTCCTGGGATCGAGCCCCACAGCTGGTTCTCTGCTCAGCAGTGAGCCTGCTTCTTTTCCTCTCTCTGCCTGTCTCTCTGCCTACTTGTGATAGATCTGTCAAATAAATAAATACAAAAAAAAATCTTTAAAATTGACATGGAAATGCAAAGGACCTTGCAGAGCCAAAACAGCTTGGAAAAAGAACAGAGCTGTAGAACTTATACTACTTGATTTCAAGACTTATTATAAAGCTGCAGTATTCTAGGTAGAGTGATGTCGGTGTTAAGATAGATAAATACATTAGTGGAACAGAATAGAGAGTCTAGAAATAGGCCTACACATATAGGGAAAACTGATTTTTGATGAAGTTATAAAGGCAATTTAGTGGAGAAATGACAGTTTATATACATATAATACAATTAATATGTAATATATTAATGTCTCACATAAATAAATAATTAATATATAATATAATAATATGTTATATAAATAAATTAAATTAATTAATTAAAAGCAGGGGCTTCAACTCTTTCATTTTATTAAAATGGCACATAAATATTAAAACAGTGTACTGATCATTTCATATAGCTGTGAGCTCCCAGGTGTGTTGTTGAGAATGTCTATGTGTTAAAAAAATAAATTTTGATCCATACTACATGATATATGCAAAAATTAATCCAAAATGTATCATGAGCCTAAATGTAACCCCTAGAACTATAAAAGAACTAGAAGAAAACATTGGAGAAGACCTTTGCAACCTTGGCTAGGTAAAGATTTCTTAGATATCAAAAGCATAATCTATAAAGGAAAATAAGTTGATAAATGATACTTTATCAAATTTTAAAATGCCTGCTTTTTAAAAGGTACTGTTAAGAGAATGAAAAAACAAGACCATGAGAAGACACTTGCAAATCATACCTCTTATAAAATATTTGTAAGTAGAATATATAAAGAAGTCATACAACTCACTAATACAAAGACAACACAAATTATAAAAGAGCAACAGATTTGAACAGCTATTTCTTCAAAGAGGATATACAAATGGCCAATAAGCACATGAAAAGATGCTCAGCGTCATTAGCCATCAGGGAAAGGCAAATCGAAGCCCCACTAAGACCACATTTTATACACATTACAATGGCTACAATCAAAATGATGGACAATAGCAAGCCTTGGCGAGAATGCGGAGAAATTGGAACACACATGCATTGCTGGTGGGAATATAAAATGGTGCAGCCACTTTGGAAGACATTCCCTCAAAAGGTTAAACATGGAGTTCCCATATGACCCAGCACTTTCACTCCTAGGTATAGACCCAAGAAAAACGAAAACATGTTCACACAAAACTTGTGCATGAATGTTCACAGCAGTATTATTTCTAATAGCCAAAAGATGGAAACAACCCAAACTTTCATCAACTAATGAATGAATAAACAAGATGTGGTCTATCCATACATGGCAATACTATTCAGCCACCAAAAGGAGTGAAGTACTGGTACTACAACATGGCTGAACCGTGAAAACACTACACTAAGTGAAAGAAGCCAGTCACAGAAGGCCATATATTGTATGGCTCCACTTAGATAAAATGTCCAGAATAGGCATATCCATAGAGACAGAAAGTAGGTGAGTGGTTGCCAGGGGCTGCGGATATGGGGAATAGGAAATGACAGCTTAATGAAAATATTGTGGAATTAGGGGCATATGGGTGGCTCAGTATGTTAAGTGTCTGACTTTTGATTTTGGCTCAGGTTATGATCTCAGGGTTGTGAGATGGAGCCCTGCAACAGGCTTTGGGCTCAACATAGAGTCTGCTTGTCCCCCTTTCCACCCCTGCCCACACCCCCACCCCTCCACACATGCACTCTCTCTCTCTAAAATAAGTAAGTAAGTAAGTAAGTAAATAAATAAATAAATAAATAACATCTTTAAAAGAAGAAAGAAAATATTGTGGAATTAGCGGTGATGGTTGCACAAGTTCGTGAAAACACTAAAATTCCTGAACTGTATACTTTTTATTTCTTTTTTTAAAATTTTTTAAATAATTTTTTAATTTTTATAACATATATTTTTATCCCCAGAGGTACTGGTCTGTGAATCGCCAGGTTTACACACTTCACAGCACTCACCATAGCACATACCCTCCCCAATGTCCATAATCCCAACCCCCTCCCCCCAGCAACCCTCAGTTTGTTTTGTGAGATTAAGAGTCACTTATGGTTTGTCTCCCTCCCAATCCCATCTTGTTTCATTGATTCTTCTCCTACCCACTTAAGCCCCCAGGTTGCATCACCACTTCCTCATATCAGCGAGATCATATGATAGTTGTCTTTCTCTGCTTGACTTATGAGCTGTATACTTTTAAAGGTGAATTTTATGGAATGTGAATGATAACTCACTAAGGCCATTATTTAAAAAAAGAAAGAAATGAATCTAGGTTATTCTGAGTTAATTCCATTTTTGTTTAGAGTTTTGTATCTTTTTTTTTTTTTTTTGTATTACATAGCATCTTTGGACAATGAGTGGGGGGAAGAGGGACCACACCATCTCAATACTACTGTATGGAATGACCTTGTGGAGCTGAAATAAGGTTTTACTATTTTTTAAAAAATCTCTAAAAAAGACCTTTTATTAAAACAAGGAGCCTGAGGCAGCCCTCATTGGATTGGGTTCAGAAAAGTCGTGACATTGTCTGAGCACTGTGGGAGATGCAAATGCATTGGCAATACATGGGTCCAGCTCCACTTCCACTCACACTGGTTGGACTGTGTGAATTGTATGCTGAGGTGAAAGCACCTTTGGCCCTTGGCTGGAGAAGAAATGAGGGGAACAGGATGGGGTTTTCAGCCATCTTCCCCCTGCTTTTGCTCAGCTTGACCATCACCTAATGAAAATACCTGAGTCTATCAGAAAACCTGAGAGGTTGTTAAGGACAGGGGTAGCCCACCTGCATAGAAGAGAGTGGGTACTGGACTTGGGGGTTAGCACCCCAGATCTGCCACCTTGTAGCTAGATGACCTTGGGAAATTCACACAGCCTCTCCAAGCCTCAGTTTTCTCTTCTGCAGAATATGAGTAACAACATTTTTAAGGTTATCTATGGATTGCCACAGAAGATGTATGTGATACATCAAAGTACTTGACAATGCTTGTTTGGTTGAATTTGTATATGAAACTCCTATAGAGTCATTACTATAATGTCCCCCAAATGGGAAATTTTAAAGTGTCTAAACCACTCATGTGCCTCCATATATCACACATGCCAGGACAGGATTTAAATACTGTCATATACTCCATTTATAACAGTAAGAACGTGTGGAACATATACTATATAACTTGGCCTTCTCACCTGGTCTCATTTAATTCCTGTAACAATCTATTAGGTAGGTCATTTGGGTTTCCCATTTTATGGGTAAAGAAATTAAGACTCAAAGAGGTTAGATGATTTTATCTTTCATGCCTCAAAGTCATGGGGGAAAGAGAAATTGGCCAGTGTTTGAACAGGAGGCAGAAGAGAGCAGTGATTAAGTGCATGGCCTGTCTGAATCTCAGCCCCATCACTCACAAACCACTTGTCTTGGAATCAGTTGTTTCATCTGTAAAAGGGGATGATAATAGCATCCACCTT
Source organism: Mustela putorius furo (assembly GCF_011764305.1). NCBI lineage: Eukaryota > Metazoa > Chordata > Mammalia > Carnivora > Mustelidae > Mustela > Mustela putorius. Next base: position 4,291,479 of record NW_025422048.1, read on the forward strand.
GGTTGGTAATAGAAGGATGAAATGAGTCAATACATGTAAGACACAGAGAGAACAGTGTCTGACACAGAGGGTTAGCTATGATCAATAATTCATGACAATATAATCTAATTATTTATGAGACATCAAAAATGTTAGGTTGATGCTAATTAATATAACCTGTCTGATGGACTTCTGTGTTTGCTCACCACTTAGCAGTTGCAGCATATTGGGATTTCTTTTGGAAATTGACATGTTTTATGATGACTTCTCAGGCCACCCAAAAAGGCTTTGTCCTCAAAGTACAGGCTGGTCACCCTTATCTAGGGTAGACTGCCTTTCTACCATCTATCTCTCTGGAACCTGGGGCCCAGAAAGTGGCAAGAACCTGTATCATGTGACACATCCAATGTATGGCAAAGCTCAGACTGGAAGCCAGGTCTCCATTCATGTAAGCTCACTTAAAAGCCAGTGACCAGGTGTAGGACTGGGAAGGGCTTGAGGATTGTGCGAGTACAGTGAGCAGCTTCTCCTAAGAGTCAGTGAAGGCAGTCAAGACATTTTTCTAAGCGAGGTATGTGATGTTTGCCTTGGTTCTTTGGCAATCTGCTAAGAAAACCTCTGCCTAGTACTTCTGAGAATGTTTTCAGACAAAAACAGAGATACTAAACACTAGTTGATAGAACAAAGAGGGGACAAGAAATGCCTTCGGCTCAACTTCAGGGAGGTGTTAGATGCTCTGTCACTATTGCAAGTGCCTGCCAGGGTCCAGGGAGTGTGAACAGAGTGGTGCTTGTGTCTGGGTGTTGGGAGGGCTCTGCCTTAGGACCTACTTCCCAAAAGGCCTGGGGTGCTGGCTCTGCTTCTCAAGGAGTCTGGACCAGGGAGGTGGCCACCCAGGAATTCTGCCTCAACACACAAGGTGTCCACCGGCCTGTACCCCCTTGCTCTTTTCCCGCTTTGGGCTTTTAGTTCCTCAGCTTTGACCTAGGTCCAATGTCCCCGGCCCAGCCTCCTCCTCAAGCTGGCTGGCTGGGGACCTGGGAGCCAGCGGGGAATAGTTTTGGATCCCAAGGATAAGAAGGAGATGATCAGTGTGACACGGATGCTCGGACCTCACCACCTAGTACCTCTAGTACACCCAAGTCATTGGGGACCCTGCAAGTCTGAGCCTCCCCCTCCCCGGGGCTCAGCCACCTGTCTACAGAGCCAGAGGTGAATGCAAGAGCCTCAGTGGTCCTAGAAAGTGAGAGCAGGAAGGGTTCTTAGCAGCCCTGGCACCTGTCACTGACAGATGAGGAAACTGAGGCTCAGAGAGGTTGAGGGAACAACCAAAGGGACTCAGGGCACAGACGGTTGAGTGTGACCTGGATTCTGGGCTCTGTCTTGATGGTTAGGGCAGGCTACCCTTCCAGCTGGAACCCCTGAGAACTCCGTGTGTGCCTATGCGGCCACTGCCTCTTATCTACTGTGGGGGGCCTGTCTTTGGAGTCGGTGGCCTCCAGCTGATCTGGACAGGACTTCCATTTAGATGGGGACTACTCCTCGGGAACAACTCCCCAGGGCTGTCTTAGATCTGTTCTGGAAGTCGGCAGGCTGGGTGCACACAGAGCTCTCAACAGGCTTCATTTCGACCAAGGATCAAGCCACTCAGGAAAGACGATTCTCCCACCTCCTTTCTCATCATATCAATACTCTCCTGCCAAGGCGCCCACTCACCTCCTTCCTGACCGGCTGGCTCCTCCCCTCAACTCTCCTCTCCCCTCCCCGGCCCCTGCTCGCCCACTCTGGCTCCTCCTTGCCTGCTTCTAGCCTCTCTTAGCTCTCCTGCTCCTCTTAGTTGCACACCCTGGCACTGGGTCTCATTCCTGGCAAGCCTTTGAGGATCTGCAGATCCCAGGATCTCTGGCCTCGTTGCAGCGGCCCAGGGGCCCAGGGGCTGGAGGTCTTGGGATTTGGGCCCCAGTGTTGAGCTGAGCCTACAGTTGCCTCAGAAGGTGTCACAGCAAAAAGCCGCCTGGCAAGGTGCGGCGGTACTTCTATCACAGGCAGGCAGGCTATAGATTGGAAGCACCTCGGATGCTCGGGCAGCCCCACCCCACAAGACCATGTTTACACAGACTGAGCCTTGGTGCCGAATGTAGGGCTGCATCCACGCAGAGCCGGACCCTCTAGGGAGATGCAGATGGTGTCCGCAGAGGAGGAGACTCCCCAAGGAAAAGAGGGCTTTGTCCCCGAAGGACAAGACTCTGCAAAGAGACGCACGTGGCATCTACATGGAGCCCCGTCCAGAAGGCACCTACACAGGGCCAAGAGCCGCCAGGAGAGGCAGGTGGAAGGAACAGAACGGCGCCCACCCTGGACATGCGGGCAGTGCCACACTAGGAGCTGTGGATCTTCCTGGCATGGACCACAGCCCTGCAGAGAACTGATGGCTGGTCCATCTGGGAACGAGGCCGGGACCCGGGGACAGAGGCTGCGTCACCTGTGAATGTGGTTCTTCAGGACCTCCCAGGGTTCTCTGTGGCACAGTTTGCACAGTGGCGGTTGGCTGGGTCAGCCCAGTGCAGAGGCTCAGGGGAGGCTGCAGACCCGCAAGGTGAGACCGCATCTGCCCTGGATGACGTGGCATCCGTCCTGAATAAGGTTGGGTCTACGGGGGTTTAGTCTGCAGAGAACCAGAAAGTGTCTACGCAGAACCACAGAGCCTCCACAAAAAGACGAGGCTTCTCAAGAAACTGCAACCTGTACCAGCACCAGCCAAGCCTCTGCCCTGTGGAGACACCGCCTCTATCCACGATGTGCTCGCCTCCCTGGGGCACCACCACCCGGGTCGGCACACAAAACCCCTCTGCGGCGAATTACAGCCAATATGTGGATGAGCCAGGGCTGCTGGTGGGTATGCAGCCTGTGTCTACCCGGAGTGTGGCGCTGAGCCAGATCGTCATGGAGCTATACTTCGTGAGTGCGCTCCAACTGCTCGTTGACGAACCTGGGCTCTACATGCCAGCGTGGCCTGCCTTCACGGCCAGCCGCGGGATCAGCTCAGAACTAGCCACCGCAAGCGGAAACGACCCGGCCCAGCATCCACTCCAGCCGGAGCTCTTCAGGGAAGTACAGTCTGAGTTGGCAGAGCAGAAGGAGGTGCTGCTAGGGCTTGCTGGCTGATTCTACCAGAACCAGGGTTCTAGCAGGAGGCTGGAACTGAGCCCCGAACAGCAAAAAGCTGGATGTGGGTTCACTGAGGCCTCTTCCAGGGGGCACAGGCTGCATCTTAAGAGAGCGCAGGTGCATGGGCAGGGTGCTGCTAAGAAACACAGCCTGGATCCGTGTAGCCAAACAAGCCTCCACGTGGGGCCGCGGCAGCGTCTCACTGGAGCTCCAAGTGCGAGTGCAGGACGCACCTCAACGCAACACGACTGGGCCGTCCTCCAGTCCCAGGCCCTTCTATCCCCAGCCACAGGCCGCTGGAAGGTCACTGCCCATATGCACAGCCTTGAGCAGAGTTGGACCCAGTCCCCCCAGTCATTGGGTTGGCTGTGCTCCATTCTTCTCTACCATTGCCTGAGGGACTCTCCCCGTCCCCCAACACTCCATTTTATCCTTGTCCCTGCTCTTGGAGTTTCATGCTTGTCCCCAAGGCCACAATGCAATTCTTCTCTGCTGGGTTCCAGAAGTCTGGCATGCCCAGATGTGCACAGAGTACCACATACACGCTAGGGTACAGAGCTGATAGCTTCGGGCAAACCCTTCTGCAGGTCTTAAACTGTAAAAAGTTTTCCTAATCTGAAACACCACCAGGGCCTGATTCTGGTTTTCTTTGGTTGGGAGATTCTGGATTCAGAGCCATATGGGAGCGGCTGTGTGGGTTCAGAGTCCCTGAGCAGCATTTGGACTGGAGTGGACGTGGCAATAGGAGTGTTCCCGGCAGAAGGCACCACATGGAGAGAGACCGAGGGGTGGGAAAGCATGGAGTACTTTGAGGCAACAGCCAGCCGTGTGTATTTTCTGAAATGTACTTGGCTTCTGCTCCTGGGCTCCCCAGCACTTTGCACATTTGTTTCCTGATGCCCACAGCCATGTCCTTCTCAGATGTGGAGCTCCTCCCAGGTACCCCAGTGCTCTTCCCTTCTTCTCCTCGCCCTCCATAAGCCCCGGCTATCCCAGCAACTCCCAGGGCTCCAGTTACTCCCTACAGTGGTGCTGTCCAATAGAAATTTCTGCGGTGGTGGAAATGCTCCATGTCTTCACTGTCCAATACAGTAGCCATGAGTCACATGCAGCTGTTGAGCTTCTAGGGATATGGTGAGTGTGAGTGAGGACCTGCATTTTTCATTGTAATTAATCTTGTTTCTTTTCTATTTCTAAGTTGTGGTAAAATGTAGCTGATATAAAATGCGCCATTTGAGCCATTTGTGGCACACAATTCAAGGACATTCTAATTGCATTCACAGTGTTGTGCATCCATCAACCCATCTGTGTCCAAAACTTTTTCATCATCCCAAACAGAAACTCTGTCCTCAGCTTTTTAAAATTAAAATTAGTTTACATTTAAATGGCCACATGTGGCTAGTGGCCACCACATTAGACAAAACAAGTCTAGAAGCCAATGACCACTAAACCGACACCCCCAACCTAGCTCTACCCTCTACCCTGAGCTTGAGTCCTGGATACCCAATTGCCTCACAGGCAACCCACCAATAATTTCTGCCAATTCTCCTTCCTTAAAGTATCTCATCTGGGCTTCATCTTCTCCCCCTCCATTGCCACGTCTCAGGGTGGTCCTCTCCCTGACACTGTGTGACCCTGACTCGGCTCTTCCCAGCCCTTCACCACCAAGCTCCTGCCCTGCCCAACTTCCCGAGCCCAAGCGCCTGCTGCCAGAGGCTGGCTGGGCTCCCAGACCCTGCCTCCAGCACCAGAGGCTCCCTAGAGCTGAAGGTCTCACTATTCAGAGGCTGCCCAGTGTGCAGAGCCCAGAGGGATGCTCTCTGTGAAGACCAAGACCTTGGCAAGCTTGAGAAGATCAGGCTTCTGGGACAGCCTCCCTGGCTAGCCAAGAGGTGGTGAGAGAAGACTTCCACGGGGTGGGGGGTTCCCCCAAACTAGGGCTCAGAGCCTGGCACTGCCGCTGAATGGCTGCCTTGGTCTCTCTTCTGTAGAGCAGGGATGATTATCTTCTATCCTTCACTGTGCTCTGGGGATGAAATGAAGCCAGGCGGGGGGAAGGCGTGTGGCATGTGGTAAGAGCGGAGGTATTGGTCCCAGCTCACAGGAGACAAGAATGGTTGGAACATGCCATGGCAGCATCTTGGAGATTATTCCAAGAGGTGATAGACTTGTCAGCTGGAGTTCAGAAAGGGCCAAATGCCCTCCAGGAAAAGGGTCCAAATGACGTCACATACAACTCCATTTCTGGAAATGGAAAAGCCCCAGGTGTTCCCTGGCGGATGTCAGCTTGGCTAATGGGCAAGCACGCTCCCCATCCCACCCCGCAGGGAGGTTTCTACTTGTGGCCCTTTATCACCCTCGATCCTGGGGAGTTTAAAGAGCTACTTCGTGCCTGCTGACTGCACACTGCATGCTGGGACCTAGGTCGTGGCTACCGAGGGACTTCTTTCTCCCAGAGCTTGGCTGGTTAGGGTTAGGAGTGAAGCTTTTACTTAGAAAGGGAATAAAGAAATTCTGCATTTGGGAAAGTGAGTCATCAGCAATAAACGTCCAGCTGAATCTTCTGTTTTCCTGTACGTTCAGTCGGCAAGCAGCCGGCATATAGCATCACTTCTGCCACGTTTAGTGAAAATGCTCTTCCCCAAACTGCCCTCACCTTTGATGATTTCTGCACAGGACAGGCAACAGGATTTCAGAGGGTGATCAGGCCCTCCTTACTGGAGAAGGGGAGGTGGGCCAGGGCACAGGGACCTCTGTTTTGAAGACCCTGTTTTCAACCCTGGGCTGAAGTGAGCAGTGGTCAAAAGGCAGGTTTCTGGCTCAGGCTTCTGTTTCGCTCTTACCCACCAGGACCATAGATAGGCTGGGGCTCTCCCTTCAAGAAGGCTTGGGGCCTGACAAAGTATTCCTGGACACGGAGTTTTATGTGGCCTCGTTTGGCCACTTCCATGGGGGTGGGGCATAGGAACAGGTGACTAACCCTAACTATGGACTCCCAGATTGGCTTGGTTTAGGGCCTTAGACATCACTTGTCCTCCCTTATGTTATGGCTGGGGAAACTGAGGCTTTAACAGAAATCATTTGCCAAGTGTCCGTGTACACTGCGATAGCCATGCATTTCCCATGCTGAACAGGGCTCCTTTCCTTGAGAGCCGAAGAGGGCTATCTCCAAGCCAGGATCTAATTCACAAAACCCACTCTCAACAGAACTTCATACTCTGTACAGTTTGAGCCTCTCACTCTCCTTCTACATGGAGGAGATCATTCTATATGGTGTTAGCTACATGGTCATGAAAAGAGGTTGCAGGCCTGGCTCCTTTGTCACCACTGACTCTGAGAACCGTGCCTCGGGGCTTCCAGTCTGGCCACTGGACTGTTACTTAGCTGACCTGTCAGGTTCTCCCAGGTGAGGGCATGGCCTTTGGAAACATGGCTGTAGTGATAGACCATGGGAGGTGTAGAAACCATCAAACCTCACCTTCCCACTGCTGCTATTCTACCCATAGGCCTACTCAGGCTGAATCAGATTGGTTTGACACACATGTTCTGACTATGTCCAGAGACGGACAGCCTGAACTGACTGCTCCTTCACCAACAGAAACATGAAGGCTTCACCACACTCGGCCCTTGGTGCCTTTCTGGTTAGTCAAGCCACAGCCTCTACTGAGAGTTTTCTTTTTCTTTTCTTCTGCTTTTTTCTAAAAAAAGATTTTATTTATCTATCAGATTGAGAGAGAGAGAGAGCAGAAGCAGGGGAAGCAACAGAGGCAGAGGGAGAGAGCAGGGAGCCAGACACTGGACTCGATCCCAGGACACTGGGATCGTGACCTGTACCGAAGACAGACGCTTCACCGACTGAGCCACCCAGGCGTCCCTAGTTAGGTAGGAGTCTTCTGCTTCGCTCTAACTGCACACACACCTGAGATGAGTGCTCCAAGCATGTGGGACTCGTTTCCAGGGCCAAGTTGCTCTGTGTGGTCTGCCCTTCCCGGTAACTGCTGCCATGAAGCTGGGGAGGCGGGGATTGGTCAGCTAGCCAGATCCTGTGCTCACTTCAGAGACTCACACCTGAGAAAGCAGGCGCTTGGCAAAGAGTGGGAGTGCTGCCCCCAAAGGTCCCAGGAAACAATCAGTTTGTTTGGCAAATCAGGCAGACAGTGCCCAGCAGGCAGAAGTCAGTTTGTACCGCTCAGGCCCATCAGCCTGGCAGGGATAGGAAAGAAGAAAGAATAGAATAAATAGAAGAAAGAATAAATTTGGAGTCATGTCGTGGGGTCTGGTGATCCACTTGCCTCAAAGTGTCGGAAAAGATGGCTCTTGAACTAGCGCTGGCAACTTCTCCTTCCTTAATTGCCAGTTCGACTACAGTCAGCGGATTCTAATCACATATGTACATCTGGAAAAGTAAGCAGTTATGGTAGGGGCAGGGGTCGGGGGATGAAGCAAGAGAAAGGAACTCGTCGCTCCCTGAGATGGGAGGCAGGACAGTGCCTGTAGCTGACCTCTGAGTCTGACTGAAGAAGTCCCCGCTCAGCTGCCCAGCCACCGCCTGTCCCAAGCCCCTGAGGCCTCCTCTGGATGGTCCCCCTCCCCGTTTGCCTCACTCTTCAGCTCAGGAAATGTGCACGTTTGGTGGGGTGCGGATGGGGCAGAGGGTAGGCACAAAAATTGGCTTTGGAGTAGGTTTCCCCGGGGGGGTTTAGGTCCCCTTGCTGGTTGACGGGACACCGGCGTCAGAAAGGCCTGTCTCTCAGCACACGTGTACGCAGAGACGAGGATTCTCATCACGGGGGGAGGGTTCAAGCAAAGACCGGACCACTGTGTGTCAGGGACACTTTCCCTGGAGGGGCTGGGATCACTCGGCTCCCAGGGCCAGAGTCATCCCTGTGGCCAGTTTCCAGTTTGGGGCTGTACAGTTCCCATTCTGAGGCTGGGTTTCCATGGATCTCTACAAGTCATCTTGCCCCAGGGCCATCTGGGGCCTCCCGGGGCTCTCTGATTCAGTGTAGGGACAGGGGTGGCAGGCTCTAGCCTGGACCCTGTGGCAGGGTGGTCTGGGCCTACCTTGGGGCATGTAAGAAGAACCAGAGCAGGCTCCAAAGTCTCCACAAGCCCGGACAGCCTTGGGGTTCCCAGCCACAGCGGAATGTTCTGGATGCCGTGGCCCTGCAGATGTCAGACGGGTCTGCAGGGATTTGCTGAACTATGGAAGTGGGTGCCCGTGGTGTTCCACTCTTCTCTGTCCTGTCGCTCCAGCTGGGGCTCCTATCGCTCTTCCCGCCGGGGGCTACTGACTTCGTGGTGGGAACCCACTTTCTTGCTTGTTTCTCACCTTCTTTTCAGTTAACACATTTTGACTTCAGTACTCTCTTCACAACGAACTTCTGTCATTGGCAGCCACAAGACACATTGCTTCTTCTCTTGCCAGCCTGCGCTCCAAGGGTTCCGGCTGGGCGTCAGTAGCCAGCATGACCCAGATATGAGATGCCCTGTTTCTCTGACGTGCTCCTTCTTGGCCTTGAGTTCATGTACAGCTCGGGTCGGCTGGGGAATTCCCCCCGCAAGAGGTCCCCATCCTAATCCCCAGAAATATAATAGGTTACCCATACAGTAAATGTAAATTTGCAGATGTGACGAAGTTAAATATCTTAAAAGATGGAGATGATCCTGGATTACCTGGGTGGCCTGGGTGTAATCACAGGGGTCCCTAAGAAATGGAGGGAGAGGCAGAGCTGTCAGAGATGGAAATGTGATAATGGGAGCTGAACTCGCTGTGATGCCCCGCAGGCTTTGCAGATGGAGGAAGGGGCCGCAAACCAGTGGGTGCAGTGGCTTCCAGAAGCTGGAAAGGTTAAGGAAGCAATGCCCGCCAAAGCCTCCAACAGGAGTACGATCTCACCTGCGCCTTGACTTTAGCCCAGTGTGACTCGTTTTGGACACAACCACCAGTGGTCACTGTTTGAAGCAAGGTGCTCTATGGACACAGTTGGCAGGCAACCCCGAGTTTGATCTCTAATGACACAGTCGCCACCAACCCCTAGTTTGATCCCAGTGCCTTCGATAAAGCTACTTCACTTCTCTGAGCCTCAGTTTCCTCATTTGAAAATGGCAAAATAAAAGCACAAGCCTGAGGGTCGCAGCTTAGTTAATAGTCTTGCACTGGCATTGGTCACCTGCACCAAAGTTATGTTGTTAACATCACGGCACCTTCTCCACAATGATGTCCAATTGGCATATATTTATTTCTCTGAGTTAATTTAAAATTTTTTTTAAAAAAATTAATCACTACCCTTAAGGGTATTGTCAGAACCGGAGGTGAGTTGTTGGCACACTGTGGCTCCTCAGTGAACATTGAGTACACATTGCCACTAGTGCCTGCCAGAGCCGTTCGAAAACACAATACCTTCGGAAACATTCCAGAGAAAGCCCCAAAGACACCCTTTCTTCATGGGGGATCCCATCAGAAACACTGACTGCGTGAGAAGGAAAGGACACAATACCGCTCACGATCCCTGCCAGGTTTGCGTCGTACTGAAATCGCTTAGTGTCAGACACAGCCCACGTGAAGAGAGATGGGTGGTCATGGGTGCCTTCTTCTGGGGCAGCCTTACCGGATACGGTCTGCCTGCGGCAGCCTCTCAGGCTGCTTGAGACTTGATGGCACAGAAAGCACAGGTGTGAGGCACTCCTCCCCACACGTGCTCTCAGTGCTGCAGACTGAGGGGAGTTCCAGGAGGAAGGCCCTGTCCCCCCACCAAGCCTTAGCTCCGGACACACGAACCATGCTGTCCCCCCACCCCACCTTTCCCAAACAGAGACACACAGGGCCTCTTCATCGGGCAAAATGTCGCTCCTTCCAGCCACTCTCCTAAGTCACTTTCCACAGCTGAGTGAGGGGCCCTCCACCCCGGCACTCCGCATGGCAGACCACAGACGGGGGGGGGGGGGGGGGGGGGGGGCTCCTCGAGGACAGAGCCCAAGCCTTGGCACTCCCCCTCCCCCCCGCCAGCTGCTGAGCCAGTGACTAAGGAAGTGCTGAGCCCCGGCCACCGCCGAAGTCCAATTCAGGAGCTCTCCTCGAGCCCACTTTGCCTTGGCAGCATTAAGAGGTGAGGGTCCAGGATTGAGACGAGGCCGATTTCTGCGGACGGCATGACTCATGCAGGGGCTTCTTACTGCAGATTACAAAAATAGCCCGCATGTGTGGACGCCCCCTAGGCATGGGTGATATCATGCCAGTCTCTATGGAGTCTGCTGAATTTGGGGCAAAAGTCCCATTGTTTTTAGCTATTTTGACTATGCAGAGGGAGGAGCCTGTGGTGAATGGCGAGCCTATATCTCCCCAGCTTCCCAGGTCCCAGAGGCTCAGGCTGTACTGGCAAAGAGCGAACACCCCATTACCTGCCATCTGCTCCTGTCCTGGGGCCTCTGAGAGCAGCAGGGTGGCCTCTGCTTCCTAGGAGCCATGCCGGGGCCATGCTGACACCAGTGGGGCTCCCCAGCCATCTACTCTCAGAGCAGAAAGGGAGCCGCTGTCCTCGGGGGTCCTGTGAGCAGACAGGTGCTCAGGGACCTTCCCATAAGGCCTCGGACACAAAGGTGAAGCAGGGGAAGACCATCTCGGAGATGTGCCAAATGCCTGTTCCAGCTCTGCCGAAAGACAGATAGTCACACGGTGGGGTCCCCGCTTTAAAAGAAACTTGGTCATGCTAGGGGACGTGAGGCTGCTCTGTTTTCCTCCCTCAACAAAGGGCTTCAAATGCACCTGCGCTGTCACTTCCAATAGACCTGGCCGGGTTGAACACATTTTCCCAGATAAATCAATCCCCAGCAGCCATCCCCCAAGATGAAAGGGACGCACCAGACTGAACAGAACAGAGTTTGTAGCAAAGACAGGAAGTGAGCTCGCTGCCCCGGGGCCGTTGGCAGCATGCGCGCACAGTGGGATGACGGAGCCTCTTCCTGACATGAAGTCCCGGCTCCCAGTATGGCCAAGGGACGGCTCTGGCGCTAGGTGACAGCATCCCGCTTCCTGTGTGTCCACCCTGCTCACCTCCCACCTTTCCGGCTGCCTTGTGTCACCAGCGATGAAGCAGGGGACGACGTCACGTGGGGGATGGGGAGCCCCGACTCGGAGTCACAGACCCGACTTCCAGACTCAGCCCCTCACCCATGGGCTGGGTGACCCCAGGCAGCCATTCTGCCTCTTCTGTCCTCCTCCTCGTCCTGGTCTAGAGGAGATGCAGCACCTCGTCAGACCACCTCGTGACCGCCCCCTAAAGAGCTGCTGCCCAGGGCCCAGCTTGGTCCTCAGTGGCCAGTACTCCCGCATGGCAGGCCTGGAAGGACCCTCAGAGATCAACTAGTCCAACAGCCCCATTTGACAAAGAAGGCAACTGAGGCCCAAAGAAGGAAGGGCTTGGCCTAAGGTGCCCCCAGCCAGGAAACTGCTTCCTTTCATCTCTCTTTTTTAAATTAAGGATTTTATCTGCAGTAGAGTTACATGCAATTGTAAGAAATAACACAGACTTATGTGTACTGTTTGCCCCTCGTAAGATAGATCTCATTTTTGCGAGTGAGTCTGAGTTGGGGGAGGGGAGTGTGTGCATGAGAGGTTAGGGCAGGAGGGAAAAGGCTATTGCTCATTCGAAGCCAGATCTAATATGGTTTAATTTAAGCTGAAACTGCAAAAAGGATCTTCCTTCTGGTTTGCAGCCCCCAAGACTATTGAGAAAGTGAGTTCTGAGGAGCCTGTTTTGCCCGCTCACCCAGTGGGTCCCTCCCGGGCCTTCTCCTGCCTCCCATGCATCTCCGTGTGAAGGAAGGGGGGCGCCCCAGACGGAAGCTCCTGGACAGGTCTGCGTCCGTGCGGCAGCTGGCTGCTCCTCACCCTTGGAACCAGAGAGGCCCACTTGACCGAGAATCAGCAGTTTTCTGCAGAAAGATCACTTCAGTCCTGGACCCCACTCCCTGTGGACACCAGTGATTGCCACTGCCAGCTGTTGATCGAAAAGACCAGGTCTTACCAGTCAGGTGCAACTGGGCAAGCCTGCTCTTTATTTCCTCTCGAATTCCCATGTGCCAGTGAGTAATTTGAGCTCATCTTGACAAATGACAGCATTTAAGAAACACTTTTGGCAAAAACAAAAACAAACAAACACACAAAACAAAATACCCCACAAAAAATCCATCATCATCAACAACAAAAAAATAGGATGGTCCTTTTTCCCTTGAGGTGAACAGGAAGGGTCCCTCTGACAGCCTCTATGTGTATTTCTGGTTCTCGGAGCTCTGGGAAGTTAACGTCACCCAACTTCTGTATAATCACTGTCGTAAATCAGCTCCTAAAAGAGGCTCCACACAGCGCACCTAATTTTGTTGAATGCTCGTCAGGTAAAGCTTTTTCGTGCCTGGTTGCAGTGAAAGCTGGAAGTACACTCCAAGATCAAAGAAGAGAAGCGAGACAAGCAGACCCCCGGTGGGGGAAGCTGCGATGCTGTCCTTCACACACACAGCACCTGAGAGAAGAGAGAAAGCTGTGCAGATGTGGGAGGTGGAGGCCCATCCTCTGTGGGACAGAGCGGGCAGGGTGGGAAGGGGGAGAGGAGGCAGAGAGATATTTAGAGAAGGAGCCCAGCCATATTCGTTCCTCCTAGCCTGAACAGTCTAGGACAGTGCTGTCCAGTCGAACTTTCTGTGGCAATAGAAATGTTCTCAATCTGTGCGGTCTAATATGATGGGTAGTAGCCTGGTGTGGCTAAGGAGCACTTGAAATAGGGCTTTTGCAAGGGAGGAACTGAATGTTTAATTGTATTTAGTTTTGATTTAAGGCAAAATAGCCACATGCAGCCAGTGGCTGCTGTAGCAGGAGAGTGTGGGTCTCAAGTCGATGAAAGCCCAGAGCAAACCCCTCGAAATCTTCCCAACCTTGCGCTACCCCAGTCTGCCCTGGTCACCGCAATGGGTGCTTCCTTTCTGCAAAGGCTGCTAGGTGGCTTTCTCTCACCAGGGATTTGGTCAAACCCAAAACAGAGCTCCCTTTTCATACATGGAGCCAAAGCTGTGTGGCCCGGCCTGATCAGGCATCTTTCTGGGCCCTGGGAAGCCACCGAGCGCGGAGCACAACTGACGGCGGGCCGTGGTAGTTGCTCGGAGTCCAGCCCCAGGGCCGGGGTGGGCGGCCGCTCTCTCAGAATCAGTCTGCCATGACCCTTAGCTACAGTCTGGGGACTTCTCCCAGGGTGGCTGGGGGAGCCTTGCTCACGACCTAGGAAAGGGAAAGTGTGTACAGAGTTGAGGGGAGTGGGAGAAGAGGGGGAGAGGTCTTAGGCCTCCTCGTAGCCCAGCTCTGGGTCCTCAGAAGGAGGTGGCGAACTCCCATTGTCTTGGGCCAAGCTGAATGGAGTTACCCGACCAGAGGGTCACAGAGAAGTCCCCTGGATCTCTGAAATCGCCTTCTCTGGCAGGACTAATTGCAGCCCCGACCGCGGGCGTCAAAGCAGATACCTTCACCCTCCCTCAGGAACGGACAGGAGCCTGAGCAAGGCAGGGCCTGCCTGTTTCCACCCCACGGCTTCCCAGACCCTAGGTCAGCCCAGGTAGACCCCTCGCTCTGGCCAGGGTAGCCAGCTCGGGCCTGGGGCAAAGCCTGGGCTGGCTGCTGGGGGAACGCGGGAGGGAGAGAGACCAGGCATGTAGGCGTCCAAGGACTCTGACCCAGCAGTGTGGGCGGGAGGGCAGGCATGAAGGGGGAAGGTGGTTCCAGAGGAAGCGCTGGAGGTGGACCTTAAGGAGTGGAAGGGGAACAGACTGGGAGGAAGAGGGACTCAGGAGTCAGCCAGATCTAAGCATGAACCCCAGCTTGGCTGTGTGTTCGCGGTGGGTGTGCCTATGTTGTCGGGCTGACACGGGGAACAGACAAAGGGCCCCCTCCACACCCTGCTCTCCTCGGCCTTACTAGGAAGTAGAGTTGCACATGACAGTGAAAGAAGCGTAGGCTGTCTCAGACCTGGGAAGGGCAGAGCAATCCAGGTGAGGGCAGGGCAGAGAGAAGTAGAGGCCGTTACAAGGTGAGTCTCAGGTAGGCCAGAGGGAGGAGATTAGGTCATGAGAGAAGAGGCAGGGCCCACAGGCTGCACACAGATCACAGAGGCCTTCGGAGGGCGGCGCATCAGGCTTGGCACTGAGCCTCCAGGCCATGGCGGGCCATGGAAGACTTTGAGCAGGAAGCAACATGGTCAGAGCTGTGCTGGGGCAGTATGGGCAGCGGGAAATCGGCAAGAGGGAATCCACAGCCCTGCAAACTCCCAGGGAAGAGGAGCTAAGTGGAGCCCGCCTTTGTGGCACTGTGGTCAGCCGAGGAGTACGTTGGCACAGCGAGCCACCCATTGTCAGAAGAGTGGCACCAGTGAGCTGCTGGTCCCCCGTGGCCTGTGCCTCCCGCACACCAAGGGGAAGTGTGCACTGTGGCTCCGGCTCCTACTGCAGGCTTTCTCTTGTGAAATTCCGGGCCTAGCAAAGTCTTTGTAAGCACCCCAAGCCAAAGGGGCCCACGGGCATCTGGCTCCTGCACCGAACTTGGGCCACTAGAGGCAAGCTGAGTGCCCTCTGTAGTCCTATCTCGTGGGGGCACTCTTTAGAGATTCCCTCATGGGAGGAGAGAATGGCAAGGCCCCGTTTCTTGAAGGCATGGGGGCAGGTGGGGGCAGACGGCGAATCCCAGCAGACTGGGCCCTGGCACTGAGAAGAGACACAGATGGGCAGGTGGTTGGGGTGCAAGAAGGAAGTTCAAAAATTGGGTCCCAAGCTTGGACTCTGCCTCTTTTCCTGCCCCATCTCCCATCAGAGGCCCTCTGCTACCACTTATCCCCCAAACTTCTACCTCCTGTGTCCCAGCTGCCCAAGTATAGGCTGCTGGTTTGCCTCAGGGCTTCAGGACTGGGAACCCCGTCCGGAACATGCCAAGTCCTGTGTGCAAGTGACTCAGGAGGCGTCAAGAGCCTGGCTGGGTGTGCAGGGAGCTACCTGTGGGAGGGGCTGAAAAGGGCTCGGCTTACATGGCACAAAGGGCTGGGGGCCAGGAAGCCTGGCAATCCTTGAGGCTCTAGAAGATACTGAAGAGGAAACTGAAGGGAATTTAACCTCATCCTTTCCCTAAAAAGGGCAACATTTTAGAAATTAGCACACCGCCCAAGCATTCCCATTGGATGGCTAAAGACATGTGCTCCTGGAGAACGGTCTTCCTCTGCACACCCTATCTGGGGGGACGGTCTACAGGCAAGCCTGCAGGAGCCCAGATCCTCAATGGGCCTGGCATGAGGCCCACATGGCATGAGCTCTTATACTCTGGTAGCTTTTATGAGCTGGGAGAGCCAAGCCTTCTGGCTTCTGATAGCCAAGCCATCCCCCAGTGATAGTCACTGGGGAATGGGACTCACACACATCTAGAATGTTCTGGCTGGTGCCAAGCTAGTTTGTGATTTTTGTCTCATGATCAAATCATGCAGCCAAAAATATAAGCAGGATGCCAACTTCTCTAACATGAGTATCAGTTTACCCTGGTAACAAACATGATCATTTAAGAAGTACAAGGAAGAACACGTTCGTGTACCTGCTTTTTGCATATTTCACAAGAAACACACAGACTGAGAGCTTGTCAGAGAAGGAGGAGACCTAAGGGACCTTAAGCCAACCTCTACACTTCTAGGATGGGGGAGCCAAGGACCAGAAGAAATGAAAATATGGGCATGTCCTTTGAACTTGGATTGTACCTTATCATTTATAAAACCTTCACACCATTTCTTGAACTTCCGCTTGTACTGTGGGAGGCAGGATACGCAGTGGGTTAGAGCAGGTAATCAGGAGACAGACCCCACGAGTTAGAAACTTGCTTTGTGAGCTGGGGCAAGCTCTTAATCTCTCTGAGCCTCAGTTCCCTCTTCTGCAAAATGGGGACAATAATGGGACCTATCTCTTCGGGCGGTTGTGTTTCGAACAGTATCAGCACACAATCTAGACGAAAGAAGTGTTGTCCCTTATTCTTCAGATCTTATCAGTAGCCACGAGAGCCTCTGGAAGTGAGAAGAAAAAGATCATGAGCCCATTTGAGAGCGAGTCCCTCATGGGAGGAGATAATGTCAAGGCTCCATTTCTCGGAGGCCCAGGGATAGGTGCAGACCCTCTCTTTCCAGAAAGTTGAGGCCTGGGGAGAGACAGTGGTTTGCTTGATTTTCTAGAGCTTGTCAGTGGTAGAGCCGGGAATCGACCCCAGATCTTTACACTGTGCCCGGTCAAATGTCAGACTGGCCACATCCTGTGAAGACCCCTCCTACTTGCTCACCACCTCATTTATAAATGAAGTCAAGGAAACACCTCTCTGTTTTCATCCCAGCTGCAGTAAGAAAAACACCATTAATATTCATACTTCTCTAAAGATCTGAAGTGGCTTCCAAGGCAAACACAGATTAAAGAGAGTGGTGGAGCCCAAGCTTTGAGGGGCAGGTCAGAAACATTCAGAGAAGGCAGAGGTCACTTCCCTGAGCCCCTGGGGGAGACCACTGGCACCCAAAGCAGCTTGGCTCTGAGCTTTCTGGCAGCCAGAGCACAGGAATGAAAGGGCCAGATTTTGACCAGCAGTGTCAGTAGGACAGTTTCTGGATCAAGAAGAGACCGGCCATGGCAGGGGGTGGCAAGACAGTGCTATGTCATCCCAAACCTCACCCACAGCTGGGCTGCGCAGGCAGAGGAAAGGGAAGACTAAACCTGCCCAAAGTCCCCACCATCAAGATGCCATGGTGATGCAGACCCAGGCCTGCCCTGGGGTCAACTGTATGGGAGATGTCAGAGGCAGCTGGGTCATCCCAGCTGTCCCCAGCAGAAATACTTTTTAAGGTAGCATGTGACAGGACAGGCCCAGCAGGGCTGCAGAGGTCAAGGAGCTGGAATTTGCTCCTTCAGGAGATGGTCAGGCCAGAGCAGCACAGGGAAGGGGGGTGTTGGCTCAGTGGAGAACAGAATGGAGTTAGTTCCAGCAGTGGCAGGAGCTTCTTACGGAGTGCGCGGGGCCAAGAAGCTCAGCAGCTCTCTGCCCACCACATGGACCTTCCCATCACTGGGGATGAGAAGACACTGAACAGCTGGGAGAGTGGAGTGGCCCCAAAGGCTTGGAGAGCAGAGATGTGAGTGCCCTTTAAAAGCACTGCTTCATTGAAACATGTACATGCTGTTTTGGGTTGAACCCTATCCCTCCCCAAATTCAGATGGTGACGTTCCAAACTCCAGTACCTCAGAGAGTGACAGTATTTGGAAATAGGGTTGTTGCAGATATAATTAGCTAAGTTAAGAGGCGGTCATCCTGGAGTAGGTTGGACCCCAATCCATTATGACGTGTCCTTATAAGAAGACGAGAGAGTTACACACAGGGAGAAAGCCATGTGACAATGCAGGGAGAGATGGGGGTGAGGTCGAGGAGCACTAAAGTCTATAAGTAAACCACCAGAAGCTAGGAGAGATGCATGACACACAATCTCCTCCACAGTCTTCAGAAGAAACTAGCCCTGCTGAACCCTGGACCTCAGACTCCGGCCTCTGGAACAGGGAGACAGTACATCTCTGTGGTCGAAGCCCCCCATCATGGTACTTTGTTATGGCAGGCCTAGGAAACTAAGGCACACGTGCATGTGCACACACACACACACACACACACACATACACACCCACCCTCCCTGTAGGTACCAATTCCCTTTCCTAGCCCTGCAACACAGAAGACACACATGCCCTGAAGAAGCAGGATACATCAGGTGTTGAGCTTGTACAAGATATTAGCTGGGTTTAAATCAACCTTCGTTTTTAAAAAAATCAACTTCCGGGACGCCTGGGTGGCTCAGTTGGTTAAGCGGCTGCCTTCAGCTCAGGTCATGATCCCAGTGTCCTGGGATCGAGTCCCACATCGGGCTCCTTGCTCGGCAGGGAGCCTGCTTCTCCCTCTGCCTCTAGCCTGCCACTCTGCCTGTGCTTGCGCTCTGTATCTCTCTCTCTCACAAATAAATAAAATCTTAAAAAATTAAAAAAAAATCAACTTCCCATTCTTATTTTACATTGAGGCAGCTGCATAATTAAAACCAATGTCTACCTTTCTATAAATGCTCTACAGACTCAAAGGCGCCTTCACATTCACGATATTACTGAAGCCCCCATCACCACAGGGTGGCGGGTACTGCCGTCTTGAGCTTGCAGAGGAAGAAAACACAGCCAGCCGAGGTGGGAGGCTACAGGACGAGGAAGCAAGGAGCAGATTACAGTCTCCTCTCTGCCAGCCCTGCCTGTGAGTATTCCTGTGCTCTGGGTGTGGGGGCAGGGCCGGGAGAGGGCAGACCTCACCGCTTTAAGAAAAATCAACTTGACTTCTTAGCGCTTCTCCCTTAGTGTCTTCCCAGGCAGCTGGATGGCATTCTGCCTACTTCAGTTCTGATTATCTTTGCCACCTTGGCTCATTATGATGGCATCTTACTTTCCACTGGTTCCAACTGTCTTCCTAACTTTATCCTGGGACAATCTTCTCTCCTACTGGGGAAGCACTTGACAGGAATCTAAGCCCTTTCATGTTCTTTTTCTCATTTTCGACTCACTGAGCTCTGAGGAGGCAGGCAGGGCAAATGCTGTGTTTATTTACCCTTGTGGCAAAGAAAGGGGAGAATGGTTGCCCATCATTACTGAAGCAGTCCAGGCTCAAATTCCAGTCTTCAAGTTCAGTGTTATTTTTATAACAATGAGTTTTGATTGCTGAGCACCTACTATGGTCCAGGCACTGCCCTACATGCTTGGTGGACATTCTCATTGAACCCTTCCGCCTTCCAGATGAGGAGATAAGAGAGACAACCTGCCCATAGTCAGAAGGTGAGTACATGGTGAAGCCAGGATGCAACTGTAGGTCTGGTTACTCTGTAGCTTGGCCAGACACCATCACCCAGTGCTATTTCCTCTGGGTCACTTCCAGGGATGAAGACTTGAACAAGTGGCCAGGCTGACAACTTGTTCCCAGCCCCACAGTAGATGCTTGTAATGACTGGCCCCAAATGCCCACTACCCAGCTGGTAGGTCAGTAATCCATGTAGGAAGTCCCCTGGCTCAGGGCCCAGCTCCTGAGGACTATTTAGGGATAGTCACAGTCCCTCCTTGTAACTTTTGTAACCTGAGGGCCAGCTCTCTTGGGGCCTGGTGAATGGCAAATACCTGGGATGCTCCAGTGACACCTTCCCTCTTGCCCACAGCCGGCCTGGGGCCCAAACGGCATAAACCATTGCCCTGTGCAGGTGACAGGAACCCTCGCAAGTGAGTCATCCTTGGAACTTTTCTGGAATTGACACGGAAGGGTCCATAGCAGTAATTCTAGCCTGCGACACCTCTCTCTGCTGAGAGGGGCTAATAGAGCTGGTAACTAGGGTTGGTGGCAGTGACTGAGGGCTGAGTGGCTTAGTAGCCCTACCTGTTGAATTTGGTGGCATAGCTTACCCACCTGTGATGTAAGAGCTTAGCCTTAAAGAACGGTCCAGGAGGAAGAGAAAAATCTTCCTAGAGGAAAAGAAACCATTTTCTCTAAGAATTGTAAGCTCTGGAGATTTGCAAGGGAACAGCACAGATGCTAAACTAACATGCTGGGGAAGAAGGCAGGTGCCAGGCTAAATAAAGAAATGTGAGTACATACACAGAGAACACGCTCCTTTATTTCCCCAGGGAGGCACAAATGTATATTAATGAGGATTCTGAACACCATGAAATCGAATAATGACATAAACATCACAGTAAAAACCAAAGCCCTAGAGTTGGCTGCAGTCATTTACTATGGTTGGGGTAGAGGACTTCAACTGGCCCCTGCTCTGCACCCCTCCAAATTTCAAAAAAAACCAACTGTTCTCCTTGTCGGATTAGAACTTGATGCTCTGTAAGTAAGAGAGGCTCTTTGCTTTGACCCTTGATGCTACAGAAAAGCCCTAGGAAAGCAGTGTGTGGACCAAAGGCACAACAGCAAGAAAGTGGGCTGGGATTCATGTTCTGGACAAGGAACTTTGTATTAAGTCTTGAAGCAAGTTGACTTCCTAATCCCAAGGGGAGCGCATATCTTTGGATGTGGTAGGAAATGTGATAGAGAAAAGGGGCCTAGCAAGGCCAACCTCTTGACATGATCCACACACACAAGAGAAAGGATCCTTAGTGTATGACCTGGGAGAGTGTGAGCGTGAATGGACAGATTGGCACAGATGGGCCAATTGATCAATGCCATGCAATCCTGATTTGGGCCTGTGGTGGAATGTCTATCTCTTTCTGGCTGCCCAGCATCTTAACTCCTCTTCCTGGGGAGTTTGAGAAAGCTGAAAGTACTAGTTACTTTGCTAGCTTCCTTTTGAAGCTAGGGTATAGTATATCAACTAGATTTTGGCCCATGTTAGTGAAGACAAGCAGGGCCAGCAGAGAATCTGCCACAGCATCCCATTTCCTGGAGCAACTATACCTGTGGTGCCAGAGGCCATCAATGATGATATTAGTGGACAAACTACAAGGTCTACCACTCAGCAGTGCTAATAGAGGTGCCAGGCTGGTTCTGTAACATGATTTTGTCTGTGGATTTGACCATCTGGTCAAGAAGCCCGATTCTCTAATCCTCCCAGCAACTCTGTGAACTACCCAATGTCCTTCCTATACATTCCTTTATCTAAAGGCCCCAAATGTTGCACTCATCTTTCTGATTCTGTGTCCTTTCAGATCTTTCCCCCATAATTCTTACCATCTTATTAGACCTTTAATATTTTAGAGGAACTACTCTTTAATGTTTTATAATGTTTTAACTAGAAGTTTTATTTCTTTTTACTAGGAAGGCTAATCCTCCATTATCAAAAATGGAAGCCTCAACTTTTCAACTCTGATTTCCCCATCACAGACAGGTAGCCATGAGCCAGGGATTTATCTAGCCCCTAGTATAGATCTTATCAATTTCTTTTTCATTGTCCATTTATCATTGTAATGGAAACTTTTTGAGTAAATAATCAGGATCCAATTTATCTTTATATCCTCAGCACTTACCACAGTGCCTGGCTCACAACAAATACATAGGAGATACTGTTAGAATGAGTGGAGTATTTAGGCTATGGTTCTTAGGAGAGAGGAGATTTGTGTTGGACCCCAAAGGATGGTTGGGCTGTATAGATAATAAAGAAGGATATATCCTAGGTTCTCAACAAGGACTTATTGATCCTTTATTATTCACTGTTCTTAGTTGTAAGCAACAGATACTACATCTAGATTATTTTCTGAAGAAAGAATTAGGTAACTGGAAAATAAGTTAGGAGAAATCAAAATATACACAGAGAAACCAATGAACAGAAAGGGACACACAGGACAGAATGAGAAGATCTAATGTATGTATAATTTGCATCCAAGGAGGAAATATGAAAGAAAAGAAAAAATGGTAGCAGAAGAAATATTTGAAGAGGTACTGGCCAAGACATTCCAAAACTGATAAAAGGCATCAAACTGCAGATTCAAGAGGCCTACAAAACTCAACAAGGATGAATTCAGAGAAAACCACACTAAGACACATCACAGTATGACTGCTGAAATAAAAGACAAAGAGAAAATACCACCACAACCAGAATTAAGTTATATGATGTTTGAGGCTTACTTTGGAATGATGCAATAGTACTGGAAGAAGTTGGTGGGGTTAGATGAAAAAATATGGGGAATTTCCACTTCCAGAAGCAATGGAATAATTGATACCAGAGTAGCCTTCTCATAGTAAATAACCATAGAACTGGACAAAAGATATGAGGCAACTGCTTTCAGACATTGGAAATTAGACATTAGACTTTAGGCAAAAGATAGCATAAGACTTCAGTCCCTCAGAGCAAGAGATGAGATTCGCAATTGCTCTGGTTCTCTATGTGGGAAAATTTTCCCAACTGCAAGCAAGCAAGCTGGAATCCAAACACAGAATGGTGGTCCTACTGAGGTTAGGAGGCAGAGATCAGAGTGGGAAAGGATAGAATGGTTGTGAGCTTTGGGATAGGGTATTAGTGAGGAGAGAGATACAAGTTGGAGGAAGCACAAAAAGTCCATCTATTAATTTGGTAGAGCTGTCATAATAAATTACCATAAACTGGGTGGTTTAAAAAATGTATTGTTTCCTAGTTCTGGAAGCTTATAGTCAAAATTTAAGGTGATGGCATGTTTCTTCTGAGGGCTTCAAGGGAAAGATCTGTTCCAGTCCTCTCTCCTTGGTTTGTGGATGGCTCTCTTCTTATATCTCTTCAAGTTGCCTTCTATCTATAGGTATCTCTGTGTCCAAATTTCTAGTCATACGGGATTAGGGCCCACCTTAATGATCTCACTTTAATTTGATTACTTCTGTAAAGACCATATCTCCAAATAAGGTCACACCCTGACATACTGGAGGTTAGGACTTCAATACAAATCTGGAGGAAACAATTCAACAGATGAGAGTCCATGTAGGGTATCCTGAAAGTCTTTAGCCAAGTATGGGCTATAAATAGGCAGGGCAGGGGTACCTGGGTGGCTCAGTGGGTTAAAGCCTCTGCCTTCAGCTGAGGTCATGGTCCCAGGGTTCTGGGATTGAGCCCCGCATTGGGCTCTCTGCTCAGCAGGGAGGCTGCTTCCCCATCGCGCCCCCCCACCCCGTCTCTGCCTGCCTCTTTGCCTACTTGTGATCTCTGTCTGTCAAATAAATAAATAAAATCATTAAAAAAATAAATAGGCAGGGCAAGCTGCTACCTACAATGTCAAGTATATAATAAAAAGTTACTAAACATACAAGGAACCATGAAATTGTGAAATAAGCAGTCAACTGAAGTCAACCCTGAGATGGTCAAGATGTTGAGTTTATCAAAGACTTTAAAGCAACTATGAAAAAAATATATCCTAAGAATAAAAGGCAAATGTGGCATTGATGAGTAAATGGACAGGAAATCTAAGCAGAAAAGTGGAAACTACCTAAAGAATCACGTGAAACTCTAGGACTAAAAAGGACAAAAACTGAAATGAATAATTCACTGGATGGGCTTAACTGTAGTTCGAAAAAGGCAGAAGACAGATTCAGTAACTTTGAAGACAAATTAACAGAATTTATCCAACATGAAGAACAGAGAGGGAAAAAATGAACAGAACCTCAGGGACCTGTGGGACATCAAACAGTATAATGTGCATGCAATTATAGTCTCAGACAGAGAAGAGAGTAAGAGAGAGGAAGAAATAATATGTTAAGAAATACTGGCCACAATTTTCCTAAACTTTGATGAAAATTATGACTTACAGAACCAAGGGGGCTCAGTGAACCTCAAGCAGAATAAATACAAAGAGAACTATGCCCAAGCACATCATAGTGAAACCATTGAAAACCAAAGGTAAGAGAAAATCTCAAAAGAAGTCATAAAGAAAAAATATACATTACATACAAGGGAACCATGATACAAATAGCATTGGAGGAACTGGATATCCATAGTCATCCCTGCGGCCTCCATCCCAAATTACCACATGGAACCCTAACACATGGATCCCTCACATTGTCCTTTTATAGTTACATCCACTTCCCTCCCTCCCCCACTCCTCCTTAACCCTGGCAATGACCAATTTGTTTTCCATTTCTATAATTTTGTCATTTTAAGAATGTTATATACATTGAATCATATGTATTTTAAAAGACCAATCATAAATGAGATTCACAGTTTCACTTAGAATAATTTATTCAGGTTGTTGCATATATTGATAATTCTTTTCTTTTTTTTTTTAAAGATTATTTTAGAGAGAGAGAGTGGATGAGGGGCAGAGGGGGAGGGAGAGAAAGAATCTGGAGCAGACTCCCCACTACATGTAGAGTCCATCATGGGGCTTGATCTCATGACCCTGAGATCATGACCTGAGCCAAAATCAAGAGTCGGACACACAACCAACTAAGCCACTCAGGTACCCTGATAATTCTTTCCTTTTATTGCTAACTAGTATTTCATGATATGGATGTATCACAGTTTGTTTAACCATTCACTTATTGAAGGGCATCTGGATCATTCCCAATTTGGGACTATTATGAATAAAGTTGCTATAACATTCATGTACAGGTTTTATATGGACACAAGTTTTTATTTCTCTGGGATAAATGCCAAGAGTGCAATTGCTAGGTTGTATGGTTGTTGCATGTTTAGTTTTTTAGGAAACTGCCAAACTATTTTCCAGAATGCCTCCCTGTACCATTTTATGCTCTCATGAACAATATATGAGTGATACAGTCCTCATTTTTTATTTTAGCTATTTGGACAGGTTTGTAGCAACATTTCATTGTGGTTTTAATTTGTGTTTCCTTGATGGCTAATGATACTGAACATCCGTTTTGATTCACCAAATGAACATCATTTGATTCACCTGTAATGTCTGAGTATATCTTTTTTGTATAGGTTTTTTAGTGCTTGCTTTAGGTATTTCTCTATCTAGCTAGCTATATAATTTAAATATGTAAGTTATATCTACATATATATGCATAAAATTTATCAGAGTCTGTAGGTAATAATATTTACCAGTTTGAGTGAAGTGTAGAAATCTTACATCCTTCTACAATTCTTCACTCTCCCCTATTTATAATGTCTTAAATATTTCCTCCACACACATTTAGAACTATGTCAGACTATTATAATGATTGCTTTAACTATTAAACATAATTTAGAAAACTCAAGAGAAGGAAAATATATTTATCCATACTTCTGCTTTTTCCATTGTTCTTCCTTCTTTGGTGATGTCCAGGATGCTTTCTTTTATCATTTCTTTTCTGTTTGGAAAGCTTCCTTTAGCCACTCGTTTAGGATAGGTGTGTTGGTGACAAAAATCTCTCAGTTTTCCTTTATCTGAGAATGTCTTGATTTTCTCCCTTCATTCCTGAAAGATAATTTTGCTGGATATCAGATTTGGGGGTGGCTGTTGAGCACTTCTTTCTGGCCTCTATGGTTTCTTGTGAGAAATCTGCTGTCATTCAATTTGGGTTTTTTTCCCCCTATAGTTAAAGTGTCATTTCTCTCTTGCTGCTTTCAAGATGTTTTCTTTGTCTACAAAGAATTTTAATTATTATATGTCTTGGCATGGACTTCTTTGGGTTTATACTATTTGAGGTTTGTGCAACTTCTTGGTAGGTTTATGCCTTTTGCCAACTTTGGTAAGTTTTCAGCCTTTATTTCATTGAGTACTTTTTCAGCCCATCACCTTACCCCTTCTAGCATTCTGAAGACACAAAGGTTAGTTTTTTAGGAAACTAGTTTTTTTGGAAACTAGTTTTGTTATAGTCCCACAGGTCTCTGAGGCTCTGTTAATTTTTTTAAGTCTATTTTTTCTCTGTTGCTCAGATTGAATAATATCTATTGTTATCTTCAAGTTCACTGATTCTTTCCTTTGTCTCCTCCATCCTGTTGGATCCATAGAGTTCTTTATTTTGGTTATTGTATTTTTCAGTTCTAAAATATCCATTTGGCTCAGGGTGCCTAGGTGTCTCAGCTGGTTAAATGTCTGACTTTTGGTTTTGGCTTAGGTCATGATCTCAGGGTCATGAGATCGATCCCTGCATGGGACTCTGGGCTCACCGTGGAGTCTGCCCAAGATTCTGTCTCTCCTGCTTCCTCTCCCCCCAAGTCATTTGCTCTCTCTCAAATAAATACACCTTTAAAATATCCATTTGGTTCCTTTTAATATCTTTTAGTGTTGGCATCAATTGATTGTTTTTTCCATTTAGCTGGAAATCTTTCTGGTTCTTGGTATGATGAGTGGTTTTGAATTAAAACCTAGATATTTTAGCTAATATATTATGAGACTTTAGATCTAATTTAAACCTCCTTTTTCATCTGGCTTATTTTGATACCAATGCAGCAAGGGACGAGGGAATGAAGTGTTACCTCTTTACTGCCAGAAGGCAGTTAAAAGTGCAGGTTCCCTGTTCAATCTCTATTGGTGTCAAAGGTGGGGGGCTCCATGTATTGCTGGGCAGGGGTGGGAGTTCCAGCTCCCAACCAGGTCTCTATCAGTACCTATACGGTTGGTTTCCACTGACAGTGTCACCACTGGGTGGGGATAAATGTCCTGAGTCTCCACTAGACCTTCCAGGCCACAGAAGGAAGCCTTTGGGGGGAGGGAGGCTCATTACTTTCTCATGGGACTGGAATTTTAGGCTCTCCAGGAGGTCTCCACTGACACTACAGTGGGAGGAAGTATCTTGCTACTGGCTGAGGTGAATGTAAATCCTAGCTCCCCACTCAGTCTTCTCTGAGCCTCATTAGAGCTTGGAAAGGGTAGAAATCTAGGTTTCCCATTCAGTCTATGATGGTGTGTGTGTGGGTGGGACCACAGATTTGGCTAGAGTAGAACAGTCCTTGTCTAAAAGTTTTCTGTCTTGCTGGGCTGCCCCTAGATAGGATTATTCTGTATTTTGATTGTGGGAGTAGTAACACTAATCTATATTTGTGTTAAAATTTCCAGAAATTTACATAAAAATGTCAATTTACAAATAAAATGTTTAAAAATGAAGAGCGAAATTGAAGGACTTAAGCCAACAGACTTAAAGACTCACTATAAAGATCAAATAATCAGGAAAGTGGTATTGTTGCAAGGATAGACAAACAGATCAATGGAAAAGAATAGAAAGTCCAGAAATAGCCTCACACACACTGGCCAATTGATTTTTTAACAAGGGAGCCAAGGTAATTCAATAGGTGATGGCACAGACTTTTTTAAAAAATGGTGTGATTACAACTGGATATTCATATAGGGAAAAATGAACCTCAATCTTTATCATACAACATCTACAAAAATTTACTTGAAGTGGACCATAAATATAAAATATAAAAGCTAAAACTATACAAATTTTAAGGGAAAAATATTTCCAAGTTTGGAATAGGCAAACATTTTCTGTATAGGACATAAAAAGGATGAACCACATAAGGAAAAAATGATACATTGGATTTCATTAAATTTTGCTCTGTGAGAGAACCAACAAAAACATTAAATGATAAATTTGCAAACCATATATTTAAAAAGATTTATATCCAGAATATATGAATTATACTTACAATTTAATAACAAGACAAGCAACCCAATTTAAAAGTGGGCAAACAATTTAAATAGACACTTCACCAAAGAAGACATATGAATGCCAAAGAAGCCCATGAAGATATACTCACCAGCGTTTGTCATCAGGGAAATGCAAATTAAAGCACAAAGAAATACCACTTCACACCTACTTGAATGGTAAAAATTGAAAAGCTAGACAATAAAAAATGTTAGCAAAGATGTGGAGTAACAGGATCTTTTAAACTTTGCATTGTGGGCATGCAAAATGTCATGATCACATGGAATACTCTGGCAGTTTCTTATAAAGTTTAAAATATACTAACCATGCACCCCAGCAGTTCCATTACTAAATATTAGCCAAGAGAAATGAAAATATATGTTCACACTGATATCTGTACACAAATGTCCATAGCAGCTTCATTTCTAATAATCAAAATAACACAATGTCATCAATAGGTGAATGGATAAACAGATGTTCCACGATAAGGAATACTACACAGCACTGGAAAAAAAAAATGTTGATTAATGCAACAAGTTGAATGGACTCAAAAAGTTGTAGCAAGCAAAAAAAAAAAAAGTCTGAAAAAAAAGTCTGTGACAAAAGATTACATAGTGTATTATTCCACTTATATGAAATTTTACAAAAGACAGGGCTTATTTATAGTGACAGAAAGGAGATCAGTACTTGCCTGTGGCTGGGGTGGAGCAGTTTGAGTGCAAAAGAGCATGAGGGAGTTTTTTGAGGTAATAGAAATTTTCTGTATCAATAACATGGATCCTGCAAACAATAGAAGGAAGCTATACATAAAAGAATACATGCTGCACGATTTCATTTATATTTGGTTAAAAAAAATAAGCAAAGCTAAAGCACTATGTTTAGAATCCACATGTAAATGGTAAAACTAAGAAGTTAAGCAAGGAAGTGATTGCTGGAAAAGCCATGCTAGTGGTCTACTATGGTGCTTGGGAAGGAACATGTGCAAAGTGTCTGGGTTGCCAGCAACACTATCTGATCTGGATGCGGGTTACATGAGTGTTTGCTTTATGATAATGTGTTCGTCTGTAATGTTTTGTTTATGTACCTTTTTGTTTGTTTGTTATATTTACAATTAAAGACATTCAAATAAAAAGAAGAGCAAGAATAGTAACTGAAAGGCAAGCAGAGACTGGTACAAGAGAATGAGGCCAGAAGAGGTGAGAGCTGCACAGAGCAAACAGCAAGGGCTGTGAGACTGGACCTGTGAAGGACTTTTAGGGCAACCCTTGAACTTGGTGGGGGCAGGTGCATGCCGAGCTACATAATGCATCTCCTTATGTGCTGCCCCATCATATACCTAGTATAGGGATGGGTATACAGTATACCTACCCAAGACTTGTGGATACACTAGTGGTATTAGGGTATGCCATTATAGCATGACCATATCTGACCATATTCTCCAGGGGCCATCTACTAAAAAGCATCAGACTTGAAGGCAAGAGTCCTGGGTTAAGGCACCAGCAATGTCACTTCTAGTTACACGACCTTGGACAGGTCATTTCACCTCTCAGCATTAGTTTCCTTGTACTGGCCTTGGCTGTGAGGAGCCATGAGAGACAGAATAGACATATCTGTATTATTTTGCATCCCAACCCAGCTTTTAAGTAGGGCCAGTGCACTAATATTTTGAAGTGGGAACACCGAAGGCCTCAACTTAAGGCAGCCAGTTGGTCCCTCTCTACTAATCTGGTCATCTCTGGGTTTAATTGCCCCCCTGGGTATGAATTAGCATGATGATGTGAGGGGCTGCTGTCAGTTATTCCAAGCTGAATATCTGAAAAGGTGCCAGTTATGAAGGGGGTGGTAGGAATGGGGGAGTGGGGGGATATGAAAGTCAAATGCTCTGAACCTCTTGTTAACTTCACTGCACGCAGTCCCAAGGTGTAATTACCATGTGTCAGACTTGGAGGTGTGAGCAAAGTGGTACAAGGCTGATATTTGTCAGGCCAAGCAGAACATCCATACAAAAGTGCTGCATGAGATTGGGGTCACCACTGCTGCCTCCCTAAAATTGTTCTGTCACATATTCTGCTACCTCTGGGCTAAAGGGGACCCTGTCTGATTATAGGTGTTGGGGAGCTCTCTGACTACAGGGACCCTAACAATACCAATGGACTTTCAAGCTTGGAACTCGGAACAAGTTTTTTTCTCCTTTTGGGGAAGAGTACTCAATTCCTTTTGTTCATCTGAGAGAAAGGTTCTGGATTCATCCTTGTTCACTGATAGGCAGGAACCACTTGCAAATCAAAGACTTAAGATAAGGACTGGCTGGCAATATAGGAATGGCAACAATGGACCAGATGCTACAGCCTTATCCATTTCAAAGGTTCCTGAATAGCCAGCTGTATCATTGAAGGATCCAGGCTTCTTTTTAATAACATGTCATGGTCCTGATCATGCATCAGGTGGCACCAGCACCTGTCTTCTCCTTGTCCCTGTTCTTCATATATACACTTTTACCCTCAAGTAGATATAGGAATCTACTGCAAATAGAATTAGTTTTGGGGAGAAATTATGTGCTGATTCCTCTAACACACACACACACACACACACACACACACACACACACTATTCCATTTGGAAATATGAAAACAATATAACAATGATCAAGATATTTTTAAAAAAGAAATCATTCAAATCCTATCACTCTAACACAGCACTTTATATTTGGGCATTTAAGTGCACTAACTGTAAGTTGCAAGATCACAATGTAAACACAGTGACACCTCTTCCTTTATAAAACCTTCTGTTCCATGTATTCCTCAGGCTGCTGCAGGCTTCAGAAAGAACATATTAAATGGCCTCATAATATGCAATGGAATGGATATGCTATAATTTAATTAACCAACCCTTATTGCTAGGTAATTCATTTGTTTCCAGTGTTATATTACTACAGCCAATCTCATAATGAACATCTCCATGCATGTATCTTCTCAATTCTTTTGAAATGCTTCCTGAGGAATAAAATCTCAGGAGAGGAAATTATTGGGTTAAAGGGTAGGACCAACCCCAGGGAGGCTCCTTCAACTGACTGGACTGCCTTCTGCAGGGGTGGGCCCCTTTCTGAAATGTGCCCTCAGCAGTAGCAAGCCTTCTCCTTTAGCCCCCAGAGCTGTCCCACACACTCTTGGTGCCTTAGTTACTGCCTGTTATGTGGAGATCAACTTCTATTTGCTCTCTGGGTGTCCTGCACCATGGTTTCAAAACAATGCAAACTTGTTTTGGGAAACAGACTGAGCTGATGTGGAATAGTCTCTGAGCTCCAACAGCTGAGAGTCCACAGTAATTATCTTTGGGGGATGCCAGTCTTGGGAAGTAAGAAGCAGATGTGCTTATTTCTCTGAGGCTACATGGCAGAGAGCTTTCCCCCATGCCCTTGACAAGTGAACATAATGCTCTGACACAGGCAGCCTTGCACTGACTACCAGGCTCCCTTCACCACTCATTATATGCCAATTCCTGCCATGAACCAGACAAAGTCCTTGCCTTCCAAGAACCCAGTAGATTTGGTAGAGCCAAATGAGTAAACCAACAGAGATGCCATGTGGTGTCATGGTCAAGAGAAGGTGCATTGCAAACCAGGCTGACTTAGGTTGAGACCCCAGCTTTGCCATCTCTTCGCTGCATGGCCTTGAGCAAATTAATTTATATCCTTTTTGCCTTGGTTTCACCATCTACAAAATAGGGATAATATTAATACTTACCCCTGCTGGATCATTATAAGGAGTTGATGAGCCAGTGCATAAAAAGCACACAGCGTGGTGTCTGCTGTGTAGTAGGGTAAGTGTTCAATACATCTCAAGTACTAGTAATGGCACTGTATTACTAAAACAAGGTAGAAAGTGAAATATTTCCCAAGAGGGACTCTAATAAAATACATAAAAATCCCAGACTTCCTGCTTGGGGGATCAGGAATTGCTTTTTTTATTCCCCCTTCCCCTAATAGTGAGAGGTGCTGGGAGACGCCAATAGGCAAGGGGATCCAGTGTCTCCCACCAGATCCAGGATAGGGGTGTGTTGGTGAACTCCAGTGAGCAGCCTTGAGGACCTGGGGAGGAGAGGGCCTCAGTGAGTTGGGCTGCCTAAAAAACCATTTTCACAGAAGCTTCCACTGTTTGCCTATGTCTGCCTATGTTATTTCTACCAGGAGGGGAAAGTAATGTGGCCCAGGTGACTAGTCTTTCCCAAGTGCTAAATTGACCTTCTTGATTAGAAAAACACAGCCCTGGACTCATAGCCTTGCCAGCAATCAGTACTAATGCAAGGCCCAGCTGAGGAATACAGCAGGCCAGGCCCCACGCCCAGTGCCACGAAGCCTTCTGCCTCATCCAGAACATGGTCCAGAGATATAAAAGAGTTGATTTAATAGCAGAACTACTTAGAGTCAACATTTACAAGTGCCAGTGATGCCTTTTGGACAATGGAAGGAACATGAGTGGGGGCAGGTTCTCCTCCTGCTATGCTAGAGTCCCCAAGGTAAACTTTCCCAAAGGAAAATCAATTGAGAGTGGCCTTGAACTATCATGACCAGGAGCACAGGCATATAGGTCACAAACTATCTATCATTACTGTGGTTAACATACTTTCCACATCAAAGCCTTGTACTCATTTCTTTCTGGGAACAATCTGGTCTCCTCTCATGGCTAGTAATTATTACCTGCATCCAAACTAGCTATACTTTCTATCCAATTTACTCATTTCTTTTTGAACCCTCTCTTTAATGCCTTTTGTCTGGGCATCTACTATGGCAGATGCAGACCTGAGACAAATGTCTTCCTCTTCCCTCAAAAGTAACTTCAGCATTTGTAATGCAGTCCTTGTGTAATCATCCACTTAAGCACTACCCGAAGCATATTCCACAAATGTTGGTACCACAAGATTCTAATAATGCTCAGTTCTAAAAGTGCTGGGTGGCAACAAAAGTTTGGAGGAAAGCTTAGTGAAGGAAAGTTAGTAGATTTTCTTGGTTGCTAGAATTTCCAGAGCCTTTGACATGCCATTGTGTATCATGGCTCTCCAATACAGGCTAGTGAATGTCACATTCCCCAAACACAGTGAACTCCAGACCCATGAGGAAAAAGTACTTCATGAGACTAGCAGTCCAGACACCTGTTGGGAAACACATAACTATTCCAACCCTTTTATTTTATAGATGAAGACACTGAGGCCCATAGAAGGAAAGGGACATTCCTGAACTCACCCAGGGAATCTGTGACAGAGCCACACTAATTCAGCTTTTAACACCTTCAAAAAGGCCATCTCTAAAACCCTCAGCTTTTCGGGTTGGGGAGCCATTAGAGGGTTTTATGCATGATGGTGACATGGTGGAATTAGCATTTTAGGTAAATCACTCTGGCTGAGGTGTAAAGGAGGATCTAAGTAAGCCAATGAAGGGACACTTGGAGTAATATAGGCAAAAGACCTAAGTTAGAGCAGTGATGGCTGTGTTTTTGAGGAGGAGATAGGTTCTAGAAATAATTAGGAAATAAACTGTCAGAACTTGGTGGTTGATGAGGTGGGGGAGAGGGAGAGTTAAGGGTGATGCTAAGAAATGTGGCCTACGTGACCAGGTAGATGTTAGTGTCATGTGCTGAAGAAAGAGCTAGTTGGATGGGATTAGAGGGTGTTGAAGACTTCCATTCCAATGGCTGTGGAATGTTCAGTGTAGATATCCAAAAAGCTTTTGGTTTCATGGACAGAGGTTCAAGCTAGAGACCAAAATCAAGAAGATAACTGCATATAGATGGAAATTAAAGCACAAGAATGGAAGAAATGGCCCAGAGAGAACCTGTAGAAGGAGTACAATTGATGGACCAGGAATTCAATTCTGGTCTCTAAATAGTTAACTAGCTAAACTTTACCCCTCCTCTCAGGGTCCCCTCAATTACCACTTACTTTAGCAAGATTCATCAAGAAAAAAAAAAGAGAGGACTCAAATAAATAAAATCAGAAATGAAAGAGAACTTACAACTGATATCATAGAAATACAAGGGATCATAAGAAATAACTACAAATATTTGCCAACAAATTGGACAAATTAGAAAAAAGGCATAAATTTCTAGAAACACACAAATCTTCCATGACTAAATCATGAAGAAATAGAAAATCTGAATGTGGGTATCTGGGTGCTCAGTTGGTTAAGCGTCCAACTCTTGATTTCAGCTCAGGTCATGATCTGAGTGTTGTAGGATTGTCAGGGTACCATGCACAACAGAGAGTCTGTTTGAGATTCTTTCTCTCCCTCTCCCTCTGCCCCTCCCCACTGTACTCTCTCTCTCAAATAAATAAATAAATAAATAAATCTTTTTTTTTAAAAAGGAAAGAAAATTTGAATAGACTGTTTTCTAGTAAGGAGGTTAAATCAGTAGTCAAAAACCTTCAAAAAAAAAAAAAAAAGTCCAGGACCAGACGGTTTCACTGATGAATTCTACTAAACATTTAAAGAAGATTTAATACCTAACCTTTACAAATTCTTCCAAAAATTGAAGAGAAGAGAATGCTTCCAAACTCACTTTATGAGGCCAGCATTACCCTGATACCAAAACCAGACAAGGACACCACAAATAAAGGATAAAATTATAGGCAAATATCCTTGATGAACATAGATGCAAAAATCTTCAACAAAATATTAGAAGACTGAATTCATACACCATGATTAAGTGGGATTTATTCCAGGGATACAAGGATGGCTCAGCATCTGCAAATCAATAAACATGACATGGGACAGAGGAGCCAAGAACAAACATATCATAGTAAAAGGACTGTCCCGTCAATAAATGGTGCTGGGAAAACTAGACAGCTACATGCAAAAAAATGAAACTAGAACGCTGTCTTACACCATACATAAAAATTAATTCAAAATGGATTAAAGACTTGAATGTAAGACCTGAAACTACAAAATTTCTAGAAGAAAACATAGGCAGTAAGCTCCTTGACATTGGTCCTAGCAATGTCTTTGTGAATCTGACTCCAAAGCCAAAGGAAACAAAAGAAAATAAACAAATTAGACTATATCAGTCTAAGAAGCTCCTATACAGCAAAGGAAACCACTATCAAAAAGAAAAGGCATTCTATAGAATGGAAGCAGATATTTGCAAATCACATATCTGATAAGGGGCTACTATCCAAAATATATATAAAGAACTCGTACAACTCCACAATAAAGAAACAAAACAAAGAACCCAATTAAAAAATGGGTAGAGGATCTGAATAGATATGTTCCCAAAGAAGACATACAGATGGCCAACACACACATGAAAAGATGTTCAACACCATTTACCCTTAGGGAAATGCAAATCATAGCTAAAAATGAGGTATCACCTCACACCAGTCAAAATGGCTAAAATCAACAATACAAGAAACAACAGGTGTTAGCAAGGATGTGCAGAAAAAGGAACCTGGTGCACTGTTGGTAACAATTCACACTGGTACAGTCATAGTGGAAAGCAGTATGTAAATATAAAAAGTGATTTTCCTCTTAATTTCTTTAAAATACATATGATTGTTTAAAGGAAAAATTCTAACACTGTGGGATGCTTGGGTGACTCAGTGGGTTAAGCATCTGCCTTCGGCTTAGGTCATGATCCTGGGGTTCCAAGACTGAGTCCTGAATTGGGCTCCTTCCTAAGCAGAGAACCTGCTTCTTCCTCTGCCTACTGCTCCCCCTGCTGTGCTCTCTCTCTCTAGCTCTCTCTCTCACTCTCTCTCTCTGACAAATGAATAAATAAAATCTTTAAAGCAAAAATTATAACATTGTGTTATGAAGTGTATAATGTCAGTAAGATGTAGCACATATGACAATTATAGCATAAAAATTGGGAGACGGTAGACATATACAGCTGCAAGTTCTCCATGTTTGACATCAAGTGGTACAATATTATCTAAGTACACTGTGAAAAGTTATAAAAGTAAAGAGGTATAGCTAAAATGAATAAATAAAATGAAAATCAATAATATATCCAAATAATCCAAGAGAAGGCAGAAAAGGAAGAAGACAGCAGCAAACAGAAGGGGGAAATAGAAAACAAATAGTTTAAAAAAAGAAGATGTTAATCTAAACTTAATTATTCTGTTTAATGTTGTTATGAGCTGAAATTTTGTTTCAGCCACCTTCAAACTCATATGATGAAGTCCTAACCCTTGTACCTCAAAAATCTGACTGTATTTGGAGGTAGGGCCTTTGAAGACTCATATAAATTAAAATGAGGCTGGGAGGGTGAGCCCTAATCCAACCTATTATCCTTGTGAGGAGAGGAAATTTGGACACTCAGAAATATCAGGGATGCATACACAAAGAGAAAAGACCATGTGCACACACAACAATAGGGTAACCACTTATAAGCCAAGGAGAGAGTCCTCAGGAGAAACCAAAACCATCAACACCTTGACCTTGGACTTCCAGTCTTCAGAATGGTGAAGAAAGAAATTTCTGTTGTTGAAGCCACCCAATCTGTGGTATTTTGTTATGGCAGCCCAGGGACACTAATAACAAATGTTAATGGTCTAAACAATTGAATTAAAAGGCAGACTGTCAGAATGGATTAAAAGAGCAAGACACTACTAGATGCTTGCTGGGAAAGATGCACTTTAACTATAAAGATAGAGACTGGAAGTAAATGGATGGGAAAGGACATATACTAAGAAAACAGTGAAGGAAGCAATGGATGTATTCACATCAGATAAAATAGCCTTCAAGTCAGAGTGTTATCAGAGATGAAGAGAGACATTTCATTAAAAAAGAGAGGATTAATTTATCAGGAAGACATGACATTAATAAATGTGTATGTGCCTAATAAC
The DNA here is from genome assembly GCF_011764305.1 of Mustela putorius furo. NCBI lineage: Eukaryota > Metazoa > Chordata > Mammalia > Carnivora > Mustelidae > Mustela > Mustela putorius. The sequence continues at coordinate 4,327,561 of NW_025422048.1, forward strand.
GGAATTTCAAAATAAGCAAGGTGAAAACTCGAAGAATTAAAGACACAAACCAGAGTTGGTTTGGAGATTTTAACAAAATACTCTCAGCAAAAGATAAAATAACTAAACAGAAATTAGTTAAGACCTAGATGATCCAAATAATGTCATCAACCACCTTAACATAAATAATATTTTTAAGTCACTTTACCCCAAAAGAAGAATATACTTTTTTTCAAGTATATGCATGGTATATTCAGGAAGATAGATTATATGCTGGGCCATAAGCCATGTCTAAATAAATCTCACAGAAACAAAATCATACAGTGGATTTTCTCAGACCACAATGGAATTAAATAAAAAGTCAATAACCATAAGATAGCCAAACAACCCCACAATATTTGGAAATTAAGCAATACATAGAAAAATAACACAAGGGTCAAAGAAGAAATCATAAAGGAAGTTAAAATATATTTTTGAAGTGCATAATAACAAAAACACAATATACTAAAATTTGTGGGAAGCAGGTGAAGCAGTATTTAAAGAAAAGGTTACAACTGCAAATGTTTAGATTAGAGAAGAAAAATGTTTGGGGCATCTGGGTGGTTCAGTCAGTTTAGCAAGCCTTCAACTCTTAGTTTCAGCTTAGGTCATGATCTGGAGGTCCTGAGATCCAGCTCTGCCTCAGGTTCCATGTTCAGCACAGAGTCTCTCTCCCCTTTCCCCCTCTCCCCTCTCACTCACGTGTGCACATGCTCTTTCTCTCTAAAAATAAATAAACAAAATCTTTTAAAAAAGAAAAGAAAAATGGTTTAAATTAATGACCAAGTTTCCACATTAAGAGGGTAGAAAGGTGGGCAAAGTAAATCCAAAAAAGTATAAGTTAAAAAATACAGAGAAGATCAGAGTCAATGAAATAGAATTTTAAAGATTTTATTTATTTATTTGACAGAGAGAGATCACAAGTAGGCAGAGAGGCAGGCAGAGAGCGAGAGAGAGAGGGAAGCAGGCTCCCCACTGAGCAGAGAGCCCGATGCGGGGCTCGATCCCAGGACCCTGAGATCATGACCTGAGCTGAAGGCAGCAGCTTAACCCACTGAGCCACCCAGGTGCCCCAATGAAATAGAATTTTAAAAGTGGAGAAAATTTAAAAAGCAAAAAGATCAACAAAAATCAAAACTCCCTAGCTAGATTAATCATGAAAATAAAGACAGAGCACAAATTAGCAGTATCAAGAATAAAAGAGGGGAATATCACTGCAGACCCTACAGCATCAAAAGGACAATCATTAAGTATTATGGATATCTTTTTGCCAACAAATTTTGACAACTTGGATAAAATGAACAAATACTTTGAAAATAATTTACTGAAACGGACACAAGATTGAACAGATAATATGCATTTCGTAGCTATTAAAAAAATGAATTTGTCATCAAACACATTCCCACAAAGAAAACTCCAGGGTCAAATGGTTTCACTGGTGTATTCTAGCAAACAACAAAGGAAGAAATAACAATCTAACACAAATATTTTCAGAAAAGGGAGGGGGAAGACTTGTCTTGACTTGTTTGTGAGGCCAGCATAACCCTATACCTATGTTTTCTTCTAAAAGCTTTGTGTTTTAGCTTATATGCCTAGTTCTGTGAAACATCTCAAAGTAGATTTTTGTGTATGATGCAGGTATGGGTTGAGAATATCTTCATGACTTATAGGTAAGCAAAAATTTCGTAATGTACAGAAAGTAATAGCCATACTATTTTTTCATCAAAATTAAATACTTCTGGGGCACCTGGGTGGCTCAGTGGGTTAAAGCCTCTGCCTTTGGCTCAGGTCACAATCCCAGGGTTCTGGGATCGAGCTCTGCATTGGTCTCTCTGCTCAGCATTGAGTCTGCTTCCTACTCTCTCTCTCTCTGCCTCCTTCTCTGCCTACTTGTGATCTCTGTCTGTCAAATAAATAAATTCTTTTAAAAAGGTTAAATACTATAAACATTCGGGTACACATGCCCCTTTGGATCACTACGGGGCACGTGTACCCGAATGTTTATAGGGAGACAAACCATAAGTGACTCTTAATCTCACAAAACAAACTGAGGGTTGCTGGGGGGAGGGGGTTTGGGAGAAGGGGGTGGGATTATGGACATTGGGGAGGGTATGTGGTTTGGTGAGTGCTGTGAAGTGTGTAAACCTGGTGATTCACAGACCTGTACCCCTGGGGATAAAAATATATGTTTATAAAAAATAAAAAATTATATTAAAAAAAGGTTAAATACTTCTGCTCATCTTTACAGATGAATTCCAAATAATGTATAGATACTCTAAGCCAAAGGAGGGAAAAAATTACTCCCTACTCCTTAAGTGTGGGCTAATCATAGTGACTTCCTTCAAAAGAGGACAGTATGGAAATGGGGAAAGAATGAATAAATTTATAGTGAAGAAACCCGGCAAACACTACTTCAGCCAGGGATCAAGGTCAACATCAATAGTGATAAGTCATGTTGATATGATGTGATGAAAATGGCACTCTACCTCTGTGGTCTTACATAAACCCATAAACCCAGTCTAATCATGAGAAAAACATGAAACAAATCCCAATAGGGGGCATCCTACAAAATACCTGACCATTACTTCTTAAAACTATCAAGAATAAGAAAAGTGAGACACTGTCATATCCAAGAGGGGTCTAAAGAGACAAGATAATTAAATATAATATGATTCATAACAGAAAAGGGACATTAGGAAAAGGACAAAAGGAAATATGAATGAAGTATAGATTTTAGTTAATAATGTATCAATCTAGGTCTATTGTCACAAATGTACCATACTAATATAAGATATTAACAATAGAGAAAATTGAGTAAGAGGTATATAAGAATTCTCTGTACTATCTTCTCATTTTTTAAAATAAATCTAAAAGTGTTCTAAATAACAAAGCCTTTTTTTAAAAAAATACATTGTTAATAAAATGTAGAGATGCGTCACTGATTAGGAGAAAGTACTTGAAAAATATATAACTGACAAAGGACCGGTATTCAAGATATTTAATAGAACAACTCTTAAAAGTCAATAGTAGGAAGAAGTTGCTGCAGCTGAGTCTGAAGAGGTTGCTGTCTGTGTTCTCCTCAGGAAGCAAGAGCAAAAATGAACTATTGGCAAGCAGAGAGAGTCAATTATCATATGGTTTCACTTATTTGTGGAGCATAACAAATAGCATGGAGGACATGGGGAGTTAGAGAGGAGAAGGGATTTGGGGGAAATTGGAAGGGGAGGTGAACCATGAGAGACTATGGACTCTGAAAAACAATCTGAGGGGTTTGAAGGGGCGGGAGGTGGGAGGTCTGGGTACCAGGAGGTGGGTATTATAGAGGGCACGGATTGCATGGAGCACTGGGTGTGGTACAAAATCAATGAATACTGTTATGCTGAAAATAAAAAATAAACTTAAAAAAATGAACTATTGGGACTTCAAGATCAAAAGCTTTTGCACAGCAAAGGAAACACTCAACAAAACCAAAATACAACTGATAGAATGGGAGAAGATATTTGCAAATGACATATCAGATAAAGGGCTGGTATCCAAAATCTATAAAGAACTTATCAAACTCAACACCCAAGAACAAATAATCTAATCAAGAAATGGGCAGAGGACATGAACAGACATTTCTGCAAAGACATCCAGATGGCCAACGGACACATGAAAAAGTGCTCAGCATCACTCAGCATTAGGGAAATACAAATCAAAACCACGATGAGATACCACCTCACACCAGTCAGAATGGCTAAAATTAACAAATCAGGAAATGATAGATGTTGGCGAGGATGTAGAGAAAGGGGAACCCTCCTACACTGTTGGAAGGAATGCAAGCTGGTGCAGCCACTCTGGGAAACAGCATGGAGCTTCCTCAAAAAGTTGAAAACAGAGCTACCCTACAACCCAGCAATCACACTACTGGGTATTTACTCTACAGATACAAATGTAGTGATCCGAAGGGGCAAATGCACCCGAATGTTTATAGCAGCAATGTCTACAATAGCCAAACTATGGAAAGAGCCTAGATGTCCATCAGCAGATGAATGGATAAAGACGATATGAGATGAGATTGATCTATCTATCTAGCTAGCTAGCTATATAGTGGAATACTATATATATGTGTGTGTATATATATATATATATGTGTGTGTGTGTGTGTGTGCGCATACATATATATATATATATATATATATATATATATAGTGGAATACTATACATTGTTGCAAATGACAAGATTTCATTTCTTTTGATGGCTGCATAGTATTCCTTTCTCTCTCTATATATATATAATATTCAATTATATATATAGTGGAATACTATGCAGCCATAAAAAAAAAAAGAAAGAAATGAAATCTTGCCATTTGCAACAACATAGATGGAACTAGAGTTCCATTACACTGAGTGAAATAAGTCAATCAGAGAAAGACAATTATCATATGATCTCTGACATGAGGAATTTGAGAGGCAAGGCAGGGGATTTGGGGGGTAGGGAAGGAAAAAATGAAACAAGATGGGATTGGGAGGGAGACAAACCATAAGAGACTTTTAACCTCATAAAACAAACTAAGGGTTTCTGGGGGAGGGGGTAGGGAAAGAGTGGTTGGGTTATGGACATTGGGCAGGGCATGTAGAAGGTGAGTGCTGTGAGATGTATAAGCCTGATGATCCACAGACCTGTACCTCTGGGCCTAATAATACATTATATGCTAATAAAAATGTCAATAATGGAAAGACAAACAACTCAATAAAAATGGACACAATATTTACACAGATACTTCATTAAAGAAGTAAACAATAAGCATGTGAAAAGATGCTCAGCATCATTAATCACTAGGGAAATGCAAATCAAAACCACAATAAGATATTATACCCACTTGAATGGCTAAAATTAAAAAGAATAAAAACACCAAATGTTGGCAAGGATATGAAGCAAGTAAAACTTAAACACATTGTTGATGTGAACGTTAAATAGTACAACTGCTTTAGAAAATGGTCTAGATCACAGTTTCTTATAAACCTAAACATATATCTACTCTATGATCAAACAATTACATTCCAAGGTATTTACCAAAGAGAAATGAAAACAAATTTCCACAAGAAGTTTTATGAGACACTATTCACAGCAGCTTTGTTCACAAAAGCTGAAACCTGTTAACAGCCACCAATAGGAGAATGTTTAAACAAACTGTGGCAAATTCATACAATGGAAAAAAAAAACATCTGCAATAAAAAGAACCAAATAAATATGAGATTCTAGGACAGGCCAATCTAGTCTTTGATGGGAAAGAATCAGAACATTCATTGTCTATGGAATGTGAGAGCAGGGATCAACTGGGAAAGAGCATGAGGGAACTTGCCGGGATGATGGTGATGTTCTAATTCTTGATAGAGGTTTGGTTACACAGTTGTATGTATTTTTCCAAACTTGTCAAATGAAACACTTCTGATTTATGCATTTCATTATATGCAAATTTCATCTCAGAATAGAAAAAAGAATTCTAAATACATATTAATGCCATTCATACTGAATATAACTTTGAAATGCATTAACAATAAGATGGACTGACAGACTAATAGAGTAAAATGTTTGTAGAATCTAGGAGGTATATATGACTGCTGACTGTAAAATTCTTTCAGCTTTTCTGTATGTTTGTAAATTTTCATGACACATTTAAAAAAAAATCCACATTTTCGGAGAAATATAAAGAAAAAATGAAGGAGTAGTATCCCAAAATTTATGAAGTCTCCTACAGCTCAATGAGAAAAAAGGCAAATGACTCACTATAAAAAGTAGCAAAATAGTTTAATAGGCATATTACAATAGAGTATATTCAAATGTCCAATAAACACATGAAAGATGCTATGGTGGATGTTGTGATGTCCTGGCAGACTTCTAGAATGATTCCTGAGGCTCTATGGGGGCTGCTATCAGACAGCCCTCTGCTTTAAGTCCAGTGTGAGGTTCTCAGCCCAATTCAAATGCTGCTGAGGGCTCAAGAGTAGTTCTTCAAAACCACTCCCTCCCCTCACCACCAACCAATTTCAGGCTCTTGGATAAGTTAGTTAAACTCCTCACAGTTCTGCTCCTCATCTGGAAAACTATGAGTGTCCTTCCTGTCTCCCCAAAGTGCTGTGAGGGTAAACACCATGTTGAAAGCTCTATTTGGCCTGGAGAGTGTTATCTACACTTAAGCTATGCTCAGTCAAAAACAGCAAGTGGCAGGATTGGGACTCCAACCCAGGACTCTGCCATTCTCCCCAGCATCATCATCTTCAGAGCAGATCTCTCTGCCTTATCTCCCAGTGGCTGCCCAGATGGAATGCCAACTACTTAGAGAAGCCATTGTAATGATCAAACCTAAAGTAACTCACTCAGCTTTACCTATGGAAATTATATCATCAACAAAAATGGTCACCAGATCCTCACACCCTCAGATAATGATGCCCTACAGTGATGGACAAAGAGTGAAAAGTTGTAGCTAATGAGGGAACGATAAGTTGCAATTCCCCAGATGATTTTATTGATGGGTGACTCTAGAATGGCTTGATATACACATATACAAGTGGCTCGATATACACAAAGCTCTTGACCATTTGAAAGCACCTCTATTACCCTACCAGTTAGGGGATGAGCTCCCCAAACTGTGCAATTCTGTTCTGGCTAGAGTTGGGAGAGTCCACACCAGGAAGGGCCCACTGTGCCTATGACACTCATTAATGATAATAGCAACAGTCAGCACAGCCACATTGGTGCCATGTCTGAGTGTAGGTCATGTTGCCATAATCAGACTGACCCAACACTTCGTCTCTGGCCTCGTCCAGGACTGTGCTGGGTTAGGTACATCTACTATGTAGGAATCGATCCTCAAAAATATCCCTGAGATGAGCTCTTATCATTCTCACTCAACAAATGAGGAAATGAAAGCTTGGGGAAGGTGAAGGTAGTTGCTCAAGGTCATGGAGCCTGCCAGTGTAGGAGCTAGAACTTGAATTTGCATGCCTATTGTGGTTTCCTTTTGGGGAGTTTGAGCCAGTGCTCTTTATATACTATACAGCATACATGAATACATTCTAGGGAAGGCCAAACAGCATGAACTTGGTCTCACAGTTGGTGACCAAAAGGGTCCCAATGCTACCACTCACTCATTGACCCACCTTTAGGTAAACTAGATACACAGTGTTCTCCTGCCCTTTCCAGGGCCACCAGAGGAAGCATGGAAAAGAAGCTTGTCGAAGCTTTCCTTGGGACCATGCACATATCCAGCAGTTTGATTAGTTATTTGATGATATACAGCATTCATTAACAGGATCTCTACTCGGGAGTGTTTGCCTAATGCCAGCCAGCCAGTCCAAGGAAAGCTATTCTGAAGCCAAGAAGGCCACCTACCTGGGACAATGGCCTGGGCACTGGTGCCCAGAAATGCTGGGTGTGAAGCAGTATATCAGATGACTCTTTTCTTGGTTACAAACCCTATTCCCACTCCACACAAGCTGAAGCCACAAGGATCCTCAAATTGATCAGAGTTTTTGAGAATGACTAATGCACAGCACAGATGAAAAGTCCAATGGGCTTTCATCACTCTCTCAGCTCAGGAGACCGAGTGGGCAAAGTTTAACCCCTATATCCCTTTTACCTTCTTCCTCTGCCTTCCTGATTCCTACCTCTGCTTGTTGCTCTCCCAGCCAGTGAAATCTTCTCCTGAGGGACCAGACAACAGTCCAGACTAGGGATTGGCACATGCAGGGGCAGTCTATACCACCCTGGCACCAGCTTCAAGGTGGGCATAGGCCAATGGTTTTTGGAGGCAAGGCTGGCAATGAGCTTCTCATGGGGAACTTCCCTTAGGACAGTTAACTTCCATGGTGGCTCAAGAGAGTTAGGATTGTCCCAGGTCCCTGACTGAGGTAGGGAGAGAGATCCTAGAAGTAAATATGTCACAGCTAGGGAGAAGCCCTTGGAGATGGTCTAGTTTTTGACCAGATAGAAACTTGCAGCTCAGTCATAGAAAGAGATAGTCAAAAGTCACCCAACAAGCTGGGGACAGAGCCTGACTCAGATCTCATGCCTCTTGACCTTGGGTGACACTGCACCCTGTCCAGTCCTCTGACATCCTTCGATCTGGCAAGCTGACTCCAGCAATAGCAGAGCCAACAAGAGTCCAATAAGACAGCACTGGCATCCTCCCCTGGAAGTTGTGTGCTGGGTGTGGGGCTGGAAGAGAGCAGAGCTGTTTCCCAGTGAGGCCTCAGGTTCTGCCCTGGCTTCACGCCCTCCCCCTGACCTTGCAGGCACCTCAGGAAATCCTATTCTGGCCACTATCTGCTTCCTCACAGCATCCGGGCCTCTCTGCTCTGACAGGCTTTCCACCAGCCCATCTCCCAGTTGCTGTACCCTTGGGTCAAAGGTGGTTCAGGGTCCCCAGTGCCCTCACCAGTAACCAGAGCTACTTCCCAGATTCCTCCTCAGTGTTCTGAGGAGATAGTGGGGTCACTGCCATCCTGTTGTAGCCAATTCCTCCTCTGTAGGGTCTATGTCTGTCTATAGCTTTTCAGCTTGTGAGATGAGCACTGGGGAAAGCAAGAATTTTGGAGACTAGAGGACCAGGATGCCAGTGCCTACCTTACCTCCTTACCCTTTGTGTGACCTAAGGCAGGCTACAGAATGTCTGCTTCCCATGGGCAGAGAGAACTCAATGAAACATGAAACAATGTACTTAAAAGGCTCTGCCAATATGACTAGTACCCAGAGGGGCTCTATAAATGCCAATTTTCCTTCCATGGGGAGGGCTTCTTAATCAGGGGTCCCAGGCAGGCCTCAGAGTGCCAGGAAGCCCCCTAGATTGTCTACATTGTGTGCACACAAGTGTCATTCTGGATAGAAGCTCCATGGCTTTCAAAGAGGTTCCATCACCCACCAAAGGTTAAGAATCTCTGATCTAGAGGGTTTCCTCCCAATAGTGAAGTGTGTAGAACCTAGTAAAGAATTAGCTACTCCTTTTATGGGGGCAACAGGGCATGGAGCTCTGAGACATAAGAACCCAACCATTCATGGGGCTCCTGGGCTGGGCCTCAGAGATCCAGATGTGGCAACAACCAACACTGCAGTGCAGAATGACCCACAGGTGCTCTGACTGTGGAGACTAGAGCAAAGAACAGTTGGGGTGGGGGAAGGGGTGAGGCAAGGGCAAGAGATAGTCAAGGCATAGTGGGTTGTACCATAAATACCAGACAAGAAAGAGAAACTGGCTCCCCAAAGGTCAGAGCAGCAAGGACAAAGGCACAGAGGACATAGGACAGAGCAGCATGGGATATTTTAAGAGGTGGTCTAATACAATGGTTAAAGTTATGGACTCTGAAGCTAACCTCCTACATTTGAATCTTGGCTCTGCTCACCTGAGCCAGTCATCCATTCATTAAATTCTTACTTGTGCTAGGCTCCATAATAAACCCAAAACAAGAGTTTTGGGGGACCAGATCCATCAAATAACACATGTGGAGCTGCCTCTGTGCTGCCTGCACTTGAACCCCTTCCACTAGTGATATAGCACCCCTCTGGAATGGGAGGCTGGGGCCTGGGTAGGCACAAGGGGGTGGAACCCCAGATCAATCTATTCCTGGTTAACAAAGCTCACCCTGTTAACACCATGGTCTTAGAGGCAGAAGGAGTCTGTGGGAGGCAGATAATACCCACCGAAGATGTCTACATTGAAATCCCCAGAGCCTGAGACTAGGTTACCTTATATGGAAAAAGGTACTTTGTAGATGTGATTAAATTTAATATTTGGGGATGGGGAGATTATTCTGGATGCTCTGGGTGAATTCAATAGAATCACAAGGGTCCTAGTCAGTGAAAGAGGGAGGCGAAAGAGTGGGTCAGTTCCCAATGGAAGCGGAGTCAGAGAGAGAGGGGATGAGGGGAGTTGAAGTTCAACAGTCTGCATCACTGGCCTTGGAGATGGAGGAAGGGGCCATACGCTAAGGAATGGGGGTGGCTTCCAGAAGCTGGAAAAGGCAAGGAAGCAGACTTTCTCCTAGAGCCTTCCAAAGGAATGCAGCCTTGCCACACCTTAATTTTAAACTAGTGGGACTCCTTTTGGACTTCTGGCCTCTGAAACTGAGAGAGAATACATGGATGTTATTTTAAGCCACTAAGCTTGTGGTACTCTGTTACAGCAGCAGTAGGAATCTCATACAGAGTCTGAGGTTAAAAAAAAAAAAGAAAGAAAGAAAGAAAAGAAAAATAAAAAAGAAAAGAAAAGGAAAGCCATATGTAAAAATGTATTTCAGAAATAGCACCAAACTGGGTGACAGAAAACCTCGGGGAAATTCAAACTTACTTAGGAAGTGCACTGGGGAAACCCGAGTATGAACACAAAAGGAAATCCACCTACATCTTTGCCTCTCCTTGAATAATCCAATTTATTCCAGATGGGTTACAGAATGAGATGACTGGGGGAGAGACTAGAAGGGAGAACAGGATGGTGAAGAGTCTTAAAATCATGAAAGAAAAAGAATGAATGATAAGCCTGGAAAAAAGAAGATTGTTGTGGGGAGGTCCATGGTTTGCTGCCTCCTCCTAGATCCAGAGCTCTCATGGGAAGAGTGCATGGAAGACAGGACCAGGACTGGTGAGCAGACATTTCAGAGAGATAAATGCCAGCTTAGAGTAAGGAAAACATGACAAAAGTTGGCTCTGTCTGAACTTGGAACAGGCTGCCTTAGGAAGCAAAGGGAAGCATGTCCTTAGAGGTATTCCCCGGGAGACTCAATTCTGGAGAGGGGGTTCCTACATCTGGCAGAGATGTTTGGAACTGATAGACCCCTTCCAGATTCTAGGTTGTATCACACCCCTTCTGAGCTTTGTGAGAATTGAGTCAATCTGTACATGAAATAAACAAAGAAACTAGGACCGATTCCTAGTCTGGGAACCAATTCCTCTCAGCTTCCTGATGCAGGCACCAACAGAGAACACCCAGAGCCATAAACCTTGAGGTGAGTCCATAGATGTCACCCCTCCATCAACTCCTCAGGCACTCCTGGGAATTAAACGTAAAGATGAACAGATTTGCCTGGCTGGGCTGTGGCACCATGACGCTTGGATTAGTCTCTGCAGCACTGCATTCTGGGAGTACAGGCAAGTGCCAACAGAAGAGGAGCTTTACTGTGGCTAGGATGCAGGACAAGGGAACTTCAAGGTTGGCGCTATGGGGGGACAAGCCAGACACCTGCCCTGACCCAGCTTCCCCCTCATTTCAACCTGTTTGGATGACCTACTAGTGCTACCTCCTGCTCCACAAATTAACTTCACAGCTGAGTGGGGTCATCCTGAGGCCGGGACCTTCCCTATGTTCCTCTACTTCTGTGGAGTTGCCAAACAAAGCCTATTAAATAAAAGCCACAGACACCTGACTTAGACTACTTTGCAGATGGGGAAACTGAGGCCGGGAGGTTAGAGAGCGTACCAGAGTCAGCAGGAAGACATGAGGTTGCTCAGACTGTGACCTATCCCAGCTTGCTAAACAGCCCACAGAATCATGCTACATGAGAGTAAAAGGGGCCTGGTAGGAGCCACCCCTTCCCCTCTGTTTGCATAGAAGGCTAAGTTTTTCACTGGGCTCACAGCATGGCATCTCTCCTGCTAGGCCTTCCTCCCCAACTTTCAGCCTGCCCTGATTTATATCCTCAGAAGAACCCCACCTTAAATACCAGACAAACCCTGGCTCGGTTCCGAAAGATGCGTGCATAACCTAACTGAGATTTAGAATTCATGGGAACTTGATTCCCCTTACCTAAGGGCTACATGCCTCCACTCCCTTCTCAAGACCCCCTCCCCCACCTTCCTGCTTTCTTCTGGCCTGGAAATTGCTTCCAAACTCCATTCCCCAGGAAGGCAAGTATGGGGAAGAATGTGGTAAGCCAGCTGCTTGGCGGGTTTAAGTCAGTCTGACACTGAAGGTCTATTAGGTATAATTTTTCCCTTCTTCAAGCAAACACAATTTACAGTCCCAGCTATGACACCTTGCTGGCTGACGGTGCACATAGTTCATTGACAGCTTGCGGAGCATCCCTTCTTAGGAAAAACCTTCCCTCCAGCCCCAGTGAGATTCCAGATCAACTGAACAGCTGCCTGGAGACAAGGCCTGTCTTCAGTGCTGCTCTTCGAAATGGCCCCAAAGAGGCAAGTAAGAAAGTATTGCAGATCTGGCTTTTGTGGCCTTTGATACTTTGCTGAGCCCTCAAGACAGCCCTGGGAAGTCACCCAGGATGCCCAATGACAGGGTGCTATTGCGTCCAATTCACAGAAGAGGGAATTAAGGCTCAGAGACATTGAATAACTTGCCTGGGATCTCTCAGCTAGGAAATGTGGGAATCCAGGGCCCACCCTCCTAACAGCTTCTGCTGTACTATTCCTCACAACCACCTCATGAACAGCTAACTTGGCTGTGGAAACTGCTTTACCAGACTTGGTAATGTGGGAAGCCCAGGTAAGAGTCCCAGGGCTGCCAGGCCCCGGAGCTCAGATCCACTCCAGGTCCTGCTCACCCTGCACTAGGCAGAGCTGGCCGAGCACATGCATCCATGAGGCTGGCTAGGTAGCCACATGTGGGGCTTGTACCATTTAATAAAGTTTGCTTTTTAAATATGGTAAAAGGATGTGTTAACCACACAATACCAGAGCAAGGAAGAAAAAGAAGGTTGGGAGTTAATTTTATGGATTCATGTAAGAGGTCTGAAATGACCAAAAAATGCCTTTCAAAGCACGCACAGTATCACAGCAACAAAAGAGGAGAGTGAAACAGAGCAACAACACTAGGTTACTGTTTCTCCTTTACATCTTTGGGGGTTAGCCATCACTGAGAACTGAGAAGGCAAGAATTTGTAATTTCTTCTCTGCTAACACCTGAAAAGCTAACATCATTGAGTATAAAAATGAGACCATTCTAACTCACTCTTAGTGTGTGCTTTAATACAAAACACATTTTACTATTATCATTAGCATTCCCTTTCTTTCATTCATTTACCTATTCATAATTCATTTAGTAAACATGTGCTGAGCTCCTATTCCACACCAGGCCCTGGCTGGGCCCTGGAAGGAGCAGGGAGAATTCTGACCTGCATCATGCTTAGGACCTGACCTGAAGCCTTTTGGTCTAGTGGAGGAGACAAGGCAGGGACCAAAATAATCAAGTGGAATGTGCTCACAGTGCCCCATGAACCACAGGGTGCTCGGCTGGAGGTTCTAAGGAGGGACAGAGGACTTGCAGCTAGAAAAAGAATTTAGGAGGCCTGTCCAAGCCCTGGCTCCTCACAATGACCAGGAAAAGGATCGAAGCCTGCCTGGCCACAGGGGCCAGAAAGAGTCCTGCTCGCCAGACCCAGTTTGGCAGCAAGCAAAGTGCGCAGCCTGGGGCCAGTCCCTGCTTCCCTCTAGGCCTGTTTTCTCAAGTGTGAGCTAAGAGCTTTGGACCTCACAAACCCGACAGGCACTTCCAGGGTGAGGAGCCTGAGTTGAGTCCCAAATGTCTGCGTTTCAAATCCCCAGTCTCTCAGCCATCATTTTATTTCCAGCCACACAGCAGCCCCCATTAACTCGAATTTGGAGTGCAAACTACGGAAACTGGGAAAGAAGGATGGACTGAGTAGGTAGCCAAACTGCTTTCGGTTGCCCTTGAGTCTTGAGAACATCAATCAAAGACCCTTGTTCCCAATATGTCCCCATGCAAGAGTGCATGCATGCAACACCAATGCTGATAATGTCAGAACGCCCACCCGACAAATATCCCTCTCTCCCACCACCACCCCATCCCCTTTATCTGGGAGACATAAAACAAAGTACACGGGAAGGGATAAAATCCGGCTCAAGCGAACTGAGAGGTAAATTAACTGGAATGCAGGAGCCCTCTAGAGGGCCATGATAACTGGCCACTCTTGGGATTTCCTGGATACCATTGGGAACCAAGGCCCTTCTTGAGCAGCTTAGCAGAGCAATAGTTCTTCCACTCAGGATGGCCTCTGAGCATAGGGCATGAATTCCCTAAGTAGAGAGGGCGGTGGGCCCAGAAGGAGGTGATTCTACCCTCTACCACTCTCGTGGTCACTTCCAAAGGGTTGGTGATATTGATACCCACCTCCATACCGACCTTGACCCTCAAATGCCTCTGAGGAGCTATGGTACATGAAGACTCCTGGGGGCTAACTCCCTGTATTCATTTCCTAGGGCTTCCAGACAATTTGCTATGAACTTGGTGGCTGACAGCCACAGAAATGTATTCTCTCACATTATGGAGGCCAAAAGTTCAAAATTAAGGCATCAGCAGGGCCACATCTCTTCTAAAGGCTTTGGGGTAGAATCTGTGCCATGGCTCCCTCCTAGCTTCTGGTGGGACTGTCAACAATCCTTGGTGTTCTTCGACTTGTAGGCACATTTCTCCAATTTTTGCCTCCATTTTCACATGGCCTCCTCCCGTGTGTGTCTTCTCTTCTTCTGTCTTGCATGACACTAGTCATTGGATATAGGGCCCATTCTAAATCCAGGATGATCTCACCTCGAGATCCTTAACTTGACTACATCTGCAAAGACCCTTTTCCCAAATAAGATCACATTCATAGGTTCTGGGTGAACATATCTTTGGGGGGTGGACACCATTCAGTGCACTATACCTCCTTCAGAGCCACTGTGTTTTTCTTAGCCAGCTGGCAGCATTCAGGCAAAGAGAGATTCTGGCCTGGGCACTCAGTGCTCTCATCAGTTCTGTTGGACATGAGCATTCTGGAAGACTTAGCTCAGAAGACCCCTTCCAATAAACCATGAACTCTGGAGCCAGGCTCCCCGGGTTTGCATCCTGCTTTTTCCCTTCCTAGCTGCCATGTGATCCTAGGCAAATAGCTTCATATCTCTGAGCCTCAGTTTCCTCATCTGTAAAATAGGGATGACAGCAATGCCTACCTCATAAAAGGAGGAAGGCTCTATAAGTGTTTGCCATTGTTCCCAGTGCCCTGCTGTGATCGCTACTGAGGCAACCTCATATCATCCAGAAAGAGAATCGTAACTGGAAGGCAGCAGAGTTGGAAGCAACCCTAGAAGCTACTGAGTCCCCAGCAGCCTCAGTCAACAGAAAAATGGAGGCTGCCAGGGTGTGTTAGGCATTCACACGGATGTCATGAGAATGAGACTGCTTTCAGGCCAAGGAACCAGAATTTACACCATCAAGGAGATGTCTCCCTTCAGTCATCCCCTTGGGAGGCTTTACATGGTTTTGCACACTGTTGCTCAAACCCCGGGGGGCTGGGGGGGCCCTCAGAGACAGTTTATGAATCACACCAGCCTTCATAGCCAGATCCAGCCTTCCCTGGTTTAACCATTCACCGTCTCCACATTCCCGGGGAATGCCCTTTGGGTGACTGACAGTCACCCTCAAATGAGAAAGAGTCATTCCAGGAATGGCTGGCAAGGCCCATGAATACTATAGATACTGAACACCCACTTAAAACCCCATATGGGAGGTGGTTCAATGACAGGGAGCCTGCTGCCACTTTCCAGCGCTGACTGTCACATCCCTTACCTCAGTCCCCCGTGACCAGCTTGTCCAAGGTCACATAACTAGTCTATGGCAAAGGGCAGGGTTGAACTCAGACTTCTTGACTCCAAATTCATCAATCTTTCTGCTACCCCAGCATGAACACAATTGAGTCCCATTCATTGAGAGGCATCTCTTACATGTTTAAAATCATTTTCTGATTGTCTACTTTGTCCTCATTCCCAGTCTAAACTTGGGGAAAATTGGGATCAGTTTGTTATGTGCTCCAGAGTGAGCCTGGTGCCTTGCTTTGCAACCAACAACCCTGTGTGCAAATGCTAAGAGATTCCAGCACAGTCTGGCACCACTGGCCTTTAAGGTTTCCTAGTTTTTGTGATCCTAGGTTTCTCTCTGTCCATCTGTAAAACGGGCATAGTGATAGCAGAGGAGAGACGGTTGGCCTCAGAGGGATTTTGTGAATCCTGATCTTTCCAAAGATTAGCAATTGGAAGTGTTCTCCAGTGGGGCTAACAGGAGCCATCCTACCCAATAACTGCACTGGCCCAGGAAGGAGGTGGTGCTCAGAGTCCTGGCAGCTTGGATGGGGCACCAGCAGCAGATGCCAGAGAGCAGCCAGCCACAGAGACATGCCCGCGATTCCCAAGGAGGAACCAAGGCTGCTCCTCACGATGCTTTACGAAACTGGAACAAAGTGAGAGAGGGAGGGAAGCAAGGGGGAGGAGCACAAGTGCATTTTCTCATTCTATGCAGGAAACTAGGACATTTTCGGATGGAAAGAGGCCCAAAAACCCACAGCGCGCTGCTGCCTCCTCTTCTCCAAGCCCTGAGTTCTGGCACAGCGTAATCTCCCTCCTAATACTTGTCAAACCATTTTTAAAAGCAAAAACAACCATTCCCACTAGTGGCTTCTATTATTGCCTTTGGTGAATTTTCCTGTGCTGTAACCATCCTCTTTGGGAGGAGATGGCAATGCCTTTCCTCGGGCGCTGAGCTGCCCTAGGGATGCTATTGCTCCACGGGGGCCTGAGAGGCAGGGCATTACTGTCCTTTCCTAAATCTCCTGGGGCTTGCAGGTCTCAATCCTTAGCATGCTTGCCACAGTCCATCCCATTTCAGAAGAAAATCCTAGCTCCTGGATCATTAAAGGGAAATCTTTTCTCCTGGGAGGACCTAGGGCCTTCACATATCCTTCTCAGTAGGAAAACTTCCTCTTATGCCAGAGGGAAAAGGTGTCCGGGCCTAACTTCAGAGTTTCATTTTTCCCAGGAGGCTTTGTTGCCAACTAGGAGAAATCGCTGGGCCCCAAGTAAAGTTGTCTATTTCTGTTGCCTGCGCACCGCCCCCCCCCCCACCGTCCCAAGACTCTTTCCCATTCTGTGCTTGGGCTTAGTCCTCAGCCCCAGCTGTGAGAAGGAAATCAACCAGTCCAGGTGAGGAGCCTAGAATTTCCTATGCTTTGCCTTAACATGCCCTCCACCCCACAAAGAAAGTTCTATGTGTGAAAAGACTATGCTTGGGACGCCTGGGTGGCTCAGTCGGTTAAGTGTCTGCCTTCGGCGGGGTCATGATCCCGGGGTCCTGGGACTGGGTCCTGCATCAGGCTCCTAGCTCAGTGCAGAGGCTGCTTCTCCCTCCCCCTCCACCTGCTGCTCCCCCGGCTTGTGCTCTCTCTATTGCTTGCTCTCCCTCTGGCAAATAAATGAAAAATAAAAAGAAAGAGAGAGAGAAGACTATGCTTATTGAAGGAGGCAAAGAGAAGAGGTAGGCATCAACTTCTCGACCACATCATGGCCAGAAGTCCTAGGGGACATAGCCTCCTGCCAGGAACTCGCCTCTGCGAGGTGGGGCATCCTCAGCCAGGCTCCAGGGTTATCCTGTGCAGACTCCATCATTGTCCTTGCTGTGCTGTGCTCTACCTGCCCACTCATTTGCCCACCCTGGTTGACAGAGGGAGGTCTTTGGGGACACAGTCATAGTCTCAAGTGTCACTTGTCTCCTCAGAATAGAGCAGAGGATCTGACCGGAGTAGATACTGAGTAAATAAATACTGGTAGAGTGAAAGAGGAAAGAAGTAGCCAAGGAAACTTTAGTATGGGGCCCAAGTGAAAATTAACAAAGAACTAAGAGAGAATTGGGTCAGCCAGTCTGTCAGGCCCTGTCATCACCTGCCCATCACAGCCAACTCAAGGCCTTCCCCCCAGGTCCCAGGCCGGAATAGCCCCAGCAGGGTCCACTCGGCAGCTTGGATCTGGCTGCCCCACAGCAGGCAGCCAGTGTGGCTGGGGAAACCCTGTTCCCCTGTGCCTACACTGTAGAGTTACTGCCTTTCCCTCACCCCAGTCACGTTGGCCAAGACCACATGGGCGGGCTCTGTTTCTGTTTCTCTGCTGCATACTCCAGCTTCTTGCTGGACCTGAAGCCCTGCCCTAAGCTTCAGTGTGTCTGCATTGGGTCCCATCTCCCTTCCCAGCTTTTGCCTGTCCCTCCACCAGAGGTGACAGATAGTCCACCTCTCCCTAGTAGCTGCTTGGCAGGCTTCTGCTGCAAACCATTCAGCATTTGGCAATGTACCGCCAAGCCCTAAACTTCCAGTGTCCCTAAGCTCCCATTGCCATGGTGACCCACAAGATGAGCCCCAGCACAGATACTGATACCTGAACAAACCACACCCACATTTCCTTACCACTTTTGACAATTCCTGGCCTTCTCGGCAGTTTCCCTATAGTTGTTATTTTTTTTTCCCCTATAGTTTGTCCCCATAGTCTTGGCTGCCTCTTTATCTTCACCAGTCCAACTTGCTAAAGATCCAGCCCAACCCACAACTGAGCCCATCGAGGATCCTGCCAAGGGACTGGAAACTGGCACCCAAAACCCACAGAGGACAAAGCATCACCAAGTTCATTCCTATGTCAGATTTAATAGGACACCTGTCATCACATCCTTCTCATTGCTTCCCACCGCCACTCAAATCACATTGGTTAAAAAGTGCTCTTTCTGGAAGATATACACTCTTTCTCACACACTAGTGAGATCTAAGTGGACAGCTTCCACCAGGGTACTAAATGAGATCACTGCAGACTGACCTCACATCAACACATCTTCAGTAATACTCACTGTTTTCCAGTAACTGGGCCTCTGTGAACTACTCTTCTCAGGATCCATGTCTTGGGAGTAGCTTCAGAGGCAAGGCTTCATTGTGAAGCATATAAATTCCCTTGAGTGGGGCCCGAGAAGAGCCCATGTATGCTAGAGAACTCTGTGTTGGTAGGACAAGAACCACCAGCCCAATAAAGACACTTGGTTGAGTACCTCCATGTGCCCCTTGTGCCTGGCCCTTCCTGTTTACTCCTCAGAAACACTTTACAGAAGGGTGAAGTAACTTCCCCAAGGGCACCCAGCTAGAAAGGGATAAGGGGGAAAAAATCAAGATTCTGACCCCAAAGTCTTAGCTATCATTGCCACACAGATTATCTCCATGTCCTTGGGCAAGCTCAAACTATCTAAATCAGAAGCTTCCAAGCAACACAGAAAGATGAAGTCCTTGGTGATTCAAGATGTTGGAATATGCAGAAAGGCAACCCCTGATAGCTACTGGCTCCCCCAAACAGAGCAATCTGTGGGCCTGTCTGTGGGTAAGCAAGCATGAGGTGGCTACTTAAGATCCAAACACATACCAAATTTTTCTGGTGGCTCAACAGACTAAATTTCTTGAAGGTATGTACTGGGTCTGATTCACTTCAGGATACACTGTAGCATTGAGTACAAGGCTTGAGACAGAGTAGTGGTTTGGGAAGGATTTGTGATGAGCACAAGGGAGGACCAAAGTACTACAGAGACTCAGAGGAAAAATGATCACATCAGGCTGGGGGTTCAGATGCTGGGTCTTGAAGTATAGGTCTGATTTTAGACAGGTGAACATAATGAAAAAGATGTTCTATGGGAAGGGTTGAACATGAGCAAAGGCTCAGAGAGTCATAGGGTAATATAGCAAGACTCAGTCTGGGTAGAGCACAGGGTGTGCGGGGGAGGAGATGAAAAGCTAGAGGGAAGTTGGGGCCAGACTCTGCAGATAGAATTGCAGCACTCATAGCCACTGACAGCTGAGCAGCCATGATGTTGAGGTCAAGCACTGGGCCAGATGTTCTGCATTTATTATCTTCCCTTCAATCCTCACAATAGCTCCATGAGGCATTATTATCTCCCTTTGACAGATGAAAAAACAGAGGCTCAGAAAGAAAAGTAGAGTAATTGTCCAAGGTCACATATGAGATACAGTTGGCATCCAAACAGATATGCTTGGATCTAAAAACCAATCATTTTTCCCACTATTCTACACTGAATGGATGAAGTAGGGAAGGCCTTGAATGTCTGGTGAAGGAGGCCCTGCTCTTGGGAGGCAGGAGGGCACAGGTACAAAACCTGAGAGCAGGAAGGCACTGTCAAAATGGCTGCAAAATGGTCTCTATCAGGACCCAGGGGTGAGGAGCAGAAGCTTTCCAGAAAGCCAAATCCCAAAGAAAGGCTAAGAGGAGTCCCAGGGTGATGTTTCTGCAAGACTGTTTTTAGCATGGTCCAGGAGCTGCCAAATGGAGGAAAACACAAGCCCTTCAGATACGATTCCCAATGATCAACAGTAAGTTTCCTGTGTACTCAAACCAAGCCTGTCAGAAATATGTCAGTTTTCAGCTAAACACCTTGGTTTTTCTGATTGGGAAGCTCTTTGGGAAACTGTCCCAAGTCTGTGGCCTTGTGTCTATTTTATCTCAGGGTGAGTTGGGCCAAGGAGATACCCTCTAGCATTGTCCCAGGCAGAGGCCCCATGTGATACCCTCTTGTTTGCACCTCTTGGGGTCAGGATGGCTGATCTCATGCTATTTGCCCACAATTTTAGCTTGCTCTGTGGCAAATGCCAGGCCTGAATAATCAGAACTACAAATAAACCTTCTGGTCAAAAGATTGGCCTATCTAAACCTAGAAGTTCCTGCCCGCAAAGGCCTAGTACAATGTGAAATCTCTAGAAAGTGTGGTCAATGTGCATCATAGAGCAAGCTGCCTTAGGCTAGAGAGGGCTGGAGACAGGCTCAGCCAGCCTCACTCAGTACAGAAGGGAAAATGAGAGGATCCAGGGAGGGCAGCTGGATCTCCCCAGGTCACAGAGTGTGTGAAGCTGCTCTCTGGCCTAAAGCCCAGGACTCATAAGTTCTTAAGAACAATTCTACATGTTCTAAATTACTTCCTTTGGATGAGTTTTTGTTGTTGTTGTTGCGCCTTTCTTTGGTTTTGTTTTGTTTTTAGTTCAAAACACCTAAAAAGAGAACTCATGCCTGGTTTTGGTGTATAGACATTTTCTAGCGTCCTCATACAACAACAACAACAATAAGAGAAATAGCAATACACCATGTTCCTAAAAACAGCTGCCAATAGCACACATACGCAGGTTTCCCTGGACTTTTCCCAACATCCCTACGGGGTCAGCAGAGCAGGGAGTTTTAAGCCCCCTTTTTTTTGCCAAGGAGAAAACTGAGGCTCCAAGGAACTAAGATACTCACGCAAGGTCAAGTGGTAGAACTCAAACTTGAACTGAGTAATTCTATTCCAAGCCCAGTGTTCTTTCTATTCCACACAGCCTTCTCTGTTAAAGATACCAATGAAATGGTTTTCTGCAAAACTCTGAATTGCAGTATTTTCCAAGTTGCTCTCAGTTGAGATGAAGTATTTTCATGTGACTTCATCCCTCTAAAAGCTTCCTGGAGATCACACCCCCAGGTACCTGGGCCCCCATACAACTGCTCTACGTCCCAACTAATGCAACACTCTGCTCCAAGATCACTCTGGAACTTGAATTGGTTCTTCCACCCCCCCACTCCCACCCCCTACACCCGTGAAAGAAGACTCACATGCAAATAAGTGGGACATTTGTATTTGCATTTGGGGCAATGCAGCCAAGTGAAATATGATGACCACATCAACTAAATATTATAGGCATTTCCTTTCCAGTTTTCCTGTCTGTCACCCACTCAATCTGGTGTAGAATGGCTATGCAAGAATGTGATAAATAGCTTTTCCTTCCTAAACTGGGGTTTAGCATGAATACAGAAGCATCAGAGAGAGAGAGAGAATTAACTGTTGAAATATCTGTGGGAAGGAGTTAGGGTCATTCAGGACCAAGCTATCACTGGGGAGGAATCTAGGCATGATGTAGATTTTTAAGGCAGGCTTAGTCCAAAATCCAAGGTCAGGACATACACTATCTTTGCTGTGCCTCAGGTTACTCAGAAGTAGATGAGCCAATAGGTAGAAACTCTTTGAGAAGAAACAGGTTTGAGCCTTTCCACTGCTTGGCTGCCTAAAAGCATGATAATTTTCCCATCTGGCATTTGTCTCTAAGGACAATGAATCGGTGTCTGCTCTGGGTTCATATAGTGGTTGGCAGTAGCCATGAGGCTGGCATGGACAAAACCCGCATGAAACCCTCAGCTGGGCTGACAGGAGAATAATTTTTACTCCAACCAGGAGACTTTCCAGCTCCCTGGTCACAGAACTCAAATTATAGGCCTGGATGCAGGGAGGTTGGAACAAAAAGGGAGCTTAGAGATGGAATGGGTCAACTCCTTCAGTCTGAAGCTAGAGGAGCCAAGACCCAGAGATGGACAAGGACTTTTGCCAAGTCAAGAGTCAGGGAAGGCAAAGGTGGGGCCAGAGCTTGGGCTGTCAGACCTGGGGCTATAGTGCTTCTTCCGTCCTCAGTCCTCAGGCTGCCACCTACCATGTGGCCACAGAGCCTGGGGTGGATGAGCTACCTCCCTTATCTCTTGTGGCTTGCCCTGAAGAGAACCCTTTACCAGGCCTTAGGAAGAAGAAATTGATGGCACTGATGACAAAGGCCCCAGCAAAGAAGCACAAGGAGAGGATTTAGGACCTTTTGCCACAAAAATAAAAGAAGGACCACCTCAGGGGAAACCCTTTCCCATTGGACTGGCCCTTCCCTCTCAAATATGTTATGCTCAAAGTTCACCAACTCTACACTTCACTCCTGTGGTCCAGCTCAACCAATCCTTACTGTGGATCCAAAGGGTCCACATTTCACTCCAGGCAGCAGCCTTCTAGCAGATGGAGTGAATAGGTGGCCCTTGGAATATGGTTTTTGAGTAGATAGCTGATAGACTGGGTCTACTCTCCTGGTGTGTGTGTGTGTGTGTGTGTGTGTGTGTGTGTGTGTGTGTAAGAGAGAGAGGCAGACAGACAGACAGAGACAGAGACAGAGGAGGGAGGTAGAATATGAATGAGGTGGAGGTAGCTGCTAACCCAAAGGGAATTTTGAAGGGAGAACCTGATGGAAGTTCCGGAAAGGCAGGGATTCAAAGGATCTGCAGTGTGAAATAACTTAAAATGAGGGTGGGACTCTCATGAAGGAAGTTAGGGGACATCTAAAAGTTGGCTCAGGTACCATGTAGGACACCAGGGCTGTGGTTAACTTAGGGAATGTATACTTGACAAAGCACTTCCTGGCATATCCCCTTGTTTAGCTTTCTCAGTGATGCTGAATGGATGTGTATTTGTGTGTGTGCTGGGGTGGGGGCTGCATATTACCCCCATTTAACTGATAATGAAACCAAGGCTCAGAGAGTTTAAGTAACTCCCCATGGTCACACAGGCAGCATGTGGTAGAGCCAGGACTCAAACCAAGGTCTTCAGCATCCCTTATCCCATTCTCTTTTCATTAGACAGTATAGTGTAGAAAATAGAAGGCTGGGTCTAGAATCAGAGAGAGAGAGAGAGAGAGAGAGAGAGAGAGAGAGACTTGCATTCAAATCCCAGTTCCACTACTTCCAAGAATACTTACTTACCTGATATGGTGTCTGTGACCACTAAATGAAACAGTATAGGATGACAGTATATACTTAACAGAAGACCAAAAACCCTTCTTGCCCTTCAGAAGGTAAGTCAGAGGGAAGCATGACTGCCAGCATTACTTTCAGCCTCCTGGCATCAGCACTCTGGCCACTTCACTCGAGGTGGGGTGATGTGGATAGGAGACACAGCTCTTGTCTCTTTCTCCCTACACATCCCTCTCTGCTTCTTGCCTTTTCCCCCACAAGGCACTCTGGCCTTCAGGCTCCTGGCCTCATTCCTCTGTTCCCACACATGCCAGCCCTGGCCCAGTGCTCAGCTCTACAGCCTGACCCTGCTTGGGCCACTCCACATGGACCCTGATGAGAAGGAGGTCGATGATGTTTCCTGAGCATCTACTCACCTTCCACACCCGACCTTTTGCTTTTCTTTTTTTTCTCTTTCATAAGGGAAGGAAATCCTTTTCCCCTTAGCCTGGGATGTGGAAGGAATTCCCAGACCCTCCGTCTGAACTCACAGGCACAGGTGAGAGAAGGACTTGCCATGGAAGAACACTGCTTTCCTTGCCATTGACTCAGTCACTTGTGTATCAATCCCTAACTGAGGGAGTAAGTTCCAGATCAGCCCCCATGCCAGGCCCCTTCAAGACAGAGATCAACACACTCCAGACTTGGCTGACTCCACACCCTTCCCCTGAATATTTTCACTTTAGCTCCATAATCACACCTGTAGGAGTTACCATCCCATATTATGTAATAAGGAACAGAGGCTCATGGAAGTGAGCCTTGTCTGTCCATAATCACAAAACCAGTAAGTAGCTCAACTGGGATTTGAAATCAGATCTCTCTCTTCCCTAAGCCTATGTTCCTCTGACTCATCAGACTGGATAGGGAAGGAGAGAGACAGGAAAAGGTTAATGGGGATCTCTCCCTCTCCCAAAGGCGATCTGGGCCAGATCAGAGGAAACAAGGTGTATGGGATTCTCAAGTAGAAGATGCCATAGCTGAACTGACAAAGAATCACATGGGACTACATGGTTGTGTGTTTAAATCTATGTCTGCCTCTTACTAGTGGCCTGCTCAATTAAAGGCAGGCTTTGGCCATGGTAGTTCTAACTGGCAATGTGCAATGCGGTCAAGAGAGCATGGGCCTAAATGGGTACCCTTGTTCTGTGCTCCAGTAGTATTCTGTGTAAAATTTCCATCCCCTTAGGGCCCTTACACTAAACTGCCATTACCCATTGTTATGGGCTGAATTGTGTACCCCCAAAACTTATTTGTTGCAGTTCATTGCCTCAGAATGTGACTGTATTTGGAGATAGGATCTCTAAAAAGGTAACTAAGTTAAAGTGAAGTCATCAGGATAGGCTCCAATCCAAAATGACTCATGGTCTTTTTAAGAAGAAAATATTAAGAAATAGACATGCATAGACAAAAGGCCGTGTGACAATGTGTGGAGCCACAGAGAGAACTTGAACAGATCCTTCCCTCCCAGCCTTCAGAAGGAACCAACTTTACCAACACCTTGATTTGGGACTTCTAGCCTTCAGAACTGGGAGGCAATACATTTCTATTTTTGAAGCCACCCAGTCTATGGTCTTTTATTATAGCAACTCTAGCAAAGAAATATACCCATCTAGAGAGATCTATCTTTCTTGCTTGATTCTGAGCTCTTTGAGGGCAGAAGCCAAACAACAGTCCAGTGTCTGGTTCCCAGAGAGTGGTCAGTCAAGAGTTGCTGAAAGTGACTTTGCCTAGGGTGAGCAAAAAATGACATTGGCCTGGAAGCCTGACACCTTTATTCCTCTCAGGATAGGTCTGGGAGGCTTCCCTGTGGCCCCCTCCCTAGATCTTCTGCCAGGCAAAGAAGGCATCTTTCCTCATGGAAGAGGGTGTTAGCATTTTCCTTCTGAATACACAGACAGCAGAGCCTAGGTAGCCCCGTTCCTGAAGACCCCAGGTCATTCTGGAAAATATTCGGTGTCAGTTCTCCTTACCAAA
Source organism: Mustela putorius furo (assembly GCF_011764305.1). NCBI lineage: Eukaryota > Metazoa > Chordata > Mammalia > Carnivora > Mustelidae > Mustela > Mustela putorius. The sequence goes on from NW_025422048.1 coordinate 4,352,957, forward strand.
CAGCACTGAGTGGAGTGAGGACCTTGAGGATCAGATTCTGGTCTCACTCTTTCCTGACCTGAGAAGAAACAAACTCTCTGGGGGGTTGGAGAACACTTCACAAAGTGAAGTGGTGATGTCAGAGCTGCAGCTTGACAAACTCATAGGAAAGAACCGGGGGTGAAGAGGAAGAGAATTCCAGACAATAGGGGCTGCACAAACAAGATAAAGCAATACACAGGTATATGGGATGCTCAGGGAACAGAACCAAGTCTGGAATGGCTGAAGCATGAGGATTGTGGAAAGAGGGTGGCCAAGATCTTGGTGAGTTGAGCGGGAAGTAGAATGTTAGAGCAGGGAAGGCCCTGAATACCTGCTCTTGGCTAAGACTACATCCTGAAGCCAGTGGAGATCCAGGTTTGGGATTGGGTGGCATGAATTTGCAATGGTGAAGATGTCCTTTACACTGGAGGAACTGTAGGGGATAGTCTGGAGCAATAAAGACAAATGAGGGGGCTTTTGCCAACATCCCTGTGAGACATAAGTAGTCCGAACCCCAGAAGTCACATGGTAAGTAGCAGCTGAGGGAGAGTGAGGAGTTTCTAACTGGGCAGCTAAAGACATGGTGGACCTCTTAGCCAAGACCTAAAACTGTTTAGCCCTGCCTGCGTGCTTCCCAATGTCAGAGGAACTTCCATTCTCTCTAAAAAGCCTCCAGCTCAGCTCAGCTCAAGGGCCCAGCAGAGAGTGAAGAGTCTCTCAGAAAAAAGTTTGTAGACCAAATTCACATCCAGAAGAAGGAACAAATGCTCAGCTTCTGTTTTAATACCACAGAAAAATACTCTGCCCCACAAAAGACCCAGGGGTTGAAAAATGGGAAGACTTCATTGTGAAAAGCAGCCAATATTTAAATCCCAAACCTCAGAAGCACTCATGGAAGTCAGTTCCTAATACCAAGGAGGAGTTTAAACTTAGGAAATGCAATAGCTCATTGTGATTTACATAGTAATGCAGAAAGGGAGGAAAGTTCATCTAAAGTGAACCAGCTCCATCTAGCAACATTAATCATCAATGGCTTGGCATCTATTTTGGCCTAATAATACAGGAAGAAAAGGCCTTCTCAGGGTCAAGGAAAATTCTGCTTTCAGTAAAAGCCCTTTACTTATCTCCAACAAGCCCCCAGGATGAGTATCTCCCAGAAGCTCCTTTCTGTGGAAGTTCTACAATGCCCTGAGGGGCATGCATCATGGGTCCCATACCCTGGAAAGACATTAAGTCTCTGCAAGATCCCCATAAGACAAAGAGTGTGTGTATGAGTCCTTGGTCCTGTGCCATAGTATATATGCTCTGGCATATAAATGGCATCTAATGCTACACATGAGAGGTCTGATCAGTGAATGAAAACTCTTCTGAAATTTGTGCTCAGCAGAGCAGGTAAGGCCTTTAAAGACAGGTCCACAGAGGCAAGGTTGGTAGTAGAACTGTGGGTACAACCCAGAGCTCTAGACTCCTGGGCCCAGGCTCCTTCCACTGGACCATACAGCCTGTCTCTCAGGCTAGACCCACATACCCAACCAGTTTGGCTATCTTGATAAAATCATCTGGTAAAGTCATTCACCATTAATTTGGCTAATTTCTTTTCTTACCCAAATGATCAAGTTGTTTGCATTAATCACAAAATGAGTCTAAATGGACTGTTGGTTCAACTAGGTCCTTGACTAGGATTGGTCATAGAGAACTTTGTGATTTAGAACTGGGGATTGTCTGTCATAGTTAAATGGTCCATCAAGGAACAATAGATTAATAGGCCTAAGTGGTATACCCAGACATTGGAATACTATTCAGCAATAAAAAGAAATGGGCTATTAAGTTGTGAAAAGACATGGACAAGCCTTAAATGCATATTGCTAAGTAAAAGAAGTCTAAAAAGGCTACATATTGTATGGTTCAATATACATGACATTCTGGAAAAGACAAAACTATGGAGATGAAAATAAAAAGGTCAATGGTTGAGGGAAGAAAGGGAGTGATGAAGGGATGAAGCAGCATAGGGAATACTTAGGGCAGTGAAACTATTCTATTGGATACTGTGATGGTGGACACATGACCTTACACATTTATCAAAAACCACAGAACTGTACAACACAAAGGGTGAATCTTAATGTAAACTATGGATTTGAGTTAATGATAATGTATCAACACCAGTTCATCAATTATAACAAATACACCATATCAATACAAGAAGTTAATACTAAGGGAAACTTGTACATGGATGATTATAGCAACATTACTCATTATACCAAAAGGTGGAAACAATTCACATAACTATCAATGGGTGAATGGATAAATAAAATGTGGCATATCTATATAAGGAATATTATTTGGCCATAAAAATGAATAAAGTACTGATACATGGTGTAATACAGAGGAACATTGAAAACATTATTCTGTGAAAGAAGTCAGTTACGAAGGACTACATACTATGATTCCATTCATATTAAAGTCCAGAATAGTGAAATCTATAGAGACAGAAAATAGATCAGTGGCTGCTTAGGTCTAGGTGGGGTGGGAAGATAGAAGGGTTGATAGCTAAAGTAGAGTTTCTTCTTGAGGTGATGAAAATGTTCTAAAATTCACTGCAGTGATGGTTCCATATAGCTGTGAATATACTAACAACTATCAAATTGTGTACTTTTAATTACATTATGTGAATTATATCCTTAAAAAGCTGTTAAAACCCATATATTGGAAAATTTCCAGATGATTTCTTGTTTGATTGCTTAGTAGTCAGAGAACACCCTTTGCACGATTTATCTTCTCTTAAATTTATGAAGACTTTTTTATGGCCCAGAATATTGTCTTTCTTTGTGAACATTCTGTACTTAAAAATGTGTACTTAAAAATAATGTATATTTTGCTCTCCTTGGATAGAATGTTACATAAAAGTCAAGTAGGTCAATTTAGCTGATACTATAATTCAAGTTTTCTATATTCTTACTAATATTCTTTCTATTTGATCCATCAGTAAGAGAGGAATATTGAAATCTCCAACTATAATTATGGACTTGAATATTTCTCCTTACATTTCTTCCAGCTTTTACTTCACATATTTGAAGCTCTCCTATTAGAGGCATACACATCTTGGATGGTTATGCCTCTTGATGCACTGACAACTCTATTATTATGAACTATTCCTCCTTATTCCTGGTAACATTTCTTGTACCAAAATCCATTTTGCCTAATGTTAATATAGCTACTCCAACTTTCTTTTCATTAGGGTTTGTTTTTTATGTATTTTTCTCTTAAGCCATGTGTGTCCTTATATTTAAAGTGGGATTCTCATAGACAGTATAGTTAGGTCTTACTTTTTTACCCAAACTAAAAATCTCTGTATTTTAATTAGAGTGTTTAGAACATTCATATTTAATTAAGTTATTGATTTTGTTGGATTTAAATCTACAACCTTGCTATCTAATTTTTACTTGTCCTATCTGGTCTTGTTCCTTGTTTTCTTTTATTCCTGTCTTATTTTTGATTACTTATTTTTATGATTCCCTTTTATCTCCAGTATTGGGTTTTATTGGCTCTCTCTTTTTCATTTTTTTATTATTCTAGCACTTACAATAAAATCTTTAACTTAGTACAGTCTACCTTCAACCAATACTATACCACTTCACATATACATCCCTTTTCCCCTTGTTCTTTGTGCTATTGTTGTCAAATACTTAGTTTCTTATTATAAATACCACAAAACACTGTTATTATTTTTCACATAAATAGTTAATTTTCATTTAGGGAGAATATAAAAATAATTTTTAAAAAGTGTCTTGCATGTATACTCACATGTTTACAAATTCTAGTGTTCTTCATACCTTTGATCTAAATTTTCATTTGGTATTAATTTTTTTTAAAAAAACTCTTAATCTCACAAAACAAAATGAGGGTTGCTGGGGGAGGGGGTTTGGGAGAAGGGGGTGGGATTATGGACATTGGGGAGGGTATGTGCTTTGGTGAGTGCTGTGAAGTGTGTAAACCTGGTGATTCACAGACCTGTACCCCTGGGGATAAAAATATATGTTTATAAAAAATAAAAAATTATATAAAAAAAAAACTTCCTTTAACATTTCTTTTTTGTTAAGATTTATTTATTTATTTATTTATTTGAGAGAGAGCAGGGGAGGGGCAGAAGGAGGGGGAGAGAAGGTGACTCCCTGCAGAGCACAGAGCCCAATGTGAGGTCTGATCCCACAACACTAAGATCATTACCTGAACCAAAAGAAAGAGTTTGACACTTAACTGACTGAGCCACCCAGGTGCCTCCACTTTAACATCTCTTGTGGTGCATGTCTGTTGGCTGTCACTTCTCTCAGCTTTTGTCTGAAAAGTTCTTATCATAAAATCACAAAAGAAGACAACAAGAGAGGAAGAAACAAAAGAACCACAAAATAATTAGAAAACAACAAATGGCAATAGTAAGTCCTTACTTACTAATAATTACTTTAAATGTAAATGAATTAAATTCTCTAATCAAAAGACCTAGTATGACTGAATGGATTAAAAAACAAGATACAATTATATGCTGCCTCCCAGAGACTCACTTTACCTTTAAGAAACACATAGGCTGAAAGTGAAGAGATGGAAAAAGATATTCCATGCAAATAGTAGCCCAAAGATACAAGAGGTGGCTATAGTTATCCCAGAAAAAATAGGTTTTTATTTAATTTTTAAATTTTTATTAACATATAATGTATTATTAGCCCCAGGGGTACAGGTCTGTGAATTGCCAGGATTACACACTTCACAACACTCACCGTAGCACATACCTTCCCCAATGTACATAACCCAACCACCAAAAAAATAGATTTTAAGTCAAAAACTATCACAAGAGACAAAGTAGGTCATTACATAATGATTAAGGGGTCAATTCATTAAAAGCATATAACAATTATAAATATACATACACCTGGGGTGCCTAGGTGGCTCAGTGGGTTAAAGCCTCTGCCTTCGGCTCAGGTCATGATCCCAAGGTCTTGGAATTGAGCCCTGCATCAGGCTCTCTGCTCAGTGGGGAGCCTGTTTCTCCCTCTCTCTCTGCTTGCCTCTCTGCCTACTTGTGATCTCTCTCTCTCTCTCTCTCTGTCAAATAAATAAATAAAATCTTTTAAAACAATTATCCAGCCTTATTTCTTCAAATATTTTCTGCCCTCCTACTCTCCTGACACTCCAATTGTGCATTCTGTTTTATCACTTTATGTTATTTATGTTATGTTATCACTGATGCTACTGTCTCTGCAAGTCTCTTCTCTCTGTACTTTGTTTTGAATAGTTTCTTTTGCTATGACTTCAAGTTATCTAATTTACTGCAGTTTCTATTCTATTAATCCCATCCAGAACATTTTTATTTCATATATATTTCATCTCTATCAGTTTGATTTGAGCCTTTTTATATCTCCATTTCTCTTTGTCATGTCCATGTTCCCTGCACCTCCATAATCATATAAAGTATATTTAAAATAGCGTTTTAAATGTTTTTGTCTGCTAATTCCATTATCTCTGTCATTTCTAGGAGTCTATAGCTTTAGATTGGTATTTATCCTGTGAATCACATTTTCCTGCTTCTTTGTATGGTTTCTATGGTTTGAACTATATATTCTTTGTATGGTTTAAACTGTTTGATTGGATACTGAACATTGTGTGTTTACACTGTTGGGTGCCAGATTTTGTTATATTCCCTTAAATATTGTTGGGTTTATTGTGGAAAGCAACAAAACTTGAAGAAAACTTCAAGTTACTTAAAATCAGTTCGATTCTTTCAAGCCTTGCTTATAAACTTTGTTAGACCATGTCTATGGCAGCCTTTAGTCTAGGGATAATTTAGGCCTACTATTAAGACAACATCTCTTTGAGGACTCTACCTCATATCTTAAGTACTACAGGTCTTTTCACACTGATTGGTGGGAACATGAACTATTCCTAGCCTCATGTGAACTCTAGTTGTTCAGTCTACTGCTTTCTGGTGTCCAAGAATAGTTTTTTTCTTATGCATGTGCAGATCAGAATTCAGTCAATAACTCAAGGAGACCTGCATATCTCAAGGGAAGTCTGGGTGACTCAGTCAGTTAAGCCTCTGCCTTCAGCTCAATGTTTAATGTTATTTTCTGGGATAGAGCTCACATCAGGCTTCTTGGTCAGCAAGAAGTCCCTCTAACTGCTGCTCCCCCTGCTTGTGCTCTCCTCTCTCTCTCTCTCTCTCTATCTCTCTCTGATAAACAAACAAACAAACAAACTCTTCTAAAAAATCAAATCAAATGATCTCAAAATAAAAAGGCTTTAAAAAATGGGGCACCCTGTAGTATCAAAGTATAGATGTATCTGTGTATTACAAAAGAGCTTATTAAACTAAACATTGGAACCACAGAATCTCATAGTTGGGAGGGCCCCTGTGTATCACCTAGTTCAATTCTTTCATTTTACCTTTGGGGCAAAGTTGGGACAGGAAAGAAATGGGATCTGCCCAAACTGATTCAGACAGTGACAGAACAGGGACTGGAACACTGGAACCCATTTTGCTGCTCCCAGGTGAGAGATCTTCATATATTTTCATCATACTCTTTTGCTTTCACCTCTAAATGCCTGCAAACACACCACCAGATGTCTTGGGTATATGTTATGATGGATCTGTTCTATAGAAAAGGGGTTGGCAAATATTTTCTGAGGGCCACACAGTAAATATTTCAGTTTGGGGGAGATATTTGGTCTTTGGCAACTACTCAGCTCTGCTATTGTATCATTAAAGCAGTCATGGGCAATACGTAAACAAATGTGTGTGTCTGTGCACCAAGAAAACTTTACAAAAGCAGGAGGGGGGCTGGATTTGACCTGCGGGTCATAGTTTACCAACCCCTGCTCTAGATCTTTCCTGAAAGATCTTTGTTAGCTCAGGGACGTGTAACTTAGATGCATCTCATGTAGTACAGTGAGTGGAAGCGATGTACATGTCCCCAGCTGGGCAACAGTATCAAAGAGGAGGTCATGTAGGTGAGATTTTGTAAAATGATGAAAGAATGGCAATAAGGTCTCTTTCTCCTTTATATTAGTTGGCCCAAGCAGAGGATAATCAAGTAGTATAAAGGATGTCAAAGACAATAAGCCCATAAATAGAAAGATGAACAGCCACCCCCTCTGACAGTTCATTATGCCTTTCTGGCAAGGTGGGGGACTTTCTACAGAAACACCCAGAGCTATGGAGCTTTCAGGTTTCAAAGATAATGAATTAAATCTAATTTCAAAATAGTTTGTCTTTAAGCTGAAACACACATACGCACACACATATAGACACACAAGCAAAGTATTGTGATCTAAAGTGGTTAGAAAAAATGACAGTTAAAAGAGTAATTCTGTTAAGAGAACAAGATTTATTATAACTGTTTAGTATTGACAGAAAGCAAGCATGAGTGAGCAGTCTGAAAATAGGATAAAGATTATTTTTAAAATACAGTGTTTAATGTTATTTCTAAAGAAAATGTTTCCTAAGTTGACTTTTTTCCCAAAAATGTTTTTTTTTTCTATTTAACAGTGGTTACTGCCTATTTTACAGAAGTCCTGTGATGAAAATAATCTTTTGAGATGAGGTAAAACCTCAGTGGTATCTTTCCTTCTCATTTTCCCCTTGTTTATCTGCAGTCTTTACCCAAAAAGTAAAACAAATGAGAAAAATACCAAATATATGGAGTGTGTACTTAAATAATTTATACTCCTGACAATTACTTGACATTGACATAATGCTTCCATGGGTCTGATTAGTTTGTTGCTTCGCAAGTTAAAGATTTCATATCCACGTTTTGTTTCCTTCTCTATTAGACTACCTCCACCTTACATGGAGACACACCTTTTTGTTCCATCATCAATCACTGAAGTACTGTGGCTCAGTTGGTTAGAACAATGGAGAATGTAGGTTCTGTCTGGCTAGAGTTCAGCTAGCCACCCAACCATACCATACCCATGAGTCCTAGGGGTTGCTCACTGTTTTTGGGAGGCCACTGGTGTAAACAACAGGAGGGCAGGAAAAGAGTCAGTGAGTACTCAAAACTATGTTAACCAAGAAAACCAGATTTCCTGGGACAGACCCACTTCCAATAGTAGGCATCATTAATCCAGCCCTAAATACATTTGTTGTAGTTAGATCATGGGTTTAGAATTTTAACTTCAGGACTAGCAACTTCAGATCCACAAGAAGAGATGGAACAGGGATTAAATGAGACAAAAACTGTGTGAGGCTTCCAAAACCTTGGTTACCTTTTCCTATTTGGTATCCTTGCTCTCCCCCACCTACTTCCTATTCCAACAGCTGAATGGCAGAAGTCCCTAAAATGAAAGAAGGTGTTAGCCTGGAAGTGGAACCTGGGATAAGAGTAGCCAGGCAAATCTCTCTGAATGTTCAATTTTTCATCTATCAAATTTGTATCTAATACCCACACAGCCATAACTGGTTATGAGGATTCAATGTCAGAATGCATGGAAAGAGCCTCTAAAAGTACTGGCACAAAGAAAGCCTTTATGTTTATTAGGCATTCACCCCTAGGGCTTATGGGAAAAAGGTTCCTGGGTAGGTAGCCCCAGACAAGACATAGTCCCAGAGCTTATCTCTCAGGAAACACAAGTGGGCTTTCCAGCCACCTCAGCCAGCTGCTTCTGCCCCACCATGAGACAAAGAGCTTGGAGAATGGGACCTATGAGTAGGTGGTCAAACAGCTTTCCCTACTCAAAGGCTAATACCTCCTGAGTGAATAGCACCATGTAATGACTTGGTCACTGGGTACTTTGGGGGAAGCAGCCACCAGGCAAAAGAATTCTCCAGCAAGCTCTCTCAAAATCCAAATCAACCTATACTAGATGCTGAGTTGAAGACCATCACAGGATACTACTTAACTGAGGAGGTTCTTCCTCACCACTCTTTCCACCTTTATTCACTATCTTTTAGTTAATTGTCAAAAGGTTGTGCTCTTTGCAACTGCTGCTGCTCCCCTGGCTGCCAGGGCTGGAACGTTGAGACTGCTTTACAATTTCCTAATTCTTTTTTTTTTTTTTTAAGATTGTATGTATGTATGTATGTATGTATCTGAGAGACAGAGCAGAGAGAGCACAGAGGGAGCCCAATGCAGGACTCCATCCCAGTACCCCGAGATCATGACCGGAGCTGAAGGCAGCCACTTAACTGACTGAGCCACCCAGGCACCCTGACAATTTCCTAATTTTGATCCTAAGTTGAGGACAGCACCATAGCCACAGGTGAGTATCAGGGCAGAATAGGGTAAATAAACACCCCATCCCAAGTTGCCTTCTATGGCTTGTTCAGTATATTTTGGACTTATTACCCTCTCTAGCTGCCATGACCTTGAGGAATGAAATGCCATTTTAATAGTAGTGTAAGTAAAACTAATTTAAGAAGGGAAATCTGCTCTTTATATCAGATAATGTCTTTCAAACTGAAATGAATATCTTCAGAGTGACTCATGAACTTGGATTATTCTTTTGAATTATCCATGCTTCTCTACTTTCTTTAACACAACTGAAAGCTGGTATCATCACACCTCAATTTTGGGGAATAGGGCAGAGATGGTGAGAAGAGATCTATTTCTTAATATTTGTGAATGGGCACTCTGAAAAATAAAGGAAAAATCCTTTTTAAAAACAATGTCATTGAGGCAATGTCTGCTTCCATAGAGATTAACATGTGTTGGCATCAACTATTTGATGACATCTATCCTCAAAGTCAATTTGCAAGTATGTGTTGAGTGTCTCCTATATGTGAAAGAGAACACTCCATGCTGTAAACACAGAAGCTTAAGTAATCCTAAAGGATGTGATATTGTCCCTTGAGTAAGAAGAGAATGGGAAATAGAGAAGGAACATGAATTTCTGAGTACCTACTACGTGTTTGTGTGTGTTTATGTGTGTATAATTTTAACTCTCTGAAATACCATGAAAGATAGGTACCATTTGTTTATTTTAAACACAAAAAAACTTAAGCTGGTAAATATTAAGTAGCTTGTCCATGGCCATACAGGCAGTATGAGGTAGGGGCAGGATTCCACCCCAGTCACTCTGTGTGCCCTTTTCACTATACTATGTTGACATCTATAAACATGGTTCTTCATATCTGGAGCAGGAAATGTACATGATGATCCTGGATGATCTCATACCTAGCAAAAAAATTTTCAAAGACTTCTAGAGTCAGGTAAAAAAAAAACCCAATGAACCAACTTAGAGTTTCCCAATGGTGAATGCAAGCCTCAATATTAATAAGAAAAATGGATTTAAACACATCAAATATGTTTAAGTCCATTAATTCATGATTACACTTTAAAAAATAATCACTCATTGCCTTTATTAGTGGATGTTGGCAAATTAGCTGATTATTTTGAATCAGGCATTTATCTTGCCTTCTTATACAAACTATACCCTGGATAACCAAGTAATAGATATACAGACATATTCTAGCTAATAAGTAAAGAAGGAATAATAAGAGAAAAACATCACCATCTTTCAATCCTTAATGAATAAATGAATCTAGACTTGATCATCAATGTCTGCTAACATAAAAGTAGGAAAAAAAACAGGGCACTTGGTTGGCTCAGTCAGTTAAGTGTCCAACTCTTGATTTGGACTCAGGTCATGATCTCAGGGTCATGGGATTGAGCCCCATGTCAGGCTCTGTGCTCAGCACAAAATCTGCTTGTCCCTCTCCCTCTGCTCCTCTCCCTACTCATGTTCTCTCTATCTCCTTTTTAAATAAGTAAGTAAATAAAATATATTTTTTAAAAAGGTAGAGAAAATCATGTAGTATGTGTCACTTAATGGAGTGACAAAATCATGTATGAAGTAGTCTTACCAAAAAACAAACAAACAAACAAACAAAACAAAACAAAAACCAACAACCAAGATGCTTGAAAAAAGAAAAAAAACCTTAAACCTGGATCTAAAATCAACTACTAATTTAGATAAAACACAGAAGTCTGAGGATACTTAGACTATATAAGTATTAAACTTAACAATGGGCATGAAATCAGCAAAATCCTGAGTATGGGAAATGCTACAGGGGAAAAAAAATCCATTTTCTTCCAAAAATCAATTGCAAAAAGAAAAAAGATTGAAGGGGAACCTATAGATTGAAAGAGACTAAAAGGCTATTATCAATCAATTACAGTATCTAGCCCTTACTTAGAGTTTTAGGCAAACAAATAAGAATCCATTTACCCCAACTGCAAGATAATTGGAAACTAGAACACTGACTGGATATTTGTTGATTTTAATGAAGTTTTGTTCATTTTGAGGTGCGACAATTGCATTGTGGATTTTTTTTTAAGTCCCAATCCTTTGGAAATACATACTGAATCACTCAGATAAAATGTTATATCTGTGACTTGCTTCAAAATATTACAAAAAGAGGAAAAGTGTGTACGGTATAGATGACAGCGGTCATGGGTTGATCATTTTTGAGGCTGGGTGATGGGTACAGGAGTCTTGTTAGGGAATTCTTTTTTTTTTTTTTTTTTTTTTTTTCCTTAAGAGGCTCCTGGGTGGCTCAGTGGGTTAAGCCTCTGCCTTTGGCTCAGGTCATGATCTCAGGGTCCTGGGATCAAGCCCCACATCCGGCTCTCTGCTCAGCAGGGAGCCTGCTTCCCACCACCACCACCCCCCACCGCCTACTTGTGATCTCTCTGTCAAATAAATAAAATCTTTTAACAAATTCTTTTTTTTTAAATGAAGATGACTTATTTACTTGAGAGAGAGAGAAAGAGACAGAGAGGGGGGAGAGAGCATGCATGTGTAGGGGGAGGGACAAATGGAGAGGGAGAGAGAGAGTCCCAAGCAGACTCCCCACTGTGCAGGGAGCCTGACATGGGGCTCCATCTCACAACCCTGAGATCATGACCTGAGCTGAAATCAAGAGTCAGACATTTAAAAAATGTAGCCACCCAGTTGCCCCTTCTTAGAGAATTCTATCTACTTTTGTATGTTTGAAATTTTCATAATAAAAAATGTATCTATATAACACACATATGATTTGAAAATACATTCATACATATATATGTGCCCAAATCCCACTTCTTGGAATTGATCTTATGATACACAGGGGAAGCACGGCATATGCACACATGAGTTATACCAATTCAATCACAGGCATTCAGCATATAGAGAGGGAAAAGGGGAAAGGGGAGACAGAGAGACAGAGAGACAAAGACATAAAGAGAAAGATAGAAGACAGAGTTTAGAGAGACAAAAACAACAATTAAAATGGTGTAGCAGACGGGGCGCCTGGGTGGCTCAGTGGGTTAAGCCGCTGCCTTCGGCTCAGGTCATGATCAGGGTCCTGGGATCGAGCCCCGCATCGGGCTCCTTGCTCAGCGGGGAGCCTGCTTCTCTCTCTGCCTCTGCCTGCCTCTCTGCCTGCTTGTGATCTCTGTCTCTCTCTCTCTCTGTCAAATAAATAAATAAAACCTTTAAAAAAAAAATGGTGTAGCAGGTTATATCCGCCATTCTGCCCAAAGACCCTGCTATGCCTTAGAGAGAATGTAAGGCGAAAACTGTGGTTCTGTTACTCCCTTGTAAATCTTGGTCCCCATGTGCCTCTCAGAGAGGCACTTGTAGATAGTGATCATCTCACTGTGATTGTGGTGTTTAAAGATTGCATATATGTCACTCAATATAGCTCATACCTACAAGGTCTTCTCTTCATTAGGTGCTAAACCAGACTCAAAGATCTACTTCAATGCTGCAGGAAAAACAGGCAAACAGGAATGATGAAGATATGGTATGCCAGCCTTTCTAAGGGAATTTTAAGGATGGTTTTGACTCTGGTATTTTTACCCACAGTTAGACAATTTAACAAAAGGATGCAAAAGTCCACTATACCCCATACACATGTGCAAGGACATGTGTAAAAAGATGTTTAATATACCATTGTAACATTTAAAAAACTGGAAAATCTTAAATATCCACTAATAGAAGATTGGTTAAACATGGTGCATCTTCATAATGGACTACTTTATGAAGTCATTACAAAGAAGAAGGTAGATATTTTCTATCCACTGATAGAAAAAGATGTCTAAGACACAGTGTTACATGAAAAAAAAACCCATGTGTCAGAATAATGTGTACAGTGTGTTTCCATTTCTGTAAATAACAAAAAGGAATAGACATATATCCATAGATATATACACACCACTGTTTTTATTACAGGACATTTCTAGAAGAATAATGAGGTGTTAAGAAACTGGCAATAGTTACAGACTTTGATGAGAGGGAATGGGAATTTGGAATAGAACAGTGACTTCATTTTCATTATACATTTTTCTATATAGTTTGAAATCTTATTACATACATGTATTCACACTTAAACTTCTGCTGAAGTATAACACACATTTAGAAAAGTGCATAGCTCATATTTGTGCAGCTCAATAAATTAGTATAACATGAGTACACTTCAGTAAGCACTACTCAGGAATCAAAATAGAACATCACCATCTCTAGAAGCTCCATCATGTACCCATCATTTTCCTTTCTTCCCTCACAAAAGTTAACTCTTATCCTGATTTTTAATATCACAGTTTAGTTTTGTCTGGTTTTGAACTTTATAGAAATTAAATCAGATAGCATGTATTATTTAGGTTCTGATTTATTTCAATAAATGTGATGTTCATAAGAGTCTTCCAGGGGCACCTGGGTGGCTCACTGGGTTAAGCATCTGCCTTCGGCTCAGGTCACAATTCTGGGGTCCTGAGATAGAGCCCTGCATCTGGCTCTCTACTCAGCAGGGAATCTGCCTCTCCCTCTGACCCTCCCCCCACCACTTGTGCTCTCTCTCTCTCTTCCTGCTCTCTCAAATAAATAAGTAAATAAATAAAATCTTATTTTAAAAAGTGTCTTCCATGTTCTTGCATGTAGCCCTAATTTGTTAATTTTCACTACTATACAGTATTCCATTGTACAAATGTAATACAATTTATTCATATATTCACTATTGATGAATATTTGAGTTGTTTTCATTATTTGATGCTACTAAATAATGCTGTAATGGACATTCCTGTGTATATATATTTCAGTAAACACATGCAGTGGAATTGCTGGGTCACTGGGTAGCCATTTGTTTAGCTTTAGTAGATACTGCCAAATAGCTTCCCCAAGTGAGGGTGTGCTAGCAGTGTGTGAAAGTTGAATTAATTTTTCAAACAAATTAATAAAAAAAAACTTAATTCAATTAACATAAACAGTGATGATTTGATGGGTATTTCTGTGTTTTATTCTGTGTTTAACTTGTAAAAATTAAAGTTAAAAACATGATTCACTGTGTTACCTAAGGTGCTTATACAAGGTTCCTGTGACAGATCCCAATTTGAGTTTCATGTCAGGGAGAAGTTGATCTTTAGGGAGGAATACATCACCTTTCTAATTCTCAGGTAAATATATACCAGTGTAACCCTTACACTTGACTGCCAAAAAATTCAGAGTCATAGTCAGTGCTCAACAGCCAAAGCATTCCACTTATCCAAGGTATCTGGTAATACCTACTCCTTAAAATAGACAATTTTGTTCTGTGCCTTACTTTGCATTATGTTTAAACGTGCAAGCTTCTTCAAATCCTTTTGAAAGCAAAGAGGATAAATTGTAAATAAATAAACCAAAAATAGTTCTAGCTCCAGATGGTGAAGTTTTAAAAGGAACTTTAAGAAATTAAGGTTAATGCAACCCAAACAACAAAAGTACAGAATGGAAGCAGTGTTCTGTAATGTGAGATTGGCCAACCAGCCTGCCACATAGCTGGTGGCCAAGATAATGTCAGGCTTATATGAGTTCTAGGTCCTCAAAAAACAAAATGCCATGTTTTATCCTAATGGGGGAAGTTGGAAAAAGCAGTGCCTTTCTAGGATTTGAGATCTTTTGACTCAATACTTATTAAACATGTCCTTTCTCCCAGAATCAAACATGACTTCTCCTTCAAGTGGAATTAAATCTGCCTTTGGAAGGGACACGCAATCTACCATAGTCTATGATTATATCTCTCAGTCATGTATTGCCACCCTGGAACATATTCCTAGCTGTGCCTCCAGACAGACAGAATCCCACACTCTTCTTGGTTACTATCAGAAAGAACCATAACTATTCCAAAGGTCCCTCAAGTTTGGATGTTTTTCTGATGTTCAGTTAATGCTTGATGAACATATTAATGAATTTCTTACATCTTATGGTAGTAAGCAGATGGACTTAGCAGATCTTTCTATTCGGCAAGGCACTAAGTCTGCTCAATTTCAAATGGATATCGCAAAGAGTAGGAGCTCATGGGAGAGAGACAGAGAGCAAGCGAGCCTGGGCAGAGGTTTCCAGTAGGGTTTCTATTTAAGTGTAGATTTAAGTGTAACTCTGAAGCATAGGTAAGGTATAAAGATAATAATCAATGTAATATCTGAGAAATCAAATATATAGAGCAATGTATCCATAGACCAAAGCAGAGAGACTGAATATCAGGAAAGGGGATTTGGCTCAGTCCATGGAGGCCCTTGAATGCCAAACTAGAGAATTTGGATTTTATGCTACTTTTGAAGATTTATGAGTAGGGCGAGAAGAGTTTATGATGAAAGCAGTATTTCAGGAAATAAATCTGGCCATTGTGTGTAGCACAGACTGGACTGAGGAGAAAAATGAGTAGGGATTCCACTTCTATCGCTATGACCCAGGCAAAGACAACTAGTGTCTAAAACTAGGTGACAGCATAAGGGATAGAAAGGCAGAAACAGAGAAGAGCAAAGGAAGAATCACCAGGGTTCAGAACTGAATAGGTGCACAAAAAGAGGCAGAAAGGGGAGTTAAGAATGTCACTGAGGCTTGGAGCAAGGAGACATGAGACAAATACTTTCTCTACTTATGGTAGCATTCTTTGTAACTGAAAAAGGCTAGAATCAATACAAGTATCTGTCAACAGGGACTGACCAGCTGAACAAAGTATAGTTCCTCTTTAGGATAGCATACTATACAGTCACAAAACAAGAAAGAGGAAGATCTCCATACACTGACACAGAATGATTCTCTAGAATGTTAAGGAAAGAAAGGGAGCAGAACAGTTTTTACAGTACTTGCTACATTTGTGTAACATATGGGGGTGAAATACAATTACTTATTCTCCTTTGTTTACTATTCAAATCCATGATGGATGGATAAGCCAAAACCTAATTAAACATCGTTACTATGGAGGGAGGGAGAAAAAAGAATGGGGCCAGGATGGAAGCCAGACATTTAGAGTATCTCCTGTTATATGGTTTTGACTCTGGAACTCCTTAAACTTTTTACATAGTTAAATGTAAAATTAAATTTCAGAAAAGAAAGAAGACAATCCGTAAAACTGAGACAAAATGAAGCAAATGAATCAAACTGTATATCAAGTTGGTAACATAACCACACAGAGAAAGAAATAACTTTTCTAGTGACTTTGAAACACAATACTTTGACTACCTCCCTAGTAGGATTTATTCTAAGGGCAAAAGGAAAAGCAAAGAAATCTTTAACTGCATTCAGTAATCTTAGTAGTAACATTGGAATTGCTCCTTTGAAATCATTATGGATATAATATAGGGTAATGCGAATAATTACATAATGTCATTAGGAACCAAGACTTTGAGTGAGAGAAATTAGATACAGTTACAAAATCAAAAATGTTAAGGAAAAGCCCTAAACTCCTAAATTCAGCTTTGAAATATCAGTAGGAATTCATCATGCTTCCTTTTGAAAAGAAATAGGCATTTTCTAGCTCTTTCACTAAAAAGAAAAGACTTGACAACCTAGCTTCAGTGAGGAAACCCAGCCCTTACACTGGGCTCTCTTAATACCATTTCCCATCAAAAGGAACAAAAGCCCCTTGGCAAAATGGTTGACTCCAGGTTTGGGTTTGGAATTGTACAAGATGAACCTGAAAACAAACCAAAAATCAAGAAATCTATCATGACAAAAGGAAACAAGCCAACTTGAAAGGACCCCCACTGGCCTAAGATGAAATAATTTTAGCAACAAATTGAATAATGACTACAATAGATTGAAACACACTAAATATATAAAAATCTATGAGCTCATAACAATACTTGATTGGTCACCATTGGAGGTTGCTAGGATACCAACTCATTCTGAAAATTGATGTTTTTATAAGGGAAGGTATCAAGTATTTATCCTGCCTTTTTTTATTTTACATACACTAACTCTAGGTAACTAAATGGTTGAAGAATAAAATTCTTTTTTTTTTTTAAAGATTTTATTTATTTATTTGACAGACAGAGATCACAAGTAGGCAGAGAGGCAGGCAGAGAGAGAGGAGGAAGCAGGCTCCCGGCTGAGCAGAGAGCCCTATGCGGGGCTCGATCCCAGGACCCTGAGATCATGACCCGAGCCGAAGGCAGCGGCTTAACCACTGAGCCACCCAGGCGCCCCAGAATAAAATTCTTTATACAAAAATCCCAAGTATGGCAGAAGCCATAACAGAATTAGAAAAATTCCATTTTGCAACTCTTAATGAAATAATGGACCCGAAGAGTAATCATCAATAGTTGTTAAAACAATTAGGTGAAGGGTTGATGGGGGCCTTGTTAATGGAGGGCTCCAGGTGGTACCATTTAAACCCACTGATCAATCTAGTAACACAAAAAGTGGGGCAACCAGATATGATTTGCCTCATGAGGTGATATAATAGAAAGTACACGGCACTCGCTATGAAGTATTCTTACTCAAAAACTTCAACCTGAATCTAACCAAAGCCTCTAGACATAACTACTAGTTTACAGGAAATACAGGAGATAGAGAAACAAGTTCAACGACATGAGAAAACAAATAAATTGAGAATGTGAGACATTCTTCAGGGCAAATGACCTGGTTTCTACAACGACTCAAAAGCAATAAAAGACTTACGAGACAGAACCAAATGTAGTGTTTGGGCCCTATCAGGATTCTAATTTTAAAAAGCTAATTATAAAATGACATCTTTGAGAAAGGGAAATCTGAATATGGATTGGGTATAAAATGATAATAATTACTGTTAATTTTGTTAAATGTGATAATAGCATAGTAGTTAAAAAATATATACTCATACCTATTCCTTATGCACCCCAAAATACTGACAGGCTAATGAGAAAAGAGAAGGTGGGAGAGAGGTCAGTTTTGGGGAGAAAGGATAAGAAGTTTTACACACAATGTTCAGGAAGACAAAGAACCAGGTATAGATGCATCAGGAGCTTGCAGATTCAGACTTGAAGCTCAGAAGAAATGTCAAAGCTAGAGAGAGATTTGGAAATTGTTCATACAGATGACTTTCAAGAGCAAAACCTTGGGATTAGAGTAATTTTTACTAGGAAAGGACAGGATAAGGCCGGGTCCAAAGCCTAGAGAACATTTACATCACAGTCGAGTGTTGGTAGTGGAGGTGGAAGAAGTTTTGGTTTGGAAGCAAAAGGAATAAGGCTCAACAACCACAAAACAAAACAAGGAACGGGGGGGGGGGGGTCAGAAAGGTATGATGAAACCCAAAATACTTTGTTCTTAAAGAGGCTAAAGAAGGAAAGCATTTCAAAAAGAAAAGGTGGCCAACAGTGTTAAATTCTGGAACAAAACTGAGGAGAATCAGGCCTCAGAAAATGAAGCTAGCCCATATCCCACATTCCTACTACATTTCCAAATTAACTCCAAGCTGAGCATGGCCTGTAAGAAAGTGTCTTAGTCTTAGTCATCAGTCTCCCCCTATTCCTTTCATTCCTCCCCTCACTTCCCCACTCCTTTAACCAGCATTCCCTGAGTCTCTACTTTAAGCCACACCCACTATATCCTGCCAGACCCACTATGTTTTGCATATACTGAGACAAAAATCTCTGCCCTCCAGAAACTCACAGCTTACTAAGGAAGACAGACCTGGAAAAATAATTATCACATAGTGTTAACACTTCAGCAACAGCTTATATATTTTGGGCCAGGCACTATGGGAGGCACTAGAGATACAAACATAAACAAGTGGTTCCTGCCCACCAGAGCTCAGAATATAGCTTGGAAGGCAGACGGAATCACAATATATTGAGATATGAACTAAAAATAAAAGTACAAATTATATGAAAGTGCAGAGCAGGAAATGAAGCTAGTAAAGAAGCCCTGTGAGATGGGGACTCTTCATGTGCCCATTTTACGTACGAGGAAATGGAGTACAGAGAGGTGGGTTGACTGGCCCAAGGCCATACAGCTGTGAGTGGCAGAGCCAGTTTAAGGGCCAATTTGTGAGACTCAAGAGTTCACGTTTTGTCTAATGCCTCCTCCACAATTCCCCATTCTTTTTCTATTGTGCCACCCTCATTGAATACCTAGAAGCACAGAGCAGGTGCTCAATGAGCATTTGCCAAATGAATAAGGAGCTATGCAACGCCACGGGGCTTTTAGAAAGTTTCACTGAGGCAAGTACTAGGCTCAGCGGAAGACACTGTGTGGAATCACTGTGTAAGGTGGCAGGTAAGTGTGTGTAGGCCACTAATACCCAAAAGAGAAAACATATCCAACAAGTGTGTTGTGATAGCTAGTGGCTGGCATCAAGGAACACTGAAGTAAGGTGGCAGGGCCTCAGTCACTGGGGCTGGGAGGCCGAGTAGCAAGGACCAGGCAAAGTCCCAACCCTAGAGGGCTCATGCTCTGAATACAGGGCTTCGGGGACTCAGATCTAATTACTCAAACTCTGTCAGCTCAGAGCAGTGACAGCCAGCTAGGCCAACCAAGCCACTAGCTTCAAGTTCTTCTGGAAAGCCTTCTAAAGATGAAGGTGGAGGAAAAACAGGAGAAGAAAGCAGACGGGGGAGAAGGAGGAAGGTGGAAGACTGGCTGTCTGTGGGCCAGGGCCCGGCTGAGCGCATTCCAGGCAGTCAGGCAATCTTCACAACCATCCTATGAGGCAGATAAACTAATATAAATTCTAATATGAATTCCCCACTTTGTAGATGCTCCCCAGAGACATTAAGTAACTTATTTGCAATTACAGAACCAGGATCTTGATTGAGGCATCCTGACCCGCCAGGCATGGCTCTAATGCATTATATACTTCACTGGGTCTCAGGGTCTTAACTGAAATGGACTGAGCTTGCTAGGGATGAGGGGATCAATCTACTTTCTTCTTCTCACACCTATCTGGGCCCTGCCTGCAGGTAGTACTGGCCTTGGCTGATGGCTGTACAGGAGACTAGTAAACACAGTAGAGAACTAAAAATCTGTTCCGATGGACTCTTTTGAGTTGTAGAAAGAAAGAGCTGGTGTGGGGAGGGGCAATATTTCTATCTCCTCCTGTGAACTACTGAGGTTGCTTGTCCCCTGATCTGTACCAATGAACATGTTAACAAGGCCTTACACAGGGCTCCTGCCCTATAGTTTACGAAGCCTCTTATATACTACTTGATTAATATGTCACTTTGGAAAACCAAGTCTTAAAAATCTGGTTTTTGATATTGGAGATTCCCCCAGAAGACAAAGTACTTCTCTCCATTCCAATCCACATATATTTCCCAGATGTCCTCTGGTTTTCCTGGAATTTCTCCTAAGAATTTCAGCTATCCCAACAAGAATGTTCAGACATCACACCTTCTACCAACATATGGACCCCAGATTCCCTGGCTCCAAATTCATTTCCCTTTCAACCACAGCTGGGCCCAATACTTCCAAAGGAATGGTAGAAGGAAAACAGACTCCACAGGAGCTGGGGTGTCATTCCTGGGCTTTGTTCTATTAGCCCCCAGTTCAATTCCTCTACCCTACTCAGATCCCCACAGCTGGACCCACTGATGCTTTCACCTAGAGGTTCAGGCCCAATGCAGTTCCCAGACCAACCCATCCATGGGCATAGGGTTAATGCTCAGCCTCAGTCCCATGGCTGTGAGATTAAGAATACATTTCCCTCCAAGAAGTAGTACCCCCAAAAGAGCTGCCTAAGAGGCTGTGATGCTCCCAAATCAGAACTCTTCCCAAGTCCACCTCTGAGACTGGCCCAGTCTTAACAGAAGAGCTCCTGCCTTGATTCTCACCTGTAAGTTCTATATGTTATCCTGCCTACAGCCTCAGCCCCCTTTCAAAATGAGCTCTGGCCTGAAGGAGATGCTATCTTACTTGTGTCTTCCCCCAATACTTGGCACAGAGGATTGTCCTCAGTGCCTGAATGTTGGGTGGATGAGCCCTTCTGCCTGCCTTGTTCTTGTCTACCCTTCTCTCTGGAACTGGTACCTTGGCCCAGTGAATAGGGTTTGGATACTATGGATGGGTTTTCTAGATGATGACTGCCAATTCACTAACTCTAGGCAATATCCATGTACCTACCCCTTAGCTATGTGATTTTGAGCAGGATGCTTAACCCCTCGGTCTCTCAGTTTCCTCATACATAAAGTGGGAAATAGCAATGTTACCTCACAGGATTGCTGCGAAGATTAAAAGAGTAAATCTATTTTAAGTTCTTAACACACTGCCCATGTAAGTGTCTGCTCTTGCCATTGTTATTGAGCTAGTTACCCTGGACTCCTTAGTGTTGGCTATTTCCCTGAATATCACTGAGGCACCAAACTCCAACCCACTAGCCTGTAACAAGACCTTTAACTCAAGCATGAGTACTGTCAATGGCCATATCTAGTGACAGGGCTCAGTTCCCCCCAACCCCTGAAACACACACACCTGGCCTGCTTCTGCCATTTATCCCATCATTCTAAATGTACAAGTGCCTAACAACTTAAGTTAGCATAATCAGGCTATTCTCTCTTGGGCTGGGCAGTCCATAGAGTAAGCAGAGTTCAGAGAAAGAACCAGTATGGTTAAAGGAATCAGCAGACTTGGAGGAGTAAATCAGAGGCACAAAGAGTTGGGTCATGATGGTAAAGCCACCCTGAGAAGAGTTTGCAAAGAGAGTGGGAAGGCAGTTGAGCTGTGTGCTTCTTGGGGGACAGGGGTTCTACCAATGCAGCTCCTGATATAATCAAAACAAAATCCTAGCAACTGAGAGACTTGGGGGTACATTCTAAGACAGAACAACACTCTAGCAAAAGCACTGTCTACTGATCAGAGCCCTGGAGGAGCTGGTTCTGCAGACTGCTGACCCCAGGGGATGTCTGACACAAGGGCACCCACAGAGCTCATTTAGCCCAATGTCCTTCTTTTACAGGACTGAAGTCTGGTTCTGTCTTCTGCCTGGCTCTTTGAATGGAATTGGCCTATTCACACCACAGGCCACGAGCAGCACGTCAAAACTAGCCTCAAAGAATACCTGGTCTCCACAACCAGGCCCCAGGCATTTCACTGCTCCCTTTCACAACTACAACCCCCCACCCCCAGCTACCACCTGAATGCCTGCTGCATTTGGTCCCTCAGTCCAGGCAATGCATTTGGACTTCCACTGGCTTGTGTACTTGGGCTGCCCCTCTGGTCCTTTCACTGACTGTGCTGCCTTAGGCAGTGTCTGCAAAGAGAACATTTCCTTCAGCCCCAGCCCAGCCAGTCTCCTCCCATGCCTCCCCCTACATGTGCACAGCTTCCAGGTCATGAGATTCAGGCACTGTGGCCCAGGAAAGAAATAATAATAGTAACACAAGCTCCTTGGCAGGAGGTGAGATGTTTTTAACTTTTAAAATAAAGAACAGAACCCTCGTACAAATTTCAGCTTCAGCTCTGCCTAGCTACATGATCTTGAGGAAGTGATCCAACCTCCTTGAACTTCAGTTTCCTCATCCATAAAATGTAGACTAAATGGAATATTGTACCTAAGTGCCTGGTGATAGGAAGGGCTCACTAAATTGTAGCTAATATTAGTAGTAGTAACAAATAATCTAATAACCTCTATATCTTTGCCATCTATTAAGCTGGTGCCCCAGAGTAGTTGCTCAGCAAATGCTCTGTGAAAAAGATGTTTTTTTACCTGATGGGTACAACCACCAGGTGAGGCAGGTAGAGAAGATACTAGTCTCCCCAGAGATGGAGACCTGAGGCTGGGAGGCTAAGCGACTTGTGCCAAGTCACAGTAAGTAGCAGAGCCTGGACTGGAAACTTCTGTGTCCTGCCTTCCTGTTTAGTTTTTACTGTTTTATGTCACATGATCAAATTTAGAGCCAGAAAGGAGTTAGAAGATTATCTAGTATAATCCCATCATTTCAAAAAATGAAAACTGAGACCAGAGAGACCAAGGACATTTCACAAGGCCAAAGAGTTAGTCCACTGGGCAGTAGAATCCAGGTCTCCTGACTCCCAGTTAGTGCTCTATCAACAACCCAAAAGCTTATCTTGTAGCAATCATCTCAATGTCACTAGTTCAGCAACCATGGTCATCCTAAGCCCCAAACTACCATAGCTTTCCAGAAAAATACCTAAGTGGTAAGTGCAAAGGTCTCCTGCAACAGGCCCACCTTCATTCATCGTGGAGGGTGTATTTCCTATGTAATTTGAAAGAATGTGTCAACGTGCCCCATAACCATCAAGAGTGCACCAAGTCACAAATTTCATATGCCAAGTACCATCTTTGAAGTGGACTCTACAGTATTTCTGGAATGTCAAGCATGAGCTCTGAGAAACACCCCACTTGGCAGTTCTTTCTAAAGCAACAAAGACAGTTAAGGGAGGCCCAAGTAGCACAGGATATCATTGTTTACATGCGACCCTTATCCCACGGCTGTGGGAAATGGAGCCAAGTTTCATGAGCTCTTTTCTTGCAAGAGATACTTTGCAAAACAGAGAAGGACAGCAATTGCTGCTTGGTCTGCTGTTCTTTCTTGATGTCAGCTTCATTTGAAAATGAAAAATGATGTCCTCAGAACTTAAGCTCCAACACTGAGGAGATGTATTAGATTGTTCCACTTGCAGTTAATCTGAGGATGCAAAAGTTAAATGAACATCGTGTTTGCCTCAAATGAAGAACATAATGGGGAGGGGATAAAGGTGAGTAACTCATTTGTCAGTGTAAGTAAAAAGGGATCTCCAATACTTCTAATTTAAAAGGTTTCAAAATTCGAAGGGTTTCTGATGAAACAGGAAGGGGATGTTTTCTATAGAAGAAAATCAACACCTTGGATTCTAATAGCACTCCTTTTTTCCCCTTGAAAATATCACCAAAACACATTTGTTATCCACCCCTGTGCTGTTGGGCAGTGGCAGTTATAGAAGCATGTGATTGATGGAAGAGGCCTGTCTCTGTGCCCATGGTGTGCCCTGGCCAAGCACACAAATGAGGAGTACCTTACCCTACTCCCCCAAGCACAGGCAAGCTAATGCCAGCATCCACAGTCTCAGTAAATGCCATGCTGCTTGGTTCCCTCTGCTCCTGATATAAATAGCCACAGCAAGTCGTAGACAAGTGGTCTTGTTAGCATGCTTGCTTGGGTCTTGGGAGTAATGGAAAACGGTCCTTTTGAAAGCACCATCTTTGTGGCCAATACCCCAAAATGATAACATTTCACAGTTGGTTTTACTCTTACAGCATTCACCTAACATTTACTACAGGCTAGGTTTGGAACTTGGTGTTAGACACAGAGAGAATAAAGGAGAAAGCAATCAATTCTGTTTTGTGGAGGAGGCATTGGGCTCAACACTATTTGAGCTGGTCCTAGAGGACATGAATAGTGCTTCAACAGGCTTGGAGGTGGGGATGGAGTACTAATGACAGAGAAGTAGTAAGAAGGAAAGAAGCTAGCTAATGGCTTATGCACTCATTTGCTTAAACAGTTGGAATCACTAGATTGTAAATGGTTGGGCCTGTTCTCTCAATGTGAATGAGTATATTCATGGAACGCACTCTTGTTATTAAAATGATGTGATGCTTTTTTGCAAAAGACTGCATGTAGTAAGCAATGGACTCCCATAACTATGTTAGCACTCATTTATAAGACTTCTGAAGCTTCTAATAAACAAGAATTTGGTCTGTGTCTAATTGGGTTTTAATAGCTCAGACAAAATTAAGAACTAGAGGAATTTGATATGGCTTTTTTTTTTCATTCAAACTTTCTATCAGCCTAATCTCCTTAGAAGCTATAAATTACAACTTATCCTCATAAGACTATATGCAAAGCTCATAAGCAAAGGAAAAAATAATCAGATACTGTTAGTTTTATTAGATAAAAAATAGCATTGCAATCACAGCCCTATGTGGTCAATAATGCCACAGGAAAAGTCTTCATTACTTTCTAGCCTATTGATGAGACATTTCATGAAAATAAAAGTTGTCTTTGGTACTGTTAGGATGTATGTAGGCAAAGGTGCATTTTATATCTATACCCCAGATGTTGATCTCACATCTATGTCATTAACT
This sequence comes from Mustela putorius furo, assembly GCF_011764305.1. Lineage (NCBI taxonomy): Eukaryota > Metazoa > Chordata > Mammalia > Carnivora > Mustelidae > Mustela > Mustela putorius. Next base: position 4,378,263 of record NW_025422048.1, read on the forward strand.
GAGGAAGCACCCAAAGCTGATGATCAGTTATTCTCTTCATTGTTTGAAATTCTCAAAGGTCTTCTGGGGTTCAGAAGGAATCTCTTGTTGTAAAGTTCCAATGTCCTGAAATATATACTTAAAATTTTTAAGGTATTTTTACTTTTTAATGAAAAGAAATAGTTATTTCAGTTCTTATTAAAATTGAAAAATTACAAACTGGCCCTCTCTCCAGAACCCAACCCTGGACATGTCACAGAATCCAGAGATGGATGGTTCTAACAAAATAGTATAAAAATAGTGAGGAAAGCGCTAAGAAAACAAAAGGTGGATGGATCGGAGCACTGAGTACAACAGGACTGGGGGAAAGACAGCCCCAAAAAGAAGGAAAAGAATAATGGACTGGAATTAAGGTGGGATTATTTTTCAAATGTGCTCCTTTTTCTCTTGTTATCATTATCCTGAGATGACCACTTTCTGTTCTGCCATTGGGAGACATATAAGCGGTAGAATAAAGCGCACCAGGGGTGGCAGGGTAACTTTAGGGTGGAACTCAGGGCTGCCTGGGATGATGGGTGCTAGGTAAGAGATACATGTAGATTGGCTTGCCCCTAAAAGTTTTTTTCCTGCCTGCATCCACATACTAGTACCCTGAAAGCTAGAGGACTACAATTGGAAGTGGTTTCTCTTAAAACAAAGCAATGCCAAGGCTGAGTTACCACTTGTAACACTAGAGGTTTTCTCTCTAGAGGCAAGTTTTCCCCCCATCAAAATCATTGTGGGACACCAGCCAAGGCTTAAGGTTTATTTTCTCCCCATAGTTACACATTACAACTGAAGTAGCCAATAACACTAGCATAATAGGAGCTCACAAGGAAAAACAGCTAATGGATATGCACTGGAAAACATGGTAGGACAACTGAGAATTAGCAGCTGAAGCTAGGAGGGGCTATACACTCTCCAATAGCAAGTGAGTACAAGGAGATTGTAGCAAGAAGGACTGAAGGTCCTAGTGGAATCTAGCCTCTATGAACTCTCAACACTGACCACCAAGGCTCCCTTCTGAGACAGAATCCCATGTTAAGGACAACCTGGCAATAGCAAAATCAAGATTAAGCAGGATAGTTTCTTCTGCTTCTCATATGGCTGAGGAAACTCCTATTGATCCTGATCTTCCTGTAGACAGCAGCTATAAACTCTGGGGAAAATATTAAAAACAACAATATGAAGAGACTACAGAGTGAACAGAAGCAGGCATATTTTGAAGGGGAGTTGGCACAAGGTGATTACCCATTTTTACAGCTTTTAGAGTAAGGGCAAACTAAAGCTGCCAAGTAGCTAAGACACCAAAAGTAAGACAACAATAGCAAACTCACAATCTATCTGGTATGAAGAAATATAGGCACAGCTCAGAATAACCAAGGCCATTGGAAACTAAGGAGGAATCCTGGAAAGGAGAGACCTAGAGCCAGGGAGCCCCAATTTCTATCTATAGACTCTATCTCAATCTCAGCTGACTCCCAAACCACACATACATGGAACAGACTTCAGTTGAAAATGAAAGCCCTCAACTAAGATTTCAACTACTACCTAGAGGCAAAGTTCACAGTTTGAATCTAAACACATTAACTATCTACCAAAGCAATGAAATCAATATTTTTCAGGGGAATAAACCAGAATCCAAAGTCTCCATTTAACATATCCAGGATATAATCCAAAGTTATTCAGCTTGTGATGAACCTGGAAATTTTGACCCATTTACAAGAGCAAACCAACAGAGAACAAATCTGAGATGACCCAGAGCCTGGAATTAGCAGATGAGAATTTTAAAGTGATTATTAATAACTCTGTTCAAGAAAATAAAAGAAGATATGCTTATAATGAATGAAAAGATAGAAAAATCACAGCAGAGAAACAGGAACCATGAAAAAATAGAACCAAATAAAAATTTCAGAATCGAAAAATAATATGAAATTTTAAAAATTCACTGCATAGGTTCAACAGCAGAATGGAAATGAAAGAGGTAAAGTTTCAGTAAACTCAAGATAGAACAATATAAATATCCAATGTGAAGAAAAGAGAGAAAAACATATTAGGAAACAAAAACATGAACAGAGCCTCAGGGACAGATGGGAATATATTCAAAGGTCTAACATACATGAAATTAGAGTTCTAGAGAGAGAGGTTGCAGAGGATGGGGTAGAAAAAAAACTGAATATGTGATGGCTTAAACTTCCCCAAATCTGGAGAAATACACAATTTAAAGATTTAAGTAGCAGAGCAAACCCCTAAAGGATAGAAAACAAAACTCTGAAAATATCACAAACTGCTGAAAAACAAATATAATTAGAAAATCAAAAAAGCAGCCAGAGAAAACACTTTATATACAAAGGGGAAAGAGTTTCAAATACGGCTGACATCAGAAACAAGGGAAACCAAAGAGAAAAGACCAACATCTTTAAAGTAATAAAGAAAAAGCCAACCCAAAATTCTATCTCAGCAAATACATTCAAGAATGAAGGCAAGACAAAGACATTCAGATGAAACATAAGTAAAAAAAATTATTTGCCAGCAGACCCAAACTGCAAGAAATGTTAAAGGTGTGGAAGACTAGCTCCACCACATAATGCCCCAAAGGTATTTTTGTCACACATGGACCACTTAATCAGGGCTTGACCATAGTCTTACCTGTGCCTTCAGAGAACACCAACTCTTCCTGGAGCAAGGGAAATAAGCCGCCTGATAAGGAACTATCATGAGACTGTTTTCTCCATCTTCTGAATGTCTGTTGATCACCTTGCTCCTCCTTCCTTAGGGTACAGCTGCATGCCATAAAAATGCCCGTTGTGGTTTAGAATTGACTCCTCAGTGGCAGGGCAACCCACTGTGCCACCTATCATCTGGACCCTCTGGTTCAGTGTAATCCTGTGGGACTAGAGATATGGAATTGTTAATGCCATGCTGATCTTAAACTGTTGTTGTCTAATCAACTGAATCCATTTGGGCTTATTGTCTCCTTACCAGCTGAATCTATTAAGTGTGACAAACCAACATAGCAGTTGTAGTAGTGATCCTGCCGGCTTCATTAGCTATAGCACTATTGCCTAGATACTACTTGACCTCTTGACAAAAGAAAGTTCTTCATTAGGCTGAAGGGAAATTAACCCAATGAAAATGAGATACTCATTTGAAAAATAAAGGCTTGAGGAGCACCTGGGTGGCTTAGTTGGTTGAGCATCCAACTCTTGGTCTCAACTCAGGTCTTGATCTCACAGTCATGAGTTCAAGTTCCATGTTGGGCTCTACAATGGGTGTGAAGCCTACTTTAAAAAAAGAAGAGGTAGGATACTCATTTAAAAAATTAAGACTTGCTCAGTCAGTAAAGCATATGACTCTTGATCTCAGGGTTGTAAGTTTGAGACACATGTTAGGTATAGAGATTACTTAAAAATAAAATCTTAAAAAAAGAAAAAAAATTTAAAAAGCAAAAGTAATAAATATCTTGGTAAATATAAAAAAACTAATTTTGCTCCTCTTAATTTCTTAAAATATGTGGCACTTTTTAAAGCAAAAATGATGTCATCTTGTAGGCTTTATATGCAGATGTAATACATATGACAAGTTCTGAAAAATGGACAGATAGGGGTTAAACTGGCCTCTGATTTTGCAAGGTTTCTACATTTCATATAAAGTGTTATAAAATTATCTTTACTTAGAATGTGAAAAATTAGAGATATATGTAGTAATCTGGAGAGCACATACTAAAAACTATTGTAAAGAGGAACATCTAAGAAGCCAACTCATGTCATGCAGAAAATTTGGAGTAAAATGCTCCAAAGTAAATGTGCTTGCTCTAGACTTGATGTAGGCAAACATTATAGTCCATTGTCTATCTTGGTTGAGAAAAGCAATAAATGACAAATATTTTTCAAAGGTAATAAATACATGAACATGTGAAGACAACACTGTAAAGGTATTGATGACCCCAAACTAATGTGTAATTCAGTGTTATTCCAATTAAAACTCTAGCATTGCTTTTTACTTTTTCTTCTGAAATAATTATAGACTTATAGGAGTTTGCAAAATAATTCATAAAGTCCACTGACTGCTTACCCCAGCTGTCCCGCCCACAGTGACATCTTACTGATTATAGTAAAATACAGCTACCTAGACTCTCGCTTATTCAATTGAGACTGGCTTTTATATGTACTCACATGTGTGTGAGAGGGGTATAATTCTATGCAATTTTATCATGTGTATAGACTCATGCAATCATAATGAAGATAGAAGACTGTAGCATCACTACAACGGCACTCCCAGATGCTACTTCTTTTTTTTTTTTTAATTTTACTTATTTATTTTGACAGAGAGAGATCACAAGTAAGCAGAGAGGCAGGCAGAGAGAGAAGGGGAAGCAGGCTCCCCGCCGAGCAGAGAGCCCGATGCGGGGCTCGATCCCAGGACCCTGAGACCATGACCCGAGCTGAAGGCAGAGGCTTTAACCCACTGAGCCATCCAGGCGCCCCCAGATGCTACTTCTTTATAGTCACACCCACCTGTCACCCCTGCCCCTGTCTCCTGGAAACCACTAATCTATCTTCCATCTGTATGTTTTGTCATTTCAGGAAACCTATGTAATTAGAATCATACATTGTTGACCTTTTGAGATAGGCTTTTTTTTTTCACCAAGTATCAAGTCCTTAATATCCACCCAGGATTTTGTGCATATCAGAAATTCATTCTTTTTATATTGAGTAGTATTCCATGATATGGATGTGCCAGAGTTTGTTTATCTATAAGGCACTCAAAGACACTTGGGCTGTTTCCAGTTGGGGTTAGTACAAATAAAGCTACTATGAACATTTGTGCCCATTTTTATGTGACATCAGTTTTCATTTATCTAGGATAAATGTCCAAGAGTACCATAGCTATGTTATATAGTAACTGCATTTTCATTTTATAAGAAATTATCATACTTCTTTCCAGAGTGATTATACCATTTTACATTCTTGTGAACAATGTATGGGAGTTCTAGGTTCTCCATGTCCTAACTAGCATTTGATGTTATCAGTATTTTTTTTTTAATCTTAGCTATTCTAAAAGATGTGTAGTGATATCTCATTGTGGTTTTAATTCGCATTTCCTGATACCTAATGATGTTGAATATATTTTCATGTGTTTATTTGCCATCTGTGGATCTGCTTCAGTGAAATGTCTCTTCATATATTTTGCCCATTTTCCAGTTGTGTTTTTTTTTTTCCTGTTGAGTTTTGAGGGTTCTTTATATAGATACTAGTCCTTTGTTGTATATGTAGTTTGCAAATATTTTCTCCCAGTCTGTAGACTGTTATTCTCTTAGCATTGTTTTTTACAGAGCAAAAGTTTTATATTTTAATTTTTAAAAAAGTTTAAGATTTATAAGTTACAATTTATAAATGTTTTCTTTTGTAGATCATGCTTTTGGTATCAAGTTTAAGAATTTTTCACCGAGCCCCTGATCTGGACATTTTCCTATGCTTTCCTTTTAAAGTTTTATATCTTACATTTTACCATTATATCTGTGAAACATTTTGATCAGGTTCACTTTATAACACATTCTGAATAAAATGGTCAAAGGACAAAAATACACAATTTACTTCTTCACAGGAAAATACTCAACTACTAAACCAGAATGGAAAAATCAGTCTCACAGTAATCAAAGAGTACAAAATCACAACAATAATGAAAGTTATATTTTAACCAATTAAATTAGTAAAACTTCAAACAATTTGTCCTATAAAATTTCCTACACTCTGGGTTTGGTCAATTGCATTCTTATGGTGTTTCAAGATGTACGTTTTATTATTATTCAGGTATAGTGAGAGCAGGACACAACTGCCATTGAAAATATATTTTGTTACTCATAGTTTCCAAGAAGGGGACATACCACATCATGCAGGGCTGCACAGGAAAGCACAAGAGTCAGTCAGGAGGTAAAAGGAGAGGAAAGCGTGGGCAAAAGCCCTTATTATGGTTTTCTGAGAGAGGAAACAGAAGAAACAGGGAAAACAAGCAGCACAGTGGGTTTAGGAATAGGTTTAGGACTGAATAGTTGGAATAATGTTGAAAGGCTCTGGGCTATAGGGGTGTTCCCTAGTCGGCTAGTACCTAGCCATGGGGTAATTTAGGGCAGAGGAATAGTGTCCTGGGCTGTAGAAGCCTGATAAAAGGAGAAGGGTAGGGTATGAACTCAGAATTAGTTTCTCTGCATATCAATAATGTGCTGTTGTTTGTTGACAAGTTGTTTATCTCTAAAATTAACTAATTTGGGGAGGAAGAGTCCCTCACTGGGTTGATAAGTGCCCAAAACATCAAAGCATCATAAATACAGAAAACAAAAAACATCAACAAACCCATGGCACTGTGGAAGTTTTGGTATTGGAGTGATTAGTATGTCTTTGCAGTTACTGCATCATGAGTTTTCCCAAAGGTAGTAAGTATAAAACTGAATCTCCTCCAATAATGGTGGGTTATTTCCTCTCTAGGCAGTCCATTTGCAGAATCTCCTGGTCCCAATATACACAAAAACAGTGCTTTTAAAGGAAAAGAAAGCTAACCAACAATAGTACTTGGGCAAACTACAGGAATGTAAGGGTCAAGCATACCAAAAGTGAGCTTTTCTTAATCTCCCAAAAGTCTCCAAAGTACCATCTTTTTCTGGCCTACCGTACATAGCCCCATCTCCTGACTCTTCCAGTTCTTGAACACTGTGCATCTTGTGGAAATTCCTAGTTGTATGGAACTTGCCATGCAATGCTAGGCAATGAAAGATACTGGGTATAAACATCATCTTATTTAAACGATACTGAGAACACATTATGAGCAACTATATGCCAACAAATTAGGCAATCTGCAAGAAATGGAGGCATTCCTAGAAACATATAAACCACCAAAAACTGAAACAGAAAGGAAGCAAAAACCTGAACAGACCCATAAACAGCAAGAAAATTGAAGCAGTAACCAAAATTTCCCAAAAAACAAGAGTCCAGGGCTGGATGGCTTCCCAGGGGATTTTTATCAAATACTTAAAGAATTAATACCTATTCTTCTGAAGCTGTTTCAAAAAACAGAAATGGAAGGAAAACTTCTAAACCTCATTATGAGGTCAACATTACCTGTATCTGAAAACCAGACAAAGACCCTACCAAAAAAAGGAGAATTGCAGACCAATATCCCTGATGGACATGGATGCAAAAATTCTCACCAAGATACTATAGCCAATAGTAGAATAGTATATTAAAAGGACTATTCACCATGACCAGGTGGGATTTATTCCTGGGCTGCAAGTATAGCTCAACATTCACAAATCAATCAATGTGATATACTACATTAATAGAAGAAAGGACAAGAATCATATGATCCTCTCAATAGATGCAGAAAAAGCATCTGACAAAGTACAGGATCTTTTCTTGATTAAAACTCTTCACAGTGTGGGGATAGAGGGAACATACCTCAAGATCATAAAAGCCATACAGGAAAAGCCTACAGCAAATATCATTCTCAATGGGTAAAAACTGAGAGCTTTTCCCCTAAGGTCAAGAATACAACAGGGATGTCCACTCTCACCACTACTGTTCAACCTAGTACTAGAAGTCCTAGACTCAGCAATCAGACAACAGAAAGAAAGGCACCTGAATCAGCAAAGAAGTCAAACTCTCACTCTTCACAGATGACATGGTACTTTATGTGGAAAACCCAAAAGACTCCACCCCAAAACTACTAGAACTCATACGGGAATTCAGCAAAGTAACAGGATATAAAATCAATGCATAGAAATCAGTTGCATTTCTATACACTAACAATGAGAAAGAAGAAAGAGAAATTAAGGAGTCAACCCCATTTACAATTGCACCCAAAACCATAAAATACCTAGGAAGACCTAATCAAAGAGGCAAAGGATCTATACTTTGAAAACTATAGAATACTCAAGAAATTGGGGAAGACACAAAGAAATGGATAAACATTCCATGCTCATGGATTGGAGGAACAAATATTGTTCAAATGTCTATGCTACCTAAAGCAATCTACACATTCAATACAATCAAAATATCAACTTTTTCACATAGCTGGAACAAATAATCCTAAAATTTGTATGGAAAAGACCTCAAATAGCCATAGGAATGTTGAAAAAGAAAACCAAACCTGGTGGCATCACAATTCCAGACTTCAAGTTCTATTACAAAGCTGTCATCATCAAGACAGTATAGTACTGGCACAAAAACAGACACATAGATCAATGGAACAGAATAGAGAGCCCAGAAATGGACCCTCAACCCTATGGTCAACTAATCTTTGACAAAGCAGGAAAGAATATCCAAAGGAAAAAAAGACAGTCTCTTCAACAACCGGTGTTTGGAAAAATTGGACAGCCACATGCAGAAGAATGAAACTGGACCATTTCCTTACACCATTCACAAAAATAAACTCAAAACAGATGAAAGACCTAAATGTGAGATAGGAATCCAACAAAATCCTTGAGGAGAACACAAGTAGCAACCTCTTCAACCTCAGCCCCACAGTAACTTCTTGCTAGACACATCTCTGAAGGGAAACAAAAGCAAAAGTGAACTATCATCAAGATAAAAAGCTTTTGCATAGCAAAGGAAACAGCTGACAAAGGCAAAAAACCTCAACTGACAGAATGGGAGAAGATATCTGCAAATGTCTTATCAGAAAAAGGGCCATTATCCAAAATCTTTATAGAATTTACAAACTCAATACCTAAAGGACACATAATCCAGGGGCGCCTGGGTGGCTCAGTGGGTTAAAGCCTCTGCCTTCAGCTCAGGTCATGATCCCAGGGTTCTGGGATTGAGCCCCGCATCCGGCCCTCTGCTTGACAGGAAGCCTGCTTCCCTTCCTCTCTCTCTGCCTGCCTTCTGCCTATTTGTGATCTCTGTCCGTCAAATAAATAAATAAAATATATTTTTTTAAAAAGGGACACATAATCCAATCAAAAAATGGGCAGAAGACATGAACAGACATTTCTGCAAAGAAGACATTCAAATGGCCAACAGACACATGAAAAAATGCTCAACATCATTTGACATCAGGGAAATACAAACAAAACCACAATGAGATATTACCTCACACTGGTCAGAATGGCTAAAATTAGTAAGTCAGGAAATGACAAATGTTGGCGAGGATGTGGAGAAAGGCCAATTCTCTTCCACTGTTGGTGGGAATGCTAGCTGGTACAGCCACTTTGGAAAACAGCATGGAGGCTCCTCAAAAGGTTGATAATAGAACTACCCTATGACCCAGCAATTGCACTACTGGGTATTTACCCTAAAGATACAAATGTAGTGATCCGAAGGGCCACCTGCACCTGAATGTTTATAGCAGCAATGTCCACAATAGCCAAACTATGGAAAGAGCTCAGATGTCCATTAGCAGCAGATGTGACACACACACACACACACACAATAGAATATTACTCAGCCATCAAAAAAATGAAACCTTGCTATTTGCAATGATGTTGTTGGAACTAGGGTGTCTTATGCTAAATGAAGTAAGTCAATCAGAGAAAGACAATTATATGATTTCACTAATATGTAGAACTTAAGAAACAAAATAGAGGAGCATAGGGGAAGGGAGAGAAAAATAAAACAAGACAACATCAGAGAGGGACATAAATCATAAGAGACTCTTAATCATAGGAAACAAACTAAGGGTTTGCTGGAGGGGAGGGTGTTGGGGGAATGGGGTAACTGGGTAATGGACGTTAAGGAGGGCAAGGGATGTAATGAGCCCTGGGTGTTATGTAGGACTGATGAATCACTGAACTCTACTTCTCAAACTAATAATATACTACACATTAATTAAATGAATTTAAATTCAAAAAATTAAATAAAGTAAAACAAAGAAAGAATGATTCATTTCCCCATTGGTTTTCTACTCTCAAAAAAAAGCAAATAATCTCAACACAACAAAAACATGAAAAAAAGTAAAAGGACAATTGACAAACTAGGAGAAAATATTTATAGCACATATCATAAAATGCTAGTTTCCCAAAATATGAAAAACACTAAAACATTGAATAAAAGACCAAAAACTGGTTGAAAAGGAGAGTAGAGGCAAAAACCACACAATTCACAAATTATCTATCTATCTAGATATCCCTCCCTTAACATGTGAAAAGGTGCTCCACCTCACTCAAAATTAGAGAAATATAAATGAAAACAATGTCAAGGTACTATTTATCAGACTGATGATACTGTAAAAGAATGACAACACATTCTTTTGTGAGACTGCAGAGAAATAAGCACTCTCCAACACTGTTGGTGGGAATGCACATTATTGGTACAGTTCTCATGGATGAATTTGCCATTGGCTAACAAAACTAACATGTATTTACCTTTTGATCCGGCAATCGTACTTCTAAGAATTAACCATGAAGATACATCTCTGACAATACAAAAATATATATGTACCAGGTTTTTTTTAATTGCAGCATTGTTATTTCAAAATATTGAAAAAAACTCAATGCCCGTACATAGGATGTTTGCATAAGCTATGGTATATCTACACAATGGAGTTCTAAGGCATAAAAGAATAAGGAAGACCTCTGTGAACTGACATGGAGTGATTTCTAGGATATACTGTTAAGTGAGAAAAAGTACACTGTGAAAGAGTTTCTATAGTATTATATCCTTCCTGTAGAAAAGAATGGTATATAAAAAATGTACATGCATCTGCTCATTTGTGCAAAAAGAAATACATAAATGATAAAGCAGAAATGAATGAGTTTGTTTACCTACGGGGGTGGGCATGAACAGGGTGAAAAGAATAGCAAGAGTACTATAGTTAGGGTTGATCAAATATGTGAATATATTGTAGATAATGAATGTCAGCTTTCTCATTGTTGGAGAGAGGAGTTAAAAATAAGGAAAGGAGAAAGGTCAGAGTGAGGCCTGTACTGTTAGGTTGGAATTTGAGGTATCAATATGAACTCACAGTGTTTAAGACAGATGGAGAGACGCAAAAATTAGTGGGCAAAATTATAATGATAAATAGAATGTTTGCATAGTCTCAAAGTACCTATCCAAAAGATTCTTTTTTTAAAGTAAATTATATGCACTCAAAATATATAATTTTGTGTGGGGCTTGAACTCCCAACTCTGAGATCAAGAGCTGCATGTTCTACTGATTGAGGCCAACAGGTGCCCCCCCACAAGATTCTTATTAATTATAGAGAAGAAAATAGCAACTTCAAGGTGGAAAAACCTGGCAGACACCCCCTTAACCAAATAATCAATGTTAATGTTACCAATAATGAGACACATAGATACAATGAACCTCCTGGTATGATGCACTAAGATCAGATATTCTTCTGTGGTGTTCTTGTCAGAAAAGCATAAACTCAACATAATGATATGAAAATATCAGATAAATACAAATTGAAGGACAATCTACAAAATAGCTGATGAGTACTTTTAAAAAGTGTTAAGGGCATGAAAGACAAAGAAAGACTGAGGAAATGTTCCAGATGGAGTGGGATGGTAGATTAGATCCCCCAAAAGAAAAAGGACATTAGGACAACTGGCAAAATTTGGATAACGTGCGTAAGGTAATTCATCAAATTTTATCAGTGTTAATTTCCTTGTTTAGAAGTTTTACTATGATTATGTAAGGTGTTAACATTTGGTGAGGCGGCATGAAGTGAATTCTATGTACTATTTTTGCAACTTTTTTGCAAGTCTAAAATTGCTTCAAAATAAAATCTTTTTTAAAGTTTCTGCCTGAACTAACACCAAATTCATTAAGGGCTCCTTAGGTTATTTTTTATGTGGAAGGTCAAAAACTGAATTGCAGTTTAGAGGTTCTAAAGACCTTAAGATGCTGCTTCTTCTGGATCCCAAGCCAAGGGATGGGTAAAAGAGGTAGCTAACTACCAAGTGAGGGCAGAGGGCCTTCCAGTTTCTGGATGAGACTTAAAAGGAAAATTACAAAAACTCAATTTAATTCCAGATGCCAGATGTCTGCTGGCAGTTCCTGCCAATGATAAGCAATTATTGAATCCTCTTTTATGACTGAAGAGAAGCTACTTAAAAGACCCAAACAGGGGAACCTGGGTGGCTCAGTCAGTTAGGTGTCTGCCTTCAGCTCAAGTCATGATCCTGTCCTGGGATCGGGCCCCTGCATTGGGCTCTAAGTGGGGAGTCGGCTTCTCCTTCTGCCCCTCACCCCCATTCATGCTCTCTCTCGCTCTCTCTCAAATAAATAAAATCTTTATTTATAAATATATATTTATATTTATATATAAATAAATAAAATCTTTAAAAATAAGTACATAAAAAAATAGAAGACCGGAACTAACCTATAAAGAATTAGTCAAAAAGATAAGAGGGGCTTCAGCTATCCAAGATCACACAACAGAAACTGAAATTTAAGCAATCCAATTTTCCAGTTAGACAAAGTTTAGATTCTGACCTTCCCTTCCTAGGGTAAGACCATGTGCAGTGGCAAAAAACTGGATGGAATAAAAAGGACACCCCCAAAGTAGAAATTCTACATAAGAGCTTAAAAGGAACAGAGAGGTCTCTTTCCTAATCGGATCATTCTCCAACCAGAAGGGACATAACAGATGAGGAAAGATGTTTTGGAACTGTTCACTGGTCTCTAATCTGCTGATCCCTTACCAATCACTCATTTCTTGTTACAGGGAAATCCCTTTCTTTTTAACTTTACAATCTGCCACCTTACCTTTAGAATCCTTCACTTAACGTCTAAGGTTCTCCACAGCATGGTCCTAATCTTTCTTTCCAGTTATGTTTATTTCTGATACATAGAGCTTAATGGTAAATTGATAGAGGTTAACCAAACTTGCTGTGGTAATTATTTTACAGTATACGCTTATATCAAATCACCAGGTTGTACACCTTAAACTAATACAGTGTCGTATATGTCAATAAAAAATATATATATCTCAATAAAACTGGAGGAAGGAAGGAAGGAAAAAGGAAGGAAAGAAGGCAGGCAGTCAGGCTTTGGACCCCCAACAGAGCTGCTTTGAATTACTGTTCTGCCATCTCTAATCAGGTGACCAAGTTACTTAATTGCTGTAAGCCTTAGTCTCCTGATTAGTATAGTAGGGATGATACTGCCTATAACTAATGAGATTGCCATGGGTGGCAATAAAACAACAGAATGCATGCAAAGCACTTAACATTTTGCATGGCACAGAATAATGACTCAATACATGGGGACTAAGACTAGCCCTAAATGGATCCTATGATTTCTCACCTTGTTACTTTCACTTAAGCTGTTCTTGTTTCTAGGAATGCCTCTACTTGTAGAAATTCTATCATTTAATGCCAGTCCCCAAGGCCACCTTCTCAAGAAGTCTTTCCTTTTGTTCCACCAGGATATATTCTATCCCTGCTTCAAAACTCTAGTTCATTTGTACTCCTGCTCTGGCACCTCCTTTATACTGATAAGTATATCTGTGCACTCTCTAGAGCTGAGCCTGCACTGAGAAGGTGCTTTGTGACTGTTTACTGAATTAAATCCACATAGTGTCCAAATGTTATATGATTTCATAGAATTTTTAGTAAGAACTCCAAGTACCTGAGCAACAACTCAATTAATTCCAGATGCCAGAGTTTCTGCTAACAATCTCAACTCAATCTTAAAAACACATGACCAAGAACTGAATCATGAGTGCGAAAGCAAAGAGCAGAGGAGAGTGGGGTGGAAGTCTACTGGCAGTTGCTGCCAATGATAATATTGGCCTCCAAGATGTCCCTGGTCATATATGTGTTTTCAGAGTCTGCTCTTGTCAATTTTCTGTTCTGTCCAGCAATTTTTATTTGGGATTTGTAACAAAATAATTACTAAGAAAAGTTTGAAAATTGTTCACAGGCAAGTATCTTAAACATAGACAAATGATTTTTAGATGAGTAGAAAAGATGACATCTTCCTGAAAGAAGGGTTTAAAGGAATAACTCTGGTGCCCCTGTCATCCCTGGTGCCTCTTACTCTGTCTGCCTCCAAACACCAATAATTTTAAAGGAAAGAGAAGTGTGTAACACAACCCACACACCAACTCTTCCCTGAGAAGCAAAGGTGTCTGATTCAAGAGTAAAGTTTTAGGGTTTGGATGCCAACAGGTATGAATTACCCATACTGTCTCAGTGGGTACTTGCTATACAGTCACAGAAGAACAAAAAGAACCACCTCACTGAAGAGAGATTTTCATCAGCTCTGTGTAGATGTATTGACAAATTCCAGACAAAATACAACCCTTGTGGATTACTTTCTCTTCTTATTCCTGACTTGGGAATGCCCACTGGCATGCAAGCATGTCACTTTCCATCATTATGACTCAGAGGGGGTTTGAGGGTCATAGAAGGACTCAAAATAAGTGGGTTGCCTTTAATAATTTGGTAGTGAAATTAATAATGCTCAATTATCTTTGAGTCACTCGAAGTTGAACTTAACATGAGAAACGTGTTCCACTGCAGCACAAAATACTGACACACATTAAGAGGTCACAAAAACAGGAGAGAACAGCTATTTTCTTGAATGGAAGGAATTATAGCTTCATGTTCCATCCCTAGAACTCCCTCCCTCCCTCTCTTTTTCTCTTCCTCCCTGGCACAGACATCTAATGAATACCTACCATGGAAAGGGCACTGTAATAAGTACTCCTGCGAGTAGATTGTGTCCTCAGGTACTTTGTAAGATTAACAGAAAAGACAAGACTAGCAAAAACAGAAACAGGCCCCTCAAGGTTCCTACAAAATAGCATAAACTCCAGACACTGGCTCCCTTTAAATAACTCAATACTGGATACCCCACCAAAGTAAGCAAGAGTTGATCATCTGATAAATTAAAGGAACATTTGTAAAAGGCATCTGAGAAAGTTAATCCATTTATACTTATTGTATGTATTATTTTACTGGACTTATTAAAGAAAGTCTTTGTGTGATAAATTTTTGAGGCCCTGAATACCTGAGAATATTTCAAACTTACATTTAAAAGATGTCTAGCAGGGTATAAAATTCTAGGTTACAAGTTTTTTTCCCTCTCAATAGTTTGAGATTAGCACTTCACTTCCTTCCTGTATTTTGAGTACTGAGACTTCAATAGCCTTTGTAAATGATCTGCTTTTTCTTTCTGAGAAGTCTTCTATCCATCTTTGATGTTTTTAAATTTTAATATAATGTGTTTAGATATAATGTTTATCTTATATATCCTGTTTGGAAAAATCTGAATCCTCTTAAACTGCAGTCATCCATATTTTATTAAGACTTTATTTCCTCACTTACCTCTCTTCCACTTATTTTTTTTCTCACCTTGAGCTCTTATTATACTGACTTGACACTTCTCCTTCCATTCTCTGTATGTCTAAAACTTTTAAAAATTATTTTTCTACTATTTCTCCCTTTCTGATGTCTTCTAGGAAATATTTCAGTCTGGTCATTCAGTTCATTAATTCATTTTTCATCTGCATCTATGTTGTTATTAACCTCACCCCTCAACCAAGATCTTTAATTCAACTAATATTTTTCACAGCTTGTATTTCTGAATGCTTCTTGGTAATTATTTATTCCTGCTTTGTGTTATCAATATGTTCCCTTGGCTCTTCAATGATATTCTAGTTTTATTTCAATTATTGTTTTGACAGTTCATCAATTCTGCTCTGTATGGTAGGGTCTGTTAAGTTGTCTTCCTTTTGGAATAGACATACTATTATGTCTATTCCATAAGACATGTTATTTAAGAGGACCAGTGCTCAGTAATTTTTAAGGTTACAACAGCAGTTTTCTGATTAAGCAGACTACCTGGGTTATAACTGTCTCAGACTCGTAACAGAAACTTTACTCTTATTCAGGGTAGAAGATAGAAGGAAGTCACCCTTCCAAAGGTTTATTCACATATCAAATAAAAATACTTGCAATTAAAATAAGGTTATCACTGAGTGGTAGTGACTGCCCATGATTGTATAGCTTAAAGTATCAGTTCTGTGTGTGGTTGCTTTAATCAGACAACATAACTATGTATTGCTAGATATTGCTGTTTAAACATGATAATATAATGTTTTAAAAACTGCTAAACAGAGCAACATCATTATGTTTAAGGATGGCACATAAAGAATAGGATGTAATAAAATAACTGCTATCTTGGTATTTTTCATTGTGACTTTTTCACATCATGCTTAATATGTTAAGGATTCTGCAAAAATTCTGCAGAGGCAGTTTGGTTCATCCCAGGTGGTCTGCTTCTTACCTGTGATAGCCACTGGTAGTCACTAGTACAGAAGTTGGGACTCTCTTTGGGCATGGCTAAACTAAGAAAAATAGATGTGGGGTGAAAACATGGAGGCTTAAGTGGGTAGAAGAAGAATAAATGAAACAAGATGGGATTGGGAGGGAGACAAACCATAAGTGACTCTTAATCTCACAAAACAAACTGAGGGTTGCCGGGGGGAGGGGGTTTGGGAGAAGGGGGTGGGATTATGGACATTGGGGAGGGTATGTGATTTGGTGAGTGCTGTGAAGTGTGTAAACCTGGTGATTCACAGACCTGTACCCCTGGGGATAAAAATATATGTTTATAAAAAATAAAAAATTAAAAAAAACAAAAAAACAAAAAAAAAAACAGCATTTGCCTGGGAACTGGTAGACCTAAGTTCCAACCACAATTCTGTCACACAATAGCTATATGATCTTGGACACATGACCTAACACTCTAGGTTTCATTTTCTTCATGTATAAAAGCATGGTTGAATTAGATCATCTCTAATGTCCCTTCAAGCGTACAAGTTTATCATTTACTTTCATCAGGATATCTCATTCTAAATCGACATAATATTTTATGTACAGGAATCTTTAGAACAAAAAAGTAAATAAGTATACTTTTACATATAAACTATGCAATCTCATACAAAACAATAAAGATGTCTTTATGCAAAGGGTCCAATTCCTAACTTACTCTGTAATAAAACTCAGTCTAACCATTTCCTTTGTTAACTTTAGTCCTAAGTATAAGCTGCCTCAGGGCATTTTCACAGCTTTTTACCAATCTGCCCTTGTTTAGCTTTTAGCTGTTAAATCTATAGACTCCAAACACTAAATCTAGATTAATAGGTCCCTACTAAAAGTTCCAGTGTCTCAGCTAGTTCTTGTGCTCCCAGCTTAATCTTTTCTCTTATCTTCCCCAGTAATCAGCCTTTGCATAGTTCCCAAGTCTCAGCCCCTTTCTCCAATTCCCATTATTTTTCTCTCCTTTTTGAATCTGAGTTTCTGAGCTGCCTTTTATGCTAGAGGCATATGATGTCATTGTGTCTACCCCCAGCTGTTCTTAATTTTCTCTCAGATCAGCTCTCTTGAAGGACTCTCAGCAGGCCCAAAGACACAGCCCTCCCTTCTAGGGTGCAGATGAAAAGCTGGGGTGGAGGGGGAAAAAGGGCAGTTCACCAACCCATAATGACTAATCCTAGCAAAATAAAGGGCAGGGCCCTCTTAATAAACACAGCACTCCAGGAAGAGGGTGGAGCCAACTGAATAAGCCACAGGCTCTGATGAACTGAATGTGCTCTTGGAAGCTGTCATAGCAACAGGAGTTTGCAATCCAAGATGTTGACTATCTCTACCTAAGGCAGTTCTCTAAGACTGGAGCATCACCCTCTGCAGCTGTCCTTGCTTTTCACTGTCATGAAGCACCTGGCTCTAACCTCCCACAATGCCAGCCTCCTGCCTCCAATCAAGGCCTGGTCTTCTCTGTTTACACAGTTAAAATGAATTGTGGGGGACCCTAGACAAATTTAGCTTTCTCATCCACGGATGCCCAATGTTTTGTGGTGTTACAGAAAAAGCCCTCAACACCAATTCATATGACTCATAATTCTTATTGGAATCATGTTTCAACATCCACAGGGCTGCTTGAAAAATGATGATCTAATGATACTTTATGCAAAGGAATGAACCTCTGAGGTGGAAATTCCTACTATGTAACAGCAACCAGGCTACAGCAGATAGGATAGTGCCCATGCTAGTAACTTTGGAATGAACTACTAGGGTAGTGGTAGAAACATTTTTCTTGCCTCATCCTATTTAGGCCATCAGCCAGTTGAGAATAAATATCTCCAGAACAGGGGGATTTTGATGAAGGAAGGGAAGGAGAGAGTAGGAGAACACAGTGGAAACTCATGAGGCAGGACCTAAAGGATGTGTTAGCAACAGTACTCAGCCCTGGCTACAGATTAGAATCTCCTGGGGAGGTGCTATTTTTTAAGTTTATTTTTAAATAACTTAAAAACTATATAAAAGTTGTAAAAACTGAACAGACAGCTGTCACATATCCAGCATTCCCTGTGTCAAAATCTTATAAAACTATGGTATAGTTACCAAAACTAAGAAATTAAACTCGGTACAATACTATTAATATAGCTGCAGATTTTATGTGGATTTCATCAGTTTTTCACTAATGTCCATTTTTTGTTCCAGAATCTGATTCAGGATACTACATTGCATTTAGTCATCATGTCTCTTCTCCGATCTAGGACAATTCATCAGTCCTTCCATGTATTCACAACCTAACACATTGAAGAGCACTGATCAGTTATTTTCTATAATGTGCTTCACAAGTTTTCCACTAATGTCCTTTTTTGTTTGTTTGTTCCAGGATTGAATCAAGAATACTATGTTGCACTTAGTCATCATAACTTCCTAGTTGCCTTCAATCTATGTAAATTTCTCAATGTTTCCTTATTTTTCATGACTTTGATAATTTTAAAGATTACTTTGCAAAATGTCTCCCAATTTGGGTTTATCTGATAGTTTCTCATGATTAAATTGGGATTATATATTTTGGAGAAGGATAGCATAGTGCCTTTCTCATCATATGTTATCAGGAGGTACATGATATCAACATGACATCCTGGTGATGTCAGCCTTGATCACTTGCTTAAAGAGAAATCTTTTAGGTCTTTCCACTAAGGAAAAAAAAACGATTATTTTTTTAAAAAACTATTTTGCTGATACAATTACAGATGCATATGAAGGTGAAAATGTAGTACAGCGAGGACTTGTGCATCCCTCACCCAGTTTCCCCCAAAGGTACATGTGTATATTCTTGTAACCACCATCACAATCCAGAAACAGAGAAATTCCACCACCTCATAAGCCATCTCTCAATATCCCTAACCCCTGGACACCACTAATCTGCTCTCCAGCTTTTTAACCTCATCATTTTTGAAATTATATAAATAGAATTGATCAGTATGTGACCTTTTGAAATTGGCTTTTTTCATTCAGCATGATGCCCATAATATCCATCAAAGTTGTGTGTTATCTGTAGTTCATGCTTTTCATTGCTAAAGAGTATTCCAGGGTATGGATATACCAGTTTGTTTAATCATTCACCTATTATTCACCAAAAGAACATTTGGGTTCTCTCCAGTTTTTGATTATTGCAATTAGCTCTGTTATGAACATCCGTGTACAGGTTTTTGTATGGATAGAAATTTTCATTTCTCTGGAATACATGCCCAGGTGTGTGGTTGCTGAGTTGCATGGTAAATTTATGCTTAGTTTTATAAGAAACCACTAAACCATCTTCCGCAGTAGCTGTGCCATTTTACTTTTCCACCAGCAATGTATGAGAAATCTGGTTTCTTTACATTCTTGCCAGCCTTTGGTATTAATCACTATTTTTATTTTAGCTATTTGAATAGATGTATAGTGATAACACCTCATGGTACTAACTTGCATTTCTATAATGGCTAGTGATATTGAAATTCTTTTCATGTATATATCTTCCATTTACATATCATCTTTTTCTAAAAGATTTTACTCATTTATTTGACAGAGAGAGATCACAAGTAGGCAGAGAAGCAGGCACAGAGAGAGAGAGGGAAGCAGGCTCCCCACTGAGCAGAGAGCCTGATGCGGGACTTGATCCCAGGACCCTGAGACCATGGCCTAAGTGAAAGCAGAGGCTTAACCCACTGAGCCACCCAGGCACCCCTACATATCATCTTCAGTGAAATGTCTGTTGCTGTTTTTTACTTATTTTCTAATGGGATTGTTTTTTATTCTACTGAGTTTTGAAAGCTCTTTATTGTCAGATATGTGATTTGCAAGTAGTTTCCCCAGTTTATCACTTAGTATTTTCATCCTCTTTTACAAGGACTTTTACAGAGCAAAAGTTTTTAACTTTGATGAGTTCTAATTTATTATTTTTGTTCACTGTTTAAAAGTCTAAATAAATCTTTGCCTAGTCTTAGATCCAAAAGATTTTCTCCTGTGTTTGTTTTCTGAACGATTTATAGTTTTACATTTTGCAAACTAACATGACCCATTTCAGAATTATGCCAGCATAGGGTGTGAGGTTTAGATCAAGGCTTTTTTTGGTTTTAGGGTTTTTTGTTTTGTTCTGTTTTGTTTTACCTATGCATGTTCAATTATTCCCACATTTGTTAAAAAGACTATCCTTCATTGAATTGCTTTTGCAACTTTGTTAAAAATCAGTTGGGCATATTGGGTTCTTTGTACTGTTCCATTGATCTATATGTCTATCCCTCTATCAAACCACACTGTCTTGATTAATATAGCCATATAATAAATAAGTCTTTAATAACCAGTCTAGACTGACTCCTCCTGCTTTATTCTTATTTTTCAAAACTGTTTAGCTACTCTGGGACTTGGTTATCTTCATATAAATTTTGAAACAATCTTCTGATTTCATCTCTAATAAGAGCTTGGACATCAACACTTCCATTCTTACAAGAAGAACTGGACAAACTGAAAATTCAGTGACTTTTCTTGGATCCATCAAAGACATAAGGTTTCAGGGAAAACTATCACCCCCAAAATCTGGAGAGTCAAGAACACCCAGCTGCAATTTACTTACCTACAAGAGAAGATTTTGGAATTAAAAACTGGTAGGAATACCAAAAATGATGTTTTGAAAAGTCATTGGAGGCTGAGTGTGGACTACTATGAGAATGAGAAACTTTTGAGGATTGTAGGCACAGAAGCACCCTCAAATTTCAGGAAATCCATAAGTTCCCATAGTAAAGATCTGAATAAGATCCTCTAGTGGATCTGGTAAGGGGAGGGAAAGAGGAATCATTGTGCTATATGCTTAAAGTGTCTCCATAACTCTATGGGGAAATAAACTGCCAGCACCTTACTCCATCTGGGGGAGGGCATTGCTCTTTCTCCAGCCTTCTCTAACCAACTGCAGAAAGATAAAGACAGAACAGCTTTAAAGACAGAGTGGGGAGGAATGCCTTATAAAGGAACAAGCCTAAGAAGTGCATCAGACTTCTTGTCAGAAGTCATGCAAACCAGAAGAGAGTGGAGTGAAATATTTGAAGTGTTCAAAGAAAAATCCATCAACCCAGATCCGATAGCCAGCAAAACTACCCTTCAGAGGTGAAAGAGAAACAAAGTCTTTTTCAGAAAAACAAAAATTGAGGGAAATGAAAACAGACTTGCCCTGCACAAAATGTAAAAAGAAGTTCTACAGGGAGAAGGAAAATGATACAGGTCAGAAACTCAGACTTTTATAAAAAAAGGAAAAGTGTCATAGAAGGGATAAAGGAAGGTAAATTAAAATGTTTTATTTTTCTAATTCTTAATTGATCTAAAAGATAACTATTTAAGTAATAATAATAATATGTTGATTGACTATAGCATATAGATAAGTGAAATAAATTACAGCAAGGTCACAAGGGATGGGAGAGAAGATTCGATAGCTCTCTGTTATAATGCACCTACACTACAGGTAAAGTGGAATAGTGTTATTTGAAGATGGACTCTTAGTTAAAAATGGGTATTGAAAACTCTAGGGCAACCACCAAAAATTTTTTTAAAAGTATAACTGACAATCTAATAGAGAAGATAAAATGGAATTACATAAAATCTCAATTAAAACCAGAGAAGGAAGGACAAAAAGTGGGGGAATCATTTTCTTTTTTCTTTTTTTTTTTTTCTTTTTTTTTTTTTTTTTTTTTTTTAATTTTTTATTTTTTATAAACATATATTTTTATCCCCAGGGGTACAGGTCTGTGAATCACCAGGTTTACACACTTCACAGCACTCACCAAATCACATACCCTCCCCAATGTCCATAATCCCACCCCCTTCTCCCAAACCCCCTCCCGCCCGGCAACCCTCAGTTTGTTTTGTGAGATTAAGAGTCACTTATGGTTTGTCTCCCTCCCAATCCCATCTTGTTTCATTTATTCTTCTACCCACTTAAGCCTCCATGTTGCATCACCACTTCCTCATATCAGGGAGATCATATGATAGTTGTCTTTCTCTGCTTGACTTATTTCGCTAAGCATGATACGCTCTAGTTCCATCCATGTTGTTGCAAATGGCAAGATTTCATTTCTTTTGATGGCTGCATAGTATTCCATTGTGTATATATACCACATCTTCTTGATCCATTCATCTGTTGATGGACATCTAGGTTCTTTCCATAGTTTGGCTATTGTGGACATTGCTGCTATAAACATTCGGGTGCATGTGTCCCTTTGGATCACTACATTTGTATCTTTAGGGTAAATACCCAATAGTGCAATTGCTGGGTCATAGGGCAGTTCTATTTTCAACATTTTGAGGAACCTCCATGCTGTTTTCCAGAGTGGCTGCACCAGCTTGCATTCCCACCAACAGTGTAGGAGGGTTCCCCTTTCTCCGCATCCTCGCCAGCATCTGTCATTTCCTGACTTGTTGATTTTAGCCATTCTGACTGGTGTGAGGTGATATCTCATTGTGGTTTTGATTTGTATTTCCCTGATGCCGAGTGATATGGAGCACTTTTTCATGTGTCTGTTCGCCATCTGGATGTCTTCTTTGCAGAAATGTCTGTTCATGTCTTCTGCCCATTTCTTGATTGGATTATTTGTTCTTTGGGTATTGAGTTTGCTAAGTTCTTTATAGATTCTGGACACTAGTCCTTTATCTGATATGTCGTTTGCAAATATCTTCTCCCATTCTGTCAGTTGTCTTTTGATTTTGTTAACTGTTTCCTTTGCTGTGCAAAAGCTTTTGATCTTGATGAAATCCCAGTAGTTCATTTTTTTCCCTTGCTTCCCTTGCCTTTTGCGTTGTTCCTAGGAAGATGTTGCTGCGGCAGAGGTCGAAGAGGTTGCTGCCCGTGTTCTCCTCAAGGATTTTGATGGATTCCTTTCGTACATTGAGGTCCTTCATCCATTTTGAGTCTATTTTTGTGTGTGGTGTAAGGAAATGGTCCAATTTCATTTTTCTGCATGTGGCTGTCCAATTTTCCCAGCACCATTTATTGAAAAGGCTGTCTTTTTTCCATTGGACATTCTTTCCTGCTTTGTCGAAGATTAGTTGACCATAGATTTGAGGGTCTATTTCTGGGCTCTCTATTCTGTTCCATTGATCTATGTGTCTGTTTTTGTGCCAGTACCATGCTGTCTTGATGATGACAGCTTTGTAATAGAGCTTGAAGTCCGGAATTGTGATGCCACCAACGTTGGCTTTCTTTTTCAATATCCCTTTGGCTATTCGAGGTCTTTTCTGGTTCCATATAAATTTTAGAATTATTTGTTCCATTTCTTTGAAAAAGATGGATGGTACTTTGATAGGAATTGCATTAAATGTGTAGATTGCTTTAGGTAGCATAGACATTTTCACAATATTTATTCTTCCAATCCAGGAGCATGGAACATTTTTCCATTTCTTTGTGTCTTCCTCAATTTCTTTCATGAGTACTTTATAGTTTTCTGAGTATAGATTCTGTGTCTCTTTGGTTAGGTTTATTCCTAGGTATCTTATGGTTTTGGATGCAATTGTAAATGGGATTGACTCCTTAATATCTCTTTCTTCTGTCTTGCTGTTGGTGTAGAGAAATGCAACTGATTTCTGTGCATTGATTTTATATCCTGACACTTTACTGAATTCCTGTATAAGTTCTAGCAGTTTTGGAGTGGAGTCTTTTGGGTTTTCCACATATAGTATCATATCATCTGCGAAGAGTGATAATTTGACTTCTTCTTTGCCGATTTGGATGCCTTTAATTTCCTTTTGTTGTCTGATTGCTGAGGCTAGGACCTCTAGTACTATGTTGAATAGCAGTGGTGATAATGGACATCCCTGCCGTGTTCCTGACCTTAGCGGAAAAGCTTTCAGTTTTTCTCCATTGAGAATGATATTTGCGGTGGGTTTTTCATAGATGGCTTTGATGATATTGAGGTATGTGCCCTCTATCCCTACACTTTGAAGAGTTTTGATCAGGAAGGGATGTTGTACTTTGTCAAATGCTTTTTCAGCATCTATTGAGAGTATCATATGGTTCTTGTTCTTTCTTTTATTGATGTGTTGTATCACATTGACTGATTTGCGGATGTTGAACCAACCTTGCAGCCCTGGAATAAATCCCACCTGGTCGTGGTGAATAATCTTTTTAATGTACTGTTGAATCCTATTGGCTAGTATTTTGTTGAGTATTTTTCGCATCTGTGTTCATCAAGGATATCGGTCTATAGCTCTCTTTTTTGGTGGGATCCTTGTCTGGTTTTGGGATCAAGGTGATGCTGGCCTCATAAAATGAGTTTGGAAGTTTTCCTTCCATTTCTATTTTTTGGAACAGTTTCAGGAGAATAGGAATTAGTTCTTCTTTAAATGTTTGGTAGAATTCCCCCCGGGAAGCCGTCTGGCCCTGGGCTTTTTTTGTTTGTTTGGAGATTTTTAATGACTGTTTCTATCTCCTTACTGGTTATGGGTCTGTTCAGGCTTTCTATTTCTTCCTGGTTCAGTTGCGGTAGTTTATATGTTTCTAGGAATGCATCCATTTCTTCCAGATTGTCAAATTTATTGCCGTAGAGTTGCTCATAGTATGTTCTTATAATAGTTTGTATTTCTTTGGTGTTAGTTGTGATCTCTCCTCTTTCATTCATGATTTTATTTATTTGGGTCCTTTCTCTTCTCTTTTTGATAAGTCGGGCCAGGGGTTTATCAATCTTATTAATTCTTTCAAAGAACCAGCTCCTAGTTTCGTTGATTTGTTCTATTGTTTTTTTGGTTTCTATTTCATTGATTTCTGCTCTGATCTTTATGATTTCTCTTCTCCTGCTGGGCTTAGGGTTTCTTTCTTGTTCTTTCTCCAGCTCCTTTAGGTGTAGGGTTAGGTTGTGTACCTGAGACCTTTCTTGTTTCTTGAGAAAGGCTTGTACAAGCCATTTTCTTTTTTCTGAAGTTTACTTTATCTGATAATATAGCAATTCCCACTTTATTTTTGAATATTTGCATGGCATATTTTTTCTATTTTTATTTTCAACTTATTTATATATTAACTAGAAAATATAAATAGTAAATGGTAAGACTATTATATTTCCCTTTCCATACTTTGTTAGAACTGAATTACTAAGGCCAGCCCACACTCAATGGAGGGGAATTAATCTCCACTTCCAGAAGGGAAGAGCATCAAAAAATTTCTTGACACATGTTAAAACCACCATAATAATTAATAAATATTTGGGGGGTAATACTTTGAAACTATACTAATATCTCTCCATCCAAAATTATTATCAGGCTTAGTTCTTTTTATATGGGAATGGCATTTAGAAAACAAAATGTGATCCTAGGTGAGCTCAATTCTACTTGAATGTTGCTGCTTCTAGGCCCAGTTAGTGGACAGAGCTAGGAAATATATGCAAGTAAAATAATTCATGTATGAATACATATTGATGGTTGCTTTTGTATCTATCTTTACATGTATATATACTTATATAAGTGTATGTGCAGATATGTTTATATAAGTTTTTTTATATGGCTATCTGACTTTAATCTAGTACCACAGGGTTTATTCTAGCTTTCCCTGCTTGCTTATTTGTAAATTTATTTCTATGGCAGACTCTTTGAGGTGTCTTTAAAAATACAAATGCTTATGGGGCGCCTGGGTGGCTCAGTAGGTTAAAGCCTCTGCCTTTGGCTCCGGTCATGATCCCAGGGTCCTGGGATCAAGCCCCACATCAGGCTCTCTGCTCAGTGGGGAGTCTGCTTCCCCATCTCTCTCTGCCTGCCTCTCTGCTACTTGTGATCTCTGTCTGTCAAATAAGTAAATAAAATCTTTAAAAAAAATACAAATGCTTAAGAGTTCTATCCAATATCAGTTAAGTTGGCTGCATCCATATGTTTTAAATATACACCCAGGCAAGACCAGATACATAACTTGTAGGGCCCAGTACAAAATGAAAATGTAGAACTCCTTGTTCAAAAAGCAAGAAAAATGTGTTATTAAAGGTACTAAAATATAAAGATTTTTATTTTTTTCTGCAGTCTCTCATTCAGCTTGTCATGATATTTTCTATTTGTAATTGAATGTTACCCTAAGCCAAGAAAAAGTATAGTTTTAAATTATTAACATATATTTTACTGTCCATCTTTTTATTATGCAATGACAGTTTTAAGTAAAAATATCAGACCATTTAACTCATGTACAGATCAGTAAAATCACACAATTTATATTTCATACATTATCCCTAGAAGGTGCCTTGAGTTGGCCAGAAAAGAGACACAGGTCAGATCTGGTAAGTTGGAAGGAAGAAGGGATGGTCACCCAGATATGGAATAGGCCTAAAGGAATAGGCCTCTCTGAGACATACAGATTCTCATTGGGCAAGCATAGACCCTTACAGGCAACTGGGAGACCTACCCCATGACTTGTGCCATGTATGTGTGGGGCAGGGTTTGACAACTGTTGAGTCCCCCCTTCCACCACCTGCTAGATTGACATGCTGTGCTTTATCAAAGGGCAGGGAAATTTTGATAGGCTTCTCCCTTCCTGTGAGTCTGCTACCGCAGCCAAGAGCATATAAGCAGCTCTTAAGGGTATTACAACCTCTCTGCAAGGATGCACTAGGTACCTGACTCAGAGACAGGTAAGAGGCTCACCACCATCGAGCTGCCCATGGAATGTACCTGGTACATGCAAGGGTGGTTATTATCATGCCCCACCCTGCGGGACTGCAGAATACATACACTTGACTTTGACTCTCCCCACCTCTAGGCTCCTGCTGGGAATGGATGGACATGGATGGGCAAAGATAAGGGGGCCCAGGGTACCAGGAATCAAAAGAGTGGCAATAAAAAATGCATCTTGAAGATATGGGAAGGTAGTGGGAGGTGGAACTGTATGTGAATGAAGGTTCCAAGACCCCAGTGTCCCACTGGCCTTCACATACAAAATATATAACATTCTAAGATAAAATTATTAACAATTTCAAATGGTAATAAAAGAGCATTAAACCCCAGCATAGAGCCCCCTTCTGAGCTTAGGACCCTGTATACTGCATTGGTCACTGCCTATGTAGCTGTGTTTGCCCCTGGTGATCCTAATGTTCAGCCAGAGAGAACAACTGAACTACATATTACAAGAACTGATGGTCAAGGTGGTCTTGTTTAAACCAGGTCCCAGACTACCAGAGACCCCACAGAAAACCAGGGATGGAGACACCAATCCAACAGAAGCTAAAAGGAGGAGACCAGACTAGATGTCACTGCCTGAGGCTGTCATTGTAAAAATCACAGTAAGGAAGCAGGGAGCTCAAGCCTTCAGTTTTGAAGAGTCTCTCATTTCCCTCTGTTAGAGCCCAAAGCTCTACCTCAGTGACCGCTGGTTGCAAGTTGGCCTTCCTTGCCCAATGTGAAGAGTTTTTATATACAAGTTATATAGATCTAAACAAATTGCAGGTGTTGGTTAAATCATGAAGGCCACCTCTCAGCTCCTTCTATTTTTACTGATTTTACCTACCAGCTGGTCAGGATCATAGCAAAGACGATGGAGGCTACTCCAGACAGCCATCTGGGCTTGGATCCAGTGCTTATCAGCTTAATTCTAGAGTCAGAATGCACAAATCGTCACTTCTAGCTCCCCAGCATGACAGAAGCTCCTCAAGGAGCTACTTTCCACTTTTTTCAAACCTTGGTTCCTTTTAGAACTTTCTACCTTCTGCCTACTTCTGTACTTGGCACACAGCAAATACTCACTCAATATTTGGAGCCTGCTTGCTTCAGGCCTCTTTGTGACTCAGTTCTTGCATTCTCTCCCACAACTTCCATCACCTTTCTTAGCTTCTTACTCAGGCCGAACTCCTGTCACCTCCTAGTGTTCTCTTTCTAACCTTTCTCCAATATCCTAATGTCACTTTATTATACCACAGTAATTACATTTACATTGCAGGACAAAAAAAGTAAAACAAGAACATAGACATATTGGGGGATTTATCACAGGCCCTTTCTGACCGTTTGG
Source organism: Mustela putorius furo (assembly GCF_011764305.1). NCBI lineage: Eukaryota > Metazoa > Chordata > Mammalia > Carnivora > Mustelidae > Mustela > Mustela putorius. The sequence continues at coordinate 4,406,520 of NW_025422048.1, forward strand.
CCCTAAAAGTCAGTCTCCTGGGGAAAGATGGACAAGTTCAGTGTGAAGAACTGGAGCTCTGTAATTTAAATCCTAAACCTGCCTCTTACCAGGTTTCCATGTGACCTTGCAGAAGAAAAGAAGTTACTATACTTCTTTGTCCCCTAGATTCACTATCCTGCTTTTCTCACCAGGAAACTGTCTGGTATGGATTATATCAATAGGCTTCACTGGCTGCTGGCTTCTGATTGATTCAGCTTGGCCAAAAAGAACACTGGACAGTGATCAAAGATTAGGAGAAGAGTGTAGCTTCCTTCTAGCTTCCTCCCTGTGGGGAGTTGGCTATTTGACAGAAGACCATTGCTCATTTCAGTGCTACCTGCTCTAGAGGTCTCTACTTATATATGTTCTCTTTCAAGATACTTCTTTCCCTAATCCTTTTGGGCTTAGGTGGGGGGTGGGTGGTAACAGATTCAATCCAGTGTTTCATCAGCCCCTGGGGTTGCCCTACAACCATGACTATACCTTGTAAATTGTCCCTTTACTAAACCCTCCTTAAGCTTTCCTACTTTGAGCATATCATATGTTTCCTGTTAGGACCCTGACTAATACAGAGCCTTACCCCCTACAACATTAAAGTGGAGATAGCAATGTCTATATCACAAGATAACTGTCAGAATTTAAATGAGACAAATTATATGAAAGCATCCAGCAGTGTCTGTCATAAAACAGATGCCAAATTAGCTCCTTTCTCTCATTCCCTTCTTCTTCAAAAGCTAGTTTAGTTTTTAGGTTTTAGTCCAAGCATTGCCTCTTAAGAGCTAAATAATTTTCAGCAAGTTGTTTCACCATTTGCAAAGTGGAATTCATTTAACAAATTAATCCTACCAATATTAACTTACCTTCTGTTATGTACTATGAACTGATTTGAGCAGTGAGTTAAGACTACCTGTCTTGCCTACTTCACAGAATTATTGTAAAGAACAAAAAGGCAATGAGTCCTTACATATCGCAAACTACCAAAATTCATCCAAGATGAAACAGATGCACTGAACAGTCCTATAATCATTAGGTAAATTCAATTTTAGTTGAAACCTTCTGAAAAATAAATCTTCAGGCCCAGATGATTTCACCAGCAAAGTTTTACAACATTTAAAGCAGAAATAATACCAATTCTACAAAATCTCTTCCAAAAAATAGAAAAGGAGGTTTCCCAACTTATAGAAAGTGGCAAACCTAACACTGATACCAAAATCAGACAAAACAATTCTAAAAAAGTAAACTATAGACCAATATCCCTCATGAATATGGACATAGAAATCCTCAACAAATATCATATAAAATCCAGCAATATATAAAGAAACAATATGGTACAATCAAGTGAGGTTTATCATGGATTATAAAGTTTGTTCAAATATAGAAAAATTAGTTGATGTAATCTACAATATAAACAGCCTAAAGAATAAAAACTACATGATTGTATTAATTGATGCAGAAAAAGCATTTTACAAAAATCAACATAAAGTAATGATAAAAATTCTCAGCAAGTAGGACTGGAAGGAAACTTCCTCAACCTGATCAAGAGTGTCTCCAAAAAACCTACAGATAACAACAAGCTTAATAGCAAAAGACTAAATATTCTCTCCCTAAGACTGTGGCCAATGCAAAACTTCCTCTCTCACTACCAATTCAACATCATATTGGAAGTGTTAGTCAATGCAATAAGGCAAGAAAAATAAACAAAAGGCATAAATATTGGAAAGAAAGAAATAAAATTCTATTTGCAGGCACCATAACTTCCTATACAGAAAATCCCAAGGAATCTACCAAAAAAAAAAAAAAATCCAATAAACAATGCATGAGTTTACTAAGGTGGTAGGATACAAACTCAACATGGAAAAATCAGTCCTGTTTCTGGGTACTCCTAATGTACCACTGGAAACTAAATACATATATTTATATATAAACATATATAACATATATTAAACATATATTTATGTATATAAATATATAAATATATTATATATATTAATTAAATTTAATTTTATATATTTTAGTATATTAAAATATATTATATATATAAATATATAAACATATATTTATGTATATATCTATGCATACACACCATTATAGTAGCTCAAATAAAATGAAATACTTCGGTATAGATTTAACAAAATATATACAGCTTTTGCATGCTGAAAACCATAAAACAGTGATGAAAGAAAACAAAGATTTAAACAGATCTAAGGGGCACCTGGGTGGCTTAGTCAGTTAAGCATACAACTCTTGATTTCAACTCATGTTGGGCTCTGTGCTTGGCATGGAGCCCAGTTAAAAAGTAAATAAAATAAAGTGTTTTTGCTCAGAAAGTAGAGTGTGTGTGTGTGTATATATATATGTATATGTATATATATATATAATTTTGGTACATGTGGGTGGCCAGTCAGTTGAGTGTACAACTCTTGATTTCAACTCAGGTTGTGGTCTCAGAGTCATGACACTGAGTTCCACATCAAGCTCCATGCTTAGCACAGAGTCTCCTTAGGATGCTCTCTCTCCCCCGTCCTCTGCCCTGCCTCCCACTCATGCTCTCTCTCTTTCTCTCTCTCTGTTTTTAAATAAACAAAACCTTTTTAAAAAAATTGAAAAAATAAAAAAGTTAAAAATTAAAATTAAAAAAATAAAAAGATCTAAATATACAGAGATATACTGTGTTCATGGATTGGAGAAACAACATAATATAAATGTCAGTTCTTCCTAAACTGATCTATAGATGTAATACAATTCCAATCAATATCCCAACAGAACTTTTTCCTAAATTTCCAGGTAAATGAACTGTAAAATTTATTTGAAAAGCAAAGGAACAAAAAGAGCTAAAACAATTTTTCAAAAAAGGATACAGTTGGAGGAATAACACTATCTGATTTTAGGATTTACTATATATATAAAAAAACTATTGGGACTTCATCAAAGTAAAAACTTCTGCACAGGGATGCCTAGGTATCTGTCAGTAGAGCTTCCAGCTTTTGATCTCAGGTCTTGATTTCAGGGTTATGAGTTCAAGCCCCATGTTGGGCATGGAGCCTGCTTTAAAAACAACAACAACAAAAAAGCGCTTCTGCTCAACAAAGGAAACAATCAACAAAATAAAAGGCAACCTAAGGAATGGTAGAAGATATTTACAAATGACATATCTGGTAAAGGGTTAGTACCCAAAGTCTATAAGAACTTAACAAACCCAATAGCTAAAAAACAAATAATCCAATTTAAAAATGGGCAGAAGACAGGAATTGACATTTTTCCAAAGAAGACATACAGATGGCCATCAGACACACAAAAAGATGCTCAACATTACTGATCATCAGGGAAATGCAAATCAAAACCATAGTGAGATACCACCTCACAACTGTCAGAATTGCTAAAATCAAGAACAGAAGAAACAACAGGTGTCGATGACAATGTGGAAAAAAGGAAACCCTCCTACACTGTTGGTAGGACTGCAAGCTGGTGCAATCATTCTGGAAAACAGTACGGGGTTCCTTAAAAAGTTAAAAATAGAACTACCCTATTATCAGCAATTACACTATTAGCTATTTACCCAAAGGATACAAAAATACAGATTCAAAGAGGCACATACACCCCAATGTTTATAGCAGTTATCAACAATAGCCAAGTAATGGAAAGAGCCCAAATGTGCATCGACTGATGAATGGATAAAGAACATGTGGTATATATATACACAATGAAATATTACTCAGCCATTGAGAAGAATAAATCTTGACATTTGCAATGATGTGGATGGAGCTAGAGCATATTATGGTAAGTGAAATAAGTCAGTCAGAGAAAGACAAGTACCATATGATTTCACTCATATATGGAATTTAAGAAACAAAACAGATGAGCAAAGAGGAAAAGAGAGAGAGAGAGAGGCAAGCCAAGGAACAGACTCTTAACTATAGAAAACAAACTGGTGGTTACCAGCAGAGAGGTAGGTGGGGGGAGATGGGTGAACTAGATGATGGGGTTTCAGGAGTGTACTTCTTTTGATGAGCACTGAGTGATGTATGGAAGTGCCAAATCACAATATAGTGATTTGGCACTTCAGGTGTGATTTTGGAAGTGCCAAATCACACCTGAAACTAATGCTATACTATATGTTAGCTAATTAGAATTTAAATAAAAACTCAAAAAAGAAGATTTACTATAAATCTACACTAATCAACACAGTATGGTACCAGCAAAGGGAAGAAACCACAGATCAGTGAAACAGAGTCCAGAAATAGATTCACATAAATATGGCCAATTGATTTTTGACAAAGGTACAAAAGCAATCCAACGAAGAAAAGGTATCATCTCCAATAAGTGGTGCTGAAACAATTCTATACCCATAGGCAAGCCTTGACCTAAACTGCAAAACTCATACAAAAATTAACAAGATTGGTAAGTGATCCAAATGTAAACATAAAACTATAAAATTTGAAGGAAAAAAAAAACACAGGTGAAAATCTTTATGACCTGGAGTTAGGTGGAGTTCTTAGATATGATACCAAAAGCATGACCTATACAAAAAAGTTGATAAAAGTGGACTTCATAAAACTTTAAGTTTTGTTCTGTGAAAGAAATTGTACAGAGAATAGAAAGATAAGCCACAGACTGTGAGAAAATATGTTCAAACAATGTACCTGACAAAGGACCTGTATCTAATATATACAGAACTTTCTAAAATCAACCCTTCATACCCCATCCATAACATTATCTGGTTCAGCTTGCTCTCACTGAGAATGTACTCTTGGCCTCTAGCTACTTCCACATCCAGTGTCTCACTGATTCCTTATACCAACCCTTAAAGGGAGGTAGTAATTATTATCCCCATTTTAGGATTAGAAAACTGAGGCACCAATAGTAAACAGAGAACAAATATTAAGTTAGATGGGAAACTGGATAATAAGGCACTTCTACCTTAATCCAAGATTATACCATTTTGATTTCCCATTATGATACAAAGTTATAATTCATGGAGTTAGTAAGGGTTTTTATAAAGAAAAAAGTTTTTGCTGGAATAGGTAGCACACTAGGTATGGGAAGCCTGGTAATCTGAATTGAGCCCAACTTAGGGGTATATGCCTAAGTTGGAGGCTTCCATGCCTGCAAGATATGGCAGGCAAGACATCAGGTGATTAAAGGAAAGACTTCCTGGCTGACCAGGGGCCTCCATGTTCCAGTGTGTGGTTGGGGAATCTCATGGAGTCTTTGAAAGAGAACAGATATTCTCAAACTTCTTTCAGACTCAGAGGTAAGAGAAAATAGGGAAAGTAACATAGAGAAATGGAAGTAGGAAAAGATATCCAAAATGCCATTTCTTCTGCCTTAGCAAGGTCAGTTTAACACATTATCTTCCTCCTTGCCTTCTTTCTAGCTTCATGTTTTAGATTTCAGATAAAGTACTTACCTTTATTACTTTTATTAAGACATGATCATGATCATTAGTGTGAATCACAGTGTCAAAAAGCCCAAGTGCCTTTTGGGACATCCAAGTTGACCAGATTTTTTCTTCCTCAGCCTCATAGTATAAACAGTGACGTAGCAATGGATAATTCATATATCCAGGATCATCATTCCCATTGCGACTTTTAAATACCTATTAAATCTGGTGTTGATGAATGGAAATACTGTTTTCAAGTAAATAGACCTTATAACATAAATAATCCAACATCAGATATCATTTTAGATCAAGCCAAAATGGGCTGTGCAAGATAAAGGAGACCCCTGTGTTAGTGAGAATCTGAACCATATCTCATCGAGTGTAAAGGTCAGTTTTCCATTTGGCAAGAGTAGATTTAACATAGTCCATTTAAAACATGCTCTTTGCAATTCACTAGGGATTTAAGAAAGGTGGAAAACCTTAAACAGGTGCACTTTATTCTAGAAACCCTTTATTGGACACCTGTACACATACAAAGATGACAATCAATAGCAAGAATAAAGGTTTGTGTTTTTTTTATCTCATTTCCACAGTATACTTTCTTTCATATGCCTCCAATCAACAGTGTTCTACCTCTGGAATTCCAAGCTCAACTTGCATCTAAGCACTGTCAAATGAAAAGGAGATAATAAAATTACTAGTGTGTTGCAAGGTGATTAAATTTACATAATGACTCTGGATTTGATTAAATGCCAGATCCCCCCTCCAAAAAAATTACCTGTAGAGGCATTAAATCTTACAGCCACACACACTTCACTGCATTTACGTTTTATCCACAGAAGCTTCAGTTTATCTTAGCAGAGATTACTGCCATCCCTCCACAGGAACACAGCATGCAGGTAATGCCTGGAAGCTTATTCAGGAAAGTGGCAGGGGCTCATGCAGCTGATTTGCAGAACAAATATCAGAAAAAAATGTGAGACAGACAGTCATTGTGTTCATCCAGAGAAAAGATCGTACCACAGGCTCAGAGGCAGACCTTTCTACTCTCTTGAAACTGAAAAGACTTCTTAAAATGCCACCCAAATACTTTCTTCTGAAACCAAAGGCTTCCTCCCACTAACAAACTCTAAGGAGCTCCCTTCCAGGAGTATACTGTCAAAGAGTGAGGCCGTGGTGTGCCAGATTTGCAATCAGGTTGGTAGATAACCGTGTTCTCTCACCCTAAATATTATCTCAGATCAGGATTACAAAATGGGGGTATTTTCTCATTGTTCAGTTGCTGTATGACCCTGGATGACAGTCTTTGAAATAAAAACATTCACATAAGTCAAAAACCTATGCATTATAGTGATGGCAGGCCCCAAAGCTGATACAGCTTTCAGATTATCCACCATTCCTAATGAAAAAGATTACACAACAAAAGAGCTTTTATTTTTTTAAATATTTTATTTATTTATTTGACAGAGATCACAAGTAGGCAGAGAGGCAGGTAGAGAGAGGAAGGGGGAAGCAGGCTCCCTGCCGAGCAGAGAGCCCGATGTGGGGCTTGATCCCAGGACCCTGAGATCATGACGAGCCGAAGGCAGAGGCTTTAACCCACTGAGCCACCCAGGCGCCCCAACAAGAGCTTTTAAATATCATTTGCCTCTAGACCAAGTCACTGGAAAGGGGATGGTACTGGCTCAGAAAGGAAAAGATGTCTTACCACCTTCCGATGGAACATTAAGAAAAGGGACTGTACTATCAGCATGTTGTTCATTCCCTGCATCCCACCTGCTTCAATCAAAGAAAATCAATTACTTCTCTTCCATGACTGATGTAAACTAGTCATTCCACATATCCCTAGCTCAGTTGCAAGCAGATTCTTGGCTGGGCAACTATAGAAATCTATTACACTTCACCAAAGCTCTTGATATTGTTCAATGTTCTATATATCCATCCTTTTCAAGACATCTGACTATTTGCTACCAAATGTGCCTCCATCCCTTGCCAATCATTTGCAAAAATTAAGAGGCAGCTATAGTCCACCTAAAGCCTATCCACAGGGCACCTGCACTACATAAATTGAAGGTAAGACTCAGGTCAGTACATTATTGTTAAATTGTAAATAGTTAACCACAATTGTGGCAAGCAGGTTGCCTTAGCAACCTGAAACAGTACTTTAGCATATGTCCGACCAACAGTACTTACAAAATAACCTTTTAAAACGTGCCATTATTGGGCTATTTTTCAAGTGTGCAACAATTTGAATATAAAAAGACCAAATTTCCAGTTGCCAGCACAAAGTGAGGACTATAAACTAGTGGATTAACATTTTCTAGGCATCTGTTATAGTCCTTAAAAATATGTGTGAGTGCAATAAATAAATAGTTTTAAAGGACACAGGATGTTTTACTATTTCAGAAAAATCTTATTATTTGTTAATTTTTATAATAATCATTTGGAAGGCTAAAATTGAAATTTGTTTCCCTGCAAAATGTTTTTCTTTCTCACACTGGTTTATTATGTTAGAGTTGCTATGAGTCATGAAACTGCCTTGTTCCATTTTTCTTTTAAAAAAAAAATCCCCAGGGAACTCAGAGAATTAAACTCATAAATTTAATTTCAATATCTGGTAAGCTGTGAGGACAATTATTAAGGCAGTCATTTATGAGTACCTAGGGGAAACCCAAGTGATAAACAGTAGTCAATATGGATTCTTCAAACACAAATCATGCCAAACGAAGCTAATTCCTGTTTGTGATAGGATGAAGAGCGAATGGTAAAAGAAGATGAAGCAAAGTGAACATATCTTAGAGAGAGAACCATCTGATATAATTTAATCTGACATTCTAATAGGAATACCAGAAAAAGACAATAAATAGTGCTAGTAAAAAGAAAAATCTGATGGAATAGCTAGAACTGGTTTGGTATACACACAAAGTGAGTGAAACCAATGACAGAGTAGGATAAATTTCAAACACAACACCACCCAGATCAAGGATAACCATCCTTCGGTTATATCAACATGGATCGTAATCTTAGTCAATATAATCAAAGTACATGTAGTTACATATACTACTGGGGAGAAAAATAAATTAAATGCATTATTGATATGTTGGAGCTGTTTAAATCAATCCCATGTGGTGTGTTTTCTAAAGTCAACTATTTCTCATGTAGAGAATCTTCATCAAATACATATGACTGTAATTATAACAAAGATACCCAGAGGCTGTGATAATAGGGAAAAGATTCCTTTATGATTGAGGGAGGGAGTGGCAAACCAAGACTTTTTTAGTCTGCAGAACAAATCCAAATGCTTAGCCTAGTATCAGGGCTCTCAGAAACTGGGGCAGACTCACCTCTCCTGTTTTATTTCATACTTCTCTCCAGCCTACCAGACCAATCACTATTCCCTGGGCTTTCACACCTGTGAGGTATGTGATTCCTTGGCCTAAACGATCTTTCACCTCAATGTCTTCCTATAATAGTCTCACCAATCCTTTAAGACCAAGCTTGAAAGCTTCTTTTTCCAAACATAATCTTTCCAGATTCCCTACCTAAACTTTTCTTTCCTCTAATACTCCCATAGCACCTTATTTAAACTTCTGTATGTACCTTTATTATTGTCTTCCATGCATAACAATTAACAGTGTACATGTTGATTCCCTGTTAGACTGTGAACTCCTGTAGGGTGAGAGCCATGTCTTATTCATTCTTTATCTTTTTCACAGCAGGCATTCAACAAATATTTGTTGAACTGAATTGGATTGGAACTGAAATAAACACACCATCTAGATATTTATTATCGAAAAATCCCACAATTCCAGAGCAATTGCTATTGGTTTGGTTTTTCTCTTTGCAGATTTTCAGGTTTATTTTCCAGTGCTGTGAATAAAATAAAACTAAAAACCTGGAAACACTCCTCCTGCCATTTAACTTCTACCAGATAGTGAAGAAATAGAAGGCATTTACCTGACATCTAGAATTACCTTTCTTTTGGATTTCATGGTATGTAGAAATACTCAGTTCAGTGTCTGGGCCATGACCACACCCAGATTCTAAATTCCCAAAAGTTTGAGAGAAAGGCAGTTGGAGAATCAGGAATGGAGACCACCAAAAGGAACCCAGAACAGAAATCCTCTCCTAGTTGCCATGTACCTTCTGAATTCAAATCTGAATTCAAAGAGGCAACACCCAAGGTGGGCAGCATTGATAGGGAAACTGGAGGATTCTGATTTGAAAACTAAAAGACTCTTCCTCTTTGTGTATTGGGATTTGGGGTCAAAGTAGGAGTTGCAAGTCTATGTCTGTAACTGAAGTGGACCGGTAGACATTAAACAAAAATGCCCAACAGCTACCAATTCAGCCTGAGGTCTTATAACAATATCACACAGGAAGAACTGTGAGGCTTCATAATGTGGGAATCCCTTTTCAGCATACATTATAAGCAGGAAGCACTTCTTCCCACCCAAGATCTCTCTCATGGTTTAGTTTGTAAGAAAATGCTCTTCCAGCTTGAGAGAGCTCAGCACCACCTTCTTGCACAAAGCCTGGGTGCAGCATATACTTAGGGAGCCACTGTTGTGGCTTGCCCTGAGAGAACCACAGGCTGACAGAAAGGCGAAGGCTGCTCTGTATGATTGGCTAGCTAGGAAACACTTGCTGACTTAAGGGAGGCAGTCCATGTGCTGGTTAAAAGCACGGCTTCTAGGATCAGATAAAACCAGGTTCAAATTTTAGCTCTTCCACGTATTAGTCGTGTGACCTTGGACAATGTCCTTAGCCTTTCTGTGCCTCATCTACCATTGGGAGATAATTATACCACACAGCCCTCATGGGTTTGCTGAGGGAATTAAAGGAAAACTTTATTTTTTTTAAAGGAAGTGAGGTACACATGTCTAATGTACAATAAAGGATCAAATAAGGGTGAGCTAGAATTAGCAGGTCTTTGAGGGAGGAGTCACATCGCACATGGGCACATGAAAACTCATGAGGACAGAACATGGCTAAATAAGCAAGAAGTCTGTAGCCAGTAAGGCCAGATCAGAAAATACAGGCTGCAGCCAAAGGAGAAAGCTCATGATGGGGAGAAAAGAAGCTGTCATCAAGTATTGGGATAAGCTCTAGAGACTGGTTTGGGAGCTACCTTGAGTGTGGTCCAAGGCCAGAATAGATGCATGATGTGTGGGGAGGAAAACTGATCAAGCTATTTTTGATTTCCTCAAAACAGTTGCAAGCCACTGGAATCCTCAAGGGTCAGTATCCAGAATGGCTAATGCCTCCAAGTATAGAGAAGGTAAAAGAAACCAGAAGGCAGTGAATGAAAACTGAGTTTATACATTCAACATTGGCCATCTTTCCTGTACTCTGTAGAAAATTCACCAAAACCTCAGGACTTGCCTAAAGTTATGTTTCAACCATGCAGCCTTAAAGGGAATCAGCAGGACTGCATGTGCTGACATGGAAAGCATACCAAGATGTACACAGAAGTGGATTTACAAAACTGTTGCTAACATGCTCCAATCAGTGTTTCCTGAAAAAAAAAAATTCTATATCCATAGAAAAGTTCTGGAAGGAAAAATAAGAATTTATTGCTGATGATTATGCCAAAGGAATGAAACTAGGACTTTGAAGGCGCCCTTCTTTTCATTTTATACCCTCTTATAGTGTTTGCATTTTTACTATGAATATGTATTGCTTTTATAATTTAAAAAGGAACACTACCATTGGAGAAGAATACTTTGGAAAACTCAAAATATTACATGCTGTTTTGCACATAGTAGGACTTAATAAATGTTTGAATGAATTGATACCAGTTACTCAATGGCCCCCATCAGTTGATCTGTGAGATGGGAGAAAAAGAGATAAAGAGAAGAAAAAAGGGGAGAATACAGAGCTCACAGAAGCAACCTGGAGCAGGTTCCTTTCACTACCTCAAAGGAGTAAAACAGAAGAAAAGCCACTAAATGAAAGAGCTGATGAATACCTTCCCCACCCCAGTGGCTCCTGTTGGCCAAGATTCCAATGTGTTTTTTACAAATACTGTCTTCAGATCCAGGAGAGGGTATAACAAAAGGTTCTTGAAGGAGGTGATCAAAGCTGTGCTGTCCTGCAAAGAGGGAAGGGGTTAGAACAGAGGTTAATATCCTCCTGGCCACAAAAGATGCTTTGCCATGAGGATGCATTTCAGTGAAGAGCCGAAGAGCCGAGGGACTCCATAGAAAGTGTAGCAAAACATCCCATATTGGCAATAATATATGCTATTTGAACACTGCTTTCCCACATATGAAAGTTTATTATGAAATGTATTTCTACAAAGAACAGTAGAAATTAAAGATGGAAACCCCTATTAGGCCATCCAGTCTCCTAGAAGGCCTTGTGCAGACTATATTCTGCCATATAAATCCTAACACTCTGAATGATGTATAAAGATTTACATTAATAAATCCTAACTGGAAAACATGGGCACAAACCAGTGATACCAATGCAAAGGAAAGACAGTCACCTTTACTGATTCATCTTGATGCATTCCAAAGTAATGAATTGCCAGCATGTTTTTTAATTTATATATATCTTTAAATTTTACTTTATTTTATTTTATTTTCTGTGTTCCAAAATTCATTGTTTATGCACCACACCCAGTGCTCCATGCAATACGTGCCCTCCTTAAGAATTATAATTTCGCTGAAAGTTGAATGGATGAAGCCATCAAAGTCAAGTTAGAACAAATGAATACATATGACATTTTCATTGATCAATTCAATTTAGTATGCTCGTGGAAGATAAACACATTCCTGAGCAAATGTAGGGAGAAATAGGAGGCACTAATCCAGCAGCAATCAAAATATACCTTTAACAAGGGCAAACATTCTTTGGGCCAGGGCAATAAGGTACTTGCCTTGAGTACAGTAGCTTTCTTGCCTTTAGAGAAGCCCATGGGAAAGCTAGTTTGGTCTTCAATGAAACCCATTTATACTGGTCATCTTCAATTTTGTGATTTAGCAGTGAGGGCCCTTATAAATATGTTTTCTATTTTATTTCACTTTACTTTTCAGACTCTTCTTTTTTCCCTTCTTTCTATCAAGCTGTGAAAAATAGGATGCTGCCTAAATTTCGGACAATTACTCACCAAATGGCCCACAGAAAAAGCACAATGGGAATCCAGACTTCTCTTTATCAAACAGCCTTTCTCTTTCCTTCTCCTTTCTTTTATTCCTTATTGTCTAGAGATCTAAATGCTAGGCCTGGCTGTGCCATCAACTTGCTGTGTGGCCTGGGGAAAAGGCTCTTCCCTTCTTAGGCTTATACTCTCCATCTGTGCAATGAGGAGCTAGACTAAATAAGCACTAATTTTATATGGCATTAACTCTATTAAGTCTGAATGAGAGGACCCATAGAAGTCCTTTGTAACCCCATTATCAATATAACAGAGCTGGAGGCCCTCTCTAGTCAGATCCCCCAGTGGAGGATGATCAGCCTTCAGTGCTCTCCTCAGGGGAATAAAGCTTCTTTGACAAAAAAGTGAGGGCCTTTCAGGTTGACCTTTTCTGGGTTGACCTTTCAGGGATCTGAGTGGATAGGCATTGTACCAGCCAAGCTCTATGGCACAACAGATGCTCACTTTGTAGACACAGTAGAGACTCAGTTAATACTGTGTAACTGACAGACAACTTCAGGAAAAGAACTCATATCAACAGCTCACTCCAGGCCCTCCATGATGCTTCAGTTGTCTCTGCTCTAAGCTATGCTGCCATCTTCATGGTATCGTTTCAGTCAGGGTCCTCCAGAGGACCAGAACCAAAAGGATGGATATAGATGTAGACGCAGACATCGATGTGTATACACACATACATATAGAATATACATATATAGATATATACATGTATATAGAAATACATGTACACAAACCATTATGTATACTATATATATAGTGGCATGAGAGAGAGAGGGCAAGGGAGAGAGATTTATTTTAAGGACTTGGTTCATGCAATTGTGGGGGCTGACAAGTCTGAAATTTGTAGCACAGGCTACAATTCAGGCAAGAACTGATGCTGTGGTCTTGAATCCAACATCTTCAGGGCAGGCCCAGCAGGTTGGCAACTCAGGAAGGGTTTCCATGTGATAGTTTTGAGGCCAAAATTCCTTCCTCTTTGGGAAACCCTGGTCTTTGCATTTAAGGTTTTCAACTGATTAGATGAGGCCCACTCACATTTAGAGGGTAATTTGCATTCCTCAAAGTCAACTGATGTAAATGTTAATCACATCTAAAACAATACCTTCATAGCAATAGCTAGACCAGTGTTTGACCAAACAACTGGACACCATAGCCTAGCCAGGATGACACATAAAACTATCATTACAGTGTCCAAATATGGCTTGCTGTGGCTGCTTACCTAGGCTACTGACTACTCTCCTTTAAACTGGGTTTCCCTTGAGCTAGCTGAGACTGGCCTTGTACCCTTTGTGCTGTCCCCTAAATCCTGCCAGTACTTGTAAGAATAGTCCCTCACATTTGGTCTGCTCTTCCTCTACCCTATTAACTTCTTCCAAAATAGCTTCAGTCTCAGCTGTTAGATCAGCAACAGCAGGCACCAAACAAAAAGAAGTCAGTAGCCCTTAACTTTAGCTCAGGAAATTCCTCTCCACTCAGGAAATTCCTCTCCTTCAAACTCCCCATGCATCAGCTCTGCTGGCTCCCCAAAACACTTGGCTTTGTGTACTGTCTCCCTAGTTTCATCTGGCTCCATGTCAGGCCATATGCCTTATTCCTGATCTGCTATTCCCTCAGGGCACTGATCCCAATCTTTGCTGTCCACCAATACTAGACAAGAGGTTCCATGTCTGTGGCCTCCACCTATCTTGGAAAAAAGACCAGATAATCTGTATGATACATCACAGTTCTTAAAACACTTTCACACCCACTATTCACTAATTGGTATTCTTGATACTACCTTGAGAGCTTATAAATAAGCAGAGATACTATCTCCACAAAGCCTCATTTGGCAGATGATGAACTTGATGTTTACAAAGAGTAAGTCCTCAGCACAAGGGTACATAGCTAACCAATACATATATCCCTGCTATTGGGGCCAGGACTCTGGGTTATTTCATTAGGCTAGAAGCAACTCTGCAAGGAACTGAATACTACCAGGATATTTATAACAATAACAATGCCACCTTAGATTCATATGCAACTTTACTTTTTAAAAGATCATAAAGTCATTTTTCACCTTTTAACTAATGACCTCTTGCTGGCTAAAAATTCCAAACAGGACCCCCTCTCCCTACTGTAGGCTGCAGAGATACAGAAATTCTTTTCATTGTTCATCTTAGAATTTTTAACTTGGATTTAGCCTACAAAGTCATTGACCTCAAAGTTTTGCAAGGCTGCTGGTTAACTGGAACAGAGTGGGTGAGTCTGGACATGGTAGCTTTCATCCTGAGGAATGGAACTTGGCTTTGTGTACTGAGGAATGGGTCCAGAATAGGACAACGTGGCCCAAGAAATGACATATAGACTTTGTAAGTAATGACTGGAAACTGGCTGGGGTTGGGATAGACCAGCCCAGTGGAACTCCAGAACCCAGAGACCAGGCAGGCCCAGGAAGGCTTTGAGGATGGGATCTCCAGTGAGATATGAAAAGTAGAGGCTAATAATCAGTGTCAGGGAACACCAGAAGTAAGTCCCACAGCAAGGTCCCCACAAAGCAAATAGAACATATCTTAAGAAGGCCTGGTAATAAACAGTAGACATAGGTCCAGGCAAGGCAGCAGGAACTTTAGTGAAGGCCAGCAGTAAGCAACAAGGGGTTATGCTGGACAGTAGGCTAGAAGGCATCATGGACTCTCAGGCACAAGTCATAGACAGAGACCTCTGCAGATAGGCTGATGGGCAAATCCAGACAGTTCTGGCAGTGGTCAAGCTGAAGAAGACTGAAAATAGCAAAAGAATTCCAGTCTTCAAAGGATGACATAAGTACGAAGCTAAGGCAGGGAGGGACTCAGGCTCTCTGGTAAAAGAGATGGTAACAGACATGGAATAAGGCAAGGGGTTGGTCATAGGAAAGTATCAATAATTTATTTATTAGGATCAAGGCACAGAATCTGAGAAGAACACACAGCCACCCTGCCTCAGTGACCCTAGACACTTTAAATCTCCCTTGATTATGGACAGGATGGGGTCCAGAGCCTTGCTAAATGGAATGGAGTGCGATGATGGCCTCTATCTGGAGGCCACCTGGCCCATCTGTGGGTAAAGGAGGACTGAGGAAACATGAAGCCAATAACCAGTCCCCTTAGAGGGCTTGTGGAGTTTATTTAGAGAGATCCTTCCTAACCAGAAGGAAATCTGTAAGGAAACCAGAGTTGTACATGTCACCACCTCTCTGATTCATTTCTGGGATGTGGGTCTTTCTCTCTCATTCACAAGATACCAGTAAGTATCTCCAGAGCCAAAGCAGGAGAAACATAACCCTAAATGTTTCAGAATCCTAGAATGGGAGAGCTGGAAGAGTTCAGCTCCCGAGCACTGAAAAGTGGAGAACCTGAGACCCAATGACCCTTTAGAGTCCTGTTCAAGATCACATAATGATTTGGCAACAGAGTCTGGGACTTAGGTGTTCTTACTCTCAACCAAAGATTCTTTCCACTAAACCCCAAGATGAATATTCCAACACCTAGGCAAATCTGAAGACAGCTTTATGATAGCCCAATTTCCATCCATGCCTTGGACAATCAAGGTAGTTTATCTCATTTGGCTTCAAAACATGTATTTATAGATGTAGATCATGGGGTTGGGAAACTTCAGCAGCCACCATTAATGATAAATTAACTTTCCTTCCAAAGCCCGACTCTTCTTGTTTTTTGAAAAATAAAGGAAATACCTGCAATATGCACCCCACCACAAAGTGTGCTATATTTAGTAAATTTCACTAGGATGTTAAACTCAAAACTCCAGTATTTCCCTGTTGCTATAGTTATAGCATCTGGTTAAATCAGAGTTCAGCATCTGTGAGCAAAGCTAACACTAATTCCAGCCCACTTTGTGCTTTGTTTCTAACATAGGACAAGGAAAATGGGAGCAAAACGGTCATCTTGTCTCCCATCCTCTCCCAAGGGCAAAGCCCCTTAGCTAGTCTGGGCTAAACGACAGACTGACTCTCCAACTAATACCACTATAACTGTGGCCATGAGTCCCAAGGTATTGACTTGATGATGCAGGCAGCTCCAGGTCTATGACTGGGAGTTACGTCATCAGGATATGTTCAGACGCTAAAACTATCATCTGCTCACTCAGAATTTTGATGCCTATTGTAGCTGGATGTTGGAGTGTCAATTCCATCTACAAACACAGCCTTTGCGGGTTCTTGGACTCTTTGGACAAAATGCAGGCTTTCAAGTGGAGTGCTCACTTTAGGCTCCACACCTTCTCATTTTTGAAGTTGCATTTTGAACTCGTATTATTTGAGGGCTTCTTTTGCTTGCTTTTCAAGAGATGTTTCTAAGGCAGGTTTCTCAGGTCAAGACACGGAGCTCATTAAATGGGCTCTAACTCCTCTATTTCCTTTACTGTGAATAGTGACTTGGTCTCCAAATGTTATCTTGAACATTTATGGACCATTATAAATATACATGACAGAGCATTTCCAAAGTTGTGACAATAAAATCGATATCATATAAATTATGGTATAGATTTTTAATGGCAGGCTATCTTATAGGATTGGAATGTACAACTAGGCCCATTTTTAAGGGCATTTACCAGGTTTGCTATAATCCTTTTAAATGTTCATATTCTCTTCAAATTTGGTATGTTTTATGGGCACACATTTTCTGGAAAATACAATCTGTATTTAAGTTTAAATGGGGTTTTCCAAAAAACCATTCATACACACCTACTGAGATTGCTCCATTGATATCTAAGCAAATTGGTCATGGATACTTCCTAGTAAAGAATTTCTGATAGCAGATTATACATAGCATATCCCTGACAGAAGCATGTTCTCAAAATGATCCCTCCTTTCTCTGACCATTCAGGAGCAGATGCACCCCTGACTAAAATGTATTGGTTTCTGGTAAAATGACTATAGAGCTCTCACACTGTGCCACATTCATTTATTCTGGGCTGGCAGACAATGATGATAAGTGACTCTGCCTTTAAGCTGGAAGACTTTCATCTGGCCATACTGGTAAATCCTTACAAGGCTCTGGACATCCTTCCTGGAGCCAGCACCAGGCCTGGATCACCTTCACAGAAGGCCAGTGGCTTATCTCAGTTGCTATGGTTTCCACCTGGAAGCCCTCAGCTAGAGATGGATCTAGATTCAAGGGAGGTCTACTACTGTAATCTTTTGGGGGATTACATAAATGTGAAATCTGGAGATCGGCAGAAACTGGCATTCTTTTTTTTTTTAATAGAAAATATCCAGAATGCCTTCAGATCACGTTTCATATCTCCAATACCCCAGAATCTTAGCAATAGCTCCCATTTCCAACACTTGAAAACTCATGTACACTGCTCACATGTCAGGAGGAATTCTACCATTCTGAATTTCTATTTATACTGATTTTGCAATAATATGATTACCTGGAATCAGTGTTTCATTACTAATAATATGCATTATTGGATAGTATTCCCATTTCTATTTCTAAATGTCTTATCAACATTCCCATATCATTTAGACATTCAGTAGACAGACTCCTTGCAATACTGGGGACTTTTCCTCACTGATATTGATGTCCATTCAAAAGGCCAAATAACATGAACTGCTGTCATTGGTGAATATGGCAGGGATGCTTTGGAGAGCAATTCAAGAGTCTTAAATACTTTCTGATATAACTCTATACCATTTGAAATATATTTCAGAGTGAATTAGAATTTGCCGATAGTGATCATAGAGAAGGTAATCAAAAGGTATCCTTTTCAAGCTGGCTCTTGCTTGTGTCCCAACTTAAGGAAACACCTAGTGTAGGAGAAAAGCACTGAACTGGGAACCAGGAGACCTAGGTTAGTTTTTGTGCTGCCACTTATTATCTGTGGGGCATTGGGCATGTCCCTTGCTTCTTTGAACCTCAATCTTCCCATCTGTAGAATGTTGAACTTATACCAGCTGATCCCTAAAAGCTTCTCCTACCCCAGAATGTATGGTTTCCTAACACTGTCATTCTGCAAATCATCTCCAGTTCTCTGACATCCATGTTAATGGTATCACTACCAGTCTTCATTGATTCAGGGCTTAAGCTTCTAAAATTCTGTTATCAAACTGGTCTTTATTCTCATTCTCAAATACTTCCATATGATTCCTTTCTAAGTTGCTTTTTTTTTTTTTAAAGAGAGCATGAATGTGCACATGCACACACATGCGTGCAAGCACTGTGGGGTGGGGGAAGGGCAGAGGGCAAGGGAGAGAAGGAATTCCCAGCAGACTCCACACCCAGCGCAGAGTCTGAGCCAGGGCCTGGTCTCAAGACCCTGAGATCATGATCTCAGCTGAAATGAAGAGTCGGACGCTTAACCATTTGAGCCACCCAGGCGCCCTGCAGGTTGCTTTTATTTTGAGGTTCCTTTCATATACATCGATTTGTCTAAACCAATAAAAAGCCACAAGAAAATGAAGTGACACATTTTACTCCACAGGAAGTCTTTTGTGCCCTCACAGATGACAGAGAGATAGGAAACAATGTCATTTGATGATCAGCTGAAGGAACATTAAGTGTTTACTCTAGACAGGAGAAGACATAGCAGCATAAGAAATCCGCTTTTAAGTATGTAAAGAGCTTTCACATTGACAAAGGATTTTCCTTGGTCTGTGTGGCCCTAAGGACTTTAATCTAGGACCGAGCAGTAGGAGACACCAGTTGATAGATTTTGGTACAGCCTAAAGAAGCCTATCTTTCTAATAGAGCAACCTGAAGATGAAGTAGGCTGCCTTGAGATAAAACGAGCACTTTGACACTGGAGGTACTCAAAGAACAGGCTAGAATACCACTTGCAGGGATGCATTCAAACATACTTAGCCTAGGCTAGCTGATCTTGGAGGCCCCTTCCAACTCTGAAATTTGGGGGTTCATTTCCACCCTCACTCCCCCTCCCCCATCCTCTCATTTCCTCCACTTTCCCTCCCTCTCCACTCCAAGTACTCATCAGTCAGACAGGTCATCTAAATGGTATCCTTTCTCCCTCTCCCCATTGTTCTTGCCCTAGTTCAAGCCCCCATCCTTTCTCATTTGGGACTAATGAAACAGCCGTTAACTGGTATTCCAGCTTCCAGTGTCTCTCCCTCCATCCAATTTGCACACCGCTGACAGAATAACCTAAAATAAACATTTGGTAACATCACTTTACTGAACTTTCCAGTGCCCTCCTATTATTTCGTAAAAAAAATATCAAAATTTCTTAGCATAGAATGTAAGTCTTCCAAAGCCGGTCTTTAGCTTGTCTTTGCAGCTACACATTCCATGCCTTAGTCAAAACGGACTTGTCCCCATTGTCAGGATATCCCAGGGACCTTTTGCGATTCTGCACTCATCTCATAGTTTTCACTCTGCTTAGAATGCCCTTCTCCACTCCTGTCCAACTGAAAAGCTCCCATTCATCCTTCAAAGTCTAGCCCAATGTTCTGTAGGCTTTTATCACCTCCCCAGAATCAGTTGTTCCTCTATCTGTGTGATGCTACCATTTTCCAAATACCTCACTGTATCTTACTTTGGGGAGATGCATTTGGTGAACTGTGTATGTGGCCATGTCTGGAAACACAGAATGCAAATGTGCCCTAAATGAATTCCCAGTCTACTGGATTCAATCTTCAATGTGGCATTGCTGAGTTTGTAAACTATTTAGCTTCTTTAATAATACTTCTCTATGCTTTGGTCTCTATTCAATTTTTAGATGCTTATGCTTATGATGGGAAGGTTTTATTATTATGGCTTTTTCTGAGAATTTTAAAACATTAGTTGCCACAGCATCCTGAAGAGAAAGATGTTGTTGTGAAGAAAAATGCAAATGGCTTTCTCATGGAATACAGCGAGTCAGTAGCAGATGAACAGGCGTAATTTAATTTTGCAGGGTTAGACAATATAGAATGGAAATAGAAACTAGAAATGCTTTTGTCTTTCTAAATGATATATTCTACTTCTTCCTCTTCCAGATCAAGGTCTTAGCAAGTCAGGGCAGCAGGTGGAGAGCAGGTGAAAAGTAGAGAATGATGAAGTCATGACAGGGAAGCAGAGAAGGCTTGTTCCAGAGAAATGACCAGAACACCAAAGGACACACAGACTGGTGGGCAGAGCCAGACGGGAAGCCCTAAGACCACACAAGTATTACATTTATACTTATGAGTATACGGACTCACTCTAGAGGGAGCCTCAAGGTTGTGGCAATTACATCTGGAGGAGACAACCAGGGTACACAGCATCATCTAGGAGAGGATGGCTTGCATTTCACTGAATAAACTTATTTTATTTGCATTTTTATTATGTGTGTCTTATTTTACCCCCAAAAAAGTGCACATAAAAAGGAGACAAATCAGCAACTGTGAATAGTGAAAATGCTGCAGGAATAACACAAGACACTCAAGGGCCAGAAGACCAGCAAGGCTGTCCTGACCTAAGGCCTTGACCCTGATCCTGCCTAAATTGCAGGTACCTGTATTTATTCCCTACATGTGTTACTGAAAATTAATTCTAAGCAAGCTTGATTTGAATGCCTACATGTGTAACTGGGGATACCTGGCTGGGCAAAAGGTGAGGCAGGTAGCAAGCAAGGTTTTTTGGCAGTTTGATGGTTAATTTTATGTGTCAGACTAACTGGGCCATGGGATAACCAGATATCAGATTAAACATTATTTCTGGGTGTGTCTATGAGGGTGTTTCTGGGAGAGATTAGCATTTGAATTGGTAGACTGAGTAAAGCAAATGGTGTTTTCCAATGTGGGTGGGCATCACCCAATCCATGGAGGCCCTGAATAGAAAAAAAAGGCAGAGGAACCTTGAATTTGATCTCTATATGACTAACGGAGCTAGGACATCAGTCTTCTGCTTTTGACACTCCTGGTTTTCACCCCTTTAGACTCAGACTGGAATCCATACCATTAGCTTTCTGGTTCAGAGGTCTTCAAACTATACTACTGGCTTGAGCAGGTCTCTGGCTTGCAGATGGCAGATAGTGGAATTTCTCCTATTGCTTCTGTTTCTCTGGAAAACCCTAATATGGACCACTTGATATTTGGGTTCCTTAGTGTACATTAAGCATATGTTCTTGCAAAAGATCTGATAAAATTTTCTGAAAATCTATTGCAACAATGGGCCTTTAAGGTGATGGCCACTTATATCTACATGATGACTCAATCCTATCTTGGTGACAAATACAGTGTATACCATGTGACCAGAGTTCAGAAACTCTGGTAATGGTGTGGTTAAGACTGGCCCTAGAAGAAAATCAGCATCACCATCTAGGAAAATGTCCTAAAATAAATGACATATTGAAGGGAAAGGCATCAGTAATGTCTGCTTTGAATGCAAAAGTCAATACACCATGATAGAACATGGGAGGGAACTATCATTTTCTCAGCAATTACATGGCAGGCTACACTTACAACAACACTACCCCATTTTTACAGATGACAAAATTAGGCTCAGAGGGATATAACTAGCAAGCAGAAGAGTCTCTTCAAAGCTGATTATGTCTGATTCTAAAAACTGTGCTTTTTTTTTTTATTCTAAGAACCTGGATCTAGATGTCATATTCTTAGCAGGGAAAGCCAATTCTAGAAGGAAAGCCTCCCAGAAAAGATCAAGTTTCATCTAGGTCCACCAGAAGGTGGTAGAGGGCAAGTGTGTCTGTTCAGAACTGGTTTAGGTCATATGGTCCCCTGTCAAGGGCTACCACGAATTATTCCAAGGGATAAGACATGGGTAGCAGTAAACTAAGGTTCATCCATCAACAGGGTCATGATAGCTGAAGTCAAAGGTTAACAAAGTTAACAAGGAAGAAAACCAAACGTTGGTGTAAGGGGTACCACATTGCAGCCCCAGACATCTGACTGAGCCAGGGATGCGCAGAGGTAAGCATAATCTGGCTGGCAGGAAAGGGGCTGGACTAGGCCCAGATGTTGGCTCTGTCCCCACTGTTTCTTAAAGAAAGGAATCGTGGCCTAGCCTGGTAAAATCTTAGCGGGGGGTTCTAACAATAAGAAAAATGACACTGTGCTCATATAACTTTATCTACATATTTAACTAATGTACCAATAACACTCACTCATGCACTTAATAAACATTTACTAAGGTACTATTTTCTATTTTATGCCAGGCATCATAGCAACAACAGGATCAATGGTACAGTCCCTATCATTACTTGTATGACTCAGAGTTGGGCATTTTGGGGAACACTCAATGCATTTGTGATGATTCTTTCAATATCTGCCTTTACCTGGGAGCTCCATGTATGCAGGGAGTGACCGTATCAGTCTGAATCATCCCAGTATCGGTAGCTCCCTCAGAGAGGACCTGATATTTAGCTGACATTCCCATTCTAAGCATGTCTGCTGCATTAACAATACAGCTCTGTTTGGGGAGGCAGTAGCAAAGTTAATAATCAAGGATTACAATAAAATACAGTAAGTATAGTAATGATGGAGATAGGCCAGGGGAAGGGACGGCTAACGGAGTCTGAAGGAAGGCATTTGAGTCCAATTGGGATGATGGTGGTCAGGAAAAGTTGTCCACGAAGAGAGAGTCCTCACAATGAATTCTAAAGAATAAGTAAAAATTAGCAAAATAAAGAAGAGGGGGAACTGTCCCAGTAGATGGAACAACGATGCCAATATTCTGACTGGACATACCTAGTTAGTAATTACTTAGCAAATCCTCTGTTCAATCAAACAACTAGATTTTTTAATTTTAATTTTATTTTACTTAAATTCTAGTTAACATACAGTGATTCATCAGTTGCATATAAAACCCAGTGCTCATTATATCAAGTGCCCGCCTTGATGCCCGTCACCCAGTTACTCCGTCCTCCTGCCCGCCTCCCCTCCAGCAACCCTCCGTTTGTTCCCTACAGTTAAGAGTCTCTTCGGGTTTAACCAATCAGAATGATGGTAGCAGCTGTGATCACACACATGGCTGGGCACTGCTCCTTTTGAGTACGTGTTAGCCCACAGACTTGGTTGTTTGCTGGTGTGATGTGGAATGCTGAGCAAGAGATTATTGGTGTGGTCATAGGAAGCCTCCAGGAGAGCACAAGGGAACAACCCCAGACCCTCTGCTGTTTACTCATGAAAGGGTATTCACTATACAACTCAATAGACTTTCTAGTTATTTCCTCAAAGCAGCCTGGGTCTCTGGATTATTTGTTGGCAAGTCTGCTACCAGCTCCAAAAATACATAAATCCCTTCAGGGAGAGCAGTTCTGTCCATGATGTTAAAGATGGCTGCCAAGTCATTGTGATTTCTTTCACTAAGAAGTGGAATCTAACCACCTCACGTTGAATCTGGGTTGACCTTTGCTGTCTTGCTTGACCAAGAGAATGCAGGGGAAGTGACATTCTGGGACATCGGAGGCTGAATCATAAAAGGCCACACATCTTCCACCTGGGTCACTAGAATACTAGTTCTTGGGGCCCTGCAGTGCCACCAAAGAACTCCAATCACCCTGAGACCATTCTGTTGGTAAGGCCACATGTAGGTGCTCTGGTTGACAGGGCCAGCAGAGCCTAGTCCTCCAGCCATTCCTGCCAAGGCAGCAAACATATGAGTGAGGCTGTGGTGGGCCCACCAGAGAAGCTGAATACTGCGGAGTGATCTCTCTCAATGACAAGTATCTCCCAGCTGTGCCCTACCCAAATTCCTGAATTATGAAATATGGAAAGATGGCTGTTGCATCAAGCCACTAAATTTTGAGGGTGGTTTATTGCATAGCAATACATGAGAGGGAACCTATCTTAGTTACCATTATACCCATGGGGCTGGGCCATGTTTGGCCTACAGTTGACCTCTAGTACATATTTACTGACCAAAGGAATGAGTGCGAGAGAGAAGGATAGGAGAAAGAGCCAGCAGAGAAAGATAAAGATGACTCACAAGTGACAGTGTTACACACAGAGAGAACTTCCGATAAATGGGTCTATTTCTCTAAACGATGCAGTATCTACTCTGGAAAGCTAAGCAAGTAGACAAAATTTAAATTCTCCCGTCAGGTGGGGAGCAGGGATCAGAACAGAACAACTGAGTCTTTAACCCATGTTTCCTACCATAAAATCCAGCTGTCCACTGGCTTTCCCTTTATCCCAAGATCTCAGATTTTCCCAGCTCTCATGATATGGATCCAGTCCAATTACAGTTAATATGCTTTTCCTTTCCTTTACTATAAGACCTCTGTGCTTTTGTAGAAGTGATTAACTCCAGAAAGACCGCCTAGAAGCAAGAGAATAGTTACCAAAACAAATGCACTTCCAAGTTTGGCTTCAGAATCAGACCCACCTTGCAAAGTATACGCAAAGACTCTGCCTCCCAATGGAGATATATGGACTTTGATTGTAAATGTAACTAGGTTTTACTTCCCTCACCTTTAATTGCCTAGAGTTTAGACTGAAATTCAATCAGTAGACTATTGTTTTCTGCTTCCTGGGAAGCAATTCACAGCTGAAAGGAGAGCTGGGGGAAAATTGGGTGGGGTTGGAAATTTGAATCTTGGCATGACTCTTTCGAATTTTCTTTTCCATTTTACTCACCTCCTTCTGGCTCTGATGGTATCAGTAATTTCCCGAGACAGAGAAAATCCAGACTTCCTTAAAGAGTTCAGCTACCTGCCCCAGCAAAATCCAAAATGGGTAGGAGACAGGCTGCTCTGTAGAAACTCCTCTCCTGTGTTTGTGTCCAAGGAAACACATACAAAGGAAACACAGTGGCAAGCCTCTTTCATTTCTGCCTCTCTCTAGTTGGCTAAGAAGCAAAGCCCATGGTGCTTCTGGGCAACCCATGCAAAAGCCAGAATGGACAGGACACTCTTGCAGCCAATGAACAGACAGCAAAGGAAAGAGAAATTCAAGCCACTTCTGATGTATTCAAAGGCATGAGCTAACCAGCATCAACAAAACAGATGATGAGCTGGGCAGAGGGCAGAGTAGGAAGCGGATTTACTTTAATTTTCTCATCAAATCCAAGATTAGTTTCCAAATGGCACAACTGTTAAAAGACCAAACATCATTTTTTCTACCTAGCAGTGCTCTTGGGAGTCCAGAAACCTGGGCTCTAGTCCTGCCCATGCTATTGACTGACTGTGTCATCCCAGACCAGCCCCTTCCTCTGCCTGGGATCAGTTCCATCATCTACAAAATAAAGAGCACAGACATACAGTGTTTAAAGACTCTAAATGACACATGCAGTCAAATATTCATTATCCAGGCACAGATTCTCACGAGTGTGGCTGCTTTGCCTTCAAACTTACCAACAGCACCAGTTCTGATGAGCACCTTTCCTGCTTAATTAAGGTATTGCTGCCACTTCAATGTCTTCTTTACTTTGTATTCAGAAACATCCTTTGAGATCCACACATTTAACTACCTACTATGTGGAAAGGAAGTCTTAGAGAGCAACACTTCTATCATTCTAAGAGAAGCAACAGACTAGGGGCCTCTACCCAGGGCATAAGTACAAAAGCCCAATCACCAAATATTGGAGACCTTGTAAGAAATGCTCACAAAGTGCTGGGACTTCATGTAGGTTATTCTAATCCTTACAACAGCAATAGAGGTACCAGTGCCAGTTGTTGATGAGAGCCAGGCACAGTGCACAACACTTCGAAATCTGTGCTCTCCACCAGCAAGCACTGCATGGTACTTTCCGTCAGCCAGGCCATATTGTGTTTCATGCATAATAATTTCTTCAATACAGATTCCATGAGGAAAGAGGAATTATTAACCTTGTGCTACAGATGAGGCAGCCAAGGCATACAAAGGTTAAATAACTTATTTTAAATTTCATTTTCTCAGTATTCCAAGATTCATTGTTTATGCACCACACCCAGTGCTCCATGCAATATGTGCCCTCCTTAATACCCACCACCAGGCTCACCTAACCCTCCACCCCTCTCCCCTTCCAAAACCCTCAGTTTGTTTCTCAGCATCTGAAGACTCTCATGGTTCGTCTCCCCCACCGATTTCCCCCAACTCCCTTCTCCTCTCCATCTCCCCATGTCCTCTATGTTATTCCTTATGCTCCACAGTAAGTGAAACCCTATGATAATTGACTCTCTCTGCTTGACTTATTTCACTCAGCATAATCTCTTCCAGTCCTGTCCATATTGATACAAAAGTGGGGTATTCATCCTTTCTGATGGAGGCATAATATTCCATTGTATATATGGACCATATCTTCTCTATCCATTCATCTGTTAAAGAACATCTTGGTTCTTTACACAGTTTGGCAACTGTGGTCATTGCTGCTATGAACATTGGGGTACAGATGGTCCTTCTTTTTACTACATCTGTATCTTTGGGGTAAATACCCGGTAGTGCAATTGCAGGATCATAGGGGAGCTCTATTTTTAATTTCTTAGTGAATCTCCACACTGTTTTCCAAAGTGGCTGCACCAACTTGCATTCCCACCAACAGTGTAAGAGGGTTCCCCTTTCTCCACATCCTCTCCAACACTTGCTGTTTCTCGTCTTGTTAATTTTGGCCATTCTAGCTGGTGTAAAGTGGTATCTCAATGTGGTTTTGATTTGAATTTCCCTGATGTCTGGTGATGATGAACACTTTTTCATGTGTCTGTAGCCATTTGTTGTCTTTTTTAGAGAAGTATCTGTTCATGTCTTCTGCCCATTTTTTGATGTGATTATCTGTTTTTTGGGTGTTAAGTTTGATGAGTTCTTTATAGATCTTGGATATCAGCCCTTTGTATTGTCATTTGTGAATATCTTCTCCCATTCCATGAGTTACCTCTTTGTTTCGTTGACTGTTTCCTTTGCTGTGCAGAAGCATTTTATCTTGATGAAATCTATCTATGAAAAACCCACAATGAATATCATTCTCAATGGGGAAAAACTGACAGCCTTCCCTTTGAGATCAGGAACATGACAATGATGCCCACTTTCACCACTACTGTTCAACATAGTACTAGAAGTCTTAGCAACAGCAATCAGACAACAAAGAGAAATAAAAGGTATCCAAATTGGCAAAGAAGAAGTCAACCTCTCTCTCTTCACAGATGACATGGCACTTTATATGGAAAACCCAAAAGACTCCACCCCCAAACTACTAGAACTCATACAGCAATTCTGTAATGTGGCAGGATACAAAATCAATATACAGAAATCAGTTGCTTTCTTATACATTAACAATGAAAATATGGAAGGGGAAATTAGAGAATCGATTCCATTTACTATAGCACCAAGAACCATAAGATATCCGGGAATAAACCTAACCAAAGAGATAAAGGATCTATACTTGAATAACTACAGAACACTCAGGAAAGAAACTGAAGAAGACACAAAAAGATGGAAAAGCATTCCGTGCTCATGGATTGGAAGAATAAACATTGTTAAAATGTCTATACTGCCCAGAGCAATCTATACTTTCAATGCCATCCAGATCAAAATTTCACCATCATTTTTCAAAGAGCTGGAACAAACAATCCTAAAATTTGTATGGAACCAGAAAAGACCCTGAATTGCTAACAAAATGTTGAAAAATAAAAATAAAGCTGGGGGCATCACGTTGCCTGATTTCAAGCTTTACTACAAAGCTGTGATCACCAAGACAAGATAGTACTGTCTGACACATAGACCAGTGGAACAGAGTAGAGAGCCCAGATATGGACCTGCAACTCTATGGTCAAATAATCTTTGACAAAGCAGGAAAAAATATCCAGTGGAAAAAAGACAGTCTCTCCAATAAATGGTGCTGGGAAAATTGGATAGCTATATATAGAAGAATGAAACTTGATCATTCTCTTACACCACACACAAAGATAAACTTGAAATGGATAAAAGACCTCAATGTGAGGCAGGAATCTATCAAAATGCTAGAGGAGAACATAAAGAGTAACGTCTTCAACATCAGTTGCAGCAACTTCAAGACATGTCTCCAAAGGCAAAGGAAACAAAAGTGAAAATGAACTATTGGGACTTCATCAAAGGTTAAGTAACTTGACCAAGGTCATATTAGTTATACATCACAGAATTAGGAATCAAATCCAGAAAGTCCGACCCATACAAGCCTTCAAGGAAGATAATGTCTTTTGCCTACAGGGATGCTTTCAGCTGTGTATTCAGCGACAAATTCACCTCAAAATATCACTGGCTTAACAAAAACACCAGTTTACTTCTCACTTGTGCTACCTGTTCTCTGCAAGACGAGGAGCATCTGTGCTCCCCACAGTCACTGAGCGACCCTGGCTGATGGAGGCTCTGCCAGGAAGGCTACTGCTAGCTGCCAGCAGGGACAGGAGAGATGTGAGACTGCATACTTGCTCTTCTCAGCTCCAGCCGTGAAGCAACACAGGTCATTTTCCCTCACAGTTCATTAGCCAGACTTCATCACACAGCCCCAACTAACTACAAGAGGACTTGGAAGTTAGTCTTTCATGTTCACAGAAGGGCAGAAGCAGATGTTAGTAAACACTAGTGAAATCTACCACCAGGTGCAAGTATCAAACATCCAACTAAAAGTTTAGCTATGTGCCTGATGGAAATCAGCATTTTTTAACAAAGAAGGAGATGCCTGTTAGATAGGTAACTAACAGTGCCTACCATATCCCCTCATCTTCAGATGAAGAACCTGACACTTAGACAGGTTTAGTCATGTACTCAAGGTCACTTAGTAAGAAAGTGTCAGAGCCTGATTCTGAACCCTGGTCTGACTCTAAAGTCTATATTCTTTCACTCCAGCAAACTGCCTCACAAAATAAGAAAGTGATTATTTGGTGATCATCTGCCACTCAGAATGGCCACTGCCCACAATCAGAAGGAGAGAACTGGAGCTAGAGCTTACTACGGATCAGGGCTCCCTCAGATAGAAGTATGGATGTCAGAACCAGAAGGGGCTCTCAGACCAGAGACTAGACCACCATTTTCCACCTCAGCACTTTTCAGACAGAAAGAAATGTGGGCCATCAAGTGGAGTACTTTGTCCAAAAGTACCTAAATGATGCCTCTAGCTCTACTAGAGGGCTTATGTCATCCAGGGTCCTGGCAGGCAACAGAGAGCACATTAAAAAGATGTAACTAAAGGTTTGGGCAGAGTGAAGGGGACCAACAAGAGACTGTGCAGCAGGCCTGGGCCCAAAGCAAGAAGCTGATACCATCCTTGGGCCTGAAATGAGAAATAGAGTAGGGCCTGGTAAAAGTTGAGTCTGTCCAAAAGGGACAGCCCAACAGAAGGTATGATATAGGTAGAGGGACACGATCCCTGCCATTTGTGACCTGGAAGACAGGGAGATAGAGAAATAAATGCCCAGACAGCCCTTTCTTCCTGACTTTCTGATCCTCTTCCTTCCCGCATTGGCCAAACCCATCAGAAACTGGAGGATGAGGGGACCTGGGTGACTTGGTCCATCGAAGCCAGTTTCCAGGGCCCCAGAGCAAGGAAGGGAGGGTAAAGAGGGGGTCTGAAGTATTAAACCAAGACTAGCCATTACAGTATCTTTCCTTTTTCTTCAATGATTCATTCATTTACTCATTTACCATGCTCAGTGCGAGACATTTTAATTTCCATCAATATTTAAGTTTCATCTTTAAAGTTTGGTAGTGAAAACATGTCACCTATCCAAGTATAATGCTATTTTCATTTAGGAGACCAAGGGCGTATTTTTTTTTAAGATTTTATTTATTTATTTGACAGAGAGAAATCACAAGTAGGCAGAGAGGCAGGCAGAGAGAGAGGAGGAAGCAGGCTCCCTGTTGAGCAGAAAGCCCGATGTGGGACTTGATCCCAGGACCCTGAGATCATAACCTGAGCCTAAGGCAGCGGCTTAACCCACTGAGCCACCCAGGCGCCCCCCAAGGGTGTATTTTAAGGCCATGTTTAGTTCAGCAGGAGGTAAACAAAACTACATTTTAAAATTCTTCCACAGCTTGACTTCTGGTTAAATATGGCAGGATGACCACAAGTGATACTCATTCATTCTTTCTCCCTCTCAGGAATCCCTATTTAAACAATAATAAAGGACTTAAAATTAAACAAATAAAACAATAAAAGGAAACAAATAAAAACAATGAGAGAAGAGAGCAAGAGGCAAAGTTTCACCCAGATTGAAGAACAGGAAAGGAGACGTAGTAGATGAGAAGTATCCACAGATTTTTTTAAGGTAAGGTATGTCAATTTAGAACAGTAGACAAAATGATAATCTAAGTGCCTGCAGAAGGAAATGCCAATAAAAAGTGAGCCAATTGCCCCCCAAAGAATCCTAGAGAAGCTTAGGGCTTAGAAATACCAGGTACCACTGGAGTTAGGGTCAGTGGGCTTCCACATTTCCTTCATCCATGCAGCTAGCCAAGTAACTACTCCTTCCATTCCTTTCAACCCCAGGACCCAAGAGATATAGTTTTGAAGACAACAAATCAGACTCAACCAGGGCACTAGGAATATCAGGTAAAGTAGAGGGTGGGTTGAAGCACCTAAAAGAAAATAGAGGGATCAAGTGAATGACAGGAATATAATGGAATGGCAGGAACCTAGCCGGCCTACTTCCAATCCCAAAATACTTGCAGGTAGACTGAAGGTTTCCATGGGTGACGGTCACTAGAGGAAATTCCTCTATACACTGGCATTTGGATGTCCTCCAACAAAAAGTCAACTGCTGCCAATCACTCTGTAGTGAAGCACACCAGTTGACAAGCTCTGCCTTTCCATCCAACACTTCCATTCAGCTTTTGAGGGCTCCACTCTTAAATATTAATCGACTGCCAAGTGTCACAAGACATTTAGGGACAGCCTCTAACATGAGAGAGGCTTCAAAAAATTGGAAAAAGGAACCCAGAGAAAACACAAATGATGCAGAATAGAAGGAAACCTCACATATATTTTACAATATGTAATACACACAAACACACACACATTCTTCAGAGAGATAAGAGCAAAGATATATATCCATAAGTAAGAACAGGCCAGTATGAAAAAGGGAGAGACAGAAAACAAGGAAATTAATGAAAATTGAAAATTCGATCATCAAAATGTGAAAAGGGGGAAGAGGAAGATTAAAATACTTGTCTTCCCAAAAGTAGAACAGAAAGACCAAGAGAAAAAAAGCTAAGAAAAGTAGAGGAACATTCAAGGAGGTCTTATATCCAAGTAACTGGAACTTCAGAATGAAGAAACAGAGGGGAAATGATTAAATAAGAAAATTCCCCAGAAACTAAGGATATACATTTCCACATTGAAAAGACCCAAGAAAGGACCAGCAAAATGAATGCACAAAGATCCACACCACCTGAAAAATCATCATTAAAATTCTGAATAGTGGGGGTTAAAGGGAAATCCTAAAAGCTTCCAGAGGAAAGGAAGAAAAGTCTCCTACAGATGAATGGGAATCAGATCAGCATCAGACTATTCAATAACACTGAAAATCAGGAGATGATGGAGCAGGCCCTTCAAAATTCCAGGGGTGGGGATGGGGATCAACGTATAGTTGTATGTGTGGCCACACTATCTACTTCTTATACTGAATTGTACAATTTTGCCTTACCCTTCCTCCTCCTTAGTATCAGGCTGGGCCATAAGATTTGTTCTGACCAATGCAAGGGGAACAAAAGTGATGCATGCCACATCTAAGCAGAAGCTTTAAGAGTCATCACTAGTTTCATCAGGCCTCTTTTTTCCTCTGCCATGAGAAATGCTCTTCCCAAAAGGGGTCTTCCTATTCAGCCTGGGTCCCAGAATGAAAAAGGCCTAGCTAGAGCTGTAGCTTATGCCTAAAGGACATAGAACATGAGTAAGAAAGCAAGCTTGCTGTATAAGCCAGGGAGGTTTTAGAATATTTACAACCTACTAAAACAGCTGACTGGTATACTTCCCATACACCTTTACTTAGGAATCCATTAGAGCATGTGCTCCAACAAAATATGTGAGTAAACCAGAAAAGAGGGAGACAATGGACCTCAGAAATCTAGGACTCTAAATCGGGAAACTGATAACAGAAGTCCCAGGATGATATCTAATCAGCAAACCTGGAGAGCAACTATCCCAGACTGGATCAGGATGTGAGAAGACTGTAGGAAGAAAAACAAATTCATAGGTTATCTGATAGTTTTTCGTATTTAGAAAACAACACAGAGAACTGTTTGACAAGTCTGACAAATGTTGTGGAGAAAAATAAGGAATCAATACAAAGAATAGTAGGCAAATAAAAAATCAGGCAATTATTGACCCTGGGGAAATAAAATATTATTTTTAAAATGACATGTACACATAACACATTGGCTTGTCAGTGTATGATATTTACCAACCTATAATGATACAAACACTAAACTTCCATTTTGAAAAAAATATGTGATTTACTTACATGAGGGCAATAGGGAACATGGGAACATGGCCGAGACTATGTGGCAGTCATTAGCAGTGTTCCTAAATACTTTAAGGCATCTCCTACCAGGCCCCTAGTAGGACTGCACTCCATGGCCTCCTTTCATATTAAGTATGGCCACATGATTCGCTTTGATCAGTAAAATATGAGTGAAACTGATCTGTACCATATTGGGCAGAAGCTTTGACAGCCAGGATGCAATCCCCCTATCATCTGCCCATTTGGCAGAGATCACAGAATCAGGTGTTGTGATGGAGCCTCCATCAGCCTGGAGGGCCAACATGAGCCAGAGGCTCCCTACCCACATGGGCTGAACATGTAGCATGAGCAAGAAATAAACATTAGTTGTGTAAAGTCACTGGTAATTAGGAGTGGTCTGTCTGCAGCATAAACTAGCCAAGCCTCATTGATAATAGGCTGTAAGACAGCCAGATCCCATCTACCATCACAGGAAGTCAAGAAACAATACCTAAAATGATGAATCAAGTAATAGCAGTATGACCATATTATATAAAATACAAAGGTAAATACCAAAAGTAATAGCTAAAACCATTAAAAAGTGGTTGTTCCAGAGGAACAGGCTTGAGAGGGAGCAGTACTGACATGATTGTTTTGTTCTTGCTGTTGTTATAAGCCTGATTTTAAAAAAAAATATATATATGCATATACATATATATGATTATATTTAAAATAATCATATATATGTGTGTGTGTGTGTGTATATATATGTATATATATGCATTCTAGTGGGGATCCAGTATAAGGAATAAGATACAGGTAGCAGCAAGGCTGTAATATGAATTTCCTTGCCAGTGCTCAGGATTTGCAGTGAGGAAAACACTGTTCTTAATAGAGAAACTCAACTACCATGTGACCCTTCAGACAGGTTCCTTCAGATGAAAGACCGACTCTAAACATTTTGTAGGACTTTCACCTCCAGGATTGTAATTTCCAAAGCACTGATGATAAAACAGATAAATGAAGAGTTGGTTTTGTTTGTGGTGTTTTTTGTTTGTTTGTTTGTTTGTTTTAAGAATTTTTATACTGAGTGCCCCCTCATATACTCTTCTCTGGACAAAATGACAAGACGGAAAAATTCAACACAAAAAAAAGAACAAGAGGCAGTACCGAAGGCTAGGGACCTAATCAATACAGACATTGGTAATATGTCAGATCTAGAGTTCAGAATGACAATTCTCAAGGTTCTAGCCGGGCTCGAAAAAGGCATGGAAGATATTAGAGAAACCCTCTCGAGAGATATAAAAGCCCTTTCTGGAGAAATAAAAGAACTAAAATCTAACCAAGTTGAAATCAAAAAAGCTATTAATGAGGTGCAATCAAAAATGGAGGCTCTCACTGCTAGGATAAATGAGGCAGAAGAAAGAATTAGTGATATAGAAGACCAAATGACAGAGAATAAAGAAGCTGAGCAAAAGAGGGGACAAACAGATACTGGACCACGAGGGGAGAATTCGAGAGATAAGTGACACCATAAGACGAAACAACATTAGAATAATTGGGATTCCAGAAGAAGAAGAAGAAAGAGAGAGGGGAGCAGAAGATATACTAGAGAGAATTATTGGGGAGAATTTCCCCAATATGGCAAAGGGAACGAGCATCAAAATTCAGGAGGTTCAGAGAACACCCCTCAAAATCAATAAGAATAGGCCCACACCCCGTCACCTAATAGTAAAATTTACAAGTCTCAGTGACAAAGAGAAAATCCTGAAAGCAGCCCGGGAAAAAGAAGTCTGTAACATACAATGGTAAAAATATTAGATTGGCAGCTGACTTATCCACAGAGACCTGGCAGGCCAGAAAGAGCTGGCATGATATTTTCAGAGCACTAAATGAGAAAAACATGCAGCCCAGAATACTATATCCAGCTAGGCTATCATTGAAAATAGAAGGAGAGATTAAAAGCTTTCAGGACAAACAACAACTGAAAGAATTTGCAAACACCAAACCAGCTCTACAGGAAATCTTGAAAGGGGTCCTCTAAGCAAAGAGAGAGCCTACAAGTGGTAGATCAGAAAGGAACAGAGACCATATACAGTAACAGTCACCTTACAGGCAAAACAATGGCACTAAATTCATATCTCTCAATAGTTACCCTGAATGTTAATGGGCTAAATGCCCCTGTCAAAAGACACAGGGTATCAGAATGGATAAAAAAACAAAACCCATCTATATGTTGCCTCCAAGAAACTCATTTTAAACCCGAAGACACCTCCAGATTTAAAGTGAGGGGGTGGAAAAGAATTTACCATGCTAATGGACATCAGAAGAAAGCAGGAGTGGCAATCCTTATATCAGATCAATTAGATTTTAAGCCAAAGACTATAATAAGAGATGAGGAAGGACACTATATCATACTCAAAGGGTCTGTCCAACAAGAAGATTTAACAATTTTAAATATCTATGCCCCCAACGTGGGAGCAGCCAACTATATAAAACCAATTAATAACAAAATCAAAGAAACACATCAACAATAATACAATAATAGTAGGGGACTTTAACACTCCCCTCACTGAAATGGACAGATCATCCAAGCAAAAGATCAGCAAGGAAATAGGCCTTAAACGACACACTGGACCAGATGGACATTACAGATATATTCAGAACATTTCATCCCAAAGCAACAGAATACACATTCTTCTCTAGTGCACATGGAACATTCTCCAGAATAGATCACATCCTGGGTCCTAAATCAGGACTCAACCGGTATCAAAAGATTGGGATCCTTCCCTGCATATTTTCAGACCACAATGCTCTAAAGCTAGAACTCAACCACAAAAGGAAGTTTGAAAAGAACCAAAATACATGGAGACTAAACAGTATCCTTCTAAAGAATGAATGGGTCAACCGGGAAATTAAAGAAGAATTGAAAAAAATCATGGAAACAAATGATAATGAAAATACAATGGTTCAAAATCTGTGGGACACAACAAAGGCAGTCCTGAGAGGAAAATATATAGCGGTACAAGCCTTTCTCAAGAAACAAGAAAGGTCTCAGGTACACAATCTAACCCTACACCTAAAGGAGCTGGAGAAAGAACAAGAAAGAAACCCTAAGCCTAGCAGGAGAAGAGAAATCATAAAGATCAGAGCAGAAATCAATGAAATAGAAACCAAAAAAACAATAGAACAAATCAACGAAAGTAGGAGCTGGTTCTTTGAAAGAATTAATAAAATTGATAAACCCCTGGCCAGACTTATCAAAAAGAAAAGAGAAAGGACCCAAATAAATAAAATCATGAATGAAAGAGGAGAGATCACAACTAACACCAAAGAAATACAAACTATTATAAGAACATACTATGAGCAACTCTACACCAATAAATTTGACAATCTGGAAGAAATGGATGCATTCCTAGAAACATATAAACTACCACAACTGAACCAGGAAGAAATGGAAAGCCTGAACAGACCCATAACCAGTAAGGAGATTGAAACAGTCATTAAAAATCTCCAAACAAACAAAAGCCCAGGGCCAGACGGCTTCCCGGGGGAATTCTACCAAACATTTAAAGAAGAACTAATTCCTATTCTCCTAAAACTGTTCCAAAAAATAGAAATGGAAGGAAAACTTCCAAACTCATTTTATGAGGCCAGCATCACCTTGATCCCCAAACCAGACAAGGATCCCACCAAAAAAGAGAGCTATAGACCAATATCCTTGATGAACACAGATGCGAAAATACTCAACAAAATACTAGCCAATAGGATTCAACAGTACCTTAAAAAGATTATTCACCACGACCAAGTGGGATTTATTCCAGGGCTGCAAGGTTGGTTCAACATCCGCAAATCAGTCAATGTGATACAACACATCAATAAAAGTAAGAACAAGAACCATATGATACTCTCAATAGATGCTGAAAAAGCATTTGACAAAGTACAGCATCCCTTCCTGATCAAAACTCTTCAAAGTGTAGGGATAGAGGGCACATACCTCAATATCATCAAAGCCATCTATGAAAAACCCACCGCAAATATCATTCTCAATGGAGAAAAACTGAAAGCTTTTCCACTAAGGTCAGGAACACGGCAGGGATGTCCATTATCACCACTGCTATTCAACATAGTACTAGAGGTCCTAGCCTCAGCAATCAGACAACAAAAGGAAATTAAAGGCATCCAAATCAGCAAAGAAGAAGTCAAATTATCACTCTTCGCAGATGATATGATACTATATGTGGAAAACCCAAAAGACTCCACTCCAAAACTGCTAGAACTTATACAGGAATTCAGTAAAGTGTCAGGATATAAAATCAATGCACAGAAATCAGTTGCATTTCTCTACACCAACAGCAAGACAGAAGAAAGAGAAATTAAGGAGTCAATCCCATTTACAATTGCACCCAAAACCATAAGATACCTAGGAATAAACCTAACCAAAGAGACACAGAATCTATACTCAGAAAACTATAAAGTACTCATGAAAGAAATTGAGGAAGACACAAAGAAATGGAAAAATGTTCCATGCTCCTGGATTGGAAGAATAAATATTGTGAAAATGTCTATGCTACCTAAAGCAATCTACACATTTAATGCAATTCCTATCAAAGTACCATCCATCTTTTTCAAAGAAATGGAACAAATAATTCTAAAATTTATATGGAACCAGAAAAGACCTCAAATAGCTAAAGGGATATTGAAAAAGAAAGCCAACGTTGGTGGCATCACAATCCCGGACTTCAAGCTCTATTACAAAGCTGTCATCATCAAGACAGCATGGTACTGGCACAAAAACAGACACATAGATCAATGGAACAGAATAGAGAGCCCAGAAATAGACTCTCAACTCTATGGTCAACTAATCTTCGACAAGGCAGGAAAGAATGTCCAATGGAAAAAAGACAGCCTCTTCAATAAATGGTGCTGGGAAAATTAGACAGCCACATGCAGAAAAATGAAATTGGACCATTTCCTTACACCACACACAAAAATAGACTCCAAATGGATGAAGGACCTCAATGTGCGAAAGGAATCCATCAAAATCCTTGAGGAGAACACAGGCAGCAACCTCTTTGACCTCAGCCGCAGCAACATCTTCCTAGGAACAACGCCAAAGGCAAGGGAAGCAAGGGCAAAAATGAACTATTGGGATTTCATCAAGATCAAAAGCTTTTGCACAGCAAAGGAAACAGTTCACAAAATCAAAAGACAACTGACAGAATGGGAGAAGATATTTGCAAACGACATATCAGATAAAGGACTAGTGTCCAGAATCTATAAAGAACTTAGCAAACTCAACACCCAAAGAACAAATAATCCAATCAAGAAATGGGCAGAGGACATGAGCAGACATTTCTGCAAAGAAGACATCCAGATGGCCAACAGACACATGAAAAAGTGCTCCATATCACTCGGCATCAGGGAAATACAAATCAAAACCACAATGCGATATCACCTCACACCAGTCAGAATGGCTAAAATCAACAAGTCAGGAAATGACAGATGCTGGCGAGGATGCGGAGAAAGGGGAACCCTCCTCCACTGTTGGTGGGAATGCAAGCTGGTGCAACCTCTCTGGAAAACAGCATGGAGGTTCCTCAAAATGTTGAAAATAGAACTGCCCTATGACCCAGCAATTGCACTATTGGGCATTTACCCTAAAGATACAAACGTAGTGATCCAAAGGGGCACGTGTACTCGAATGTTTATAGCAGCAATGTCCACAATAGCCAAACTATGGAAAGAACCTAGATGTCCATCAACAGATGAATGGATCAAGAAGATATGGTATATATACACAATGGAATACTATGCAGCCATCAAAAGAAATGAAATCTTGCCATTTGCGACAACATGGATGGAACTAGAGCGTATCATGCTTAGCGAAATAAGTCAAGCGGAGAAAGACAACTATCATATGATCTCCCTGATATGAGGAAGTGGTGATGCAACATGGGGGCTTAAGTGGGTACGAGAAGAATCAATGAAAGAAGATGGGATTGGGAGGGAGACAACCATAAGTGACTCTTAATCTCACAAAACAAACTGAGGGTTGTTGGGGGGAGGGGGTTTGGGAGAAGGGGATGGTATTATGGACATTGGGGAGGGTATGTGTTTTGGTGAGTGCTGTGAAGTGTGTAAACCTGGTGATTCACAGACCTGTACCCCTGGGGATAAAAATATATGTTTATAAAAAATAAAAAATTATATTAAAAAAAAAAGAATTTTTATACTGAGTGATCAGGAATACTCAGAATCATTCTGCATGAAGGACTGGGACATGGTATTATAAAACCATCATTGCTAAATTCCAGAAAGTATTCATTTCTTCCAGGGAGGAGTAGAAAGGGGCTTCTCAGGGGCAGCTCAGTGACCACAGGACACCTGTCCAAGTTGCAGAGCTTTTTCTTCCTGAGAGTTTCTCTGTTTATGTCTGGAGGAATTTGTGCTGTGCTTCTTTCAGCAAGAGAGACAGCAGCCCAAGAAGGGTTTAGAGCCAACTAATACAGAGATGAAGCAATAGGAATAATGGGCATTTCATCAACCTGAAGAGCACTACCAAAACAGGAGAGAGGACCTCCAGCAAACGCTGTGTCCCCAGCGCGTCTCCGCAGCAGTGCAACCATACTCCCTGTTTGAGAGTGGCACCCATTTGGACGATGATGTGTCAGCAATAAGAACAGTGCTTATGGCTTTGGACCAGAGGGTAACGCTACCTGTGCCTGGGTCAGGGTGTACTGTGAACAGCAGCCGCAGACTTTCATGCTCAATGCATTCTTAAATGGCTTGATCTTTGGCTGCTCATTGGATCGTGGCTACTTGTGAAGTAGAACCACCTACATGAGTCAAACCGCTTGCTCCTTTATATCTGAATTGGATGTGAAATATTCACACTTAGTCTCAAATATGGACCTCTGTATGTTCTGGGATGCAACAATACTTTAAAGACAGTAATGAAATCAAACTGCAAATTTCTGACCAGGCAGTAGGTGCAAAACTACCCAGCTTTGCCATCCTTCCTTCCCAACCTTTCCTCCAAACCAAATATCTCCCTTCCCGAGGGCAAAGATAGATCACATACATTTCAGACTAGTGCAGAGCTCTAGTTCCAAGCCATACAGGATGCTTAAACCTCTGACTTAAAAGGTCCCTAGGGTTGAGGATCACAGTTTCGTTTTTTTGTTTGTTTGTTTGTTTGTTTTTTTAAGATTTTTATTTATTTATTTGACAGAGAAAGATCACAAGTAAGCAGAGAGGCAGGCAGAGAGAGAGAGAGGGAAGCAGGCTCCCTGCCGAGCAGAGAGCTCGATGCGGGACTCGATCCCAGGACCCTGAGATCATGACCTGAGCCGAAGGCAGCGGCTTAACCCACTGAGCCACCCAGGTGCCCCCACAGTTTCGTTTTTTTAATAGCTTTGTCTTCCACCTCCTGCTAAACTAAACAGAAGTTCTAGGAATATCGACAGAATTGTTACCATGGATCCAACCTTTTGAATTCAAGGGATACTCCAATCATCTTCAGAGAGCTAAAAATCTCAGTTCTTAAAAATCTGACCCACATCCCTCTCCCAGTCTTTTTCTCCAGTAGCTTCCTGCCAACACACACACCACACTTCACTCTGCTACACTGCTTATGATTCCCCAAGCCAGTCGTGTATTTTCCTGCCTTCAAACTCTGCTCATGCCAGTGCCTGATCTGGAATTTTCTAGCCAGTACTTAGTGTTACAGTTATTTGTTGATGTGCCTTCCTCTCTTACTAGACTGTGAGACAACCCAGGAGCAGGGACAGGGTATGTCGCATCTATGCTTTCCCAGCACTCAGCAAAGCTCCTAGGCAACAAAAGGTACTCAATAAATATGTGCTAAAAAAAATCTGAACAGGTACCACAAACCATTTGCCAATTTCTTAAAGTAACAAATGTACCAACTGAAACATACTAGTCCACAGGATGCTTCAAAAAGGTCAATATGAAGGCTTGTCTAGAGCCTAGACAAAGGGAAAACTTTATTTCTCAAAATACTACTTCAGTGTGGCCAGAGGCATGAGGAGCCCACAGAAGTCTTCCAACCCCGAAACAAGGTATAATGTATGTTTCTTAACCCTGACAATCAGGACAACAAAACAACTCTGGATAGGATTCTGTTTCTCACCCGGGCATTGGGAAATTAAAAATGTGGCAGGACAACATAGGCATAGATCTTAATTAGTGGATCTGTGATGCTCATTGAGTTGAAATTGATGCAGAATAAGCAAAAACAAAGTATACTCTCCCCCCTCAATGCAAAAGGGTGGCCCAGGAGTCCAGGTGGTCCACAGCAACACTGAAGAATGGACTAGGAGTGAACTAAAAGACCGAACAGTAACATTTACTACACCCATGGGGCAGAAATGCCACAACAGCTTCTCCAAATCCCCCTGAATTGGTTTGGGGGCTCTAAGCACCACAAATGTGATTAAGAACTTTTTTTTTTAAGATTTTATTTATTCATTTGACAGACAGAGATCACAAGCAGGCAGAGAGGCAGTCAGAGAGAGAGAGGAGGAAGCAGGCTCCCTGCTGAGCAGAGCCCAATGCGGGGCTCGAGCCCAGGACCCCGGGATCATGACCTGAACCAAAGGCATAGGTTTCAACCCACTGAGCCACCCAGGCGTGCCGTGATTAAGAACTTTTAATTAGATACACTGTGGGTAATATACAAATGATAGAGTGCTATTTATTGCATAGGTCAAACGCTACCCTACTTATACGTCACCAGAGTTTGCTGATTTGTACCTTTAGACATAATTTTCACCCACAAGTCTGTTGTCCTGGAAGAAAAATGCCACCTGCAAGCCTCTGTGGAAAGGGATGGGAGGCAGGGGTAGAGATAAGTGTGGAGAGAGGGCCAGCGGGCTGACAGCCGTCACCAGTGATTTGTGTAATGGCACTTGTCTGGCCTTCCCAAGGACCTTGAAGTAAAACCAGCTTCCAGCTGCCAGCTGCCAGAAGCAGGAGCAATTCAAGTCCATTTGCCAGAAGGGCAAGGATAAAATCTGTGGGTAAAGAAAGAAACATCATCACCTTTGGGTCCCAAAGAGGGACTTGGGCATAGTGACTATTAGGAAAACAAAAAGGAGACAACTATTTTAAAAAGATACATGATGGTGTCTCTTTAATAACCATAGTAGCCTGTGCTGAAGGTTAGAAGGTATTTAGAAAATAATCGAGGGACACCTGGGTGGCTCAGTGGTTTAAAGCCTCTGCCTTCCGCTCAGGTCATGATCCCAGGGTCCTGGGATCAAGCCCCACGTCGGGCTCTCTGCTAGGCAGGAAGCCTGCTTCCCTTCCTCTCTGT
This sequence comes from Mustela putorius furo, assembly GCF_011764305.1. Taxonomy (NCBI): domain Eukaryota; kingdom Metazoa; phylum Chordata; class Mammalia; order Carnivora; family Mustelidae; genus Mustela; species Mustela putorius. Next base: position 4,448,718 of record NW_025422048.1, read on the forward strand.
CTCCCTCTCTGCCTACTTGTGATCTCTCTCTCTGTCAAATAAATAAATAAAATCTTAAAAAAAAAAAGAAAAAGAAAATAATTGATAACCTTCCCTAACAGCTTTTGGGGGAAATGGTGGTAACCCATTCATTGGCTTCTCCTTGGCCGTGTGCCAGCGACACAGGGCAGCTCTGAATTTCTCCCAGTGACAATTCACCCCCAAGAGTCTATCTCACACTGGACCACAGAGGAAAGAGAAAATTGTGAAAAGGCTAGAACATCCAGATTTTACTAATGAATCCTGACAGTTAGCTGTTTGTTAGCACATAGCATTTTATTTCATAGGAGGCTGGCAAATCCCCTGTGGCTTCTTCGGTTGATGCTTCCTCGAGAGAGGAGGCAGGAACTCCATGTGGGTTCAAATCCAAGTGAGGTTCAAGATGCCTACAGCTTTCCATGGATGTGTAACACGACTATGGGATAAAGGAGACCATTTCCCATGTTTTAGAGCAGAACTTTCACAGTGATAGTGAGGACTCCAAAGAGCAATGCCAAGAGAACAGGAGAAGGAGAATGAGCACAGATTAAACAGACTCAGAATGTGGAGGACCACAGAGTTGTCCCCAGTAGGGCTTACTGGCCAAGTTACAACGATTAAAAAAAAAAAATGACAAACAAAAGCTAGCCATTTCAGAACGCAATCTTGTTAGGAGAGACCCTGCAGCAGCGGCAATACTCATCACCAGGCAGGTGGGAGCCCCGGGTTTCCGCAGGGTTTTATTTGGGTTAGACCCTAGCTGGCAGACAGATGGAGCCCAGAACCCCAGGGAAAGGCCCAGCCAAGCCTAGGCTGGATGTCAGAGCCCCAACCAAGGAGGACAGCCTTCGGTGGGTTCCTGGAGCACACCCCAGTTTCACCCACACTATCAAGTCAATAGGAAGGCTGCAGATTCATGAGCTCCGGGGGCTCCTCCCAGGGGCACTTAATACTTGAGGTCTCAAACTAATCCAGATATCACCTACTGGCTGGGGGGTGGCATGCCTTCTATCCTGCCAATGCTATTCCTGATACTACAAGTACGGGGAGTCACTGAGTCTTCAGGCTGCTGATGTTTGGGTACCTACCCAGATCAGGCGTGGGGCAACCACAGTACCTGACAATCAGGTAGCAGGACTGGAAAGCAGGGTCTACCTTACCATTGTGCTCTGCCAGAAAGGTCCTCCATCGTGTGGGGCATCCAGTGCCATGTAAAGGAATGGAATTCAGCCTTTGATTCAATGACCTAGGGCATTAAATCACATTTTATCAATACCTAAATGATACCAATAGATAAGAAATTCTAGCATTAACATTTCAGTGTCAGTGGCCTCAGAGAAATCTTCAACATATGCACCAGATGGATTCACTCTTTTAGATTTAGTTCCCTTCTCTCAGCAAACTCCTGCAACACCAAAGGAATAATTACCGCTCAGTGGAACACTGCAGAGTGCTAGCCAAAAAAATAAAGTCACATCAATTTAAACCAGCAAATGTGAATTTTTGGAAGAGAAAAGTATTCTCTTTCCAGAGGCAATTATTTGTCTCTTCAGAAATGTTTGCCAATATAAAATTCCCCTCCCCCACTGTGGAACTCAAAAAATGAGAATCACAGTAGTGTATCTGCTTGGAAGGGGCTGGAAGGCACCAGGCAGAAGGGCAGAGATGGCTTTGCACAGAGCCCTGTGCACGGCTAAAGGGTGGACAGTCTAAATCCAAAACTCGTGGGCAGCTGAAGGCATTCTCCCAAAGGAAAGACAGCAAGTGGCAGGATGAGTACCATTTTCTTCATGTATACCCCACCTGACAATTACAAGGCACTTTTGTATCCATTCTCAGACCAGCCCTGCCTGACATCTCAGCAAGGTAGGCAGGACAAGGACTGTGGGTCCATTCGCAGCTGAAGAAGCTGAGGTGTGACTTCACTTCAGACCTGCCTCTGTCTCCATGTCTCTCACCATGGCACTGTCCAGGTGGCAGTGGACACATTCCATCCCCTCCACCAGCCTCCACACCTCAACCACACCAGCCGCTGCTCTTAATTCACCGAGGAAAACAGCCTGTGTCTTCCGTTTGAAGGCAGCTGTTCAAAGCCCTTCACATCCACACCCAACTGCCTCCTGCTGCACGCTGCCAGCGGGTCTAGTCGAACTGTCACTGGGCACTACGGGAAGCATCTTTGCTGCATGCCTTCCTTAGGCAAGTCAATGAATGTGGCTCCCTTGCTACTAAAGAGTTTGCTTGCAATAGTTCATTTTGATTCCTTCTTAAGGCAGTAATGGCCCCATTGCTACTACTTCCCCATACCCTAAAGAGCCACCAAAGCACTGACAGCCACCTAGTACCTCAAAGAGCCATGATCCACCCCCATCCAACCCCCATCCACATAGACATTTAGAACACCTGTCAACAGTATCACTCTGAGACTGGGATAGCCAGTCCCTGGCCTAGGCATCACAATTTAAAGGGCCTTCCTCTGGCCCTGCTTTAACCATACCACTCTCCACAGAGCAGGGAGTCTATGTGGCCAAGGGACTTGCCTACTCCAACTCTATGCTTCCCTCTTCTACAGTATAATCTCAGAATATACAAGACCTTGAACTCCCTGGCCATATGCCCCAAGCCTGTGTCATGGCCCGTGCCATCCTCTTCCCAGCTCTGTCTTCCCAAGAATGGGCACATCTCTAGGCCTAAGGCACTGGAGGGGCAGCCATGAGACGGCTGTTGCCCTTCAACCCAGTAACATTGGAATTTGAACATGTGGGCTATAATGATACTTCCCAAACGTGAATGTGACTGTGAATCACCTGGAATCTTATTAAAATCCAGATCCTGGTTACAGGGCATTTGGGAGTCTCAGTCAGTTAAGCATCCAACTCTTGATTTCAGCTCCAGTCATGATCTCAGGGTCGTGAGATCAAGCCCCATGTTGGGCTCTGTGCTGAGCATGAAGCCTACTTAAGATTCCCTCTCTCGGGCGCCTGGGTGGCTCAGTGGGTTAAAACCTCTGCCTTTGGCTCAGGTCATGATCTCAGGGTCCTGGGATCGAGTCCCGCATCGGACTCTCTGCTCAGCAGGGAGCCTGCTTCCTCCTCTCTCTCTGCCTGCCTCTCTGCCTACTTGTGATCTTTCTCTATCAAATAAATAAATAAAATCTTGAAAAAAAAAAAAGATTCCCTCTGTCCCTCTCCCTCAGCCCCTCCTCCCACCCCACCTCCATGTTTTCTTCCTCTCTCTCAAAAAAAAAAAAAAAAAAAAAAAATCCAGGTAATCCAGGTTAAGTAGGCCTAGAGTAGGCCCTGAGAGTCTGTAGTTCTAACAAGTTCTGAGGCAATGCTGATGCTCTAGACTCTGTGGAGCACGGCTTGTGTCTATAGGCCTGTGCAGAAGGCCCCTCAAGGTAAGGACAGAGCCAAGAGGTTGGAGAAGGGGAAGCTGGCTGTCAGTCTACATTTTGTACCCCTGTCCCAGACCCACCAAAGTTAGGAGTGGCCTTGTCTTTCATCACATCTAGAAGTATCAAGAGTATGTCAACCATTTCTGGAAACCAAAGGAAAATGGTCAAGTGGGAAATACTGTTTGCCCCTCCTTCAAAGCCTTGAATCCCTTCCATCATCACCTCCCATGACAAAAACTGGAAGACTACCCTCTGGGACCCTGCACAATGACACACATCAATTTTCAATATCAACTTTCTCCTTCCATGGACATTCCCACAGTGTTTTACTCCCCTGCCACGACATCTGGCTCTCAGAATCATACATTCCATCTTGCTCGGCACTTGTCAGTATCAAAGACTGGAGACACAGAATTCAAGACAGCTGGAGAAGGATACAAGATTCTTCATGACAACATACTTACTACCAAGTAATCCCATGCACTCCCTGGCCTAAAGGGGAACATAGGACACTAGGCGGGCCTGACCCATGTGCTTGTATGGTCTATCTAACTCATAGCCGAGAGGTCATGAAGCCCCAGCCTCAGTCACTGGTCCACTAACTAGTTTGGGACAATCAACATTCAAATGACCATATCCACATGAGCAAGCCTGAAGTTTTTTCCTGCCTTTTATCATTGTAAAGAGAAGGATAAAAACAAAAATAGACACAAAACCACAGAAATATCGTTTAATTGGAATATTCAACTGGGGGAGCAAACTACCAAGTGCCTTCCTGAAGTACAGTTTTCAAAACTTTTTCAACATGAAATCACTTAAATCCAGTGGTAGTGTGGGCCCATATAAAGCAAATGAAAACAAAACTTCCTGTGGAATATGAGATGGGGGTTGGCAGGCAGTACCAGTTTCCTTGGGACCCATTGACTGCTATACACAGAGGCCCCCAGGGAAGCTCCAAGAAACCTCTAGTACTCCAAAGTATCCCCTTTGGAAATCACTGATGAAGTACATGTCACTTATAAAGGTCAGACTTTTTCCTAATTTCACTGATTAGCACTCAGGCACAAGCAAAGCAAAATAAGAAAAAGAAGTCCAATGAAGGAAGGCAGTCATGCCACAGCAGTCTGAGGTGCGGGTCTTAGAGCTGCCAAATGTTTAAATAATGCATCTGAGTGAAGACTCATGATTACCTGAGGAATACAGAACGGAATCTGAGTCCTAATTCTGCAGCTAACTCACTGTGTGACCTTAAATAAGGTCCTTGTCTTCTCTGAGCCTCAGACAAAATATCCAGATGGCCTTTGTCCAGCTCCGATGCTCTGGGATTTTATGATATTTCAGGAGTCCATATTTAAGCAAAGATTCATGGTCATGTCATCCATCATGGATAGATGCTAGAGGAAAAGAAAGAAAGGAAACCTTTATGTTGTTCTGCTGGCACAGTTCTGTGCTTTCGTTCAGAAACTCAAACCATTTTAATAGCTTATTCCATTGGATCTGAAGCAGAAAAACAAAAAGGAAATTAATCTTGAAGAAATCATATGTCTGCAATCTTTGAATATCTCTCACTCAGTAAGGTTCCAGCTACTTCTGTGCCTTGCCAGTCCTTTCTGACTTCTAGATAGAAGGAGAGAGAATAGTGTTTGACTTTTGGTGGAGAGGGAGGTGCTCTTGAGGGTATAAGACCGAGGAAGCAGAGAGACCACCAGAAAGCACTGGCACTAGTCGACATCAGAGATGATGGGGCCCTGAACCAAAGCCACGGCAATGGAGGCGGAGAGGAGAGGACAGATCCGAGCAGTATTCAGGAGGACACACTGACAGGACTGGGTGCTGGAGTTGAAGAGAAAGGGGAAAATGAAGGCCAAATGTCTTACCTGGGTGATGACACACATGACAGTGCCATTATTCAAGTGATAGCTGAGAAGGAAAAAGAGATTTGAGAGGTAGGCTGATGAATTAAAGGTTGGAATGTTGACCGGGGAGTGCCTGTGGACCATCAGGTGGAAATGTCTAGCCCGCATGTGGACATACGGGTTGCAAGTCCCACAGGCCTAGGCAGGAGCACATGCAACCATGAGATTAATTTGGAGATCCTTGGCACACAAGGCTCCTGCCTCCTTGCATGTCTGCCACACTGCCTCATTTATTCACCAAAATATTTAGAGACCCTACTTACTTTGCTAGGCAAGGAAACACACAGATGAATAAAAGCAGACATGGTCTCTGTCCTTGTATAGCTTATAGACTAGCAGGGGAGACAATTAACAAGAAAAAGGTACAGGTATCATTTTAAATTGTGACAAATATTATGAAGGAAGCAAATTGGTACAGTGATCAAGAATACCAGAGGGTGAAAGCGGGGGGTCTCCTGAAAAGGCCTTTAAACCAAGACTTGAAGGGCATAACTGGACGAAAAACAGAATATGCGAAGACCCAGAAGCAGGAAGGAATGTAGTCACCAAGCTGGGATACCTACTAATGGGGCGGTTCTGTGGTATGCCTACAATATTTGCTGCTGCTGTTACTGATATTTAAATGGTAGTATTAAAATGCTGCAATAAAGGCATGATTATAAAATTATACCAAAGCCAAAACACTTGATGCCTATGAAATGGTGTTTAACAATTTTTCGTTGTCACTGATGGGACTGGATGGTAGTGGTTACATGAGTCAGATGGAATATTAACGTGAACAGAACTTAAGCAAAATTGCCACAGAGCTCTGCATTCCATTACTAATAGCTCCGATTGCTTCAAATCTCGCCAGCACACTGAAGTCACACTCTGGGCAAAGTCACCGTTCTGTAGGATCTCAGTCAAACACTGTTACTCAGGAAGCAATACTTAAAATAACATTCCTTTTAATGATTAAAGAGAGGGTTGGCATAAACTGCAGAACAGAAAAAAAAAAATTCTATGTAGCCACTGGGGAAAGGATAAGTAGGTTGTGTTTTGCAAGTCCTTCCTGGTGGGTTTGCAATTATTCCACAGCGTGACAGCTAAAATGCCGAAGAAATCACTTACCTGAATCTCAGTAATAATTAGTTCTCTATCCTTTGTATATTCACTCCAAGTTCTGTTGACCTCACCACATGGAAAGACTGAGTTTACCCATTTACAGTTCGAAGTATTTATTCCTTGAAGGCAAACAAAAGTGTGCTGGGGGTTGAACAATTCCTGGCCAGCACTGTGTATTTTAACTAGGATGTTTAAGATGCATCAGTTGAATAATTAATGTATAAATCTTAGCCGGCTGGGTAAGGAAAATGAAAACAAGCTCTATTTGTTATAGACAGAGATTTAGCTACGTTAAAAGTCTTGCTGCTTTTAAGATGAGCCTCTACGTCAAAAAGGGCAAAAGACAGAAACACTACTCTTTGTAGTGCAATTAAAGAGGAAATTAACAAATTGTGCTAATTTGTTGCACTGGTAATTTGTCTGAAAATTGTGGTGTTGCAGTATTACAATTTGGGTGTGGGACAGCATGCAAATGAAGAACTCACCAGCATTTACCAACTATTCCCTTACTTCCTCGTCTGTGAAACTACTCAGAATTGCACGGCCTGCCTGTGGTAAGCTATAATTAAGGCTATTTCTTATAATTAAGGACTATTTTTAAATTAACATTTTAAAGTCCACTGGCAGCCCCTATGTCTCTGATCTCAGCCCGGCAGGACTGATGGGCAGGCTATCTTACTATGGCCCTCAGCAAATGAGCCAGGTGCGATTTTGTCAAGTGACCCAAGTTCTCCAGCTTGCTGGTGGTGTGTGCATCACTAGGGGGTAGCCGCCCCATTGGAGTCCCTGGAACACAGCAGCCTCTGGTCTATGGCACCTGCAGAGGCCGAGGAGCACAACTGTTCAACCCTCGTCACTTTGGCTTGTGCCATTTCCACAAATGTTTAAATGGCCCAACAGAGCACAGACTATCGTCAACATCCCTGGCTCTGGCAAACAAGAAAGGGAAAGGATCTATTTGTAGTTTGATTTTGACTTTGGGGTTTTTCATAGGTTTAGCTCAATTGTGGTGCTGAGGCTATATTTCTTTCCCTCAAGTCCAACAAGTCAAATCCCAAAGGCCACAGAATTCTTTTCTATGCTTTAGAACTCACAACTGAGAGATGAACCAAATGTCTTTATCATCTCAATTCTCATTTTATGAGCAAGAGAAACCGAAGCTCCATGAGTTTAGATGACTTGTCTAAGAGCACTGGCTAAAAACCAAGAGTTTTGGTCCCTCCTGACAGGGCTCTTTCTAACACACTACACATCACCTTCTAAAGTCAGCCTTCTAGAAAATAAATGTACAAGCAGTGAGTTGTAGGGAGTAATTTACTGATATAAAGAGATATCTATGAGGTTATAAGTGAATATAAACTCCGAAGCTTCCACAGAATGACCTGATTATGGAGCTGCTCAGCTTCCCTCTGCAGTCAGACCAAAGCTTAAATCCTGCAGGAACACGATGGCCCAACCAGGGTTTGACTAGCTTAGACTTGGACTATGTGCCCATCATTCCATGTATCTGTTACCCTCGATTCTGACAAATCTTCCCGTGGTCTAGCTCATGACAACCATTCTTAGCTTCCTGCTTAGGTTTGTTCATAGGTTCTCTTTTCCCTTCTTCCCAACGGCCATCCCAACCACACTCCCTGCCCTTATATCCGGCACCCCTACTGAGACCCCACCTAGACTTGTAACAGACCCTCTTTCATGATCTACCAGGTCCTGTGGATGAAGACCAGGGGCAGGGAGTGAGGTGGAGAAGGCGGGAGTATTTAAGCATTCACTTTTTCAATATATCTACTAGAAGCTTCACTCGGCCACCCCTTGGCATCACTACCTGCAATGAAAAAGGATAATCAAAAGCTAACCCGGGGCCTTCTGAGATCGTGAAGGGCCTACTGAATGAAAAGATTAAAGTAAGCTGCTCCCACAATTAGGGCTGAGTCTGTATTCTTATATTCTTCGCTTTTCAAAGTTGTTCACCTCTATATGGTTTATAGCAACTTTTTCCCAGCTTGAATATTTGTGAGGTACTGTTCTGGTGATGTTTTTAAAAGAGCCAAGAAGTGGGGCACCTGCCCAGCTCCGTCAGTAGAACGTGCAACTCTCAGTCACAGTAGGGCTGTGAATTCAAGCCCCACGTTGGGCATAAACCAAACTTAAAAATACATAAATAAATAAATAAGAGCCAGGAAGTCATCTAAATTATCACAAAGCTAATTCCTCATCAAACAACATAGGTGGACATCTTCCATTTAGAGAGACAATCTCTGTGTACAGAAAGTCAGCAAGCAAATTAGGCCTCCTTTTAGCAAATGTGTTACATTAGTAATTGGCAATAAAATAAATACATAAAAGTATAATTCAATTCAAACTACCGCTAAATTTGTGATAATTCAATCATGGGCTGGCATATTTTACCCTTCCTCTATTTAAGAAACACCAACAACAGGTTTCTGAGTAAATTAGGAGTATAAACATGAGCTCTTAGGGGATGTTTAACCCAGTTCAGAGAACAACATGTTTCCAAGCTCTCTGACAACACTCATTTGCATAGAAATAATTAGTGTGCTAATTTCAAATGATCTTTACCTACTCATTGTAGCATACTCTAGCAAGACATCTACTTGACAATACTGTTAGCTGTTTATAACATGTATCATTTCTGCCTGCAAATAATAAAAATCAATCATTTTAAAGTAAACTGTAACTCAGAATTGTCCAGACATCAGAATGCCCAGCTTTCCTTCCCCACCCACCCTCTACCCCCCACCGCTGCCCATCTGTGTGAGAGAGACCTTAACTGCACCCACAGACACTTTTCAGCATCCACTGAATCGTCATTAAAGAGCATTAGAGCATTTAGAATAAAAACATCTATAAATGCCCCATGCAGTAAGATCTGAAGCAGACTGCCTAGTTATTAGGGTTACATAAACCTAGATACCACTTAGGAACCAAAATGCCTAGGGCTTTAAGAGATTTTAAAGAGAAAGAAATAACCATGCACCTATATTGCTTTTACAATTTCAAAAAAAAAAAATCTAAGTAGTGTAAAAATTCTCAGAGAAAGGGTAAAGAAGTGTCCTGGGGTGCCTGAGTGGTACTGTGTATTAAGCATCTCTTAGTTTCTGCTCAGGTGGTGAGCTCAGGGTTTGAACAGAGCCCTGTTTTGGGCTCCACACAGAGCCTGCTTCGGGTTCTCTCTTCTTCTCCCTTTCCCTCTGCTCCTCCTGCTCATTCCCTTCTTCTCTTCTTCTCTCATTCTCTCTCTCTAATAAATAAATAAATCTTAAAAAATAAGAAGTGTCCTAAGAACTCAAACATTACGTAAGCCATGAAAGAGAGCTCGGAGGTCATCCAGGATGACTCTACCCCTGGCAACAAAACTCTCAGCAGAAGCCCAGAAACCTAGCTTCTGCTTAAAGACCCCAAGAGTCTCAGACCTTCCCCTCTCCCAAAACTCTTCCCATCATTCAACAGCTCAGAGGCATTAGACAGTCTTTCTTTACGCGAGGTCAAAATATGCCGCCCTGTAACTCCCACATGTTGGCCCAAGTTTCTTAGGGGAGGGAAACTAGGTTTTTTTATCGTCCTTTACATGGTATTTTGCACATACATGTTCTCACTGGATCGTCCCAGTAACTCTGCAAGGCAGATACTCCTACTACCCTTGCCTTACAGATGAAGACGTGGAGGTTACGAGGTTTGGTTCCCGCTCAGGGTTGCAGGTGGCAAAGTGGCAGAGGTGGGGCTTCAACGCAGGTTCCCTAACTTCACCTTTGATACCATTTTCACCACCCCACCTTGCCTGACTGCAACATTCAATACAAACACACAAAAAGCTTCTGTTTCTCCATGAGAATAACCCCTGAAGATAAAAAGGGATAGAATCATTGAAGATGCACTCTCCACACATTCCCCCTGAGAGATTTCTGCTACTCCCATGACTTTAAACCCCCCATAGGGAGAGGCCCAGGTCTGTATCTCCAGCCCAGGCATTCACCTTGAGCTCCAGAACAAAACAGCCACCCTCCCATCTGGATGTCCCACAAAACCTCAGATACAACAGGTACCATGTTGAATTTATCCATTATTCCCCCATTCTCTGTCCACACTCCATTTCTGATCTTGGTCAGAAGTACTACCCTCTCCCCAGGAAGCCATGCCATAAAACTGGAAAATTATCCTGGACACCTCTCTCCCCGAAACATCATAAGGATTCCACCACTTTGAAATCTGGTTCATCTGCTTCTTCCTCTCCATCCCCATTGCTACTGACTTATTCCATCCACCATGAAATCTCAGACAAATTCCACATGCTACTGGGCAAATCTACCTGCCTCCATGTAGAGCACCACCAGAGCGATCCAATATGACAATCTATGCCCCTCTCCTGCTACCAATCTTTCAATGGCTTCCTGTTGCCTCCAGAGGTGAACGCCAAACCCAGCTGATCAAGAAAATCACTGGGCATGTGGATGGGACATCTTTCTATTTTTTAAGTGCCCTGGGTGATTTGAGTGAGTCAGCAATGGTTGGGAACTAATGGTGTACCAGGCAATGTTAACATCCTCAATGGCCTGATTGCTGCCTACCTGTCTAGTCACCATTCCTACAACTTCCCCCTTGGGAAGGAACACTCCAGCAATCCCAAAACATACCATGCTGGATGGTAATTCTGCGCCTGCACTGATGATGACCTCTCAGCCTAGAATGTTCTCTCTACCTTTGACCAACCTCTACTGGCCTTTCAAACTGTAACTGAGGTGTAATTTCTTCAAGAAGCCTCTCATAATCTCATTAGACTGGACTAGGCAGCCCCCCTCCTCTGTCACCCCACAGCATTACACAGAGTTCTCTATCATAACACTCAGCACATTAGTGCTGAAATTATTTCCCCATTTGTCTGGATCCTTGACAAGCCTATAAGCTCCTCAAAACTAAGGAACTAAGGAACATGCTGATTCATCACTGGCAATCACATAACAGGTGCTTACTAAATGCTGACATGCAATGTACCTGATTTCAAGTTGAGGCTTTACGCTGACTTACTCTAGAGTTGGATCTTAGGAAACTCAATTCCTCAATTCACAGGCTTGGGTCTCAGTTCCCACATCCGTACAATGGGATAATAAATCTCCATGCTCATTCATATGCCAAACATGTGACTGTCTACTAAGAGCCAAGTACTGGACTGTGTGATGCCTGAATGAATCAATTAATGTATGTGAAGTATTTCTATAAACTGTTACACAGTATTTCAAAGACATTTCTACAATTTTAGTTTTCCCTTAGTCTCTCTGAACCAGAAATAATAATCTCATTTCATAAAACCAAAGTCTACTAAGTATTAATCCCTATTAGGCTCATCAAGGTATCAGGTAAGAAAGCCACTTAGTCCAGAAGGAAGTACACTGGCCTAACTGGGATTGGAGGTCCACTGGAGGAGGTCCGCATAGTGAGAACCCACTTTAGTGGGGGCAGTGCTAATCTCCCAAGGACACAGACTTTACAGTTGAACATTACTGAAAAAAAAAAAAAAAAACCCTCACCGAGCCACAATCCACACCCCCATTCCCACCACTGACTTCTGTCTTCCTGTGCTCAGGTTTCCATGGTAAAGGGTGTAAAACCCAATGCAGCAGGCTAGACTGGGCTCAACAACCTGACTCTTCCAGGTCTTCCTGAAGCCTAGCTATTCAGGTGAGTAATCAGTTCCCTGAGATTTTCCTGGGGATCTCAGTCCCAGGAGCAGCAGTCTTAAAGTTCAGTCCCACACAGAGCCCAGGGAAACCACACTGATGTGCTGACCCTGAGGAATCTGAGCCCAGATTAGCTCTGGGCTATTCTATAACCAAACTGCACTGTTGCCCCTGAGGACTTGTATTCCACAGGCCCAGAGGGGACCATAAACTCCCCAAAGTCCTGGGACTAGACATTCTTGGACATGTTCTAAGCAACTACTCTCTCCCATCAAGTTTTTCATCCTCTAAAGGGAGGTCCCAGTCCATAGATTGCTTCTTAGAACCACAAGCCCTACAGGCACGTAGAGATGACACCATGTGACATAAAAGTGCCCATCCCCCTAAGGGATCTGATCTCTCATTGCTCTAGAAGTAACTCTTAGAGGTGGGGGAGCTATCAGAAGTGACACTGAGAGCTAGGCAAAGAGGGGATGGAGGCACTTCTTTCATGTACAGAGCTCCTAGAAAGTATCAAGTCCACATTCAGTGAAACAGATTCTTATCAATCATCCCCTCTAATACCAGCCAGGTGATCATTCCTATCTCCAAGAAAGCACAAGGTTTGAGCTTGTCAACTAGGATTGAAAATAAAAGATCCGAAATCTCTGTTATCATATTATTTCACACTCAATGCCATGTACAGTTAGACTTCATGGACCACAATCCAGCCCACGGAACATCTTAATCATTCATTCAATAAATATCTACTGAGCACTTATTATATAGCTGGAAAAATAACCACAATCTGTCCTTGGAGAGCCCAGAGCCCAGAAGGGAAGACAGACACATAAACAAAAGAGCTACTTATAGTATGACATTGTGTGAAGTACGGAAGAATCTCAGAGCTGGGTATAGTTCATTGTGCTGGAAAAAGGCTTTCGAGAGTGGGGGGATACCCGGACAGGGCTTTGAAGAACAAAGAACAAAGGCAGACAAGGCAGGCAAAGGAGTCCGAGCAGAGGGAATGCGTTAAATGTCCAGAGTATTGCTGGAAACTAAGATAAGATGGGGGTAGGAGAGTAAGGAAAAATGAAACTCAAGGAGTAGGTAGGAAGACCGACAATATGCCAGGCTAAGGAGCTTGAGCTATATATACACTTTCGGAAAAGTGAGGCACCACGAAGGAGACTATAAATATTTTCTTCTTTTTATTCTGTAATTGTTTATTGTCATCTTTGTTTTTGTTATTTGCAATGCAATGGCATAGCTAAGTTTTCAGTTTGGAGAATCACTTTGTGTCAGTGGTCAGGGTGGAAAGGGCTGCAGGGGCATGGTGAGAAACTAGACACAGGAAGACCAGACTGAGGGTCACTAAAATAATCTAAATGAGAGATGATGAAAGCTGGAACAAACAAGTAGCATGGGGATAAAAACTGCAGATTAGACTTGTGAATGTTTGGCTTCGGGGAGAGACAAAGAGGAGAATGATGGCCAGATTCTGTCCTAAGAACATTCAATGGCTGGTGCTGCAGTCAACTGTAAATATGAGAGGTTGAACAAATCTGGGGGCAGTTGAGATGGGACTAGCTCAGTTTAAACACTGAGTTTGAAAAGTCTGTGCAGTAGCAACGTCCTGCAGATAGGTGGATGAATATGTCTGAAGTTTTCAAGATATTCCAGGACTAGAAATATATATATATTTGGGAGTTATAAGTGGGTAAATGATAGTTTTAATCTTGGCTGACATTAAAAGATAACCAAGCCAGAAAGTATACATGATCGCAAATGAGGATTGCCAAGAAAGGGGTGGGTCATTCAAGGGGCAGGTAAAAATAACCTGAGATCAAATGATCAGAGAAAGAGAAGAGGAGAGTAAGGGATTGAGAAAGTCAAAAAGGAACAGAGATCAAGAAGTCAAAAGTAAGGAGAAAACAGATGCAAAATATTTAGGAAAGGGCCGCCTGGGTGGCTCAGTGGGTTAAGCCTCTGCCTTCAGCTCAGGTCATGATCTTAGGGTCGTGGGATCAAGTCCCGCATCGGGCTCTCTGCTAGGTGGGGAGCCTGCTTCCTCCTCCTCCTCCTCCTCCTCCTCTCTCTCTCTCTCTCTCTCTCTCTCTCTGCTTGCCTCTAAAAAAATATTTAGGGAAGCAACACAGAACTTTGAATCACAGAACAATGAATCAACTCTTCCCTATCCAATTTCTCTTATATGGAGTTATGATGCCAAGTTTCAAGTTTGGGTCATTAGAGGAATAGTGGTATAATTAAAAGAATCAAGCACACAGGAAGAACTGGATTCTCAAGCTTGGGAAGAAAGCTGATGAGTTTCAGTTGGGATATACGAATCTGGAGATGCAATCAGGACCTTAGTGCCTAGTAAGGAGAAGGGAATCTGAGACAATCTCAGGAGAAAGGTCAGAGTTGGAAGTAAGTATTTGGAAATCATCTGTCTGAAGATGTTAGTGGAATCCATGAAATTCCCATGGAAGAGAATATCAAAAGTGAAGAGGAAAAGAAGATATGTGAAAGGCCAATAAGCATATGAAAATATGTTCCACATTGAGTCAGTAGGGAAATGCAAACTAAACACAACAAATCACCAATCTACACCTACTACAATGGCTGTAATCAAAAAGACTGACAACAACCCGTGTTGCTGAGGATATGGAGAAAATGGAACCCTCCTACCTTGCTAGTGGGGATGGGAAATGGTGCAGCTGCTTCGAAAAAGGCAGTTTCTAGGGAAAACAGTTTAGCAGTTTCACAAAAAGTTAAACATAGAATAGTTGTATGACCCAGCAATTCCATTCCTATGTATCCACCCAAGAGAAATGAAAGCATATGTCCAAACAAAAACTTGTACACAAATGTTCATAGCAGCATTATTCATAATGACCAAAAGGAAACAACCCAAGTGTCCATCAACTGATAAACAGATAAACAAAATATAGGGTATCCTTACAATGGAATATTATTTAGCCATAAAAGGGAACTGGACTTTATTAAAAACAATTTTTGTAAATTGTGGAGCACCTGGCTGACTCAGTCAGTGGAGCATGCGACTCTTGATCTCGGGGTTAAGTTCAAGCCCCATGGTGTGCGTAGAATTGCTTAAAAATAAAACCTTTTAAAAAGTTTGTTTTAATTGTGCTTTGTGAAAGGCATTGGTAAGAGAATGAAAAAAAGAAGCTATAGGCTGGGAGAAATATTTGCAAAATAACTATGTCATAAAGGACTTGTATCTAAAATATACAAAGAGTCCTTAAAACTTAACAATGAAGAAAAATCCAATTTAAAAATAGGCAAAGGATCTGAACAAAAACATCACAAAGAAGACAGAGATGGCAAGATGCTCCACATTATACATCATTCGTGAATTGCAAATTAAAACAATGATGAGATACTACTATGTGCCTATTGGAATGGTTAAAATCCAAGTAACTGATGACATCAAATGCTAGCAAGGATGTTGAGCAACAGGAACTCTCACTCATTACTTAGAGGGAATGCAAAGTGGTGCAGTCACTGTGGAAGACAGTTCAGCAGTTTCCTACAAAAGAAGGCATACACTTGCCATATGACCTAACAATTACGCTCCTTGCTTTTTATCTCTAAGTGTCGAAAACTTAGGTCTACACAAAAACCTGCACACAGATATTGAGAGCAGCTTTATTCATAGTAGCCAAAGCCTGGAAGGAAGCATGATGTCCTTCAGTACAGGAATCGATAAAATTAACTAGGGTACACCCAGACAATGGAATATTATTCAGCCCTAAAAAGGAACGAGCCATCAAGCCATGAAAAGCCATGGAGGAACCTTAAACACATACTACCAAGTGAAAGAAACCAATCTGGAAAGACTCCCTACTGTATGATTCCAACTACATGACATCCTGGAAAAGGCAAAACCATGGAGACTGTGAAAAGATGAGTGGTCGCTAGAAGTTCTGGCAGAGGAGGGAAGGACAACACTAAAAGTTCCCTGTGCTCCAACTACCCGTGGAACTACTCTCTAGGACACTACAATGGTAGACATACATTATGCTTTTGTCAAAACCCACAGGACTGTACAACACAGTGAACCTTAATGCCAGCTCTGAACTTACTATATATTAATATATCACTGATATGTTGTGAATTAACATTATTAAATCAATACTGGCTCATTAGTTCTAACAAACATTATCACACCAGTCCAAGATGTTAGTGGGGAAAACTATGGTCAGGGAAGTTTATGGGAACTCTACACTATCTGCTCAATCTTCTATAAACCTAAAGCTATTCTAAAAAATAAAGGTCTATTAATTTAAAAACAAAACACAAAGAGAGAATGAAGTACTAGCACATGTTACAGTGGGATGAACCTTGGAAACATGATGCTAAATGAGAGAAGCCAGTCACAAAAGACCACAAATTATTGTTTTTTTCTGTTTATCTGAAATGTCCGGAGCAGGCACTTCTGCAGAGACAGAGAACAGGTTAATGGTTGTCTAAGGCTGGAGGGGCAGGAAGGGTAAATGGAGAATGACTGCTCAGGGCTATGGGGTTTCTTTGTTTTTTCTTTTTTTTTTAATGTTCTAAAATGTATTGTGGCGATTGTAGTGCTGGTTGTAAACTCCGTGAATATCCTAGAAATGGCTTAAATGAGTGAATTGTATGGTATGGGGATTATAGGTCAAGAAAGCTTGAAAAATGCTAATAAATTTCAAAATCTCAAAATGGATGATCTCCTAGGAAACAGCAAATCAGACTCACAAAGAAGTAGAAAACATGGGGCAAACTAACGCTGTTCAAAGCCATTTCCTCCGATGGTTATTACAACGCCTAGACAGTTTCACAAGCAAGTTCTTTCTGTCTGACGAGGAACCAGTAATTTCCATGCTCTGAAAGTAGCTCCTGCTATAGAGAAAAAGAAAGAAATAAGTCCCATTAATTTTATAAAACTAAAGTTAGCCTATCCACAAAACTTGAGAGAACACACACACAAACCCGCAGAGGAAGAAAACTGAAGACTAACACCAGTTACAGAGATGCAAAAATCCTAAATAAAATACCAGCAAACCAAACCCAGCAAGACAAGAATACACCACCACAAGCAAAAGGGGGTTATTCCAGAACTGCAGTTTAGTATCAAAAACTCTAGACATATAGTTCATCACAACAGCTAGCCAGAGGAGAAAACCTGCATGAATGACTAAGAATTAATATTTTAAATTTATTTTTAAAATCTCTTCAGTAAATAAGAAAAATATCTATACCAGAACAGCAAGATGGCCAAAAGGGTAGAGAAAAGGAAAAAAAGTTCAGCTTCACTAGCAATCAAGCCAATACAGATCTTAAAATAAGGCACTAATTCTTTGCAATCAGATTGGCAAAAACCCCATCAGCGATAATCAAGATTTCAGACAGAAGGGACAAAGGGGCATCCCCATAATCTGCCTGTAAGATGAGAATATCCATCAAAAGCTTACAAACATGCATACATGTAGGAAGGAACAACTGCATATCTAGGAGTTTATTCAGCAATCAAAGATTTTTGCACAGACTTGGCCACAGAATACTCATCGCTGCCTTTTCTTTACAGGAGGGGAAAACATTTCTCTTCCTAAGTGCCCAACAGTAGCCAGTTGGTCAAATAAACTGGTATTTCCGCACAAGAAAATGCTATATAACCACTAAAAATGTAGAAGAATAATGAACCTAAAAGAATGTTCAGAATATATTAAGTAAAAAAAAACTTGTAGAAGAGTATGTAGAATACAGGGAAAAGAAGACTGAACAGCTGTGACAAAAGGTTAATAGTGATTACCTCTGTGATAAGAATACGGGTGACTTTTACATTCTCCATTTTGTAAATCTGTGCTTTCTACATGGTCTATGATAAACATATTAATTTGCTATAAAAAAAAACACAATGAAAGAGTGCCTTCTAATGTTCATACTCAACTCAGAAGTTCCACATCTAAAAATTTATCCTGATGATCACACATCCATGTAAAGATTTATGTACAAGACCATACAGTATTATCATTGCAAAAAAAGAGGAGACCAACTAAATGTCTAGCAATAGTACTTATCAAGTATGATATCCCTATAGGACGGAATAATGAGCAGCTACTGAAAGTCATGAGGTAGAAGAATATTTAAACACATAAGCAATTCAGTGAAAAGGCACATTTTAACATACTAAATACTGAGATGTTTGGGTGGCTCAGTTGCTTAAGCATCTGCCTTCAGTTCAGGTCAGGATCCCAGGGTCCTGGGATCGAGTCCCACAACAGGCTCCTTGCCCTGCCTGCTGCTCTCTCTGTTTGTGTGTTCCTCCTTCTCTCCCTGAAAAATAAATAACATCTTTAAAAAATATTAAACACAACACACAGCTAGTGTTCTAAAGAACTATGTAGGAAAAAAGCTAGAAGGAAGTGTACCAACATGAACTTCAGCTATGATTCTCTCCAAGAGGTAGAACCACAGATGGTTTATTTTCATCGTTGTGCATTTGACACACTTTCTACATTGTGATTTTAAACTCCAGAAAAAAAAAAAAGTAAGTCTGCATTTGAGCTGCAAGGAGAAAGAAATGGTAGAAAAATTCTCTTTGCTGGCATCATGCTGAGAGGCACTGATGTCAGGGCACACTGGTACCCCAAAACTGAACCCCAAAACTGGTCCTGTATGAATGGGAAGAACATAGATTAAAACAAATGAGAATTAATATGTTGTCTACATAATTTTTAAAAAGTATAAACACAGGAAAATGTTGGAAATCAATGTATCAAGATGTTAAGAATGATGAATTCTTGTTGGTAGGAACATGAGCAGTGGCTACTGTTGTGGATGTGATTTTCTATTTAACTTTCCAAAAATAAAAAAAAAAATTACCTACCAAATGAAACCAAATGAGAACACCACAGACATTTGCACTCATGGGTTCTGGAGAAGTGGGATCACGTTTGATCACGTGTCTCGGAGACTGTGGGAGAGCCCAGTCTGTTCCTGGGTTAGGAGGGAGCATTCTCGGCCTCTTCTTTCCTCCCTTGGCCTCTGGGGTTGAACAGGGGCACTGCCAGTGAAATAATGCAACAGTGCTTGTCTCTCCCTTCCAGTGCATGCACGGAGCCCCTCAACCTATGCCAACAAGTCCCACAAATCAGGGCCAAAGACCACTAGCTTCTGGTCACACAGAGCCTCCAGTGAGAAGCATTCTCTCCCCTACCATGGCCCTCTACTCTAGCTCTTATGTCCCCCGCCCCCCACACCCTGTCCCCAGGCTCTGAGCTCCTGGAGGGCCCAGGCAATGGTGTAGCTCAAATCTTGCCTCTGTGCCTACCATAGCACCTGGCACAGAGTAGGTGCTCAGTTAACATTTATAAGACTTGGAGAGGCAGGCAGGTATGGAATAGCATCTTGGTGCTGATGGGAGTAGAGGAACAAGGCAACCCACAAGCATTTCATCTGCACAGGAACCCACAGCCCAGCCCACGGGCCAGGCGGCTTCAGGTAGCAGGCCGGGCTGCAGTAGTCTCATGGGTAAGAGTGCCACCTAGTGGAACAGGATAGGCATGGGCACGATGAAAGCAGGTCAACATGGAAATCAAATGGTTCAGATCTTTGAAATAAAAATATAAAGATCGTCACAATAAGTGGAACAGTGCGGACCAGATGAGCAGTCTGTGTAATGACATGGCAGCAGCAAAATCACTGCTGCATCAATATACCGACTTAACTGTGATGCAAGAGGTTTTCTTTGCTTCCGAGTTTACGGGACGGATCCCATCTCATCACCAATGGCTTCCGTCAGACTCTAAGCGCCGAGGTTCCTGTGGATGCTATGGTACTCCCATAACTATAAAATTATTCTACCATTGTTTTTTTGTATTATTTCTCTTACTTAGTGGGAAGATGACAGAATTTGTTGATCACCAAACTATGTAAAGAGACAAGTCTCCTTTGCTAAAAAGCTCATATAATGAAAGGTACAGAAAAAGAACCTTTTTTCATTAAAGCAAATTTTCCACTATATATTTGCTGGGCATCCCAAACCACTGACTAGAAAAACCCAGGTTAAAATTGCACTACCCTTGTAGTTGTCCCTTCAAATACAAGCCAAATAGCGGCTGTTACACTGAGTGCAGGGAAATTCCTCCATGTCCTCTAACATCAGAATGAAATGAAGCCCCACTGCTCAAGCTCACAGGGGACAAGTTGAAAGCATGGGTTAAGCACCTCAGACTTGTCTATGTGATGTCCCCTCCTTCAACTAATAAAGCAAAGATGGTCAGTGTGAACTTGGAGATTCATGGAACCACACAGACTTCATGATGCCAAGAGTACTATACACAGCTTGAGAACCCCATTTGGAACAGGTGCCTTTGAAAGGCAAGGCAAAGGATCCTCTTTTTTTCATAGCTGAGCCAGAAGAAATCTTAGACTAGAAAGCCTGCAGAATTCAAGAGGTAACACTTCACCTGTTTTTAAACACCAGTGCAATAAGAGCTCACAATCAAGTTGGACAACTTCCTTAACACCTTTAATAATTATTAATTTAATAAATAAAATAATTTAACTTACTAATTTTAAAATTAAAAATAATAAGATAAAATTAATTTAATAATTAATACCTTCATACCAAGACTGTTGTAAGTTTCTTATTGATCTGTCTTCACTTATCTCAATGTGGGCCAAACCTACACATTTCAGCCTTATTAATATCCTTAGAGTCTAACTCTAGCCATTCCATATTTCTCCATCAACCCTTGTTCAAAAACCTTCAATGCCTGCAAACTGATTATCAAAGACAGTTGAAACACCTTGGTTAGTATCCAAGGCCCTCAAAAATGTGGCCCCAACCTACCTTTCCAAACATGTTTCTGTAATTCTCCCAACATAAGCCTGTGCTCCAGCCAAACTAACTTGCTCATTGTTCAAGTGTATCAATATATATTTTTCACCCTTCTAGCAGTGAAAAAAAAATTAGATCTCCCCAAAAGGTCATTGGGATCATCCCCAAGTACTGTAGAAAGCCTGCCCAGAAGAGAAGTATCTTCAGACATACCATCGCACAAAATATGTATTTAAATACAGATTCATGGAAGATGAGTCAAGAATTTATACCTCTTAGTACCTGACCTGGGTTATTTTATGCCTATTCTGGTATTTATGGACTAATCCACTGCTTCCCAAATGTTTCTTGAGTTTTGGCATTTCATTGATTTGACTTGTGTGTTTTTTTTTTTAAGATAACTACCCCAACCCCAACATGCTGTAACTTCAAAAAAACTGAAGTCAATTAAGATGAATTTGGCTTTGAGAATTTTAGAGTGATTTTGTGAGGCACTTTGAGATCCTGTGAAACACCCTAGAATGTCCCAAAAATGGAGTTCAGAATCAGCATCTTGGCAAATATGTTTGCCTCTCCGTGTTTTACCACTGCTACCTCCAGAATGAGAACGAGCCCCTACAGCCTCCCGAGTCTCTCAGCCTGGGTGTTGTGAGACCACGCATGTGTGTTATATATGAAGAACTGTGTTTCCCCAGAATGAGGGAGCCATATACAACGCAGATAAAATGGATGTAGCCACAATTCCCAAATCCCCTTAGGAGAGTAAAATTTCTAAATGGCTCCAGCAAAATATGAGACACTATCATGTCACTCGATAACACAAAGGTATAAAGTTCTTCCAGGCTACAGAAAGACATTTATGCTATTAAACTTACATTTGGAGACCACAATGCTTAGAAAGGTGTGCATCCACAATCCAAAAAGAACTGCCTGGGGAAGGAACCGGACTTCCGGCTAGCTTTAGCAGCTGTGAACAGAGGGGCTCCTTCGGAAGTAGGAAGGGGAGTTCAGGGCTTTGGGAAGATAATTGTCTCAGTTTCCACGGGGAGCGGGGGTACTCTGTTGAAATGTTTCTTTCTGCAGAGAGATCAGAAGTGAAGCACTGGGAGGAGAGGCTGGAAAATAAACATAAGGCTCCCTTGTGAGGAGTACATTTTGTCCCCACAAAGCTATTTTGTTTGCAATCACAATTCAGCAAATTCTTTTTGATAGAATTCTTTCACTGAAACCGTCTCAGAGACATTGAACTTCTCCGAGCAGCAGTCTGTGGAGAATTCCAGTGTTAGAATATAACTACAACCATAAATAAGAGTCCTACAAGTCACCAGAGATTCTTAGACCAAAGGGAGGGTGACAGACTATGCAGGCTACTCACTGCTCTCTTCAGGCTGTACAAGAAACCTATCCCAAGTAGACTGGAAAAGAGTCCAAGTCATTCCAGAAGGATTACAAGAAGGCATCCAAGAATTGAAGACCTGTCTTAGAGCCAGAAAAGGCCTCCAGAGATCATTTGCTGTGGCCTTTTGGCAAAGAACAAAGATTTATGTTAACTTTACACAGGTCTGCTGCTAAGAAGGTAGCACTTGGTAACCTCACATGAAAATAACTAATGTCAAACAACACCTGTGTATGATCTCAAATATTAAGATTAAATCACCCTTTCAGATTCTATGACTATTTTTTTTGCATAGAAAAAAAGGTCAGGATAAATTAGTCCCTTAGACAACCTAAAAGTGCCAGAACAGTCCCTCCTGCTTCTGAAGTATTTCTTCTTCCCCATCTTGCTGAGTAACAGCTTAGGTCCCTAGGTGCCTGCAGCCCTCATCAGAATCATAGGTGATTTTGACCATTCAGAGGAAGAATCATTTCAAAGACCCAAAGAAAACCTTGAGGGATGCACTAGCACTTGGTCTCCCCAAGGCATTTCCCTGTTTAGAGATGGTCTAGATTAAGCCAAACCCACCTTCAGAACTGACTAGACATCCCAGCAGGAGGCTACCACTTACCCAAATCCAAAACTAGGCAAAACAAAACACACAGCATAGCTCTGAATTTCTGAAGTCTTCACTGTCCTTCCCTCCTCGGCCATAGGAGATCAGAAGTTCCAGAAACCCCAGGACTCAGCATATGGGCTGAAAGACAAGCAAAAGGGAAATATATCTATCGCTGAAAGAGTTTCTTAGGCTTTCCCTCAGGATATTTACTGAATTCTGAAACTGCTGGGAAAAGGACAGAGGAGGAAGAACAGCATGCAGAGAGATCTCAAGCAGTGTGAAGGGGAGACCTAAAACTTAGTGTTGATAAAACAGCCTTCTGGAAAACCACCACTTACTTCCCCGAAGCAGAAGGAATCGCTACAGGAATTTGAAATCTGTGGTGCACCAAGAATAGGCACAGTGAGAACAACCTCAAATCCAATCCAATTCCTAACAAGGAGGGGGGGGGTACTCAAGACTCTGTTCTAAAGATCTAGCAGAAGGAAATGTGTTTCCAGTTCTAGGCATAAGAACTATTTACCTCAGTCTCTATTAGTCTCTATTGTCCTACACAAGATGTTCGGCTTCAAACAAAAAAAAAAAAATTAAGACACACAGAAAGGCAAGAAAAATCATACTCTTAAGGAAAAAAGCAATCATCAGAACCAGAATCTGATATGACACAGACACTGAGGCTATCAGACAAGGAACTTTAATTATGATTAACATGTTAAAAGCTCTAATGGGAAAGGTAGATAACCATGCATGAACAGAAGGTAACTGTAGCAGAGAAAAATGAACTCTAAGGGGAAAAAAAAAAGACAACGGGAATGGTAGAAATGAAGAACATAGTAGTGAAGATAAGTAATATGTTCAGTGGGGCTCACTGCCAGTGTCAACTCAGCCAAGAAAAGAATCAGTGAACTTGAAGATCAGTCAAGAGAAATTACTCACATTGAAATACACAGAGAAAAATTGAAATAAAAACAGAAAAGAATACCCAAGATAATATAAAACAATCTAATATGAGTGTAAGTATAATCCCAGAAGGAAGGCAGGGGGAATGGGAACTTATCTATTTAAAAAAAATTTCTTATGAAGTCATAATAGGTGAGAATTTCCCCAAATTATATGACACCAAACCACAGATACAAGCTCAGAGCCACCCCTTGGCATATCATAGTCAAACTGCTGGAAAAAAGAAAGAAAGAAAGAAAGAAAGAAACAAACAAACAAACTAAGAGAAAATCTTGAAAGCAGCCAGAGAAAAAAGAAACATTACATGGAATTTTTTTTAAAAAGATAAGAATCACCAGATTTCCTATCAGAAACCATGCGAGTCAGAATTCTATACCCAGAAAAAAATATCTTTAAAAATCAACATCACTGGTGCCAATGTAAACTGGTTCAGTCACTTTGGAAAAGTGTGGAAGTTATTTCCTTAAAATGTAAAACATAGTGCACTTTAGTTCTGATGTAAAAGGTGTAATAATCTAATGACACAGGAGTAGTTTCATTTAAAAACATCATTACCTTGAACAAAATATAGAAGAGTGTTATTCAAATATCTCTTAAGTAGTATATTCAATCTCTTCTAAAAATAGTTTAACTTACTGAAGTTGAAAAATATTCTTCTGAAGAAACTTTTCAATGTTACACATAAATTTACCATGTGAACCAGCAATGACACTCCAGGTAAGAAGTAAAATGAAAACATATGTCCACACAAAGACTTGTAAGCAAATGGTCACAATAGCATTATTCATAAAACCAAAAAATGGAAACAATTCAAATGTCCATCAATTAGTAAACAAATCTATTACATCTATACAAGGGAATACTATTCAGCAATACAAAGGAACAAAACACTGACACCTGCTACAATACAGATGAACCTCAAAAACATTATGCTAAGTGAAAGAAGCCAGATGCAAGACTCAGTACCGTATGATTCAATTTATATGAAAATCCCAAAGAAGGCAAATCCATAAGAATAGAAAGCAGATTTCTATATACCTTAAACTTATACAGTGTTGTATGTCACTTTCATCTCAATATAACTGGAAGGGAGCAGAAAGCAGATTAGTGGTTGCCTGGGGTTGGGGGCGGATGATTGACATGGTATGAGGGATCTTTGGGAGTGAGAGCAATGTCCTAAAAGTGGATTTTGGTGATAGTTACCCTAAATGTAAATTCCCTAAATGTCACTCAAGTATATATTAACAGGGTGAATTATACAGTATATAAATTCTATCTCCTTAAGGTTAATTTTTAAATGATGGAGACACAACGACTTTCTCAGAAAAGCAAAAGTAATGATGGAAATCATAGCCAATAGTCCTACTCTACAAAAAATTTTGAAGAAATTTTCAAGCTGAAATAATACATTAGTCTGAAATACGGATGTTCACCAACAAGAGTGTTAAAAAGAAATAAGTGAAGGTAAAATAGATTTTTCTTGCATTTAATTGATCTAAAAGATAACTAGAAAGCAAAAATAGTAGCAAAATACTGCAGAGTAGCTATAGTAACACCAGACAAAAACTTCAGAACAAAGAATATTATCAGAAATAAAGACTAACATTAGACAATAAAGAGGTCAACTTTCCAGTAAGATAAAAATCATAAATATGTGTGCATTTAACAGAGCTTAAGAATACACTAAAATGACACTATTAAAAAGGAAAAAAGACAAATACACAACCATAGTTGGAAACTTCCACACTATTCTCAGAAACTGACAGAACATGCAGGCAAAAATTAGTAAGGTTTCAGATTACCTAGACAGCACTATCAAACAATCTGATCTAAATAATGCACAAAATCCCACCCTGCAGTATTTTCTTAAAAAAATAAATAAATAAAAGATTTTATTTAGTTATTTGAGAGTGAGCGAGAGAGTGAGCACACAAATGGGGGGGAGGCAGGGGGAGAGGGAGAAGCAGACTCCCTGCTGAGCAGAAAGTCCAACTCAGGGCCTCATCCCAGGACCCCAAGATAATGACCTGAGCCGAAGGCAGATGCTTAACGGACTAAGCCACCCAAAAACAGGTGACCTCAGCACACCATTTTCTTTTTTTTTATTTTTAAAGATTTTATTTATTTATTTGACAGACAGAGATCACAGGTAGGCACAGAGGCAAGCAGAGAGAGAGGAGGAAGCAGGCTCCCTTATGAGCAGGGAGCCTGATGCGGGGCTCGATCCCAGGACCCTGGGGTCATGACCTGAGCCGAAGGCAGAGGCTTTAACCCACTGAGCCACCCAGGCGCCCTATCAGCACACCATCTTCAATTGCACATGTAATATTCATAAAGATCAACTATTTTGTGGGCCACTAAAAAATGAATTTTAAGTAATAGCAATCACTAAAAATATGATCTTAGGCCATGCTGGATATCAATTTAAAAAAAGGTAAAGGAGGGGCTCACAGATGGCTCAGTTGGTTAAGCATCTAGCTCTTGGTTTCAGCTGAGGTCGTGATGTCAGGATCATGAGACCAAGCCTCATGTCAGGTTCTGTGCTCAGCATAGAGTCTGCTTGAGATTCTCTCTCCCTCTCCCTCTGCCCCTCCCCCACTGCTTTCTCTAAAATAAATAAATAATTTTTTAAAAAGATAAAAGACATTGTTAAGAGAATGAAAAGACTAATGACAGACTGGGAAAAAATATTTGTAAATCACATATTTGAAGAACTTACATCCAAAATATATAAAGAATGCTCCAAATTCAATAACAGTAATAATAAAGTATGTACTGGAAGAGACACAGACACACAGATCAGTGGAAGACAATAGAGAACACAGAAATAGATCAATGCAAGATGCCTGATTGATTTAAAGCATGACACATAGAAGTAAAAACTGATAAACTGCACCTCATCAAATCTATAAACTTTTGATCTTTGAAAGATCCTGCAGAGATGAATAGACAAATTATAGACTGGAAGAAAGGTTTGAAAATTCTATATCCCATGAAGGAATAAGGACTTGTATCTGGAGTATATAAAGAACTCTCAAAACTCAACATCAAAAACCACAATCCCATTAGAAGATGGGCAAAAGCCATGAAGAGACATTTAACTGAAGAGGATACACAGAGGCAAATGAGCACATGAAAAGATATTCAACATCATTAGCGATGGAGTAAATGCAAATTATAAGCACAGTGAGATATTGCTACAAGGCCATGCAAGTGGATAAAGTAATAAATTATGACACCAAATTGTTGGTGAGGATGCCAGGAAAATAGATCAGTATACACTGATGGTAGAAATATAAAATGGTACAGCCACTCTGGAAAGCATTTTGGCAGTTATTTAAACACTAAAAATGGATTTCCCAGCTGACCCCGCAATCGCACTCTTGAGCATCTATTGCAGAGAAATGACAACTTACGTTAGTGCAGAAACCTGTACGTGAATGTTTATGGCAGCTTTATTCATAATAGCCCCAAACTGGAAACTTATGGAATGTGTAAATGGTTAAATTGTTATACATCAGTACTATGAAATATTATCCAGCAATAAAAATAAGTGAATTATTGATACATGGCAGCAACTCGAATGAACCTGCAGGGAATCATGCTGAGTGAAAAACAAAAGCCATTATCATAAGGTTACGTACGGTATAGTAGGAGTCCATATACGTAACGCTTTGGAAATAAGGAAGTGATAGACACTGAGAATAAACTAGTGGTCATCATGGGTTAAGGGATGTGGAGTGGGAAGTGGGTGGGCTATAAAGGGGAGCCATGAGGTATGAGGATGATGGTGGTGGAAGTTACATGAAGGTACACATATGATCAAACTGCACAGAATTATGCACGCACACACACACAGAGTTGTGCAGGTATAACTGGTAAAAATTTGAATAAGCTCCACGGATTGTATCAATGTCAATTTCCTGGCCTTAACACCATACTCTAAGTTAGTGAGATGTTTGGGGGTGCACGGAACCTAACTATATATTTTTTCACAACTTCCTCTGAATCTGTAATTATTTCAAAATTAAAAAAATTAAATGAGTAAGTAAACAAGCCCCCCAATTTTTCAAATGGGCAAAAGATCTAAACAGAAAATTCACTGAAGAAGTTATACGGATGGCAAATGAGCATATGGTAAGATGCTCAAAATTACTAATCATCAGCGAAATGCAAATTAAAACCAGAATGAGATATCACTACATACCTCAGAATAGCTAAAAACATTTTTTTAACCTAGCAATACCAGATGCTGACAAAGATGTGGATGTGGAACAACTGGAATGTTCACACACTGTCGGTGGGAATGCAAGATGGTACAACCACTCTGTAAAAGTTGGGAAGGGGCCCATAAAGGTAAAGATTCATTTACTATGCAACCCAGCAAGCCCCACCCCTGGATATTTACTCAGGAGAAATGAAAATTTTTGTTCACACAAAAACCTCTGTACAGATATTTATAACAACTTTATTCATAATAGAAAAAACTGGAAACAAACCAAACGTGACCAGATAAAAAAATGTGATGCCTCCATATGATGGATGGCTACCCAGCAATAAAAAGGAGTGAACTACCAATGCACACCCACCACAAGGAGGAAACTCAAAGACAGTTTGCTAAGTAAGAGAAGCCAGACCCAAAAGACTACATACCACATGATTCCATTCACTCAACAATCTGGAAAAGTAGAGTTGTAGGGATGGAGATCAGACCTGTGGCTGCCAGGGCCTGAGAGTGGGGGAAGGGTTGAATACAAAGAGGAGGCTCCAGGCCCTTTGCAGGTGATGGGGTGGGGGGAGGGGGAACTCTTCCCTATCTTGACAGTAGTAAAGGATACAAGGCTCTGTGCTTTAGTCCCATGTCATGAAATTGTACACTACAGAAGTTTGCTCGATGTAAACAAACAAACTGAAATAAGACCTAACTGTAACCCACCTAAATGTCAGCATGTGCAATCAAGGATGGACACAAACTGGCACTCACACCCTGCTGGTGGGAGAGGAAATCACTACAACCACTTTGTAAAGCTATTTGGCCATATCTGCTGAAGTGAAACATGTGCACATCCTATAAATCATCAGCTAGACCTCTAGACATATATGCAACAGAAGCATGTATTTTCCAAATAAAGTAAACAAGGCTATTCATAGCAGCTTTATTTGTAACAACAAAGACCTGGAAGCCCCGACAATGTCCACAAACATTGGAATAGACAAATCAGAGTACAGTCATAAAACGGAATCCTGTACGGCGAGGAGAATAAAGGAAATACTGCTCACACGACAACACGGATGAATAATCAAAGATGTCATGGGTCAGAACAGTAGTTACCTTTGGGCAG
Organism: Mustela putorius furo; assembly: GCF_011764305.1. NCBI lineage: Eukaryota > Metazoa > Chordata > Mammalia > Carnivora > Mustelidae > Mustela > Mustela putorius. The sequence continues at coordinate 4,477,966 of NW_025422048.1, forward strand.
AAGGAGTAACTTGGAGGGGATCACAACAGAGTTCTAGCAATGCTCTATCTCTTAATATAGATGCAGATTACTGGTGTGTTAACTTTGTGAATATCCATTAATCTAGTCACTTAATATTTGTGTGTTTTTTTCTGTTTGCAAATTGTATCTCCATTGTAAGAAGTTTTAAAAACAGAATGTGTGTTTCATTTTCTTTCTTTCTTAAAATTTGGGTTTGCTGATCAAAAATTCTCTGATTCCAAAGGGAAGGATTAAGAGTAAGAATCACATATGACAACCTTTGTTCCTGACTGGACAAAAGGATGGAAGAAACTTTTGATCACCTCCTCTTCCATGAATGGTGCCAGGGATTCCATGACAACTGGGAGAGGCAGGTATTTTATTTGTTTTAAAAACAGAGAAGACCCAAGGACAAGAAGATAAATGGTTTCAACTGTGATTGTGTGATTCCAGCATTTCTAGAATGACAAACTTGGGGAACATCAGAGAAAGACCTACTTGAAAGAGCATCTAGTCCAGTCCCTTTGTTTTCCAAAAGCAAAAAAAAAAAAAAAATGTGTCCCAGGAAGGGAAGAACTCATTTGACATTACCCATCTACTGAAAGAAGGGACTAGAAGTTCACTCTTCTGAGTGACATCCAGTCTGTGTCCAGTGTCCAGTGTCCCCTGACCATTGTTTCCAGACAAATCATCAAAACACCTTATTGAATGGAGTGACAAGAACATTAAATTGGGAGCTGGAAGACCTGAATTCTTTCCCAGTTTTGCCAAGTAAGCTCAACTTTCCCCTTTCAGTTTTAATTTTCCCACCTGTGAAATATGAGGTGACAGTAACAAAGTCAACAAGAGGTCACAAGTCTTGGATCGACAACAGAGGCAGATCCAGGTTTGGTGGAATCTGAAGCTTCTAATATTTGGGGCCCTCTCCAAGGATAAGAATACAAAAATATCAATACAAAGTTGATAACAAAAGTGAGTTATTTCAAATGAGGGAAGAAATGCAATAGAATACAAACTGGAAAATGTCAACAAACATTTAGACGCATCTCAAAATTCAGGGGAAAAATGACATAACAAAAGTGTGCTTTTATTAAATAATTGCCTCACATACTTCTGCAAACTATTATTCCTACTTTCCTAGTTTATTGTAGTGGGAGACTCATGGGACTTAGCACATAGTTGTACTCACACCTAAAAAGAATTATAGCAAGGTAGTAAGGACACACAGGCATATCGTAAGAGGAAAAGACGCGGGGAGAGCCTGGAGGAACCCCTGTGCAGACCCCTTATCCGCTCTCCCTTCCATGAGGGGCCACAAAGAGCACAGCCTTCTTTCAGCAATGAACGTGCGGTGACATGAATGTGATGTTTCTGCCCAGGGAAGCCCACACTCGGTGCCCAAGAAATTTATTCAGGCCTGGTCACGTAGGAACGCTCTGCCTAATGTGCACCAAAATTTCAGGTTCCCAGAAGGGAAGCAGGTGTTCAGCATAAACCACATTGTTTGTAAAAACAGTCTGCACACCATGAGCCCTCTTACGAGTCTTCTGTTGCCTGGATGCCCTCTGTGAGCCAAGTCCCCAGAGGCCAGCCAAGGGCCAGTCTTCCAAGCGGACCTTTTGAAAACACAGCAGTCTCAAGCCAGCTACATTAACTCTTTTTGGCGTGCTACTCAGCATTGGTAGCTCTGATGCAGGCGTGTGCCCCACAGTCACAAGAATTCTGGAAAATGCCACTTCACATACCCCCCTCCGCATGTTAATATGAACGCGTGCCGTGCTTCTGATTGCATGTGCTACACACTGAGAATATTCCTGGCAGGACAGAACTTGTGTTTGCCGATTTTCCGCATCTGATTTACGACTGGAAGGTTTTCCCACAGACTGGCTTCTGGATCTGTACCTCGTGGACCCTGGTTCTCCTCTGCTGCCAGCACTTCCAGCGCTGTGTGCTACGAGGCGCAACATCACAATGTCCTCCTCCACCTCACACTTGTCCCAGGGCTGGGAGCAATGGTACAGAAAGCAGCAGTATTCCTGGAAGCTATTTCAACACAGGGCAGCTAGCGGTAACTCAGACACGTATGGAACTGGTTGTGAGCCCCTGAGACAGGACTCTCTCAATCCAAACCAAGTATATCCCAATTTAGCAACTCCTGGGCCCGACTCCCAGTATGCCCATAGCCACTGCACCGCCACCACCGGAGCAAGAGGAAGGGAGACAACTGAATGGAAGGAGCGGTACCTCTGAGCAATTCCAGCTACAACATTTCTCCTGGACATTTTAAGCCATAGGACTAGCATAACCCATAATGCCAGGGCCTCTTCCAGGCCTGGGCAAGCGAACGACCCTGAAGCTGAGTCTTAAACTTCATTAGCTTCACTGGGCGTGTGTGTGTAGGTGCAGAGAGTTACAGAAGAGAAATCAAACACAGAAAAGGCTCAGGCCCCAGATCATGGGGCAGAAGGGAGCAGGATGTGTGAGAGAAGCAAGGCTAAGGAAATCGGGATGAACTGCTGGCAACCAGTATGTCCAAGTGCCTGGGAATGAGGGACAAGCGCAAGAGCTGGCAATGGGAAGACAGCCCGAGCTGGAACCCAACACAAATACGCTGACTGCAGAGTGTGCTTCTGCCGTGGCTGATGCGTGCACTGCAGTGTGAGCCGGGGTAGACACAGAGGGGAGCGGAAGAGCTGGTTTGGAGGAGTGGGGCTTCCTGAACCACAGGCCAAGAGCAGCTGTGCTGGGCAGGGCCAGAACCGAATCGAGCAGTCCAAGAACCCAAGAGACAGCTGAGAGAGACAACCTCCTGATGGGTTGAGACTGAATTCCCAAACCGTATCACTCACATCATCAAATGTTGCTCAGGCTCCAAAGGGCCTTCCGGGCGGCATATGCCACCTCCAAACCTCTGTGGGTCCTGGGAGCCAGTCACCACAGCTGGAGGCAGGATGGCTCGAGTCCCCTCTCGGTCACTTACTATACGACCTGCAGCAAATCACTTCCTCTCTCCAAATCTCAGGTGCCTCATCTCTAAAGTGAAAACGATGATAATGTCATCCCAGGAGCCCAGGGAGAGTCCAGTGTGGTATGGGGACGAGGCAAAGGGCCTGGAGAGGATCTCTTCCTAGGCCAGAACGGAACACGGGGACCCACAGGCAAGCAAGCTGTGACCTGCAGACCCTGACAAGGAGGCCAGCTCAGCTGGACCCCAGCAGGGACAGCAGCCCAGGAGCCGCAACAAAGGACGTCTCGGCATGGGGAGTGAGCGCTCAGAACCCGCCACCTCACCCCAACTCCTCTCCCCCTCATGTATGAACAGTTTAAAGTAGTAGTCTTGTTGGTATTTCAAGGGGAAATTGATGGTACTACTTTGGGATTAATTTGAGATGAGTAACAGTCATTGTACAAACAGGATGTGTCCCAATGAGTAGTTTTACTAGGATGGGAGAGGGAAGGGGAAGAGGACAGAAACAAGCATCAAAATGTCTGATACAGAAGATCTGCTGTGGCTACAGATGACATCAGCACTCCCTCATCTCCACACCAGTGCTGCTCTATCCCAGTAGGATGATGTATATGGAAAGCGCTGATGTTAAAGTATAAGGGTGTATAGTTTTTAAAGTCACATGGCTGTGGACCACACTGATCCCTAGAAGCAAGCAACAGAGTTGTGACAGAAACTACGGTACCCTGGATCATTCTGGAGAATCCATCAGCAAAATAGTTGAGTGTAAAAATAAACATATATGCCCGATTTGACACCTCTCAACTGGAGCACTGGGAATGAGAATTTCAGGATGCTGCCTTCAGGCAGCTGTGTAGCACAACAGGCTCTTCATCTCCCTTTTGATTCAGCTTCTCCTTATAGTCCAGAGAGCATGAGCCTCAGTTGAGTAAACAGAACTGATTCTTTGACAGCCATCATAAAGCATATCCTGTGAAATACATACTCTTTTGATTCAAGTGACATAGTCCCTCCTGCAGTCTGAAAGGAGCAGACCAGCTCACAGGCAAGCAACACAATTCAAAGCCCCTGAATCACATTGTAGCTGAAAGGAGCTGAAGCAGTCAGAGGCAAGCCTCTCACCTTGCAGATGGGTAATGAGAACACACTCAAGGCCTGGGGCCAGCCCTACCCTTTAGAAGCATAACTCATAGCACAGGGTGACAGCCTTGGCACGAGGCTCAGAGTGCATTCCTGGGTTCCCAACCTATCTGGCAGCCACAGTGACTCTGGGTGGGCCTATCCTGAGTTTAAATCCCAACTCTCCCCGACCCTCAGCCAAGTGAGATCTCAGCCAAGTCCCTTGGTCTCTGAGCTCTTGGTTTCCTCATCTGTCAAGAGGATCTAACAACACTGAGCTCTCCAGGTTGATTCAAGGACTAAAGGAAGTAAGAGGACAGAAGCACTTTCACCCACTTCTTTGCCTGTGCTATTCTTTATTGCCTCTGATCTCCTGTCTTTCAAGTCCGAAGTGGACTTCTCAGGACTGGACTCCTTTATCACCACCTTCAAAACCTTGTCTATTCTTCAATACACAGCTCAGACCCAGGCTGCCTCTGAAAACTTCCTGATCTCCCAATGAGGAGCATACTGGCCTCCCCTGAGGCCTCACAGCACTTCACAGATAGTTCTCTCTGTGGATGATGTCTGGTCCCGCCTCAAATGAGAGTTACTGACATACTTGCTTTTCTTATCCAACTAGCATGTACTGAGTCCAAGGCAGGGCCTATGTCACTCATCCACCAAGCCCAGCGTGGTACAGTAGCTCATCATGGTGGAGAGTCGATGAATCCTGGATGACTTGAACTGGACTGTTTATCGCCATCATCAGTCAGCACCTAAGGAGTGTCTCCACCAGCAGAGGCAGGCTCTGGGGATAGTAAAAGGTGAAGTGGACAGGGTCCTTGTTTGCAGAGCAATCCCAGTCTAGCTGTAGTGACTGGGCACACACACACCAACACACACACCAACCCCCCCCACACACACACACAGAACAGAAATGGCCTAAGGTAAACCTGCCCAAAAACAGTACAGGCAAGGTTCTGGCAAGGTTCTGGCAAGGTTCTGGAAAGCTGTCAGTAAGAAGGAGCAGGCCCTGAAACCAGGCTCAGTTAGGGGAGGCTTCATGAGGCCATAGGAAGTGAGGGAGGGTATTTGCCATGAGAGAACAGTGTGGAAGGCAGAGGCTCTGAGTGCTGGGAACGGAGAAGAGTCCAGGCAATGACACAGGAGGGGCAGCTATGCCCAAGGAGACAGGAGGGCTGACTTGAACAAGGCCATGTTATGAGTACGGCTTCATGGAGATTACCATGATGGTTAAGCTGGGCCCATTCAGTCCTCATAGCAACCCCTTGAGGACTGTTTATTATCCTCATCCAGCACACGGGCAAACGGGGCCAGAGGTGTTCAGGCACTTGAACACTAAGCATTAGGAGCTAATCAACTCCTGGGAAAAGCTGTGTTTTAAGAAGCACTGTTAAATTAATGGGCAGGGTGGGGGCACACAGGGGCCAGAAAGGGGTTAGAAATCTGCCTGGATCCTGTGGGCAATGTCCCCAGCTAAGCAAGAACTCAGGAAAAACCAGAGGTACAAGACATTCTCCCAGAAACTTTGTTTTCTTAAGGATTCTATCTGCAGTCTATCTACTTCTCACTGCTGATTTTGTTCCATGAGTAGGGGTGCGGAACTGAGAGGGAGAGGGTAGCTGAGGAAAAAGAAATTCCTGCTCTTTGTAAAAGATGTGCAGGAGAGGCTCACTTGCAGGCCACCCAAATGAACCAAGGGTGACTGAATATTTTGGAAAAGTAACCCACAAAAAGAAGGAAAAACAAGAAGCATCCAGGCCAGTGGGGAAACTCGGGAAAAAGCCACCAGACCCAGACCATAGGCCTGAATTCAGGAGGTAGCAGTGGGGGCAGGAAGAGAATTTATCCTGATCAGACATGTGGGAGGCAGGGACAGGAACTTGGTCACCAAGCAAATGCGGAAGCAGGGTGAGGGTAAGGGGACCCCAGGAGCAAAGCTCACTGACTCTGAAGTATGTCCAGCCCCTGACTGAGAGGTAAAGGACAGGAAACAGAAGTTGGCTTTGTCTGGCCACGTCAGGTCCGACGGGCAGCAGGAAACAGAGGAGGCATTTCTCTTCTCACCTGCAAAAAACGTTCATCTAAAGACCGTCCCTCAGGACCCCGCTGACCACCCCAGGGTGGCTTGGAAGGAGAGCCCGCCCAGGGCCTTCAGAGTCCAGGTGCAGGACTCAACCTACAGGCGCCGTCCTCTCCCGCCTCCGTGTTCTCCGGGGTCCATTCTGAGGGTCACCTGAGGTCGCTGAGGAACCTGGGGCTGCCACTTTGTTGCCTACCCAGGCGGTGCCACCCAGACGCCTAAGTCCCCAGAGGCAGAAGGGAACTGCCTGGCCTCCACCACTGAGACGCCCTTGCCCCGCCCCCGAGCCCTTCCCTGGGTTCCCCCCCACCCCACTTCTGCCAGCTCCGCCCCGGCTAGCACCACCCCGGCTCCGCTCCGCCTCCCAACCGCTCCGCCAGCCAGTCCTTCCCCAGCACGCCACGGCTACGCCCCCCAACCACCCAACCAGTCCCGCCCCGGCTCCGCCCCGGCTCCGCCTCCCAACCGCTCCGCCAGTCCTTCCCCAGCACGCCACGGCTACGCCCCCCAGCCACCCAAACAGTCCCGCCCAGCCCCGCCCCGGCTTCGCCCCGGCTCCGCCTCCCAACCGCTCCTCCAGTACCGCCCCAGCACCCCCCTCGCCCCCCACCCGCTTCTCTTCCCAACCACCCCCCATCATCAGCCCCCCCCACCCCCGCCTCCGCCCTGGCCACGCCCACCAGTCACACCCACTAGTCCTGACCCGCTCCACCCTGGCCACGCCTCCCAACCACCCAACCAGTCCCGCCCAGCTCCGCCCCGGCTCCGCCTCCCAACCGCTCCTCCAGACCTGCCCCAGCACCGCCCCGGCTTCTCTTCCCAACCACCCCATCAGCCACCCCCCCGCCGCCTCCGCCCTGGCCACGCCCACCAGTCACACCCACCAGTCCTGACCCGCCCCGCCCTGGCCACGCCCACCAGTCACACCCACCAGTCCTGACCCGCTCCGCCCCGGCCACGCCTCCCAGCCACCCCACCAGTCCTGATCTGCTCCGCCCCGTCCACGCCTCCCAACCGCTCCTCCAGACCTGCCCCAGCACCGCCCCGGCTTCTCTTCCCAACCACCCCATCAGCCCCGCCCCCGCCGCCTCCGCCCTGGCCACGCCCACCAGTCACACCCACCAGTCCTGACCCGCTCCGCCCCGGCCACGCCTCCCAGCCACCCCACCAGTCCTGATCTGCTCCGCCCCGTCCACGCCTCTGAACCGCTCCACCAGTCTCGCCCCGCTCCGTCCCGCCCCGGCCCCACCTCCTAACCAGCCCACCAGTCCCGATCTGCGCAGACCCGGCTCTGCCCCCAACGACCCCACCAGTCCCGCCCAGCTCCGTCCCGTCCACGCCTCCCAACCACCCAACCAGTCCCGCCCAGCCCCGCCCCGGCTCCGCCTCCCAAACGCTCCTCCAGTACCGCCCCAGCACCCTCCTCGCCCCCCACCCGCTTCTCTTCCCAACCACCCCATCAGCACCCCCCACCCCCGCCTCCGCCCTGGCCACGCCCACCAGTCACACCCACTAGTCCTGACCCGCTCCACCCTGGCCACGCCTCCCAACCACCCAACCAGTCCCGCCCAGCTCCGCCCCGGCTCCGCCTCCCAACCGCTCCTCCAGACCTGCCCCAGCACCGCCCCGGCTTCTCTTCCCAACCACCCCATCAGCCCCGCCCCCGCCGCCTCCGCCCTGGCCACGCCCACCAGTCACACCCACCAGTCCTGACCCGCTCCGCCCCGGCCACGCCTCCCAGCCACCCCACCAGTCCTGATCTGCTCCGCCCCGTCCACGCCTCTGAACCGCTCCACCAGTCTCGCCCCGCTCCGTCCCGCCCCGGCCCCACCTCCTAACCAGCCCACCAGTCCCGATCTGCGCAGACCCGGCTCTGCCCCCAACGACCCCACCAGTCCCGCCCAGCTCCGTCCCGTCCACGCCTCCCAACCGCTCCACCAGTCCTGCCCCAGCACCGCCCCGGCAACGCCTCCCAACCACCGCACCAGTCCTGACCTGCTCTGCCCCGGCCACGCCTCCCAACCGCTCCACCAGTCCAGCCCGCTCCGCCCCGCCCCTACCTCCCAAACACCCCACCAGTCCCGCCCAGCCCGCCCCGGCTCCGCCTTCCACCTGTCCACCCAGCATTTCCCCAACCCCGCCTCGCTCCCCTGCAGCTCCTCCTCCCAGCTATACCACCAGTCCACCCAGCTCCTCCCCAGCTCGCCTAGCTCCTCCCCCAGTACCTGCGGTCAGGGGTCCCCAGGCCCGCCACACTCCACCCTAGCCCTGCCCCAGCTCCTCCTCCCAGCGATCCCGCAACTGGCGCTACCCCTCCCCAGCCCCAGCCTGCTCCTCGAAGCTACCCACCAGCCCTGCCCCGCTCGTCCCCAACTCCTCCTCCCAGCTTTCTCCGACACCGCTCTGCTCCGCCGGAACCCCGCCCGGCCCCTCCACAGCTCCTCCTCGCAGGTTTCGCCCATCCCCAGACCCCTTTGGCCGCTCCTTCACAAACCTGTCCGCCAGTCCCTCCCTGCCCCTTCCCAGCTCACCCGCTCGACCGCAGCTCTTCCTCCGCGCGGTCCACCAGCCACGCCCCACTCCTCCCCCCTTTCGCCTTTCCGGGGTCCCCCTCCCTGCCCTACAACTCCGCAGGTCCTCACCCACAGTGGTCCCCCAACTCCTCCCAAGGCTCCACGTCCAATTCCACCTCCCCAACGTAATCCCGCTGCACCCCAGCTCAGCCTTCCCACTTTCCTCAGCTCCACCCGCCCCTCTCCAGCTCCTCCACTCAGCTCCGCCCCGCTACTCCCCAGGTCTCCATCCCCGGTGGTCCCCCAGCTTCTCCTCTGCCGCCTCCCCCCACGCTCCGCTTCCCCAGCGCTCCCCAGACCCCCCCCCCGGCACCTCCGCTGGCTACCCGTCCTCAGGCCCACCCTACTCTTCGCACAGCTCCTCCTCCGCCAAATCCCCCCCAAGCTCAGTTCTAGCTCCCCCCCAGCTCTTTCTCACAGCCGGAGCCCACTCTTCTTGCAGGGGCGCCCCAGCTACTCCCCGAAACCTGCCTCACAGCTCCTCCCCCAACTCCTTCCCACAGGCCGCCCGCCCGAAACCCTCCCCCAGCCCCGCCTCCCGTAGCCCCGCCCCGCGGGCCCGTCCCCAGAGCGCCCGCCCCGCCCCTTCTCGCCGCGCCCCCATTTCTTTTCTCACTTCCGGTTCCGCTCCAGCCGTCGGCGCCTACCTCCCCACCGAGCGGGAGCGTGCCCGGCGAGTCGCGGCGCGGTGAGTCCAAACCCGTCTCCTAGCGGCCGGGGCGGGCGCGGCTCTGTGCGTGCGCACGTGAGTGCGTGTGTACGTAACGGCTTGGCTGCGGGCCTCCGCGCTTGCGCACGGGCCTACTCGGCCCCTCCGTGTGCGTACGTGGGTTCGAGCCTGCGCACACGCCGCAGAGAAGGGGCGCCGGCACCTGAGCGAGCCTGTCAGGTGAGGGGCCGCCGGCGCCTGAGCGAGCCTGTCCGCGGTCCCCGGGGCCGGGCCGCTCCGATGGCCTCAGGGGGGCCGCGGCGATGGCCCGAGAGCCACGATGCGGGCGGAGCACTCTGTCCTCCCTCCCCGGCCAGCGTCGTCTCGCCGGCGCGTGGGCGCCGGTGGTCCTGGCGCTGGTAGCGTCGGTGGGTCCCTCGGAAGCGGCCGATCCCGCCCAGTGGCCGCAGCCGGGCCAGCCGAGGGTGCCCGCGCCTCCGTGCCCGGGCCCGCCCGCCGGCAAGGGGGCCGGGAAGCCGGTGCCGCTGAGGCCTGCTCGGCCCTCCGCGGGACGGGACCTCTGGGCTGGGGTTTCCCGGGCCGGGGCGGGCGGGTCTGGGAGCATGCACAGAGCTGCCCAGGCCACCCTTCCCTGTCCCCTCCTCCCGCCACTGTCACAACGCCCGCCATCCTTCGAAGTGCCCGGAGCAGCGACGGGCCTGTGCGCGTGGAAGCAGGAGCATGCCCTCCCTCACTGTGTCCCTCCCTGCGTCCCCTGGGCCCTGGGCTGTGACCTACCTGAGGTCCCGGCTGTGCAGCTGTGCGGTGTTCAGCTGGTTGCCTGTGGCACTCCTCCCGCAGGGGCCGACTCAGGATTTTATGGAGGGGAACGGGATTGTGGGGTCCCCAGATCTTTCCCCTGAGACAGTGGGAGGTGGGGGGGTCATCTGTCTCCTGTCGGATAAGGGGTCTGCTAGGCTGGAAGGACACGATCCGCTTCCAGGAGAGGATCTTCTCTGCTGCTGCTGGCTGGGGCGTCAACGTGATGAGCAGAACCAAACCTTGAGGGAGGTGTTTCCCATGCCGGGGGCCCTCCTGAGTCCCAGGGGTCCCCCAACGCTGCTGAGCAGAAAACCTGTTCTGGCACATCCGCCAACGTTGTCCTTTTCTACCTAATGACTTTGTCTTCTCCCCGCCACCCACCCCAGTCCTTGTGCAGGTGACGAAGCCCAGACGAGTGGAACAGCGTTTCCTGCTCAGACCACGAAGCAGGTACTCTGCGGGGTGGGGCAGGAGGGCACCCTTACAGTTCCATCCCTCGAGGGGCTCCGTCCACACTGGTCCGTCCTCCTTGTGGTTTTGTGGCCCCGATGACAAAAGGGTTGGCCAAGAAACTGAATGGCAGACACGAGGCAAACCCGCAGTCCGGTTATCGACCCTCGTAGAAGAAAGAGAAAGGGCCAGGCCACAGGGGGACATCCAGCCTCCCTCGTGACTGATCCGGACCCAATGAACAGGGCGACCCTCTGTCACCCGTCGGGTTGGCCGGACTGGAACAGGGTAACGATGCTCAGGGCCGGCAGTGGAGGAGGGAGGACGGGGAACCCTTGCCCGTGGTTGGCGGGGCGTACACAGGGGAGGGAGCCTTTGGGGAAGGTGATCTGCCGGCCTGTACATCAGCATCTCAGGTGCGCATGCCGTGACCCCGGCCGCCTTCTAAACAGGTCCTCTGCCCGCGAGCGTCTGTTGTGACGTCCTCTGTAGTGGCAGAAAGTACGCAGCAGCCTGGGAGTCTCCATCAGTAAGGGAAGAGTCAGCAGATGGAGGGACAGCCCACAACGGGAGGCCACACAGGCAGTGCAAAAGATGACAGATGACGATGTCCAGGCATGGAGGAACATGCCGGACGTGCCCCGGGTGGAGAAAGCACTGTGCGCCCTGCGGAGATGTCCGGGACGGAGCTTACTCCTACCTCTGAATTAGTTTGCCACGGTGGTGGGAGCAGACTCCCACAGACTGGGTGGCTTAAGAGAGCAGAAAGGAATGGTCTCCCGTTTCTGGGAGCTGGAAGTCTGAGCTCTAGGCGTCAGCTATATTCACCTCTTCCGAGAGCCGGGGGAGCACATGTTCCGTCCCTCCCCCGCAGCTTCTGTTGGTTTCCTGGCCATCTGTGGCCTCCCCTAGCTGGTGGATCGCTGCCTGCCTCTTCACATGCCTGTCCCTGAACTTCACCCTTTTACAAGGACACCAGTCATCCTGGGTGAGGGTCTGCCGAGCTGAGCTCATTTGAACTCAAAGGGTCTGTAAAGACCTTTTCTTTCTACGGAAGGTTACTGGAAGGTTACGTTCTGAGGGACTGGGGATTGAGGCTTCGGACCTGCGAATTGGGCTGGGCGGGGACGTGATGCAACCGATAAGGAGATAAGGACGGATAAAGGCCCTGAGGGAGGGATGCTCTGGGCCTGCGCCCCGGATGGAAGGAAGGCCTTGGTGGCTGCAGGGTGGTGAGTAGAGGGGAGAAGGGAGCAGATAGCAGGGGGTGGGGGTGAAGATCACGTGGGGCCTTGAGGCCCGGGTGACAGGTGTGGATCTGTCCTGGATGGGACAGGCGGCCCCTCGGAGGTTCTGTCAGGGGAGTGACAGGATGGATCACTCCTGTACCAGAACCGCTCTGGCCACGGTGCAGACGCTAGCGTGCTGCGCGCCCACGGCGAGTCCGAGGATGATCGGGAGACCGCCCGAGAGGGCAGCGGGACCTGGGGAGACTTGGACTAGGATGGTGGCCGTGGCGACGATGGAGAGGGGTCAGGCTCTGAGGAGGTTGGGGGAGCGGCGCCCGGGTGATGTGAGGGCCCGGGGCAGGAAGGGGAGCCCGGGCAGCTGCTGGGTCGGGGACTGGAACGACGCATTGATGGTGAAACCCCTTGCAGAGGGGGAACGGAAGTGGATTTGAGGGCGGCGGTGGTTGGGGACCTGAGGCTGCTGGCTCTGGAAGGTGGAGACGAAGCGGGAGTGGCCCGTGCGGAGGGGGACGGAGCGGGCGAGCCTGCAGTGTGCCAGTCTGAGAAGAAGGGAGGGAGGGGTGGTTAAGGGCACCGGGCTGTCGGGCCGCGACTTAGATGAGGACAGAACAGGCACGAGGCGGGTCCCTGGTGCCTGGGGTGGCCCGTGTGTTCCTGGAACGTGGGGGGTGGCACACGGCGAAGGGGCAGAGGCTGCGAGTGTAGACTAGCGTCCTGGGGACCTCTGCCGTGTGGAGATTCGAAGGCCTCAGGAGGCGGAGGCCTGTGTGGGCTGAGGAGGGGGCGGGTTGGGGGGAGTCTTTGTCCTTGTGGTGGGGGCCACACAGGTGTGGCAAACCCAGGGGCCTCCCCATGTGTGCTCTCCTGGGGCTCAGTGGCCTCTGTGGTGGCACTGACCACATGCTGTCCTGGCCCTGCCTGTGTCTAGCCGTCTCCGCCCTCCTGCGCGAGCTCGCCAGGGACTCCGTCTGATGGACAGGTCGTCGTGAGCCCCGGCCCCTTCCTTTGGGCCCGTCAGCTGACCGTGTAGTGGTAGAAGGAAGGAGCCAAGGCTCTCTGCTCCCCCACCAGGTGGGCGGGGTCTCAGGGTGACCCGTGGGACGCTGGGGAGAGGTCTTGCCCGCGTCATGAGCGGGGAGCGCCGGGCGTGAGGCTCCTTGACGTGCGTGGTTCCGTGTTTCCGCAGGCCAGGTGAGGCCCCGGAGCTGGAGCTGTAGGGAGATGAAGTTCGGCTGCCTCTCCTTCCGGCAGCCTTATGCGGGTTTTGTCTTAAATGGGGTCAAGACCGTGGAGACGCGTTGGCGGCCTCTGCTGAGCGGCCACCGGAACCGCACCATCGCCATCCACATTGCCCACAGGGACTGGGAAGACGGGGCTTGGAGGAAGCTGCTGGCCGAGAGGCTTGGCATGAGCCCCGCTCAGATTCAGGCCTTGCTTCGGGAAGGGGAGAAGTATGGCCGCGGAGTGATAGCAGGCAAGTGACCGGAGTCCAGAGGCTGCTGGGACATCTCCGAGGGCTGCCCCCCAGCGTCTGGCTCCGGGTTGGGTGGCTTGTTTTCTTTAGAACTGCTGGGTGCCTGGGCCGTGGTTTCTTTAAGCAACACACCCTTCAGAGGGACAGCCGGGGACCCTGGGCTCGGGGGCTGGGGGGTCGCCGGGGACCCACCACCTCGGGGGAAGCCTGCATCCACTCTGGGCCTCGGTTCCGTTCTTGATCTTGGAGGCAGGGACAGGTTCCCAGACTCCACATGGCATTTGCCTGCGGGCGTATATGTGTACACCCCTGTATTTGTGCTCGAGCACGTGTGTCTGTGTGTGCACGCACATACACGTGGCAGAGACCCTGGGAGGCGGTTTGGGGTAGCCTCCAGACTCAGGCTGTTGCCTGGCTTTGCGGGCGATGCCCCGCCCCCATGGTCCCTGCATCCTGGATAAGTTTCCCTGGAGGGGTCGGGTCCCACGGCTGCACCTGCCACCTGCCGAAGTGCTTGGGGACCTGACGGACTCTTTCCTCCTGGCGTCGGGAGCCCTTCTGATCTCTGCCTGCTGCCCTAAGCAGGTTGGGCAGGGACCTGCCCGATAGTTGGGTGTGGTCATTGAGGACAAGGCCCTCCACTTCCTTTCTCTCCCTCCCTCGGCCTCACCCAGAATTCCCTGAACAGAGTCTGGCCATGTTGCAAATGCTCCATCAGAGGGGCCCAGCATATCCCGTGTCCCCTCGGTGAGACTCCCTTAGTCTCTGGTGCTTGGAGCGATCGATAGCTGTGTTCTGCAACAGGGGGGGCCTCGGTTTCGGGAGGAAAAACCACCGTGTGCTTCTCTTTGCGCATAGGGCTTATTGACGTTGGGGAAACTTTGCTGTGCCCAGAAGACTTAGCTCCGGAGGAGGTCGTGGAACTGGAAAAGCAAGCTGTCCTGAGCGGCCTGAAGCAGAAGTACCTCACTGTGCTTTCGAACCCCAGGTGGTTGCTGGAGCCCATCCCCAGGAAAGGCGGAAAGGACATCTTCCAGGTAGACATCCCAGAGCACCTGATCCCCTCGGGGCGGGAGGCCTGAGGAGAGGGCAGGCTTAGGGAGGAGCGCTGCGTCCTGCCCCGGGAGCTGAGCGTCAGTCGGCGACAGCAGCGTGGTCTGGCTTGGCCCCGCTGCGGAGGCCGCTATGGCTGCGTGCTGTTCGTGGACCCCGATCTCCGCACTCCCGTGCGGGGACAGCTCAGCCGGACTTTCCTTTGGGAGCTGCCCCTCTGGGCTCCTCGACAGCCTCAAGGACCCTGACCTTCAGGAGAAAGGGCAAGCTGCCATAAAGGCCTTTGCACCTCAACTAATTTGGATTGTACCAAGAAATCGGTTTTAAGAGAACTAGTTAGTGGCTCCCCCCTTCTCGTTTCTGGTCAAAAGTCAGCGAGGGCTTGAACAGCATCCAGGGACTGTTGTGGAAGGCAGGCCCAGGAGTGGCCAGCCACGTCGGCCCCCTTCACGGTGACAAGGACATCGGACTGAGAAACAAAGCACCCGCCTGTCCTCTCAGATGACTGTTGCTCTGTTGTAAAAGTGACCCTTGGCCCAGGAAGTATGCGTGTTCCGCACATGGCACGGCTACGTCGTGTGCAAGCGGACCCTAAATACAGCCCTGATGGGAAAGTGATTGAGTGGTGGTGGTTCTTTTGTGGCGAACCTTTTGTTGTTGCTTTTTGTGTTCCCTGCAGAGTTTCTAGTAGGTGTTCTCTCTGGGGATGCCGGGCCACCCTTGCCCCCCTCCGGCCATTGACTGGAAAGGTCTGTCTCTTCTGAGCTAGCCTAACGGCATCCCTTGTCCCTGCTCTGAGGTGGGCCTCTTTGGAAGGCCTCTGGCACTCGCGCTCGGCTGCTGATCAGAAACTTGCCGGCATCACGAGGGGACCCATGAGGAAAGGCCCTCCTGTTTCAGACTACATGAATGCTGTAAGGGGACACCACCAAGGTCAGGGGTGAGGCCTGCTGTCTTCTCCTGACCGGCCTGCAAGGCTCTGGGCCAGATCTTCCTGGGCCTTCCTCAACACTCGTGGCCAGCTCCTGGGCTGTGTGTGTGATAGTGCTGCTGCTTCAGAGAAAAGGGGACCCACCGGCACCAAAACCTGTCCCGGGCCAGGATTCCTAGCCTCCCCAGGGTGATCCGATGAGGCGTGTGTAGTATCACAAGTTGAAAAGAACACAGACTCGCCGTTGTCGTTTGATTGTTTATTTACTCCTGCCGAGTTTTGCTTTTCTTTATTAAAGCCAAAAACAGATTCACGGTTATACAGTAGTGATTTTTACTTGTCACCAGTGGCCTGTGAGCTTAAGGACCTGGATTGTCCTTGAAATGTTCACAGAGGGCACACCTGTAATCTGAGGAGCCCTCCTCCTCCTCGTTCTCGTTCTCACTGGGGACCTCGTCTGGGGACATGACTGAAAGGGCAGCCAGCAGGATGGAATAGCAGGTGTTGTACAGCGACATCACTGACCCGTAATCTGGGTAGGGTGCGGGGGCGGTGGGCAGCTCCCCTGCGCCCTCCCTTCCGGTGGTAGTGGGGGGCGCAACTGTGTCATTCCTGGAGGTGCCCTCCCCACACGGGCCGCCCTGCTCCCCGGAGGCAGGATTCTCCGTGTCATACCCCGCCGCACTGCTCAGGGACCAGATACCAGAGAAGGTAAAGGACCCGGTGCCACTGGGTCCCGGAACATTTGGGCCTTCTTTGGGGGCTGCCTTGTCCTCCTTGGTGGATTCCTTGTGATGGATTCGTGGGGACCGTCTTGTAGGTACCACGGGCTTCTTTCTCTTTGACGGTGTTGTGCCGCTCCCTGGCCACCCGGTGACAGTTCTCAGATTACTTTTTCTCTGAATATTCTCCAGCAGCCCTGGCCTGTCTCGCTGAAAGCTGGAGTTGCGGTAGAGCTGAAATGAGATTCATCATTTTAGACATTCTGGAAGGAAAGAGCCGTGTCCCCTGCTGCCCCCGCCGTCGCCACCACCACCACCACGGCCACGGCTGTCCCTACTGCCATCACTGCCCCCCCACCCCGACCACCGCGAGCATCGCCGCAACCAACCACCGCCCCCACCACTGCCACCACCACTCCTCGCCCTTCTACCCTACCCCCACCACCACCACTGTCCCCACCACCACCACCATCGCTGCCGCCACTGCCACCCCCCCCACTCGCGCCCCCCATCTAATCCCCCCCCCCCACCACCACCACCACAGCTACTCCCTGCCCTCACCCAGCCCAGGGCAGTCTTAATGGTCCAGTTCTACTAGGGAGAAAAGCAGCTGCCTGTGAGCTTCACTATGCCCTAGACCCTGAGCTCACGAACGACCCAGAGTGCATAGGTTAAGGTGTTCACATACCTGTGTGACGTTCCCTGGCCTCTGTTTAGGCATAGAGAAATACATTAATTGAAATATTAATAAGAAATGAAACCCTTTCATGAGATTGTTCATCTGGGTCTACTAGGAAAGTGTCAGGACAGAAAACATGGGAAACCAAGAACTTTCTACTTTACCATCATTTTCCTGTTCCCTGGGGCACGAACCGAAGGGTTGTTTGGGCGTATTTTGCTGAACCCGTACAGGTTCATTAGGCGGATGAACCCCTTCAAGCTGTCAGTTTCAAAGATTCTCTCTGGGCCCCTGCGGTGGAGAATCTCCCTCTGGAAAAGGTCTTCATCGATGATCACAGTGTCGCCGTCGTCATTCCAGCACACGGACGTGAAGGTGGTGTCCTCCACGATCCTCCAGAGCCTTCTTGGGAAGGAGAGCCCGAAAATGTTTTCTCCCACGTTGTAGGCACCGCGGTTTGGGGCCGGTGGCGGTGGGTTGTCTTGGGGGCCTGGATCTCGGCTCACGGCTGGACCCTCGCGCCTCTCCAAATTCTGGGAATCCAAGTTGAGGTGCAGGGAGGAACTCGACGGGACCTCTCCTGCCGACTCCCCATCACCGGGAGGAGCCAGCATGACTTGGTATATGTCGTCGTTACTCTGACTAGCCATGGAGCTAGTCTAGATCAAGAGCATTTTCACCCTGAGGCCGTCTTGCTAGACTCTTGAGTCAGAAATGCCTCCAGCCAAGACAGGATGCCCAATATATACTGTTCACAAAATTCTAGAATTGCGTAGTGGGGCAACCGGGTGCCCGGGTCATCGCCCTCTTTATCTGTCATGTGATGTCACAAAGGTGGCTCCGAGCTGGTCTGGAGAGGGAACCCTGGCCAAGTGTGGGGGCGGACGGGGACGGGTACAGGCCCCCAGCTTCTCTCTTTTCTACGAGTATACAGAAGCATGGTTTGAGTTCTCCAGAAAGGCTCCTGGCTACAGCCAGGCACACTGTTTGCCGGGGCCAGGCGCTGGATGGGTAGAGAAGCCATGATTCCAGGTCCACTCCCACTCCCCGAGGACGGGGGGAGACCTGTTGTTGGCCTCTCGGCTTAGCTCAAGGGCCAGGCCCTGGTTAGTCCTGGCTTGACTACCACCAAATCTGTCCCAGTCAGATGGGCCCTTGGGGGACTGTATCTCTCAGAAGACGGCAGTCCCTAGCGGTCTAGCTGGCCTGGTCTCAGTTGGTAGCCCCCCTCTTCTGCCTGCCCCCCCCCCCGCAATTCCCGCTTTGGTCTCTTCCATCTGCTTCTGTTGGTTAGTTGGTCCTGCTCAGATGCGCCTGAGCAAAGAGTCCTTTTTTCTCACCCCTGGATCCAGTGTTGCCAGAGTAGGGCTGAGCTCGGCAGGGCGAGCGCGTCCCTCTTGTTCCTCAAGCTCCGCGTCACCCGCAGCGCCTCAGACACACTGGTACCCACAGCACCAGTGCTGTCTGTGAACGGCCACTGCCTCCACCCTGCTTGAGGGTGTCTTGTCGAGCTCTGCTTGTCCCCAGACCTCGTCCCTCTCCAGATCATGATGGGATTGTCCCTTGTTCCCATTTGTTCCCTGTAGAAACTCTCCCACGTTGGGGACACTTGTGTTCGCCCGTGGCAGAGCTCCTAGCACAGACAGGTGGACGCAGCCTCCCTGGAGGCCGCCTCGAAGGCCCAATCGCTTTTCCTCAGCAGAGTGCTGGGGCTCGAGCTCTCCCGGATTTCTGGCCTCCCGCTTCCCAGCTAGATCTCCTTTGGCACTTCCCCTTTTGATGACTTGACTTTGGGGTTCAGCGTACATTCTGTTCAGTTGAAACGAAGCATTTCACGGGCCCACTCCCATGCCAGGCCTGCTCCCCTTGCCCCGAGCCCGCCCCCACCCGACCCCGGCGTTCCTCTCCTACCTCGTCGTTACCCGGACGACCGAGCCACCGAGTGATGGTGTTGGCGCTGGGGTTGCTTGTCAAAGGGCCTGCTCTAAACAGCCTCCCTCCCAAGGAAAATTTCGACTTGTTTAGCTAGGCGTGACCAGAGGAAGCCAATACACACTATCTGAAAACAGAGGAGAGTCTGGGTGTGGGGTGGGACCAAACCTAAATGGAAGGTCCTCTTCACCACAGACGAGAGGAGGGGACGGTCGCTCGGGGCATTTGTGTTCTCTAGCCCCCGGGACAGCTCTGTTCTTAGTCTTCACTCTGGTGCCATGCTGCCCCCTCCTTTGTTCCTGCTCCAGGGCGGCGGCCTCCAGAAGGCCTTCCTCCGGGGCCTGGGCGCCCTTAGGGCCCCTCTCCTGGGGCTCCCATGGCCAGGCCAGCTCCCACACAGTCCCAGTTGAGGAGCTCCCGTCTCCCCATCCAGACAAGGAAGGAGGTCCTGGAAGACAGCAGTGACCATCATGTGAACCTGGTTCCCAAAAGTTCTGTGTTCCCCCAGCAGCAGCTGGAAAAAAGCTGTGCCTTTTAAGAGGGCAGGAGGAGCCCTCGGGGAGGACACCTGCCTCACAGTGGCCGTGCCCATCACT
The DNA here is from genome assembly GCF_011764305.1 of Mustela putorius furo. NCBI lineage: Eukaryota > Metazoa > Chordata > Mammalia > Carnivora > Mustelidae > Mustela > Mustela putorius. Next base: position 4,497,270 of record NW_025422048.1, read on the forward strand.
CCCTGGTGTCCGGGCCGTTTACTCTGGACCACAGTCCCTCGGGAAGGTGTCGGGAAAGGCCCAGCCGAGGCCGTGGAAGGTGGAGTCAAGCCCAGCTTTCACCTGAGGAAGAGGAGCCGGTCCCTTCTGCCTGCCCTGAAGCCACGAAGCCACCGGTCCCCGGTGGGGACAAGCAGCAAAGGAAGCTGTCTGCTCTGGTGCTGTCACATTTCTGTCCTCATCCAAGGCTCAGGGGACACTGGGAAGCATATCCACGGGGCCATGGTGTAAAACATGCCTTTCTAAAGGACCCACACGTTGGGGCGCCTGGGTGGCTCAGTGGGTTAAGCCTCTGCCTTCGGCTCAGGTCATGATCTCGGGGTTCCAGGATCGAGCCCCGCATCGGGCTCTCTGCTCAGCAAGGAGTCTGCTTACCCCTGTGTCTCTGCCTGCCTCTGTGCCTACTTGTGATCTCTCTCTGTGTCAAATAAATAAATAAAATATTTAAAAAAAAAAAAAAAAAAAAAAAGGACCCACGTCCAAGCTTGGTTCCCAGCCGTCCTCCCTTGCTGTATACACGGGGGCCCGGACTCTCCCGATTTCCACTGGCTTCCTTTTCTGCAGTATCAGACTCCTCTCCCTCAAGGACCTTCTCCCACTGGGACTCGTGGTGTTTAAGTCACTCCACTGGTCTCTCTCTGCTGTGAACTCTGATGCCTGGAAACAAAACCCATCTCCCAATGCTTCCTGGAGCCTCTGGACAGGGAGGCCCGTGTGGGAGGGAGAGGCAGCCTGCGGAGAGACAGACTTGTAGAGACTGGAAAAGCAGGGTTCAGGCTGTGTTCCCGAAATGAGCCAAACAGGTCCTTTGGTGCACGGGTCCCTAGGCAGTGGATTTCACCAGAGCGGACTGCAATTTGCTCCTGAGCTCCTGGGAGATCCCAGGTCTCAACCTTAGCAGCCGCTGTGGATCCAAGATGAGGTGCAGGGTTTCTAGCTGTCAGCTAGGGGGTCTCTAAGGATGGCGAAGCAAAAAAGGCCTCTGCTCGAGCCATGCCTTGACTTGGCACAGGAAAGCCACTGACTCTGTCAGACCCGGGACTCACAAAGCCTCGCGGGCTGGCTGGAACGCCGAGCCGAACCTGAACGCGTGCACGGGGGGCGGCCCTGTGCAGCCTCCGCGTCAGCTGTGCTGAGAGGACAGCAAGCTAAGCGCCAGGGACAGATCTTGAGCGCTGGGATCCTTGCACATGTGGGACAGCCCTCTGCGAGGCCCAGATCTGTCCAAGTATCTTGGGTGCGGTCGCAGACCGTGAGGGTCCCTCCCAGATGTTCAGGATAGAGGCCCGTTCTCTCCTGCAACCGAGGCATTGCTGCCTGTGGGCGCGGCATCCCGGACACAGACCAGTGAGTGCCCTCCTAACTCGGGAGGCCTCCACACGCCCTGCCCTGATCCAACACAGCCCACTCTGCCTTGGCCTCATCGGCAGGCCTAGCCGGGCTGCTTGCAGTCTGCGACAAACGCTGCTTGCCCGAGTCCCTCCCGCTTCCCCAGCTGTACCCACCAGGCCGTGAGGGTGTTCGGTCAGCCTTCCCGGGAAAGGCTTTGCTCTTTCCTCTCCCCCTCACGGGAGAAGCGATGTACACCCCTGGCCAAAGCCGTCGGAAATTCAGCACGTCATCCCCACCACCCCTCGACAGTGACGAGTCTTTCTGGTTCCCTTCTATGACGGTGCTGGTTTGTGAAAATGCTTTTGTACCCGCCACACAGGAGCCTCCAGACAAAAAGGCCTGGGAGAGAAGAGGGGGTGAGGGAAACAACGCAGTTTGATCGCTGGACGACACACTGATTTGCATATCAGGAAGAAAGGCAAGCCCCACACCCAGGACATGTGGGGCGGAGGTAGGGCTCTGTGATCCTGGGGTTCCAGAAGTGCTCCTGGAAGCCTTGTGCCCTCCCGAGAGATGCTCCTGTGCTGCCCCCAGAGCTGCCACAGGGCGCACAGTTCAAACCCACCTCGGAGCCTGGGAGCAGACAGACAGCAGTGTGACAGGGCCAGGGTGGGGGGGAGGGGCTGCGTGGGAGGAGGCAAGCGGGAGAGGGGAACCTCCAGCAGCACAACCACAAGTCACCTCACTTCTACCATTCTCCACCCGGAGACCACAACACATCCCACAGGGTCAAGGCTCCTGCCCACCAGGGGGTCCAGCCCCACTGCTACCAGTCCCAAGCCCTGGGTTGCTCTGGGCGCTTGGGACCAAGGGGCTCTAAGGCACAGGCTCCCGGAGCCCGTCCTCCGCTTCCCCACATGGGCTGGAGCAGCTCCAGGCGCTCAGGCACACAAGCCCCTCACTGGACCCCCGGCTGACCGTACAAGGCCATAGCCCAGGAACACCCGACCCGAGAGCTGCGGAGGCCACAGGTGGTGGGCAGGGGTGCGCGCACAGTGTCCATCCCTCTGGGTGCGCCTATCCCCCTGCATCTTCATGTCTTATGTCCCATGTCTCATGTCCCATGTCCCACCTGGAATCTCTTGAGCCTGTCCCTCTGGGGTTTCACGGACGCTCCCTCCTCACTCAATCTCCAGCCCCCTCAGCCCTCCCCCGCGGTCAGGGGGTCCGGGGACCGAAAGCTGCCACCCTCCAGTCACCTGGCCCGTTCTCCTGGCAACCAGGCACCCACGTAGGTGTTGCCCAGAGTTACCTCTGGACCTAACAAAAGTCACCTTCTTCACTCCCCACACTTTGGAATTATGAGGGTTTGAGGAACTCAGAGTCAGGGCTCAGGACCAAGACCAAATAGAAACGAGACGTGTACTGTGGTCATTGAATGACCAACCCTATATCTTCCTCATGAATCACGGTATCACGCCTACGTTCCACACTCTCTGAATCCCGCTAGTGTGACCACGGGCCCACAAAGGAGTTTTGAGTCCCAGCTTTCAAGTCCTTGACTGCACACTCAGAATTGGGATTGCTGCCCCATACAGAAATTTCCATGTCTGCTTTTTTGTGGCCCTGCCCCATGCTTTCCCACAGCAGCTGTTACCAGGTTCCATTCCCATAAGAGTGTACAAGGGTTCCGATTTCTCCACAGATCCAACGTCGGAAAGGCCACAAAACTCTTTCTTGTGCTCAAAATTTCTGATGCAGGTGGAAGGCAGCAAACACGCTTCCTTCCTGTCACAAGAGAGTGCTCGGGCTGCTCCAGGATCCAGTGTGTATTCTCAGAGCAATTCTCCATTCCAGACTTGCCCCCACACCGAAGGCACCACCCCTTCTCCATGCAGGAGCACGGTCACAGCACAGCTAACTGGCCATCACCTGGGACCAGAAGTAATCCTGGGGACCAGACGCCCCAGCCACCTGGGCTCATGGCATTTCTACTGCGGTGCTCACCGCGAGAGCTGCACCCCGCCTTCCGTTCTCCACTTCTTCTGCAGCTCTCGGGGCAGCCCTCCCCAGCTTCCCACTAGGACTGGGGCTGCTCGACACAGACTTCTGTGGCTGCGAAGCGTCCTGCTTCTCCTAGTGTCCTCCCTGCTCAACCACAGGGCCTTCCAGAAAGCAGAGCTCAGTGCATGTCTGGCAATCAAGGAGCCAGCCAGCAGGGCTCCTTCTGTGCAGAGAGAACATTTCTCCTCCATTCTGGAAGAAGCAAGCCAGGGCAGGAGCCCGCGCATGTGTGCCTCTGGCATTTACACAATGATAGACAGAAAGGCATCAGAAGCAAAAACAAACAAACTTTCCTTTTATTTCTCTATTTCCTGGCCCCACCCCATCAATTCGCTCCTCCTTTCTTTCGACTTTTCATTCCATCCCTCCAAACGTGTTGTGATTTTGAACAGGAGCCCAAACAAGGAAACAGCGGCTCCGCCGGTTTCCAGGAAATGACAAAACTGACAAATTCATAACTCTTGAACTGGGTAAGGACAAACGCTGTTGGGGGATGTCACTCACTCACTCAGCCGCTGAATCAGATGAAACCTCCTACAGCAAGGAACCCTACTGGAGAGCTTCGCCAGGGACACCGAGCTCTGAACTTGGGAGGCATCACAGGGAACCGCCCCCCCGCACCCCCCAAAGGAGGCTCTTTGCACTGCATATTCCCCCCAACCCTCTCTGACCCTGCACTTAGAATGCCAGGGATCTCTCTACACCCACAGGCGCACACACACACACACACACACACACACACACACACACACACAGAAACAGGGAAGAACCAAGAAACAGCCTCACTTCGTGCCCGGCACCCTGCAGGACAATCTGCCCACCCCGCCAGAGCCCGGACCGCACCACAGCCGCCCCTGGGGCTCAGGCCCCCTCTTCCTCGTGGCTCACAGCCTCTTCAGAGGGGACCAGGGAGGAAACCGGCAGCCCGGGATAGACCCGCAGCAAATACTCCAGCACCTGCACCCTGCTGGTTTCCATGTGGGCCCTGGGACCCCACAGGAACTCGTAGCGGGCAGGGTCACCGCCGGGCACCTGCTGGTACTCCAGGTACCCTTCCTGCACCCAGACGTTGGTCAGGAGCTCCCGGGGCTCCCCAAAGATGATGTGCTCCTCGCCGGCATACACCCCCATGACCCCCAGCGCTTCCCACACCACCTCCTCGGGGGCACGGTCGCCCTCCAGGAGGATCACCCCCAGGAGCACCACCAGGAGGCCGGTCTTGGGCAGGCCCTGCTCACCGCTCAGCATCGCATCGCAGGTGAGGCCCAGGACGGTGACCAGGACGTAGGAGTGCTCGCTGGGGTCCACTTCCTTCACCTCCACGCCGAACACCAGCCGCATGCACTCGGACGCCTGGCCCAGGATCCCGGGGAAGGCGTCCTGCTCATCCTCGCCGACGATCGCCAGCATCTCCGCCTGGCTGGTCGGCTGCTTGGTGCGAAACTTTTGGAGCAGGAACCCCACCAGGCTGACCGCCCTCACGTGGAGTGCAGCGTGGAGCACGGGCTCGGCCACCCCTGGCTCCCCCCCAGTGCCAGACCCCTCCTCCATCGCGGAGCTGGAGCTATCTTCAGACAGGCTCCAGGGAGAGGCCTCCATGGCACTGGGGGCGGGGAAGGCCCTCTGAGGGCTCTGGGGAGGACTCGAGCCTCCAGCAGCGGACTCCTCCTCCGGGGTATTAGGGAACAGGACAAAGTAAGAGGAGGAAGAGGAGGAGGAGACGGATAAGTGGGAGGAACAAGAGGAGAAGAAGGAGGAGAAACTGGAGGAGGAGGAGGGGGAGGAGGAGGGGGAGGAGGGGGAGGACGAGAGAGACAGGGCCTCCTCGAACCCCGAAGCCTCATACAGCTCCGCATCCGCCAGGCGCTGGGCCTCTCTAGGGTCCTGAGGAGCCTCCTCCAATTTCCGGAGCTCATTCCTCCTGCCCACAGGCATGATGACTTGTGTCTGGCAGCAGCCCCCGGTGTGGGCAGGAGTGGGCGAAGCGACCCAAGGGCCTGGGAGAGAGGGGGGGTGTGAAGGGCCTCAGCTCAGGAAGGGGCCCTCAGCAGCCTTGACAAAGGGGACTCCGGGTCCTCCCCGTACTGGCCCTCTCGGGCCTCGCACAGGTCTCTCCTCCTGGGCAGCCCGTCCCCTTCAAAACGGAAGGAGGGAAGTCCACGGTCTCCTCTCCTGCCTCTCTCTCTCTCTCTCTCTCTCCCCTCTGCTCCTCAGACCCAGGGCTTCACCTCCCAGCTCCCGAGTCCCCTGTTGGGGGGAAGGGGGAGGCCCCTCAGGGTGCAGACTGAGAATACAGGGCCCCCAGGGCAGATAGGAGAGCGGGTCTGATGCTGCGAGGTCCCCACTTCCAGAGGGTGGCGGTCCCTGCTCCCTCAGGGGACTTACCTTTGCGCTGGCAGGGCCTGGGCCCAGCCCTCTGCTGGCCTGAAGCCCCAGTCTCAGAACAAGACCACAGAGCCCCGAGACCAAACAGAAGCAAGTGAGCGTGTCCACATCTGACCGCACCCACCCGGGGCCTCCTAGCTCCCTGGGAAGGGGAGGCTGCTGGGTCCTTGACTCCTGCCAGGGCCCGGGATCCTGCCTCAGCTGACCTGAGTCCAGACCATCAGACCAAGGCCCGTGACTCCCTGAGAGCAGGGATCTGAGAGTAAGAAGGGGCTCGGCCCGACCAGCCATGCCCAGAGTTCCCAGAGCTGACAGTAGGGGCAGCCCAGGGTTCTCTGGGGTTCCCTCCTTGTTCTGGCAATCGGGGTCCACTCTCTCTTGCCTCAGGGTCCTCACCTGGGACTCCTGACACCCAGTTGGGCTTCCCCAGATGACCAGATGGTGTCCTCTCAGAGCATGGTCCTCACCTCCGTGAGAGCCCCCGAGAGCCGGAAAAGGCACCTTGGACATTGTGATACACAAGCAGACGAAGACTTGCTCTTTGTCCGCACTTCCTGGCTCTCTACTCTCCGGCCCTCATAATCCCTAAGTGTCGAGCGTGAGGAAGGTGACTTTTGTTAGGTCCACCAGGTGACTCTGGGCAGCACCGAGGCGGGGGCCTGGTTGCCAGGAGAACCCGCCAGGTGACTGGAGGGTGGCAGCTTTCGGTCCCCGGAACCCCTGACCATGGGGGACGGCTAAGGGGGCCGGAGACTGAGTGTGGGAGCCTCCATGAAACCCCAGAGGAACAGGCTAGAGAGATTTCAGATGGGGACATGGAGATGCAGGGGGAGAGGCGCACCCAGAGGGATGGACACTGTGCGCGCACGCCTGCCCACCGCCTGTGGCCTCCGCGGCTCTCGGGGCCGGTGTTCCTGAGCTACGGCCTTGTACGGTCAGCCACGGGTCCAGTGAGGGGCTTGTGTGCCTGAGCGCCTGGAGCTGCTCCAGCCCATGTAGGGAAGTGGAGGACGGGCTCCCGGAGCCTGTGCCTTAGAGCCCCTTGGTCCCAAGTGCCCAGAGCAACCCGGGGTTTGCCCAGTGACCCCTGAAGGGTGGGACACTCTTGTAGGCCTGAGCTCCTGCTCTGTGGACTCTGAAGATGTCTCCAGATGGACAGTGTCGCCGCTGTGCTGAATTCCTGGACTCTTTGTGGGTGTACGAGGTTCGCTGTCACAGGGAACCCCCTCCGTGCCACCGCTGGTTCCAAAATGCACGTATACCACCCACAGGCCACCGCCCGGGGCTAAAGGGGGGCCCGGTGCCCTGTCCCGCGGTGGGGATTCCCTCAATCTCCGAGGAGGTTACTCTTTCCTCCTGCCGGGACCTGCCCTTCCTCCCAGCCCCATCCTGAGTTAGAGGCCTTGTGCCTCTCAGCCCAGGACCTCACCTCCCGGAGGACTCCCCACCTTCCTGCCCATGGGACACGTGAGCATGCCGCGTAGCGCCACCGCTCACTGCTCCTTCCAGGACCGACAGCAAGGCCGAGCTGGACTCTGTGCTGTCCTTTCTTCCCTGAAATGGGGGTGGGGGGAAGGGCCGTCCTCCTTCGGGGTCCTCACATTACTGCCTGGGTGTCCCAGGGATCCTCCCTCCGCTGCCCTGACCTTTCCCACAGACCAAGGGCCTCACGTCCCTGACATCCCCCAGCCCCAACCGTGGGACACAGGTGGGGCCGTGCCACATCCAGCTGTCCCTGCTACGTGCTCCCTGGCAGAGGGCCCTGCTGAGAACAGGGAAGCTGCACTCCCTAAGGCCCCTTCTCTTTTCATGTGGGGTAACCTTCATACCCTCCAGCCTCCCAAAGGCCCCTTTTGAGTCCTGGCCATTCATTGAACTCCCTTCTCTGCTGACCAGGTAGGGCTCCCTCTGTGGCCCCAAAGTCAGCACCCTGAACAGAATCTCTCAGCCCTGAGCAGGACGAGGGGTGCTCCACGTGCAGCCTCTCCTGCCTGTGCTCTTTGAGGCCGCGCAGGTCGAGACAGTGGGGCGCACTCGGCCTGGGCGGGGAACCCCCTCAGCGTCCTCAAGGAGCACCTACTGATTCCACTAGGGCTGCCTCCTCCTCTTCTCACCCAGAGGATACGCCCTGCAGAGCCCAGCCCTCAGGACCTGAAGACACATGTGGTCGGCTCATGGGGTTCAGCCCAGCCAGCAGAGACCGGACATCCCAGAGCTGACAAAGGGCTGTGGGTATCCAGGGTCCCCTCAGGTGTGGGATGGGCAAGGCCCTGGCTCCAGGTTCGGAGCAAGTACCACACCTTGACCACTGGCACTCACCTGCGCTGTGACCTCACGGAATCCTGCCTCAGACCCAGACCTCGACGCCCTGTTTTAGAAGCCCCTGGAGGAGAAAACGAAGAGGCACCTCAGAGGACACACTTAGAGCACAGCCCCGGGGCCCAGGGCACACCGGAGGGCTGGGCTGGACTCCTGAGTCTGCCACCCGTCCAGGCTGGGCCGTCCCCTCCTTGGCCTCTCAGGAGACTTCTTCCCCCTGCCAGGACCTAAGCCCCACGCCCCTTGGCCCAGAGGCCAAAGGGTCCCAGCAAGACCATGCGGCCCCGAGCCTCCACGGAAGGAAAGCGAGGGGGTCACATCTGGACCGGCCTGCATCAGGTCTACAGGGCTCGTCACGGATCTCCAGGGATGGCCAAATGTGGGGGTGCCATCTATGTGGGATGGGTCTGCTTCTTTGTCTATACCTTGACCCCAGGAAGGCTGGGAAAACTCCCGGTGTTCACTGGAGGCCACCTTCCTGGTGTCGAGGCCTCATCTCATGGAGAAGCCGGAAGGAAAAGCGAGGAGAACTCAGTCTGCCCACCGATGCCCCGTCTCCCCACTGTCCCCCCATCTCCCCATGGCTGACAGAAGTGTGAGGGCAGGCCTGGCCCCTGGGGATCCTCCCTCCTCCACTGACCTGAGTCCAGACCCTCAGGCACAGACCCTCCCCTCCCAGAGCCCAGGGATCTGGGGACAAAGAGGGGCTCAGCCCGACAGGCCCAGCCCGGGTTCTCAGGGCGGTCAGGTAGAGCTGGCCAGATTTCTGGGCCATCCCCTCCTCGTCCCAAGGGGTGGATTGGGAGCCCTCGCTCCTGCCTCGGGGGCCCCCACATTGACTCTTGCCGGGACCAGGGCCTCCTGTGTGTCTCCCAGGTGGGCTTCCTCAGATGACCCGACTCCGACCTCTCCCAGCATGGCCCTCGCCTCCCTTTGAGCTCCCAGAGGAGAGTGAGGAGGCAGCACTCCACGCCCACCCCCTGTACCGCACCCCATTCATAGAGAGCTGAGATTGGGGGCTGGCCCCTCTGTCCTGGGGCGGGAGTCCACGCTCTGTCCTCAAAGGGCTCATGTTTCCTTTCAGCAGGACCTGGAAGTATCCCTTCTCCTAACTCCAGGAGGCACCTTGCAGGCCCAGTTCCCCATCCCACTGAGACCCAGAGGGGAAACCAGGATCCTCATTTTTCTCGACACCCGGCCTTGCCTCGCAGGACTGACCCTCCGGGCACCCATTCATTTGGAACCCCTATGTCTGGGTAGGGGTCTGCTCAGTCCTCCCTCGGGGTCTTGGGGCTCCCCACCCTGCTGATCTGAGGCCACATTCTTCAGACCAAGGCTCTCCCGTCCCCCAGAACCTGGGTGAAACACTTTAAAAATCAGGAAACACTTTAGCTATTCCCCCCCACTTTGGGGGACATCTAAGAAGGCCCAAGGGCAACAAAATCACCTTCTGTTTTAGGCTCTAAGGACCTCAACTCTCAGCCTGCCTCCCTTCTGGACTCCAGCAGGACCTGGGGCCATGCCCTCCGCTGTCCGCAGTCCTTTCCTCTCTGACCTCCCCGCACATCCCTGAGATCCACGGCCAAATGTGGGGGTGCGACTCGGGCAGACAGCTGGCTCAAGGGCCTCCCTCAATGACTCTGTTCTGGGGTCCAGGGTCCCCTCACTTCTCCCTGAGGGTCCTCACCGTGACTCCAGCAGGGTCTGAGCCTTCCCTGCTGCTGACCTCAGGCTGTGCCTCTCACCCCAACCCCAAGCCTCTCTGAGACCCGGATGTGGAATTCTGGACATGCCACTTACCTCCTCCTGCTTAGGGGCCTCCCAGGACTGATTCTGTACTGGGTCTGGGGACCCTCGGTCCTCTCTCGAGTGCTCACCTTGAATCCTGACAGAACCCGGGCCCTCCCCCTGCTGAACTGAATCCCTGCTCCTTACACTAGGCCTCCTGACCCTCTGAGACCCGGAATCTGAAGTCTGGTCTCGCTATGCAGTCCCATGCCCTCCAGGGATCCTCCTGGACTGACACTATGGCCCAACCCCTGTGAGGCGTCCTCTGTCCTCCTCAGAGTTCATACCTTGACTCGGGTTACTGCCTGGGCCCTCTCTGCCCACCTGACCGAGGCCCTTCTCCTTCCACCAAGGCCCCCAATCTTTCCAGTGACCAGGATGGGGGAATCCGACCCCACTGGGCTTGAGTCCCCGCCCCGCCCAGGGGGGCCTCCCTAGACTGACATCAGAGGGGGGGCTTCTGCCAGAGTGTCCTCGGTCATGCCTCATGTTTCATGCCTGCTCTTTCCTCCCAGACTCGCCGGGACCAAGCCCTCTGCCCACCTGAGGGTGGCCCTGCTCCGACCATCAGGCCCTCAGTCTCTCAGAGACCCGGAGGCAGAATTCCCGATTCGCCATGTCTTCCCATCCCCCATAAGGACCTTCCCGGAGCGACTCTGGGCTGGGGTCCAGAGTCCAACGTGAAGCCCAGCATGAAGCCCAGCATGACCTGTGCCCTCCCCTCTGCCCACCCGAAGGAGGCCCTCTTCCTTCTGCAGAGGTCCCCAGTCACTAGAGAAACCCGGATAGGCGAGTCCCGCCCTAGAGCATACGAGACCCCATCCCGCCCAGATGCCTTTCTAAACTGACCCTGGGAACCCAATGCTGTGAGGTCCCCCCTGTCCCGCCTCACGGTTCATACCTTGAAACACATTCGCGCGCCTGAGCCCTCCCCTCTGACGCCCTGAGATCGGCTCCTTACGCCAGGCGCTTTATCCCCGAGAGACCCGGATGCGGAAGTCCGGACTCGCCACGTGCTCCCATCCCCCACCACGGACCTTCCCTGACTGACTCTGAGCTGGGGTCCTGGGGCCCTCAGTCATCCCGCTGTACCCTCACGGAGAAGCCCAGTATGACCTGCGCCCGCCCCTCTGCCCGCCTGAGGGAGGCCCTGCTCCTTCCACCCAGGCTCCGAGTCTCTCCGGAGGCCCCGAGGCCCCAGTCAGGCCACCGGACCACTTATCCCATCCCCCCCGGGGGGACTTCCAGGAATGGCCTAGGGTGCCGACGTGGGAGAGGTCCCCTCTGGCCTCCCTCAGGCTTCATACCTTGAATCACATTCGCGCCTGAGCCTCCCCTCGGATGCCCTGAGATCGGCTCCTTACACCAGGCGCTTTATCCCCGAGAGACCCGGATGCGGAAGTCCGGACTCGCCACGTGCTCCCATCCCCCACCACGGACCTTCCCTGCCTGACTCTGGGTTGCTCACTGTAAAGCCCAGCAGGACCGGTGCCCTCCCCTCTGCCCACCCGAGGGAGGCCCTTTTCCTTCTGCCAAGGTCCCCAGTCCCTAGAGAAACCCTGAGGCTCGAGTCCCACCCTAGAGCATAGGAGACCCCATCCTGCCAGATGCCTTTCTAAACTGACCCTGGGGCCCAAATGCTCTGAGGTCCCCCCTCTCCTGCCTCAGGCTTCATACCTTGAATCCCATTCGCGGCTTAGCCCTCCCTGTGACGACCTGAGGTCAGTCAGGTCCTTACACCAGGCGCTTTATCCCCAAAAGACCCGGATGCGGAAGTCCGGACTCGCCACGTGCTCCCATCCCCCACCACGGACCTTCCCTGCCTGACTCTGAGCTGGGGCCCTGGATCCCTCAGTCCTCCCTCTGCACCCTCACCACGAAGCCCAGTATGACCTGCGCCTGCCCCTCTGCCCGCCTGAGGGAGGCCCTGCTCCTTCCACCAAGGCTCCGAGTATCTCCGGAGGCCCCGAAGCCCCAGTCAGGCCACCTGACCACTTGTCCCATCACTCCAGGGCGGACTTCCCGGAATGGCCTTGGGAGCCGATGTGGGAGAGGTCCCCTCTGGCCTCCCTCAGGGTTCATACCTTGAATCCCATCCGCGTCTGAGCCCTCCCCTCTGACGCCCTGAGATTGGCTCCTTACATCAGGCGCTTTATCCCCGAGAGACCCGGATGCGGAAGTCCGGACTCGCCACGTGCTCCCATCCCCCACCACGGACCTTCCCTGACTGACTCTGGGCTGGGGCCCTGGGTCCCTCAATCCTCCTACATCCTCACCATAAAACTCAGCAAGGCCTTCTCCCGCCCCTCTACCCCACTGAGGGAGGCCCCACTCCTTCTGCCAAGGCCCCCAGTGTCTCTGAGACCCGGATGCACCAGTCCCACCCCAGAGGCTACAAGTCCCCATCCCCCTCAGGTGCCTTTCCAGACAGACACTAGGGCCCGAATGCTGTGAGATCCCCTCTGTCCTGCCTCAGGGTTCATACCTTGAATCCCATTCGAGGCTGAGCCCTCCCCTCTGACGCCCTGAGATCGGCTCCTTACATCAGGCGCTTTATCCCCGAGAGACCCGGATGCGGAAGTCCGGACTCGACACGTGCTCCCATCCCCCACCACGGACCTTCCCTGACTGACTCTGGGCTGGGGTCCAGGCTCCCTCAGTCCTCCTACACCCTCACCATGAAACAAAGCACGACCTGCGCCCGCCCCCTACCCCACTGAGGGAGGCCCCGCTCCTTCTGCCAAGGCCCACAGTGTCTCCGAGACCCGGACGCGCCAGTCCCCACACCCTGGCCACGTGTCCCCATCCCGCCCGGGGCCTGCCCGGACTGGTCCTGGGGCCGACCTCAGTTTCGACCCCTCTGTCCTGGGCTCCCAACTCCCTCGGTCCTGCCCCCGCTCGGGCACGACCCCATCCCCCCTGACGCCCCAGGGCCTCCCTGGGCCGCGGCCTTCCTGACCCGGCATCCTCGCCCTCCGACCAAGGTCCCCAGCCCCCTCGGACCCCCGAGGCACCTTTCAGCCGACGCCCCCTGTGGCCACCCTCCCCCGGGGCCCCAGGGTCGGTCCGCGGCTGGGCTGCGGTGGGGCTGCAGCCCTCGGGGCCGCCCCGATCTCCCTCAGGTGCCGACACCCGCTCCAGGGGGGGCCTGGGCCCGTCCTTCTGGGGACCCGTGTCCCCTGCCCTGGCCCCGGCGGGAAGGGCTCCGCCGGACGGCGCTGCCCCGGCCCGGGGTCTCTCGGGGCTGCCGCCATGGCCCCCTGGATCCCGGGGGTCCCCCCACGACCCCCACTCGGGGGGCACCGTCGGGGCAGGGTCTACCTGCACGCCTGGCTGCCGGGCCTGGGCTCCTTCCCTCAGCCAACCGGACTCCGGCTTCCCGCACACAGGGCCTCGCCTCTCTCAGGCCTCGGAGGCGGAAGTCGGCGCTCGTCACATCCGGACCCCAGAGGAAGGGGTCCCCTAGGGCTGACAGCACCTCCGCGGCGATGGGTGTCCCGCGTGGGCAAGGCGGGAGCAGGGGAGCGGGGAGGAGGGTCCCTCGGTCCTCCCTGGGCGCCTCGCCTGCCCTCTGGCAACACTGGGCCGCCGCTGACCGCAGACCTGAGCCCCAGCGGGATGGTTGGCGGGGCTCGTGCCGCACCTGCTCCCGGGGCCCGGGGGTGTCTCAGGGCTGCGGGCAGGGACACAGTGCGCTGGGACGTGGGACCCCTCGGCCCTCACCCAGGAGGCCCTCCTCTCCCCTTGTGGGACACACGCCGTCACGGGACAGATGCCTGATGTGGACCCGCAGTGCCCGTGACCGGGAGGCAGGGTCGGAGGAGAAGAGCGCTCCTTCCAAGGGGTCCCTTCGCCAGCCGCCAGACTTCAGGAACAGTCTGAAGATTTTATAAAAACATTGAATCTACTGACGAGGCTGAGCAGCTGCAGAGGTTTGGGGTTCGGTCCCAGGGTGTTTAGGGTTATCCCCTGTTTCGGGGTCCGCTGCAGTGAGTTTTCCTTGGTCGTGCTCGTTCATCCTAAGAAACACAGTGTCCGCCTCTACCCGGTGTGTGTACTTCATATGTGTATATAGGCTGGGTGTACGTTGTATGTGTTTAGGTCTACATGCATGTATATATCACATATGTATGGACATCGACGGACATGTATGCACCTATGTTCTTGCTATAGATGCATTTTTATAGGTATGTAGGTATATACGTGTAGACTGTGTGTATATGTCTTTTATGAAAGACTAACTTCTCATCCTATATGTCATTTGTTTTGATACTCACATCTGTTTCTGGTCTAGTCTTGATATCCTCCTCCAGCACTTTTTTGAAAAGGCTGTCCTCACCTCCTAAGCTAAAGCCCAGAATCCAGACGCATCTGCCTCTGTCAATGCCGTTTTCTCTGCTGTCCTGATACTTGCCCAGAGCTGCTGGCACGTATCCTCTGCGGTCCTGCATCAGATTTGTGAAGGAAGCGGGGGCAGAAGTAGAAAATCGTTCCCACTACCCATGCTTTCATTGGCATCCATGCAGTCTATCTTCCCTCCTGACATCCCTGCTACTCCCCACGTCCCCGGCCCGACGGCACTCCGAAGCGTCACCTTAAAGCTTTCTCCGATTCTCTTGTTCAGGTATTGCTGTTCACATTGTATGTCTTTTAAAGGACTTACATTTTGTGGGGCGCCTGTGTGGCCCAGTGGGTTAAGCCTCTGCCTTCAGCGTAGGTCATGATCTCAGGGTCCTGGGATCCAGCCCCGCCTCGGGCTCTCTGCTGAGCAGGGAGCCCACTTCCCTCCTCTCTCTGCCTGCCTCTCTGCCTACTTGTGGTCTCTCTCCCTCTCTATATCAAATAAATAAATAAGATCTTTTTAAAAAATTTTAAAAAAATAAAGGAGTTTCCATTTTGTAGGACACATTTAGGTGCACAGAGACAGAGAGGAAAGTACACCGATTTCCCACTGATCCACTGCCGCACACCTACGGAGTCTCCCATAATATCAACATCCCCCACCAGAGTAAAACAGTGGTCATCCCTGAGGAAGGTCCATGACTCATCATAGTCATCCAAAGCCCACCATCCAAAGTACCAAAGTATCCCCATAGCCAAAGTACCACTAATGTTCACATCTGGCTTTCGTTTTCCGTGGGTTTGCACTGAAGTGGGATGACATGTACCCATCAGGACAGTACCATACAGAGCACATTCACGACTCTGCCGATTCATTCCCCCCCCACACAGCCCCAGGCAACCAGCGATCGCTTTCCTGTCTCCATAAATGTCCCTTTGTAGAATGTCATTGAGTTGGAAACATACAAAATGGAGCCTTTCCACATCGACCATTTCACTTGGCAATAGGCATCTCAGTTTTCTCCATATCTTTTCACGGCTTGATAACTCATTTCTTTTGAGTGGCCCCTAACATTCCATCATCTGGATGTCCTAGAGTGTATCCATCAACCTACTAAAAGACATCTTCGTTGCATCTGTATTTAGGAAATTGTGAGAAAGGCAGTTAGAAACATTGATGCGTAGGTTCTTGTGTGGACATAGTTTTCAACTTCTTTGGGGAAATACTCATATGGCTGCTGGATGATACCACAGAATACGTCTATATGTGTAAGAAACAACATCAGTGTCTTAAACCTGGTCGAACAATTTTCATCCCAGTAAGTAAGGATGAGAATTTCTGCTGCTCCACATCACCCCCAGCATTTGGTCTGTCACAAGAGAAGTGACTGTTGCTGAAGGGCAACAGTGGGAGAGTATATGTACAAGTGAGCTAGTTAAAGCACGAGAATACAAAAAAGGATAATCTCCTCATACCTGTGCAAACACACCCACACACACGCACACACAATCTCCATGTATATACCTTAATAACACAAACACTATACAAGCTGGGCACCTTGCCTCCTTGTTTGGGCTTTGGACCGAAATCACAGGGCACTGGCCTCAAGGTGGGTTGGAAAGGTTAAAGAAGAGAGCAAGCAGGGACAGGGGTCTGGAACTGGAGAAAGAAAAGTGTGTGGGCTCTTGTTTCCGATGCTTCACTGGCCATCATTGTACAAATGCCAGGGGCACACACACGGGTGCCCCCACCTTGGCTTGATTCTTCCATAAAGGAGGGGAAACTTCCTCTCTGCACAGACAAAGCCCTGCTCACTGCTTCCTTGATACCCAGACACGCGCTGAGCTCTGCTCTCTGGAAGGCCCTGTGGGTGAGCCGAGGAGAGGACACTAAGAGAAGCAGGACCTGTCCCAGCCACTGAAGACTGTGTCTAGCAGCCCCAGTCCTGTTGGGAAGGTGGGTAGTGGGTGCCCTGAGAGGTGCAGAAGAAGCAGAAGAAGGAAGAAGGGGTGCGGGTCCTGGGAGGAGCACTGCCCTGGAAATGCCCCCGGCCAGGCCCAGGTGGCCTGGGTAAGCAGAGGGGCCCCGTGATTACTCCAGTGCTTCTGGTCCCCGGGAAGCTGGGTGGTGACAGTGCCCAGACTCCACACTGTGCCTCCATATCAGGGAACGGTGGGGGGAGGCTGGGGGAGTCTAGAAGGGGAGGTGCACGAGCACAGGATCAGCGGGGGGCTGGGACGGGGCCCCCAACCCTGCGTGCTAGAGTCCAAGGGAGGTGGTTAGGAAACACCCAGGGTACCCGCCACCCACTCCCAGCCCACGAACCGTCCCCTCCCCCACGAATCCCACTTGGGACCCATCGCCGCGGAGGTGCTGTCAGCCCTAGGGGACCCCTTCCTCTGGGGTCCGGATGTGACGAGCGCCGACTTCCGCCTCCGAGGCCTGAGAGAGGCGAGGCCCTGTGTGCGGGAAGCCGGAGTCCGGTCCGGTTGGCTGAGGGAAGGAGCCCAGGCCCGGCAGCCAGGCGTGCAGGTAGACCCTGCCCCCGACGGTGCCCCCCGAGTGGGGTCGTGGGGGGACCCCCGGGATCCAGGGGGCCATGGCGGCAGCAGCCCGAGAGACCCCGGGCCGGGGCAGCGCCGTCCGGCGGAGCCCTTCCCGCCGGGGCCAGGGCAGGGGACACGGGTCCCCAGAAGGACGGGCCCAGGCCCCCCCTGGAGCGGGGTGTCGGCACCTGAGGGAGATCGGGGCGGCCCCGAGGGCTGCAGCCCCACCGCAGCCCAGCCGCGGACCGACCCTGGGGCCCCGGGGGAGGGTGGCCACAGGGGGCGTCGGCTGAAAGGTGCCTCGGGGGTCCGAGGGGGCTGAGGACCTTGGTCGGAGGGGGCGAGGATGCCGGGTCAGGAAGGCCGCGGCCCAGGGAGGCCCTGGGGGGTCAGGGGGGATGGGGTCGTGCCCGAGCGGGGGCAGGACCGAGGGAGTTGGGAGCCCAGGACAGAGGGGGGTCGAAACTGAGGTCGGCCCCAGGACCAGTCCGGGCAGGCCCCGGGCGGGATGGGGACACGTGGCCAGTGTGTGGGGACTGGCACGTCCGGGTCTCGGAGACACTGGGGGGCCTTGGCAGAAGGAGCGGGGCCTCCCTCAGTGGGGTAGGGGGCGGGCGCAGGTCGTGCTTTGTTTCATGGTGAGGGTGTAGGAGGACTGAGGGAGCCTGGACCCCAGCCCAGAGTCAGTCAGGGAAGGTCCGTGGTGGGGGATGGGAGCACGTGTCGAGTCCGGACTTCCGCATCCGGGTCTCTCGGGGATAAAGCGCCTGATGTAAGGAGCCGATCTCAGGGCGTCAGAGGCGAGGGCTCAGACCGGATGGGATTCAAGGTATGAACCCTGAGGGAGGCCAGAGGGGACCTCTCCCACGTCGGCTCCCAAGGCCATTCCGGGAAGTCCGCCCTGGAGTGATGGGACAAGTGGTCAGGTGGCCTGACTGGGGCTTCGGGGCCTCCGGAGAGACTCGGAGCCTGGGTGGAAGGAGCAGGGCCTCCCTCAGGCGGGCAGAGGGGCGGGCGCAGGTCATACTGGGCTTCGTGGTGAGGGTGCAGAGGGAGGACTGAGGGATCCAGGGCCCCAGCCCAGAGTCAGGCAGGGAAGGTCCGTGGTGGGGGGGATGGGAGCACGTGGCGAGTCCGGACTTCCGCATCCGGGTCTCTCAGGGATAAAGCGCCTGATGTAAGGAGCCAATCTCAGGGCATCAGAGGGGAGGGCTCAGCCGCGAATGGGAGTCAAGGTATGAAGCCTGAGGCAGGAGAGGGGGGGACCTCACAGCATTCGGGGCCCGAGTTTCTGTCTGGAAAGGCACCTGAGGGGGATGGGGACTCATAGCCTCTGGGGTGGGACTGGTGCATCCGGGTCTCAGAGACACTGGGGTCCTTGGCAGAAGGAGCGGGGCCTCCCTCAGTGGGGTAGAGGGGCGAGCGCAGGTCGTGCTTTGTTTCATGGTGAGGATGTAGGAGGACTGAGGGCCCCAGGACCCCAACCCAGAGTCAGTCAGGGAAGGTCCGTGGTGGGGGATGGGAGCACGTGGCGAGTCCGGACTTCCACATCCGGGTCTCTCGGGGATAAAGCGCCTGGTGTAAGGAGCCGATCTCAGGGCGTCAGAGGGGAGGGCTCAGCCGCGAATGGGATTCAAGGTATGAACCCTGAGGCAGGAGAGGGGGGACCTCACAGCATTGGGTTCCCAGGGTCAGTTTAGAAAGGCATCTGGCAGGATGGGGTCTCCTATCCCCTAGGGTGGGACTCGCGCCTCAGGCTTTCTCTAATGACTGGGGACCTCTGCACAAGGAAGAGGGCCTCCCTCGCGTGGGCAAACACGTGGGGGCAGGTGCTGCTGGGCTTCACGGCGAGGATGCAGAGGGAGGACTGAGGGACCCTGGACCCGAGCCCAGAGTCAGTCAGGGAATTTCCGGGAGGGGGATGGGAGCACGTGGCGAGTCCGAACTTCCGCATCCGGGTCTCACAGACACTGGGGACCTTGGCAGAAGGCCCTGATGCTCAGAGGGGCAGGGGGCAGCCCAGGCCGTGCTGGGCTTCACGGCGAGGAGGCAGAGGGAGGTCTGAGGGACCCTGGACCCCAACCCAGAGAGGCAGCCCCTAGACGTCTTAGTGTAGGACACGGACTCCTCATTTGTGTTCGTATGTGCGTGTTTGTGTACCTCACTCGCCCAGCTGGGTCTCCCGGATGCTGGATGCGCTGGGGTCCAGGAGTCGATCCACGGGCGGTACAGCACACAAAGGCATAGGCACCAGGGAGCCCCGTTGGAAAGGGGAAGAAGGCCCGAGAGACCCGGACGCCCCATCTCAGCCCCCGCGGTCAGCCCTGGGAAGTCTTGGGCTTTGCCGCTGCACATCGTGGTCACAGGCTTGAGCCAGTGGGCTCAGGGGAGCGATGGCCTTGGTGTGGGAGCCCCGGCCCCGGGACAGCAGACAGGAGAGGCCCGGGACCCGCGAGGGCTCGAGGCGAGAAGACCTGAGGGCGTCCCCAGGGAGCCCGCGGGACCGCGGCTTGGTTCAGCCACGGGAGGCTCCTGGGGTGGGCGATCCCACGCCGTGGGTGGCCACTGCCGACTCAGGGCCTCTGAGGACCGGTGGTCACAAGGATGGAGCACCGCCTCAAGAACGCGTGAGGGGGGAGATGGACCGTGTGTGCCTGGGGGGAAGGCGAGGCCTACAAGGAGGACTGCAGGATCGGGGACAGAGACCACGTTTGGTCCCAGGAGGCCCCAGGGACAGATGATCACATCGGGCGAGCCCTGCATTCCCACCAAGTCTCCCAGAGACGCGGGTCTGGGTGGAAGCATCGGGCTTCAGGACCTCCCGGGCGGACCGTGGGCCTGCTGTGGTGGAAGGAGAGGACCAGAGGGAGGACTGAGGCATCCCGGTCCCCAGCATGTTCAATTCGGAGAGGAGGCCCCAGTGTAGGAGGAGCCCATGCCTGTCCTGATGTCCACATCTGGGTGTGAGAGACTGTGGGCTGTGGTGAGAAGGAACACGGCCTGGGGTGTGGAGGGCTCGTGCGTGTGTTTGTGTCTGTGTGTGTGAGAGAGAGAGAGAGAGAGAGGAGCATGGGGTGGGGAGGAGGGTCTCAGGTCCTTCTGGGAGAGAGGATGAGGACCCTGCGGCAGGACTGGCCATACCGGATCCTACCTTCTCAACAAAGGAGCCAGTGCCCCGGAGTCCAGCCTTGCCCTGTTGGCAGCCCAGGGAGGACTGGTCAGCGGTAGCCCAAGGTGGCAGGCATGCTCACTTGTCTCATGGGCTGGAAGGTGGAGAGACCTCGGGGAGTGAGGTCTCGGGCCGAGGGGCACATGGCCTCTATCTCAGGTTGGGGGTGGGTGGAAGACCAGGCCCTGGCCAGAAGGAGGATTAGCCTCCCAGGACCATAAGGGCATCCCCATCCCAGGACAGAGGGGTCGGTCCGCACTGCCAGCCCTTTGGGATCTTGCTGGAAGCTGAAGGTGGGGGACGGACCCTCGGACATGGACGTGGTGGCTCCTCACCGTCCTCTGGGAGCTCTCAGGGAGGCGAGGGCCATGCTGGGAGAGGACAGAGTCGGGTCATCTGAGGAAGCCCACCTGGGAGACACCCTGGTACAGCAAGAGTCAATGTGGGGAACCCCTAGACAGGAACGAGGACCCCCTTTGGGACGCGGAGGGGATGGCCCAGAAATCTGGCCAGCTCTACCTGACTGCCCTGAGAACCCGGGCTGCGTCTGTCAGGCTGAGCCCCTCTTCGTCCCCAATTCCCTGGGCTCTGGGAGGGGAGGGTCTGTGCCTGAGGGTCTGGACTCAGGTCAGTGGAGGAGGGAGGATCCCCAGGGGCCAGGCCTGCCCTCACACTTCTGTCAGCCATGGGGAGATGGGGGGACAGTGGGGAGACGGGGCATCGGTGGGCAGACTGAGTTCTCCTCGCTTTTCCTTCCGGCTTCTCCATGAGATGAGGCCTCGACACCAGGAAGGTGGCCTCCAGTGAACACCGGGAGTTTTCCCAGCCTTCCTGGGGTCAAGGTATAGACAAAGAAGCAGACCCATCCCACATAGATGGCACCCCCCACATTTGGCCATCCCTGGAGATCCGTGACGAGCCCTGTAGACCTGATGCAGGCCGGTCCAGATGTGACCCCCCCTCGCTTTCCTTCCGTGGAGGCTCAGGGCCGCATGGTCTTGCTGGGACCCTTTGGCCTCTGGGCCAAGGGGCGTGGGGCTTAGGTCCTGGCAGGGGTAAGAAGTCTCCTGAGAGGCCAAGGAGGGGACGGCCCAGCCTGGACGGGTGGCAGACTCAGGAGTCCAACCCAGCCCTCCGGTGTGCCCCGGGCCCCGGGGCTGTGCTCTAAGTGTGTCCCCTGAGGTGTCTTCTCCTTTTCTCCCCTAGGGGTATGGAGAAGCAGCTGTTGAGCCCTTGGTGTGAGGCAGGAGTCCCTGAGATCACGGTGCAGGTGAGTGCCAGTGGTCAAGGTGAGGTACTTGCTGTGAGCCTGGCGCCAGGGTCCCAACCCAGAGGGCACCCCTGGGCACCCATGGGCGACGCAGCCCACTGTCAGCTCTGGGACATCCGGGCCTCTGCCGGATGGGCTGCACCCTGAGAAGCCACCCACATGTGTCTTCAGGTTCAGCCCGACACCATCGCCATGCCCCTGGGTCAGAGGAGTGAGCTGTGGAAGCTGGAGGAAGACCCCGGTCCAGGACCGGGACAGGGCCTGGAGGAGGCACAGCAGTGCGGGGCTGGAGGAGAGGAGACCCTACCTCCCTCCTCCGCCTCTGCCTCCTCCCAGTCCAGCGTCTCTTCCCTCTCTTGCTCGGCCCTGTCTCTGGGCCCCCAGGAGGAGGGGTCTGCTGCGGGGACCCTGAGTCCACCCCAGAGCCCTCAGATGGCCTGCCCCTTGCCCGCGGCCATGGCAGCCACTGCCTGGAGCCCGCCCGACCAGGGCTCCAGCAGCTCAGATGAGGAGGGGTCCAGCACCGGGGAGGAGTCCGAAGAAGCCGAGCCCAGGCGCTCTGACATACTCCAGGAGAAGACAGCTGACCTGGTGGGGTTCCTGCTCCTCAAGTATCTCACCAAGGAGCCGGCCAGCCAGGCGGAGATGCTGGCGATCGTCGGCGAGGATGAGCAGGACGCCTTCCCCGGGATCCTGGGCCAGGCGTCCGAGTGCATGCGGCTGGTGTTCGGCGTGGAGGTGAAGGAAGTAGACCCCACCGAGCACTCCTACGTCCTGGTCACTGTCCTGGGCCTCACCTGCGATGCGATGCTGAACGGTGAGCAGGGCCCGCCCAAGACCGGCCTCCTGGTGGTGCTCCTGGCGGTGATCCTCCTGGAGGGCGACCGTGCCCCCGAGGAGGTGGTGTGGGAAGCGCTGGGGGTCATGGGGGTGTATGCCGGCGAGGAACACATCATCTACGGGGAGCCCCGGGAGCTCCTGACCAACGTCTGGGTGCAGGAAGGGTACCTGGAGTACCAGCAGGTGCCCGGCGGTGACCCTGCCCGCTACGAGTTCCTGTGGGGCCCCAGGGCCCACGCGGAAACCAGCAGGTTGCAGGTTCTGGAGTATTTGCTGCGGGTCTATCCCGGGCTGCCGGTTTCCTCCCTGGTCCCCTCTGAAGAGGCTGTGAGCCACGAGGAAGGGAGGGCCTGAGCCCCAGGGGTGGCTGTGGTGCGGTCCGGGCCCTGGCGGGGTGGGCAGATTGTCCTGGGGGTCCCGGGCACGAAGTGAGGCTGTTTCTTGGTTCTTCCCTGTTGGGGTGTGTGTGTGTGTGTGTGTGTGTGTGTGTGTGTGAAGAGAGAGCCCTGGGATTTCGAAGCAGTGCAGGGCCAGGGAGGTTTGGGGGAAAATACAGGGCAAAGAGCCTCCTTTGGGGATGTGGAGGGCGGTTCCCTGCGATGCCTCCCAAGTTCAGAGCTCGGTGTCCCTGGTGAGCTCTCCAGTGGGTTCCTTGGCGTAGGAGGTTTCATTGGCTTCAGTGACTGAGTGTGTGCGTGACATCCCCCAACACAGCGTTTGTCCTGACCCAGTTCAAGAGTTACGAGTTTTGTCATGTCCCGGGGCCGTCTGGGGGACTCCGTTGGTTCCGCATCTGCCTTCAGCTCAGGTCAGGATCTCAGGATCTTGTGATATAACCCCACATCGGGCTCCCTGCTCAGTCGGCCTGTTTCTCCCTCTCCCTCTCTGTGTGCTGTTTCTCGAATAAATAAACACATAAAATATCTTTCAGCAAAAAGGATTTTTGCCGTGTCCTAGAAACCAGCCTAGACACCTTGCCTCCTGTTTTGGGCTCTGGGCCAGAATCACAGGGCTTGGCCTCGGGGTGGGTTGGGAAGGCGAAAGAACGGAATAGGAAGGGGAAGGGGGTCAGGAACGGGGGACGATAAGCGTGTGGGTTCTTGCCTCTGATGCCCCGCTGGCTGTCATGGTGTCCATGGCAGAGGCACACACACGGGGCTCCTGCCCTGGCTTGGTTCTTCAAGAAAGGAGGAGAAGCGTCCGCTCAGCACAGAGGGAGCTCGGCTCACTGGCTCCTCGATTCCTCGACGTGGGCTGAGTTCTACCGTCTGGAAGGCCCTGCGGCTGAGCGCGGAGGACGCTAGAAGCAGGACGCGTCCCAGCCAAAGGGGACTGTGTGTAGCCGTCCCAGTCGTGGCACGAAGGTGGGCAGGCGTGCCCTGAGAGCTGTGGATGAAGCGGAAGCCGTGAGGGGGTGTTGCTCCCGAGGCGACGACGGCCCTGGAAATGCCCCTGACCCAGCCCGGGCGGCAGGGCTGTGACTAGAGGGGCCCCATGATCGCTTCTGTGCTGCCGGTCACGGGGAAGCTGGGTGGTGACAGTGGCCCTCTTTGGGCATCGGGTGCTTTTGGGGCGGGACAGATGTCTTAAATGGATAAACGCCGGGAGCAGTTTGCATTGGGCCGTGGAGAAGGCCGAGTGTCTGTGGCCTGAAGGTACAGCGTGCCGGGCCCCGTCACAGGGTATTTGAACACAGTGAAGGTTCAGGGGCTTTATTCCCACCTTCACCACGAACGTTCTGTGGACGACAGCGGGGAATGCGCACGTCCCGGACAGCCCTGTTCCCCCCGGACCGGCGGAGCCTTCGCTGGCTCCTCGGCCAGGAGAAATTATCGGGACTCCCCGGAGTTGTCCGCCGCCAGTCCTGAAGAGTGGCTGGGTGTTCGTGGGCAGAAATGGTTGAAGCTCAGAGATCTGCATGGGAGAGAAGCTGAAAAGAGGCATCGAGGTGGTCTCTTCCTGTTCCTGGGGACCTTTGGGTTCCTTGCACGCAGCTGGTCTGGACCCCCTGCGCCACCCTCACCCATTTGGGCACGATCTGTCCTCCCGGAGGTGCACAGGCAGGGAGCTCGGTGTGCTTCGCTTCTCTGTCGTTCCACTCGAACCCCGCGTCTGTGATCTGTCAGGGCAACGAACGATTTGTAGATGGGGCGAGAGTGGGGGGGGGGTGTCACAATAGCACCGGACAGCTGTCCCAAGCAGCGCAGACCCTCAGACGCCAGCGTGCCCGTGTTCCGGCCTCTTCTAAAGCGGGACAGGAGCAGAGAATCACGGGTTAGAGAGGTTTCGGACTGTGCATCCGAGGACAGCGAACATTGTCAGCCCACTGAGATCTTGGAGGTTATGGCCCTGGGAAGTGCCAAAAGGGGCTCCGGGGTGAGGAGGGTGATCAGCCCCGCTGAGATGTCGTGAACAACCATAGCCACGTCCGTGCGTGTGCCAACTCGGGAACATTAGGTGCGATCTCGCACTTGAAGCCCCTGTCCCTTGGTCTTTGGGCACATCCAAAGACAGAGACTTTCAAGGCAAATTGGACTTTCTCAGGAACCCCTCCCAGAAATGAGGGGGTTTTGCCTCAGCGAAGTAGCAAAGCGGCTTTGGGCTGAAAAGGTAGTCCGCAAGAGTGAATCAGAGCGATGTCCAGTGCCGGGCCCCCCCCTTGTGCTCCTCCTGTCCCCAGGCTAAGAAGGAAACGGCGTGGCCTGTCCTCTCGCACTTAGGAAGGCTCCCGTGGCAGAATCCTGTTTGTCACAGGCATTCCTATCGAAGGCGCCCCAGGGACCCTGGATCCGTTCTTTGCCATGGCAGCACAGAACAGAGAGCGCACCGCGTCCTCAGCCAGACTCTGGTGTCAGACCCACGGACCATTATGCGTGTGTGTCATGCCCGACGTGTGGGCCTTACTGCTCCGGGCAGGGCGGGCGGCCTTCCCCACAGGAGCCTCTGCTCGGGAAACGGGCTGTAGGGATGCTTCCTGCCCCCTGCACCGCCAGGTCCCTGAGCTACCCCGTTAGTGCCCGTGGGGCCGTCATGAGTCTCTTTTGGGAGCCGGGCAGCCAGCTGCATGTGGGCCTTGTGGGAACTGGGGTGGGGGTCCTCCTCCTGGGGCCCGGCCCGCAGCCCCCATGCCTCGTGCACTGCCCAGCCTGTCCTGACCCTGGCCTCGGTCTGCAATGTCTGCGGTCTCGTCCTCCTGTCTCCCCGCTGCAAAGCCCTCACCCCTCAGTCTTCTCACACTCATCCTTCCTTGGGAGACCCCAGCCGTGGATCCCGCTCAGCGTGCCGGCGCTTCCGCTAGAGCTGACTCGACACCCTGGTGGCGCGTGTGCCCGGGGCCCGCGAGTGACAGTCGTCCCCCGGTGACTGCGTGAGACCGTGTACAACGCTGTGTTATTTTCGGAGATGTCCTGTGTCACCCCAACTGCTTCATGAAGCAGGTGGCCCTGCGCAGGTGACGCTGAGGCTTTGCTTCCTGAGGCTGAGCCAGAGTGGGCGTGTGTCCCTGTCAGCCATCCCCAGAGCCTGCTGGGACCCTGGGTGTCTGCAGTCGGGGCCGTTGGGGCAGAGGGAGAGACTTGCGGGTGACGGCGTGGCCACCGCAACGCTCCCCCATTCAAAGCAGTCTCAAATGAGGACTTAGAACGCAGCCCTGGAGGAGAGGGTTCGGGTTCCCAGGCGGCAGGCTGTACAGAGGTTTGGCCGCCCCAGGAGACGTGGGAGGAGGAGCACCCCCTTGTCATCCCGTCTGGACTGCCCTGGGCCGAGCACGGGAGGGTCAGGGGAGCCCAGAGGAGGCTGAGGTGAGCTGGAGCCTGTTTGACCTCTTGAACTGGGTGCTCTCGGCCCAAGTTCCAGGACTGGAGCCCGTGGGGCACTCCAGGATGGAAGCAGGGATACTGCGTGCCCTCCTCGGAGGGAACGGACTTGGAGGTCGTGGGATGGTGTTTGATCCAGACCGTCCTGGACTGCTTTGCTGTCCCACTTCGGACTCGCCCAGCGCCACCACGAGCGTCCCTCAGGAAGGCATTTCAGGGGTGCCAGGCTCTCTCAATCGTGTCGACGGTAACACACGTCACCCCGGTCCCCGGTAACTGGGGCCAGGGCTGGGCAGGGCAGGGACCGACCCCCTTACCCGTTGGCCAGACGACGTGACGGTCTCTAGGTGGCCTGACCCGTTCCCAGGAGGGGCTGGTGTGAGGTGTCTCAAGCACGGTCCTGCTCCTCTCCGAAGCCCCCGTTGCCCGGGCCCAGCCAGGCCTTCCTGAATCCCCGCCGCCTCGCCAGGGGTCTGGCCTTCAGGCTGGCTCCCACCGACCGACCGTCCTCTCGGACAAATACCGCTGTCCCCGGTCCTGGCGCCTTCACGAGCAAGCCTGGGGCCTCTCTGCCTGTACCGGGCCGGAGCTAGGGCTGAGCACAGGGCAAGGGCAAGTGGCGGGAGGCAGGGTGTGAGACCAAGGGACAGCCAGGAGACAGTGGGAACGGCAGTGCTGCATTTCCCGAGCGCCCGGACAGAGGATGTGTGCAGAGGGTCCCCCGGACACTCACCGTTGGGCATGCCGTGACAGTCCGTAGACCCGGTGGGAGGGTGTTTTGAACTGCCGGCCCGCTGCGTGTCTGATGTGTAGCCTGCCCAGGGGAGTGAGCCCGCTGGACACCGTTGGACCGCCCCGTCGGCTGGAAGGGAAGGGGACAGGACTGGGAAGGGGCGCGGCCGAGCAGCGGCCGGGCCCGAACCCAGAGCAGCCTTCGGTGGGTCCTGGCTCCTCCATCCGCGTGCGAGTGGGATCTTGTCCTCCCACGATGCCCCATCCCCCACTGAGGTGTCCTGTCTTCCGAGGACGACTCGTGGCTTTGGGAGTTCCCAGACTTTTGCTGTCGGGAAGGACCGTGAGCTTTAGGAGAGGTCCTGGTCACACGCACTGTGGGACGTCCATCAACTGGGGTCTGTCGGATAGATTTCTCCGGCGGAGAGCCGGCTAGAGCTTTCTGAGAGGAAGAGCACAGAGGAAAAAGATGCTCACCCCATCCTCTGGAGAGTGTCTCCGGACGAGGAGTACGGGTCGTCACTGTGGATGCTGACCCTGCGCATGCGGCTGAGGTAGAGGCTGTCGGGGTCCCCAGTGGAAAGGGACCCTTTCATTTGTCTGTTTCGCGGGGTGCTGTTGGGGGAGGTCACTGTGCCCAGCCCCGCCCTCTGGGGAGCCGGGCTGCGCTCCTCCTCTCTGGGGGAGCGGTATCTACTTTGGTAGCTTGGGCCTCGCCTGCGGGAGGCTTGTCCACTCTCGCGCATTTGTCCCTTCACCATGCCATCCTGTCTTTCCTCACGAGGGACTCGAGGAGGTTTTATTCTATCGTTTGGGTCACATCCCAGTTTCGCTCGATTTGGTCGCTCACACTGTTCTAGCGTTGGTCTTCCGAAAAGGGACCTCACTCAGCTTCCGAGTCCCTTTGAGGTACAGAGTGGCTTTGTTTCGTTTTCATTTTATTTTTACCGTGTCCCTACTTTCTGGCACTTTGAGGTGCTCCAGGCTCCTTGTGACCTAATAAGATACTGATTTCTGTACTTCTACATCTATATCTCTATATCTTGTCTGTCTCTCTCTCTCTCTCTATCATACAGGTCTCTGACTCCGGTTCCTGACACGGGGCTCCTAAATCCCTTGTAAACGGGGGTGCTGGGAGGATCGCTTCTCTTAACATGTAGTCTCTGATCCCGTGTTTGACACGGGGCTCCTAAATAAAACCCTTGTCATTTCCCGAGAGGTAAGAGCCCTAGGAGCATCTTTTGTTCTAACCAGGTGACCCTAGCTGGGCTCCTGGGTGGCCCTGGAGGTGGCGACAGCTCAGCAGAGACACCAAGCCATGCTTAGAAGCTTGGAGTGTTCATCCCTGCCAGGCGCGCACTAGCCTCAGGGGGACGGGGGCCCTATGGGCTCTCCCCCCCCCCCGGCTCAGGGGGACTCCCTACTCCTGCCCAGTGGAAAAGTTAAGGGCAGCGGTGTCTCTCCGTCCTGGGGACGGTTGCTTTTCCCCCTATCCCCCGCTGCCCGGTTCCAGAGCCCATCTGGTATGGTCTGTGGCCCGTCAAGGCCACGGCGGGAGCCTGGGAGCTCGTTGCCCGTGCCCCTTGAGACACTCTGTCTTTGAGGCGGCTCGGGGTGCGGAGTGCGCGTCCTCGAGGCGCTGCACGCCCCAGGAGCCGGAGGTTGTTTCCTCCCAAGTCGGAGCATGACGCGCTCGACATGTTGAGTTCGGAAGAGAAAGAGGACGACTGGGGGCAAAGGGGAAAAGTTACCAGCTCCTCTGACAGGGACGGGAAGAGCCCCTCCCCACCATGCATCCTGTCCTCCAGATACCAGCAGGCAGCCTCTGCGCTGCAAACCCGTAGGACCCGGCGGCGACCGTCTCCACCCACCTCTGGGTGCTGGAGGACGGTAGGGCCACCTTTTCTCTCCTCCTATGAGGTGCGACCTGACCTCCCCTCGTGGGTCAAGGGAAGGTCCTGTCATACAAGGGACCCGGCACGACGGGGAAGGGCGCCTGCCCGGCCAGGAAAACCCTGCCGCGGTGAGCCCTCGGCCCCCGATGCCAGCTTCTCGGACCCGTCAGGCGCCACACGGAGGCCTTCCTCAGGAGCGGAGGCGGAAACCCCGAGGGGCCTGACCGAGGGTCTCCTGGGCCCCCGCATCCACCAGGAGGGGTGTCGTGCCAAGTTCTTGACGGCGCAAGCAGAAAGCTGAGGCCTAGCCCGCCGCTAAGAAAGAAACATCGCAGGGGCCGAGGGCACTGGGCTCATCAACAAGGGGCTCCCTCTCTGACACGTTTTATTAACCTGCCTGATTTCCGACAACCAGACGGCCCTGGCTGCGGTGGTGTGCCTAGCGGGGGCCATCGGGGGGCCGAGCGGTCGGTGGCAGGTACTCGGGGGAAACAGCGGCAGTCGGGACAGCAGTGGAAGGGGCTCGGGGGGGGTGAGGGGTCAGGGTCACGGGGGTGACGGGTCCGGCAGCCACACCAGGCAGAACGGCCACGCCGGGCCCCCAGGGGTGGTAGAGCGGCAGCAGCCCAGCCACGGGGAGCTGCACGGTGGGCCCGGGGAGGAGCACGGGGGGCCCGGGGGCGAGGCCCAGCCCCGACGCGTAAGGGTGTATCTGCGCGGGAGGCAGGGTGACACAGACCCAGGGGAAGGTCGCGGGCTGGGCCACGGCCGGCGCGAGGCAGATGGACGCCTGGGCACCCTGGGGCTGGCCGTGCACGGGCCGGCCTGCCGCGGCGCGGGTGTCGGCCACGGTGGTCCTGGCCGCCGCGCCGGCAATGGCAGGAGGGGCCGACCCGCTCCTGCCCTGGATGGTGGGGCCGTCGCCCTGCGGGCTGCTCTCTGGCTCCGGCGGGTCCCCGGCAGAGGACAGGACTCCCTCGTGCCGCGGGCCGGGTGTCGGTGCCGCCGGGGGGACGCCCAGGGTGTCGGGCTCGGGCTTGCTTTCCATCTGCCTTACTGTGGATTTCACGGCCACTCTCCTCTTCATCCTCAGGAGCAGGTGAGGACAGTCTCTCTTGAAGAAGGGGCTCCTGTAGAACTGTAACTGCGGGGCAAAATGGAAAGAGGACGAGAGAGTCCGTGTCACAACAGAGTTGATCGCAAGCGGCGCTGCGGTCCGGGGTAGCCGTAGGCCCCGAGGCCTCCTGGGGGCAGGTCCCGGCCCGGGCAGGAAGCCGCGTGCTCGCTGTCCCGTCGTCCGCCCTCGCTCGCTTGGGACACCCACGGCCCCTGGGGCCAGGGTTCCAAGGGGCCTCCCGGGTCAGCATCCACGCCCAAAGGAGGGGGGCTTGGAGTCCAAGGGAGGGAGGCTCGGGATTGGCAGACGGGGGCGGGAGCCTGGGCGGCTGTCCGAGCCAAGGTCCGCTGGCCGCAGAAGCGCGCCCTGGCTGGGAGTCCCCGGCTCTGGGCGTCCAGGGGCCCGCTGGGCTTGGGAAGCACGCCCACTCCTTCAGCCTTCCACAGGCTTCCAAAGGGCTTTGGGGCAGCACAGCCCCCAGACGCCCAGGGACACCGCTAGTTCACGAAAGGGGCCCGACCACCCGCCTCGGCGATGGCCGGCCGGGAGCTGCGGGAGCCCCGCGTGGGGCACGCTCACAGCCCCCGGTGAGGCGGGGGTCCCCCCCAACCCCCCGCCCCCCGAGCAGCAGCAGGGCGGGAGGATCCGGTGTTGGCGGAGGTTTCGGGCACGGGCCCCGTGCAAGCAGCGTGCCGTTTGGGGGTGCCCAGAGCAGCGACGTCCCTCACGTGTGGCCATCCCCGGATGCCCATCGCCTCACGGACACACCCAGCCAAAAGACACAAACCTAGAGAAATGGGAAAAGCGGGGGGGGGGGGGGGGGGGGCGGGGTCGCAGCAGAAAGAAGGAAAGAAGGGTAGAAAGGAGAAGACGCTTTCTCCGTCGCGAGGAGAGCTCCGAGCGCCTCCTCTCTTACCAGTTCCCAGTGCCCCCCACCCCCGCCGAGTGCCGGCCCGGGGCGGCAGCGCGCCCATCACGCGGGTCCTTGAAGAAGGCAGCCCCGACACCCTTGGCGCCATCCTGGGCACTTTCCCCACAGTGGGTCTCGGTCGCCGACCCCACTGCCCAGAGGGAGACCCGGGCCCCAGATGCCCAGGAGGCAGCCCCGGGGGCTCCCACCCCCCACCCCGACCCCAGCACGCCAGAGCCTGGCGGCTCGGCCCCCGTTACCTTGCTCAGGACGTGAACAGGGGCCCCTCCGGTGAGAAAGCTGGTAAGGCAGATGGATGTGTGCACGTCCCGGCGCAGTTTGCTGAATCCATACAGGTTGAGCTGGCGGACGAAACTCTTCATACAGTCCGTTTCGAACACTTTGTCCGGACCCTCCCGCTCCAAAACCTCCTTCTGAAACAGCTTCTCGTTGATGCCTATGCAGGTGCCATCCTTGGCCCACCAAATGGACGCAAACTGGGTGCTGTTGACGATGGCCCACAGCCTCTTGGGAAAGGGCAGGCAGAGGAGGCTGCCTTCTCCCACCGACAGGGCGTCCTGGGAGGTGCGCGGCCTTTTGAGCAGAGGCTCTTGGGCCAAGGCCTGGAAAGCGTTTTCCTCCAGCAGCAGCCTGAAGCCAGGGTCCCCAGGGGACACCGGCTGCGGCTGCGCCAGGGTGAGCGGAGGCTGTGCTGGAGGAGCGCTGCTCTCCGGGCCCACGGCGGCGGCAGGAGCCCCCTCTTCTGGAGGGGAGGGCGGCGGCCCCAAGCCCTGCGCCGGGCCCGGCGGGCCCCGCTTCTCCTTGCTGGCCATACTCCGCTCCGGCGCGCCCCTCCTTCCTGTAGACCTGCGAGTGCGGCCTGGCCGGCTGCACCCCTTGATAACAGGGCGGCCCGGGGACATCACAAAGGGGCTCCAGTTACTTGGGGGGGGGGGTGACATCACAAGCCAGCCAGCCAGTGACCTGATAAAGGGCCAGCCACACGAGTGACCTGTCGGCACGCCAACCTTCTGGTCACACCCGGTCCTTCCCTGGGCAAGGGGAGCCTCGTCTATGGCTTTAAAGTAACACACCCAACAGGGGCCCCTGGGTGGCTCAGTGGGTTAAGCCGCTGCCTTCGGCTCCGGTCATGATCTCAGAGTCCTGGGATCGAGCCTCGTATCGGGCTCTCTGCTCGGCGGGGAGCCTGCTTCCCCCTCTTTCTCTGCCTGCCTCTCTGCCTACTTGTGATCTCTCTCTCTGTCGAACAAATAAATTTAAAAAAAAATCTTTAGAAAACAGTAACACACCCAACATCCGGGGCCAACCCCAGACCGTCCATCCATCCCACACCTAGCTCCCCGGGTGCCGGCTGACCTCCGCTGGCCTGCGTCCTTCAAGAGGTCAGAGGTCGTTCTCCGGGCCCGTGGGTCTCGAGAGTCCCTACCGAGATGCACGCTTTCAAGCAGGGAGCAGAGGCTGGGGCGGGCGTCCACGGTCAAGGGTGTGGGCCACGCGGGCCTTTTAGCATCGTCCCAACAGGGTGCTGAGGTCCTCCCCGGAGACCCTCCTAGTCTACCCACGCCGTGGGTCCCCCGAGGCCACATGGCCGATGGCTTCTTAGGTGAACAGGTTAGTCAGGTGTGTCCCACCACCACCCTGCAGGAGGAGGAGGAGGAGGAGGAGGAGGAGGAGGAGGAGGGCGGCAGGAGGAGGCCTTCTCCTTCCTTGCCTCTCCTCAGCCTGCACGTGCCCCCCTTCACACCCGGCCACCACCTCCCAGGCAGACCGTGGGGCCGGCCGGGAGCCGGGGGCCTCACACTGGCTGGCTTCCTTCCCTTTCCTCCACTGACGGTGGCAGGGGCACCCGTCCTGGTTGGTGGCCAGGGTTTGAGCTCCGGGATCCTTCTCTGGTCTCTGGGGCCTGGAGGATCCAGAAGAGGAGGCCATGCAGAGAAGCCTTCTAGCACATTCTCCCCACGTGCAGGCCCACCTCCCCCCAAGCACTGCCTCCCCAACTCGATTGTGGGCGTGGAACTCAGTGAGTTTCCAGAGATGGCCACGCAGCAGGCGCACCGCCAGACTGGAGGCTATTTTGTGTAGCAGCAAATAGGCCATAGAGTCTGTGGCCTGGGGCTCCCCGCGGGGCCTCACTCCATCCGAGGCAGGTACAAACCGCGGGCTGAAATGCCACCCGAGCTGAGTGCCCGGGAAAATGCCGAGACAGCGGGGGCCCACGGACAGAGGTCCCAGGGCAACCGATGTAGGGGGGAGCGGCACCAGCGGCTGCCGTCACCGGGCGCTGCCTCGGGACCACGACAAGTGCCCGTCACGGGTTCAGACTGGCCTGGGGCTGGAGAGTGGTGTCGTGGGGCTCCTGAGCTGTCGCCGTGTCGGCAGGGGTGTCCCAGGCCACTGGTCGAGGCTCCCGGCGTCCGTCTTTCCCTCCACATTCTCTGTGTTCAGGCTGTCCCTGCGGGCGCGTTAGAGATGTTCACCCGCCCCCCACCTCCCCCCCGCACCCCGGCTGCCCTTGTCCGCTTGATGTTTCCTTTGGTGGAAAGGAAGAGACAACTGTGGGAGAATTACAGCCACCTAAGCTCTGTTGCGTCAATCCACTGAGTCGGAGGCTGGATCACTTTAAGGAACCTGGAGCTTCTAGTTCAGAACGTCACTGAAAACTGAGCCCACCTCTGATTTCCCCTTTGTTGACTAATTTCCCAAAGAAGAGACACCTTCCCATGACCTTTGGCTGTAGGGCCCTGCCACCCACCTCTGATCCAAGACCTGAGTCTCTCTTCAATCTTCCCACAAGCAGATTTTTCCCCACCTTGAGTTCATACCTCGAAACACTTGAGGCTGACTACAAAATTTTAGAATCCAAGCTGTCCATTGACTGTCCCATAACTGAATGCTGCCTACCTACCAGGTCATCAGCCATCCCTAAATCAGACATACCTTCGTTTGTTGTTCCTTGATCTGTGCTTGGACGGTATGTCTGGTTTCCCAACCCCAGTCATATCAAGATAGGATATGAAAAACACCTGATCATCTAAAAAAAAAAAATAGAAAAAGCATTTGACAAAATCCAACTCCCCATCATGATAAATCACTCAACAAACTAGGACTAGAAATTAACTGCAAGGGACGCCTGGGTGGCTCATGGGTTACAGCCTCTGCCTTCGGCTCAGATCATGATCCCAGGGTCCTGGGATTAAGGCTCACATCAGGCTCTCTGCTCAGTGGGGAGCCTGCTTCCTCCTCTCTCTCTCTCTCTCTGCCTCTCTGCCTACTTGTGATCTCTATCTGTCAAATAAATAAATAAAATCTTTAAGAAAAAGAAATTCACTGCAGAAGAAATAGATTCCACTTAATGTTGCAGCTTGGGTAGTAAAAAAGTGTTCTAATAGTCCTTTGGCTGAAACATGGACCATAACGTGGCCTATAATGAGTGAGTTGGAAATGTCAGGACTGCCTTGGTTTAATATAGAGGAAGGGATTCAAAGCCTTAGGGATATTGTCATTTAATACCTGCTCACACACTGGGAAAGTCCAATGGGCAAGCCTTTCACTACAGCTGTGAGAAGCAGGTGTGTGAAGGGAACACCAGCATCCTTGAAGAGCTCTTGACCGTTCTCCTCGACAGCCCAGACTTTAATCTGGGAAATGAAATCACTGAATTTGGAAACCTAAATGCAATGGAATCCTCAGGTGGCCGGGATCAAAGGGAAGCCCACAACTGTCAAGGGCAAGGTCATTGTGGTTATAGCCACAGCCAGCTATCCGAGTAGTCTGATTTATGGGTCTATGTATTGGCTAGTTAATCATGGTGTTCTTACCAGTAAAATAGATAGAAATCCCAATAAATTATTATTTGATTTGTGTAATCAGAAAAGTTCTAAATCAAATGAACAAAAGTATAACATGAATCACAAAGTCAAAGAGTCATAGCCTCTCAATTCCCAGACTTGAGCCACTAAAGCTTTTAGAAAAAATAGAACTCCCATATAATCCAGCACTTACACTTTGGGGAATATATCCAAAGGAAATGAAAACATTGTGTTGAAGAGATATCTGTACACCCATGCTCATAGAAACATTTTTTATAATAGCCAAGATATGGAAACAACTTAAGTGTCCATCAATGGGTAAATGGATAAAGACAGTATAGGGGCGCCTGGGTGGCTCAGTCAGTTAAGCATCTGCCTTTGGCTCAGGTCATGATCCCAGGACCTCTGGATGATCCCAGGACCCACTCAGTGGGGAGACTGCATTTCCCTCTCCCTCTGTCCCTCCTACCCTGATCATGCTCTCCCTATCTCTCAAATAAACAAAATCTTCTTAAAAAAAAGTATAAAATTGGCATATACAATGGAATATTATTCAGCAATAAAGAGGAAGGAAATCCTTTCATTTGCAATAGCATAGATAGGTATTGAGGGCATTATTCTAAGTGAAATAGTCAGAGACAAATACTGTATGGTCTCACTTATATATGGAATCTACAAACAAAACTAAACTAAACTAAAAAACAGGGATCAGTTTTGTAGCTACCAGAGGTGGGAGCTGGGGAATGAGGTAATTGGATGAAGGTTATCAAAAGGCACAAACTTCCATTTATAAGATGGCTTTACTGGTAAATTTTACCAAACATTTAGGGAGAATTAACAGCGATCCTCACAAATTCCTCCAAAAAATTGAAGAGAGAGGAACACCTCCCAACTCATTCTATGAGACCAGTATTTCATACTCAAACTAAATAAGGTCAACACAGGAAAATACAACTATAGACCAGTATTCTTAATGACTATAGATGTAAAAATCCTCAATATACTAACCACCTGAACTCAGCACAGTGTAAAAAGGGATTATGCACTATGATCAAATGGGATTTATTCCAGGTAAGCATGGTTGTTTAACAATCCAAAAATCAATTAATGTAATGTAGTATATTAATAAAGCACAAAACCAATATGATGACCTCAACATATACAGAAAAAACATTCGACTACAATTGTAGTTAATATTAAAATGCATTGAATTCTACACAAAATGAGTGAAGAGCAAATTGTTGTTATGTCAAATATATGGCAGTACAAACCATAAGTGACTCTTAATCTCACAAAACAAACTGAGGGCTGCTGGGGGGAGGGGGGTTGGGAGAAGGGGGGGTGGGGTGATGGTCATTGGGGAGGGTATGTGCTATGGTGAGTGCTGTGAAGTGTGTGAACCTGGTGATTCACAGACCTGTACCCCTGGGGATAAAAACATATTATATGTTTATAAAAAAAAATAATTTTTTTAAAAAAGCACAAAAAAATACATGTCAGTAAAGGTGCTAAAGAAATTGTTCATCTGAGCTTTGTGGGTGACATAGATAAAGAGAGCAGCTGCCAGGGATTTATCCCTTGTCTGTCTAGAGAGCAACAGAACTTGGCAGTTCCAATCACCATGGAGTTTTCTTTCCCAGGCTTGATGGTAGTGTCTACCTTTCCAGAAATTGAGAAATGAGAGGGGGTGAGGAGTCACTCTCCCCTGGCCCTCCTTCACCCCTTCCCATCGACTCTTTCCTGTCTCCCACCTGTTACCCCCAAGCTCTACCTCTGCTGGGCACTGTGTGGCCCTAGGAAGGGAAGGGCAAGGAAAAGCAGAGGGACACCCATGTGGGAAAACAGGGACCGGATACGCCAGTGTGGGAGATAGAGACTGGATGCTTTCTCACTTCCACAGTGATCACCAGCATTTAGAATTGGGAGATGTCACATCAAGGTTTGGAATCACACCTTAAGCTTCTTAAAAACTCAGAAGTGCTGACAACACTTGGCCCCACACTGGCTCAATGTTTCTCCCACAGCTGAACATCTTCATTCATTTTCATAACCCAGCATCTGCATTTGTGATCTTTTTGCCATGCTGTGCCCCATGCACCTTATGTCCTGGCCACAGAATGCCCCTTCACTATTTCCAGATAGGACTGCCCATCACAATAATATTTTGCTTGGACATTTTTTCCTCCTGTGGCCATCTTCCCCCTCTGTCTCCTATTGTCACCTATTCCATGAAGCCTTCTCCTCTTCTGCCACTGAAATCCAATCTCACCCCTTCACCTCTCGTCTGACCACCTCTTTTCGGTTGTGTAAGCAAATATCACACCTCCCTCTACCCTAGGCATTTGCGTGCCTTTCTATGGACTCTGCTAGACTCTAATCCTGGATTCCGTCTTACCAAATTGCTGTTTTGTCAGCCGCAGCCTCTTGGTACCCTGTTGGCACTTAACATCTAACTA
Source organism: Mustela putorius furo (assembly GCF_011764305.1). Taxonomy (NCBI): domain Eukaryota; kingdom Metazoa; phylum Chordata; class Mammalia; order Carnivora; family Mustelidae; genus Mustela; species Mustela putorius. Next base: position 4,534,119 of record NW_025422048.1, read on the forward strand.
ACTGGATTGTCCCTGGACTGGCCTGATGCTGAGGAAGAGAAGTTGCCATTAAAAGAGGAAAAGAGGGATGATTGGGTGGCTCAGTGGGTTAAGCTGCTGCCTTCGGTTCAGGTCATGATCCCAGCGTCCTGGGATCAAGTCCCACATCAGGCTCCTTGCTCAGCGGGGAACCTGCTTCTCTCGCTCTCTCTGCCTGCTTGTGTGTACTTGCTTTCTCTCTCTCTCTCTCTCTCTCTCTAGCAAATAAATTTTTAAAAATCTTTAAAAAAAATAAAAGGAGAAAAGATTCAGTACAGAGAATCAAGATAAACTAACTCAGGAAAGCAGTGAGAAATGAAGGAATGTGGCACCAGAGACCAAGGAAAAATACTCCTTGCTCGAACTGAGCTACACCTGTTCAGAGACATTCATCTTCACAATATAGAGATTGCATTTGACGGGACACCCCACAAGGTGATAGTGGCCTTGGCAACCTCCAACCTCAATGCTTTCCTGAAAGTCAATGGTGCGCCTCCTGTTGGCAGCTGTGGGAACTGGCCCTTGTAGTTCATGTTTTCAAATCTGACAATCAGGTTTTCTGACATTTCCATTTGTAAAATACCATTTCTCCCTCCCACTACACTAGGCTAGATCACATGTGCAGAGTACAGAAATCAGAGATTATTTATTTGCCTGCCTCCACGTGAGAAATCACCTGGAGAGAAGGAGAAAACCAAGAGTAGAGCTTTCAGGAGGGGGTGGGGGCGTCATAGAAGGGTTCATTCCTGGGGTGCCTGGATGGCTCAGTTGGTTAAGTGCTTGCTTTGGGCTGAGGTCATGATCCTGGGGTCCTGTGATTGAGCCCCGCATCAGGCTCCTTGTTCAGCAGAGAGCCTGCTTCTTCCTCTCCCTCTGCCTGCTGCTCCCCCTGTTTGTGCGCTCTCTCTCTCTGTGGCAAATAAATAAAACCTTTTTTTTCCAAAAGAAGAAGAAGAAGAAGAAGAAGGAGAAGGAGAAGGAGAAGGAGAAGGAGAAGGAGAAGAAGAAGAAGAAGAAGAAGAAGAAGCAGAAGCGGCGTTCATTCTCTTTTTACTTTAAGCCAGTCAGGACCATTTTTTTTCTGTGGTCTTCGTTATTGAGTAATGAAAAGGTTTCTTCTTCAGAGTGGGTGAAATCACAGCTCTGGCTAGGCAGAATGTGCTCAGTAATGGGAGTTTCTACAAAGTCTCCATTCAAGAAATCCTGCCTGATTACTCCTGAAAACTGAACACAGGAGGCCCCTGAATTCAGTGAGTCACAGGGTACAGAAGGCAGAAGCGCAATCCCCACAAAACCTCTAGGAGTGTGTGGTAACGGGCTCTGGAGTCACCTGGGAACCTTGCTGATAGGCAGACTCTGGCTTCCTAGAGCTGAGTGGGGCCTGAGATCCCGCTTCTAACCAGCCTCCAAGGGATGCAGAGGCTACTGATCAGAACTCCTGGTGAACAACAGGGCGGAGGAAGGAAGTCAGACCTATGGCGTCTGGCCCCCAAAACAGTAACTTTATGTCCTTCCAGAGAAGAGTGAGGTGCAGTATAGAAAAAGCAGCCTTGGGCTTCCTCCAGGAGGATTCTGGATGTGCCCTGGTAGTCTTCTAGAAGGCTTGGGATTTGATCAAATGGCCCCTGGCCTGAGTCCCTGCCACATTTGGCCCCCTGCTGCTGCTTAATGACCCACCTGAGGGGTGGTTACAAAGAGCAGGGAACCAGTCATTGTGTGCAGGACAATGTGTACGTAGGGTCTCCCCCGTTTGCCCCAAAGTGTCCCTAAAGCACAAAGAGGAATGGGAGCATCCTTTGGGACACTCTGGGGCAAAGAGCGGAGACTCTACGTTTCTCCCCAGCCTAGGATCCGCAAGGAGACTCCCGGGCCCCCTCTGGGGGAGCCCCACCAGTGCCTGACTGTCCTCTTTCAGTCCTTAGCTCCTTTAATTCCGACTGGCCAAGGGCAGACCCTCCTGGGTACACCGCACCAGAAAGGATCCTGTGCCCAGGAACGTGGGGACCTCTGTCTTCGCCTGCGCTGGGCAAGCCCTTGGTCCCAGGCGCTCTGGGCAATGCGCAGGCGCTGCCAGGAACGCGGGCCCCTGCAAGTTTCCTCGCTGTCAGGGCTCCTCTCCGCAGACGCAGGTGGCAGCTAGCGTTGCTCTTGTCGCTGTCCCTCCTTCAGGGTCCCTCCGCGGCCCTCAGTGGGACCATGCAAGCTCTGGTCTCCCCAGTGACCAAGGCCATCTTCGTGGCTCTGTTCCTCTTCGCTATCCTGCTCATTCTCTACGTGATCCTGTGGTACATTTGCCGGGATGTGGACAACGACTACATCTGAAGCAGGTAAAGCGCTGGCTCAGTCCCATAAGGCCCCATCCTGTGTCCCCAACCCCCAGAGACTTCATGTTGCTTCTCCGGAATCCACGTCCCTTCCCAGGACCCCGCGCTCCTCCCCTGGGCTCTCTGTTCCTTTCCTGGGTCCTTAACCCCCTTCCCATCCCACGTCCCTCCCCACGCCCTCTGTGTGCGCCTAACTGGGACACTGTGCTTCCTAGACCCTGAGTCCTTCCCCTCCAATCCGAATTCCTTTCCTAGATCCTGCACCCCCCCCCCACATCCATTCCCCAGTCCCAGTCCCAAGTCCCATCTCTCACCCCCAGAGCAGGCTTTTACTCCAAACCCCAAGCCACTCCCTGAGACCCCTTGCCCTTCTCTTGCATTTTCAATCCTTTCCCTGGATCACGTTGCCCTCCGGAACCTCCCACCTCTGAGGTGCTTTCCAAATCCGCAGGACCCTGTGCTCCACCGGAGAGCCTTGGGCTCTCTCCTGATCCTGAACCGCTTCACCAGATCCCGCTCGCCTCCTCCGAATACTCTCCCCTCCGCATCTCGCGGCATTCCCAGGAATGAATCTGCTCAGAGCCCTTTACTCCACCATCATCCCAGCTCCTCTGCTGACCTCAGACCCTGCAGCTTTCTCTAGACACAGAAGTGCCCCACTGCCGCACCCTGTTCACAGCCCTTCCCCAGGCCCAAGACCCCTCTCCCCAAACCCTGTGCCCCCTCAAGACCCTTGACTTTCTCCCAAGCTCACACCCTTCCCCTGGTCATGTGACTTTCTCCAGGATCCCTTCCCCCAGCCCCTGTCCCCCAGTCCCTCTCTCTAGCTCCTGGCAGGTAGGTGCCTATGGCCAGGTTCACTGCACTGCTCCCATCTGGACTCTGCCATTGGGTTCTGCGTCTGAACGGCTGATGGCCAAAGGGCAGTGCAGAGACTTTTTGATGGCCAATGTCTCCTGCAGCTCTGTCCCCCTGTAGGAGGTCCACACTGCCTTTACTTGTCCTGCCACAGAGGTGCTTTCCTCCCTCCCACAGGCAGAACACCTGGGTGGCTTGAGCCTACAAACCAGCAAGCAAATAATAATTTGACATGTCACTCCTGTTCCCTGACTCTCCTCGAATTATGTCTGGACCCACTAAGAGCTACCTGGTGTAGGGGTTGGGCACTGCCCTGGAGACTGAAGGGTACACCATAGTTGAGCCTGTGGACACGGAGTAAATACAGGCTGGGTGACACTAGGCAGATGCGACTGCTTCTGGTTTTCTTGTTTGATGGGGCTGGTCCATCCACGGGCAGATGGTTAGTCAGAAGTAGACTAAGTGGACACCTACAGCATTAACTCCCAAGGCTGCTTTGGGACAGGGTGGTGGAAATGTGAGCAGGGTTACTGTCTTTGGTGGCTTTGGCATCACTTGGACCTGAAGAGGGACCCTGAATACACAGTTGAGCACAGACTCGAAATGAGTTCACACCAGAGTCTTCCCAGAGAGGCCAAGGGCATCCAGCAGCAAACACAGTCCCATGGGGTGGACTGCACCATCCCCAGTGCACCATATGAAAGGGCATTTACACAGTGCAGGATGTCACACAGTTGTGAACTCAAATTCCAGATCAGCTTCTTACTAGTCATGTGACTGGACAAATTACATCTCTGAGCATCTGTACTTTCATCTGTAAAATGGTATTGATGACAGTATCAAGCTCACCATGAAATACTGCATTTAAGCTGACCAACAATCTCATACCAATAAATCCTCAGTTAAAAGTGGTAGTTACTTGTGAACAATTAACTTCAAATGGTATTTATTGTTTTACTAATTTTTGGAACCATAATTGGCGTATAGCAAATTTCACCATTTTTTATTGTATAGTTCTGAGTTTTGACACTAAGCTGTGTACCATCACAATTACGATATAAGAACCTTCTATTGATAACATGTTATTAAAAATTTTTCCTTTCAATATCTTTAAATCTGAGAAAAACAGCATTAAAACTTGTTTTGGGGCGCCTGGGTGGCTCAGTGGGTTAAGACGCTGCCTTCGGCTCAGGTCATGATCTCAGGGTCCTGGGATCGAGTCCCGCATCAGGCTCTCTGCTCAGCAGGGAGCCTGCTTCCCTCTCTCTCTCTGCCTGCCTCTCCATCTACTTGTGATTTCTCTCTGTCAAATAAATAAATAAAAATCTTTAAAAAAAAAACTTGTTTTGGAGAAATGAGTATAATATTCATTTATATTTTTATTCAATATAAATATCTATTAATTACCATCTTGGTGGTTTGAGTTTTTTTACATTATGAAGTGTGGTTGACATGCAATGCTGTATTAGTTTCAAGTGTACAACATAGAGATTTGACATGTCTATACGTTACTCAGTGCTCACCATGATAAATATAGTTCCCATCTGTCACCAGACACAATTATTACAGTATTATTGACTATAATCCCTATCTGTACTTTTCATCTTTGTGACTTATTTATTTTGTAACTAGAAGTTTGTACCTCTTTGTTCCTTCATCTATTTTGCCCATCCCCACTCCCTCCCCTCCGGTGACCACCAGTTTATTCTCTGTATTTGTGAGTTAATTACTGGATTTTCTTTGTTTAGTCATTGGTTTTGTTTTTTAGATTCTGCATATAAGTGAAAAGGTCCTGGTCCTAGTATATTACTCCCCTCAAAATACCTCACTATTTTTTTCACCAATATTCATGATATTTTACCTTAGAAAGAAATTGCTTTTTTATATTACCCAGGCAATTAATAACTATACTTTCTTGCGAAAACAGTCATGCAGCCCAGAAGTGAATAGAGGGCCCTGTCTGTTCTCCCAGAGGAGGTAGCAACCATTGTTAATCATTTGGTTGGTTTTTCTGCCTTCTGCCTTTCTTTTCTCTCACCCCATGCCCTCTTTCTCTCTCACACACACCCAGAATGCTGTTTGTTTATTTTCTTCCTACTAAGTGGGACTCTACTTTGGATTTCAGAGGACCAGGAAGGAATTAAGAAGCAGAATGGAAATCTCCCAAGGAAATGCTAGAACCCTGTTCTCTCTTCTGCCCCCTTAGGCATTGCTGGGACAGGGATGCCTGCTTAAGAGGTCTGTGAGGAGACTGTTTTGAACTCCTTTTGTGAGATCCTCTGATGAAAGGTGCTGTAAGAAGTGCAAAGACTATTTTTGAGTTTCCAACAGAGAGCACCGATCATTTGCATAGAGGTCAGAGGAGGTAACAGGCCCACATTTCTGGGTGGCCCACTTCTTTTCATTGCACACTTCTTGTCGTCAGACTCCCTCCAAGGGTGGCAAACTGTAAGGTCCCTGTTTTCCTTCCCCTTAAGGAGCTGGGTGGAGCACCAGAGTCAGTGCACAAAATCACTGTTTGTACAGGCTGGTCTTCAACTGGAGACTTCCTCCCCTTACCTACAGAAAGCCCAGAGCCTATATCAGTGACCTTGTCAATGCTTCTAGAAGGTCCCCCATCAGTAGTGTGGAGAGGGGATGGGAAGAACCTGAGAGAGGAGACCAGTTAGAAGACAAGAAATGATTAGGACCTGAATTTAAACAGTGCGCATGAGAGGAAGAGAGCTAGAGATGTGTCTGAGTTAAACTTGGTGGACCCTGATGACTGAATGAGCCCGGAGGCACCGGCACTGAGGTGGGTAGGGAAGAGGAGAGGGGAGCAAAGCCGATACCGTGCTGTCTAGCCTAGCAGTGTAAGAGACCCCTGGTGTCATCAAAAGTCAGTGGCTCCCATTGGACGGAGATAGGTTCCCTTGGGCCAGCATCGCCAGGTCCGACCTGGTCTGCTAACCACCGCCGCCTGGATTTTTGCCTTCCTTCCATCTCACACCTTGACATGGACAGGTATCTAACCAAGGGCCTGGCTCACAGAGAAAGCTTATAAAATTGGAGTCTCTTCATATTACATGGGGTTTCACTTGTAGGTTTGGTCTTTCTAGGGGCCACCTAGCTTTGTTCTCACTTGTTGAGGACTATTGTGCTCACTGATGGGGTCTGCACAGTTTGTGGCATATTGACTAGAATATGTGAGAAAGTCTGCTTATATAGACAAACAGAGCTCTGCCTGACCATCAGACCATAGCTGCCTTCCCCTCCCCCACTCCTAATGTAATTTAGAGAACAGCACCTGCACAAATTACAGCCACATGTTCAAGCCTTGTGGTTTGAGATGGATTATGTAATTTTTCTTTGTTTCTTTTTTTTTTTTTTAAACTCATGCCTTGCAGCATTCAACAGGGAATCTGAATCCCTAAAGCAAGTCAGTCAGGTCAGAATGTCAAGCTACCCTCACAGGTGTTATTTGCCACAGAGGGTTGATCCAAGGTTGGCCTCATCCACTGTCTATTGGTGCACCTTCAAGGAACATAGAAGACATGACGGGTGATGGAGAGCCCATGTGCTTACGATGGTAATGTTACTCTTGACTCCACAGCTGACAAACAGTCAGCAGATGCCTTACACTGACCTTCAGAATATCTGCACTTTTGTCTCTTCCCTTCAGCCTGCACAGCAAACATTAAGTTCATAGGGAAAAGCCATGTCACTGAGAATTCTGTGGCCCTGTAATGGATTGGAAACCTTAGGGGAGCTGCAGCTGTATCAGAGAAAGTAAACCACTAATGCAGAAAGGAGTTTAAGTTAAGTATAGGGAGGAATATTCTGAAAGGAAACTGACAAATATCTGATTAGAATTCTCCTGTTCCAAATCATCAGCATTTCCCCCTTCTTCAGTAATTTGTGACCCTATGGGGGATGTAAAGCACAGGATTGGGTACTGGGAAATAGAAGAGTATGAAGACTGATCTTTCCTTTTGAAGATTTAGAATTTTGTCAGTAAGGCAAGAGAGAAAGAAAAACGGCAGGGGAGAAGAGCAGAGGTCAGAGGTTTCGTATCCTGTGGTCTGATGAGTATAGCATGATCTCCGGCAAGGGGAGCAGACATCATGGTTTCTGTGGGACAGAATCCCCTTTACACCATTTGACCCAGCCTCACTATTGAGTCTATTCCTTTCATTTTCTCAACTATCTGCAAGGCTTTTGAAAGGTGATCAGTTTTCCTCTGTCCAGGCTGCAGACAGAACACAGTCTGGATGGCCTGTCAAGTCCCTGGGAGACTTTGTGGTCCTGGTCTAGTGGTTTTCTGTGTCAGTTAAGATCAGGTATAGCTGTGATTACCAGAGACTGGAGACAATAGCAGCTTGCATGCAATGAAAGGTTATTTCCTCTCTCATGTGAAAGACCAAAGGTAGGTAGTTCAGGGCTGGTTTGGTGGTTTTGTCCCACAAAGTGCTTTGGAATCCTGATTCTTTCTAGCTTCTTTCTTTCACCATACATGGGCACCATTCCCAAGGTTCCCTAATGATCCAAGATGCTGTTCCAACCCCAGCCATCTTCTAAGCATTCCAGCCAAGAGGAATGAGGATGATCTGAAGAAGCAAGTTAAAGGGCACATACCACTGGCTCTATCAGGAGGGCTTCTACAAGTTTTCCCATGACACTTCCATGACCCTAGTGTCTCATTAGCTAAAACTTAGTCACATGGCTATAGTTAACTTACAGGAAGCTGAAAGTGAAGGTTCATGATTATGGAAGAAGAGGAAATTGGCTATTAGGGGGCAATGCAGAGTCTCTGCTTTGTCATAGCACTTGCTCCAAGGAATTAATGAAATTCTCCATGATTCTGCAGCACTCTTTCTGGAATTTCTGTAAGGCGAGGTTATGGTGGCCATGTCAAACTTGTAAATCCTGTTACACTTCTCTACAACGACTTTTTTGTACAGGCGGAGCTGGCAAAACATTGTTGTTCTGTGATGCTTCTCTGTGATATGGGAATACAATTTCTTGTTTTTTTTTTTTTTAAGATTTAATTTATTTGAGAAAGAGAGAGAGAGCATGAGCAGGGGAAGGGGCAGAGGGAGAAGGGAGAGGGGAGAAAGAATCCCAAGCAGGCTCCATGCCCAGAGCAAATAAGCTCCACACCCAGCATGGGAGCCCAATGCAGGGCTTGATCTCTTGACTCCAAGAGCATGACCTGAGCCAAAAACCAAGAGTTAGAAATTCAATCAACTGAGCCACCCAATCACTCCAGTAATGCAATTTCTTGCAGCATCACTGTTAAATCGTTAAACGTATGATTTATCTTCCAACCTCTCTAGAAACCTCCATGACAAAATTTTTTGATCTTGTATCTTGAATCTTCTTCAATTTCCACCCACCTTTCTGCCCAATCACGTATTTTCCCCTCTGGTCCATGCATATTTTATTTCTATATGCTGCTTGTTCAGAGCTTCTGCTGCATCATTGCTCCTCAGTCTATTTAAAATTTAAAATTTCCACCATTCATATATAATATATGTAAATAACCTGAAGAAAATAGATAATAGTAAACTATAGTAAAAGAATAAGGGAGTGATGAGTTTTGTGTATTCATTACCTTTGTTTGTGGTATATTTTATTTCATTATGACTGTCTCCACCAATTATCATGGGGTTTGGGCCCAATTACTGTTGGAGGAGGTCATCAAGAGTGCATGACTGCCAGCTGCCTCATGAACTCGAGCCAAGCAAGGAGGTTCCTCACCTCCTTCCCTGTCCTTGGTCTGTGCATTCTGCTTACCTTCCCTGCTCCCAGAAACTTCCAAAGAATGTAGCCTTGAGATAGTATGTGGTGTTGAGACCATCTGGATGGTAGACGTGACTAAACCCTGTTAAGACCTCTATATAAATTCTTAGGATTCTGGTGGATGGGTGTAGAGATCAACTTACCTTGCAGCCACCCAAGACAAGCCTCACATGTAAGTTCCCTTGCTTATTAAACCTGCTACCTACCAATCTACAGCGGCTTGCCTCTTTCTTTGATCTTTCCCTACCCTCCACACATGGAAGCCAATTTCAGATTATTACCCAGGAATCTCCTGGAAAGCTTACAAACCAACAATTACCTAAACTCATGATTCCTTAGTTGACTCATTTCTTAGATGGGTCTAGTGATATTACTAGCCTCTTGGGTTTTCTGTGAGGATGCTTGCTTTTCAGCTCCTGATGCCAAACTTGATTCCCCCAAAGGCTGCTTTCTGGTCCATTGTGATTCCTAGTTTCTAGGCCCTGTCCCAGGGCTAACTACTATTTTCCTATCCTTCGGCTTCTCACCCCATCCTTCTGTCCTTTTATGTCCTAGTTCTTTGGATTCTGATCAGAGCTCTCAACACTGCCATGCCCCAGCCTCTTGTAATAATGGACAACATGAATATTCACAGCATCTTTTGCCTCTAATATTGTCACTCCATTAATTTTTTCAGCCATTTAGTCAACAGACTTTTCATAATTGTAGCTAATGCAAACCAAGTAGTCACTGTGTGCCAGGCACTGTTCTAAGTGATTTATATGTTATTCCTCACAGCATTCCCAGAAGGAGTTTTAAAAGTTTAAAAAGCAGAATTCACTAGTGAAGCCATCTGATCCTGATTTTTTTTTTTTTGTAGGAAGGCTTTTTTAACTAGTAACTCAATTTCTTTCTTGTTATAGGTCTATTTTGACTTTCTATCTTCTTGAGTCAGTGTTGGTTCTTTGTGTCTTCTAGGAATCTCTACACTTTATTCATGTTACCTAATTTCTCAGCATACAGTTATTCCTAGTATTCCCGCATAATCCTTTTTTTTTTTTTTAAGATTCTATGTATTCATTTGACAGATAGAGACACAGAGAGAGAGGGAACATAAGCAGGGGAAATGGGAGAGGGAGAAGCAGACTCCCCACTGAGCAGGGAGCCCGATGTGGAACTCAATTCCAGGACCCTGGGATCATGATCTGAGCCGAAGGCAGATGTTTAATGACTGAGCCCCCGCAGGGGCCCCCCTTTTTTATTAACATGTAATGTATTATTTGTTTCAGGGGTACAGGTCTGTGATTTATCAGTCTTACACAATTCACAGCACTCACCATAGCACAGACCCTCACTAATATCCATCACCCAACCACTCCATCACTCCCACCCCCTTCTCCTTGAGTAATGCTCAGTTTGTTTCCTGAGATTGAGAGTTTCTTATGGTTTCTCTTCCTCTCTGGTTTCTTCTTGTTTCATTTTTTCACCTCTCTTTCCCTATGATCCTCTGCCTTGCTTCTCCTATTCCACATATCACTGAGATCATATGATAATTGTCTTTCTCTGATTGGCTTATTTTGCTTAGCATTAATACCATCTAGTTCTATCCATGTCATTGCAAAGGGTAAGATTTCATTTTTTTGATGGCTGCATAATATTGTCTCTTTCTCATTCTCTCTCTATATATAAATACTTATACATATATATGGACTTATATATATATGTGTGTGTGTGTATATATATGTGCTACATCTTCTTTATCCATTCATCTGTCAATGGACACCTGGATTCTTTCTGTAGTTTGGCTATTGTGGACATTGCTGCTATAAACATTGGGGTGCAGGTGACCTTTTGGATTATTGCATTTGTATCTTTGGGGTAAATACCATACAAACCTTTTTATTTATATTTTTCTCCTCTTTTGTTCTTGATTAGGGTAATTTGAAACTTTTTTTTCTTGAGTGATTCTAACTATAGGGTTGTCAATTTTACACCCCTAGATTGTTCAGTCATTAGCTGGTGTCCTCTTTGAGAAGTGTGTGGCCCTGGCTATAACTGCATTGCTTAGTCATTGACCAGTGGCTGTCCCCAGAAGATCATGACTTTGGCTATATAGTAAAGGCATATCCCAAAGACGGTAACAGAGGTTGTCAGCTAATCACAATATTTGAAGTGGGGCAGCAAATCTTTTCTTGAAGGGGCAATCTTACAGTCAATGATTGGATTACCCCGACGCCTTGGAAACCATGGCATATGTGGGTATAGGAGTGGGTATAGGAGCACTGCTGTCTCTCCTGCAGAAGGTATACTGTGTATAGGTAGAGTGGGTATAGGAGTATTGCTGTCCCTCCTGCAAAAGGCAACCCATCCACATACTCCTGGTGACAGTCATTCAAGTTTATGAGTAGGCTACTGCATCCCATTCTTCGACCCCAACTAGGCGAAGTGCCTGATTTTTTTATTAATAATATTTTTATTTAGATATAATTCACATAACTAAACCCATCCTTTTGAAACATGTAATTTAGTGATTTTAATGTATTCACATGATTGTGAAACCATCACCACTAATTCTAGAATATTTTCATTACTCCAAAAAGAATCTTTACCCGTTAAGAGTCATTCCCTTTTACCCACAGACCCTGACAGTGACTGATCTACTTTCTATGTCTGTGGATTTGCCTGTTTTGTATACTTTAACTTAGCACAATGTTTGAAAGGTTGATCCATGTTGAAGCAAGTATCAGTACTTCCTTCTTTTTTTTCTGTTTAGTTCATTACTTCTTAATGCCTGAATATGTCATTGTATAGATTATACAACATTTTATCTATCCATCAATTGATGTACGTTTAAGTTTTTCCACGTTTAAGGTATTATGAATAATACTGCTATGAATATTCATGCCCACAATTTTGTGTGGATATGTTTCAATTCTCTTGAATATATATGTAGGAATGGAATCGCTAGGTCACATGATAACTTTCTGAGGATCATCCTAAGTGTTTTCCAAAGTAGCTGCATCATTTTACACTCCCATCAGCAATGTACGTGGGTTCTAATTTCTTCATATCTTTCTAACAGTTGTCCTTTTAGTTGTATCCGTCCTATAGGTGTTGTTTCAGTAAGAGTTCAAGCAGAGAAAAAGAAAGAGTAGTATATAAATATATATATCAAGAACTAGCAACAGAATAATCAAAGATCAGTTCAGAAAATTCATGGAAGGGCAGCATAACTTAGCCTTTCCTGGTTGATGTAGTCTCTAAGGCTCCTTCCAGGTCTAACATCATACACATCTATAAGCCAAGGAGGCAGAGAGGGTAAAAGAAGCAGTTTACATTGTGTTCTAAGTGATACAAAACGTCACTTGTGTTTTGTTTTCTTTAGTTGTTCCATGAGCTGGCATCTCCCAGGACCTTGGGTCACAGTGTACTGGCCACACCTCCAATGTGTCAGGCAGTGTGGGGGCACTTGACTCAATTTAGGAATTAAGCCTCATGGCAGGACCTGCAAGGTTTCTTGAGCTGCTGGGCAATTTTGAGTAATAAGCAATTTTAATTTATTCGCAAATAATTTAAAAACAACTGGTTTGGGATCCCTAGAACATAACTGGCATTACTTACAACAGCTGTTTCTCTGGAAACCTCGCAGGAAGTTGCCTGTGTGGCTCCTCTCACTGGTACTTCTTCCCTGCAGGGAACTGCCTTTTCAGGTGCTGAGTTCTTTTGTCTGTCCTGGGCTACTAAGAGCCAATGCCAGAAAGCAGCATGCATCCTTATGTACTAGGGTAGCAGATGTATGGGAAAGCCCAGGGATGGGTTTAGAAGAGCAGGGAAGTGATGGGACTATTTAGAGAATGATGGCAAATATGAGCCCCTGTTGGCATTAATTTTCCAATTGGGCCAAGGCTCCTGATTACCTTTCATGGAACAACAAAATGTGTTTGATGGGCAGCAAAACACATGCCTTGTCCTGCCTGAATCATAACTCATGATAGGGTGGTGGAAAGATGTGAATGAATATTTGGGGGTGAGAAGCAAATATCAGGATATGGATCTACTTATTTATCTAAGTGAGAAGAGGCTACAGAGTAGACACCATCCAGTTCTGGATTATTACTTGCAACCACTGTATTCTGGAATGGCAGCAGAAGTGAATGGCAGGATGAAGTGCAAGTTAGACTCTGAGACTTAGCTACTAGGAGCCTAAGTCATGGATAAAGGAGTATTTTGTCAGAAACTCTAGAAATAGAGCTCCCTGGGTGTTTGGCTTGGGCTCAATCAAAAGCCAGAATCTAAGCCTATTGTGTCTTATTGCTTGTTTTAGCAAATGAAATAATTTCCATGACCTGTCATATAAATTGAAAACTTCTAGTAAAAGGTTGTTATTTTGGTCATGGTAACAGTAATATACATAACCCACAGTAAGTCAGTGTAGTCATGGACAACCACTGCACTCTGCTATCAAAATGCCTGGGTCACCTTGGGGCTCCAGTGGGAAAATGACTGTGACCCACACACAATGAACAGCACTGTGTGATGATGACAGAAGCCATTCAATATATTAAGCAATTTTATTAGAACTGGTCACTGGATGGTTGCAAATGAGAAAATTTGACAATTCATCACAGCTCTATGAAGTACAAGTTTTACCCTTGCTTTATGAAACTTCTGTGAGTTGACTGACCTAATCCTGTGGTTACAGACTAGTGTGTAGTGAGGTCAGGATTTGCTGCTTTAATAAATACTCACTTGGCATTTACTATGTGCCAGGACTGGTGTATGTGCATTACATGTATTACTTGGCTTTGCCCTTTTGACCACCCCATTAGGTAGGTACTATTGCTATCCATGATTTACAGGTGAGGGAACTGATGCACAGTGAGTTCAGGAACTTACTCAAGATCGCACACCTAGGAAGTGGCAGTCAGTACAAACACAGGCTGGCTGGGTCCAGAGCCCCTGCTCTCAACCACATACTTTGCTGCCTCCTTTACATCGAAGTCTGACTACATATTCTCACTCAGAAACAAACACACTTGTAGCTATAAATTGTTGTCCATGTGCTATAGCACTTCTGGACCCAGAGAGAAAGAACTTTATGTGCCCATACCACCCTATAAGAGTGTGAGCTACTCCAGGCAATGGTCAGGTGTCATGGGTTTTGTCACCCAATAGAAGATCAGGAAATATTTATTAAATAACATCTTATTCAAAACTCACACAATCTTGTTGGATCAACTTTTATTTGGCCTCCAATATATATAACATGTCAACATGACCATAGATACAAACAAAGTACCACAAGGGACATATCTCAAAATATCTGTAGAAGTGCCTAACTACTACATACTCAATGGGAAACAGAACCATCTTAGTCTATGTATAACTTTAAAATATCACATTTTTCTTGGAAATCAGTACAATGCTGTGAAAGAACAAAATGATGGTAAGAGAGAGCTCCTTACAAAGTGAGCAAGCTGAATCGGTGTCCCCCAAGTGCTGCAGGGACAGCTCTACCATTTAGGAAGAAATGACCAACCTAGCACAATAGAAGCAAACTAAGCTTGGGGGGCAGGGGCAGAGTGTGCTACAGTATTCTGATGGCTCCAGACGTGTGAAACCAAGGACTTTCCTAAAATATCCTCAAACAAACTCAAATTTTTACACATTCAATTGCTTTACACATATTCCAAATAAGCGTATTTTTAGCCATGTAGAGCTTGCTTGCTTTACATACCTTAGAAAACCATAGCCGACATCTGCTAGGCATAGATAAGTTATTTCTAGGGCTTTAAGACCCCAAGCCATGGCTGCCTTTCTGAGTTCTCTGACCCAGAGACTTCACATTGTGCTGATGGGTGATATCACGCTCATGTCCCTATCCTCTGAGACTTCCCTTGTCTTCTTGCCCTTCTAGGTGGTGAGCTTTTGTCATTCTCTATCCAATGTCTCCTGATGTAAGGGACTTCCCATAACTTGCCATTCTGTCATAGTACTGCCCAAGTAGAGCTTGTTGTATGCTGCTGCTATGTCGTCATAGTTGTATCTTTTCCCCTAATCAGCCCCCAATCCTCAAACTCACAAACATTTATGTATGAAAGAGCCTAGAATAAACTTTAAAATGATACACACCAGATTGTTAATTGTGGTTATTTCTGAAGATGGGACTGCATTTTGGAGAAACTTTGTAAAGGGAGAACTGTGATTTCTCTGAATTTTTAGAACTTTTTGCAAGAAGAATATGTGCACTATCACCATTTTAATTAAAATAATAACATAGTTGTAACAACAGAAATAATAGCTGTGGATTTGTCAGCTAAAGCAAATTCTAGTTGAAGCAACAGACAAAACCTGAAATTTGAATGGCTTAACACAGCAGATGTTTGTTTTTTGTACACATAAATTTTGATGCTGTTTGTCAGGGTCTCTCACTGTTCTCAAGGGACCCAAGTTTCCACGCTGTTTTGAAGTGCCACCACCTCAGCATAAGATTGCTCTGTTTGGGGTCACCTGCGGGGGGGGGGCGGTCATCTGGGTGGCTCACTTGGTTAGTCATCTAACTCTTGATTTTGGCTCAAGTCATGTTAGGATTGTGAGATTGAGCTCCTGGTCAGGCTCTGTGCTCAGCGTGGAGTCTACTTGGGATTCTTTCTTCCTCTCCCTCTGTCCCCACCCCCTGCTCTCTCATGCTCTCATTCTCCCTCTTGAGTTAAGTAGATAAAATCTTTTATTTATTTATCTGAGAGAGAGATAGAGAGATGGTGTGAGAGAGTATGAGCAGGGATAGGGGTGGGCAGAGGGAGAGGAACCAGCAGACTCTGTGCTGAGTAGGGAGCCCATGTAGGGTTTAATCCCAGGCCCTGGGATTATGACCTGAGCCAAAGGCAGATGATTAACTGGCTGAGCCACGCAGGTGCCCCAATAGATAAAATCTTAAAAAAAAAAAATGCCATGTTTGCTGCTGAGTGAAAAAGAAAACACAGAAATGGCTCCAGATGTGACAAGCAATGTTTCTGCTCAATGACAAGATCTAGTCACATGACTCTTCCTAACTACAAGTGAACTGGAAATGTAGTGTCTCTGTGTCCAGGAGGGAGTGGAAAACAAGTACTTGAAGTCTCTCCCACATACTGTTACACAGTAGGTGCTGCTCGATTAAGAGTGACCATTGTAATTTGTTACGACTGAAAGCTTCTTCATTTCTTGGAAGAGTTTCTTAGAAGGCCAGAAACTTAATTAAGTTTGCATGTTTGTTTGCTGTATTTTATTTCTTTTTTTTTTTAACAAGACTGCTGCCTAGGTGATGCTGTGTACTTCCTCTATGAGGAACATAATGTTTATTGTCCTTTGTGCATGACATGTGACCCTTGCTCCAAGGAATTCACAATCTTGGTGGCATGGCTGTTACAAATCTCTGACTGTTTTCCAGAGTCCTAACAAGATTGATTCTAACAGTTTCTGCTTGACTTTTTGATGTTCCTGTGGTTCTAAAGAAATCCTTTTTAGAAAATTTTAAACTATGGTATCAGTTCTTGAATAGTTGTAGTACTACTCAAGTTATGCATTTCATCTAGAATAAATCTGGGTAGTTTCTGATTTTTGAGGAATTGTACAATTTCATTTAGGTTCCTGAATTTATGTACATAGATTTCTTAGTATTTCCCTTTTATCCTTCTAACATCTGTAGCATAGGGTTTGTGGGCTTGCAGTGATACTCAATTTCATTTTTTATATTGGTAATGTACATCTTCTCTTCCTTTTATTTTGTCTGGCTAGAGTTGTATAATTTATGGGATATGGCCAATCAGTGTTGAGAGAAAATTGTAGAATTTAATGCTAGATTAATAAAGATCTCAAATCAATAATCTGTTTCCACCTTAACTTAGAAAAAGAAGGAAAAAACCAAAACAATCAAAAGAAAAGAAAGAAGCAAAGAAACAAAACAACAGAAGAGAAAGAAATAAAAATGAAATCAGTCTTTTCTTTGGCCTGGGGATGATTGTAGAGTATGCTGTTTAATTTCCAAGTGTTTTGAAGTAATTCTTGTCCTTCCACTATTTGTTTTCTAATTTGATTCCTTTATTGTCAAAAAATATACTCTGGATCATTTAAATTAAGACATTTTAATGACACAGGATATAGTCTACTTGGTGAGTGCTCCATATGTGCTTGAAATAAGTGTGCATTTTTCTGTGTTGGTACAGTGATATTTAGACCCACAGTGTTTGTGACTAACCCAGGGCCCCATCTGAGCCCTGGCCAATGGTTTAGTTCTCCAGGCTTTTGGTATCCTCTTTATGGGGAGAGTCCAGCATGAGCAGATCAGGTATAATCAGAACTTCCTAGATAACTTCATGGGACCCCTTGCTCATATTAGTTCCTCTTCACCATTTCTCCCTCACTGTCTGGTTACCAGGAGATTCCCTTCCTGGTCCTCTAACTAGGAGGAAATCTATAATCTCCCCTCTCTGTTGTGTATTTCCCTTGAATGGCTGTGCCTAGGTGGCCAAGTGGTGGAAAAATAGAGAGAAAAATAGCAAAGTAGTTACCTCTCACTTTCTTTGTACCAAAGATTTTCTTTACCAGAGATACATATGACCCTCCCTCCAAGACTTAGATACCTAGCCTGCTGTTGCTGAGGCTCCACCAAAGGGGTTCAGCTTTGGGCCTGGGGCTTTACTTCCACCTACATAATAAATCCCTTACATTCATGCTAGTTTGCTCTAAACCTGTGATCAACAGTTATTTCCCAGAAACGGCTAGATTCTAAACATTTTTGGCTTTGAAGGCTATACTTTCTGTATGATAGATTTTATATTTTAGTTTCATATTATATTCATATTAATATCCATTTAAGTTTAATGGTATTTCTATTTAAGGCTCATAATTTATTTAATTATATAGTGGTTAATTTATTTAATATTTATAATATTATTTATATTTTTGTATTTAGTTTTTACCTAGTATCCTTTCTTGGTTACAGGATCATGTCCA
This sequence comes from Mustela putorius furo, assembly GCF_011764305.1. Taxonomy (NCBI): domain Eukaryota; kingdom Metazoa; phylum Chordata; class Mammalia; order Carnivora; family Mustelidae; genus Mustela; species Mustela putorius. The sequence continues at coordinate 4,552,073 of NW_025422048.1, forward strand.
GTATAAGACATTCCATGTCATGTCATGGAATGTAGCTGTCATGTTTCCTTAAGATTCTTTTCATGGTGACAGTTTCTCAGACTTTCCATTCTTTTTGAAGATGACAATTTTGAGGAGTACTGGTTAGATAAACTGTAGAATGTCCCTCCATTCTAATTTTTCTGGTGTCTTTCTTATAAGTAGATTGTTGTTATGAGTTTGGGGAATAAGACCAGAAAGGTGAAGTGCTCTTCTTATCACATCACATCAAAGGTACAATCTATCAATATGACTCATCACTGGTGATGTTGATCTTGATTAACTGGCTGAGATGGTGTTGGTTAGGCTTCTCCCTCAAACGTTCTTTTCTCTCTCTTTCCATGCTCTATTATTTGGAGGAAGTCACTATGTGCAGGCCACAGTTAAGGAGTGAGGGTTACATTTCATCTCCTTAAGTGGGGGAGTATCTACATAAATGATTTGGTATTCTTGGGTGTAAGAAATTTGTCTGTTCTATGAGCTCATGGATATTTATTTTGTGCTTTGGGTTATAATGCAATTTTATTTATTTGCTCAAAATTTTTCCAGATTTGACCATTGGGAGCTCTTCTCATTGACTCCTGTGGTCAGGAGTCATACCCCCTTCATTGTTTTGTTTGTTTGTTTTTGAGCATTTCCTTATATTCTGGCATGACAGGATGTCCCAGGTTTATCTTGTATATTTCCTGCACCAGCCTCAGAATCATTTAATCAGATAAGGAAATCAATTTATTTCTTTTAGGATCCCTGGTTTTCTTTGTTGGGAAATAGGATCAGAAATTGATACTGCCTGTATCCATTGCCAGTATGTCCTTGCTTCTAGGCTCTTTCAACTGATAGAACAAGAAGATATATATATATGTATATAACACTTAGTTTTTATAGTTCTTGGGTAGCTGCTCCATACTTTTCCCCCTTAGATTGAAAGATTTGCTTTCAATAGAACAGACAAGGAAGAGTATGCTTAATCCATCTTGACCCTGGACCATTTATGTTTAATGTAATTATTGAGATGATTGGTTTAATATACCATTTGCTTGTTGCTTTCTATTCATCTATCTTGTCTTTGTTCCTCCTTTCTTTTTTGCAACTTTTTCTGATAAATTGACTATTTTTATGATTCCATTTTATGCATACTATTGGTTGATAGTTATATATCTTTTGGATTTTTGTGGTTGCTCTATGTTTGCAGTATTGTTTTACTTATTAGACTAGTTTCAAATAATATTATACCAATTCAGGCATAATATAATACCCTTAAAACAGTAAACTTCCATTTCCCCCCTTCAAAATATTGTTGCTATTCCTGCTTTATACCAGAAGTCAGCACCTTTTCTTTTTTTTCTTTAAGATTTCATTTATTCATTTGGCAAAGAGAGTGAGAGAGCACAAGCACCAGGAGCAGCAGAGTGAGAGGAAGAAGCAAGCTCTCTGTTGAGCAGAGAACCAGAGGCGGGGCTCCATCCCAGGACCCTGGGCTTAAGACCTGAACTGAAGTCAGATACCCCAGGCATCTACTTCTTTTAAATATATTTTTAAAGATTTCATTTATTCATTTGACAGAGAGAGTAAGAAACACAAGCAGGGGGAGAAGCAATGGGAGAGGGAGAATACCATTTTCCCATAAAAAGAGAGATAGCAAATATTGTAGGTTTTGCAGACTGCAAAGTCCATTTTATATATGAGCCTTTAAAACTATTCTTAGTTTAAAGGCTGAGCACAAACTTATCAGAATCTAGATTTGGCCTACAGGTAGTAGTTTGCCAACCTTTGTTTTAGGCAGTCAATTATCTTTAAGGTGTTAAATATGAGAAAAATTGTCTTTTATTTTTACCTTCATTTTTATAATTTCTGATGCTGGTCACTTCTTTGTATATATCCACATTTACACATATTAGTATGCTCCATCTGTATGAAGAATTTTCTTCAAAATTTCTTTCAGTGTATTTCTGGCAATGAATTTTCTTAGCTTTTATTTGTCTGTAAAGTTATTTCCCATTCAGTTTTTAAGAGACATGTCATCTTTTTTTAAAAAGATGCATTTATTTATTTGAAAGACAGAGAGCACACCTGCATAATCAGGGGCAGGGGCAGAGGAAGAGAGTCTTTCAAGCCGACTCCCTGCTAAGTGAGGAGACTGCAGTGGTGCTGGATTCCAGGATCCATGAGATCATGACCGGAACCGAAATCAAGAGTCAGATGTTCAATTGGCTAAGCCACCCAGGGGTCCCCCATTCATTTTTTTTTAAAGATTTTATTTATTTATTTGACAGACAGAGATCACAAGTAGGCAGAGAGGCAGACAGAGAGAGAGAGGAGGAAGCAGGCTTCCTGCGGAGCAGAGAGCCCGATGCGGGGCTCGATCCCAGGACCCTGAGATCATGACCCGAGCCGAAGGCAGCAGCCCAAACCACTGAGCCACCCAGGCGCCCCCCCATTCATTTTTAATAAACATTTTCACTAGATATAGAATTTTTTTTAGTTTGAGTTTCTATATGATATCTATTCTTTCTTTTTCTTTTTTAAAGATTTTATTTATTTATTTGACAGAGAGAGATCACAAGCAGGGAGAGAGGCAGGCAGAGAGAGAGAGGAGGAAGCAGGCTCCCCACTAAGCAGAAAGCCCGATGCGGGACTCGATCCCAGGACTCTGAGATCATGACCTGAGCCAAAGGCAGCGGCTTAACCCACTGAGCCACCCAGGCACCCCTAGATATAGAATTTTTGGTTGAGAAGGTGTTTTCCCCTCCTTTTAACACTTTAAAGATATATATATATATATATCTCCTTCTGGATGAAACTGTAATTCTCATTTTTCTTTGTACATAAAATTTCTCTTCCTTCTTGTTGCCCTTGTTTTCTTCATGTAAACTTATCTTTCATTTTCAATATTTTGGATATTGTGTGCTCTTTTTATCCTAGTTAGTGTTTCATGAATTAATTGGTTCTGTGTATGTGTGTGTGTGTGTGTGTGTGTGTGTGTGTTTTGCAGATTTTAGAAAATTCTTATCTATCATCTCTTCAAATATATCTTCTACCCTGTTCTTTAACTCTTTCTTATCCTGGAACTTCAGAATAACACACAAATGACACCATTCTATATTATCTCACCACTTTTGGATGCTCTATTCTATTTTTCAGTTCTCTTTTCCTCTTGGTATTTCATTTGAATAATTTCTAGTTAATTACCACCAATTAATTCTGTCTTTCCTCTACTATGTTCAGTCTGTTTATAATCCTTTTAGCAGATACTGGTTTTTTTTTTAATTCTAGCATTTCCATTTGATTTTCTTGTTGTTTAAATCTGTGTTATAATTACCAGTCTCTTGGGGTACCTGGGTGGCTCAGTGGGTTAAGCCTCTGCCTTTGGCTCAGGTCATGACCCCGGGGTCCTGGGATCAATCCCTGGATTGGGCTCTCTGCTCAGCAGGGAGCCTGCTTCCTCATCTCTCTCTCTGCCTGCCTCTCTGCCTACTGTGATCTCTCTCTCTGTCTGTCAAATAAATAAATAAAATCTTTTTAAAAAGTTACCAGTCTCTTTATGCATATTATTCATCTTTTCCTCTAGATTTTTTAACATGTTAATAGGTGATTTAAAGTTTCTTCCTAATACAACTAGCATAAAGATCACCTTGAATTACAGTTCTATTTATTGTTTTTTATATTGGCTTGACTGTTAATTTTAAAGTGTAGTGTGTGGTTGTGTGTTTTTGTTTTTGTTTTTACTGAATGCCAGCCAGGCATCATTTGTAGGAGAACAGCAGAGACTGAGGTAAATAACATTTATGGCTGGAAATCGGCATGCCTCTTCTTCCACTAGGCTGTTAGTGTGTGGGAAGTAGTACATATAGTCAGTAGTTTAGCTGGGTCCAGGTTTCGTTGTTGCTAAGAGCTTCAAAATCTTCCAGTGGCGACATGCCTTTCACTGTGCTTCCTGTAGGGCCTGTGATGCCAGAGTTATCCCAGAGTCCCTGCTGTCTCCACTGCCAGCAGTCTCAGCAGGTTGCACCACAGAGGGCCTCTCCATCTGTGCACTTTCCCTCTCCTAGTTCTGTTTTTACTTTCTTATTCTTTATTGAGATATAATTCACATACCATATAATTTATCATTTTAAAGTGTATAATTCAGTGTTTGTTACTACATTCATTAGATTGTGGACCATCACCACTAACTCCAGAACATTTTCATCACCTCAAAAAGAAGTTATCACTCATTTGCAGTGACTTCCCATTGCCCCTTTCCCTAGCCCTAGGCAAACATTAATCTATTTGTCTCTATTGATTTGCCTATTCTGGATATTTCATATGAACACAGTAGTAAAATATGTGGTTATTTCTGTCTGGTTTCTCTGACTAATCATGCAGTATTCAAAGTTCATCCAAGGTGTACCATATATCAGCATTTCATCTATTTGTACTGGCAAATAATATTACATTATATGGATAGACCATATTTTAATGCATTCATCAATTGATGGACATTTGGATTGTTTCCCAATTTTAGCACGAATGGTGCTATGAACATTTGTGTATAGGTTTTTGTGTGGACATATGTTTTCATTTCTTTTAGATATATACTTGGGAGTAATATCAGTGGGTCATATGGTTACACTCTATGGTTAACATTTTGTGGAACAGCTAACTGGTTTGCACAGTGACTGCACCATTTTACATTCCCACTAGCAATTTATGAAGATTTCAGTTTCTCCATATCATCTCCAACAGTTGCTATTTTCTATCTTTTTATTTTAACCAGCAAGGCTGAAGTATTTACTCATTGTGGTTTTGACTTGTATTTCCCTAATGATCCTGTTGAGCATCTCTTCATGTGCTTATTGGTTATTTACATATCTTATTTGGAGGAATGTCTATTCAAATCTTTTGCTCCTTTTAAAATTGGTTGATTTTTTAATGGGGACACCTGGGCGGCTCAGTTGGTTAAACATCTGCCTTCAGCTCAGATTCTGATCCCAGAGTCTTGGGATCAAGCCCCACTGCAGGTTCCTTGCTCAGCAGGGAACCTGTTTCTTCCTCTGCCTGCCACTCCCCATGCTTGTTTAAAATTGATTTTTCTTTTCTTTGTTGAGTTGTAATAATTCTTTATATATTCTGGATACTACACATTTATCATATATATAATTAACAATTATTTTCTCTTAATCTGTGAGTAGTCTTCTTTTTTTAATGCTGTCCTTTGAAGCACGAGCATTTTTAATTTTAATGAAATCCAACTTATCTATTTTTTTTGTCATTTGTGTATTGATGTCTGCTATGGACTGAATGTGTCCCTACCCAAATTCACATTAAAGCCCTACCTCCCATGTGATGGTATTTAGGAGATAGGCTTTTGAGAGATAGAGTTAGATGATTTTATGATGGTGGGATTCTCATGATGAGATTAGTGCACTTATATTGTCTTTTTGCATGTGAGCATAAAGGAAAGGTCATATGAGGATGCAGAAAGTGCCCAGCTACAAACCAAGAAAAGATTCTTACCAGAAATTGAACCCTGCCAGAACTTGCTTCAGGACTACCACTACACAGAACTGGGAGAAATAAATTTCTATTGTTTAAACCACCCAGTCTATAGTGTTTTGTTATGGCAGCCCAAACAGACTAAGACTATGTCATATCTAAGAAATTATATATGCCTAACGTATCTTCATGAAGATTTACTCCCATGCTTTTCAGTAGCTATTTTTCACAACCATCTATTATATTTAGTTTCAGTAACACTAATGAAACTGTCCTATGGAAGAGACATGCAGAAAGGGAAGAACGAAGCATTCCCCAAGAGAGCACTTTCCTGGGTAAGTGAAGAGAGTATTCACACCATGAAATTCTCACTGAACCCAGCAGGAGATGGCAGGAACCGTCTTCACATGTCTGTGGCTGGCTGGCTGAATGTGGGATGTGTCTGGCAGCCTGTGGGTGCAGTTGACAACCAAAGCTGAAAAGGAGCACAAGAATAGTTATCACTTGTTTTGTTTTTGAAATAGAAGATGCCTCCATTGTTTCCAGAATCCAATCAGATGTTCAAGCTCCCTACAATATTTTTTTACAGACATTTACAGTGCCATAGAGTTTCAAAATCCAACTACACTGCAGCAACCATGAGTCCTGTATCTCTTGCTACTTTGCTCTTGAGTTCATGTACTCAAGACATTCTTGACTATCCACAGGGGTGGATATGTGAAGGTGTAAACATTTTGGGAACAATAGTCCTTTTCTCACATTTAAAGACAATTCCATGGACCCCTAAAGAAAGCAATGGGAGCTCGAGATTACAGACACTCTCGATTTAGCACAGCTTCTGTGGGCATTGGTGTTTTACTCATCTTAACAGCAACTGCAAACAGTTGGTGGGAAACATGATAGTTCCCATTTTAGATAGTTTCCCAAGTTCTCAAAGAAGTAAGACAATTTCCTCACAATTTCACTGTAGAGAGCTTGCTCTGGGTGGACTTCCCACAGTTGTCAGTGGTTGGCAAAAGAGTTTTTTTGGAAGAAGAGTGAGAAGAACCCATAGTCCTGTCAGTGAAGGGAATGGGGATGAGGGTAGTCCTTTTCCTGATTTCTGTGAACTTGGGCTTTGGATTCAACCCTCTAGCTAGATAAATGGCCTTAGAATCCCAGGGTTGGGACAATGTAACCTACAATAAAGGACTCATCCACATCGAGAATGAATGTCTCTTTTTAGTCTCTTTACAGATGTTGGAACATAACAGGCCATCTCTTTGGGGAAGATTCTGGCTCCTGGTGGACCCCTGAAGAGCTTCATTCATACAATTGAAACCAAGAATAATTCCTCACTTTGTAAAGGATGAATCAAGTGTGTTTCAAGCTCATTTCAAAGAGAGTTTAATTGCTGAAAATATACAAGACACATTACACTTGAGGGCTGTAGACAAGTGCAGAATTTATAATATGACTCTAGGAGAGCAGAGTGCTGTAGAGATGCTGTCAGCTTTCACCTGTGTGTTCTGCTGTGTTATGTCTTGCCTTATCACACAGGCCTTATTAAATTTGACTATTTGATGGTAACTGTGGAAACTGGGAGATGTATTCACATTCATCTCTGGGTGCATGTGTGAGAAAGGTGACACTTTCTGAGTAATAAAGCTTTGAACCCAAAAAGCAATTATCACCAGTAAGAGTACTCTGGTTCCATGTTTCCTGCTGTTTATTCAGGGATGGCAAGGGATTTTGAAAGCAGAAAAAGTTTTCCAATTTAAATATTCCAGTTTAAAAAATGTAAACAACCTGATAAGGATTATAACTTGCAGACCAGTTTCCAGTGTGTCATCTGAGATGCTGTATTGGAGATAGAAGACACAGTAACTCTTTAGGGATGTTTTAAAATTTTGCTCACAACTGTGAACTCCTTCTTGCTGAAATCTAGGAGTGCCATATGGGTGAATGAGACCAAAACTGCTTTTAGGTTTACCCAACTAAAGGAGAGGTCTCACTGGCAAGGAAGGATGAAGTTCAAGCAAAAATCTAGTCTCCAATCAGTTTACGTGGCTCCAGAGGTGAAGAGAAAGTGAAGTTTGTGGGCAGCAAGTCACTGTTGGAAAGTGTCCTCTCTGAGGAAGGCAGTAAAGGCTTATGATGCATTCTGTATCGCTCTTCTCTCCACTCCCAGTCCTTATCTTAGTCGTGCTCTCAGCATCTCACTTCTGGACAGATACGATATGTTCTTTTTCTACTGGTAAGTCTCTTTGCCTCAAGCTATTCCCTGACCTCTGCCCTGCAGCAGGAACAGTGTCTTGGAATGGCTGGCTAGTCAAGACTCAACCATGCTTGAAAATCTTCACTGGCCCCCAAGTGAGTTTGTACTACAAGCCTGTGTGCAACTGTCCATGTTTCCCTTGCCTATGACCAACAGCCTGAATTAGACCCTTGTCACTGCTCATCCTCTCACCCAGTGCCCTGGGATCTAGTTCCTCACCCCTTAAATTCATCTGCTACTCAGTTAACAGAAGGTCCAGTGTAAATGCCAATCTCCATATTATGTGGTTAGACTCATCTGTTACTGTGTCTATGTTTTCTAGGAATTGCAAAACCACACTGAAGGGTACACAAGTTCCGTACCCCAATTAGTATATCTGGTTCTCACAGGACTATGAGTTAGCAATTCTGTAATTGGTTATATGTTTACTAGGTGGGAATGAATAGTGAACATATTTGAGATAATGAGGGCCAGGTTGCTCGATGTCAGAGAAAAGAATTCATTACATGTAATGAAAGAAAAAGAAAGGCTACAGTATGGTGCATGGCAGATGAGGTAGGCACAGAGGCAGAAGCTAGATCTCTCACCCAGCATGTTAGGCTGAGGAACTTGACTTTATGTTGAGGGCAAAGGACAATTGAGAGAAGGGGAAAGCATTACTTGGTTTTGAGCAGATTCGTGCTTTATTTTTTATAGTATTTATTTACTTTTCATTCATATTTATTTTACTTGAGGTAAAATTCTCATAATATAAATTCATTTTATAGTGTCCAATTCAGTGCTATTTAGTACATTTGCAGTGTTGTATGACTATCACCTCTATCCGATTCCAAAATATTTTCATCACCCCAAAAGCAAACCTCATATCCATTAAGTAGTCACACTCCCCATTCCCTCCTACCCTGACCCCTGTCAACCACTAATCTGCTTTCTCTATGAATTTGCCTATTCTGTAGATCTCATATAAATGGAATTTGCAATATGTTATCTTTATGTCTGGCTTCTTCTACTCAGCAAAGTTTCCAAAGTTCATCCACACTGTAACATGTATCAGAACTTCATCATTTTTTGTAGCTGAATATTTCTTTATAAGCCTATATATTTTGCTTATTCATTCACAAACTGATGGACATTTGGGTTGTTTCTACCTTTTTCTATTGTGAATTGTGCTTTGATGAACAAGTATTTGAATACCTGTTTTCAATTATTTTGAGCATATATATAGGAGTGGAATTAATAAGTCATATAGTAAGTCTATGTTTAACTTTTTGACAAATTGACAACCTTTACCACTGGCAAACATTTTTCATAACAGCTGCATCATTTTTCATTCCTGCCATCAAGGTATGAGGGTTTCCATCTATTCACATCCTCACAAAACTTGTTATTTCAGATTATTGTTGTTGTTGTTATTGTTATTATCGCCATCCTAGCAGGTATGAAGTAGTATCCTATTTTGGTTTCGATTTGCTTTTCCCTAATGACTAATGATGTTGAGTATCTTTTCGTATGCTTTTTAGTCCTTTGTGTATCAGATATTGTAAAAAATGTCTATTCAAGACTTTCTGCCCATTTTTTTAAAAGATTTTATTTATTTATTTGACAGAGAGAGATCGCAAATAGGCAGAGAGGCCGGCAGAGAGAGAGGAGGAAGCAGGCTCCCTGCTGAGCAGAGAGCCCGATGTGGGGCTTGATCCCAGGACCCTGAGATCATGACCTGAGCCGAAGGCAGTGGCTTAACCCACTGAGCCACCCAGGTGCCCCTTTTTGCCCATTTTTAAATTGGTTTGTGTGTGTGTGTGTGTGTTGAGCTGAAAGAGTTCTTTATCAATTGTGAATAATAGACTATTATCAGATATATGATTTTTTTTACATTTTTGCCCATTCTCCAAGTTGTACCTTATCTTTTAAAATATTCTTCCCAGCTCTATTGAGATATAATTGACACTTAACATCTGTAAGTTTAAGGTGTACAACATGTTTACTTGATGTATCTATAAACTGCAAAATGATTACCACCATAGTATTAGCTGCCACCTCTCATCACATAGTTATCATTTCTATTTTGTGGACAGAACATTTAAGATCTACTCTCAGCAACACTCAAGGATATGACACAGTATTATTAGCTATAATCACCATGCTTTACATTAATGTACTCTGATCTCTGTTTCTCTAAGTTTGTCCTTTTTGGATTCCACATATGTGGCATCATACAGTATTTTTCTGTATGGCTTATTTCACTTAGCATAATGCCCTCAAGCTCCATCTAAGTTACTACAAATGGCAGGATTCCCTACTTTCTCATTACCAAATAATATTCCATTGTGTATATATTCCACATTTTATTTATTCATTCATCCATTGATGGACACTTAGGTTGTTTCTATGTGTTGGCTATTGTGAATAATGCTGTAATAAACATGGGAGTGCAAGTAACTTTTCAATAATCTGTTTTCATTTCCTTTGGATATATATCTAGAAGTGGGATTGCTGCATCATATGGTATCTGTCTTGATTGTATCTATTGATGCACAGAAGTTTTTACTTTTGATGAAGTCCAATTTATCTATTTTTTCTTTTATTGCCTGTGTTTTTGTCATATCCGTGAAATTATTGCCAGATCCAATGCCATGAATCCTTTTTATGTTTTCTTCTGAGAGTTTTATACTTTTAGCTATTAAGATAAGGTCTTTGATCCATTTTGAGTTAATTTTTGCATATGGTGTAAGGCAAATGTCCAACTTCACTTTTTTGCATGTGGATATCCAGTTTCTCCAGCATCATCTGTTGGAAAGACTGTCCTTACCCATTGCATATTCTTGATACCCTTGTCCAAAATAATTTGACCTTAAATGAAAGAGTTTATTTCTGGGATCCCCATTTTATTCCACTGTTCTGCATTTCTATCTTCATACCAATACCATGTCATTTTGTTACTATAGCTTTGTAGAAAGATTTGAAATTAGGAAATGTGAGTCCCCCAAATTTGTTCTTTTTCAAGATTGTTTAGCCTATTCTGGTCCTTTGAGATTCCATATACACTTTATTTTTTAATTTTATGTAAATTCAAGTGATTAATATATAGTGTATTATTAGTTTCAGAGGTAGAATTCAGGGATTCTGAACACCCAATGCTCATTACATCACATGTCATCCTTATAATGCCCAGTGCTGATTACATCACATGCCGTCCTTAATGCCCATCACCCAGTTACCCCATCCCTTCCCACCTCCCCTCCAGCAACCCTCGGTTTGTTGCCTATAGTTAAGAGTCTCTTATAGTTTGTCTCCCTCTCTGATTTGTCTTATTTTTCCCTCTCCTCCCCTATGATCATATGTTTAGTTTCTTATATTCTACATATGAGTGAAATCATATGATAATTGTCTTTCTCTGATTTACTTATTTCGCTTCATATAATACTCTTTAGTTCCATCCACATCATTACAGATGGTGAGATTTCATCTTTTTGATGGCTGAGTAATATTCCATTATATATGGAATGTATATGCCATATCTTTTTTATCCATTCATCTGTTGATGGCCATCTGGGCTCTTTATTACTAGGTATTTACCCAAGGGATACAAATGTAGTGATCGAAAGGGCCACTGTACTCCATATACACTTTAGAATCAACTTTTCCATTTCTTCAAAAGAAGTTGTTGGGATTTCTTATAGGGATTGTACTGAATCTGTAAATCGCCTTGGTAGGATTGTTATCTTAACAAATTAAGTCTTTGAATACATGAATGGATTCTTTCCATACGGAAAAAGTATGGTATATTTCCATATGCTGAAGTCTTTTTTAATTTCTTTGAGCAATGTTTTGTAGTTTTTATTATTGCTTTTTAAAAAATTTTATTAATTTATTTGGGGTGGGGGAGTCAGAGAGCACCCAGGCTGGTGGAGGAGCAGAGGGAGAGAGAGAAGCCGACTCCCCACTGAGCAGGGAGTCCGACAAGGGCTCAATCCCAGCACCCATGATCATGACCTGAGCCAAAGGCAGTTGATTAAACAACTGAGATAACCAGGCAACCCTGTTTTGTAGTTTTTAGTGTACAAGTCTTATACTTCCTTGGATACTTATTTTTAAATACTTTTTTTTCTTTTTTTTTTTCCACTTTGTATGTCTTTATTTTTGTCTAATCACTCTGGTTAGCACTTCCAGTACAAAAAAATAAAAGTGGCAAAAGCAGGAATTCTTGGCTTTATTTATTTGTTTTTACAAAAGATTTATTTACCCTGAAGATCCTTTGGGTGGAGATGGCATCACCCGGAGTGTGAGTTGCTGCACAAGGATACTGAAGACAATGGCTAAGGACAAACTAAGAGGGCAGAAGTCCAGGAATGTATTTCATATAGCCAGCCCCCAAAAACCTTAAACCCTAAAAACAAAGGAAAACCAATGTGCTATGGTGAGTGCTGTGAAGTGTGTAAACCTGGCGATTCACAGACCTGTACCCCGGGGGATAAAAATATATTATATGTTTATAAAAAATAAAAAATTTAAAATTTAAAAAAAAAAATACAAAGGAAAACCAGTTACCACTAACCTTAAGAAGATAAACATTGTGAATAAAGAAAAAGTTAACAGGGTGAATAAAGCTTTTGTAGATATACAAAAGGAGCTTGCATATTTCTCAAAAGGCCTTTCCCTTGAACCTCTGCAGAAATAGCTGTATGCTCAGCAGTGTCATGAAAACGAACCAGTTAATGTTGATGAAGCGACAAGATCAATGGCTCAGTTGTAATACACTAGAGATATATCAAATACCCCCAAAAGACCAATAAATTAAATGTTTTATACAAATAAGAGATTTGTTTATTATTAATTTTAGAGAGAGGAAGGAGGGGCAAAGGGAAAGGGAGAGAGAGAGACTCTCAAGCAGACTCCTCCCCACTGAGCATGGAGCCCAGTTTGGGGCTTGATCTCACAACTCTGAGATCATGACCTGAGTAGAAATCAAGAGCCAGATGCTTAACTGACTGAGCCACCCCCAAGCACCGCTTGGCTTATTTCTTATTTCTTGGCTTAATGGGAAAATTTCAGTCTTTGACCATTGAGTATGTTACATGTGGGTTTTGCATGAATTCCCTTTATCATGTTAAGAAAGTTTTCTTCTATTTCTAGTTTGTTGAATGTTCTTCATATCATGAAAGAATGTTGGATAGTTTACTTTTCTTTTGATGTCTTTGTCTAGCTTTACTACCGGGGTAATGGTGACCTCACAGAATGAGATAGGAAGTACTCCCTCCTCTTCTATATTTTGGGAAGAAATTGAAGATTTGTATAAGTTCTTCTTTCAAGTATTGGTAGAACTCACCCGTGAAGTTACCTGGTCTTGGCATGTTCTTTCTTATGAGATTTTTTTGGTCACTGATTCATTCTCCTTACCTGTTAGGTCTATTTGAATTTTCTTTTTTTCTTGAGTCAATTTTGGTTGTTTATGTTTTTAGAAATTTATCCATTTCATTTAGGTTATATAATTTCTTGGAGTATAATTGTTCAGAGTATTCTCTAAGAATCATTTTTTTATTTCTTTAACATCTGTAATACTATTCCCATTTCTATTTTTTTTTATTTTAGTAATTGACTCTTATTTTTTCTCCTGGTCTTACTAAACATTTATCAATATTAGTGATCTTTTCAAAGAAACAGCTTTACTTAGTGGTCACCTAGTGATAAGACAGAAATTTCCTTAAATGTATGGAACCAAAATTAAAATTCCAGTCTTCACAGGTATTCCTTTTTGTATGTGTTGGACCACACTACACCACACCCCAGAGGGTGACCTGGTATACTGTCCTCATTTACAGCCAATTTGAGAATTCTTGTGAATACAGCAATACCTTAAGCATTCATCTAGTATTATTATGGAAAAGAGTCATACTTTGCACAATAGCAGAGTTTCACAATAGGCAATTTTATGCAGTTTATTTTAGGAACAGCTTGAGAGTATCATTATTAATTGACTGATCATAATTGATCAAAGTATCAACTCATGATTTCCCATGGTTTCTCACCTTTAATCTGAGAACTTGGAAACATTTCACATTTCTAATTAAGCTTTCCAACACTCACTGTAGAATGCTTAAGTGGGTAGGAGAAGAATAAATGAAACAAGATGGGATTGGGAGGGAGACAAACCATAAGTGACTCTTAATCTCACAAAACCAACTGAGGGTTGCTGGGGGGAGGGGGTTTGGGAGAAGGGGGTGGGATTATGGACATTGGGGAGGGTATGTGCTTTGGTGAGTGCTGTGAAGTGTGTAAACCTGGTGATTCACAGACCTGTACCCCTGGGGATAAAAATATATGTTTATAAAAAATAAAAAATTAATAAAAAAAAGGAAAAAAAAGAATGTATATTATTATATAAATCAGTTTTAAGGATGAGAAAATATAACAAGTTCATCATCTGTTGAATCTGAGGGGCTCTGTTTTTCATACAGCTATCCTGACCACCCTCTGGGTAGAGTCTAATTTCCAGCCTTGAGGAGCTTCCCAGTGAATATTCAAACACAGAATTGAGAAAGATAATTGAGGCACAAAAAAGCTCATATAACATGTCCTGAGTCACACAGCTAATGAAAGGTGAGGAAATAAAAACTCATCTTGGGGTCTTGCTTACTCTGTATCTCATGCTCTAGTAAGAAAGAAGTGCTTTCCAGAAAGATTAGAATGACCAAACTTAGTTATAGGTGGTCTCAATCCCCCAAAGCATCAAGAGTTGGACTGTTTGTCAGTTTGGACACTCAGATAACAGATACTCCTGACCTTTCAGGAGCTTCACAGAAAGGGGCCAGGTAGGCTTCTCAGAGTCCAGAGCCTAGAGGGAAAGCATAACTTTGGTAAAGTTCTACGGGGTTCTGGAGCTGAACTGCTGCTTTGCAGGCCCACAAATTCTATTTTAGCTGCCCCACCAGAAATAACCAGGGCTTGGGGGCTACCCAGCAGAGACAACGGGACACTGACACATAACTAACTTGTAAAGCTCCAGGTTTTTCACTGTAGAGGAGGAGGCTATAATGATCTATTTGGTGGAGGATTAGAGCCATAGATACCAGTAAAAACCCTTATTTAACTTAATACATATATAGATGATTACATATAAAAATATTTATAGAATTATGAATACACACAGGGTAGTGAACACACATGTAATTCCTTCCTCTGTCAATCAAGGAACCATAGAAGCAATGACACCTCAGTTTCAATGAGCATACTTAGTACACAGATCTAGATTTCTCATACTGTTTTACAGTAAAAGGAACAAGGGGTCCACGGAGAAATTGCTGATTCTAGAACTGGGGCAGGAAATACACAAGATGAGCCTGAAGCATCGTGGAATGCCTGAAAATAAAGACGTGCTTAAAAAACAAATAAAAACAAACACAAACATTTCCAGGGATATGGCAAAGGTAATATACAGAGGGAGGTAACAGTAAGAGCTCCCAGTGGCCAAATGTGAACAATTTAAACAACAGAAATATATGAAGCTGTGTTGGATTTTAACCCAGAGTGTACTACAAATAGCCATGTGTCTATATTAAAAAATATATTTGACTGATTAAACACATAAACACGGGAGAATAGGCAAAATCTCCAATGGAGAAAAATTCCAGTTTATGCAGATACTTCCACTTCAACATAGAGCCTAATTCTCTAGCCCTGAAGTATGGGCCACACATGGCAACTTTCGTTTGAGGACGACAATATGAACAGAAGGCCAGAAACAGTAACGTTACAGTGGAGACACCTAATGGGCATTAACTCAGCCAGGTGATCGAGATAAACATCCTTAGTGATAAATCATGCTAATAGTATGTGCTATTGATATGATGTCCTGACTTTACTGCCATGGTATTTTTTCCTAACACACAACTCTAGACTAATCATGAGCAAAACATCATAAAAAATCCCGACTGAGGGACAAGGTATGAAATATCTAATCATTCCTCCCCAAAACAGTCAAGCTCATCAAAAACAAAGAAACCACCACAGCCAAGGAAATATTACAATAATATAACCTAGTACATTGTCTGGGATCCTTGAACAGAAAGCAGACACTAGATAAACATGGCAGACCTCTGAGTAAAGTATGACTTCAGTTAATAATAAATAATGCATCAATATTAGCTCATTAATTATAATAAACATACCATATAAATGGGAGCTGTTCATAGTGGGAAACGGGAAGGGGCATGTACAAACTCTGTAATACCTTTACAAATTGTTTACAAATCTAAAATAAAATAGTTTAAAATAGTTTATTGAAAATGTTAAATAAAAAGGACAAAAAGAAACTGAATAAAACATAATGGGTAGGAAAAAGAAGAAAGAAAAAAGAAAAATAAACACAAGCACACAAAACCGGTGTGGAAAAAAAGGCCTGAATAATCTTTCTTTCCTCTCCTTTAACTCCCAAGCATATTATCATACACAAGTCTGGATTCTTCCATCTCATAAACATCTCCAGAATCCACTCCTTTTCTCAAGCCCTGCACCACTGCCTGAACATGGCCTCACACATATCTTCACTGGATTAGAGCATATGATGCCATATGTAGGTCTGCAAACACTATTTGCCCAAGATGGGCTTTAAGACATCTGCAGTGGTGTCTGCCAGAGGGAAGGTCTGGCAAGAGTCAGGAGGAACTCAGCTCATTGCCAAGAAGACTAGCACGCAGAACAAGTTTAGCTACATCTGGAGGAAAACATCAGCTCCTCAGAGCAGAAACACAATGACTGAGAGTCCTCGGGCTGGGGAGCTCCTGTCTGATTTGCCTTGCCCTGGTTAGGACAGCTCAGGACCTGGGTGGCATGTGCCCGCATAGGAGGTTATGGATAAAGAGCTGCATTCTAAGGAATGACTCCAAGGAAATGAGTCGAAGGCCTGCGGCATGTCCTCGCTGCTACACCGCTCTACCCCTTAGAGCTGGATCCATCAGTTCCCCACAACAAGGAACATGGGAAGGTCCTGTTGGCATAGGAACCCCTGCTTCCATTCTGGAGTGCCCCCCGGGCTCAAGTCCTGGGAAGTGGGCCAAGAGCTCCCAGTTCAAGAGGTCAAAAGGCTCCAGCTCACCTCAGCCTCCTCTGGGCTCCCCTGACCCTCCCCTGCTTGGCCCAGGGCAGTCCAGACGGGATGACGAGGGGGTGCTCCTCCTCCCACGTCTCCTGGGGCGGCCAAACCTCTGTACAGCCTGCCGCCTGGGAACCCGAACCCCCTCCTCCAGGGCTGCGTTCTAAGTCCTCATTTGAGACTGCGTTGAATGGGGGAGCGTTGCGGTGGCCACGCCGTCACCTGCAAGTCTCTCCTCTGCCCCAACGGCCCGACTGCAGACACCAGGGTCCCAGCAGGCTCTGGGGATGGCTGACAGGGACACACGTCCACTCTGGCTCAGCCTCAGGAAGCAAAGCCTCAGCGTCACCTGCGCAGGGCCACCTGCTTCATGAAGCAGTTGGGGTGACACAGGACATCTCCGAAAATAGGTCTCACGCAGTCACCGGGGGACGACTGTCACTCGCGGGCCCCGGGCACACGCGCCACCAGGGTGTCGAGTCAGCTCTAGCGGAAGTGCGGGCACGCTGAGCGGGATCCACGGCTGGGGCCTCCCAAGGAAGGATGAGTGTGAGAAGACTGAGGGGTGAGGGCTTTGCAGCGGGGAGACAGGAGGACGAGACCGCAGTCATTGCAGACCGAGGCCAGGGTCAGGACAGGCTGGGCAGTGCACGAGGCATGGGGGCTGGGGGCCGGGCCCCAGGAGGAGGACCCCCACCCCAGTTCCCACAAGGCCCACATGCAGCTGGCTGCCCGGCTCCCAAAAGAGACTCATGACGGCCCCACGGGCACTAACGGGGTAGCTCAGGGACCTGGCGGTGCAGGGGGCAGGAAGCATCCCTACAGCCCGTTTCCCGAGCAGAGGCTCCTGTGGGGAAGGCCGCCCGCCCTGCGCGGAGCAGTAAGGCCCACACGTCGGGCATGACACACACGCATAATGGTCCGTGGGTCTGACACCAGAGTCTGGCTGAGGACGCGGTGCGCTCTCTGTTCTGTGCTGCCATGGCAAAGAACGGATCCAGGGTCCCTGGGGCGCCTTCGATAGGAATGCCTGTGACAAACAGGATTCTGCCACGGGAGCCTTCCTAAGTGCGAGAGGACAGGCCACGCCGTTTTCCTTCTTAGCCTGGGGACAGGAGGAGCACAAGGGGGGGCCCGGCACTGGACATCGCTCTGATTCACTCTTGCGGACTACCTTTTCAGCCCAAAGCCGCTTTGCTACTTCGCTGAGGCAAAACCCCCTCATTTCTGGGAGGGGTTCCTGAGAAAGTCCAATTTGCCTTGAAAGTCTCTGTCTTTGGATGTGCCCAAAGACCAAGGGACAGGGGCTTCAAGTGCGAGATCGCACCTAATGTTCCCGAGTTGGCACACGCACGGACGTGGCTATGGTTGTTCACGACATCTCAGCGGGGCTGATCACCCTCCTCACCCCGGAGCCCCTTTTGGCACTTCCCAGGGCCATAACCTCCAAGATCTCAGTGGGCTGACAATGTTCGCTGTCCTCGGATGCACAGTCCGAAACCTCTCTAACCCGTGATTCTCTGCTCCTGTCCCGCTTTAGAAGAGGCCGGAACACGGGCACGCTGGCGTCTGAGGGTCTGCGCTGCTTGGGACAGCTGTCCGGTGCTATTGTGACCCCCCCACCCCACTCTCCCCATCTACAAATCGTTCGTTGCCCTGACAGATCACAGACGCGGGGTTCGAGTGGAACGACAGAGAAGCGAAGCACACCGAGCTCCCTGCCTGTGCACCTCCGGGAGGACAGATCGTGCCCAAATGGGTGAGGGTGGCGCAGGGGGTCCAGACCAGCTGCGTGCAAGGAACCCAAAGGTCCCCAGGAACAGGAAGAGACCACCTCGATGCCTCTTTTCAGCTTCTCTCCCATGCAGACCTCTGAGCTTCAACCATTTCTTCCCACGAACACCCAGCCACTCTTCAGGACTGGCGGCGGACAACTCCGGGGAGTCCCGATAATTTCTCCTGGCCGAGGAGCCAGCGAAGGCTCCGCCGGTCCGGGGGGAACAGGGCTGTCCGGGACGTGCGCATTCCCCGCTGTCGTCCACAGAACGTTCGTGGTGAAGGTGGGAATAAAGCCCCTGAACCTTCACTGTGTTCAAATACCCTGTGACGGGGCCCGGCACGCTGTACCTTCAGGCCACAGACACTCGGCCTTCTCCACGGCCCAATGCAAACTGCTCCCAGCGTTTATCCATTTAAGACATCTGTCCCGCCCCAAAAGCACCCGATGCCCAAAGAGGGCCACTGTCACCACCCAGCTTCCCCGTGACCGGCAGCACAGAAGCGATCATGGGGCCCCTCTAGTCACAGCCCTGCCGCCCGGGCTGGGTCAGGGGCATTTCCAGGGCCGTCGTCGCCTCGGGAGCAACACCCCCTCACGGCTTCCGCTTCATCCGCAGCTCTCAGGGCACGCCTGCCCACCTTCGTGCCATGACTGGGACGGCTACACACAGTCCCCTATGGCTGGGACGCGTCCTACTTCTAGCGTCCTCCGCGCTCAGCCGCAGGGCCTTCCAGACGGTAGAACTCAGCCCACGTCGAGGAATCGAGGAGCCAGTGAGCCGAGCTCCCTCTGTGCTGAGCGGACGCTTCTCCTCCTTTCTTGAAGAACCAAGCCAGGGCAGGAGCCCCGTGTGTGTGCCTCTGCCATGGACACCAGGACAGCCAGCGGGGCATCAGAGGCAAGAACCCACACGCTTATCGTCCCCCGTTCCTGACCCCCTTCCCCTTCCTATTCCGTTCTTTCGCCTTCCCAACCCACCCCGAGGCCAAGCCCTGTGATTCTGGCCCAGAGCCCAAACAGGAGGCAAGGTGTCTAGGCTGGTTTCTAGGACACGGCAAAAATCCTTTTTGCTGAAAGATATTTTATGTGTTTATTTATTCGAGAAACAGCACACAGAGAGGGAGAGGGAGAAACAGGCCGACTGAGCAGGGAGCCCGATGTGGGGTTATATTACAAGATCCTGAGATCCTGACCTGAGCTGAAGGCAGATGCGTAACCAACGGAGTCCCCCAGACGGCCCCGGGACATGACAAAACTCGAAACTCTTGAACTGGGTCAGGACAAACGCTGTGTTGGGGGATGTCACGCACACACTCAGTCACTGAAGCCAATGAAACCTCCTACGCCAAGGAACCCACTGGAGAGCTCACCAGGGACACCGAGCTCTGAACTTGGGAGGCATCGCAGGGAACCGCCCTCCACATCCCCAAAGGAGGCTCTTTGCCCTGCATTTTCCCCCAAACCTCCCTGGCCCTGCACTGCTTCGAAATCCCAGGGCTCTCTCTTCACACACACACACACACACACACACACACACCCCAACAGGGAAGAACCAAGAAACAGCCTCACTTCGTGCCCGGAACCCCCAGGACAATCTGCCCACCCCGCCAGGGCCCGGACCGCACCACAGCCACCACTGGGGCTCAGGCCCTCCCTTCCTCGTGGCTCACAGCCTCTTCAGATGGGACCAGGGAGGAAACCGGCAGCCCGGGATAGACCCGCAGCAAATACTCCAGAACCTGCAACCTGCTGGTTTCCGCGTGAGCCCTGGGGCCCCACAGGAACTCGTAGCGGGCAGGGTCACCGCCGGGCACCTGCCGGTACTCCAGGTACCCTTCCTGCACCCAGACGTTGGTCAGGAGCTCCCGGGGCTCCCCGTAGATGATGTGCTCCTCGCCGGCATACACCCCCATGACCCCCAGCGCTTCCCACACCACCTCCTCGGGGGCACGGTCGCCCTCCAGGAGGATCACCGCCAGGAGCACCACCAGGAGGCCGGTCTTGGGCGGGCCCTGCTCACCGTTCAGCATCGCATCGCAGGTGAGGCCCAGGACAGTGACCAGGACGTAGGAGTGCTCGGTGGGGTCTACTTCCTTCACCTCCACGCCGAACACCAGCCGCATGCACTCGGACGCCTGGCCCAGCATTCCGGGGAAGGCGTCCTGCTCATCCTCGCCGACGATCGCCAGCATCTCCGCCTGGCTGGCCGGCTCCTTGGTGAGATACTTGAGGAGCAGGAACCCCACCAGGTCAGCTGTCTTCTCCTGGAGTATGTCAGAGCGCCTGGGCTCGGCTTCTTCGGACTCCTCCCCGGTGCTGGACCCCTCCTCATCTGAGCTGCTGGAGCCCTGGTCGGGCGGGCTCCAGGCAGTGGCTGCCATGGCCGCGGGCAAGGGGCAGGCCATCTGAGGGCTCTGGGGTGGACTCAGGGTCCCCGCAGCAGACCCCTCCTCCTGGGGGCCCAGAGACAGGGCCGAGCAAGAGAGGGAAGAGACGCTGGACTGGGAGGAGGCAGAGGCGGAGGAGGGAGGTAGGGTCTCCTCTCCTCCAGCCCCGCACTGCTGTGCCTCCTCCAGGCCCTGTCCCGGTCCTGGACCGGGGTCTTCCTCCAGCTTCCACAGCTCACTCCTCTGACCCAGGGGCATGGCGATGGTGTCGGGCTGAACCTGAAGACACATGTGGGTGGCTTCTCAGGGTGCAGCCCATCCGGCAGAGGCCCGGATGTCCCAGAGCTGACAGTGGGCTGCGTCGCCCATGGGTGCCCAGGGGTGCCCTCTGGGTTGGGACCCTGGCGCCAGGCTCACAGCAAGTACCTCACCTTGACCACTGGCACTCACCTGCACCGTGATCTCAGGGACTCCTGCCTCACACCGAGGGCTCAACAGCTGCTTCTCGATACCCCTAGGGGAGAAAAGGAGAAGACACCTCAGGGGACACACTTAGAGCACAGCCCCGGGGCCCAGGGCACACCGGAGGGCTGGGTTGGACTCCTGAGTCTGCCACCCGTCCAGGCTGGGCCGTCCCCTCCTTGGCCTCTCAGGAGACTTCTTCCCCCTGCCAGGACCTAAGCCCCACGCCCCTTGGCCCAGAGGCGAAAGGGTCCCAGCAAGATCATGCGGCCCTGAGCCTCCACGGAAGGAAAGCGAGGGGGTCACATCTGGACCGGCCTGCATCAGGTCTACAGGGCTCGTCACGGATCTCCAGGGATGGCCAAATGTGGGGGTGCCATCTATGTGGGATGGGTCTGCTTCTTTGTCTATACCTTGACCCCAGGAAGGCTGGGAAAACTCCCGGTGTTCACTGGAGGCCACCTTCCTGGTGTCGAGGCCTCATCTCATGGAGAAGCCGGAAGGAAAAGCGAGGAGAACTCAGTCTGCCCACCGATGCCCCGTCTCCCCACTGTCCCCCCATCTCCCCATGGCTGACAGAAGTGTGAGGGCAGGCCTGGCCCCTGGGGATCCTCCCTCCTCCACTGACCTGAGTACAGACCCTCAGGCACAGACCCTCCCCTCCCAGAGCCCAGGGAATTGGGGACGAAGAGGGGCTCAGCCTGACAGACGCAGCCCGGGTTCTCAGGGCAGTCAGGTAGAGCTGGCCAGATTTCTGGGCCATCCCCTCCGCGTCCCAAGGGGGTCCTCGTTCCTGTCTAGGGGGTCCCCACATTGACTCTTGCTGTACCAGGGTGTCTCCCAGGTGGGCTTCCTCAGATGACCCGACTCTGTCCTCTCCCAGGATGGCCCTCGCCTCCCTGAGAGCTCCCAGAGGACGGTGAGGAGCCACCACGTCCATGTCCGAGGGTCCGTCCCCCACCTTCAGCTTCCAGCAAGATCCCAAAGGGCTGGCAGTGCGGACCGACCCCTCTGTCCCGGGATGGGGATGCCCTTATGGTCCTGGGAGGCTAATCCTCCTTCTGGCCAGGGCCTGGTCTTCCACCCACCCCCAACCTGAGATAGAGGCCATGTGCCCCTCGGCCTGAGACCTCACTCCCCGAGGTCTCTCCACCTTCCAGCCCATGAGACAAGTGAGCATGCCTGCCACCTTGGGCTACCGCTGACCAGTCCTCCCTGGGCTGCCAACAGGGCAAGGCTGGACTCCGGGGCACTGGCTCCTTTGTTGAGAAGGTAGGATCCGGTACGGCCAGTCCTGCCCCAGGGTCCTCATCCTCTCTCCCAGAAGGACCTGAGACCCTCCTCCCCATACCATGCTCCTCTCGCTCTCTCTCTCTCTCTCTCACACACACAGACACAAACACACGCACGAGCCCTCCACACCCCAGGCCGTGTTCCTTCTCACCACAGCCCACAGTCTCTCACACCCAGATGTGGACATCAGGACAGGCATGGGCTCCTCCTACACTGGGGCCTCCTCTCCGAATTGAACATGCTGGGGACCGGGATGCCTCAGTCCTCCCTCTGGTCCTCTCCTTCCACCACAGCCGGCCCAGGTCTGCCCGGGAGGTCCTGAAGCCCGATGCTTCCACCCAGACCCGCGTCTCTGGGAGACTTGGTGGGAATGCAGGGCTCGCCCGATGTGATCATCTGTCCCTGGGGCCTCCTGGGACCAAACGTGGTCTCTGTCCCCGATCCTGCAGTCCTCCTTGTAGGCCTCGCCTTCCCCCCAGGCACACACGGTCCATCTCCCCCCTCACGCGTTCTTGAGGCGGTGCTCCATCCTTGTGACCACCGGTCCTCAGAGGCCCTGAGTCGGCAGTGGCCACCCACGGCGTGGGATCGCCCACCCCAGGAGCCTCCCGTGGCTGAACCAAGCCGCGGTCCCGCGGGCTCCCTGGGGACGCCCTCAGGTCTTCTCGCCTCGAGCCCTCGCGGGTCCCGGGCCTCTCCTGTCTGCTGTCCCGGGGCCGGGGCTCCCACACCAAGGCCATCGCTCCCCTGAGCCCACTGGCTCAAGCCTGTGACCACGATGTGCAGCGGCAAAGCCCAAGACTTCCCAGGGCTGACCGCGGGGGCTGAGATGGGGCGTCCGGGTCTCTCGGGCCTTCTTCCCCTTTCCAACGGGGCTCCCTGGTGCCTATGCCTTTGTGTGCTGTACCGCCCGTGGATCGACTCCTGGACCCCAGCGCATCCAGCATCCGGGAGACCCAGCTGGGCAAGTGAGGTACACAAACACGCACATACGAACACAAATGAGGAGTCCGTGTCCTACACTAAGACGTCTAGGGGCTGCCTCTGGGTTGGGGTCCAGGGTCCCTCAGACCTCCCTCTGCCTCCTCGCCGTGAAGCCCAGCACGGCCTGGGCTGCCCCCCGCCCCTCTGAGCATCAGGGCCTTCTGCCAAGGTCCCCAGTGTCTGTGAGACCCGGATGCGGAAGTCCGGACTCGCCACGTGCTCCCATCCCCCACCACAGACCTTCCCTGACTGACTCTGGGCTGGGGCCCTGGGTCCCTCAATCCTCCTACATCCTCACCATAAAACTCAGCAAGGCTTCTCCCGCCCCCTACCCCCGCCCCCCCCCCCGAAGCCCCGCTCCCTCTGCCAAAGCCCACAATCACTAGAGAAAGCGTGACGCATCCGCCCCACCCCAGGGGCTACAAGTCCCCATCCCACGCAGGTCCATTTCTAGACTGGCCCTGGAGACCCAATTCTGTGAGGTCCTTACTGTCCTGCCTTTGGTTTCGTACCTTGAATCACAGTCCCTTCTGAGGCCTCCCCTCTGAAGACCTGAGATCTCCTTACACTAGGCCCTTCGTCACTCAGAGACCCGGATGTGGAAGTCCGGACTCGCCACGTGCTCCCATCCCCCACCACGGACCTTCCCTGCCTGACTCTGGGTTGCTCACTGTAAAGCCCAGCAGGACCGGTGCCCTCCCCTCTGCCCACCCGAGGGAGGCCCTTTTCTTTCTGCCAAGGTCCCCAGTCCCTAGAGAAACCCTGAGGCTCGAGTCCCACCCTAGAGCATAGGAGACCCCATCCTGCCAGATGCCTTTCTAAACTGACCCTGGGGCCCAAATGCTCTGAGGTCCCCCCTCTCCTGCCTCAGGGTTCATACCTTGAATCCCATTCGCGGCTGAGCCCTCCCTGTGACACCCTGAGGTCAGTCAGGTCCTTACGCCAGGCGCTTTATCCCCAAGAGACCCGGATGCGGAAGTCCGGACTCGCCACGTGCTCCCATCACCCACCACGGACCTTCCCTGCCTGACTCTGGGCTGGGGTCCTGGATCCCTCAGTCCTCCCTCTGCACCCTCACCACGAAGCCCAGTATGACCTGCGCCCGCCCCTCTGCCCGCCTGAGGGAGGCCCTGCTCCTTCCACCAAGGCTCCGAGTATCTCCGGAGGCCCCGAAGCCCCAGTCAGGCCACCTGACCACTTGTCCCATCACTCCAGGGCGGACTTCCCGGAATGGCCTTGGGAGCCGATGTGGGAGAGGTCCCCTCTGGCCTCCCTCAGGGTTCATACCTTGAATCCCATCCGCGTCTGAGCCCTCCCCTCTGACGCCCTGAGATTGGCTCCTTACATCAGGCGCTTTATCCCCGAGAGACCCGGATGCGGAAGTCCGGACTCGCCACGTGCTCCCATCCCCCACCACGGACCTTCCCTGACTGACTCTGGGCTGGGGTCCAGGCTCCCTCAGTCCTCCTACACCCTCACCATGAAACAAAGCACGACCTGCGCCCGCCCCCTACCCCACTGAGGGAGGCCCCGCTCCTTCTGCCAAGGCCCACAGTGTCTCCGAGACCCGGACGCGCCAGTCCCCACACCCTGGCCACGTGTCCCCATCCCGCCCGGGGCCTGCCCGGACTGGTCCTGGGGCCGACCTCAGTTTCGACCCCTCTGTCCTGGGCTCCCAACTCCCTCGGTCCTGCCCCCGCTCGGGCACGACCCCATCCCCCCTGACGCCCCAGGGCCTCCCTGGGCCGCGGCCTTCCTGACCCGGCATCCTCGCCCTCCGACCAAGGTCCTCAGCCCCCTCGGACCCCCGAGGCACCTTTCAGCCGACGCCCCCTGTGGCCACCCTCCCCCGGGGCCCCAGGGTCGGTCCGCGGCTGGGCTGCGGTGGGGCTGCAGCCCTCGGGGCCGCCCCGATCTCCCTCAGGTGCCGACACCCGCTCCAGGGGGGGCCTGGGCCCGTCCTTCTGGGGACCCGTGTCCCCTGCCCTGGCCCCGGCGGGAAGGGCTCCGCCGGACGGCGCTGCCCCGGCCCGGGGTCTCTCGGGGCTGCCGCCATGGCCCCCTGGATCCCGGGGGTCCCCCCACGACCCCCACTCGGGGCACCGTCGGGGCAGGGTCTACCTGCACGCCTGGCTGCCGGGCCTGGGCTCCTTCCCTCAGCCAACCGGACTCCGGCTTCCCGCACACAGGGCCTCGCCTCTCTCAGGCCTCGGAGGCGGAAGTCGGCGCTCGTCACATCCGGACCCCAGAGGAAGGGGTCCCCTAGGGCTGACAGCACCTCCGCGGCGATGGGTCCCGCGTGGGCAAGGCGGGAGCAGGGGAGCGGGGAGGAGGGTCCCTCGGTCCTCCCTGGGCGCCTCGCCTGCCCTCTGGCAACACTGGGCCGCCGGTGACCGCAGACCTGAGCCCCAGCGGGATGGTTGGCGGGGCTCGTGCCGCACCTGCTCCCGGGGCCCGGGGTGTCTCAGGGCTGCGGGCAGGGACACAGTGCGCTGGGACGTGGGACCCCTCGGCCCTCACCCAGGAGGCCCTCCTCTCCCCTTGTGGGACACACGCCGTCACGGGACAGATGCCTGATGTGGACCCGCAGTGCCCGTGACCGGGAGGCAGGGTCGGAGGAGAAGCGCTCCTTCCAAGGGGTCCCTTCGCCAGCCGCCAGACTTCAGGAACAGTCTGAAGATTTTATAAAAACATTGAATCTACTGACGAGGCTGAGCAGCTGCAGAGGTTTGGGGTTCGGTCCCAGGGTGTTTAGGGTTATCCCCTGTTTCGGGGTCCGCTGCAGTGAGTTTTCCTTGGTTGTGCTCGTTCATCCTAAGAAACACAATGTCAGTAGTTAGTTTTTGTACTATATTTGATATGGTATATAAGTATATACAACGTGTAGATTATATGTGTTTAAATACACATGTATGTACATATTACATAGATGTGGACATGGCCGTATATATGCATGTGTGGTACTTTATGCATTTACAAATTATGTACTTATGTATCTGTAGAGTTTATATACTTTATGAAAAATACCTTCTCTTATATGATTTGCTTTGATATTTGCTAATGTATTTCAGGCTGACTCTTTGTCTTATATTTCAATAATTTAGATGGAGCATTCCTTACCACTAAGTTGTATCATGTGGTTATTAGCACAAAGTCTGTAGTTAAATGCCTCATTCATCCCATCTTTCCTGTGTCTGGTTGTTACACCAGGGCTACTGTCATGTGTGCTCTGGGATCCTGCCTCAGGTCTGGGCAGGGAAGCAGAAGCAGAAATTGAAAATTGGTCCCCCTGTCTATCCTGTCGTCTGCATTTACAAAGCCTACGTTCCCTCCCCGCATCCCTGATGTTCCTGAGTCTCCAACCCAAACAGAAGTTCCTCAGTCTTCAGTTTTCCCCAGGGTTTTCTCCTATTTTATTGTTCAGACATCGTTACTCATTCTCTGTGTCTCTTTCAAGACTTCAGTTTTTTTTTTTTAAGATTTTTATTTATTTATTTGGCAGAGATCACAAGTAGGCAGAGAGGCAAGCAGTGTGTGTGTGGGGGGGGGGGGAAGCAGGCTCCCTGCTGAGCAGAGAGCTTGATGCAGGGCTTGATCCCAGGAATTCTGAGATCATGACCTGAGCTGAAGGTAGAGGCTTAACCCACTGAGCCACCCAGGTGCCCCAAGACTTCAGTTTTTAAGAGTAGTTTTAGTTGCACAGAAATGAAAAAGAAAATTCCTTTTTCATCTTATTCTGATCAAAGTTTTTTCCATTAACTAGTGTTGAATTTCTTTGAGAGGACTTTTTGTACCCATTTGTGATCTGATATTTTTAGTTTCATTATTTTGTTAATGTAGGTAAATACAGTTGAAAGATTTTTCTTATGTTAAGACATATATTTCTGTTCATTGGGCACAGCCTATTGTCTATTTAATTCACTACTATGTTGAATATGCATACATTTACTTAGGATATTTGCTGCTATATGTGCAATTTTTGCTTAAGTGTTCTTTCAAGGTGGGTTTCTCCTCTAGCATTTACATTCAGGAGCACTAGCTTGGGGAAATGAATAGAAAAAAAATTCCCATATTCTTCTCCACTTTGAGTTTACCTAACATAAATTCTCCCCAACCATTTGGTAGAACTAGCCTTGAAAACTGACTTGCCCTGGAATATATGATGGTTGCTTGAGCTCATAATATGGTTTCAATTTATAATGTTCAATTAAGGTTTTCTATTTCTTTATGGAAAATTTGTCAATTTTTTTCCTAAAAACCACAATCCATTTTACTTAGGTTTTCAAACTTAATGACATGATATTTACAAATAAAAATTTTTACTACAGAAAGTCTCAAACATGTAAACAGTGGGGAATAGAATAGTGAACCCCATATACCTGACAACCAGGGTCAACATTCTTCTATACATGAGCAATCAAGCTCCAAATATACCCCCACCTACCTGGTATCTCAGATGCTAGGATATTGTAAAGTATATCCAAAATGTACCTTTTCATTATTCAGTACTTTAGTATGAATCTCACAAAGATAAGTACTCTTTTATTAAACATAAAGCCACCATGATTATCACTAAATAACTCTTTAATACAGTGAAATGGGTTTGTTTTTCACACTTTTCAGGCAAGCATATGCTCTTTTTTAAATTCAGTTTCTTTGAATCAGTATCAAAATATGTTCTATACATTTTGACTATTCACATCCCTGAGTCTTTTCAAATATACAGGCTCTCACTCATCACCTCTTGCTTGGCAAATATTTTGTTCAAAATAAAACACCCCTTGTCTTTTGTCCAGTTTCCCATTGTGTGCATTTCACTGAATGCAACTTTTCTCTCTTTGACATTATTCATTTGTCTTTCCATGTTTTCCACTTTTTTTTTTTCCCAGTAGAGCCTCTTGGCATCTTAAACATAGTTATTTTACATCCTCTGTTAGTTCCAAAATTATTGTCATATTTGAGTCTGTTAATTCCAACGTATGTGTCACATTTGAATCTAGCTCTGATATTTGTATTGTCTGTTCAAATCATGTATTTCCTCGCCTTTTGGTCTTGTAAATTTTAGTTTAGAGTTGAATGTGTTGTGTGGGGTAATAGTAACAGATGTCATTATGTCTCATGTGTCATTTATGTTGATCTGGCTAGGAGTTGGGTGTTATTTCTTGTAGCTATAGGTGCCAGAAGCTTTGATTCTTCCAGTGTCCTTGTTTTTGTTTTCCCTCTCGGATTATGACAGCTGTACAATAATAACATAAGATAATGACAATAGGGGAAACTGGATGCAAAGTATATGAGAATTCTCTTTACTATCTTTATGATAATTTTGTCAATTGAAAACTTTTTTAAAAATGTAATAGAAGTCACTCCTTGGACTCCATTGGAAATAACAAATGCAAACACTTCTTCCTCTAAGAATTGACCCTCCAAGGGAAAGAATTAAGCTTTTATCTTGCTTTTCTTCTACTAACTGTATTACTACATAACGCAATACCTGTAGTAAATGCAGTGGAGCTCTTACTGGAGGATTCCAGGTGAGGAAAGTGCAAGGCATGATAGGAAAAAGGAAATGACCATTTGCAAGCTCAGGAATGTAACTGATGTAGTTCATGATAACTGATGGGTGCAATCACTGGGTGAAAGTTTGATTATGTACTCTACAATGCAGGCATGAGGTGTCACCGCCTGAATCCTCTGTTCAGTGACCTTCTGATCAACAGTAGAAGAACCTGAAGTGATATGCCTTCTGTTAGAATGCCCTAGGAAGCACACAGTACTACCTAGGAGTACTTTCCTCCCAAAATCTTGAACTTGCTTCTGGCCTCCCACTGGGGTGAGTTACAGTGCCAGGAAATACAGCTCTCTGTTAAAGTGACTATGCCCCTCAGTGAAGGCACAGGGTCTTTTCTGCGAAAAGAGCTCTAGACATCAGCAGAAAGGTGTTTACTTTGTTCTGCACATAGTCTGCTCAAGAAAGGCACCATTTTCCTGTCTACCACAGTGATGCCACAACAAGACAACAGCCTTGCCTATTCCAAGTCAATGGTGTTGGTCTTTCCCTTTATCTTTAAACCTGCATTTGCTCCCTATCCGCTAGGTCAAGTCAGAAACCTAAGATAAAAACCTCAATGCAACAAGTCAGTTCACGGTACCAGTGCCACTGATCTTGCTGCAAGGCTACCCTTGGGTCAGAGGATCAGGCCCTCCAAACTAGTCTCTCAAGAGCCCTGCCTCCTACTCTCTGTTGCAGAGCCCTGAGCTACTGCATGTTTTGTTCTCCCCTGGGCATTTGCTTTTGTCAGGCTGCCAGTATTCCTCTTGAGACATCTTCAAGTCTCTCCTTCAATGTCACCTTTTCCATGAGTCCTTCTGTGTATACTTAAACCTAAATTGAAATCCCTCCTTCCACCCCATCCCCAACACTCCTTATTCAGTTCTGTGGATTCAATTTGTTTCCATAGCATTGATCACTATTCAACCTACTTCACCTTTTACTTTGTTCCATGGTTCATTTCAACTCTACAGCCTTACACACATTAGATTATAAGCACTCCAGAGGCAACGAATTAGTTCAATGCTGTATCCTTAGAGCCTCAGGCAGTGCCTGGCACATAGTACATGCTCACCACTTATTTTAAGAATGAATAAAGAGCTTCCAGCTCTAAGGTCGTAGTATTTGGAGCCCCTCTTCCCTAAACCCTATTGGCATTTCTAACGCCCACAACTACCCAAATGGGCAAAGTTTGAATGCTTTCCACCATCCTCTAATTATTGGATCATGGACAAGGTAAGCAACTGAGCTTTCTGGGGACTCTGGAGACCCCTTGTCCCAGTCCCTGGTTGGTGCTCCTGGTATTCTGGTGAAGTCAGCATGGCAGGATTCCAAACTATGGCTGACTGCACACTCTCTCCTGCCAGCAGGCAGCTATGGCCTTCATGCTTATGCTCTTCTCCTCTTTCCTGTTGGCTCAGATCTTTAAGTTGCTATGGTCAAGGACTCGTGTATCCTTGGGTTGGGCCACAAAAGGTTTTACAAATAGCCAGTTCACACAGCACATGCCTATTGATTCCTGGGTATGGTCTGGAGAGCACACTCATATTCACCAATGATCTTTTTTTTTTTAAGTTTTTTTTTTAAGATTTTATTTATTTATTTAACACAGAGAGAGATCACAAGTAGGCAGAGAGGCAGGCGGGGGGGGGGGGGGAAGCAGGCTCCCTGCCGAGCAGAGAGCCCAATGCAGGGGGCTCAATCCCAGGACCCTGAGAACCATGACCTGAGCCGAAGGCAGAGGCTTAACCCACTGAGCCATCCAGGCACCCCTCACCAACGATCTTGATGAGACTTCCCTAGACAGAGTAGGAAGGGGAGTAGCCAACATGGTTTGCAAGGTTACTTTCAAACCAAAATACTCTAACCACTAGGATTTCTCCCCATCGCCAAATACAGGTGCCTTCCTTGCCTTTGCACATACTGTTCCTTGCATCTGAAGGTGTTGGAGATACAGTACTTGCAAGAAGAAAGGCTTTTTCTCATTGTGCTGTCCTCCATGATAATGCCAAAGGATATCCTCATCATGAGAAGACATCAGACACACTCAGACTGAGGTACATCCTAACAAAACTGGAAAAGTAGTCCTCAGAAGTGTCAATGCCATTGATATAAGCAGAACACTGGCCTCCCAGAGATGTCCACATCCTAATGCCCGGAGCTGGAATATGTTAAGTTACACATCAAAGTGGAGTTAAAGTTGAAGATGGAATTAAAATTACTAATCAGTTGACCTTAATATAGGGACATTGTTCAAGATAATCCAGGTAGACCCAATGTTAATTCAATGGTCCAACTGTGGAAGAGGGAAGCCATGTGAGAAAGACTCATCCTCCCATTGCTGGCTTTGAAGATGGAGGAAGTGTGTATGAGCCAAAGATCATGGTCACCCTCTGGAAACACATATCTCCCTAGAGAATTCCAAAAAGTATCACAACCCTGCCTATTTTAGCCCAGTGAGACTATTTTAGGACTTCTGACTTTGAGAAATGTTACAGAATACATTTGTGTTGTTCCACTAATAAATTCGTGTTGTACCACTAAGTTTATGGTGATTTGTTACATCAGCATTAGGGAAATAATACAGTTTCAATGAAACTGGAATTACTAAGAAACTATCACAGATTGGAGGACATTAAGGGGATGTAACAACTGTATGTAATGTGGTATCCTGGGTTGGAAAGAAAAAGCACACATCCCTGCCCCTTTGCTCCCAGGGGTCTTGGCCACTCTATGGTCTGTCCGACTGTACCACCACTCAGGACAATTGCAGGGGCCCAAATGGAACATACACAGGGGTCTGTGGCTGAGCTGCAAAGACAAGACCACCCATGAGGACAATGTAGTCCTCTCCCCACTTTCCTTCTTATAGGATCAAGCATCCTCTTCACCCCAGTGAGAGAAAATGAGTGACAAGGTTGGGGAACTGGGTCCTGACAGTTGGAGAATGTTGACTATGAAGCTGGGGCGCATAGAAAGCTACATGAGGTTGTTTCTATTTAAAAAAGCATCAGGAGCCATGGGTTTCATTACCACACCATAAGATCCCAGAGCACAGTCCACCTGTTCTCATACCCAGGGAGTTAAGTCATGCACATCTTCTTTTTAGGTGTGAGACTCCAGATTCTGCACCCTTAAAGTGCAAGGCAAGGGTGGAGGTATTCAAAAATGGAGCTGCCTCACAGGAAGCTGTTTGCAGGAATTGGTGGGATACTATCCATTCTCTCTAGGGACAAGAGCTGCACCCATCAGTCTCCTGAGAACCATAACGTCCAGGGAAGCTCAGGATAGGCATCCAAGTGGCCATGCTAGAGAAGGGTATCCTCCTCCTGGGTCCCAGCCGGCAGCCCCTGTCTCCCTTGCTGCCCACACTACTCAGTCTCTCCTGAACCTTGCTTCAGTCTGGAGAGCTTGGGAGCTTTGTCCTCCTGTCTCCCCACTGCTAACCTCTCAGTCCCCAATGCTGATGTTCATAAGCAGTTACCTCCACTTGACAGTGAATGGGGAGAAATGCTCTTTTGTAATTGCTGTGGTTCAGGAAGAGACAGCATGACTTGATATAGCTTCTTGGTGAGTCTCCTAGAAGTTGGTAAATAATAATAATTGCCATGTGATTGTGTGACAAATCGTTATGATTATGAGTTATTTTCTAATAATTCCCTATGTAACACCAAATGTTTGATTAAACTGATGGCCTTGTGAGGGTGACTCTGAGATTTTGCTTCCTGAGGCTGAGCCAGAGAGGGTGTGTGTACTGGTCAGTCATCTCCAGAGCCAGCTGGGACCCTGGTGTCTGCAATCAGGCCTTTGGAGCAGAGGGAAGACTAGCAGATGATGGTGGAGGTCACTGGGACTCTCTCCCACACTCTCTCCCAGACACGCTCAGAGTGAAATGAGGACTTAGAAAGCAGCCATGCTGGAGGGGGCTTCGGGTTCCCAGGCAGTAGGCTGTGCAGAGGCTCAGCCAACCCAGGAGAGGTGGAAGGAGGAGCACCCCCACCGCATCCCATCTGGACTGCCCTGGGATGAGCAGGGGAGGGTCATGGGAGTACAGATGGGGCTGAGTTGAGCTAGAGCCTGGATGATATCATGAATTGGATGCTGTTGGCCCAAGTCCCAGGACCAGAGCCTGTGGGGCACTCCAGGATGGAAGCAGGGACACTGCATGCTGTCCTTGGAGGGAATGGACTTGAAGGGTGTGAGATGGTGTTTGATCCAGGCCATCATGGACTGCTGGGATGTAGCACTCACAATGTCCCACACACCACCATGGGGGTCCCTCAGGGAGGCATTTCCAGAGTGCAAATTTCTCTCCAGCATTGTCTGTGCTGACACACATCACCCAGGTCCCTGGCAGTTGTGGCCATGGTGGGGAATACCAGACAGGAGATCCTCTGACCATCAGCAGAAAGATCTGGTGTTCTGTAGTTGCCCTGAGCCTGCCCCGATAGGCTGGTGCGAAGCATCTCAGCTATGGTCCTGCTTCTCTGAGAAGCTCCCATCCCCCAGCCATGACGAAGCCTGCTCTAAACTCCAGCCTCCTTGGCAAGGGGCACTTCCTGCCTGGCTCTCACCTGTCCTCGTCTGTGGCAGATGTCACCGGCAGCTGCCCTAGGGCTCTACATGAGCAAGTATGGGATGTGACACCAAGGGACATCCACAAGACAGCATCCGGGCAAAGTCACATTTACCTAGCACTTAGATGAAGGGTCTGCCCAAAGACCTCTCTCCCTGTGGGCAGGCAGTAAGAGTCCTTAGACCTAGTGGGTGGGTGTTTTGAGCCGCTGGCCTGCTGTGTTGCCTGACGTCCAGCCTGTCCAGGGGAGTGAGCCTGCAGCAGAACTTTGGGTCACCTAGCCAGCTAGGAGAGAAAGAGACCAGACTGGACAGGTGAATGGGAGAGCAAGGACCATGCCTGAACCCCAGAGCAGCCTTCAGTGGCCATCGTTCCAAAACTCACCTCGAGGGGAAACTTGATCCTTACACCCTCTGTCTTAGAGTGCGCCACTCCTCATCTCCGTTTCAGGATAGATAGTGATCTGATGGGGTTGGGAAAGTACACATGGGCTGGTCGAATATCTGGCTCTCAGTTCCCTCTTCTGTAACATAGGGAAGATAAAACAGTACAACCTCTGGGCCTTGATGTGTGATTGTACTCATTTCCTGGGACTGCCTACCAAGATGCCACAAAGTGGATGTGGAGGGATTTCTTCTCTCACATTTACGGATGCTCACAGTCCACAGTCAAGGAGTTGGCATGGTCATGCTCCCTCTGAAGGCTCTGGAGGAGGCTCTATTCTTGTCTCTTCTAACATCTGGTATCCCCAAGTTTTCCTTGGCTCGTGGTCACATCACCCCAGTCTCTTTCTTCTCACATAGCTGTATTCCCTCTGTACCTGCATACGTCCAGCTTTCCCTCTTGTTATGAGGACGCCAGTCGGATGCATTATGGCCCACTCAAATGACCTCATCTGAACTTGAGTACATCTGCAAAGATCCTATGTCCAAATAAGGTCACCTTCCCTGGTCCTGGGGATTAGTAGTTCAGCATAAGTTTAGGGAAACTATAATTCAACCCCTAACAAAGATTATGGAAGGTGTCATCTGTCTCTAAAATGACAAGCTCAAAGTAGGTAGTCAGTAAGAAGAAGCTGTTATTACTAGGCATGTAAGATGTATGTTCTTTCCCGCATTTTAATGTTGCTGAATCAGTTTATATCTTACAATCCCCAAGTAAACTGATCGATGCAAGGTTTTTTCCTTTGACAATCAGTTACCAATGGATGACCCATCTCAAATAGATGGTCTTGGGCAAACATGGTACAAGTTATTCTATAACAAGACTCAAAAGCCCTCAGCATGGGACGCCTGGGTGGCTCAGTTGGTTAAGCAGCTGCCTTCGGCTCAGGTCATGATACCAGCGTCCTGGGATCGAGTCCCACATCCGGCTCCTTGCTTGGCGGGGAGCCAGCTTCTCCCTCTGCCTCTGCCTGCCACTCTGTCTGCCTGTGCTTGCTCTCGCTTCTCTCTCTATGACAAATAAATAAAATCTTAAAAAAAAAAAAAAAGCCCTCAGCATGTCGATAACCTGGAGAATGTGGTAGGGAAAAGGGAGAATGGAGCCCACAGATCATGCCTGCTGCTACTACAAACTAAGGAATAAGAGATCATTGTTCTGGCAGATGTTGGAGGCCCAGTTTGAGGTATGGAGAAGGGAGGCCTACTTGTTTGAAGGGATCTTGGGATGGTCTGACTCCTGCATTCATTTCGTGAGCTCTCCCTGAGCAGGCTTCCTCAGCTAAGTCCTCACTGCCCATTGGCCTAGGGTTGCAAGTAGGCAGGGCAGGGGAGCATGCTGTACATCAAGCCAGAGAAAACAGTCATCGTAGGAGGCCACAGGATCCCAGGATAGACTGGAGACTGAGACAAAGCAATCTTCCTGTATTCGAAATGTATGGAACAACCTCACTGAAATGTTGTTGTATGTTGCCTGGTTCTGTATGCTGCATTTACACACAGACTCTAGCACAGCCTCGACTGAGTCCTGTTCTGGTCCAGGGGTCATTCTGGGTAAAACATTTTTGCGATGAGCAATCAGACACCAAACTAGAGGGCCTACCTGAGGGAACGGTGTTCCAGAAACTCCACAGAGAATGAACATAGAGGACATTTTTCTCCTGAAAAGTCCAACTGCCTCCACTTCCTGACTTCTGCACCTTTGAAAGGGTTGTTCCCTTTGCCTGCAACTGGAAATCTTCCGTGGCCTTTCAGATTCAGCTCAGCAGTTCTCCTGCTCTGGAAGCTTATCACATACAACACTAAGTGTTAGCAGTGCTTTCCACAGTGCCCGACATTAGCTGATGCTGACAGAGGAGTGAAGTTTGCAGACTGCCCTGGCCAGAAGGGTACATCAGAAGAAGACATGGGGAAGAAGGGGACATCTTATAAGTAAAGGCAGAGTGTCCCAGAGAAAGGTGACAGAAAGCCAACGTGCAAGCACAAAGGGCAAAAGGCAAGCAGGGAGTGGAGACACAGGAATGAGAACAGGACAGTGGGGAGGAGAGAAGGGGCTTGTGTGGGCAAGTGCTCGGTGACCTCTACGTTTCTTCCTGTCTTCCCAAAAGGCCTGGCCCATGTACCTGACCTGGGTTTTCCAGGCACATCTCATTGGAGGACCGGATCTCAGGAGTCTACTTCCCCACCTGGGAAGCCTTCCCGGAGCCCCTGGTGACCGGATAGGTCCAGGGGGGATAGCACAGGGACACCACGATGGCTCTGTGGGCCCAGACACGGTCTGCCCACTCCACCTTCCAAAAAGAAATAGTCCCTGCTTCCTTCGCTGGGATGCTTGCTCCAGAAAGGATGCTGACCCACGTGTCCTCAGGGACACCATCTATGGTGAAGAGGGACTCCTTCTGGGCTCTTGAAGAAGACCAGAGGCAGCTATAAATCTGAGTAGAACCATACATATTACCTTCTTGGTCTCTTCCATTGCTCCCGGTCTCCACCCCAAGCTCCTTGAGCCCCCAAATCCAGCTATGTGTTCTACTGTACCCTTATCCAGACCCCAACCACCTCCCAGGGAGATCTCAGGAACAGAAAGACTACACACTACTCAGGTCAACTTAAAGTAGCTAGAAACAAAGGGCCCTCTCAGGAAGCAAGGGGTCCATTTCGCAGGTGGAGTCCCCATTGATTTCTTATTGGTGGAATTCGGGGTGTGGACTTTGGGGAACTTAGAGTGGAGAATTTCAGGTTGAGAGAGGGTTAGCCTTCAGCCCGCACCTTGCATCTCCCGGCTGAATATGTTGCCAAGCTGGTCCCCCAGGAAGTTTAGTAGGCCTGCCAGCCCTCCCCAGGATTGGATCCCAGCTGTCCCTCCTTCCACGAAAGCAGTGATGAAGCTGGTCTGAGTCTTCTAATTCCATGCTCTCCCCACCCTGCTGCAGCCCAGGGGAGGAGCCCCGGTGGTGTGAGAGTTGGGCCACAGCCACTTCTATCCCCTAATCCAGGCACTCCATGACCAGAATACCAGGATTCCCTCCTTCACAGCCCTGTTCCTGAAAAGTCTGACCTCCACCCTATCATTTTGGAGACAATGTGAATGTTTATTTGGACAAGCCACCAACTTAACAGAAGGGTGTTACAAATCCAAGGTAGTCTTCAAAACCATGGTCCAGATATACAGTGATGCTTCTGGGACATTGTAATATGTACCCACTCCAAAGCCACATGAGTGTGCTTTCTGGCTTATTTGGGGTCATGATTTTTCAATCCTGAGCCATTTCATGCCTTTATATAAGGAATGTTGATAGTCTGTAGTAAGAGGGCCCTGAAATTTGGTGGCAAGTCAAAGTCGGCTAGGGGAGATGATGAGGGCATCAACCTGTGTATGGCCCAGAGTCTTTCCTCAATGTCTGGGTCACTCATGCCTCTGTACATGCAGGCCAGTGAAGTTTTGGGCCCTTGCTCAGGGCAGGACACTGAGTGAGGGGTCTGAGATTGGCAGCAGTGTCTTTTGCACTTGCTGGAGAGAAGACAAGAGGGACACCCAGATATTCTGATGTTTTTTACAGAATTTATTTATTTATTCAACAGAGAGAGAGAGAGAGTGAGCACAAGCAGGGGTGAGGGACAGAGGGAGAGGGAGAAGCAGGCTCCCCTGTGAGCAGGGGGCCCGAGGCGGGCTCAATCCCAGGATCCCAGGATCATGATCTGAGCTGAAGGCAATCGCTCAACTGACTGAGCTATCCAAGTGCCCATGGATATTCTGATTTTTATTTCCATGAGAGCACTGGTAGAGTACAGCGCTGGACCTCCAGTGAGGCTGAGGCATACCAGGTACATCCACTTGCTGAAGATTAGTGATACGAGGCCTTCTCTTCTATTCCCATGGACAGGTTTATAAGCTCCCCTCGGCAATCTGGCTTGTCGGAACAAAAAAATACATTGGCAACTGGTTTGTGTATTAGTTTTCTCTTCCCTGGGCTGGGCAGCCCTCACAACCTGGTCATGTCTGGGGGACTGAGCTGCAGAGCAGTGGGTCAGCTCTGGGACTCCCTGGGGCCTCACCAAAGTAGCGCCTGCCCTCAAGACTCTGGACTGAGCAGCCTGCCTGGTCTCTGCTGGTGAAGTTTCTGAAAAGGCAACAGTATCTCCTGTTCAAGTATCTTAACTGACAAACAATCTCAGTCTTAATGCCTGTTTATGAGGAGGTCACCAATAATGAAGATGGTGCTGGCCAGTCTGGCCACTGGCAACTACCTCTTTTTCGCAGAGTGCGGGCTGCAATTTCGGCAGGACCCCCTGCTGCCTCTTTGCTCCTGTACCTCTACCAGCTGGGTAGCTCAAGGCACATCAGACAAGCTTCTCTGTGCCTCAGCTTTCTCTTGTGTATTTAAATGTTTACTGGGAAACTCATCGGGGGCAGACACTGGACTCTACCTGGAGGATGGGCGAGGGAATTGACCAAAGACTCTGGGACTGGGTTCTGGTGTTGCAGCAGCTGACAAACCTGATTCAGGTTACTCATATTGAAAAGCAGCTCCTACAGTAATATCCATTTGCCAGTGGGTTTGGGAAGCCTAATTACCACTTGTGAAATGTTTTCAGTCTCTTGGAAGAAAGGGGATACATCATGGCAAGGTGTGACTATCATAATTGTGCTCTTCTCAAGCTGCCCCCAGGGCTAGCCCATATGAAAACTGCCATTCACGAAACTCTGTTATTGTAACAAAGTGCAACTATTACCCATAATGATACTAGACTAATGTCTAAGGTATTGCTGTACTCATGGAAAAGTCTTAAATAAGCCGGAAGTGAGGAAGGTAGACTAGGTCACCTGCTATGAACTTGCCCAGCTAATTCCAAAAGTAAACAGACTTTTGAGGAGGTAGGAACTGGAAAGAGCACGAAAGAGCAACTACATTCTCTGAGCACTTGGTGTGAACCAAGCCCTGTTATGTATGCTCTCTTACCCAAGTTTAGGAAGTTGGTTTTATCATCTCCATTTTGCAGGGGAGAAAAATTGAGACCAAAGATGTTGACCCGTGCAAGGGAGATACCTGGCAGTTATAAGTAAGATGGCCTGGAGTGGAGGAGGAGGCCAGGTGCGAAGTGACCACAAAGTCGAGGCAGGGGCCAAAAAGTCTCTGAACTCAGCAAACAGGAAAATGACTACCAGATTTCCAGTTTGGATGCCCCCATGAATAGGTGTGCTGCCAACGGAGAGGGCAACCCAGGAAGGGAAGGCGGTTGGGAGGAAAGATGACAGTGGCGCGGGGTTACCTGAGTGTGGGACCATCAGCACGTATCCATATGCTGGCCTGGGCCTTGGGAGAGAAATGGAGACGCAGACTTGGGAGTCACCGACAGATCTAACAGGTGAAGCCTGGGATGAGAACGCCAAAATGCAACGAGTCACCGTGGCCACTATCCCCCTTCCCGCCCAGGCTCAGGGGAAATTTCCCGAAGGCACGGCGGGGTGAGGTGACAATTGTCCGCGAAGACCTCCCCGCGAGATTCCCGGGTGGCGCGCTCCCTTCCCGCAGGCCTGCGCCGAGGGGGCTTCTCCGCTCGGCTCTCCGCCGCCTCCTCCAGGCTCCCCGTCTCTCCCAGCCTCCACGTCCCCCGCGGGCCGCAGGGAAAACCAGGGCCGCGGCCTCCTCCGGTCGCCACCAGCTAGGAGGGAGGCGTCGCACGCGGCTCGCAGCGCTTCCCCGGCCGGCTGGGCGGGGCTCGGGCGCATGCGCCGCCGCCGTACGGAAGCCTGGAAGGCGGGGCGGGAGGCGGCGGCTCAGGTTTCTCCCGGCGGCGGCGGCGGCAGCGGCGGCGGCGGCAGCAGCGGCGGCGGCGGTGGCGGCGGCGACGGCGGCGGCGGCGGCGGCGGCGGTGGGGACGCGGCTCGCGCCGGCACCATGAACCCGTTGTAACGCGCAGGGTGCGCGGCGCGGGGGGAGGGGGGAGGAGGAGGCCGCCGCGGCGAAGTTCTCCGCCATGAACCTGAGGGGCCTCTTCCAGGACTTCAACCCGAGGTGAGGCTCCGCCGGGGGAGGCGCGGCGGGAGTGAGGCTGCGGCGGGCAGCGGGGTAGCTCCCCGCGGTGCGAGCGGCTCTCCGGGCCGTGCTTCCCGCTCCCGGTGCCTTCAGCACCCCCACCTCCGCCCTCGGCCCCGCGGGAACCCCTTTGCTTTGGGGCCAGCCCACCCCGGCGGCTGGCCCTACGCCCCCTTCCCGCCCCCCGCCGCCTGTCCTCTGTTCCTCGCGTCGGGGCCGTTTCGCTTGACCCAACACCTACCCCCCCACCACACACACACCCCAGCTGTTTCCTCCAGTTCCTCTGAGCCCTTGAGGTTTTCCTTGGATGTATGCCCACCCCTAGCTTGTTTGCTGCTTTGTCGAGTGATATGTGAAACGACGCCGAATCCTCGGAGTCGGTGTCAGGGTATGGCAGTCCCTTACATAATGCCTCTGGGGGTGAACCTGACGATTTCCCATACACGGTGTCTCCTCAGTCTTCACTGTAAGTTTATTTGCAGGAAGTAGACGCTGTCGTCCTGTTTCCCAGCTGGGGAGTATCCATGCAGCGGACAGTGTGGAGAGAACACTGATTAAGGAATCAAGCGCCTGCCCTTGCACTTGCCCAAGTGTTCTGTAACTCTGTTCCCTCCCCCATGCTGTGTGTGCCCTGAAGCAGAGACCATCGCCCGCACACCTCACTATCCCCAGCATCTCCCACAGCGTTTGAAACGGAGCAGGCCCTTATACAATGTTTGTGGGACTAAACTGAGCCCAAAGATCTGGATTAGGGACCAGGCCCATGTGACTGTTACATATTCTCTGTTCATCCGAAAAATAAAGGAGTTGGCCTCATTGATCTTCTGAGTCCACTAGTCTTTGAAGGGAGTACCTACCTGTCTCCCTTAGTTGCTAGTGGGAATCTGTGCCCTCAATCAGCCTTTTGTATGCTAGGTCCTATGTGAGGTGCTTCGGATGCTGGGAGGTCCCAGCTTGTGGGTGGAGAAAGACCTGTAAATAGATGATTGATAGCACTGTGCAGTGTTGTACTGGGAACCCAGTGGAGACCACTGCCTGAACTGCTTGTGGGTGATGAAGGGAAGTCTTGGGAGAGATGGAGAGAGAGTATTGCGAGTGCAGTCTCCTTGAGGACAGTGACATTTTTTTTAAAGATTTTATTTATTTATTTGACAGAGAGAAATCACAAGTAGACAGAGAGGCAGGCAGAGAGAGAGAGAGGGACGCAGGCCCCCTGCTGAGCAGAGAGCCCGATGCGGGACTCGATCCCAGGACCCTGAGATCATGACCTGAGCCGAAGGCAGAGGCTCTAACCCACTGAGCCACCCCGGTGCCCGAGGACAGTGACATTTTAAGTTACAAGCCATTGAGGCTTCCTAGGTGCTCTGTTCCTCTTCTAGCACTACCGCGTTTCTGTTCTGGTCTGGAGTGCCAGTGTCCTAGTCATGGTGCAGTCGTTATCACTGTTGGCCTCGAAGCCGTGCTGCATCCAGGAGCGTGTTGAGAGGAGGTAAGGGAGGAGAGACTGTAGAACCTTCCTTTGCTGCTCCTAGGGGGTGAGGAGTGATCTACAGGGTAGCAGGATTGGTGCTGGAGTTGGAAGGGCCTTGTGTGTCTACATTGTTTGGTGATGGTGGTAAGAAGAAAAGTAAAATCTGAATTGTTTTGTATCCTTGGACCACTTGCTTATGTGTTTTATCTGTAGAACGAGTATAATCTCAGCAGGATGGGAAGCCAAATTCATGATTGATTGCATAGTGCTTTGCAAATAGATGGTTCCAGGACAGTTTTTGCAAGTTGACAGATAATTCAGAACCCAAGAACTGTCTCAAGTATTCTAATGGGCTAACAGTTGCCAAGCACAGTAGTGCTGCACAGATAACATCCTTAACCATTTTCTTTTCCTGTGGCTTCTCCCCCACCCCCTAAAATTCGGTGTATGTAAACTACAGTGAAATATTAGGTATCTAAACAGATTTATAGTAATTATCAATTTATTTGTCAACACTTTAATTCTACTGAAATTGAAATGCATCTCTAAAGACCTTTTGTAGGGCACCAGTGTCCTGATACAGTGTTGCTTCAGTAGAAGTGAGCAGTGTTGCCTCACAGTGGTGACTGCTAAGACAGTGGTCAGGTAATATTGGCAAGTCTGACTTTTTAGCTAACGATGTGTCATGTCTCATGGGCACACCTAGTTTTTGATGTTGTTCTTTAGTCTTGTTCCATGCTGAAGAGGGCCTTCTAGACAGCTAGAGTGCAAACCAGAGGATATAGACAGGAAGATACCTTGTGCCAGGGCATCTGGCCGTGGTGCTGCTGCCTTTCTAATTTGGAACTACTTCAGTATCTCTCTCCTACCCCAGGACCTTGGCACATGCTGTTCTCATTGCCAGGAATGTTTCCCTCTCCTCTCCTCCTGACCTAGTTAATTAACTCTTATTTATCCTTGAGATCTCAGCTCACTTGTAACTTGCTGAGAGGGCCTTTCTGACTTGCCTGAGCCCAATGATACCTGTTTATGCAATCTCTGTAGCATGCTGGATTCTTCCATCGTAGCACTTATTTGTACCCTTATATTTGTGTGTTTATTTGATTAATGCCTGTCTCCCCTACGAAACTGTAAGCTCCCTGGGACCAGGGCCATGATTCTGCCCATTATGGTATCTTGTGCACCTGCAATGGTACCTGACTCATTAAATATTTGTGGAATGAATGGATGGATGAATGTATGAATGACTCTCCAGAGCCTATAGGAGAAATCTAAAATGGCTTCTTCCAATCACTGCATTCCTGGTGGTCTGTGGCCTGGTCCTCTTCCTTCTCATCTTCTCTCCTTCAGAATACAGCCATTCCATTAGAGAGACAGGAAAGACCATGACACTATGGCAGAATGTGGCTGCCTGTACTTCGTGGAGTACGTGTGTCACAAAAATAGCCACTATCATGGTTTTGTGAGTCCCAAGGCATGGGCCATAGCTCCAGCTCTCCTTTCCAACCTTTTGATCTTGGTAAGTCTGAACCCACTGCTGTATTGCCAAAGGTCTAGCAAACTGCAATAACAGAATGATTCACAAATGGCAGCACTCAGATGCACAGGGCTGCCAGCTGACCCTCCGCCTATTTCCATCTGGCACAGAACTGGTTGATCGTGAACTTTTTAGTGGCACAGGTTAAGACTCGCTGCGGTAGGCACACTAGACCCACCAAGTCCTTTTCTGAATGCCTGAGGCTTCCTAACATAGCATCGAGGGAGCCTTATTCATTGAGTCGGCAACGCTCCGCAGTGTACGGAGCCGGCAGACTGATTCTGAGGTGGGAGGTGGGATCTGGGAGGAGGTGGCATTAAGCCAGAACCCTGGTCACAGCGTGGAGCCTTGGGATTTTCTGCTAACTTGCTCGCGTTCTGGCTTGGAGATGGCCTTCAGGCCTGGGAGCCAGGCAGTGCTGGAAACTGTGAGAGCTCTGCTAGGCCCTCTGAGTCATCTGCAGTGAGCCCTGACAGTGAGGTGCATCCCACAGGTGTGCTGGCCTGGGACAAAGTCTGCGGGATGCTGCTCGGTCATGGGAGCATGGAGTACTAAGGAGGTCAGTAGTGTTTAGAAAGTTCTGTGGGCTGCAACTTCTAAAACCATTCTGTATAAGTATCTTGTCTCTTCTTTGATTTTAGGAAAAATGGACGTGATTTCTGGTAATTGTTAACAAAGGACGGCTACCTGGCCTTCACCAGTCATTTGTAAAATACTTATATTTAAAGCATTCGTTCATCCAGCATTTCCCAAGTTCTTCCTGTGTGCCAAGAGATGTGCTAGGTGCTCTCAGTACAAAAATAAGTGAGATATAATTCCTCTCCATGCTCAAGCCTGGCAGGAGAAGCAGAAATGGGAAGAGAAATTGAAATTCAACACAGGAAGAGATGTGCCAGAGGAAGGAACTAAATGCTGTGGGAGCACAAGGGGGCAGAGCCACCAATTGTGTCAGCAGTCAGGGAAGCTTCCACAGCTCAGTCTTGAAGAATATAACTGTAGGGTTTCTCAGACCAAGGGCAGGAAAGGAGAGTTAGGAGGGGCAGAGGATGGAGAGGCTCGGGGTTCATGAGAGGTGTGCTCAGACAGCGGTCAAAGGTCAGTGTGGTGGTGGTGGTGCTGCAGGTGGCACGTGTCATATGACTTAAAAATAGTACCCGTGGTGTGAGTGGTCACTGCAGATATCATTTACATATTACTGGGGGTTTTGTTTAAAGCCGCTC
This sequence comes from Mustela putorius furo, assembly GCF_011764305.1. Taxonomy (NCBI): domain Eukaryota; kingdom Metazoa; phylum Chordata; class Mammalia; order Carnivora; family Mustelidae; genus Mustela; species Mustela putorius. The sequence goes on from NW_025422048.1 coordinate 4,596,647, forward strand.
CAGGTCTAGCGGTAGTGAGTGTGTGTTGGCACTGTTCAGGAACTACTCACCCACCACCCGAATGTCTGGTTATCTGTTGTTCTGTCATCTTAAGTCACCTAGAGTAGGAAAAACCTCTCGATTCTATTGAAGTTGTTATTATATGGGTGTGACTTCTGGGGCACCTAGTACGGGTTGGGCACAGTGGCAGTGCTTTCAGCATTATCTCAGATCTTTGCAACAACCCTGCACGTTAGATGATCAGCCTTGTTTCGCAGAGTCTCAGTGAGTTTGTGACTTCTCTGAAGTCACACAGGCGACAAGGGGCCAGGTCAGGATTCTAACATGAGTCAGCCGGTCTCCTCCTGAAGCCTGGGTTCATTCCTGCATGCCGTGGCACCTATCGAATTTAGTGACAGGCCCACAGTGGGTCTAATATCCCAAGGATATGAGTTTATGAGTTGGGATGGCACAAAGCAAACCTTGTATCTGAGCTTATATATCCAAGTGAGTGTTATCCCTCAAAGAAGCCGCTTAGGAGGAAGAGGAGTATGTGTGTACCTACTCACTGCTCAGATTCCTTGTTACTCATCTGAAGTTTCCTTTGGAGTCAGATTACAAAACAGACAAGGAAATCCATCTCATTGCTTCATAATCATGGATCGTTTTTGAACCCAAAGAGTGCCACCTAGTTTGATCATACATCTTACTCACTAAACTTGGCTCTGACTGACTTCAGGCCATTTCCAAAAATCGAATCCACTCTCAGTGAAGAGTTGGCATCATTGACAATATTCAGAAGGACTGACTGCAGGCTCTCTAGGCGATTCCAGGAGGAAAGCTCCAAAGCTGGTTTGAGCGATGAAGTGGAATTAGCTCATTGCCTCCCAGGGGGACTGTTTAAAGGAGACAAGTCTCATTTGAATGCATAATTTCTGGTTTTAAAAATACCATTCCCATCACTTGATAATTACACACATATTTTTCTTGTCTGTGAGCTCTTTGAAGTCCCGGATGTTGAGGCATTCAATAAATGCGCTGAATGAGCGGATGTTGAGTACAAATAGACATGTATCATCGGAGACTCTGTTGTGAGCGAGAGGCAGCAGGTGGGAGGAGTTTTAGATGGTTTCCCAGGAGTCCAGGAGTTAAGCTTCCCAGCACTGAGCTTGGGGTTTCTAATTGCCTTGCCTGATCATAGGTTGTACCTGTTCTAGAATTCAAAATGAAAGCCTTGAAATGAACTTGAGATAGGCTTTCGTATCTAATGATTCGTACTTTGTCAGCTGTGGCCTAGTAGTAAGAAAAACGATTGTTATGTGAGATTGTTACAGCTTTTCTCTTGTAGAATACTAGTGGCAGCAAAAAAAAAAAAAAAATAGGTAGAATTGATCATTTACACAGAGCTTGCACATCCCTCAATCTTAGGGAATTAATACGTGAGCAGACCCAGGAGTAGGTAGGCTTAGGGAGAGAGTGATGCCCCCTTCCCTCACAACTGCATCGCTGAGAAACTTTCAGCCTGGCCTCATTCTGGTCCTCCTTAAGAGTGATTGGTTTTTATTGGGCTTTTGTGCTTTCTTACATCTTCTGGTTAGATGCTCTTAAACATTTTTCATCCAAATAAACCCAGTTAAATTGCCACTAAAGGAATTTAAATTTTGTCAGTAAAGCTCTGCTCAGCTTAAGAACTAGAGCCCCTTAAACAGTCTGGGAGTGCATCAGTTAGCAGTTTGTCCATTGGAGCCATTCTCTGAAATCGTAGACAGGGGATGTGTCACCCAGCGCGTGTGCGTGCCACACATGTGTGCACATGTGTGCATGTATGCGCGCATGCCACATTTAACTGGAAAAGACTGATGGCTCCAAACTGAGTCCATTTGCATTATTTGGGGTTTGTTTTTTGTTTTTTGTTTTTAAAGATTTTATTTATTTGAGAGAGAGAGAGAGAGAGAGAGAGAGAGAATGAGCAGAGAGGAGGGGCAGAGGGAGAAAGAGAGAGGAGTAGACTCACTGCCAAGCAGGGAGCTGGATGTGGGGCTTGATCCCAGGATCTGGAGATCATGACCTGAGCGGAAGGCAGAAGCTAAACGCTAAACCCAGTGAGCCACCCAGTCACCCCAAGTTGCATTCTTTTGATTTGCAGAAAACAGATGCTAGAACTTTTACATCAGAGTCATCTGTTTTCCTCGGTAGGTTCTCTCCCTCCCTCCGCCCTTTTCCTTCCCTTCCCAGCAAAGCGGAGAGAGGGAATTTGAGCCTTAAGCCAGAAAGCTCCATACGCATTTCAGGGAGGACACTAGCTTTGTAGACTGACCCCGTGACACTATTTCGTGATCATGTATCAGCACTGCAGATTCGTAGAGTGGAATACATTCATTTTAAAGGTACAATTGGAAAAGTGAAATCGAGGAAGTAGTGGTTGATGCCACAACATCCAGCGGAACCTCCATTTGCTGGTTTGTGGAGAATTACGTAAAGTCTATTTTTATACTTGGATTCTGGTCTAAGTGTTTCTTGAAAAGTGACTCAAAGTAGTTTAGGCTTTGACTGCAACTTTTTAAAAAATAAATTTTCTTGTCACTGTGCTATGGCTGCATCATATTCTCTGCTTGCCAGTCAGGTTTGGAATTCCCGCTTTGAGATGTGGTCATCTCTTTTACTTGGCTCTCAAGTGTGTTGGTGTAGTTGACATACTGTTCCTTCTCCCCCAGTTACAAATGTGTGTATAAATTACATCTTCTAAATTTCTGAGTGTATTAATTTATTTGATCAACTTTATAGTTGTTCATTTTTTTCAGAGAACCAGCTATTGGTGTTACTGATTGGTTCTGCTTCTGTATCTGTATTTCTGCTTCTAGTTTTACTATTTCCATATTTGGGCTCCTTTGGTATTTTTTCCTCCTAAATTTCTTAGATAGAAACTTGGTTCAGTAGTTTTCCCTTTGTCTCTTTTTTCTTTCTTTTCTTTTCTGCTTTTAGTTCCACTTTTGGAGCGGATATGTTTTCTCTGAATCTTGCTTTGGCAGCAGCCTGGAAGTTTTGATATTTAGTTGTGTTTAACTAGTATTTTAAATATTCTTCAATAATGTTCTGTTTCGTCATGATTTAGTCATTACTTAAGGAGAGAAACGAACATTTACTGAGCATTACCTCCATGGCGCCAAGCCTTGCAATAGGGCCTTTCTGATAGGTTATTTAATTCTTACCTCAGCACCACATGGTAGAGGTAGTATTATCTGCATTTTGCTCACGAAGACCAGAAAGTTCAGAGTTGCACAGATGATCTCTTTAGCTCTGTCGCACTGCTTCACGAGCGAACATTGAGAAAGATCCATACGGTTAAGCAATGTTAAATCCATTGTTGTCAGTTTATTATGAGTTATGTAGAATTTCCGCTTCCAGTCTCTGCCACTTACAATCTACCTTACAGATTCTTCTATGCCTTCTATATGTTTCTTTTGCTCAGAAAATCTTCAGTGGCTCCCCATTGCCTATTAATAAATTCCCAGGGCTTTACCTTAATATTCGAATCCCCCTACCTTATTGCCACAGCATACTTTCCCCTGAATTTGTCTGGTGCCTTTCCTCCTGTCTGCCTAGCTCCTCACCCCCCAAGATTTATAGAATTCATTCTGCATGTTCCAGTCCTCTGGGGTACAACGAAGCTGTTTCATACTTTAAACAGTCTTATCCCTTTGTCTGGAATTCCCTGTCCCCAACCTACTGCCCAGATCCCACCTCCCTTCCCAACTCTCCCAGAGATACCAATTTTCCGTGTACTGGTGTAGATGATACATAGTTACATGTCGATAGATCACCTTCCTCTGTTCCTGTTAGTCTTTGAGCAACTTTGGGGCAGAGACTTCCTTTCTCATTTTTTATACATTACATACTTTGAAGGCACACATTAATTTAATTTAATTTTTTAAAGATTTTATTTAGGGCACCTGGGTGGCTCAGTTGGTTAAGCAACTGCCTTCAGCTCCGGTCATGATCCCAGAGTCCTGGGATCAAGTGCCGCATGAGTGGGGGGGTCCCTGCTACATGGGGAGTCTGCTTCTCCCTCTGACCTCCTCACCTCTCATGCTCTCTCTCACTATCTCTCTCTCAAATAAATATTTTTTTAAAAAATCTTAAAAAAAAGATTTTATTTAAATTGAAGTTAGTTAACATTGACTGTATTACTAGTTTCAGGGGTAGAATTGAGTGTAGTTCATCAGCTGCATACAGCACCCAGTGCTCATTATGTCATGCGCCCCCTTTAGATTTGTTTTTATTTTGTATCAGTGCCCATGATCCTTTTTCTCCCCATCTGGAAAAATAAGTATGTGTGATTGTAATGAAAGCATAATTTTTGTCCTGTTACTTGATGCTATAGAATCATGGCATTTTTTGTCTATTGTAGTGTTCATTTCCATAGTTTACTTAGGAGTTTGTCTGCTTTATCTGTGATTATTTAATAGTGGCAGGCAGAAGCCCACAGTGAAAGTATCTCTGTATATTCTTGATAGAAAAATGGTCAGATTATTACCGTCTTCTATGGCCATGTTGCTAGTCTTTCACTGTGTACCATTGTTAGTCATTTTAGTATTTTAATAGTTTATCTTTGAAGTCTACCAAATTACTTTACTAGTAAACTGCTTCTCTCTTCCTTACCCAAACTTGATAAACCTTTGTCCTCTACTTTCTTGTAGTTGGTTTGACTTGATATCGGTTACAGATGTGACTCTTGAATGCAACAGATTCAGATTTTATTTTTTAATCCAGTAAGTAAACTTTCTTATTATAGGTCTCTGGTAGGCAGAATAATGATCCCCCAAATATACCTACATCCTAATTCTAGGAACCTAGGAATATATTCCATTACATGGCAAAGAGGAATTAATGTAGCAGATGGAATTAAGGTTGCTAATCAGCTGACCTGAAAATAGGGAGATTATTCTGGATTCCCTGGCAAGACTGATAATCACAAATCTTAAATGTAGAAGAGGGAGGGCAGAAGAGGAGATCAGAGTGAGTCTCTATAAGGAGAACCGGACTCTCCCCTACTGGCTTTGAAACTGTACCAAGGAGCCATGAGCCAGCGGACTACAAGGCAGCCCCTAGAAGCTGGTCAGGCAGGGAAACAGTCTCTCCTAGAGCCTCTGGAAGGATCTCATTCTGGTGGCATCTTGATTTTAGCCCAGTGAGAAAACTATTTCAAACAGATGAGTGGATAAAGAAGATATGGTCTATATACACAATGGAATACTATGCGGCCATCAAAAGAAATGAACTCTTGCCATTGCAACAACACGGATGGAACTAGAGGGTATTATGCTGAGCGAAATAAGTCAATCAGAGAAAGACAATTATATGATCTCTCTGATATGAGGAATTTGGGAGGCAGGGCAGGGGGTTGTGGGGGGTAGGGAAGGAAAAACTGAAACAAGATGGGATTGGGGTGGAGACAAACCATAAGAGACTCTTAATCTCATGAAACAAACTGAGGGTTGCTGGACAGTGGGAGGGTAGGGACAGGGTGGCTGGGGGATGGACATCGGGGAGGGGATGTGTTATGGCGAGTGCTGTGAAGTGTGTAAGCCTGACGATTGACAGACCTGTACCCCTAGGGCAAATAATACATTATATGTTAATAAATTTAAAAAAAATGATTTCAGATGTTTGATGTCTGGAACAGTAAAGATAATGAATTTATGCTTTTTAAGCCACAAGGTTGGTGGTAACTTTGTATGAAAGCAATAGGAGAGTAATACAAGAACATTTCATCCTATTTATAATTTTTCAACCCCAGTATTTGAAGAAGGAATTACATTTTTGTATTATTATCTGTCCGGTTCATCGTGTTTCTGTTTTTTGTTTTTCATGTAATAGACCCAGAACTCTAAATTTCCTTTTGAATTACATAAAAAATTATAAAGTTACCACTTTTCCAACATTTTAAACGTTTTAGTACTTCTGTTTTCATTATATCTACTATTTTCTTCAATTAAATTAAAAAACCATCTCCTTTAGGGAAGATCATGATTTAGCTCAGAGGGTTTACTCTCTCTGCATCTCATCTATTTTTTGTTTATAGTTTGAAAATCCTTTAGAAAAATTTTACCTCTATATATTATTTAATTTACCTACAAGTCCTGTGTTTACCAGTGTCCTTGCATTTGTTAATGTTCTGATGCAGTTTTTTTTTAATTGTCTCTTTTCAAGTCTATTGTTTCTGGTAATGAGATGTGTAGCCATAGGTTTTGGTTGACAGATTGGTTCTGGTTTTCACACTAGGCATCCCCCTGGGCTTTCAGAGAGAAAAAGTTGCTTCTGCTGAATCCTTTCTCCATGGTGATCACTCCATTTCTATCAGCTTGTGAATCCCCCTCAAGCCTTTTTCGGCTCCAGAGTCTAGTGGTGAGGTCATTGTTACCTTGGCCTCTTGCAGTGGTAGCTCTCTTTGTCTTTGTAGCAGCTCATAAAAGCCTCCCTTGGTCTTGAACATTAATCGTCATAACGAACATGTATGCAGTGCAGCAGCCATCAAACCATTTTTCACAGACCCCTTGTTAGGGGCGCGTGAGAACCTTTCTAGGGCTCTGCGAGGCCACGACTGTTTTCCTGACACGACGGCGTTCTTTGCGTCTCTGTGCGTCGCCATCTGCATTGGCGGTGCAGAAGCGGTGAGGGGCCGGCTGCTGCCACCTGAGCGCAGAGCAAGCCGCTCACGTGCAACTGTACTGGTAGGCACTGGATTCTTCGCTGCGGTACACTTGCAGATGAAAAACAAAAAAGCCAGCTTCTCATTGGATGTCCTTAATAAGGCAAGAAAAAAGGTCTCACTAATATTGACCCTTGAGTATACACCCATTTTAACATTCTGTATGACAGAACGGGAAGAATGCAGAGAGGCTGTCTGCTGTGTACAGAAGTACAGCAGTTGACTCAAGGGACAACACTGGGGGCGGGAGGCGGGGGCACCTGGTTGGCTCAGTCGGTAGAGCCTGCTGACTCTTGATCTCAGGGTTGTAACAAGTGCAAGCCCCACGTTGGGTGCAGAGTACTTCAGCAGCAGCAGCAACAACCAAAACCCTGCTTGTGTGCCTGGGCTCCAAGCTGCCTTTTTCATGGAACACCGTTTTTACCTGGGAGGACACTCACAGACAAGACTGTGGCTGTTGGTACTAGGGCACTTGGCAGACATTTTTCTTGCAAATCCAAGTGAACTTGTAACTTGGAAAGAGCAGCACTGACACACAATAAACACAAATCTCACTTAAAATGTAAGAAACTTTTGTTGGAGTGCTTTCAATGTTTTCAACAAGAAAAACAACTGATGGTGTTTTTACAAACAGTAAAATTTGAGCTTTCAAGGGAAAATTGAAATTTTTAAAAAGTTTTATCTACCCCCATGAACTTGACAGCCTGCCAGTACTTACGTATTTCTGAGGAAATGGGTTGTGACAATAGCTAATGTGATTTTTTGCTTTTGTATAGTGAAATGTGTCAACATTTGAAAGATCTTTGTTACTCAGTGAACTAATACTTTTCAGTCAACCTACATGGTATTATAATTACAGAGGGATAAAAAACATTCCTTCAAAGTGCCAGAGAGACCAGTGGGTTTTAATGTAGCAGACAACAAAAAGTTCAGTGATAGGGTTTCAGATTCCACATCACAGTTAACCTTCAGGAAACTGCCACTGGTTGACTTTTAGTACCCTGTTAAAGAAGAATATCCACCATTATCAAAAAGAGCTATTAAAATACTCAGTTCTTTTCCAACTACGGATCTTTGTGAAGCCAGATTTTCTTCTTATGCTTGAACCAAAACAACATCTTGCAACAGAATGAATGCAGATGTAGATATTAAAACCGGGGTGTCTTTTATGAAGCCAGACATCAAAAAAATGTTCAAAACTGTACATATTTTGGAAAATGATTTTTTCATTAAAATTACGTTGCTTATGTTAACATGTAATGACTTTATTGTTATTTTTGAATTAATAAGTATTTCAGAAATAGTTTCAGAATCTGATACAGTGAATAATAATAGGTATAACCCATATAAACAAAACTCTTTGAGTTGCTCAGTAATTTTTAATCGCATAAAGGAGACCTGATACAAAACATTTTGAGAACCACTAATGTAGTGCTCTGCACAAAACATTTTCCATATTCATTATCTTGTACTCACAACCACCTTAGGAGTTACATATTACCCTGATTTTATAGATGACAATACTACAACACAAAAAGGCAGTATATATATTCTAGTTAGCAGCCTTTCCAAATCTGATGGTCCTCCCAGTGTGGTTTACCTTCTTGGTGGTTTGCTTCTGAGCCGACTTTCGTAGGTCCCATCTCCTTACAGCCTCCCTGCTTTTTCCAATCGATGTTTCTTACATTGTTTTTCATAATGCAAGTACAGTACATGTACCTTAATAAAAAAAAGTCATTCAGAAGAATGTAAAGACTGTCCTTAATCCTCCCCACTGGAGATCGTTGTTAATTCTTAGCGTGTATCTCTCCAGATACTTTTCCAGGACTGTTGAATTATCAGCGTAATGCCGGTATTAAAAGGACTTTGGGGTCAAATGTCAAATAGATCTTAGTGTGAATCCCAGCTCTCTGAACTGCTAGCTGCTTGGACAAGTTATTTAACATCTAAGCCTTTGTTCCTCATCCGTAAAATGGGAATAGTTAAGGTGCCTCCTTTGCAAGGGCGGTTCTGAGGCTGAAGTGAGTGCGGGGAAAGCAGCACAGTCTTGACGTGTCATAAGCCTCCTGCAGATGCCAGCTACTGCGGTGGTTGTGTACACACAGGTAGATCAGTGCATCTGCACAAATATCTTGAAGTATATTTTACATGCAGTAAAATTTACCATTCTTTAGTGCACAGCCATCTGTGTTTTGTTTTGTTTTGTTTTTAAGATTTTATATATTTATTTGACACACACACACACACACACACACAGAGAGAGAGAGAGAGAGAGAGAGACATTGAGAGAGGGAACACAAGCAGGGGGAGTGGGAGAGGGAGAAGCAGACTTCCCGCTGAACAGGGAGCCGGATGCTGGACTCAATCCCAGGACCCTGGGATCTTGACCTGAGCTGAAGGCGCACGCTTAACGACTGAGCCACCCAGGCACCCATCCCTCTGCATTTTGATAAATCCATCTATTTGTGTAACCACCGCCCAGAGATCTAGGTATAACACAGTTCATCACTACCAAAACAATTCCCTCCTCTCCCTTCATAGTCCACTTTTTCCTCCCACACAACCACTGGTAACCACGCTGACAGATTTTCTGTATCTACACTTTTGCCTTTTCTAGACCCTCAGCTATATGGACTCCTACAGGATGTTGTGTTTTCAGTTTGTTATCTTACCTAGCATAGTGCATTCGAGGTTTGTGCATGTTGTTGCATGCATCCCTACTTCACTCCTTTTTTCTGCTGATTAGTATTCTATTGAACAGGTGTACCACAATTGGTTTAACTGTTCACCAACTGATGGACATTTGGATTGGTGCCAGTGGCTATTACAAATAAAGCTGCTTTGAACATTTGAGTACAAGTCTTTGTGTGGACATATAGTTTCATTTTCTTGAGTAAATACCTCGGCATGGATTGGTGGGCCATAGAATAGCCAAAGAATGTGGCTAATACTACATTGTCTTGATTATTGTAACTTTATAATAAAGCCTTGAAAGCATGTGGTGTAGATTCTCCAACTTTGTTCTTTCTCACAGTTATGTTGCCCATTATGTGTCCTTCCATTTTCACCTAACTTTTAGAGTCACTGTGTCAATTTCTACAAAGGGATTTTCCCTGGAATTGTGTTGAATCTTTAGAATAATTTGATGAATGTGGTAGGCTAAGTAATGGCTGTCAAAGATAACCACTTCCTAATCCACAGACTTTGTGAATGCTACCTTCTGCGGTAAAAAGGTAAATATTAGCTTATGTCATAAAATGTGTGATTAAGTTAAAGATCTTGAGATGGAGACAGTATCTAGGATCATGTAGGTAGGTCCTAAATGCAATCGTAGGTTCCCATATAAGCAGGGGGCAGAAGGATATACTGTTAACACAAGAAGGCAATGTGATGTGAGCATAGAAAAATATTTGAAGATGCTCTACTGCTGGTTTTGATAATGGAGGAAGGGGCCTAAGGAGAACAAGGAATATAGTTACAGAAGCTGAAAAAGGTAAGGAATGAATTCTCCCCCAAGTCTCCAGAGGGGGTGGGCCCTGCTGACACCTTAGTGAAAATAGTGAAATCTATTTTGGACCTCTGGCCTCCAGAATTAGAAGAATAAATGTCTTTTATTTTAAGCCACCAAGTTGGTGGTAATTTGTTACAGCAACCATAGGAAATCAATACAGAGTATGTAAATATTAACAATATTGAATTTCCTAATCTATAAACATGGTATATCTCTCCGTTTATTTAGATCTTTAATTTTTCTCAGTACTGTTTGGTAGGTTTCAGTGTACAAGTGTTGCACATATTTTGTTACATTTATTTCAGTATTTCAAATTTTGATGCTTGTAAATGGCAGTTTTTTCACAAATTTTTAATTTTGGAATAATTTTAGATTTATAGGAAAGTTTCAGTAAATGTTAGTTTTCTTTAAAAAAATCTGCGTCCAATTTTTCATTTTCATCTTTTCATTGCTAGCATAAGGAAATACAGTAATTTTTTGTACATATATCTTGTATCCTGCTAACTCACTTATTTCGTTTAGAAGTGGGTTTTTTGGAGTAGATTAGCTAGGGGTTTTTACATAGATAGTCATGTTGTCTGCAAATAATCAGATTTACTCCTTCCTTTCAATTCTTTATTGCTTTCATTTCTTTTTTGGGTATTATTGTTAGGGCTATGGCCTCTAAAACGATGTTGAATAGATGTTGTTGAAGTGGAGGTACTTGCCTTGTCTCTATAGGGAAAGTGTTTAGTCTTACACCATTAAACATTATTTTCATAAATACCATTCTATTCCTAGTGTTTTTACAGCTTTTATTAATGGGTAGTGAGTTAAGTTAAATGCTTTTTCTGAAACTGTTGAGATAATCATGGTTTTTTTTTTTCATTCTGTTATAATAACAGTGTATTACATTATTGGTTTCAAGTGTTAAGCCAAGCTTGCAATCCTGATTAAACTACACTTGGCCATTCTATAATATCCTTTTTATATATTGCTGGGTTTAATTTGATAATTTTTAAAGAGTTTTTGCATCTATGTTCATGAAGAGTATTAGTTTATAGCTTTCTTTCTTGGTCAGATTTTGGTATCAGGGTAGTGCTGGCCTCATAAAATAAATTGGGAAATATCCCCCTCTCATTTTTTTCTATAAGAATTTGTGCAGAGTTGGTACTATTTTTCCATTATTTGAAAGATTTTTTCAGAGCCCGACATTTTCTTCCTGAGAAGGATTTTAACTACAATTTTAATGTATTTAATAGAGATAGGGATGTGAAAGTATTTCTTTTTGTGTAAAATTGGATAATGTCTTTCTTTCAAGAAATTTACTTGCATACAGTTCATAATATCCCCTTCTAAACCCTGTAATGTTTGTAAGATTTGTAGTAATGTTCCTGCTTTCATTTCTGATATTGATGATTTTTGTCTACTATTTTTTTCTGATGGGTCTGGCTATAGTTTTACTACTTTTCTTGGTCTTTTCAAAGAACCAGGTTTTAGGCTCATTTTTTTTTTCCTGCACTTGTATTTATATCATTTCCTTTCTTCTCACTTTTTAAAATTTCCTTCTCTTCCTAGTTTCTTTTTTTTTTTTTTAAGATTTTATTTATTTATTTATTTATTTATTTATTTATTTATTTGAGAGGGAACCAGAGAGAGCATAAGCAGGGGAAGAGGGAGAGGGAGAAGCAGACTCCCTGCTGAGAAGGGATTCCCAGCATGGGTTTCGATTCCAGGACCCTGGGATCATGACCTGAATGAAAGGCAGACACCCAACCAACTGGGTCACCTAGGCACCCTCTCTTCCTAGTTTCTTAAGGTGCATCTTAGATCATTGACTTTAGATTCTTTTCTAATGAAAGCATTTGATGCTATAAAGTTCCCTTAAGTACTGCTTTAGCTGGAGCTCCATAAATTTTAGTAGGCTGTATTTCCACTTTCATTTAGTCTGGAATTTTTCAAAATCTCCTTGTGTTTTTTTTTTCTTCTACGTATGGATTCTTTAGAACAGTATTGTTTAATATGCAGGCATTTTGAGAATTTTTCAGATATCTCTCTGTTGTTGACATTTAGTTTAATTTCATTGTGTATGGAGATTTAATTTCTATGACTTCGATCCTTTTAAATTTGTTGAGTCTTGTTTTATGACCCACATTTCAGTCTGTCTTGATGACCGTCCATATGCATTTGAAAGGAATTTGTATTTTGCTGTTGTAGGAGGAATGCTTTATCAATATCAGTTAGGCTATGTTGGTTGATAGAGTTATTCTTGTGTATCCTGAGTAATTTCTGTGTGTTCTGTCAGTTATTGAGAGGTGTTAATTTTCAATAATGATTGTGGGTTTTTCCATTTTTCCTTAGTATTTTCTACATGTAAAATGAAGTTTTGTTACTAGGTACACAAATATGTAGTTGTTAGACGCTTTTTGACAAATTGACCTCTTCTCATTGTGAACTGCCCCTATTTGTCACTGGTAATATTTCTTGTTCAAAAACACAACTTGTCTTAGTTTGTGGCAGGCAGAGTGGGCCCCCAAAGATATCCAGGTCTTAACCCATGGAACCTCTGACTATTGTATTTCATGGTAGGGGGTACTTTGCAAAAGTGTCTGAGGTTATAGTACTAGTTTCTATTGTTTCCTTGGCAAATTTACCACAGATGTAGTGTTGTAAAATGACACAGAACTTATTATCTCACATTTCTGTGGGTTAGAAGTGTAGGTATACCAGGGCTAAGTTGAATTCTCTGCTTGGAGTCTCACAAGGCCAAAATCAAGGTGTGGGCCAGGCTGCATTCCTTTCTGGGGCTCTGGGGATTAATCTGCTCCAGACTCTTTTGGGTTGTTGTCAGAATTCAGTTCCTTACAGTCGTAGGACTGAGAACCCCATTTTTCTTGCTGGCTGTCGGCAGGAATCATTCTCAACTTCTAGAATCTGCCTGCATTCCTTGGCTCATGGCTTCCTTCCGCCATCTTCAAAGCCAGCAAAAGCAGGTTGAATCCTTCTCATGTTTAGAATTTTTCTGACTTCCCCTTCTGCCTCATCTCTCCTCTTCTGCTAGGTCTCTCTGACTCACTTGTAGGTCTCCTTTTTCTGCTTTTAAGGATTCATATGATTACATTGACACCTGGATAATGTGGGATAATCTCCCTATTTTTTTAAAAAGATTTTATTTATTTTTGAGAGAGAGAGACAGTGAGAAAAAGAGGGAGAGAGCACAAGCAGGGGAAGTGGCAGGCAGAGGGAGAAGGAGAAGCAGACTCCCACCAATCAGGGAGCCCGACGTGGGGCTTGATCCCAGGACCCTGGGATCTTGACCAGAGCCGAAGGCCGATGCTTAACCAACTGAGCTACCCCAACGCACTAATATCCCTATTTTAAGGTGACCTGATTGGTAACCTTAATTCCAACTACAAAGTCCTTTCATATTAGTACCTAGATTAGTGTTTGATTAACCAGGAGACAGGAATTTGGGGGAACATCTTTAGAATTCTGTCTGGCACTGTTATGCACTTGATAGGAATAGTCTCCTAGATTACCCAGGCGGATCCAGTCTGTCACATGAGCTCCCCTGAGCGGAGAGCTTTCACTGGAAGCAGGAGCGATGGGGCAGAGGGAGAAGGCAGAAGAATTCTAAGTGTGAGAAAGATTCCATATGCTGTTGCTGGCTCTGAGATGCAAAGGCTTATGTGCAGGGATCAGAGAGGGTCTCTGGGGTCCAAGAGCAGCCGCAAGCTGACAGCGCATGAAGAAACTGAGACCTCAGTCCTACAGCCACAAGAAACCAAATTGCCGGCAACCCGAATGAACTTGGAAGCAGATTCTTCCCGGGATCCCTTGATAAGAGCCCAGCCGACTGACGTCTTGGTTTCAGCCGTATAAGCATCTGAGCAGCCAAACCAACCGAGCTTATCTGGACTTCTGACATATACAAGTGTGAGATGATAAATCCGTGGTGATTCGTTAGAGCAATAATAGAGGACTAGAACAGTTGTTAATATGCCACTTCAGCTTTCTTTTGGTTAGTGCTTGCTTGGTATAACTTTTTCTCTCCTTTCAGTTTTAATCTGTGATTTTATAGATAGATGAAGTGTGGTTTTTTTTTTTCTTTTTAAAAGATTTTATTTATTTATTTGACAGCCAGAGATCACAGGTAGGCAGAGAGGCAGGCAGAGAGAGAGAGGAAGGGAAGCAAGGCTCCCTGCGGAGCAGAGAGCCCAATGCAGAACTCGATCCCAGGACCCTGGGATCATGACCCGAGCCAAAGGCAGAGGCTTTAACCCACTGAGCCACCCAGGCACCCCAGGAAGTCCCTTTTATGTGAAATATGAGTGTGTATGTATAATCTGTTCAGTCACAGAAAGTATAATAAGGGTACTAAAATGTTACTGTGTTATACGGGTACTAAAATGTTACTGTATCTGAACACGGCAGATTAAAAATGCCATACTGGGGCACCTGGGTGGCTCAGTGGGTTAAAGCCTCTGCCTTTGGTTCGGGTCATGATCTCAGAGTCCTGGGATCGAGTCCTGCATTGGACTCTCTGCTCCACAGGGAGCCTGCTTCCTCCTCTCTATCTGCCCCCTATCTCTCTGCCCACTTGTGAGCTCTGTCTGTCAAATAAATAAAATCTTTAAAAAATAAATAAAAATGCTATACCTTTTTAAAAATAAAATCAAATAATTAGCTAGTGACAAAATTTGACAATATTTTAAACATGTCAGCCTTTTTCAGTCTCCATGTTTTAGTACGTCTAGTTTCTTCTGCTTGGAATGCTCCCTCCTCTCACAGTCTTTCTTGGCGAGCAGCTTTCCACATACCTTCAGGAACCAGCTCCAGGGGCATCGCTTAACCTGCTTTTTCGAGTCCCCAGACAGAATCCAGATTTCTTCTTTGGGTTCCCATCACACTCTATCCTTGTTCTGTTCCAGCACATACCATGCTGTATTATAATTCTGTGTTTGTGTGTGGCCTCCCTCCTACCAGGAAGCCTTGGAAAGCAGAGAATTATTTTATTCTCCTTTATGTTTCGCTAATCCCCTAACATAGTATGTCTATGACATAGAACTTTTTAATACGCGATGTTGAATTAGTGACTCTTCACACATGCTCAAAAATACTGCTGTTACGACTCTCCGTTTCAGTATCACATATTTGTAAAAGTGAGTCTTCTTTAATCATTTTACTTTTCTCCTAGTAAATTCCTCATCTACGCCTGTCTCCTGCTGTTCTCTGTGCTTCTGGCCCTTCGTCTGGATGGCATCATTCAGTGGAGTTACTGGGCTGTCTTTGCTCCAATATGGCTGTGGAAGTTGATGGTCATTGTTGGAGCCTCAGTTGGAACTGGAGTCTGGGCACGAAATCCCCAATATCGGTAATACTGCTTTATATAACTCATTGACCTCTACCCCAAGGGAACAATGTCTTGTTTTTTACTTTTGATTAAGTAAGGACGATTTTTTTCTGCCCATCTGTGGTTTTATAGGAACTATAATACAAGCAAACTGGGTTCTGTTCTAAGTTTTTTTTTTTTTAAATTAGGGGTTTGATATGCATTTTTAAATAAAAACAGTGTCATCTGGGGTGCTTAAGATCCTAGCCAGCCCACAAAAGCCAGTGTAATCTAAAATGCATCCAAAATATCGAACTGTTGCACCATGCTAGGCTAGGAAACATAAAACTATCATGTTTGCAGGAGCAGTCCTATAAAACAGAAGCCTGGCTTTGGTCATCAGGGATCTGTCTGTCTCCTCTTTTGTCCTGGAATTGGGGTTCCCCTTGTCCCAATCTCCTAGTCCTGGGGTTTTAGGACTGTTAGCGGTATGTATGTTGGGGGGTAGCTTGGCCAGGAAACAGTGAGTCAGTGAGCTGGGAAAAGAGGAGGCCCCGATGCTGTGAAGGAGAACAGAGCCTTTGGGGACCGGGCAGAGGGGTAAGTAAGCTTTACCTTCAACACCCCCGTGCTTTTCTTCTCGGCCGTTCAGGTTCCTAGAGTTGGCTCAGCTCTGGAATACAGCCTAGTACTGCTGGAGCCCGAAGACTCCCTGCCCCCTCGCAGAGGTTGGCACTTCGGAAAGGGAAAAGGAAACCTTGAGGGGCTGTCCTCAGCGTTCAGCAGCAAGACAGGAGAGGAGTGGCCGGTGGGCAGGCGGGGCGCGTGCAGCTGCTCACGTGGGAGAAGTGCAGATGTTTCGTCGATCTTGACTAGCTTTAAAAATAAGAGTTAGCCCATGTCACATACATAGCCACATGCGTACCTAAGAACTTTAAAATAGTCCAACAGAGAGCCTTGGCAGATGGGGGACATTTGTGTGGCGCTGTTTTCAAGTCCTTAGACTTCCCTATTTCTTTTTTAAGATTACCTGTGCAGCTGACAGATCTTTTCTTTTTTATAAAATATTTTCAGATATCTAGTATTTTTGACTCAAAGAATGAAAAGTTAAATAACTAAACCGTTTAGGGTCCACTAATTGATATTGAGAACCTATTTGACCTTTGCCACATTGGTTTAAGTTAAGATTTGTTAGAGCGAGGAGAGGCGCTGTGAGGCGCTGTGTGTGTAGTTGAATGTAGTGAGTGCGGAGCCGCGGTCATTTGGTTCTCAGTGTTCACGTTCCCCGGTGGGCCGTTGCCGTGTCCTGTACGGGTGACCACTACTTTCTTTTTCTCTGTGTCCTAACCTCGGGTGTACATCATAAAATGTACATCATACATTTATACATCATAAAATGTTTATCTGTATTTTGAATGAAACACTGTAGACCTTCCAAATGCATTTTTAAGCATTTTTCTGATTAACGGCCTAATTTTTCAGTTGTTAATCTGATAAGTTCCTGCATGATACTTAAACAGCTAATTAAACTGATTTTGTTTAAAAACAGTTTTAACTGCTCTTCCTTCTCTTTAATCTGCAGGTGTTAATTCATCTTCATGGAATAGAAAGGAAAATAAAAAGATGTTCATAATTTTATCGGTATTTTTAAATAGCACCTAACAATAGTTACTATATATTTTTGAAATATAACCCACAGCTTATTAAAAAAAAAAAGCCAGTTACTTTTATAGTACTGCATGGAATGTGATTTACATGGTTTTTAATTTATTAAGAGATGAGGATCTTGAGACTTAAGGGATATTTGTCTGTTTTTAGTAGTAGAAGCAATCAGCTTGAATCATCTTGGAAGTAGTTGAATTTAAAGTTACGAATAAAAGCATTTTTGTTTACTGTCAGGGAAGGAATAACTCTGGCTGTTACTTCTGAGAATGTCATTATCCAGTTAAAACTTTGGTTTGGCTGTGAAGTTCCTTTACCGTCATGTAGTAATTTGGGGCATTTGAAAGATTGCCTACTAAAGATTAAGTTTAAGTTTGCTTTCTACCTAACTTCCTTTGCTTTTTGTCAAATTGATAAATATCGCTTATAGTATCAACATTAAGTTGGTCTTTGCCCTGGACAACCTGCCTGTTCTGGAGATTCCGAACTGAGTATTTTTCTTCTTCTTCTGATGTCCCTTTTCAGAGCAGAAGGAGAAACATGTGTGGAGTTTAAAGCCATGTTAATTGCCGTGGGCATCCACTTGCTCCTGTTGATGTTCGAAGTCCTGGTCTGTGACAGGATTGAGAGAGGAAGCCATTTCTGGCTTCTGGTCTTCATGCCGCTGTTCTTCGTCTCCCCGGTGTCCGTTGCAGCTTGTGTCTGGGGCTTTCGACATGACAGGTCACTGGAGGTGAGATTTCATGTATTTAAGAATGTTTTAAAAAGTCAGATCTTTTGGTCTGTTATTGTAATGTAGATTTCTTGTCCTTCGTTAGGAAGAGAGAAGTCATTAACTCTAGATTATGGTGTGTAAGGAAACAAAAGCTGATGGGAATAATCATGGTTCTCTCTTTTGACTCAGAACGCAGGCTTTTCACCCAAGCCCTCGGGCTCCATCCAGCTCTGTGGTTTCCCCTAGCCACCTGTGTGGGTCAGGCTTCTCCTGAGCCAGTGGGAGAGGTGGGGAATGGGAGAAGGGAGGGAGAAAGAAAGAGAAAGAGGGGGAGGGAGAGCACGACTGATTACTTCTATGGAGCTTGGCTCACACACTTGTGGGGCCGACAGGTCTGAAATTTAGGGGGCGGACCAGCCGGCAGGAGACGCGGCCTGAGTTGGTGCTGCCATCCTGAGACAGTGTCTCCAGGAAACCTCAGGCCCTCGAACTCATTTGATGAAACCACCCAGAGTACCGAGGGTGATCTTTACCGGAAGGCAGTCCTTCTGCTGCAGTACCTAGACTCGGGCCTGATCCGGGAAGCGGTCCTGTGTGGGCCCAGCCAGTGGGTCCCCGCAGAGCCCAGGGACTGGCGCTTCGTCTGCTCTCATTGGCTGCAAGCCCGACGTAGGGCAGACGCTGCTGAATACAGAAGCAGCGCGAGAGCAGCCCTGATATTAGGATCGGAAAGGAGTGCAGGTCACATTGACCGAGCCCTCAAGGTGTGCCGGGCACCCGGCTGGTCCCTTCCCGCGCAGCAGGGCCTTCGTAGAGGGGCACCACCACCCCGCAAAGCAGGTGCAGTGGCCGCCCCTGTTTTGTGACGGGCCGTTCGTTCCAGGGCAGGGCTGGGGCCGGACCCCACGTCCGTCAACCTGACTCCAGAGCCTGCCCGCCGAACTGCACGGAAGCTGAGGGCCCAAAGCCCTGTACAGATGGGGCGAGGGGAGACCTGGATGCTGGGGGGGCTTTGTTCTCAGCTGGATGAGTAACAAGCAGAGGAAGGAGAGTGGCTGTGGGGCTGGAAGGCTCCCAGAAAGAGGGTGGGTGAGAGAGCCAGGCTCCGTGGGAACCCATGGGAACAGGACCCTGAGCGCCAGGACGCTTGGTCTTCACTGGGGAGAGGGCACGGGCATGGGGGTAGTGTGGCTACTCTGCCATCTGAGGGCCCACTCTCGCCTCCCTGCCTTTCCTCCAGCCTTCCACAACCCGGCCACTTGTCTGCAAGGCCCCTCTGGCTGCTTGCCAGTGGGAGGAACGCTATCATGAATGAGTACAGTTAAGAAAAAAGTCTGGAAGATTCCCTGGGTGACAGTCAGGAGAGTGAAGTGGGGAAGCACAGAGACCCTCCTTGGCCCCCGGGGAACTTGGTACCTGTGCAGCCTCTGCCCGGGGCTGCTCCCCGCTGCAGGAAGACCCTCGCCCCTTCCTGTTTCTCGGTGCATTTGCTCCTGGGCTCGTCTGGTAACTTGGGCTCTCTCGTCTGAAAGAGAAAGCTAAATGACAGCAGCAAAAGCTTCTCAGTCCTCTGGCTCTTGTGCCTCTCTTGTCATTTAAGAAAGGCTCCCTCTAGCAGAGCCCATCTGACCTTGGGCTCCCTGATCAGCCTCCCATCCGCCGGACACTGGCCAGACCCAGCAGTCCTTTTTCTCTGGCCACCAGCCATGCTGTGGCTTCTGACACTGCTGGGTCTTTGACTAGGCCGGCACCCTCTGCTTTGGCTCCGTTGTTGCTGCTGAGGATTCTAGGCTTGGGTGTTCAGTCCTCGCTGTGCACATCTGCGAGCCACACGGCGGATGATGATGCTTACTTCCTGTCTCGGCCGCCACTTCCATGCCGTCGTCTCCTGCACGCGGCCGATTGCAGATTTCAGTGTCAGCTCTAGACCCCTTCTCCAGCGCCACCTGAGTCTGTATCTCTGTGCGGCTCAAAGGCACCACGTCCACCCGGTCACCCTCCCTGTTCTCCTTTATGCGCCTGCAGCTCTGCACGGTTTCTCTAGCACCTGTGCCCATGCAGCAAAACCAAGCTTTAAAATCCTTTGCAGAAGCGTACGGTAAACAGGACCACAGCAGTCACACATTCCACATATTCCCTATTTGGCTCAGCATTTCTCAGGGAGGGAGGGACGTGTGCTGTTGGCCTCTCGGACAGGAAACGTTTTGTTCAACAGGACTGTCTCATGCATGGCTGGACGCTTCTGCTGACCTCTGCCGACTCAATGCTGGTGGAGGGGCTCTCCCCACGGGTGTGTGAGAGACCCAGGGCCACTGCTGCACCATTCCTAGCCTCTTCCTGGGGTGGGAGCTATGTCGCCTAGGTCGAAAAGCTCCGAGAGAGCCATCGAAATGTAGTTGGATGGGGACCAAGGAGGAAGTTTCAGGTACATGTGAAAATGTGGAACTTTGTTTCTTAGGATGTTAAAGTGTATGCAAATGCTAGGACTACATTGGGCATGAAACCATCTTTTCTTCATGTGGAGTTACAAAACGTGAGTTGTTCATGTGGCCATGCCGGGTGTTCCTACCCAGAGGAAGCAACTCGTGTCAGGAGTTGAGCTCCCTCTTGGTGCTTGTGTCCCAGGAGGAAGAGCACCAAGTTTGCTAGGGGGTGGCTGGGGGATGGGCCTGCGCAGAGACATGAAGGAAGAGCCGGTGTCTTTTTTTCCCCCAAAGACTTTTTATTTATTTATTTATTTATTTTTTTTGTCAGAGAGAGGGAAAAAGCACAAGCAGGCAGAGTGGCAGGCAGAGGCCGAGGGAGAAGCAGGCTCCCCACTGAGCAGGGAGCCTGATGCGGGACTGGATCCGAGGACCCTGGGATCATGAACCAAGCTGAAGGCAGAGGCTTAAGCCACTGAGCCACCCAGGCGTCCCAAGGGTGACGGTGTCTTAAGAAATGGTGCAGCACCCAACAGGCACACACGTCCTTGGAGGAATTAGGTGTGGTTATTTAGGAATGAAATCAAAATCATACTTTTCATTTATGGGTGCTATTTTTTTAGATGGCTACTTAGGGCATAAATACTAAGTTTCAATCTAATTACTTGACCCAGTGGAACTGTTAAGGATTTCGTTCAGCCCAGAGCCCTAGGAAAGACTTGCTCCCTCACAGAAATGCCCTGTGAATGGAGCACTCCAAGGAAGCTCTGAGCCAGACGAGATGGCTTCCCGTGATTTTCAGTTCCCAGGCGGTGGCAGCCCAGGGAAGAGCAGCGAGGGCTGCCGCCAGAAGGAAGCCAGCCTGGGGTGTTTGGGAGCAGGGAGCCTTCCGGGTTGGAGGCTGGGAGGCTCGTGGGGGGGGGGGGCGTTGGAGGCGTTGTGTGGGGCGGTGGGGAGAAAGGCCTGACGAGGCAGCTGTCTTTGGGGTGGTAGAGAGGACAGGACGTGGTGGCAGAGCATGCAGGAGTGGGAAGAGGAGTACAGGGTGCTCCTGGCCGTGTGGCTTGGGTCCTGGGCTGCCACGGGGCCTGACAGCCAGGTGGGAGGCTCTGAAGGGACGGGGACAGGGTAAAGGTGCGAGGGGCTGATGGACTCAGTCTGGGACTGGCTCTGGCTGATGCGCGTCTAGGAGAGCTGGGTCTGGGCCACTGCGGGAAAGCTGGGTCGGAGACAGAGACGGCTGAGCAACCCACAGGAGGTCACCCGAGCCGGGGCTGTGGACGCAGGGCGACCAAGTGAAGGCCTGTGTGTTTGCATCCATGTCTCTCTAGTGGGGACAGAAGACCAAGTTGAAGTCTCTGGGGGGCCTCGGGGTTCAAGGAGAGGAGGAGACTGAAGAGGAGCCGCAAGAGCAGCAGGAGGAGGCGAGACCATGCGGGGCTCCTGGCAAGAGATGCTGCGTGGGTGCCCCGTAGGGTGATCTGACACAGGCGGTCTGTGCCGTAGAGGTTACCGTCAACCTTGACAGAGCAGTTGCTAATGGTCGGGGCTGGACGCCGGATTGGGTTGTTGGGAGCTCGGAACGCCAGGGGAGGCCGCAGGGGCTGGTGCATCCACGCTGTGTCATGGAGCTTGATGGAAACAGAGTGCTAGGGCTGGGAGGGGCCGTCGGCTCCAGCGAGGGTTGGGCTTGTTTGGTCTTGGGGTTCTTTTGTGTTTAATGGAAATGAGTTGAACTTGTTTCTGTGCTTCTGGGAGGGATCAGTGGAACAGGAGGGGTTAATGATGCAGTAAAGAATCCATAATTGATGTCTTGATGGGACACGGTCCTCGGGTCCTCGAGGAGCCAGAAGGGAAGGCGTGGAGAGCTGAGCCCTGGGTAGGACAAATAAGTGCAGGTACGGAACAGGGGTGGCCGTGGGGAGGGGCAGGAAGGCCGCTGATGGCCGCTGATGGCCGCGGATCGCCTCTACTGGCCAGCCCGGAGACAAGGTTATTGTTCGGGAGAGCATGAGGGGCAGGGCGGCCGCGAGCCAGAGGCGACGAGGCGGGAGACCGGCTGGCAGGCTTCTTGCTGCCTCTGCGTCCCTTCGCTCCTCTGGTGTGGAAAATCAGGAGGTCCCAGTACAGCTTCATAGGACTTTTACCATATTATAATTTGCATTGCCTCTTAGTGTGTTAGTCAAATAATTGCAGTATTGAATACAACTTTGACTTTGTTTAACTGATTCTTCTCTTCATTTTTAGTTAGAAATACTGTGTTCTGTCAACATCCTGCAGTTTATATTCATTGCCTTAAGACTGGACAAGATCATCCACTGGCCCTGGCTTGTATGTAACTTTTTAAATCCTTAAATAAACTTTTCTTTTTTTAATTATAAAAGTAATTTGTGTTCATTGTAGAAAACTTGGAAAAGACAGGCTTGGGTAACGGAATGCTAATCCCCCATAACCCACGGGGAGAGAGCGCGGCTAGTGTGCGGGGTTCCCTGTGCCGGACGTTACTGCTTCTGGAGGGCAGCTGAGCGCACGCCGTGCGTGCACCGCTATGGTGCGCTCTCGTCCTGACACATTGTGAGCAGCTTCCCCTGGCAAACAAAAGGTCCTTATAAGTATAACTTTTAAGGTTTAATTGATGCAGTATTTTTCCAATGCATTTACCAAGCCATCCCCTTCCAAATATTGAAGTTGATACTAGTATAATTATAAATCATGATGTAACGTATATTTTTGTGCCTAAAAATCTTTGCCTGATTTTTTTCATTGTTTTCTTAGGAAAGACTCCAGAGATAGTATTACTGGGCCAGAGGGTGGGAACTTTTTGAGATTTTGAAAGACAGACTGCACTCCCAACTTGCTTTCTAAAATAGTTGTGCCACTGTACCGTCATGCAGAGGGCGAGGTCTAAGTCCTGCTCAGAGCCTGTGGCTTCGGCTCCTGGGCGTTTGGTTGAAATTGCCTGCATAGATGGCTAGAGGGGGGTGGTGGCTACAGGTATGTACATGGCAGGCTGTGGCCAGAGAAGCCAGCAGCACTTGCACTCCTGCCACAAATGCCTAGAAGGCAGGTGAGAACCAACACAGAGGAGGCACGTGGGCTCTCAGAGGGGGTCGTGTTGCGGTTTGGGCTTTTCCCCCCTGCTGCTTAATACGTACTTTTGCATATAAAACATTTTTTGTTATGAACTTGGTTTACCGTTAAAAAAAAGTACCAAGTATAGCAAAAAGAGAAGATATTCATTTGGTGATGGGGAAGAAAATAAAGGAACATAGTCACCGCCATAATAAATGAAGGCACAACTCATCACCTCTTCCCAAAGTCTTTGATAAAACAGCCATAATACAAAATGTTTGGGTACCTGCCCTCCATCTTTAGGTGCTGTATCTGGAGAGGGGTAATTGGGTACAGGATTTTCTGTTGTAATGTGAAGGAAACTAATCTGAGTAAAACCAGCATTTGAGTATAAGGTACAATCAGAAAAAAAAAAAGATGAGGAATTATGAATGTTTTCTGTAGGTGAGCGGAGAGATTTTTTCCAGCCCCAGTCCTGGGCAGGCCCCAGCACATGGAACAGTCTGATGGCATGCTTCTTGCAGTGATCAGGAGAGACTGAGGGAGGCCACTATGATCGGTGGGGGGGGGGGGGGGTGATAAGTGAGCGCTGCTAAATGAGGGGCCCAGGGAAGAGACTCTCTGTAGACTGTACAGCAAAACCTACCATCAGGAACTCCAGGCTACTCAGGAGGTTTAACAAGCACACACCAACTCAAGTCATAGGTCTCAAAACAAAATGGAAAACCAAAGAACTGGCTGAAGAAAACATAGGAGAAAATCTTTGGGAACCTGGAGTTAGATGAGGAATCCCTACAAGTGGCACTAACAATAAGGTCCATAAAAGAAGCTTAGAATTGAAATTAAATGCATGAAAAGACAGGCCACAGAGTAAGAGAAAATATTCACAAAGCACGTGTCCAAATGAGGACTTGTATCCAAAACATCTGAACTCTCAAAAAACAAACAACCTAATTTTAAAATTGACAGAAGACTTGAAAAGTCCATTCACAAAGAGGATATACATATGGCAAATAAGCGCACAGACAGGACATCATTACCCAGTAGGGAAAGGCAAATCGAGGTCAAGATGAGGTCCTGCGAGATGCTCCTCAGAAGGGCCGAGCTGAAACAGGATGCAGGGCGCGGAGGACGGGGGGAATGGATGGGGACACCCACGCATCGCTGGGGGGGATGCCGAGTTGAAGGGGCACTTGGAGAAATAGTTTGGCCATTTCATGTGAAGTTAAGCACAGAGTGGACATAGGATTTCGCAGTGCCAGTCCGGGGTATGTCCCTTAGATGAATGATGCTGTTCAGCCACATGAAAACCCACGCCTGAATGTTGGTGGCAGCTTTAGTTGGGACACCAAAAGCGGGAAAGCAGCCAGATTTCCTTCCGCGGGTACTGGACACAGGCAGTGGTGCCCCCACCCTCTGGAATGCGGTGGCGGGGTCGTAAAGAGAAGCAGTCCGTGGTCACGCGTAGCAAGGAGGAGGGACGTCACAGGCCCTGTGGGCGGGAGCAGGCCGTTTCAGGAGGCAGCGCTGTGCGGTGCTCTGGGGACCACCCAGCGGAGTGAGAGGCATCGGTGGGTGCCAGGCGTTGGGGTGGGGTGAGGGGATGATGCCGTGAAGGACAGCACAAGGGAGTCCTGTGGGTGAAGCGGATGTCCTGTGTCCTGCCTGGGGACACACAGCTCTGCACAGGCGTGTGTGAAAGGTCATAGACCTGTGCACCAAGAGAAGAGTCCGCTTACTGTTAGACAACGAGACAGAGGGATGCCGGACAGACCCATGGGGCAGCCTCAGAGGGAGAAAGATTACACAGGGGAGCCGGGGAGGCCCCAGGGCTTCTCCGGTGTGCTCGTGTGGGGGCGAAGCAAGGTGTTTCTGGTGCGACAGCAGCAGGTGTGGACGTCGCCCAGGCGCGGTGACTGGGACCGGGCGGCAGAGCCCTCGCGGTGTCCGTGCGCATGTGAGTGGAGGGCAGCCTCGGCCGGGGTGGCCAACAGCCGCCGAGAGGAGGTGTCAGGGTGAGGTGGGGTGAGTGTGTGGGGTGGGGGCAGGCCGCCCCCTTTCCCTTGGGGTGGAGCCAGGTGCAGGCTGAATGAGGTCCTGTCCTAGGAGGACAGCTGCCAGGCTCCTCATCCTGAGCATGGCCCACAGCAGAGCGTGTCCCGGAGCAGGTGTTGGCCCCAGACCATCCTTGGTGCTGTCCTGCGGGCTGTGGGGTGGCGGTCCTCGTTCGCACCGGCACTCTGAACTGCAGGCCTCTGCCGGGGGCATGGCTGCGCCTGCCTTCAGGTGCTAGGCACAGAACACCCACACTTGGTTCTCTCCTCCTTCCCTCAGGTCGTGTGCGTCCCTCTGTGGATTCTCATGTCCTTTCTGTGCCTGGTGGTCCTCTATTACATCGTGTGGTCTGTCCTGTTCCTGCGCTCCATGGATGTGATTGCAGAACAGCGAAGGACGCACATAACGATGGCACTGAGCTGGATGACCATCGTCGTGCCTCTCCTTACTTTTGAGGTGAGCTTCCGGCAGCAGAGGTCTTCAGGCCCTGAAGCCTACCCTACCCCACGGCGGCCTTCCGAGGGCCTGGGAGCCACAGCACAGGAGAGGGTGGAGGGGTGGGGGGCTGGGGAGAATTAGAGTGGCCTGCGTTTGGGGCGGGTGAGAGGTAGTCCGGTAGCCATCGTGTGGCGTGTGTGGGCGCGTTTGCCTCCAGGAGGAGGGCCTTGCTGGATTCTCTATTGAGTTCCCTTAGAGGCGGACTTAGAGGCGGCACGGTTGCCTCTAGAATGAACCCCACCCAGCAGGAGCTTCCCATAACAGTCCTGGTGTTGGAAACTTCCCGAGTGCACAGATTTTGCTTCATCCTGAAGTGGGATAAGTTTGTCTTGTGCTTCCCCCCAGAATAGAAGGCCGCGCTCGTCTCCTATGGGACTGACCTTTCCTCATGACAGCCGGCGAGGGAAGGGTGGACTAGCCTCCGATGCTGTCCGTCCGCAGATGCCTTATCAACAAAACCTCAACTGTTTCTCTTTCCTTAGATCCTGTTGGTTCACAAACTGGACGGCCACAACGCATTCTCTTGTATCCCGATATTTGTCCCTCTCTGGCTTTCCTTGATCACTCTGATGGCAACCACATTTGGACAGAAGGGAGGAAACCACTGTACGTACTCAGCACTTCAGAAGCCCTTGACCTATGTGTGTGTGTGTGTGTGTGTGTCTGTGCCTGTGGCCCCAGTCTATGACAGGATGAGCCTGAGGGTCCCAGTTAAGGAGGTTGCCCAAGGAAGGCCTGGAACCTTCCAAGGGAGGGGTAAGCTGTCAACCTCACTCTCCCTGCCCTGCACTGTGACCTCCTTAGTAGTGTACTCTGCCGTCTGAGGTAGGGCTGACCGTGGCAGGTAGCCGCCTAGCCCTGTCCCCCCTGCTGCAGAGTGAGGGTCAGGACACCTGCTTCCTGGGGTCCCCGAAGGATTAGATAAAAGTCCACGTTGCCCACCGAACCCCAGGAGTTCTCTTAGTGTCTGCGTCCTGCTGGCTCTCCCCAGGGACATTGTTGGCATCACTATGGCTTGTCCGTGGTGCCCTGCTTGCCCTCTCTTCTCTTCACCTGCGTGACGGCACATTCGGTTTTGAAGTGATCTTTCCTTCCTCACTAGACTGTAAGCTCCTTTGCAGGTAGCCTGAGCATGCCATTCTGGAAGCCAGGGAGCTGGAGCGGGGGTTGTGCCCTGGGAGAGCCAGCACTGAGCTGATGGTCCCATGGTAGAGAGAGCAGGAGCAGGCCTCAGAGAAGGAGCTTTGAAGGGCCTTGTGAGCTCAGGCTGCCTGCCGGCATGGACCAGCGTGCCTGCCAGATGCTGACAGAAGCCCCTTTTTGGTTGCCATTCGTGCCATTCTTTGTCCTGTATGAGCATGTCCAGTGGGGAAGACGGCAGGAGGCAGGTATCCATCCGAGACGTACTAGAGCCGTCCCGTCACCGGAGCCCCCGTCAGAGGGCACCCCCCTCCCCTGATCTCTGGCAACGTCACAGTGCTCCCTGGGGTCGCGGCCCGTGTGGGAAGCCCCTGTCAGAGAGCCAGGGAGCCACAGGCCTTTCTTCTTCCCTCAGTGGGTATCGGGCTTTGCTCGATCTTCGTTGCTAAGGCAGCAGGAGAAAGCGTTATGTTGTATGAGCAAAACTTCACGTTCAGAAGAGGAAAGTGACAGGAGAGTCAGTGGAGGCCAGTGTTTGAAAAAGTGCATCCTTCCTTTTCAGGGTGGTTTGGTATTCGCAAGGATTTCTGTCAGTTTCTGCTTGAAATCTTCCCATTTTTGAGAGAATATGGAAACATTTCCTACGACCTCCATCATGAAGATAATGAGGAAACAGAAGAAGCCCCAGTTCCAGAACCTCCTAAAATTGCTCCAATGTTTCGGAAGAAGACCAGGGTGGTCATCACCCAGAGCCCTGGGAAGTATGTCCTCCCACCTCCCAAATTAAATATCGAAATGCCAGATTAGACTCGAGCAGAGTGCAAGTGGACCGGGGCGCACGCTGTCTTCTGCCCTCTTCTGCCTCCCGTTTACCCCACCCAGAACTAGAACTGGAGCGGGGGCTCCAGGGACTTCCATCTCATGCCTTGTTTGCACTCAATGCCTACCAGTGACTCACCGTGACGGGACGCACACAGGGCAGGGGACGGGCGCGCGCAGTGTGGGCTGGGGGGAGGGTTTGTCAGTGGCTGTGGGTGTGATGGAGGGACCACGGGTGAGAAGGAGAAAGCGATCCCCTCTGGGCCGGCGCCTCGGGAGCTGGCTTGGCTCTGTTACGGATGGCTGATGAGGCCAGAGAAGGAACTGGTTTTCAAAGTGCTAAAATTCCCATCAGAAGTGTTCTTTGAAAATGTTTCTTTAAACCAGGCTGGCCTCACCACATAACTTCGCGTCTGCCATTGGGGTGCAGTCAGCAGGCGCTGTCGCGGAAGCTTCGGGGCCCCTTGTGCCCTCACCGCCCTTTCTGCGTGGCTCCTGCGGGGGGGCGCTTTCTCCCCGGGCAGCAGCGACAGCAGTTTCTAATGGCCTCATTGCTGAGCCCTTTCTAATGGAGTGACTCTGTGCCTGTATAGTATTTATACAAATATTTTAGCATTGTAATATACCGTGTCAAATCCTAGTTCTGTACAGTATATTCTGTTAAAGTATTTTTTTACAAGCTTGTATTGGAGACATAAGGTGTTCTGTTGCGGAAGTAGAAGTTGCTGGCACACCTGTCCCGCCCTGGGGCGCAATGCGTCAGGGCACATCATCATTTACTCCTTGAGATCATACAGTAGCTGCTGCCGCCAGAACAGCCACAAAAAGCAAGAAATGGTCTGAGCTTTGCCTATGTCTGGGAGTACGGGCTGTCAGACAACAATCATGCGTGACCTGAAACTAGAAATGCGGGACAGAGTGGCGGAGATGGAACAGCCACTGGAAGGGGGAATTATTAAGATCTGAGGCCTTGTGTCTGCCCTTGACAGAAGCCCTTCCTGCTGGTCCCAGACCTTTCTCGAGGAGAGCAGTGGCTCACAGAATGGCGGGGTCGTGGGGTGAGCCCTGAGTCAAGGCAGAAGTAAGCAGCCCTCCAGGCTAAGAGCCTTTGGGGAGAACAAGCAGCCCTTTGTTCCAGGAGGGAAAAGGAGCACCAACATTCTGACCCAGGACGAGAGGGAAGGGTTGGACATGTGCAGCCGCTGCCCTGGCTGAACCAGGCTCAGCGGGTGCCCAGCACACACACGCGCGTGAGACCACCTGGCACAGGCTGCCGCAAGCCTGTGGTCTCTGAGGTAGAGGGAACGCTCGGGATGGCGAGGCCTTTCCTGCTTGGTGTGGAACAAATGTAGCGCAATCCACTATTTTTCCTCCCTGCAGCTGTTCAATAAACTGGTTCCTCCTTTTCCATGGTATTGTGTGCATCTGACTTTAGATGTGGTTCAGGCCACAGGCATGCTCTCAGCACACAAGGAAATACCTTCTAGCCGCCAAGGGCAGCCGGGGTGCGGCGGGGAGGTGGGGGGCGGGTGAACATCTCTAACGCGCCCGCAGGGACAGCCTGAACACAGAGAATGTGGAGGGAAAGACGGACGCCGGGAGCCTCGACCAGTGGCCTGGGACACCCCTGCCGACACGGCGACAGCTCAGGAGCCCCACGACACCACTCTCCAGCCCCAGGCCAGTCTGAACCCGTGACGGGCACTTGTCGTGGTCCCGAGGCAGCGCCCGGTGACGGCAGCCGCTGGTGCCGCTCCCCCCTACATCGGTTGCCCTGGGACCTCTGTCCGTGGGCCCCCGCTGTCTCGGCATTTTCCCGGGCACTCAGCTCGGGTGGCATTTCAGCCCGCGGTTTGTACCTGCCTCGGATGGAGTGAGGCCCCGCGGGGAGCCCCAGGCCACAGACTCTATGGCCTATTTGCTGCTACACAAAATAGCCTCCAGTCTGGCGGTGCGCCTGCTGCGTGGCCATCTCTGGAAACTCACTGAGTTCCACGCCCACAATCGAGTTGGGGAGGCAGTGCTTGGGGGGAGGTGGGCCTGCACGTGGGGAGAATGTGCTAGAAGGCTTCTCTGCATGGCCTCCTCTTCTGGATCCTCCAGGCCCCAGAGACCAGAGAAGGATCCCGGAGCTCAAACCCTGGCCACCAACCAGGACGGGTGCCCCTGCCACCGTCAGTGGAGGAAAGGGAAGGAAGCCAGCCAGTGTGAGGCCCCCGGCTCCCGGCCGGCCCCACGGTCTGCCTGGGAGGTGGTGGCCGGGTGTGAAGGGGGGCACGTGCAGGCTGAGGAGAGGCAAGGAAGGAGAAGGCCTCCTCCTGCCGCCCTCCTCCTCCTCCTCCTCCTCCTCCTCCTCCTCCTCCTGCAGGGTGGTGGTGGGACACACCTGACTAACCTGTTCACCTAAGAAGCCATCGGCCATGTGGCCTCGGGGGACCCACGGCGTGGGTAGACTAGGAGGGTCTCCGGGGAGGACCTCAGCACCCTGTTGGGACGATGCTAAAAAAGGCCCGCGTGGCCCACACCCTTGACCGTGGACGCCCGCCCCAGCCTCTGCTCCCTGCTTGAAAGCGTGCATCTCGGTAGGGACTCTCGAGACCCACGGGCCCGGAGAACGACCTCTGACCTCTTGAAGGACGCAGGCCAGCGGAGGTCAGCCGGCACCCGGGGAGCTAGGTGTGGGATGGATGGACGGTCTGGGGTTGGCCCCGGATGTTGGGTGTGTTACTGTTTTCTAAAGATTTTTTTTTAAATTTATTTGTTCGACAGAGAGAGAGATCACAAGTAGGCAGAGAGGCAGGCAGAGAAAGAGGGGGAAGCAGGCTCCCCGCCGAGCAGAGAGCCCGATACGAGGCTCGATCCCAGGACTCTGAGATCATGACCGGAGCCGAAGGCAGCGGCTTAACCCACTGAGCCACCCAGGGGCCCCTGTTGGGTGTGTTACTTTAAAGCCATAGACGAGGCTCCCCTTGCCCAGGGAAGGACCGGGTGTGACCAGAAGGTTGGCGTGCCGACAGGTCACTCGTGTGGCTGGCCCTTTATCAGGTCACTGGCTGGCTGGCTTGTGATGTCACCCCCCAAGTAACTGGAGCCCCTTTGTGATGTCCCCGGGCCGCCCTGTTATCAAGGGGTGCAGCCGGCCAGGCCGCACTCGCAGGTCTACAGGAAGGAGGGGCGCGCCGGAGCGGAGTATGGCCAGCAAGGAGAAGCGGGGCCCGCCGGGCCCGGCGCAGGGCTTGGGGCCGCCGCCCTCCCCTCCAGAAGAGGGGGCTCCTGCCGCCGCCGTGGGCCCGGAGAGCAGCGCTCCTCCAGCACAGCCTCCGCTCACCCTGGCGCAGCCGCAGCCGGTGTCCCCTGGGGACCCTGGCTTCAGGCTGCTGCTGGAGGAAAACGCTTTCCAGGCCTTGGCCCAAGAGCCTCTGCTCAAAAGGCCGCGCACCTCCCAGGACGCCCTGTCGGTGGGAGAAGGCAGCCTCCTCTGCCTGCCCTTTCCCAAGAGGCTGTGGGCCATCGTCAACAGCACCCAGTTTGCGTCCATTTGGTGGGCCAAGGATGGCACCTGCATAGGCATCAACGAGAAGCTGTTTCAGAAGGAGGTTTTGGAGCGGGAGGGTCCGGACAAAGTGTTCGAAACGGACTGTATGAAGAGTTTCGTCCGCCAGCTCAACCTGTATGGATTCAGCAAACTGCGCCGGGACGTGCACACATCCATCTGCCTTACCAGCTTTCTCACCGGAGGGGCCCCTGTTCACGTCCTGAGCAAGGTAACGGGGGCCGAGCCGCCAGGCTCTGGCGTGCTGGGGTCGGGGTGGGGGGTGGGAGCCCCCGGGGCTGCCTCCTGGGCATCTGGGGCCCGGGTCTCCCTCTGGGCAGTGGGGTCGGCGACCGAGACCCACTGTGGGGAAAGTGCCCAGGATGGCGCCAAGGGTGTCGGGGCTGCCTTCTTCAAGGACCCGCGTGATGGGCGCGCTGCCGCCCCGGGCCGGCACTCGGCGGGGGTGGGGGGCACTGGGAACTGGTAAGAGAGGAGGCGCTCGGAGCTCTCCTCGCGACGGAGAAAGCGTCTTCTCCTTTCTACCCTTCTTTCTGCTGCGACCCCGCCCCCCCCCCCCCCCCCCCCCCGCTTTTCCCATTTCTCTAGGTTTGTGTCTTTTGGCTGGGTGTGTCCGTGAGGCGATGGGCATCCGGGGATGGCCACACGTGAGGGACGTCGCTGCTCTGGGCACCCCCAAACGGCACGCTGCTTGCACGGGGCCCGTGCCCGAAACCTCCGCCAACACCGGATCCTCCCGCCCTGCTGCTCGGGGGGCGGGGGGTTGGGGGGGACCCCGCCTCACCGGGGGCTGTGAGCGTGCCCACGCGGGGCTCCCGCAGCTCCCGGCCGGCCATCGCCGAGGCGGGTGGTCGGGCCCCTTTCGTGAACTAGCGGTGTCCCTGGGCGTCTGGGGGCTGTGCTGCCCCAAAGCCCTTTGGAAGCCTGTGGAAGGCTGAAGGAGTGGGCGTGCTTCCCAAGCCCAGCGGGCCCCTGGACGCCCAGAGCCGGGGACTCCCAGCCAGGGCGCGCTTCTGCGGCCAGCGGACCTTGGCTCGGACAGCCGCCCAGGCTCCCGCCCCCGTCTGCCAATCCCGAGCCTCCCTCCCTTGGACTCCAAGCCCCCCTCCTTTGGGCGTGGATGCTGACCCGGGAGGCCCCTTGGAACCCTGGCCCCAGGGGCCGTGGGTGTCCCAAGCGAGCGAGGGCGGACGACGGGACAGCGAGCACACGCGGCTTCCTGCCCGGGCCGGGACCTGCCCCCAGGAGGCCTCGGGGCCTACGGCTACCCCGGACCGCAGCGCCGCTTGCGATCAACTCTGTTGTGACACGGACTCTCTCGTCCTCTTTCCATTTTGCCCCGCAGTTACAGTTCTACAGGAGCCCCTTCTTCAAGAGAGACTGTCCTCACCTGCTCCTGAGGATGAAGAGGAGAGTGGCCGTGAAATCCACAGTAAGGCAGATGGAAAGCAAGCCCGAGCCCGACACCCTGGGCGTCCCCCCGGCGGCACCGACACCCGGCCCGCGGCACGAGGGAGTCCTGTCCTCTGCCGGGGACCCGCCGGAGCCAGAGAGCAGCCCCGCAGGGCGACGGCCCCACCATCCAGGGCAGGAGCGGGTCGGCCCCTCCTGCCATTGCCGGCGCGGCGGCCAGGACCACCGTGGCCGACACCCGCGCCGCGGCAGGCCGGCCCGTGCACGGCCAGCCCCAGGGTGCCCAGGCGTCCATCTGCCTCGCGCCGGCCGTGGCCCAGCCCGCGACCTTCCCCTGGGTCTGTGTCACCCTGCCTCCCGCGCAGATACACCCTTACGCGTCGGGGCTGGGCCTCGCCCCCGGGCCCCCCGTGCTCCTCCCCGGGCCCACCGTGCAGCTCCCCGTGGCTGGGCTGCTGCCGCTCTACCACCCCTGGGGGCCCGGCGTGGCCGTTCTGCCTGGTGTGGCTGCCGGACCCGTCACCCCCGTGACCCTGACCCCTCACCCCCCGAGCCCCTTCCACTGCTGTCCCGACTGCCGCTGTTTCCCCGAGTACCTGCCACCGACCGCTCGGCCCCCCGATGGCCCCCGCTAGGCACACCACCGCAGCCAGGGCCGTCTGGTTGTCGGAAATCAGGCAGGTTAATAAAACGTGTCAGAGAGGGAGCCCCTTGTTGATGAGCCCAGTGCCCTCGGCCCCTGCGATGTTTCTTTCTTAGCGGCGGGCTAGGCCTCAGCTTTCTGCTTGCGCCGTCAAGAACTTGGCACGACACCCCTCCTGGTGGATGCGGGGGCCCAGGAGACCCTCGGTCAGGCCCCTCGGGGTTTCCGCCTCCGCTCCTGAGGAAGGCCTCCGTGTGGCGCCTGACGGGTCCGAGAAGCTGGCATCGGGGGCCGAGGGCTCACCGCGGCAGGGTTTTCCTGGCCGGGCAGGCGCCCTTCCCCGTCGTGCCGGGTCCCTTGTATGACAGGACCTTCCCTTGACCCACGAGGGGAGGTCAGGTCGCACCTCATAGGAGGAGAGAAAAGGTGGCCCTACCGTCCTCCAGCACCCAGAGGTGGGTGGAGACGGTCGCCGCCGGGTCCTACGGGTTTTGCAGCGCAGAGGCTGCCTGCTGGTATCTGGAGGACAGGATGCATGGTGGGGAGGGGCTCTTCCCGTCCCTGTCAGAGGAGCTGGTAACTTTTCCCCTTTGCCCCCAGTCGTCCTCTTTCTCTTCCGAACTCAACATGTCGAGCGCGTCATGCTCCGACTTGGGAGGAAACAACCTCCGGCTCCTGGGGCGTGCAGCGCCTCGAGGACGCGCACTCCGCACCCCGAGCCGCCTCAA
Source organism: Mustela putorius furo (assembly GCF_011764305.1). Classification (NCBI taxonomy): domain Eukaryota; kingdom Metazoa; phylum Chordata; class Mammalia; order Carnivora; family Mustelidae; genus Mustela; species Mustela putorius. Next base: position 4,630,878 of record NW_025422048.1, read on the forward strand.
AGACAGAGTGTCTCAAGGGGCACGGGCAACGAGCTCCCAGGCTCCCGCCGTGGCCTTGACGGGCCACAGACCATACCAGATGGGCTCTGGAACCGGGCAGCGGGGGATAGGGGGAAAAGCAACCGTCCCCAGGACGGAGAGACACCGCTGCCCTTAACTTTTCCACTGGGCAGGAGTAGGGAGTCCCCCTGAGCCGGGGGGGGGGGAGAGCCCATAGGGCCCCCGTCCCCCTGAGGCTAGTGCGCGCCTGGCAGGGATGAACACTCCAAGCTTCTAAGCATGGCTTGGTGTCTCTGCTGAGCTGTCGCCACCTCCAGGGCCACCCAGGAGCCCAGCTAGGGTCACCTGGTTAGAACAAAAAGATGCTCCTAGGGCTCTTACCTCTCGGGAAATGACAAGGGTTTTATTTAGGAGCCCCGTGTCAAACACGGGATCAGAGACTACATGTTAAGAGAGAAGCGATCCTCCCAGCACCCCCGTTTACAAGGGATTTAGGAGCCCCGTGTCAGGAACCGGAGTCAGAGACCTGTATGATAGAGAGAGAGAGAGAGACAGACAAGATATAGAGATATAGATGTAGAAGTACAGAAATCAGTATCTTATTAGGTCACAAGGAGCCTGGAGCACCTCAAAGTGCCAGAAAGTAGGGACACGGTAAAAATAAAATGAAAACGAAACAAAGCCACTCTGTACCTCAAAGGGACTCGGAAGCTGAGTGAGGTCCCTTTTCGGAAGACCAACGCTAGAACAGTGTGAGCGACCAAATCGAGCGAAACTGGGATGTGACCCAAACGATAGAATAAAACCTCCTCGAGTCCCTCGTGAGGAAAGACAGGATGGCATGGTGAAGGGACAAATGCGCGAGAGTGGACAAGCCTCCCGCAGGCGAGGCCCAAGCTACCAAAGTAGATACCGCTCCCCCAGAGAGGAGGAGCGCAGCCCGGCTCCCCAGAGGGCGGGGCTGGGCACAGTGACCTCCCCCAACAGCACCCCGCGAAACAGACAAATGAAAGGGTCCCTTTCCACTGGGGACCCCGACAGCCTCTACCTCAGCCGCATGCGCAGGGTCAGCATCCACAGTGACGACCCGTACTCCTCGTCCGGAGACACTCTCCAGAGGATGGGGTGAGCATCTTTTTCCTCTGTGCTCTTCCTCTCAGAAAGCTCTAGCCGGCTCTCCGCCGGAGAAATCTATCCGACAGACCCCAGTTGATGGACGTCCCACAGTGCGTGTGACCAGGACCTCTCCTAAAGCTCACGGTCCTTCCCGACAGCAAAGTCTGGGAACTCCCAAAGCCACGAGTCGTCCTCGGAAGACAGGACACCTCAGTGGGGGATGGGGCATCGTGGGAGGACAAGATCCCACTCGCACGCGGATGGAGGAGCCAGGACCCACCGAAGGCTGCTCTGGGTTCGGGCCCGGCCGCTGCTCGGCCGCGCCCCTTCCCAGTCCTGTCCCCTTCCCTTCCAGCCGACGGGGCGGTCCAACGGTGTCCAGCGGGCTCACTCCCCTGGGCAGGCTACACATCAGACACGCAGCGGGCCGGCAGTTCAAAACACCCTCCCACCGGGTCTACGGACTGTCACGGCATGCCCAACGGTGAGTGTCCGGGGGACCCTCTGCACACATCCTCTGTCCGGGCGCTCGGGAAATGCAGCACTGCCGTTCCCACTGTCTCCTGGCTGTCCCTTGGTCTCACACCCTGCCTCCCGCCACTTGCCCTTGCCCTGTGCTCAGCCCTAGCTCCGGCCCGGTACAGGCAGAGAGGCCCCAGGCTTGCTCGTGAAGGCGCCAGGACCGGGGACAGCGGTATTTGTCCGAGAGGACGGTCGGTCGGTGGGAGCCAGCCTGAAGGCCAGACCCCTGGCGAGGCGGCGGGGATTCAGGAAGGCCTGGCTGGGCCCGGGCAACGGGGGCTTCGGAGAGGAGCAGGACCGTGCTTGAGACACCTCACACCAGCCCCTCCTGGGAACGGGTCAGGCCACCTAGAGACCGTCACGTCGTCTGGCCAACGGGTAAGGGGGTCGGTCCCTGCCCTGCCCAGCCCTGGCCCCCAGTTACCGGGGACCGGGGGGGTGACGTGTGTTACCGTCGACACGATTGAGAGAGCCTGGCACCCCTGAAATGCCTTCCTGAGGGACGCTCGTGGTGGCGCTGGGCGAGTCCGAAGTGGGACAGCAAAGCAGTCCAGGACGGTCTGGATCAAACACCATCCCACGACCTCCAAGTCCGTTCCCTCCGAGGAGGGCACGCAGTATCCCTGCTTCCATCCTGGAGTGCCCCACGGGCTCCAGTCCTGGAACTTGGGCCGAGAGCACCCAGTTCAAGAGGTCAAACAGGCTCCAGCTCACCTCAGCCTCCTCTGGGCTCCCCTGACCCTCCCGTGCTCGGCCCAGGGCAGTCCAGACGGGATGACAAGGGGGTGCTCCTCCTCCCACGTCTCCTGGGGCGGCCAAACCTCTGTACAGCCTGCCGCCTGGGAACCCGAACCCTCTCCTCCAGGGCTGCGTTCTAAGTCCTCATTTGAGACTGCTTTGAATGGGGGAGCGTTGCGGTGGCCACGCCGTCACCCGCAAGTCTCTCCTCTGCCCCAACGGCCCGACTGCAGACACCAGGGTCCCAGCAGGCTCTGGGGATGGCTGACAGGGACACACGCCCACTCTGGCTCAGCCTCAGGAAGCAAAGCCTCAGCGTCACCTGCGCAGGGCCACCTGCTTCATGAAGCAGTTGGGGTGACACAGGACATCTCCGAAAATAACACAGCGTTGTACACGGTCTCACGCAGTCACCGGGGGACGACTGTCACTCGCGGGCCCCGGGCACACGCGCCACCAGGGTGTCGAGTCAGCTCTAGCGGAAGCGCCGGCACGCTGAGCGGGATCCACGGCTGGGGTCTCCCAAGGAAGGATGAGTGTGAGAAGACTGAGGGGTGAGGGCTTTGCAGCGGGGAGACAGGAGGACGAGACCGCAGACATTGCAGACCGAGGCCAGGGTCAGGACAGGCTGGGCAGTGCACGAGGCATGGGGGCTGCGGGCCGGGCCCCAGGAGGAGGACCCCCACCCCAGTTCCCACAAGGCCCACATGCAGCTGGCTGCCCGGCTCCCAAAAGAGACTCATGACGGCCCCACGGGCACTAACGGGGTAGCTCAGGGACCTGGCGGTGCAGGGGGCAGGAAGCATCCCTACAGCCCGTTTCCCGAGCAGAGGCTCCTGTGGGGAAGGCCGCCCGCCCTGCCCGGAGCAGTAAGGCCCACACGTCGGGCATGACACACACGCATAATGGTCCGTGGGTCTGACACCAGAGTCTGGCTGAGGACGCGGTGCGCTCTCTGTTCTGTGCTGCCATGGCAAAGAACGGATCCAGGGTCCCTGGGGCGCCTTCGATAGGAATGCCTGTGACAAACAGGATTCTGCCACGGGAGCCTTCCTAAGTGCGAGAGGACAGGCCACGCCGTTTCCTTCTTAGCCTGGGGACAGGAGGAGCACAAGGGGGGGGCCCGGCACTGGACATCGCTCTGATTCACTCTTGCGGACTACCTTTTCAGCCCAAAGCCGCTTTGCTACTTCGCTGAGGCAAAACCCCCTCATTTCTGGGAGGGGTTCCTGAGAAAGTCCAATTTGCCTTGAAAGTCTCTGTCTTTGGATGTGCCCAAAGACCAAGGGACAGGGGCTTCAAGTGCGAGATCGCACCTAATGTTCCCGAGTTGGCACACGCACGGACGTGGCTATGGTTGTTCACGACATCTCAGCGGGGCTGATCACCCTCCTCACCCCGGAGCCCCTTTTGGCACTTCCCAGGGCCATAACCTCCAAGATCTCAGTGGGCTGACAATGTTCGCTGTCCTCGGATGCACAGTCCGAAACCTCTCTAACCCGTGATTCTCTGCTCCTGTCCCGCTTTAGAAGAGGCCGGAACACGGGCACGCTGGCGTCTGAGGGTCTGCGCTGCTTGGGACAGCTGTCCGGTGCTATTGTGACACCCCCCCCCACTCGCCCCATCTACAAATCGTTCGTTGCCCTGACAGATCACAGACGCGGGGTTCGAGTGGAACGACAGAGAAGCGAAGCACACCGAGCTCCCTGCCTGTGCACCTCCGGGAGGACAGATCGTGCCCAAATGGGTGAGGGTGGCGCAGGGGGTCCAGACCAGCTGCGTGCAAGGAACCCAAAGGTCCCCAGGAACAGGAAGAGACCACCTCGATGCCTCTTTTCAGCTTCTCTCCCATGCAGATCTCTGAGCTTCAACCATTTCTGCCCACGAACACCCAGCCACTCTTCAGGACTGGCGGCGGACAACTCCGGGGAGTCCCGATAATTTCTCCTGGCCGAGGAGCCAGCGAAGGCTCCGCCGGTCCGGGGGGAACAGGGCTGTCCGGGACGTGCGCATTCCCCGCTGTCGTCCACAGAACGTTCGTGGTGAAGGTGGGAATAAAGCCCCTGAACCTTCACTGTGTTCAAATACCCTGTGACGGGGCCCGGCACGCTGTACCTTCAGGCCACAGACACTCGGCCTTCTCCACGGCCCAATGCAAACTGCTCCCGGCGTTTATCCATTTAAGACATCTGTCCCGCCCCAAAAGCACCCGATGCCCAAAGAGGGCCACTGTCACCACCCAGCTTCCCCGTGACCGGCAGCACAGAAGCGATCATGGGGCCCCTCTAGTCACAGCCCTGCCGCCCGGGCTGGGTCAGGGGCATTTCCAGGGCCGTCGTCGCCTCGGGAGCAACACCCCCCTCACGGCTTCCGCTTCATCCACAGCTCTCAGGGCACGCCTGCCCACCTTCGTGCCACGACTGGGACGGCTACACACAGTCCCCTTTGGCTGGGACGCGTCCTGCTTCTAGCGTCCTCCGCGCTCAGCCGCAGGGCCTTCCAGACGGTAGAACTCAGCCCACGTCGAGGAATCGAGGAGCCAGTGAGCCGAGCTCCCTCTGTGCTGAGCGGACGCTTCTCCTCCTTTCTTGAAGAACCAAGCCAGGGCAGGAGCCCCGTGTGTGTGCCTCTGCCATGGACACCATGACAGCCAGCGGGGCATCAGAGGCAAGAACCCACACGCTTATCGTCCCCCGTTCCTGACCCCCTTCCCCTTCCTATTCCGTTCTTTCGCCTTCCCAACCCACCCCGAGGCCAAGCCCTGTGATTCTGGCCCAGAGCCCAAAACAGGAGGCAAGGTGTCTAGGCTGGTTTCTAGGACACGGCAAAAATCCTTTTTGCTGAAAGATATTTTATGTGTTTATTTATTCGAGAAACAGCACACAGAGAGAGAGGGAGAGGGAGAAACAGGCCGACTGAGCAGGGAGCCCGATGTGGGGTTATATCACAAGATCCTGAGATCCTGACCTGAGCTGAAGGCAGATGCGGAACCAACGGAGTCCCCCAGACGGCCCCGGGACATGACAAAACTCGTAACTCTTGAACTGGGTCAGGACAAACGCTGTGTTGGGGGATGTCACGCACACACTCAGTCACTGAAGCCAATGAAACCTCCTACGCCAAGGAACCCACTGGAGAGCTCACCAGGGACACCGAGCTCTGAACTTGGGAGGCATCGCAGGGAACCGCCCTCCACATCCCCAAAGGAGGCTCTTTGCCCTGTATTTTCCCCCAAACCTCCCTGGCCCTGCACTGCTTCGAAATCCCAGGGCTCTCTCTTCACACACACACACACACACACACACACACACACACCCCAACAGGGAAGAACCAAGAAACAGCCTCACTTCGTGCCCGGGACCCCCAGGACAATCTGCCCACCCCGCCAGGGCCCGGACCGCACCACAGCCACCCCTGGGGCTCAGGCCCTCCCTTCCTCGTGGCTCACAGCCTCTTCAGAGGGGACCAGGGAGGAAACCGGCAGCCCGGGATAGACCCGCAGCAAATACTCCAGAACCTGCAACCTGCTGGTTTCCGCGTGGGCCCTGGGGCCCCACAGGAACTCGTAGCGGGCAGGGTCACCGCCGGGCACCTGCTGGTACTCCAGGTACCCTTCCTGCACCCAGACGTTGGTCAGGAGCTCCCGGGGCTCCCCGTAGATGATGTGTTCCTCGCCGGCATACACCCCCATGACCCCCAGCGCTTCCCACACCACCTCCTCGGGGGCACGGTCGCCCTCCAGGAGGATCACCGCCAGGAGCACCACCAGGAGGCCGGTCTTGGGCGGGCCCTGCTCACCGTTCAGCATCGCATCGCAGGTGAGGCCCAGGACAGTGACCAGGACGTAGGAGTGCTCGGTGGGGTCTACTTCCTTCACCTCCACGCCGAACACCAGCCGCATGCACTCGGACGCCTGGCCCAGCATTCCGGGGAAGGCGTCCTGCTCATCCTCGCCGACGATCGCCAGCATCTCCGCCTGGCTGGCCGGCTCCTTGGTGAGATACTTGAGGAGCAGGAACCCCACCAGGTCAGCTGTCTTCTCCTGGAGTATGTCAGAGCGCCTGGGCTCGGCTTCTTCGGACTCCTCCCCGGTGCTGGACCCCTCCTCATCTGAGCTGCTGGAGCCCTGGTCGGGCGGGCTCCAGGCAGTGGCTGCCATGGCCGCGGGCAAGGGGCAGGCCATCTGAGGGCTCTGGGGTGGACTCAGGGTCCCCGCAGCAGACCCCTCCTCCTGGGGGCCCAGAGACAGGGCCGAGCAAGAGAGGGAAGAGACGCTGGACTGGGAGGAGGCAGAGGCGGAGGAGGGAGGTAGGGTCTCCTCTCCTCCAGCCCCGCACTGCTGTGCCTCCTCCAGGCCCTGTCCCGGTCCTGGGACCGGGGTCTTCCTCCAGCTTCCACAGCTCACTCCTCTGACCCAGGGGGCATGGCGATGGTGTCGGGCTGAACCTGAAGACACATGTGGGTGGCTTCTCAGGGTGCAGCCAATCCGGCAGAGGCCCGGATGTCCCAGAGCTGACAGTGGGCTGCGTCGCCCATGGGTGCCCAGGGGTGCCCTCTGGGTTGGGACCCTGGCGCCAGGCTCACAGCAAGTACCTCACCTTGACCACTGGCACTCACCTGCACCGTGATCTCAGGGACTCCTGCCTCACACCAAGGGCTCAACAGCTGCTTCTCCATACCCCTAGGGGAGAAAAGGAGAAGACACCTCAGGGGACACACTTAGAGCACAGCCCCGGGGCCCGGGGCACACCGGAGGGCTGGGTTGGACTCCTGAGTCTGCCACCCGTCCAGGCTGGGCCGTCCCCTCCTTGGCCTCTCAGGAGACTTCTTACCCCTGCCAGGACCTAAGCCCCACGCCCCTTGGCCCAGAGGCCAAAGGGTCCCAGCAAGACCATGCGGCCCTGAGCCTCCACGGAAGGAAAGCGAGGGGGTCACATCTGGACCGGCCTGCATCAGGTCTACAGGGCTCGTCACGGATCTCCAGGGATGGCCAAATGTGGGGGTGCCATCTATGTGGGATGGGTCTGCTTCTTTGTCTATACCTTGACCCCAGGAAGGCTGGGAAAACTCCCGGTGTTCACTGGAGGCCACCTTCCTGGTGTCGAGGCCTCATCTCATGGAGAAGCCGGAAGGAAAAGCGAGGAGAACTCAGTCTGCCCACCGATGCCCCGTCTCCCCACTGTCCCCCCATCTCCCCATGGCTGACAGAAGTGTGAGGGCAGGCCTGGCCCCTGGGGATCCTCCCTCCTCCACTGACCTGAGTCCAGACCCTCAGGCACAGACCCTCCCCTCCCAGAGCCCAGGGAATTGGGGACGAAGAGGGGCTCAGCCTGACAGACGCAGCCCGGGTTCTCAGGGCGGTCAGGTAGAGCTGGCCAGATTTCTGGGCCATCCCCTCCGCGTCCCAAAGGGGGTCCTCGTTCCTGTCTAGGGGTTCCCCACATTGACTCTTGCTGTACCAGGGTGTCTCCCAGGTGGGCTTCCTCAGATGACCCGACTCTGTCCTCTCCCAGCATGGCCCTCGCCTCCCTGAGAGCTCCCAGAGGACGGTGAGGAGCCACCACGTCCATGTCCGAGGGTCCGTCCCCCACCTTCAGCTTCCAGCAAGATCCCAAAGGGCTGGCAGTGCGGACCGACCCCTCTGTCCTGGGATGGGGATGCCCTTATGGTCCTGGGAGGCTAATCCTCCTTCTGGCCAGGGCCTGGTCTTCCACCCACCCCCAACCTGAGATAGAGGCCATGTGCCCCTCGGCCCGAGACCTCACTCCCCGAGGTCTCTCCACCTTCCAGCCCATGAGACAAGTGAGCATGCCTGCCACCTTGGGCTACCGCTGACCAGTCCTCCCTGGGCTGCCAACAGGGCAAGGCTGGACTCCGGGGCACTGGCTCCTTTGTTGAGAAGGTAGGATCCGGTATGGCCAGTCCTGCCGCAGGGTCCTCATCCTCTCTCCCAGAAGGACCTGAGACCCTCCTCCCCACCCCATGCTCCTCTCTCTCTCTCTCTCTCTCTCACACACACACACACAAACACACGCACGAGCCCTCCACACCCCAGGCCGTGTTCCTTCTCACCACAGCCCACAGTCTCTCACACCCAGATGTGGACATCAGGACAGGCATGGGCTCCTCCTACACTGGGGCCTCCTCTCCGAATTGAACATGCTGGGGACCGGGATGCCTCAGTCCTCCCTCTGGTCCTCTCCTTCCACCACAGCAGGCCCACGGTCCGCCCGGGAGGTCCTGAAGCCCGATGCTTCCACCCAGACCCGCGTCTCTGGGAGACTTGGTGGGAATGCAGGGCTCGCCCGATGTGATCATCTGTCCCTGGGGCCTCCTGGGACCAAACGTGGTCTCTGTCCCCGATCCTGCAGTCCTCCTTGTAGGCCTCGCCTTCCCCCCCAGGCACACACGGTCCATCTCCCCCCTCACGCGTTCTTGAGGCGGTGCTCCATCCTTGTGACCACCGGTCCTCAGAGGCCCTGAGTCGGCAGTGGCCACCCACGGCGTGGGATCGCCCACCCCAGGAGCCTCCCGTGGCTGAACCAAGCCGCGGTCCCGCGGGCTCCCTGGGGACGCCCTCAGGTCTTCTCGCCTCGAGCCCTCGCGGGTCCCGGGCCTCTCCTGTCTGCTGTCCCGGGGCCGGGGCTCCCACACCAAGGCCATCGCTCCCCTGAGCCCACTGGCTCAAGCCTGTGACCACGATGTGCAGCGGCAAAGCCCAAGACTTCCCAGGGCTGACCGCGGGGGCTGAGATGGGGCGTCCGGGTCTCTCGGGCCTTCTTTCCCCTTTCCAACGGGGCTCCCTGGTGCCTATGCCTTTGTGTGCTGTACCGCCCGTGGATCGACTCCTGGACCCCAGCGCATCCAGCATCCGGGAGACCCAGCTGGGCGAGTGAGGTACACAAACACGCACATACGAACACAAATGAGGAGTCCGTGTCCTACACTAAGACGTCTAGGGGCTGCCTCTGGGTTGGGGTCCAGGGTCCCTCAGACCTCCCTCTGCCTCCTCGCCGTGAAGCCCAGCACGGCCTGAGCTGCCCCCTGCCCCTCTGAGCATCAGGGCCTTCTGCCAAGGTCCCCAGTGTCTGTGAGACCCGGATGCGGAAGTTCGGACTCGCCACGTGCTCCCATCCCCCTCCCGGAAATTCCCTGACTGACTCTGGGCTCGGGTCCAGGGTCCCTCAGTCCTCCCTCTGCATCCTCGCCGTGAAGCCCAGCAGCACCTGCCCCCACGTGTTTGCCCACGCGAGGGAGGCCCTCTTCCTTGTGCAGAGGTCCCCAGTCATTAGAGAAAGCCTGAGGCGCGAGTCCCACCCTAGGGGATAGGAGACCCCATCCTGCCAGATGCCTTTCTAAACTGACCCTGGGAACCCAATGCTGTGAGGTCCCCCCTCTCCTGCCTCAGGGTTCATACCTTGAATCCCATTCGCGGCTGAGCCCTCCCCTCTGACGCCCTGAGATCGGCTCCTTACACCAGGCGCTTTATCCCCGAGAGACCCGGATGTGGAAGTCCGGACTCGCCACGTGCTCCCATCCCCCACCACGGACCTTCCCTGACTGACTCTGGGTTGGGGTCCTGGGGCCCTCAGTCCTCCTACATCCTCACCATGAAACAAAGCACGACCTGCGCTCGCCCCTCTACCCCACTGAGGGAGGCCCCGCTCCTTCTGCCAAGGACCCCAGTGTCTCTGAGACCCGGATGCACCAGTCCCACCCCAGAGGCTATGAGTCCCCATCCCCCTCAGGTGCCTTTCCAGACAGAAACTCGGGCCCGAATGCTGTGAGGTCCCCCCTCTCCTGCCTCAGGCTTCATACCTTGACTCCCATTCGCGGCTGAGCCCTCCCCTCTGATGCCCTGAGATTGGCTCCTTACATCAGGCGCTTTATCCCTGAGAGACCCGGATGCGGAAGTCCGGACTCGCCACGTGCTCCCATCCCCCACCACGGACCTTCCCTGCCTGACTCTGGGCTGGGGCCCTGGATCCCTCAGTCCTCCCTCTGCACCCTCACCACGAAGCCCAGTATGACCTGCGCCCGCCCCTCTGCCCGCCTGAGGGAGGCCCTGCTCCTTCCACCCAGGCTCCGAGTCTCTCCGGAGGCCCCGAAGCCCCAGTCAGGCCACCTGACCACTTGTCCCATCACTCCAGGGCGGACTTCCCGGAATGGCCTTGGGAGCCGACGTGGGAGAGGTCCCCTCTGGCCTCCCTCAGGGTTCATACCTTGAATCCCATCCGGTCTGAGCCCTCGCCTCTGACGCCCTGAGATCGGCTCCTTACATCAGGCGCTTTATCCCCGAGAGACCCGGATGCGGAAGTCCGGACTCGACACGTGCTCCCATCCCCCACCACGGACCTTCCCTGACTGACTCTGGGCTGGGGTCCAGGCTCCCTCAGTCCTCCTACACCCTCACCATGAAACAAAGCACGACCTGCGCCCGCCCCCTACCCCACTGAGGGAGGCCCCGCTCCTTCTGCCAAGGCCCCCAGTGTCTCCGAGACCCGGACGTGCCAGTCCCCACACACTGGCCACGTGTCCCCATCCCGCCCGGGGCCTGCCCGGACTGGTCCTGGGGCCGACCTCAGTTTCGACCCCTCTGTCCTGGGCTCCCAACTCCCTCGGTCCTGCCCCCGCTCGGGCACGACCCCATCCCCCCTGACCCCCCAGGGCCTCCCTGGGCCGCGGCCTTCCTGACCCGGCATCCTCGCCCTCCGACCAAGGTCCTCAGCCCCCTCGGACCCCCGAGGCACCTTTTCAGCCGACGCCCCTGTGGCCACCCTCCCCCGGGGCCCCAGGGTCGGTCCGCGGCTGGGCTGCGGTGGGGCTGCAGCCCTCGGGGCCGCCCCGATCTCCCTCAGGTGCCGACACCCGCTCCAGGGGGGGCCTGGGCCCGTCCTTCTGGGGACCCGTGTCCCCTGCCCTGGCCCCGGCGGGAAGGGCTCCGCCGGACGGCGCTGCCCCGGCCCGGGGTCTCTCGGGGCTGCCGCCATGGCCCCCTGGATCCCGGGGGTCCCCCCACGACCCCCACTCGGGGCACCGTCGGGGCAGGGTCTACCTGCACGCCTGGCTGCCGGGCCTGGGCTCCTTCCCTCAGCCAACCGGACTCCGGCTTCCCGCACACAGGGCCTCGCCTCTCTCAGGCCTCGGAGGCGGAAGTCGGCGCTCGTCACATCCGGACCCCAGAGGAAGGGGTCCCCTAGGGCTGACAGCACCTCCGCGGCGATGGGTCCCAAGTGGGATTCGTGGGGGAGGGGACGGTTCGTGGGCTGGGAGTGGGTGGCGGGTACCCTGGGTGTTTCCTAACCACCTCCCTTGGACTCTAGCACGCAGGGTTGGGGGCCCCGTCCCAGCCCCCCGCTGATCCTGTGCTCGTGCACCTCCCCTTCTAGACTCCCCCAGCCTCCCCCCACCGTTCCCTGATATGGAGGCACAGTGTGGAGTCTGGGCACTGTCACCACCCAGCTTCCCGGGGACCAGAAGCACTGGAGTAATCACGGGGCCCCTCTGCTTACCCAGGCCACCTGGGCCTGGCCGGGGGCATTTCCAGGGCAGTGCTCCTCCCAGGACCCGCACCCCTTCTTCCTTCTTCTGCTTCTTCTGCACCTCTCAGGGCACCCACTACCCACCTTCCCAACAGGACTGGGGCTGCTAGACACAGTCTTCAGTGGCTGGGACAGGTCCTGCTTCTCTTAGTGTCCTCTCGGCTCACCCACAGGGCCTTCCAGAGAGCAGAGCTCAGCGCGTGTCTGGGTATCAAGGAAGCAGTGAGCAGGGCTTTGTCTGTGCAGAGAGGAAGTTTCCCCTCCTTTATGGAAGAATCAAGCCAAGGTGGGGGCACCCGTGTGTGTGCCCCTGGCATTTGTACAATGATGGCCAGTGAAGCATCGGAAACAAGAGCCCACACACTTTTCTTTCTCCAGTTCCAGACCCCTGTCCCTGCTTGCTCTCTTCTTTAACCTTTCCAACCCACCTTGAGGCCAGTGCCCTGTGATTTCGGTCCAAAGCCCAAACAAGGAGGCAAGGTGCCCAGCTTGTATAGTGTTTGTGTTATTAAGGTATATACATGGAGATTGTGTGTGCGTGTGTGTGGGTGTGTTTGCACAGGTATGAGGAGATTATCCTTTTTTGTATTCTCGTGCTTTAACTAGCTCACTTGTACATATACTCTCCCACTGTTGCCCTTCAGCAACAGTCACTTCTCTTGTGACAGACCAAATGCTGGGGGTGATGTGGAGCAGCAGAAATTCTCATCCTTACTTACTGGGATGAAAATTGTTCGACCAGGTTTAAGACACTGATGTTGTTTCTTACACATATAGACGTATTCTGTGGTATCATCCAGCAGCCATATGAGTATTTCCCCAAAGAAGTTGAAAACTATGTCCACACAAGAACCTACGCATCAATGTTTCTAACTGCCTTTCTCACAATTTCCTAAATACAGATGCAACGAAGATGTCTTTTAGTAGGTTGATGGATACACTCTAGGACATCCAGATGATGGAATGTTAGGGGCCACTCAAAAGAAATGAGTTATCAAGCCGTGAAAAGATATGGAGAAAACTGAGATGCCTATTGCCAAGTGAAATGGTCGATGTGGAAAGGCTCCATTTTGTATGTTTCCAACTCAATGACATTCTACAAAGGGACATTTATGGAGACAGGAAAGCGATCGCTGGTTGCCTGGGGCTGTGTGGGGAGGAATGAATCGGCAGAGTCGTGAATGTGCTCTGTATGGTACTGTCCTGATGGGTACATGTCATCCCACTTCAGTGCAAACCCACGGAAAACGAAAGCCAGATGTGAACATTAGTGGTACTTTGGCTATGGGGATACTTTGGTACTTTGGATGGTGGGCTTTGGATGACTATGATGAGTCATGGACCTTCCTCAGGGATGACCACTGTTTTACTCTGGTGGGGGATGTTGATATTATGGGAGACTCCGTAGGTGTGCGGCAGTGGATCAGTGGGAAATCGGTGTACTTTCCTCTCTGTCTCTGTGCACCTAAATGTGTCCTACAAAATGGAAACTCCTTTATTTTTTTAAAATTTTTTAAAAAGATCTTATTTATTTATTTGATATAGAGAGGGAGAGAGACCACAAGTAGGCAGAGAGGCAGGCAGAGAGAGGAGGGAAGTGGGCTCCCTGCTCAGCAGAGAGCCCGAGGCGGGGCTGGATCCCAGGACCCTGAGATCATGACCTACGCTGAAGGCAGAGGCTTAACCCACTGGGGCCACACAGGCGCCCCACAAATGTAAGTCCTTTAAAAGACATACAATGTGAACAGCAATACCTGAACAAGAGAATCGGAGAAAGCTTTAAGGTGACGCTTCGGAGTGCCGTCGGGCCGGGGACGTGGGGAGTAGCAGGGATGTCAGGAGGGAAGATAGACTGCATGGATGCCAATGAAAGCATGGGTAGTGGGAACGATTTTCTACTTCTGCCCCCGCTTCCTTCACAAATCTGATGCAGGACCGCAGAGGATACGTGCCAGCAGCTCTGGGCAAGTATCAGGACAGCAGAGAAAACGGCATTGACAGAGGCAGATGCGTCTGGATTCTGGGCTTTAGCTTAGGAGGTGAGGACAGCCTTTTCAAAAAAGTGCTGGAGGAGGATATCAAGACTAGACCAGAAACAGATGTGAGTATCAAAACAAATGACATATAGGATGAGAAGTTAGTCTTTCATAAAAGACATATACACACAGTCTACACGTATATACCTACATACCTATAAAAATGCATCTATAGCAAGAACATAGGTGCATACATGTCCGTCGATGTCCATACATATGTGATATATACATGCATGTAGACCTAAACACATACAACGTACACCCAGCCTATATACACATATGAAGTACACACACCGGGTAGAGGCGGACACTGTGTTTCTTAGGATGAACGAGCACGACCAAGGAAAACTCACTGCAGCGGACCCCGAAACAGGGGATAACCCTAAACACCCTGGGACCGAACCCCAAACCTCTGCAGCTGCTCAGCCTCGTCAGTAGATTCAATGTTTTTATAAAATCTTCAGACTGTTCCTGAAGTCTGGCGGCTGGCGAAGGGACCCCTTGGAAGGAGCGCTTCTCCTCCGACCCTGCCTCCCGGTCACGGGCACTGCGGGTCCACATCAGGCATCTGTCCCGTGACGGCGTGTGTCCCACAAGGGGAGAGGAGGGCCTCCTGGGTGAGGGCCGAGGGGTCCCACGTCCCAGCGCACTGTGTCCCTGCCCGCAGCCCTGAGACACCCCGGGCCCCGGGAGCAGGTGCGGCACGAGCCCCGCCAACCATCCCGCTGGGGCTCAGGTCTGCGGTCAGCGGCGGCCCAGTGTTGCCAGAGGGCAGGCGAGGCGCCCAGGGAGGACCGAGGGACCCTCCTCCCCGCTCCCCTGCTCCCGCCTTGCCCACGCGGGACCCATCGCCGCGGAGGTGCTGTCAGCCCTAGGGGACCCCTTCCTCTGGGGTCCGGATGTGACGAGCGCCGACTTCCGCCTCCGAGGCCTGAGAGAGGCGAGGCCCTGTGTGCGGGAAGCCGGAGTCCGGTTGGCTGAGGGAAGGAGCCCAGGCCCGGCAGCCAGGCGTGCAGGTAGACCCTGCCCCGACGGTGCCCCGAGTGGGGGTCGTGGGGGGACCCCCGGGATCCAGGGGGCCATGGCGGCAGCCCCGAGAGACCCCGGGCCGGGGGGCAGCGCCGTCCGGCGGAGCCCTTCCCGCCGGGGCCAGGGCAGGGGACACGGGTCCCCAGAAGGACGGGCCCAGGCCCCCCTGGAGCGGGGTGTCGGCACCTGAGGGAGATCGGGGCGGCCCCGAGGGCTGCAGCCCCACCGCAGCCCAGCCGCGGACCGACCCTGGGGGCCCCGGGGGAGGGTGGCCACAGGGGGCGTCGGCTGACAGGGGCCTCGGGGGTCCGAGGGGGCTGGGGACCTTGGTCGGAGGGCGAGGATGCCGGGTCAGGAAGGCCGCGGCCCAGGGAGGCCCTGGGGCGTCAGGGGGGATGGGGTCGTGCCCGAGCGGGGGCAGGACCGAGGGAGTAGTTGGGAGCCCAGGACAGAGGGGTCGAAACTGAGGTCGGCCCCAGGACCAGTCCGGGCAGGCCCCGGGCGGGATGGGGGACACGTGGCCAGGGTGTGGGGACTGGCGCGTCCGGGTCTCGGAGACACTGTGGGCCTTGGCAGAAGGAGCGGGGCCTCCCTCAGTGGGGTAGGGGGCGGGCGCAGGTCGTGCTTTGTTTCATGGGTGAGGAGGGTGTAGGAGGACTGAGGGAGCCTGGACCCCAGCCCAGAGTCAGTCAGGGAAGGTCCGTGGTGGGGGATGGGAGCACGTGTCGAGTCCGGACTTCCGCATCCGGGTCTCTCGGGGATAAAGCGCCTGATGTAAGGAGCCGATCTCAGGGCGTCAGAGGGGAGGGCTCAGCCTCGAATGGGATTCAAGGTATGAACCCTGAGGCAGGACAGAGGGGATCTCACAGCATTCGGGCCCTAGTGTCTGTCTGGAAAGGCACCTGAGGGGGATGGGGACTTGTAGCCTCTGGGGTGGGACTGGTGCATCCGGGTCTCAGAGACACTGGGGGCCTTGGCAGAAGGAGTGGGGCCTCCCTCAGTGGGGTAGAGGGGCGGGAGAAGGCCTTGCTGAGTTTTATGGTGAGGATGTAGGAGGATTGAGGGACCCAGGGCCCCAGCCCAGAGTCAGTCAGGGAAGGTCCGTGGTGGGGGATGGGAGCACGTGGCGAGTCCGGACTTCCGCATCCGGGTCTCTCGGGGATAAAGCGCCTGATGTAAGGAGCCAATCTCAGGGCGTCAGAGGGGAGGGCTCAGACGCGGATGGGATTCAAGGTATGAACCCTGAGGGAGGCCAGAGGGGACCTCTCCCACATCGGCTCCCAAGGCCATTCCGGGAAGTCCGCCCTGGAGTGATGGGACAAGTGGTCAGGTGGCCTGACTGGGGCTTCGGGGCCTCCGGAGATACTCGGAGCCTTGGTGGAAGGAGCAGGGCCTCCCTCAGGCGGGCAGAGGGGCAGGCGCAGGTCATACTGGGCTTCGTGGTGAGGGTGCAGAGGGAGGACTGAGGGATCCAGGGCCCCAGCTCAGAGTCAGGCAGGGAAGGTCCGTGGTGGGGGATGGGAGCACGTGGCGAGTCCGGACTTCCGCATCCGGGTCTTTTGGGGATAAAGCGCCTGGTGTAAGGACCTGACTGACCTCAGGTCGTCACAGGGAGGGCTAAGCCGCGAATGGGATTCAAGGTATGAAGCCTGAGGCAGGAGAGGGGGGACCTCAGAGCATTTGGGCCCCAGGGTCAGTTTAGAAAGGCATCTGGCAGGATGGGGTCTCCTATGCTCTAGGGTGGGACTCGAGCCTCAGGGTTTCTCTAGGGACTGGGGACCTTGGCAGAAGGAAAAGGGCCTCCCTCGGGTGGGCAGAGGGGAGGGCACCGGTCCTGCTGGGCTTTACAGTGAGCAACCCAGAGTCAGGCAGGGAAGGTCCGTGGTGGGGGATGGGAGCACGTGGCGAGTCCCGGACTTCCGCATCCGGGTCTCTCGGGGATAAAGCGCCTGGTGTAAGGAGCCGATCTCAGGGCATCCGAGGGGAGGCTCAGGCGCGAATGTGATTCAAGGTATGAAGCCTGAGGGAGGCCAGAGGGGACCTCTCCCACGTCGGCACCCTAGGCCATTCCTGGAAGTCCCCCCGGGGGGGATGGGATAAGTGGTCCGGTGGCCTGACTGGGGCCTCGGGGCCTCCGGAGAGACTCGGAGCCTGGGTGGAAGGAGCAGGGCCTCCCTCAGGCGGGCAGAGGGGCGGGCGCAGGTCATACTGGGCTTCTCCGTGAGGGTACAGCGGGATGACTGAGGGCCCCAGGACCCCAGCTCAGAGTCAGTCAGGGAAGGTCCGTGGTGGGGGATGGGAGCACGTGGCGAGTCCGGACTTCCGCATCCGGGTCTCTCGGGGATAAAGCGCCTGGCGTAAGGAGCCGATCTCAGGGCGTCAGAGGGGAGGGCTCAGGCGCGAATGTGTTTCAAGGTATGAACCGTGAGGCGGGACAGGGGGGACCTCACAGCATTGGGTTCCCAGGGTCAGTTTAGAAAGGCATCTGGGCGGGATGGGGTCTCGTATGCTCTAGGGCGGGACTCGCCTATCCGGGTTTCTCTAGTGACTGGGGACCTCTGCAGAAGGAAGAGGGCCTCCTTCGGGTGGGCAGAGGGGAGGGCACAGGTCATGCTGGGCTTCATGCTGGGCTTCACGTTGGACTCTGGACCCCAGCCCAGAGTCGCTCCGGGAAGGTCCTTATGGGGGATGGGAAGACATGGCGAATCGGGAATTCTGCCTCCGGGTCTCTGAGAGACTGAGGGCCTGATGGTCGGAGCAGGGCCACCCTCAGGTGGGCAGAGGGCTTGGTCCCGGCGAGTCTGGGAGGAAAGAGCAGGCATGAAACATGAGGCATGACCGAGGACACTCTGGCAGAAGCCCCCCCTCTGATGTCAGTCTAGGGAGGCCCCCCTGGGCGGGGCGGGGACTCAAGCCCAGTGGGGTCGGATTCCCCCATCCTGGTCACTGGAAAGATTGGGGGCCTTGGTGGAAGGAGAAGGGCCTCGGTCAGGTGGGCAGAGAGGGCCCAGGCAGTAACCCGAGTCAAGGTATGAACTCTGAGGAGGACAGAGGACGCCTCACAGGGGTTGGGCCATAGTGTCAGTCCAGGAGGATCCCTGGAGGGCATGGGACTGCATAGCGAGACCAGACTTCAGATTCCGGGTCTCAGAGGGTCAGGAGGCCTAGTGTAAGGAGCAGGGGATTCAGTTCAGCAGGGGGAGGGCCCGGGTTCTGTCAGGATTCAAGGTGAGCACTACGAGAGAGGACCGAGGGTCCCCAGACCCAGTACAGAATCAGTCCTGGGAGGCCCCTAAGCAGGAGGAGGTAAGTGGCATGTCCAGAATTCCACATCCGGGTCTCAGAGAGGCTTGGGGTTGGGGTGAGAGGCACAGCCTGAGGTCAGCAGCAGGGAAGGCTCAGACCCTGCTGGAGTCACGGTGAGGACCCTCAGGGAGAAGTGAGGGGACCCTGGACCCCAGAACAGAGTCATTGAGGGAGGCCCTTGAGCCAGCTGTCTGCCCGAGTCGCACCCCCACATTTGGCCGTGGATCTCAGGGATGTGCGGGGAGGTCAGAGAGGAAAGGACTGCGGACAGCGGAGGGCATGGCCCCAGGTCCTGCTGGAGTCCAGAAGGGAGGCAGGCTGAGAGTTGAGGTCCTTAGAGCCTAAAACAGAAGGTGATTTTGTTGCCCTTGGGCCTTCTTAGATGTCCCCCAAAGTGGGGGGGAATAGCTAAAGTGTTTCCTGATTTTTAAAGTGTTTCACCCAGGTTCTGGGGGACGGGAGAGCCTTGGTCTGAAGAATGTGGCCTCAGATCAGCAGGGTGGGGAGCCCCAAGACCCCGAGGGAGGACTGAGCAGACCCCTACCCAGACATAGGGGTTCCAAATGAATGGGTGCCCGGAGGGTCAGTCCTGCGAGGCAAGGCCGGGTGTCGAGAAAAATGAGGATCCTGGTTTCCCCTCTGGGTCTCAGTGGGATGGGGAACTGGGCCTGCAAGGTGCCTCCTGGAGTTAGGAGAAGGGATACTTCCAGGTCCTGCTGAAAGGAAACATGAGCCCTTTGAGGACAGAGCGTGGACTCCCGCCCCCCAGGACAGAGGGGCCAGCCCCCAATCTCAGCTCTCTATGAATGGGGTGCGGTACAGGGGGGTGGGCGTGGAGTGCTGCCTCCTCACTCTCCTCTGGGAGCTCAAAGGGAGGCGAGGGCCATGCTGGGAGAGGTCGGAGTCGGGTCATCTGAGGAAGCCCACCTGGGAGACACACAGGAGGCCCTGGTCCCGGCAAGAGTCAATGTGGGGGCCCCCCCGAGGCAGGAGCGAGGGCTCCCAATCCACACCCTTGGGACGAGGAGGGGATGGCCCAGAAATCTGGCCAGCTCTACCTGACCGCCCTGAGAACCCGGGCTGGGCCTGTCGGCTGAGCCCCTCTTTGTCCCCAGATCCCTGGGCTCTGGGAGGGGAGGGTCTGTGCCTGAGGGTCTGGACTCAGGTCAGTGGAGGAGGGAGGATCCCCAGGGGCCAGGCCTGCCCTCACACTTCTGTCAGCCATGGGGAGATGGGGGGACAGTGGGGAGACGGGGCATCGGTGGGCAGACTGAGTTCTCCTCGCTTTTTTCCTTCCGGCTTTTCTCCATGAGATGAGGGCCTCGACACCAGGAAGGTGGCCTCCAGTGAACACCGGGAGTTTTCCCAGCCTTCCTGGGGTTCAGGTATAGACAAAGAAGCAGACCCATCCCACATAGATGGCACCCCCACATTTGGCCATCCCTGGAGATCCGTGACGAGCCCTGTAGACCTGATGCAGGCCGGTCCAGATGTGACCCCCTCGCTTTCCTTCCGTGGAGGCTCGGGGCCGCATGGTCTTGCTGGGACCCTTTGGCCTCTGGGCCAAGGGGGCGTGGGGCTTAGGTCCTGGCAGGGGGGAAGAAGTCTCCTGAGAGGCCAAGGAGGGGGACGGCCCAGCCTGGACGGGTGGCAGACTCAGGAGTCCAGCCCAGCCCTCCGGTGTGCCCTGGGCCCCGGGGCTGTGCTCTAAGTGTGTCCTCTGAGGTGCCTCTTCGTTTTCTCCTCCAGGGGCTTCTAAAACAGGGCGTCGAGGTCTGGGTCTGAGGCAGGATTCCGTGAGGTCACAGCGCAGGTGAGTGCCAGTGGTCAAGGTGTGGTACTTGCTCCGAACCTGGAGCCAGGGCCTTGCCCATCCCACACCTGAGGGGACCCTGGATACCCACAGCCCTTTGTCAGCTCTGGGATGTCCGGTCTCTGCTGGCTGGGCTGAACCCCATGAGCCGACCACATGTGTCTTCAGGTCCTGAGGGCTGGGCTCTGCAGGGCGTATCCTCTGGGTGAGAAGAGGAGGAGGCAGCCCTAGTGGAATCAGTAGGTGCTCCTTGAGGACGCTGAGGGGGTTCCCCGCCCAGGCCGAGTGCGCCCCACTGTCTCGACCTGCGCGGCCTCAAAGAGCACAGGCAGGAGAGGCTGCACGTGGAGCACCCCTCGTCCTGCTCAGGGCTGAGAGATTCTGTTCAGGGTGCTGAATTTGGGGCCACAGAGGGAGCCCTACATGGTCAGCAGAGAAGGGAGTTCAATGAATGGCCAGGACTCAAAAAGGGGCCTTTGGGAGGCTGGAGGGTATGAAGGTTACCCCACATGAAAAGAGAAGGGGCCTTAGGGAGTGCAGCTTCCTTGTTCTCAGCAGGGCCCTCTGCCAGGGAGCACGTAGCAGGGACAGCTGGATGTGGCACGGCCCCACCTGTGTCCCACGGTTGGGGCTGGGGGATGTCAGGGACGTGAGGCCCTTGGTCTGTGGGAAAGGTCAGGGCAGCGGAGAGGGAGGATCCCTGGGACACCCAGGGCAGTAATGTGAGGACCCCGAAGGAGGACGGCCCTTCCCCCCACCCCCATTTCAGGGAAGAAAAAAGGACAGCACAGAGTCCAGCTCGGCCTTGCTGTCGGTCCTGGAAGGAGCAGTGAGCGTGTGGCGCTACGCGGCATGCTCACGTGTCCCATGGGCAGGAAGGTGGGGAGGTCCTCCGGGAGGGTGAGGTCCTGGGCTGAGAGGCACAAGGCCTCTAACTCAGGATGGGGCTGGGAGAGGAAGGGCAGGTCCCGGCAGGAGGAAAGAGTAACCTCCTCGGAGATTGAGGGAATCCCCACCGCGGGACAGGGCACCGGGCCCCCCTTTAGCCCCGGGCGGTGGCCTGTGGGTGGTATACGTGCATTTTGGAACCAGCGGTGGCACGGAGGGGGTTCCCTGTGACAGCGAACCTCGTACACCCACAAAGAGTCCAGGAATTCAGCACAGCGGCGACACTGTCCATCTGGAGACATCTTCAGAGTCCACAGAGCAGGAGCTCAGGCCTACAAGAGTGTCCCACCCTTCAGGGGTCACTGGGCAAACCCCGGGTTGCTCTGGGCACTTGGGACCAAGGGGCTCTAAGGCACAGGCTCCGGGAGCCCGTCCTCCACTTCCCTACATGGGCTGGAGCAGCTCCAGGCGCTCAGGCACACAAGCCCCTCACTGGACCCGTGGCTGACCGTACAAGGCCGTAGCTCAGGAACACCGGCCCCGAGAGCCGCGAGGCCACAGGCGGTGGGCAGGCGTGCGCGCACAGTGTCCATCCCTCTGGGTGCGCCTCTCCCCCTGCATCTCCATGTCCCCATCTGAAATCTCTCTAGCCTGTTCCTCTGGGGTTTCATGGAGGCTCCCACACTCAGTCTCCGGCCCCCTTAGCCGTCCCCCATGGTCAGGGGTTCCGGGGACCGAAAGCTGCCACCCTCCAGTCACCTGGCGGGTTCTCCTGGCAACCAGGCCCCCGCCTCGGTGCTGCCCAGAGTCACCTGGTGGACCTAACAAAAGTCACCTTCCTCACGCTCGACACTTAGGGATTATGAGGGCCGGAGAGTAGAGAGCCAGGAAGTGCGGACAAAGAGCAAGTCTTCGTCTGCTTGTGTATCACAATGTCCAAGGTGCCTTTTCCGGCTCTCGGGGGCTCTCACGGAGGTGAGGACCATGCTCTGAGAGGACACCATCTGGTCATCTGGGGAAGCCCAACTGGGTGTCAGGAGTCCCAGGTGAGGACCCTGAGGCAAGAGAGAGTGGACCCCGATTGCCAGAACAAGGAGGGAACCCCAGAGAACCCTGGGCTGCCCCTACTGTCAGCTCTGGGAACTCTGGGCATGGCTGGTGGGAAAAAGTGGGGGGGCCGAGCCCCCCCTTCTTACTCTCAGATCCCTGCTCTCAGGGAGTCACGGGCCTTGGTCTGATGGTCTGGACTCAGGTCAGCTGAGGCAGGATCCCGGGCCCTGGCAGGAGTCAAGGACCCAGCAGCCTCCCCTTCCCAGGGAGCTAGGAGGCCCCGGGGTGGGTGCGGTCAGATGTGGACACGCTCACTTGCTTCTGTTTGGTCTCGGGGCTCTGTGGTCTTGTTCTGAGACTGGGGCTTCAGGCCAGCAGAGGGCTGGGCCCAGGCCCTGCCAGCGCAAAGGTAAGTCCCCTGAGGGAGCAGGGACCGCCACCCTCTGGAAGTGGGGACCTCGCAGCATCAGACCCGCTCTCCTATCTGCCCTGGGGGCCCTGTATTCTCAGTCTGCACCCTGAGGGGCCTCCCCCTTCCCCCCAACAGGGGACTCGGGAGCTGGGAGGTGAAGCCCTGGGTCTGAGGAGCAGAGGGGAGAGAGAGAGAGAGAGAGAGAGGCAGAGGAGACCGTGGACTTCCCTCCTTCCGTTTTGAAGGGGACGGGCTGCCCAGGAGGAGAGACCTGTGCGAGGCCCGAGAGGGCCAGTACGGGGAGGACCCGGAGTCCCCTTTGTCAAGGCTGCTGAGGGCCCCTTCCTGAGCTGAGGCCCTTCACACCCCCCCTCTCTCCCAGGCCCTTGGGTCGCTTCGCCCACTCCTGCCCACACCGGGGGCTGCTGCCAGACACAAGTCATCATGCCTGTGGGCAGGAGGAATGAGCTCCGGAAATTGGAGGAGGCTCCTCAGGACCCTAGAGAGGCCCAGCGCCTGGCGGATGCGGAGCTGTATGAGGCTTCGGGGTTCGAGGAGGCCCTGTCTCTCTCGTCCTCCCCCTCCTCCCCCTCCTCCTCCCCCTCCTCCTCCTCCAGTTTCTCCTCCTTCTTCTCCTCTTGTTCCTCCCACTTATCCGTCTCTTCCTCCTCCTCTTCCTCCTCTTACTTTGTCCTGTTCCCTAATACCCCGGAGGAGGAGTCCGCTGCTGGAGGCTCGAGTCCTCCCCAGAGCCCTCAGAGGGCCTTCCCCGCCCCCAGTGCCATGGAGGCCTCTCCCTGGAGCCTGTCTGAAGATAGCTCCAGCTCCGCGATGGAGGAGGGGTCTGGCACTGGGGGGGAGCCAGGGGTGGCCGAGCCCGTGCTCCACGCTGCACTCCACGTGAGGGCGGTCAGCCTGGTGGGGTTCCTGCTCCAAAAGTTTCGCACCAAGCAGCCGACCAGCCAGGCGGAGATGCTGGCGATCGTCGGCGAGGATGAGCAGGACGCCTTCCCCGGGATCCTGGGCCAGGCGTCCGAGTGCATGCGGCTGGTGTTCGGCGTGGAGGTGAAGGAAGTGGACCCCAGCGAGCACTCCTACGTCCTGGTCACCGTCCTGGGCCTCACCTGCGATGCGATGCTGAGCGGTGAGCAGGGCCTGCCCAAGACCGGCCTCCTGGTGGTGCTCCTGGGGGTGATCCTCCTGGAGGGCGACCGTGCCCCCGAGGAGGTGGTGTGGGAAGCGCTGGGGGTCATGGGGGTGTATGCCGGCGAGGAGCACATCATCTTTGGGGAGCCCCGGGAGCTCCTGACCAACGTCTGGGTGCAGGAAGGGTACCTGGAGTACCAGCAGGTGCCCGGCGGTGACCCTGCCCGCTACGAGTTCCTGTGGGGTCCCAGGGCCCACATGGAAACCAGCAGGGTGCAGGTGCTGGAGTATTTGCTGCGGGTCTATCCCGGGCTGCCGGTTTCCTCCCTGGTCCCCTCTGAAGAGGCTGTGAGCCACGAGGAAGAGGGGGCCTGAGCCCCAGGGGCGGCTGTGGTGCGGTCCGGGCTCTGGCGGGGTGGGCAGATTGTCCTGCAGGGTGCCGGGCACGAAGTGAGGCTGTTTCTTGGTTCTTCCCTGTTTCTGTGTGTGTGTGTGTGTGTGTGTGTGTGTGTGTGTGGGTGTGTGCGCCTGTGGGTGTAGAGAGATCCCTGGCATTCTAAGTGCAGGGTCAGAGAGGGTTGGGGGGAATATGCAGTGCAAAGAGCCTCCTTTGGGGGGTGCGGGGGGGCGGTTCCCTGTGATGCCTCCCAAGTTCAGAGCTCGGTGTCCCTGGCGAAGCTCTCCAGTAGGGTTCCTTGCTGTAGGAGGTTTCATCTGATTCAGCGGCTGAGTGAGTGAGTGACATCCCCCAACAGCGTTTGTCCTTACCCAGTTCAAGAGTTATGAATTTGTCAGTTTTGTCATTTCCTGGAAACCGGCGGAGCCGCTGTTTCCTTGTTTGGGCTCCTGTTCAAAATCACAACACGTTTGGAGGGATGGAATGAAAAGTCGAAAGAAAGGAGGAGCGAATTGATGGGGTGGGGCCAGGAAATAGAGAAATAAAAGGAAAGTTTGTTTGTTTTTGCTTCTGATGCCTTTCTGTCTATCATTGTGTAAATGCCAGAGGCACACATGCGCGGGCTCCTGCCCTGGCTTGCTTCTTCCAGAATGGAGGAGAAATGTTCTCTCTGCACAGAAGGAGCCCTGCTGGCTGGCTCCTTGATTGCCAGACATGCACTGAGCTCTGCTTTCTGGAAGGCCCTGTGGTTGAGCAGGGAGGACACTAGGAGAAGCAGGACGCTTCGCAGCCACAGAAGTCTGTGTTGTCGAGCAGCCCCAGTCCTAGTGGGAAGCTGGGGAGGGGCTGCCCTGAGAGCTGCAGAAGAAGTGGAGAACGGAAGGCGGGGTGCAGCTCTCGCGGTGAGCACCGCAGTAGAAATGCCATGAGCCCAGGTGGCTGGGGCGTCTGGTCCCCAGGATTACTTCTGGTCCCAGGTGATGGCCAGTTAGCTGTGCTGTGACCGTGCTCCTGCATGGAGAAGGGGTGGTGCCTTCGGTGTGGGGGCAAGTCTGGAATGGAGAATTGCTCTGAGAATACACACTGGATCCTGGAGCAGCCCGAGCACTCTCTTGTGACAGGAAGGAAGCGTGTTTGCTGCCTTCCACCTGCATCAGAAATTTTGAGCACAAGAAAGAGTTTTGTGGCCTTTCCGACGTTGGATCTGTGGAGAAATCGGAACCCTTGTACACTCTTATGGGAATGGAACCTGGTAACAGCTGCTGTGGGAAAGCATGGGGCAGGGCCACAAAAAAGCAGACATGGAAATTTCTGTATGGGGCAGCAGCATCCCAATTCTGAGTGTGCAGTCAAGGACTTGAAAGCTGGGACTCAAAACTCCTTTGTGGGCCCGTGGTCACACTAGCGGGATTCAGAGAGTGTGGAACGTAGGCGTGATACCGTGATTCATGAGGAAGATATAGGGTTGGTCATTCAATGACCACAGTACACGTCTCGTTTCTATTTGGTCTTGGTCCTGAGCCCTGACTCTGAGTTCCTCAAACCCTCATAATTCCAAAGTGTGGGGAGTGAAGAAGGTGACTTTTGTTAGGTCCAGAGGTAACTCTGGGCAACACCTACGTGGGTGCCTGGTTGCCAGGAGAACGGGCCAGGTGACTGGAGGGTGGCAGCTTTCGGTCCCCGGACCCCCTGACCGCGGGGGAGGGCTGAGGGGGCTGGAGATTGAGTGAGGATGGGAGGAGCGTCCGTGAAACCCCAGAGGGACAGGCTCAAGAGATTCCAGGTTGGGACATGGGACATGAGACATGGGACACATAAGACATGAAGATGCAGGGGGATAGGCGCACCCAGAGGGATGGACACTGTGCGCGCACCCCTGCCCACCACCTGTGGCCTCCGCAGCTCTCGGGTCGGGGTGTTCCTGGGCTATGGCCTTGTACGGTCAGCCGGGGGTCCAGTGAGGGGCTTGTGTGCCTGAGCGCCTGGAGCTGCTCCAGCCCATGTGGGGGAAGCGGAGGACGGGCTCCGGGAGCCTGTGCCCTTAGAGCCCCTTGGTCCCAAGCGCCCAGAGCAACCCAGGGCTTGGGACTGGTAGCAGTGGGGCTGGACCCCCTGGTGGGCAGGAGCCTTGACCCTGTGGGATGTTGTTGGTGGTCTCCGGGTGGAGAATGGTAGAAGTGAGGTGACTTGTGGTTGTGCTGCTGGAGGTTCCCCTCTCCCGCTTGCCTCCTCCCACGCAGCACCCTCCCCCCCACCCTGGCCCTGTCACACTGCTGTCTGTCTGCTCCCAGGCTCCGAGGTGGGTTTGAAAACTGTGCGCCCTGTGGCAGCTCTGGGGGCAGCACAGGAGCATCTCTCGGGAGGGCACAAGGCTTCCAGGAGCACGGAGCACTTCTGGAACCCCAGGATCACAGAGCCCTACCTCCGCCCCACATGTCCTGGGTGTGGGGCTTGCCTTTCTTCCTGATATGCAAATCAGTGTGTCGTTCAGCGATCAAAACTGCGTTGTTTCCCTCACCCCCTCTTCTCTCCCAGGCCTTTTTGTCTGGAGGCTCCTGTGTGGCGGGTACACAAAAGCATTTTCACAAACCAGCACCGTCATAGAAGGGAACCAGAAAGACTCGTCACTGTCGAGGGGGTGGTGGTGGGGATGACGTGCTGAATTTCCGACGGCTTTGGCCAGGGGGTGTACATCGCTTTCTCCCGTGAGGGGGAGAGGAAAGAGCAAAGCCTTTCCCGGGAAGGCTGACCGAACACCCTCACGGCCTGGTGGGTACAGCTGGGGGAAGCGGGAGGGACTCGGGCAAGCAGCGTTTGTCGCAGACTGCAAGCAGCCCGGCTAGGCCTGCCGATGAGGCCAAGGCAGAGTGGGCTGTGTTGGATCAGGGCAGGCGCGTGTGGAGGCCTCCCGAGTTAGGAGGGCACTCACTGGTCTGTGTCCGGGATGCCGCGCCCACAGGCAGCAATGCCTCGGTTGCAGGAGAGAACGGGCCTCTATCCTGAACATCTGGGAGGGACCCTCACGGTCTGCGACCGCACCCAAGATACTTGGACAGATCTGGGCCTCGCAGAGGGCTGTCCCACATGTGCAAGGATCCCCAGCGCTCAAGATCTGTCCCTGGCGCTTAGCTTGCTGTCCTCTCAGCACAGCTGACGCGGAGGCTGCACAGGGCCGCCCCCCGTGCACGCGTTCAGGTTCGGCTCGGCGTTCCAGCCAGCCCGCGAGGCTTTGTGAGTCCCGGGTCTGACAGAGTCAGTGGCTTTCCTGTGCCAAGTCAAGGCATGGCTCGAGCAGAGGCCTTTTTTGCTTCGCCATCCTTAGAGACCCCCTAGCTGACAGCTAGAAACCCTGCACCTCATCTTGGATCCACAGCGGCTGCTAAGGTTTTGAGACCTGGGATCTCCCAGGAGCTCAGGAGCAAATTGCAGTCCGCTCTGGTGAAATCCACTGCCTAGGGACCCGTGCACCAAAGGACCTGTTTGGCTCATTTCGGGAACACAGCCTGAACCCTGCTTTTCCAGTCTCTACAAGTCTGTCTCTCCGCAGGCTGCCTCTCCCTCCCACACGGGCCTCCCTGTCCAGAGGCTCCAGGAAGCATTGGGAGATGGGTTTTGTTTCCAGGCATCAGAGTTCACAGCAGAGAGAGACCAGTGGAGTGACTTAAACACCACGAGTCCCAGTGGGAGAAGGTCCTTGAGGGAGAGGAGTCTGATACTGCAGAAAAGGAAGCCAGTGGAAATCTTTTTGGGGGAGAGTCCGGGCCCCCGTGTATACAGCAAGGGAGGACGGCTGGGAAACCAAGCTTGGACGTGGGTCCTTTTTTTTTTTTTTTTTTTTTTTAAATATTTTATTTATTTATTTGACACAGAGAGAGATCACAAGTAGGCACAGAGGCAGGCAGAGACACAGGGGTAAGCAGACTCCTTGCTGAGCAGAGAGCCCGATGCGGGGCTCGATCCTGGAACCCCGAGATCATGACCTGAGCCGAAGGCAGAGGGCTTAAACCCACTGAGCCACCCAGGCGCCCCAACGTGTGGGTCCTTTAGAAAGGCATGTTTTACACCATGGCCCCGTGGATATGCTTCCCAGTGTCCCCTGAGCCTTGGACGAGGACAGAAATGTGACAGCACCAGAGCAGACAGCTTCCTTTGCTGCTTGTCCCCACCGGGGACCGGTGGCTTCGTGGCTTCAGGGCAGGCAGAAGGGACCGGCTCCTCTTCCTCAGGTGAAAGCTGGGCTTGACTCCACCTTCCACGGCCTCGGCTGGGCCTTTCCCGACACCTTCCCGAGGGACTGTGGTCCAGAGTAAACGGCCCCCGGACACCAGGGAGTGATGGGCACGGCCACTGTGAGGCAGGTGTCCTCCCCGAGGGCTCCTCCTGCCCTCTTAAAAAGGCACAGCTTTTTTCCAGCTGCTGCTGGGGGGGAACACAGAACTTTTGGGAACCAGGTTCACATGATGGTCACTGCTGTCTTCCAGGACCTCCTTCCTTGTCTGGATGGGGAGACGGGAGCTCCTCAACTGGGGACTGTGTGGGAGCTGGCCTGGCCATGGGAGCCCCAGGAGAGGGGCCCTAAGGGCGCCCAGGCCCCGGAGGAAGGCCTTCTGGAGGCCGCCGCCCTGGAGCAGGAACAAAGGAGGGGGCAGCATGGCACCAGAGTGAAGACTAAGAACAGAGCTGTCCCGGGGGCTAGAGAACACAAAATGCCCCGAGCGACCGTCCCCTCCTCTCGTCTGTGGTGAAGAGGACCTTCCATTTAGGTTTGGTCCCCACCCCACACCCAGACTCTCCTCTGTTTTCAGATAGTGTGTATTGGCTTCCTCTGGTCACGCCTAGCTAAACAAGTCTCGAAATTTTCCTTGGGAGGGAGGCTGTTTAGAGCAGGCCCTTTGACAAGCAACCCCAGCGCGCCAACACCATCACTCGGTGGCTCGGTCGTCCGGGTAACGACGAGGTAGGAGAGGAACGCCGGGGTCGGGTGGGGGCGGGCTCGGGGCAAGGGGAGCAGGCCTGGCATGGGGAGTGGGCCCGTGAAATGCTTCGTTTCAAACTGAACAGAATGTACGCTGAACCCCAAAGTCAAGTCATCAAAAGGGGGAAGTGCCAAAGGAGATCTAGCTGGGAAGCGGGAGGCCAGAAATCCGGGAGAGCTCGAGCCCCAGCACTCTGCTGAGGAAAAGCGATTGGGCCTTCGAGGCGGCCTCCAGGGAGGCTGCGTCCACCTGTCTGTGCTAGGAGCTCTGCCACGGGCGAACACAAGTGTCCCCAACGTGGGAGAGTTTCTACAGGGAACAAATGGGAACAAGGGACAATCCCATCATGATCTGGAGAGGGACGAGGTCTGGGGACAAGCAGAGCTCGACAAGACACCCTCAAGCAGGGTGGAGGCAGTGGCCGTTCACAGACAGCACTGGTGCTGTGGGTACCAGTGTGTCTGAGGCGCTGCGGGTGACGCGGAGCTTGAGGAACAAGAGGGACGCGCTCGCCCTGCCGAGCTCAGCCCTACTCTGGCAACACTGGATCCAGGGGTGAGAAAAAAGGACTCTTTGCTCAGGCGCATCTGAGCAGGACCAACTAACCAACAGAAGCAGATGGAAGAGACCAAAGCGGGAATTGCGGGGGGGGGGGCAGGCAGAAGAGGGGGGCTACCAACTGAGACCAGGCCAGCTAGACCGCTAGGGACTGCCGTCTTCTGAGAGATACAGTCCCCCAAGGGCCCATCTGACTGGGACAGATTTGGTGGTAGTCAAGCCAGGACTAACCAGGGCCTGGCCCTTGAGCTAAGCCGAGAGGCCAACAACAGGTCTCCCCCCGTCCTCGGGGAGTGGGAGTGGACCTGGAATCATGGCTTCTCTACCCATCCAGCGCCTGGCCCCGGCAAACAGTGTGCCTGGCTGTAGCCAGGAGCCTTTCTGGAGAACTCAAACCATGCTTCTGTATACTCGTAGAAAAGAGAGAAGCTGGGGGCCTGTACCCGTCCCGCCCCCACACTTGGCCAGGGTTCCCTCTCCAGACCAGCTCGGAGCCACCTTTGTGACATCACATGACAGATAAAGAGGGCGATGACCCGGGCACCCGGTTGCCCCACTACGCAATTCTAGAATTTTGTGAACAGTATATATTGGGCATCCTGTCTTGGCTGGAGGCATTTCTGACTCAAGAGTCTAGCAAGACGGCCTCAGGGTGAAAATGCTCTTGATCTAGACTAGCTCCATGGCTAGTCAGAGTAACGACGACATATACCAAGTCATGCTGGCTCCTCCCGGTGATGGGGAGTCGGCAGGAGAGGTCCCGTCGAGTTCCTCCCTGCACCTCAACTTGGATTCCCAGAATTTGGAGAGGCGCGAGGGTCCAGCCGTGAGCCGAGATCCAGGCCCCCAAGACAACCCACCGCCACCGGCCCCAAACCGCGGTGCCTACAACGTGGGAGAAAACATTTTCGGGCTCTCCTTCCCAAGAAGGCTCTGGAGGATCGTGGAGGACACCACCTTCACGTCCGTGTGCTGGAATGACGACGGCGACACTGTGATCATCGATGAAGACCTTTTCCAGAGGGAGATTCTCCACCGCAGGGGCCCAGAGAGAATCTTTGAAACTGACAGCTTGAAGGGGTTCATCCGCCTAATGAACCTGTACGGGTTCAGCAAAATACGCCCAAACAACCCTTCGGTTCGTGCCCCAGGGAACAGGAAAATGATGGTAAAGTAGAAAGTTCTTGGTTTCCCATGTTTTCTGTCCTGACACTTTCCTAGTAGACCCAGATGAACAATCTCATGAAAGGGTTTCATTTCTTATTAATATTTCAATTAATGTATTTCTCTATGCCTAAACAGAGGCCAGGGAACGTCACACAGGTATGTGAACACCTTAACCTATGCACTCTGGGTCGTTCGTGAGCTCAGGGTCTAGGGCATAGTGAAGCTCACAGGCAGCTGCTTTTCTCCCTAGTAGAACTGGACCATTAAGACTGCCCTGGGCTGGGTGAGGGCAGGGAGTAGCTGTGGTGGTGGTGGGGGGGGGGGATTAGATGGGGCGCGAGTGGGGGTGGCAGTGGCGGCAGCGATGGTGGTGGTGGTGGGGACAGTGGTGGTGGTGGGGGTAGAAGGGGCGAGAGTGGTGGTGGCAGTGGTGGGGGCGGTGGTTGCGGCGATGCTCGCGGTGGTCGGGGTGGGGGCAGTGATGGCAGTAGGGACAGCCGTGGCCGTGGTGGTGGTGGCGACGGCGGGGGCAGCAGGGGACACGGCTCTTTCCTTCCAGAATGTCTAAAATGATGAATCTCATTTCAGCTCTACCGCAACTCCAGCTTTCAGCGAGACAGGCCAGGGCTGCTGGAGAATATTCAGAGAAAAAGTAATCTGAGAACTGTCACCGGGTGGCCAGGGAGCGGCACAACACCGTCAAAGAGAAAGAAGCCCGTGGTACCTACAAGACGGTCCCCACGAATCCATCACAAGGAATCCACCAAGGAGGACAAGGCAGCCCCCAAAGAAGGCCCAAATGTTCCGGGACCCAGTGGCACCGGGTCCTTTACCTTCTCTGGTATCTGGTCCCTGAGCAGTGCGGCGGGGTATGACACGGAGAATCCTGCCTCCGGGGAGCAGGGCGGCCCGTGTGGGGAGGGCACCTCCAGGAATGACACAGTTGCGCCCCCCACTACCACCGGAAGGGAGGGCGCAGGGGAGCTGCCCACCGCCCCCGCACCCTACCCAGATTACGGGTCAGTGATGTCGCTGTACAACACCTGCTATTCCATCCTGCTGGCTGCCCTTTCAGTCATGTCCCCAGACGAGGTCCCCAGTGAGAACGAGAACGAGGAGGAGGAGGGCTCCTCAGATTACAGGTGTGCCCTCTGTGAACATTTCAAGGACAATCCAGGTCCTTAAGCTCACAGGCCACTGGTGACAAGTAAAAATCACTACTGTATAACCGTGAATCTGTTTTTGGCTTTAATAAAGAAAAGCAAAACTCGGCAGGAGTAAATAAACAATCAAACGACAACGGCGAGTCTGTGTTCTTTTCAACTTGTGATACTACACACGCCTCATCGGATCACCCTGGGGAGGCTAGGAATCCTGGCCCGGGACAGGTTTTGGTGCCGGTGGGTCCCCTTTTCTCTGAAGCAGCAGCACTATCACACACACAGCCCAGGAGCTGGCCACGAGTGTTGAGGAAGGCCCAGGAAGATCTGGCCCAGAGCCTTGCAGGCCGGTCAGGAGAAGACAGCAGGCCTCACCCCTGACCTTGGTGGTGTCCCCTTACAGCATTCATGTAGTCTGAAACAGGAGGGCCTTTCCTCATGGGTCCCCTCGTGATGCCGGCAAGTTTCTGATCAGCAGCCGAGCGCGAGTGCCAGAGGCCTTCCAAAGAGGCCCACCTCAGAGCAGGGACAAGGGATGCCGTTAGGCTAGCTCAGAAGAGACAGACCTTTCCAGTCAATGGCCGGAGGGGGGCAAGGGTGGCCCGGCATCCCCAGAGAGAACACCTACTAGAAACTCTGCAGGGAACACAAAAAGCAACAACAAAAGGTTCGCCACAAAAGAACCACCACCACTCAATCACTTTCCCATCAGGGCTGTATTTAGGGTCCGCTTGCACACGACGTAGCCGTGCCATGTGCGGAACACGCATACTTCCTGGGCCAAGGGTCGCTTTTACAACAGAGCAACAGTCATCTGAGAGGACAGGCGGGTGCTTTGTTTCTCAGTCCGATGTCCTTGTCACCGTGAAGGGGGCTGACGTGGCTGGCCACTCCTGGGCCTGCCTTCCACAACAGTCCCTGGATGCTGTTCAAGCCCTCGCTGACTTTTGACCAGAAACGAGAAGGGGGGAGCCACTAACTAGTTCTCTTAAAACCGATTTCTTGGTACAATCCAAATTAGTTGAGGTGCAAAGGCCTTTATGGCAGCTTGCCCTTTCTCCTGAAGGTCAGGGTCCTTGAGGCTGTCGAGGAGCCCAGAGGGGCAGCTCCCAAAGGAAAGTCCGGCTGAGCTGTCCCCGCACGGGAGTGCGGAGATCGGGGTCCACGAACAGCACGCAGCCATAGCGGCCTCCGCAGCGGGGCCAAGCCAGACCACGCTGCTGTCGCCGACTGACGCTCAGCTCCCGGGGCAGGACGCAGCGCTCCTCCCTAAGCCTGCCCTCTCCTCAGGCCTCCCGCCCCGAGGGGATCAGGTGCTCTGGGATGTCTACCTGGAAGATGTCCTTTCCGCCTTTCCTGGGGATGGGCTCCAGCAACCACCTGGGGTTCGAAAGCACAGTGAGGTACTTCTGCTTCAGGCCGCTCAGGACAGCTTGCTTTTCCAGTTCCACGACCTCCTCCGGAGCTAAGTCTTCTGGGCACAGCAAAGTTTCCCCAACGTCAATAAGCCCTATGCGCAAAGAGAAGCACACGGTGGTTTTTCCTCCCGAAACCGAGGCCCCCCTGTTGCAGAACACAGCTATCGATCGCTCCAAGCACCAGAGACTAAGGGAGTCTCACCGAGGGGACACGGGATATGCTGGGCCCCTCTGATGGAGCATTTGCAACATGGCCAGACTCTGTTCAGGGAATTCTGGGTGAGGCCGAGGGAGGGAGAGAAAGGAAGTGGAGGGCCTTGTCCTCAATGACCACACCCAACTATCGGGCAGGTCCCTGCCCAACCTGCTTAGGGCAGCAGGCAGAGATCAGAAGGGCTCCCGACGCCAGGAGGAAGAGTCCGTCAGGTCCCCAAGCACTTCGGCAGGTGGCAGGTGCAGCCGTGGGACCCGACCCCTCCAGGGAACTTATCCAGGATGCAGGGACCATGGGGGCGGGGCATCGCCCGCAAAGCCAGGCAACAGCCTGAGTCTGGAGGCTACCCCAAACCGCCTCCCAGGGTCTCTGCCACGTGTATGTGCGTGCACACACAGACACACGTGCTCGAGCACAAATACAGGGGTGTACACATATACGCCCGCAGGCAAATGCCATGTGGAGTCTGGGAACCTGTCCCTGCCTCCAAGATCAAGAACGGAACCGAGGCCCAGAGTGGATGCAGGCTTCCCCCGAGGTGGTGGGTCCCCGGCGACCCCCCAGCCCCCGAGCCCAGGGTCCCCGGCTGTCCCTCTGAAGGGTGTGTTGCTTAAAGAAACCACGGCCCAGGCACCCAGCAGTTCTAAAGAAAACAAGCCACCCAACCCGGAGCCAGACGCTGGGGGGCAGCCCTCGGAGATGTCCCAGCAGCCTCTGGACTCCGGTCACTTGCCTGCTATCACTCCGCGGCCATACTTCTCCCCTTCCCGAAGCAAGGCCTGAATCTGAGCGGGGCTCATGCCAAGCCTCTCGGCCAGCAGCTTCCTCCAAGCCCCGTCTTCCCAGTCCCTGTGGGCAATGTGGATGGCGATGGTGCGGTTCCGGTGGCCGCTCAGCAGAGGCCGCCAACGCGTCTCCACGGTCTTGACCCCATTTAAGACAAAACCCGCATAAGGCTGCCGGAAGGAGAGGCAGCCGAACTTCATCTCCCTACAGCTCCAGCTCCGGGGCCTCACCTGGCCTGCGGAAACACGGAACCACGCACGTCAAGGAGCCTCACGCCCGGCGCTCCCCGCTCATGACGCGGGCAAGACCTCTCCCCAGCGTCCCACGGGTCACCCTGAGACCCCGCCCACCTGGTGGGGGAGCAGAGAGCCTTGGCTCCTTCCTTCTACCACTACACGGTCAGCTGACGGGCCCAAAGGAAGGGGCCGGGGCTCACGACGACCTGTCCATCAGACGGAGTCCCTGGCGAGCTCGCGCAGGAGGGCGGAGACGGCTAGACACAGGCAGGGCCAGGACAGCATGTGGTCAGTGCCACCACAGAGGCCACTGAGCCCCAGGAGAGCACACATGGGGAGGCCCCTGGGTTTGCCACACCTGTGTGGCCCCCACCACAAGGACAAAGACTCCCCCCAACCCGCCCCCTCCTCAGCCCACACAGGCCTCCGCCTCCTGAGGCCTTCGAATCTCCACACGGCAGAGGTCCCCAGGACGCTAGTCTACACTCGCAGCCTCTGCCCCTTCGCCGTGTGCCACCCCCCACGTTCCAGGAACACACGGGCCACCCCAGGCACCAGGGACCCGCCTCGTGCCCTCTTTCTGTCCTCATCTAAGTCGCGGCCCGACAGCCCGGTGCCCTTAACCACCCCTCCCTCCCTTCTTCTCAGACTGGCACACTGCAGGCTCGCCCGCTCCGTCCCCCTCCGCACGGGCCACTCCCGCTTCGTCTCCACCTTCCAGAGCCAGCAGCCTCAGGTCCCCAACCACCGCCCGCCCTCAAATCCACTTCCGTTCCCCCTCTGCAAGGGGTTTCACCATCAATGCGTCGTTCCAGTCCCCCGACCCAGCAGCTGCCCGGGCTCCCCTTCCTGCCCCGGGCCCTCACATCACCCGGGCGCCGCTCCCCCAACCTCCTCAGAGCCTGACCCCTCTCCATCGTCGCCACGGCCACCATCCTAGTCCAAGTCTCCCCAGGTCCCGCTGCCCTCTCGGGCGGGTCTCCCGATCATCCTCGGACTCGCCGTGGGCGCGCAGCACGCTAGCGTCTGCACCGTGGCCAGAGCGGTTCTGGTACAGGAGTGATCCATCCTGTCACTCCCCTGACAGAACCTCCGAGGGGCCGCCTGTCCCATCCAGGACAGATCCACACCTGTCACCCGGGCCTCAAGGCCCCACGTGATCTTCACCCCCACCCCCTGCTATCTGCTCCCTTCTCCCCTCTACTCACCACCCTGCAGCCACCAAGGCCTTCCTTCCATCCGGGGCGCAGGCCCAGAGCATCCCTCCCTCAGGGCCTTTATCCGTCCTTATCTCCTTATCGGTTGCATCACGTCCCCGCCCAGCCCAATTCGCAGGTCCGAAGCCTCAATCCCCAGTCCCTCAGAACGTAACCTTCCAGTAACCTTCCGTAGAAAGAAAAGGTCTTTACAGACCCTTTGAGTTCAAATGAGCTCAGCTCGGCAGACCCTCACCCAGGATGACTGGTGTCCTTGTAAAAGGGTGAAGTTCAGGGACAGGCATGTGAAGAGGCAGGCAGCGATCCACCAGCTAGGGGAGGCCACAGATGGCCAGGAAACCAACAGAAGCTGCGGGGGAGGGACGGAACATGTGCTCCCCCGGCTCTCGGAAGAGGTGAATATAGCTGACGCCTAGAGCTCAGACTTCCAGCTCCCAGAAACGGGAGACCATTCCTTTCTGCTCTTTAAGCCACCCAGTCTGTGGGAGTCTGCTCCCACCACCGTGGCAAACTAATTCAGAGGTAGGAGTAAGCTCCGTCCCGGACATCTCCGCAGGGCGCACAGTGCTTTCTCCACCCGGGGCACGTCCGGCATGTTCCTCCATGCCTGGACATCGTCATCTGTCATCTTTTGCACTGCCTGTGTGGCCTCCCGTTGTGGGCTGTCCCTCCATCTGCTGACTCTTCCCTTACTGATGGAGACTCCCAGGCTGCTGCATACTTTCTGCCACTACAGAGGACGTCACAACAGACGCTCGCGGGCAGAGGACCTGTTTAGAAGGCGGCCGGGGTCACGGCATGCGCACCT
Source organism: Mustela putorius furo (assembly GCF_011764305.1). NCBI lineage: Eukaryota > Metazoa > Chordata > Mammalia > Carnivora > Mustelidae > Mustela > Mustela putorius. Next base: position 4,667,413 of record NW_025422048.1, read on the forward strand.
GAGATGCTGATGTACAGGCCGGCAGATCACCTTCCCCAAAGGCTCCCTCCCCTGTGTACGCCCCGCCAACCACGGGCAAGGGTTCCCCGTCCTCCCTCCTCCACTGCCGGCCCTGAGCATCGTTACCCTGTTCCAGTCCGGCCAACCCGACGGGTGACAGAGGGTCGCCCTGTTCATTGGGTCCGGATCAGTCACGAGGGAGGCTGGATGTCCCCCTGTGGCCTGGCCCTTTCTCTTTCTTCTACGAGGGTCGATAACCGGACTGCGGGTTTGCCTCGTGTCTGCCATTCAGTTTCTTGGCCAACCCTTTTGTCATCGGGGCCACAAAACCACAAGGAGGACGGACCAGTGTGGACGGAGCCCCTCGAGGGATGGAACTGTAAGGGTGCCCTCCTGCCCCACCCCGCAGAGTACCTGCTTCGTGGTCTGAGCAGGAAACGCTGTTCCACTCGTCTGGGCTTCGTCACCTGCACAAGGACTGGGGTGGGTGGCGGGGAGAAGACAAAGTCATTAGGTAGAAAAGGACAACGTTGGCGGATGTGCCAGAACAGGTTTTCTGCTCAGCAGCGTTGGGGGACCCCTGGGACTCAGGAGGGCCCCCGGCATGGGAAACACCTCCCTCAAGGTTTGGTTCTGCTCATCACGTTGACGCCCCAGCCAGCAGCAGCAGAGAAGATCCTCTCCTGGAAGCGGATCGTGTCCTTCCAGCCTAGCAGACCCCTTATCCGACAGGAGACAGATGACCCCCCCACCTCCCACTGTCTCAGGGGAAAGATCTGGGGACCCCACAATCCCGTTCCCCTCCATAAAATCCTGAGTCGGCCCCTGCGGGAGGAGTGCCACAGGCAACCAGCTGAACACCGCACAGCTGCACAGCCGGGGGACCTCAGGTAGGTCACAGCCCAGGGCCCAGGGGACGCAGGGAGGGACACAGTGAGGGAGGGCATGCTCCTGCTTCCACGCGCACAGGCCCGTCGCTGCTCCGGGCACTTCGAAGGATGGCGGGCGTTGTGACAGTGGCGGGAGGAGGGGACAGGGAAGGGTGGCCTGGGCAGCTCTGTGCATGCTCCCAGACCCGCCCGCCCCGGCCCGGGAAACCCCAGCCCAGAGGTCCCGTCCCGCGGAGGGCCGAGCAGGCCTCAGCGGCACCGGCTTCCCGGCCCCCTTGCCGGCGGGCGGGCCCGGGCACGGAGGCGCGGGCACCCTCGGCTGGCCCGGCTGCGGCCACTGGGCGGGATCGGCCGCTTCCGAGGGACCCACCGACGCTACCAGCGCCAGGACCACCGGCGCCCACGCGCCGGCGAGACGACGCTGGCCGGGGAGGGAGGACAGAGTGCTCCGCCCGCATCGTGGCTCTCGGGCCATCGCCGCGGCCCCCCTGAGGCCATCGGAGCGGCCCGGCCCCGGGGACCGCGGACAGGCTCGCTCAGGCGCCGGCGGCCCCTCACCTGACAGGCTCGCTCAGGTGCCGGCGCCCCTTCTCTGCGGCGTGTGTGCGCAGGCTCGAACCCACGTACGCACACGGAGGGGCCGAGTAGGCCCGTGCGCAAGCGCGGAGGCCCGCAGCCAAGCCGTTACGTACACACGCACTCACGTGCGCACGCACAGAGCCGCGCCCGCCCCGGCCGCTAGGAGACGGGTTTTTGGACTCACCGCGCCGCGACTCGCCGGGCACGCTCCCGCTCGGTGGGGAGGTAGGCGCCGACGGCTGGAGCGGAACCGGAAGTGAGAAAAGAAATGGGGGGCGCGCGGCGAGAAGGGGCGGGGCGGGCGCTCTGGGGACGGGCCCGCGGGGGCGGGGCTACGGGAGGCGGGGCTGGGGGAGGGTTTCGGGCGGGCGGCCTGTGGGAAGGAGTTGGGGGGAGGAGCTGTGAGGCAGGTTTTCGGGGAGTAGCTGGGGCGCCCCTGCAAGAAGAGTGGGCTCCGGCTGTGAGAAAGAGCTGGGGGGGAGCTAGAACTGAGCTTGGGGGGGATTTGGCGGAGGAGGAGCTGTGCGAAGAGTAGGGTGGGCCTGAGGACGGGTAGCCAGCGGAGGTGCCGGGGGGGGGGTCTGGGGAGCGCTGGGGAAGCGGAGCGTGGGGAGGCGGCAGAGGAGAAGCTGGGGGACCACCGGGGATGGAGACCTGGGGAGTAGCGGGGCGGAGCTGAGTGGAGGAGCTGGAGAGGGGCGGGTGGAGCTGAGGAAAGTGGGAAGGCTGAGCTGGGGTGCAGCGGGATTACGTTGGGGAGGTGGAATTGGACGTGGAGCCTTGGGAGGAGTTGGGGGACCACTGTGGGTGAGGACCTGCGGAGTTGTAGGGCAGGGAGGGGGACCCCGGAAAGGCGAAAGGGGGGAGGAGTGGGGGGGGGCGTGGCTGGTGGACCGCGCGGAGGAAGAGCTGCGGTCGAGCGGGTGAGCTGGGAAGGGGCAGGGAGGGACTGGCGGACAGGTTTGTGAAGGAGCGGCCAAAGGGGTCTGGGGATGGGCGAAACCTGCGAGGAGGAGCTGTGGAGGGGCCGGGCGGGGTTCCGGCGGAGCAGAGCGGTGTCGGAGAAAGCTGGGAGGAGGAGTTGGGGACGAGCGGGGCAGGGCTGGTGGGTAGCTTCGAGGAGCAGGCTGGGGCTGGGGAGGGGTAGCGCCAGTTGCGGGATCGCTGGGAGGAGGAGCTGGGGCAGGGCTAGGGTGGAGTGTGGCGGGCCTGGGGACCCCTGACCGCAGGTACTGGGGGAGGAGCTAGGCGAGCTGGGGAGGAGCTGGGTGGACTGGTGGTATAGCTGGGAGGAGGAGCTGCAGGGGAGCGAGGCGGGGTTGGGGAAATGCTGGGTGGACAGGTGGAAGGCGGAGCCGGGGCGGGCTGGGCGGGACTGGTGGGGTGTTTGGGAGGTAGGGGCGGGGCGGAGCGGGCTGGACTGGTGGAGCGGTTGGGAGGCGTGGCCGGGGCAGAGCAGGTCAGGACTGGTGCGGTGGTTGGGAGGCGTTGCCGGGGCGGTGCTGGGGCAGGACTGGTGGAGCGGTTGGGAGGCGTGGACGGGACGGAGCTGGGCGGGACTGGTGGGGTCGTTGGGGGCAGAGCCGGGTCTGCGCAGATCGGGACTGGTGGGCTGGTTAGGAGGTGGGGCCGGGGCGGGACGGAGCGGGGCGAGACTGGTGGAGCGGTTCAGAGGCGTGGACGGGGCGGAGCAGATCAGGACTGGTGGGGTGGCTGGGAGGCGTGGCCGGGGCGGAGCGGGTCAGGACTGGTGGGTGTGACTGGTGGGCGTGGCCAGGGCGGAGGCGGGGGTGGGGGGTGCTGATGGGGTGGTTGGGAAGAGAAGCGGGTGGGGGGCGAGGGGGGTGCTGGGGCGGTACTGGAGGAGCGGTTGGGAGGCGGAGCCGGGGCGAAGCCGGGGCGGGGCTGGGCGGGACTGTTTGGGTGGCTGGGGGGCGTAGCCGTGGCGTGCTGGGGAAGGACTGGCGGAGCGGTTGGGAGGCGGAGCCGGGGCGGAGCCGGGGCGGGACTGGTTGGGTGGTTGGGGGGCGTAGCCGTGGCGTGCTGGGGAAGGACTGGCTGGCGGAGCGGTTGGGAGGCGGAGCCGGGGTGGTGCTAGCCGGGGCGGAGCTGGCAGAAGTGGGGTGGGGAACCCAGGGAAGGGCTCGGGGGCGGGGCAAGGGCGTCTCAGTGGTGGAGGCCAGGCAGTTCCCTTCTGCCTCTGGGGACTTAGGCGTCTGGGTGGCACCGCCTGGGTAGGCAACAAAGTGGCAGCCCCAGGTTCCTCAGCGACCTCAGGTGACCCTCAGAATGGACCCCGGAGAACACGGAGGCGGGAGAGGACGGCGCCTGTAGGTTGAGTCCTGCACCTGGACTCTGAAGGCCCTGGGCGGGCTCTCCTTCCAAGCCACCCTGGGGTGGTCAGCGGGGTCCTGAGGGACGGTCTTTAGATGAACGTTTTTTGCAGGTGAGAAGAGAAATGCCTCCTCTGTTTCCTGCTGCCCGTCGGACCTGACGTGGCCAGACAAAGCCAACTTCTGTTTCCTGTCCTTTACCTCTCAGTCAGGGGCTGGACATACTTCAGAGTCAGTGAGCTTTGCTCCTGGGGTCCCCTTACCCTCACCCTGCTTCCGCATTTGCTTGGTGACCAAGTTCCTGTCCCTGCCTCCCACATGTCTGATCAGGATAAATTCTCTTCCTGCCCCCACTGCTACCTCCTGAATTCAGGCCTATGGTCTGGGTCTGGTGGCTTTTTCCCGAGTTTCCCCACTGGCCTGGATGCCTCCTGTCTTTCCTTCGCCAGTGGGTCCTCCACTTGCCAGCAGCTGAGATCACATTTTTAGCTGCACATCTGTCCTCATCAACCCCGTACTGAAAACACTGGTGAGACCTTTCCTATTTACACCCCATGACCTCAGGGCCCCGGGAGGGCCTTCCAGTGGCACCAGCTCTCTTGGTCTTTATAGGCCCAACACTCTGGGTCATTGTGCTGTGGAGTCCCTCTGTCCTGAGCGCACATACTCTACCAAGATTCCCTGCCCCCTGGAATGTCCAACTCCTCTTCCCCTTGGCAACTCCTATCCTCCTTCCAGACATAACTTTAGCATCCCCTATCCAGTGGCACATAAGCATCAGGCACTCTTCTCTGCCAGTTCTGGGAGTATCAGGTATCTTTCTTCCTACCTCCCTGCACTGGCTCTCACCTCGCAGTGCTCTAACTGCTCTCAAGGAGTCTGTGGCCCCCTCAGGGGCACCAAGCTCCTCACAGGCAAGGACTGTGTGTTCCTTCTTTCTGTAACCCAGGTGCCCGAGACGTGGTAGTCACACACAGAAGACTGCTTTGTCTTCCAGTGAGCTGCACCTTCTCTTTGTGGAATCTGGAAGAAACAGGAGTGCTCACCCTGAGATGAGGGCCCGAGGGGGTCTTCATGGACTTTAGGCCTCAGGGCTGCAGAAACTGTCTTCTCCAGGCCATGATTCTCTCCCCATAATACATTGTGTGTTCCCTTTAGAAAGTCCTTGCCATTTTCACCCTTGCTTTTTGCAGCACCCATGTCCCCAGGACACTGTCTCTTCTGAGCCCATGGCACCTGCTCAGGGCAGTGCTCCCTGTCCCTGCGCAGATCTGAGCACTCGCCTTTGCAGTTTCTCATCCTTTTCTCCAGGGCCCTCTATCCACCAGGTCCCTGGCTGCAGCTGGCCCTTAGGAACTGGCTGCCACTGTTCCTCTCGGTGCTCCTCACTCTCACTCTGCCATCCTCCTTGGCCCAGATGTCCCCCTGCCTAGCCAATCCTCTCTGCTCAGTGCAATCCCTATGCACTGCCTCCCCTTCTCTCCTTCCCTGAATGTGTTGCCCGTTCTTTCACTTGCCAGCAGGTGCAGATTGTGTGGTAGAGAATGCTACCACCTCCCCACCCCATGTGTTTCTTTGACTTTGAAGCCCAGAGAGGCTCCAGTTTGTTCCTGCCATGAGTTTTGCAGCACCACTGGTCTGGGACCAGCTTGACCCAAATCCCTGGTTTCCCTCACTTCTTGGCAGGTCTGGTTCCTCCTCTCTGAAGTACCTTTTCTCCATCTTTCTATTGGGTTGCTTGTCGTTTTTGTCCTGAGATGTGGGAGCTCCTTTTTTTTTTTTTAATTTTTAAAGCCAGCTCTACACCCAACATGAGGCTGAAACTCATGACCAAGAGTGAAAGTGGGAGCTCTTTTTGAAGTGTGGATCCTAATTCTACCTTAGTTGTTTGTGTCTCAGATTCTTTCTCCTACCTCTGGGACTGGTTTCCTCCTCTCTTTGCAGGCCTGCTTTCAACTCCTTATTTGCACAGACTGAATTGTAAGTGACAGCAAAGATCAAGGGGTGCCCTCGGGCCCCTCCCACTGGAGGCTGCCATCCACCCCCAGCCCTGCCCTGAGGAGCAGTCCTCAAGAGGAGGTGCCCTGGCATCCAGCACACTGCCCATGAGAAAGGGCTGTTTCTTGTCTCTGGAATGCACTCTGTTACTGCTTAACTTTAGTTCTGCACCCTGGATTCACACAGGAGAAGCCCTAGGGCAGCTGTGTGGCTGGGGAAGGACAGCAAGCCTCATTTCTCTGGCTCCAGCACTCCTATTTTACCTCCAGATCTTCATCTGGCCCGTTTCCAAGATGCACACTCCCCTAGCCCTGCCTTCCTCTGTCCCCTGGGCAGCTCTGGTTGGTTCTGTCCCTCTCTCAACATGGCCCAGATCAAGTGGTCCAACCTGAGAACTACACTCATTTCTGGTTTTGTTTAAGCGACACTCGTAGTGCATGGGGAGAAGCTGCACCACAGGGAGCCTGCAGACACGGGTGGGCTACTCGGCTGGCACTTGTAGGCCTGGTGCCTAACAGAATGTGACAGAACAGAGTTGGGACCTTGGGAGCCCTGTAGGCTCTTGGCATCCCCCACCCTTGCATTTCCATTACAACTTACTATATCAACTTTAATTGGGGGAGAGAGATAATCCCTTCCATGTTTCCATTGCTTCTGAGTTCTTTGGCATTACCTGGAGGCAAGAAGTTTCTACATTTGGGTGTGCTTCCCTAGTTTTTTCCCTGTGTGTTTTTTCTTTTCTCAGTTGAGTTCATGCTATATTACCATTTTGTAGTATAGTTTTTCATGTATCATTAAGTATTCTTCGATGTTCTGGAAGATTCCTCAGAAGACATTTCATTAAGCTCTGTACCTCATCCTGGAGGATATTGGATTCTAGACTCTCCCTGCTCAAGACCAATTGACAAATGCTCAGGGATAGTCTAGCATACCTTGGACCCAGTGACATCCTCTGCTCAGAAACTCTGGCACAGGGGGTCCTCCTGAAGCTGTCTGATTTGGAGACAGAGTTTATTGAATCTCTCATATCCATGTCATCTTGGACACTGTGCCCAACACCATTAAACTGTGGTTATCCTGTTTCCCAGCATTCATTCACCCAGTGCGTGATGTCCCTTTGGGAAGAGCTGGGGGTCATCCCAGTGTCTACCTGCCATGGTGCTGTGGTGTCTTTCCACCTGGGGACCTGGCCACTTCCCTAGTCCATGGTTCCGATGCCACCAGGCAATGTCTGAGGACCCAGAGGGTCCTCTGGCTGCATGCAGAATAGAAATCAAATGCCAGCCAGCAGGAGGTGAAAGCAAAGTTTATTGAAGACCTAGAGAAAGGGCACATCTGGGAGACACTGAAAGGAAAGGTGGGAGCCTTGTCTATTTGGGGTCTGGGGTTTTTATTGAGGATGGTGGTCTGGCGTACATGTCCCCTCAGGCATCCAGGAATGGTTAGAACAAAGGCGAGGGTCCAGGTGTTATTCCTCAGAGCCTGGGGCTTGGCGTCAAGATATCTAGCACTGGTGGTCTGGAATTGGCCTGTGATGGCTTTGACTGGTCATTCTTACCTGGGCTTTCCTTAGATGTTACCGATTTGGAACAATCCTTAATTCCTTGTCCTTTACATGGAGGACATACACTATTTGCATTATGAGATGTGTGAAGGGGGGACGCAGGTCATAGTAAGAACAGAAGCAGGAAAAGGAGCAAAAAGCAAATTTGCATGGAGTCCTTCCGTTTCCCTAGCTCAGTTCCAGGTCTCGAAACTGGCTCAGGGGCAGCAGCTGGACTAAGGGATCATGACTTGTTTATTGGGGTGGCTGATCTCAGCTTCTTGCCATCTGTTCTTGCTCTTATGCATCTCCATTTTAGGCAGTATCTTGGTGAGTTGTCTATGCCCCCAGGAAGGCCTCCACCTCCACCAGTTCATGGGTCATGAGACCCTGGGTTCTGGCCACTCGGCACCATCCCAGGACCTCTACTGCAGTTCTGGTGGGGGGAAGGGGGATGGGTAGTCCCTTTCTGCCCTGCCTGGGAAGGTGACTTCACTCTGGTTGGGGGCCTGGCAGTAGGCTGCCTATCTCTTCCTGGTTTTCCTGGAACTCTCCTGGTTGTAACACTGCAAGTTCTAGAGCAGATCAAGGTGGCTGGTCACCCTGCCTTGGATGGAGGGCACCTGTGGGGAAAGATTTGTGTAGTTTTTTGCCTCCTCAGTGGTGTGGTAGATGTACTAGCTCGTTAGGGGAAGGGGTAGGCCACTATCACAGACTCAGAAGCTTGAGATATCTGTGGAGTCTGGCTCTTCTGGGGTCTTCCCATAGCTGTCCCTGTTCTTTGTGTCAGGGATGCAGGTTTTCCCAGGTGGGCTTTTGAGATTGACATGACAGACCTGTCTCAGTTGAATGTTCAACCATCTTTGAAGTTCAGCCATTCCTAGCAAACCCTGAGTTTGACCTTTGCCCCCTGTGTGAGGTAGGGGCTACTTTGTAAGCTACCAATGAGCTTCTGGGGCTGTCTCTTCTTCTTCAGCTTGTTCATCACCCTAAGCTTCTCGTCTCCTTGTGAGCCATCCATGCTGGGAAGTCCCCTCCATCCATTCCCATCGTCCTCAGAGCTGCCATCTTCACACGTTCCACATACCTGGGTCTTCTCATCTGCCAGGAAATTACTCTCCACCTGCCAGCCCAGTGAAAACTCCGAGTGTGAAGGTCCCAGCAACTGGACTCTATCCTTGTGCCAGGGGCTGCCTGCACGCCACTTGTCCTCCAGGATGGGTCCTCATTACCAGAGGGGCAAGTGAAGAGTAATCCCCTATCTAGAACCCCATCTTGCCACCTGCTTTATGGACCACTATGGAACCAAGAGTCTCAGGTCAAGTCCTTCAGGAAGCTGACCCTAAGAGAGAGTTAGGAATGCCAAAGACCCACTGGGGTCTAATACCCACTAGGAGAGCAGGGGTGAAGCAGGGCTGGGCAGGGTGTTCCTTCCAACCAGATGCTGACCTGGCGGTCTCTATGAGCCCACCAGGGAGCTGCAGAGCAATGATCATCATTCCAGGGCCTGCATCTGGCCTGCTTGGTGAGGCTCTTGCCGTGCCTGAGGCCATGCAATCCCTATTGACTGAACGGACGACTTAACACCCAGGGGGAGTGCCTGAGGAATGGGTGTGGGCTATGCGGCTACATAGGGCAGCAGTTGCCTTCACCTGGGCAGAGCTGCACTGTACCCTGCTGCTGGCTTGGTGGGAGGTGCTTTGACCCCTTGTACCTCAGATAACTGCTGGGTCAGGGAGGGCGTTTGCCAGCCAGGTATGTGCTAGCATTGGTGCCAACGTTGCCTGATGAGCGAGGGCAGATCTGGGTACACAACTGGTAAGGCAAAGGACACTGAAGTCCACGGCCACCCGTCCGTGGTGAGGCCAAGAGGCTCTTTGATGGTGTGCACTCGCCTCTGTGGCTGATTGGAGGCAACACCTAGGCCAACCTGTAGGCTGCCGACCCTGGCATGAGGCAGAATGAGGTTAGGTAAATGTGAGCAAGCAGGAAGTGCTGACGTAGGGAAAGGGGCTGCAGAAAGCTTCGCAGAGGAAGAGCGGGGCCGTGAAGGCACACAAAGGCTTCTTCGGCGGGGACGGCGGAAGCTGCCCCGAAGGGCCAGATGCACGCAGGGAACTGAAGGAGGGCTCCTGGCTGGAGCAGACACATTTGCGGAATGCCCCCAGCCTGGCACCATCAATTCAGGTCTGATGTACAATTTTTGGCATCAGAGCTTGGGAGATTTTGATACGCTGTGAAGCTGCATTCATTTCCCCCCAGAAGTAAGTGCGTGCGTGCATGCGAAGCCACCTAGATGTGGCTGGTCAGGCTCCTGTCATGCAGGAGCCCGGCAGGTAGGCCGGCAGGAAGCACAGTGTTTGTTCTATAGCTAAGAACCTGGGATTGACCTGTGGCATCCCTGCTACGACGGTGTGAGTCCAAGCAACTCAGTTTACCTCTCTGTGCCTCAATTTCCTTCATCTGAAAGATGCGCGTAACACAAAAATCTCTCCCTAAGGAGTAATAACATTTTCCACTTTACCTCATAGGGACGAGGATGACACGAGATAGCTCCTGTGACAGTGGTCCGTAAACCATAAAGCATTCTACTAATAGTGCTTGAAGGGGCATCTACTCCCAAGAAGGCTTTGCTAAGTAAGAAGGAGTGTGGGGGGTGCTGGCCTGTGCCGTGAAGCCTGCTGATGAGAGATGAGCAGACACTGAAAAGAATCTCATTGGTAATCAGTGCGGGGAATGCACAAAGCTTGGAGCCTCTCTCCAGATCTGTGTGAGAGTCGATGTCAGCCTGTTGCCTTGGGTAACACAGGTCCAGGATCTGCTACCCACAATTCCGTCATTGATAAAGCTTTGGTAACCAAAAGTGTTTTCATAAGCTTGACCTAAACTCTTCTGGGGGTAAAACCAGAAATGGACGACGTGAAGCTATTGAGAGAATCCTGAATTTTCTTTATTTCTTTATTTGTCTTATTAACACCAGTGTTAATAGTCACATTTCTGTACAGTGCTGTCCCTGTGTTTTCTAGACCCTGCAAGGGTGTCACTGATTTATGGTCTGTCCTCATTACCCTTCTGAATTCTGAAATTCACCTGGCCCTGAGGTTCTGGATGAAATGGTACACACGCATGATGCTAACAGCAGTGAGAGCCAACATTTGATGAGGATTTATGGAGGGCCACGTTCCTGGATGTATGTCCCTTCCTCCAGCCTTCAGGCAGCAGGAACGCCCTTCCTGGGCCACGCAGGACAGGGGCCCTCCCTGGGTCCACCTGGATGGCCGGATACCTTGCCTGCCGCTGACCTGTGCCATGATGGGAAATCTCATTTGGTACCAGTCGCAGTTCTCCGTGGTGGATGAACACAGAGCTCCAGATGGGAAGGCCCCTTGGCCAGTGTGTGCGTACACTAGTCATCTGTATTACCAGTGGTCTGCCCACAGCCTTGCTTCAGGCCGTCCTGAGCCCCGTGCCATCTCCTAGGGCAGTCCCACTGAGCCTGGGCCCGCTCCCATGATTTTGGGGTACTGTATGATTTGGAGTCTGATTTTGAGATGAATGTGATGACTTAGGCCACTGGGAGGCCCCAGGTGCCTGGCTGCTGTTTTCACAGTATGCTGTGGGCCAGCATCGACAGGGAGGCATGGCCGGAGGAGAGGGGCAGAGAGGGTCACTGCTCAGCCTTCCCTGGTGACTCTCACATGGGCCTCTGCCCGAGGAGCCTGTGGATCATCTCTGGACAGGACAATAAGATGCCAGAAAGCAGTTGGCCCCACCAGGTCTTCAGGGGTCCCGTTTTTGTTCGTTGTGTCCATTTGTTTACTTGATGGTTTTTTTTTTTTTTTGTCCCTTCACCTTGAGGTGTCTTGACTGGAGAGCTCATGTCTTGCAGCCAACACAGGGGGACATTCAGGAGGCAGGGTGGTGAGGCAAGGCGAGGCCGGGCAGCCTGGAGGCCAATGCAGGTGGCGTGAGGCCTGGCGCATGGTGAGTGCCCGCTGCAGGGTAGTGCGTGAGGCCTGGCGCATGGTGAGTGCCCACTGCAGGGTAGTGCGTGAGGCCTGGCGCATGGTGAGTGCCCGCTGCAGGGTAGTGTGTGAGGCCTGGCGCATGGTGAGTGCCCACTGCAGGGTAGTGGGCCACAGTTGCGCATGTCTTTGTTTGTGGTCTCCCTCTTCAGCGAAGTAGTACTGAGCACAGAGGCCAAGTGAGGGAGTGGGGCTGGAGTGCTAGCTCGGTCAGTCTTGGTCACTGGCAAGCTGCAAGACCTTAGCTTGACTTCCTTTTCTCCTGATGCAAAAGGAGGCTAGTAGGACTCACAGCCAGTGCTGTTGGGACATAAATCTCAGGCCACAGCATCTAGCTCTCACTCACCACATCCTTGGTGGCTAATAGTATTCTCGTTAGAATTAATATGAACCCTAAATTGCCAAGTGCATGTTCTCCATGAGCAAAATTGGGGTTTTCTGCCAGCCTAAGTTCTGGAAGCTCTCTCTTTCCTGTCTACCCTGCTTCTGTGCCTCAGTGACTCTCCATGTCCCCTGGCTGCCTGGGAAGACACACAGTGATGACCCTCATGGCAAAAGGCTGAGCTGCCCAGACAGGGCCCTGGCCTGGATCTATCTGTGGCAGTGTGAGTGACGTCGTGGCTAGGAGGCCAGGGTTTAGGTTCCAGCTCTGTTGGCTGTGCAACCCTGAGCAAGGGACATCCCTTCTCCAAGCCTCATTCTGAATATCTGTGTGCTGGGAGCCCAGAGCAGCGCCTGGTCCCTGGGGTGGCCGTGGAGACACACTGAGCTGAAAAGGCCGGGATGGATTTGGTGCACAAAGATGTTACGGGGAAGAGAAGCAAGACCGTGGTGTTGGGGTCTTTTGTCTCACTTGTCCCCCGCCCCAGCACCAGCTGACAGTGGCACAGAAGAGCTGATACCATCCCACCAGCAGCCCGCCAGCCTGTGCCTCTGGGGACTTAGTCTTCCAGCAGCTTGTTGTTGATGGAGAAGACAAGTTACACAGGAAATGGAAAACCAGAATCCCCCTGATCTGAGTACTGGGAAAGAGGTGCCCGGAACATGCCACCCACTCTCCCTAGAGCCTGTTTGGCGTCTGGGCTGGCATCCACCTGAGTGAAGGCTGAGCAGTGCCACCCCCGCCCCAGCCATGCTACAGACTATGGCTTTATAAATGCTCACATCTTGCTGGCCCAGCTCACATCTCTCTGGAGCTCACAGGCCATGGTGGGGGGCTTGGGTGAACCAGCAGTCACTGCAGCTGCCCCCCCCCCCCAGGGGGCTGGAGCTGGGGTGGGCGGGGTAGGCTGGGATCTGGGACTCTGTGGGCCAGCATCTAGCCAGGCACATGTAGCCTGCGACACACGGTTCCTGTTTGTTAAGTGCCTGCCAGAGGCTGGGAAGGGGCCCTTTGGTGGTCTCTGTGTGGGATTCACCTTTCCAGTTGAGGCCCAGAGAAGTTTAGCCATGGACGAAGTCCACACTGTGGACCTGGGGCTGAAATCAGCTCTGTCTGACAGCAGGGCCCATGTTCTTTCAACTGGCCCATTGTGGGTCCCCTCAGCGTCCTGTCACTTGAGGCTAGGACTGGGAGTCACAAGGCTTTGCTCCTGCCCAGGATCCAAAGGCAGCACTTGGGCCCCAAGATTCAATGGAGAGAAATCCCCACTTGATGGACTTTTGAAAACTTTAAATGTAAACAACATACACCCTTTAACAAGAACCCCTTTTGGTACGCCTGCCACCCCTGAGTGTTCTCATGGGTCCCATAGAGACCCTTCAAGAAGTCTCTCATATTGACAGACTTTGAATGACGTTAAAGAAAAATCACATCCCACCAGTTCCACACAGGGTAACACCCACTGCTTCCCTAATGCCACACTTCCTCAAGTAAAAAGCAGGTGACTGCGTGTGGTATATCGAGATGTCATGTCTTGGTAAAGAGACAGAATTGAAATTCTTAGCAAAACTTGCCCTCCCTTTCAGTAATTAACCTCATATCATAGCAAAGGAGGGCTGATTTTCGTCACTGAGCCGGCAAAGTTGCTCTCCTACTATCCTTCCTGCTGTAAACTATTAACATCACAAAGGCGTCTGTCGCACAAGGCACGCGGTCATTTGGTGCACCTCTGAAGATTTCTTATGTGCTTCTGATTTTTATCCCTTGGTAGCATCATAGCTCAGGCCGTCTTTAACTGTCCCTTCTGTCAACGCATAGATTCATGCCTGAGGTGTGTCTCATAGGACACCAGGAGAAAGGCCCCCGAGAACATCACCAAAGCCTTGCAGTGTTTCCCAGTCTGACTTGTCCTCTGGTTCTTACTTCAGAAGTGCAGGAGGCAGTGGGTTTGCTTTGGCCATCCAGCTGTGGGGTCCCCTTTGCAAGAGGCATCTGCCTGGGGACCCAGGGACAAGAAGCCCCACCCCTCGCACAGAAAGCTTTCCGCCACGAGAATCCTTTTTTATTCCCAAAGAGCTGTCATTGTTTCCCTTCCCTGACGTTCTTTGTAAAGCTGGAGCTAGGGGAATACACAGAAGTTCTCCCTGAATCCAAGAGGAATGGGAAGTCAGGAGGAGAGGGAGTGACCAAACGTAAACTCCTCATCCAAATAAATGAAACGCAAATGGGAAAACAAATAGTCATGCCTCACTCAGTGACAGAGCGATGCCTACAAATATCTGATTAGGCAGTTCCGTTTTATTCATTTTGTTTTCAGCTTAACCTTTACACAGAATACCTGTTTTCAGGAAGTGAATCGCCTAGGAAGCGGTGCTAGCAAACACCGGCACTTGGGCGACCCCCGGTGGACGGTCCTTAGAAATGCTCTGCTTCTGGCTCCAACTCCGGGGCGGTTGCCCGTTTGTCCCCCCAATCTGGGCCCCGGGCGGAATCCACACAGAGCAAGATGGGAAAGTCTGGCCTTGAAAAGAAAAAGGGAGAGGAGGGGCGGGAAGGGAAAGATTGCTTACAGGATAATGCAAGATGTCCAGAGGCAAATGGGACTGAGACTAACCCCTTGCATGTGAGAGAATCATGGCCTTACAGAGCTCTTGGCTCAGTGTGTGAGCCACAGAAGGAGCTCAGCAACCGTTAAGGCTGCAGCGATGCCCAGGCCCTCCTCGACCCCTCATGCTCCATGGGACGTGCTCCACGGGGCTTCTACTTCAACAGAATCAGATGCTGGTTGTGATCCCATTTACTTTCACCCTCTTGGGCCCCCAGCTAGGAGCAGCCCAGCCTCAGCCCTGTCCGTATGGCCCTCCTCAGGCTGCTGGAGAACAGACTCCCAGAACTGCCTCGCACACCTTGAGACAGCCACTTCCGGGACAGGGCCCTTGGTGGTGGCATATTTGATGGCAGTCACAGCCCACCTCAGGGTCCTCAGAGCCATTACACACATCCACAGAGACCAGGGCCCTGCCTGCCTCTCTGCACAGGGTGAGAGAGCCCTTCTTGGCAGCAGGCCGACTGCTCTGCCTTCTCATCCAGGTCATTCTGATCATGCTTCTTATCCCAGGAATCCTTTGGAACCCAGTAAGCAGGGCTAGCCCCGGGGCTATGGCAGTGAGTCAAAGGCACAGAGCCTGGCCTCAAGGAGGGCCCACCTGAGGACCCTGGATTGGGGATGAGAGGGAGGCCTTGAACTCTCCCCTGAATCCTCACCCTTCTGCTGCGGCAAGGTGTTGTGTGGTATTTACCAACGTATTGATGGGTGCTGCCCTCAGCCCCTGGAGTCAGAGTCAGAGTCAGAGGAGTGCAGTAGAAGTCCAAGGGCAAGGCACTTGTGCTCCCTTGCTGGACCATCCCCTGGAAAGTGCAGAGTTCTAGGTTTCCTTTTTATTTTTTTAGTGTGTAATTAGCTATCTTTAATGTATCATGTCAGCTACTCAAGTGCAACTTGACCCTTAGAGTTATGCACAAAATTATATTAGATGGTGGGATATGGACACATTTTAATTTTTTTTTTATTTTTTAACTTTTTCTCACCATAGCACAGACCCTCCCCAATGTCCATAACTCAGCCACCTCATCCCTCCCATCCTCCTCCCCTCCAGCAGCCCTCAGTTTGTTTCCTAAGAGTTAGTCTCTTATGATCTGTCTCCCTCTCTCGTTTTGTCTTATTTCATTTTTCCCTCCCTTCCCCTATGATCCTCTGTCTTGTTTCTCAAATTGCTCATACCAGTGAGATCATATGATAATTGTCTTTCTCTGATTGACTTATTTCACTCAGCATAATACCCTCTTGTTCCTTCCACGTCGTTGCAAATGGCAAGATTTCATTTCTTTTGATGGCTGCATAGTATTCCATTGTGTGTATATGTATATACATATACACACACATACATACACCATATACAAATACCACATCTTCTTTATCTGTTCATCTGTTATGGACATCTAGGCTCTTTCCGTAGTTTGGCTATTGTGGACATTGCTGCTATAAAATTGGGGTGCACGTGCCCCTTCGGATCACTACATTTGTATCTTTGGGGTAAATACCTAGTAGTGCGATTGCTAGGTCATAGGGTAACTCTATTTTCAACTTTTTGAGGAACCTCCATGCTGTTTTCCAGAATGGCTGCACCAGCTTGCATTCCCACCAATAGTGTAGGAGGGTTCCCCTTTCTCTGCATCCTTGCCAACACCTGTCATTCCCTGACTGGTTAGTTTTAGCCATTCTGACTGGTATGAGGTGGTATCTTACTGTGGTTTGAATTTGTAGTTCCCTGATGCCGAGTGATGCAGAGCACTTTTTCATGTGTCTGTTGGCTGTTTGTATATCTTCCCTGGAGAAATATCTGTTCATGTCCTCTGCCCATTTCTTGATTGGATTATTTGTTGTTTAGGTGTTGAGTTTGAGAAGTTCTTTATAGATTTTGGATACTAGCCCTTTATCTGATATGTCATTTGCAAATAAGTTCTCCCATTCTGTCAGTTGTCTTTTGGTTTTGTTGACTATTTCCTTTGGTGTGCAAAAGCTTTTGATCTTTATGAAGTCCCAATAGTTCATTTTTGCCCTCGCTTCCCTTGCCTTTGGTGATGTTTCTAGGAAGAAGTTGCTGAGGCTGAGGTCAAAGAGGTTTCTGCCTGTGCTGTCCTCAAGGATTTTGATGGATTCCTGTCTCCATTGAGGTCTTTCATCCATTTGGAGTCTATTTTTGTGTGTGGTGTAAGGAAATGGTCCATTTTCATTCTTCTGCATGTGGCTGTCCAATTTTCCCAACACCATTTGTTGAAGAGACTTTTTCCATTGGACATTCTTTCCTGCTTTGTTGAAGGTAAGTTGGCAATAGAGTTGAGGGTCCATTTCTGGGCTCTCTACTCTGTTCCACTGATCTATGTGTCTGTTCTTGTGTCAATACCACACTGTCTTGATGATTACAACTTTGTAACAGAGCTTGAAGTCTGGAATTGTGATGCCACCAACTTTGTTTTTCTTAGAATTCTCCTCATACCAGATCAGCAGGGCTCAGCTGCAGACGTGCCTGAGACAACCTCCCCTCTGCCCCCCCCCCGAATTTCCTGTGGCACTAAAGTGGCACAGGAAAGCAGCTAGATTTACCTGTTCCCCAAAAAGGGCTTGGAGATTGTGTGTGTGTGTGTGTGAGAGAGAGAAAGTGAGTCACCCTCCAAAGAATGTCACAGAGGAAGGTGGTGTGGACCACATACTAGGTTAGGATGACCCCTCATTGGAAGCTAGCATGAAGGGGCACTACCTCGGGGCGGGGTGGGATTGCATGCTGCGGGAAAGGCTGGCAAAGACCGTTACCAAGGACAAGGATCAGATGTGCTGGCTTGCTCGTTCTCCAAATGCCATGAAACTGCCTCACAGAATCTAGGTGATAGCCTGGTGCCAAGGAAAAGAAAATCCTGAATGATAATGATAATTGGTAATTAGTAGGAAAACCCTAAAGTACTGGAAAAATATGGAATGGACTAGATTAAATTATCTGTTTTCTGATGGAACTTAGGCTCAAGACAGGGCTCTTCTGTGGTAGGCAGAAGTCCATATAGACCTCCTACTCCCACAGTGTACATGCCCTTGTATAATGCCCTCCCTCATTGCTTAGAAGGAACAGAACATAGCAAAGGTGAAGGGATTTTGCAGATATAATTAAAGCCTCCAATCAGTTGACTGTGAATTAATCAGAAGGGAGATGACCTGGGGTGGGTCTGACCTAATCAGATGAGCTTTTCAAAAGAGGCTAAAGTTAGGGGCACCTGGGTGGCTCAGTGGGTTAAAGCCTCTGCATTCAGCTCTGGTCATGATCCCAGGGTCCTGGGATCGAGCCCCGCATCGGGCTCCCTGCTCAGCAGGGAGCTTGCTTCCTCCTCTCTCTCTGCCTGCCTCTCTGCCTACTTGTGATCTCTCTGTCAAATAAATAAATAAAAATCTTAAAAATAAAAGAGGCTAAAGTTAGAGCAACGACCAGGCTGGCCTTGAAGAAGTAAATCCCCCGGGTTGTGAGAGCAGCAATGGGAGGGTCCTCTGGGAAGGAACTGGGACAAATCTCTAGGACCTGAGAGTGGCCTCGGTCTGATGGCCAGCTGGCAAAGGGGACCTCCACCCTCCATCCACAAGGAACTGAATTCTGCTGACAGCATGAGCCTGGAAGAGAACCCAGAGCCCATCCATTTCACTATGTTCAAAATGCTTTTAAGTTGTATTAGGACCACAAACGAAGTGGTTTAGAACAACAAAAATACATTGTCTTACAGTTCTAGAGGCAAGAAGTCTGCCATGAAGGTGTTGGCTGAGCCATGCTTCCTCTGAGACTGCCAGGGGAAGGATCCTTTCTTGCCTTTTCCAGCTTCTGGAGGTTTACTGCCAGGTTTCACCATTCCTTGGCTTGGAGATGCATCACTCCAGTCCTCCACATTCACGTGAACATTTGCCTTTGGTGTGTGCTTGTGTTTGGGTCCAAAGTTCCTCCTTTTAGTAAGGATTGTAGTAAGATTACGTCCTACCTTGATGACCTCATTTTAACTTGATTACCTTATCAAGATCCTATTTCCAAATAGGATCAGATGCTGAGGGTTAGGGGGTTAGGACTCAAACAAATCTTTTTTTGTGTGTGTGTAGGAGGTGGGAGTAGGGGTACACAATTCAACCCATAGCATAGGTCAAAGAGAACAAAAAGCGTATAATACAAAGCAAAGGGCCCGTGCCATACTCCTTAGCATCTCTATTCTCATTTTGAGTATTTCTAGTTTTCGTTCTGGTAGTTTGCCTCTGTCTGGGTAAAACTGTGCTTATTGTATCAACTTTTTATGTTAACTTCAGACATTCTCAGCTGACTTCCTATTGTGACAGAGATTATGCTTCTCTGCTTCCTCTTATGTTTTAAAATTTTGATTGCAGTAATCGATCTAACATATACAAAAGCACATAAAATAGTATACTAAAAGCCAGTGCTCGTCACTGAAATTTATCAGTTATTGACTCATGACCAATTTCATCTCTCCCTACAATTCTCCCTTCTCTTAATTTATAGATAGATCACTATTTCTAGGTTTTCTCTTGGCTCCTTTGTGTCTTTAAATAATCTCCCTATACTTTGATTTTTCATCCCATCAACTGGGGCAATAACTGTTGGTTTTCTGCTTTGCAATGATATTAATGTGCGAGCTCTTCCCTACGCTTCTCCCCTTCCTCCTCCCAATCCTCTGATGATTGTTGTAGGTCAGGTTTCCAGGGGTGCTGGTTCTAAGATGGAGAAGAATATGCAGGGGTTTTGTAAGCAGTTGTCTCAGGATCAATACTTGTCGAAGGAAGGGAAGAGTTTGGATGGGTGGAGAAGGTGGGCTGTGATGCGGTCTCAGAACATGCTCTGGCCCATCCCCTGGGGCAGGATGTGGGCTTCCTGAGGACCAGTGTGACTTAGTTGAGGTGGCTGTTTTTCCAGCGCAATTCCTGAGGAGGGCTGACAGCGGCTGACAGCACTCAAGCCAGCCAGGGAAATAAGAATTTCGGTCTTAAGGGAGTTCTGAGCCGGGCATCGTGCAGCACTGCCACAGATGTGTTTGTACTTTTCCATTGTTCATTGCTCTTTACCTGTAATTAAGTCTTCTGGGCTTTGTTGCAGATTGATTCTCAAAGTTGAAAGGCAAACAGCTGTGCAGTATTGTGACTGTGGTCATATTATTCATTACAGTTCAGTGTAGGGTTAGGATACTATTCCCATTTCTCTTTTTAATTGAAGGACAGTTAACATACAATGTTATCTTAGTTTCAGGTATATAACGTAGGGATTGGACATTTCTACACATCACTCAGTGCTCACCACGAGAAGTGTAGTCCTCATCTGTCACCATGCAAGGTTATTACAATATCATTAGCTATATTCCCTATGCTGTACTTTTCATCTCCATGACTTCTTTATTTTATAACCAGAAGTTTGTACCTCTTCATCCCCTTCACCTGTGTTGCCCATCCCCCACCCCTCTAGTGACCACCAGATTGTTCTCTGTATTTATGAGTCTGCCTCTGTTTTTATTTTGTTTGTTTGTTCATTGGTTTTGTTTCTGATTTCATTTCTATAGTAATGACCCCATTGCTGCTCAAATGACAAGTATTCAAATGGAGTTCCTTTTTTGTACCTTTTACTTTTTGTCCCAAATCTTACCACATTCTCCTTTGTGTTATATTAAACTGTGACTTTCTTTTATGGTTTTGGTTTTTCCTGGAATTGCTGGCTGAATTTTTGTGTGTAGGTGGGAGAAAGAACAAAAGCCTTCTTCTAGCTATAACCCTAAACCTTTTAGCTTCTTTATCTATGCACGTCCTGAAATCTCTCCAATTCTTCTTGAATGTCACTGACTTCTCTTTCAATCTGAACTGGTTGCTTAATATTTGGACAGAGACTTTTAGAGACTTCTGGTGTTTTGCTTTAGGCACTCTGTGTTTTTATTTTTATTTTTTTTTAAAGATCTTATTTTTATTTATTTGACAGAGAGATCTCAAGTACACAGAGAGGCAGGCAGAGAGAGAGAGGGAAGCAGGCCCCCTGCCAAGCAGAGAGCCCAATGCGGGGCTCGATCCCAGGACCCTGAGATCACAACCCGAGCCGAAGGCAGAAGCTCAACCCAGTGAGCCACCCAGGTACCCTGTGGCACTCTGTGCTTTTAGCATATATTTTTCTTCCAATGCCTCAGTTATATTATCTATTGGATGCAATTCCTTTATATCCTAGAGATCTTCCAGAGTCTCTAACCTTCTGTTTCACTCTGGACTGGTTACCCTCTAGGTCTGCTGCACAGTAGACATACTGGAGGATTTCCTAAACAAATATGTATGAATAATAACTTAACATAATTATATTTAATGTAATCAATGTCTATAATTTCCTGATTATATATATATATATATATATATATATATATATGTATTAGCTATGGTGATGGCAGTAATGATGGTGTTCTTTCATACTTCCTTCAGTTGCTAGAGTGCATCTTCAAGAAGCCTTGTAAGAAAGGATCAAGTAGGGCTAAGTTTTTGAATTCTTGCATGTCTGGCAAACTCTTCATTCTCTACCCTGTTTGACAGTTTGGCTGTGTATAAAACCTCACACTGAAATTTTATGCAATTTTTTTAATCTCTGAAAGCTTGTAGAATCTTTTCTTATCCTTGGTGCTCTGAAATTTCACTTTCATTCATTGTGCTAGGAACTTACTCAAAGAAGTCATTACAGTCTGAATTCAGTTGTTTCTTTAGCTCTGAAGTTGTTTTTTTTCAATATGTCTTTAATAATTTTCCTCCTGTCCACTTTTTTTCTTTTCTATTTCTATAACTTAAGATGTTGGTCTTCCTAATTGACTCATATTTTCTTTTGTATTTCCTAGACTGCATTTTACCTTATTATGTTGAGACATAACATACAGTAAAGTGTACTAATCTTAGTTGTAGAGATATTTTTTTCATATATACTCAGTCATGTAATCACTAATCAGGTAAAATATTAGAACATTTCCAGCACCTGTATGGATGTCCTCATGCCCCGCTCTCGGTCAGTACGTTTGTTTTCCAAAGGCAACCCCTATTCTGACCTTATCACCATAGATCAATTTTGTTGTTCTAGAACTTCGTATATATGTAATTGCATACTAGGTACTTTTTTTTTTTTAATGTGTGGCTACTTTCAGTCCACGTATTTGTGGAATTCAACTATATGGTTCCATGTATAGATAGATTGTTCTGTTTTTATTGCTGCATCGTATTCCATTTTGTAATTTTAGCACAGTTGGTCTATCCAAATTATTGGACACCACTGGGGGACATTTGAGTTGCTTCCAGTTTGGGGCTACTATGAATAATGCTACTCTGAATTGTGTGTGTCTTTTTGTGGCCATAGGTACTCATGTGTTTTGGGCATATTCATTGGAGTAGCATTGCTGGTTCATAGGGCATGCACATGTTCAGCTCTGGGTTTAGTAAATACCGCCCCCACATTTTCCAGAGTGGTTGTATCTATTCACGCTGCTGCAAACAAGTAGGAGAGTTTGAAGTGCTCCGCATTCTTGTCAGCACTCAGTGGTGGTGTCCTTTCCTGGATTTCTGTTCTATGTTTTTGAAATTCCTCTGAACTTAATTTGTCAGTTCTTTTATCAAATTCTTAATTTTGTAATTATAGTTTTAATTTAAAGGATCTTTCACGTTCTCTGGTATTTCTTTCACAGCAATCTTTTAAAAAAATTTTCTTAGATTTATTTATTTGAGAGAGAGAGAGAGAGAGAGAGAGAGCACACAGAGGGAGGGGGTAGAAGCAGGCTCCCCACTGAGTGGAGAGGCTGATGCGGGATTCAATCCCAGGATGTTGGGATCATGACCTGGGCCAAATGAAGATGCTTAACCCACTGAGCCACCCAGGCACCCAGCAATCTGCTTTTGTTTTTTATATTCCCTATCTTCTCAAATATTTTTGAGGCTATTAATAAAAGTATTTTATAAAATATTTTATTTAAATTCAAGTTGGTTAACATACAGTGTATTATTAGTTTCAGGGTAGAGTTCAGTGATTCATTAGTTGCGTGTAACACCTGCTGCTCATTCCATCACCCGCCCTCCTAAATGCTCTTCACCCAGTTCCCCCATCCCCTCACCCACCTCCCCTCCAGCAACCCTCAGTTTGTTCCCTAGAGTTAAGAGTCTCTTATGGTTTGCCTCCCTCTCTGTTTTTTATCTCATTTTATTTTCCTTCACTGTTTTGTTTCTTAAATTCCACATATGAATGAAATCATATGATATTTGACTTATTTCACTTAGCGTGATATACTCTAGTTCCATCCACATCATTGTAAATGGCAAGATTTCATTTTTTTGATGGCTGAGCAATATTCCATTGTATATCTATACAACATCTTCTTGATCCATTCATCTGTTGATGGACATCTAGGTTCTTTCCATAGTTTGGCTATTGTGGACATTGCTGCTGTAAACATTCGCATGCACGTGCCCCTTCGGATCACTACGTTTGTATCTTCAGGATAAATACCCAGTAGTGTGATTGCTGGGTCATAGGATAGTTCTGTTTTTCTTTTCGAGGGACCTCCATGCTGTTTTCCAGAGTGGCTGCACCAGCTTGCATTCCCACCAACAGTGAGAGAGTTCCCCTTTTTTTGGATCCTTGCCAACATCTCTTGTTTCCTGAGTTGTTAATTTTAGCCATTCTGACCATGTGAGGTGGTATCTCATTGTGGTTTTGACTTGTATTTCCCTGATAATGAGTGATGTTGAGCAATTTTTCATGTGTCTGTGGGCCATTTGTATATCTTCCCTGGAGAAATGTCTGTTCTTGTCTTCTGCCCATTTCTTGACTGGATTATTTCCTTTTTGGGTGTTGAGTTTAAGAAGTTCTTTATAGATTTTGGATACTGAGCCTGCCAGATGCCTGAATAAAAGGTATTTTTATTTGTCTTTTTAAAATTGTTCTTTTCTTTCCCTTAATCATCTCTTTCCTCTAGGGCCAGCTTTGCTATTTCTGTTTCTTGGTATTTCTCTGTCATCTTGTACATCATCCTCAAATATTTAGACTTCTTTTTGTCTGATTATGCTTATGAATGAGACTGGCTGGCAGCTCTGTGGCCACGGAACTCACTGATTTGCAGGCTTTGTTGTAAGATGAAGTGGCAGTAAGCCGACAGTTTTGTGGGGTGCCACTTCCCGACGGCACATGGGAGAAGAATGAGGCACAAAGGAGTCAACTGTAAGAGAAAGAAAGCAAGGGTCAACAGTAGAAAAGATTGTCACCCCAAACAACCCGTCAGTCTCATATTTATTGGAAAGTAGGTAACAAACAACAAAGAAGCCAAAGTAGGTTACACATTGACCATGAGTCTTATAGATAAGTAAGAAGAAAGGCAAAATATGTCTGGTGACATAGTCCATGACCTATAGTGAGCAAGCCCAAACAAAAAGGATTGTCTGACTGACTGCAGGTGCTCCCCGGGGAAGGGGAGATATCAAAAAATGAAGCAGGCGGCATTCCGCCCTGAGTGGGCCAGGCATTCCCAACTGTTCGGCTTCAAGGATGTGTATCATCCTCTCCCCAAAAGGCCTGTTGCTAGTACATGTTTTTCTTAAGGCTATCTTTAAGCATGCTTGGTAACTAGTATAATTTGTCATGGGCTATATTTTAAGTAATGCATTGTTCTGAAGGACAGTTACAGTGGGGACCCACCAAAATGTCATAATCTGGAGGGAGTGGTTTCTGGTGGTTTCAATACCCACTCCAGATTTCCTAGTCTTCCCCAGACACTTTATTACATTTATTCGGAGAAGAACCTTTTTTTTTTCCATTCTTGGGTTAAACACTGGCTTTTGGGTCTTCTGGGGGGAGGCTAACATCCACATAGAAACCTCCAATTAGGGGCACCTGGCTGGCTCAGTCAGTTAAGTGTCTGCCTTCTGCTCAGGTCATGATCCCAGGGTCCTGGGATCTAGCCCTGTGTCAGGCTCCCTGCTCAGTGGGGAGCTGCTTCTCCCTCTCCCTTTGTCCCCCAGCTCTCTCTTACTCTATTTCAAATAAAATCTTAAAAAAAAAAAAAGAATCCTTCAATGAATCTCTCTGGTTTAAATCCCATTCCTTACTTTTGGCCTCTGATACCTGCTCTCTGTGAGTTGAGGGACTGGCTAGGGTAAGTCTGCTCCCTCCTTAGCTGAATTCTCTTTGCAGGTGTTCTAGGCTGTGGCTTCATTTGTCTCCACTATGGCAGCTTCAAGAAATTTGGTGGAATTCTTAAGCCATGGCTAGGCTCCCTCCCATCTTTTCCCTTCTTTAAATTGAGATAAAATTCATTTAAGACAAAATTACCCATTTTAAAGTGAATAATTCAGTAGCATTCAGTGCAGTTACAATGTTGTATAATCAGGGCTTCTATCTAGTTCCAGAACATTTCCATCAGCCCCAAAGGAGACCCCATACATGTTCAGCAGTTGTTCTCCAGCCCCTTTTCCAACACCTGGCAAACATTAACTCGTGTTCTCTCTATAGATTTACTGACTCAGAATAGTGTATGTAAATGGAATTACACAATATGTGACCTTTCGTGTCGGGCTTCTTCCCATTAGCATGATGCCTTCCTGAGTCCTCCACACTGCAGCATGCCCTAGGGCTCCAGGGCTTCTTCATGGCCACATCATATTCCACTGTGTGGCTAGACCACTCTCCATTTATCTGGGGATGGACATTTTGGCCGGTTCTAGCTTTGGCTTTTGCGAATAGCGCCCTTACAAACATGCATGTACCCGGAAGTGTTGAAATACCCGTTTTCCAACTTTTTGGGTATGTATCTAAGAGCAGAACTGCCGAGTCGTATGAGAATTCTATGTTTAACTTCTCGTGGAACTGCCAAACTGTTGCCACCACAGCTGAGTCATTTTACATTCCCACCAGCAATGTGTAAGGGTGCCGGTTTTTCTCCACACCCTCACCAGCCCTTGTTATTATGACAGTTTTTGATAACAGTCATCCTAGCCGGTGTGAAATGCTACTTCTTTGTGCTTTTGATTTACATTTCCCTAAGAACTGATGAACTTGAGCATCTTTTCCCATTCTTTCTTGCTGTTGGGTTATGCTGTTTGGTGCCTTGTGATGATTTCAAAGGGAGGAAGGGGTGAGGTGAGCAGAGGGAGGTGCCAAGTAAACCCCCTCTGGTGAAGGCCTTCTTGCCCCAGTTGCTGAGAGGGCACCTCCTTTAGGGCTGTCCCCTCCCTTCAGGGCTTCCCACAGCCGCAGAGACCCGACCAAGCTTGGACGCCTCCCAGGGTAGCTGCGTTCAGTGGCTTGTGAAGGGGGCGTATAACCATCGGGCCATATTGGCCTAACTTGAGACGACCCTGAAGGGCTGTTCTTGTTCTAGACTGGCCCGTGGGGTTAGCCAGGGCCCGTATCACAGCTCAACTGCCGCTTCTTCCCACTCTTGCTCCCTTCTCATCATTTTAACATGTATTTCTCCCAAAAGCCCTCGCCTACAGACATCCTACCCAGTTGACTTTGTCTTAGAGTCAGCTTTCTGAGGAATGCAACCCACATAAGACAATAAACGCCTGTGTCTAGTTCACTAACTCGAACTGGAGGTGGAACCAATAATTATTTTTTTTTACTATCCCAGAAACATATTTAATACTCATTTATACATATTCTATGTAGAAAGACTGGGGCTATTTTCTTTGGATGCCCCTATTAAGTCTGATGTGGGCACTGAGCTACAAAAGTGGTGCCAACCTGGAGACGTGGGAGGCCTGATTTTATGATGGTCTCAGCTAAAAATTTTCATTTCTGGGGAAACCAGCCTACTCCCTTAAGAACTTCTCAGTGAGTTGAAGCTACTGTGTGAATGGCTTTGATATTTAGGAAGATGCTTCACATTTTGGTCTGTTGGGATATGTAAGTACTTGAGGAAAAAAATTTGCTTTTTTTTTTTTTTTTCCTCAAATGGGACTTCGTAGCCAAGAGAGTGAGTCTTCAGCTTTTGCTTTCATGTCTTCTGCATCATATCTCCCTCTACTTTGGCATTTCCTCCTCCCAGCCTCTCAAGTTGCCCCGCAAGTTCAACCTCGGCTGTGTCTGTGGTCTCCTGGGCTTTGTTACATGGAAGAAATTCCCCTTTCCCTCGGTCTTTTCTTTGATTATGGCCATGGCTATATTAAGGACAGAGATGCCATCCTTTCTGCTCAGAATTGTGTAGCCATCACATACCCTGGCTTCATTCCCTTCTGGAGTTCAGAGTCCTCTGTTAAGCTCATGTGGTTGTTGGCCAAGTCTATTTCTTGGTGGTTCCAGGACCAAGTTCTCAGCTTCGTACTGGCTGTGGGCCGGAGGCCACCCTCAAGTCATAAAGGCCTTCCAAATCTCCCTGCCATGTGGCCCTCTTGAGGGGAGGTTACAATATGGCTTTTCCAAGATCAGCAGGAGAAGTCTCTTGTGTGTGCTAGCAAGATGGACTCTACATCCACCAAAATGTAGTCACAGATGTGACTGGTTCACCCGGGCTCACCTTCATCATATTCTGTTGGCTAGAAGCTCAGGTTCTACCCACACCCAAAGGGAGGGGATTATACAAGGGCGTGACTCCTTCTGGTGTGTCCACCACAGCCGTTCCCCCTTATTCAAGTCTAAACTCTTCCAGAAGGATCCAGATGAGCCTCCATCTCAAGTGCATCACACACCCCCATATCTGGCTCCTTATATCTGCGACTAGAGGCCCAGCTGTTCAACAGAACAGTCTCTCCAGCTGCGCCTTCCTGATGCACTCCAACACCTCGGCAGTATGTCAGAGGGGCTTAAGTTGGTGTTGGGGCACGTGAACCCCCAGCTGCTTCCTCTGGAGAAACTGTTCTTTCTGACAAGTCAGAAGTCCATCTGTGTGACAGTGAGTTGGTTGCGCCGCTGTCCTCCTCCCCACAGACTGTGTCTTCCTTGGGGTGGAGCATGGCGAGGAGACAAGGACTAGTCTGTCTCCTTATTCCTCATATATCCCTGCCCCACGCCCCCAGGGCCTGGATGTGGTTGGCTCTGGAAATGCTTCCCAACTTGAAAGGAGTCCACGAAAGAATAGACATTTTTGGAGGCAGGAACTGTGCGTGACTTGCTTCATTCCCTTCTTTGGTTAACCCTGGGTTTTATTGAATAATTTTTTTAATCAGTGGCTTTTTGATAAAGATAAGTATGCTATAACGAGGTCCTCAGTTCACAAGCTCGAGCACAGGAGACATCTGTTGCTATGAGAAAGTATTACAGATGCCAAGGAAAGAGGAAGTAAGAGAAAATTTCTAAACAGCCACTGGAGTCTTTGGGGACACCAGGCTCAGAGTGTCCAGAAATATGAGGGCCATACTTTTGAGAGGGAAAGGTTAAGACCCTGAGCGGCCACCAATACAGGGGAAGTGTCAGGATGAAGACAGACAGCTGAGGGGCCCTCTGAGGCCTGACAGCTTGGGTCCTTGGCTGGAGCCGGCCCACCCTGAGGGACTTGGCATGCTCCGGTCTGAGGAGTGCAGGCAGAAGCCGCAGCACTGCTCCGCAGGCTCCTGTGTGAACAGCCACGCAGGCTGGCACGCCGGAGGAAACAGCAATGCAGTGAGGCAGCATCTGGGAGCAGGCTGCATGCGGTGACCAGGCTCTGGCTCCCTCCTGAGGAAGCAGGACTCACATGGAGACCCACCCTGCTCCTCCACTTCCTGGGTGTGTGTCCTCTGTTAAGTGATGGAGCCTCTTTGTGTTTTAATTTCTGGCTCTACATGGTGCTGCTGTGAGGAGAAAGTTAGCATGTCACCCAGAGGGTGAGTCAGAGGCTCCAGGAGAGAGGGACAGTGATGTCCTTCTTGACCTACAGTCCCAGGCAGACAGTGAATGATTCTTGCCTTGGAAGGCCTTAGGACTCTCACTCCTCCCGTCTCCGATGCCTTCCCGATCCATCTCCAGTTCTCTGCCACCAGACCAGTCTCTGTGCTGTCCCTAACACCGTCACACAGGCTCTCCACAATGGCTGCTCACTCTGCGGGAGCACCCTCTTGCAGTCATCCCTGTGGCTTGCTCCCTCACCTCCTTCAAGTTTCTGTTCAAATGTCACTTTCCTAGTGAGGCTTTGCCTGGCCACCCTACAGACAATGACAAGCAACTCCACCTTGCCTTATTTTTGTCCAGACCGGGCATGCCCACTGCCATTCTTTGTTTTTTGTTTTTGTTTTTGTTTTGCTTATTTATTGTATGCAATTTCCACCAGGGCAGGGGCTTAGAATACCTGAGCCACCAACAGGGCTTCGTATACATATCTGCGGTACTTAATAAGTACTTGTTGAACAAATGCGTAAAAAGGGGGATCCTTTTAGGGGCGCCTGGGTGACTCAGTCCTTAAATGTCTGCCCTTGGGTCAGGTCATGGTCCTCGGGTCGTGGGATGGAGCCCCATGGGATCCATCCCCGCATTAGGCTCCCTGCTCAGAGGGGAGCCTGCTTCTCCCTCTCCCATTCCCCCTGCTTGTGTTCCCTCTCTCGTTCTCTGTCTCTGTCAAATAAAGGAGTAAAATCTTTTTTTTTAAAGGGGGGTTCTTTTAGATGGAGGAAGGGTTGCATTGGAGAACTGCAGCATTTGGGCTGGTCTGCGAGTGAGTGTGACTTTCACGGTGAAGGGAAGGGCTTCTAGGTGGAAGGCAAAACAGGAACAAAGGCAATGAGGCAGAAAACTGCTGGTTAAGGACAGTGGTTGCATCGCAAATCTTTAGAAACACCCGGAAAGATTCTCCAGGGAGCTCCCCAGCAAGGTAGCTGCCCGCAGCCAGGCGGTTCAGCATGCGGCGCCGGCTCGGCAGGACCCGCGCTCCAACCCCGGCCCCGCCCTCTGAGGCTGGGATCACGCGCAAGGGCCTCGGGAGCAGCCAGGTCCCGCCCCTCTTAGGGGCGGGGCGGGGACGAGGCACGCAGGCGCACTAGCTTCCGGGCCTCTGTGCCCCGGCCTGTGGGCCGGCCGCGGCCGCTTGGTGCAGAGGGCGTTGGCGACGCGGGGCCCGCGGCCGGCCCGTCCGCCGCAACCTGTCCCCGTCGCCCCAGAGTGGCCGCGTCGGGGCAGAGATGCCGCCAGCCGGCTGGTGCCTGCTTTGGCTTGGCTTGCTCTTGGCCTCAGTCTGCACCTCCCTTGAGTCTGCGGCGTCCGGCAACTCGACCACAGGTGCAGTCCTGGCCCTCGCTCAGATTGCGGGCTCCCTACCTCCTTTTCTGGCTGCATCCATCCTTACCTTCCCGTCTCTGTCCCATCCACTGTTCCTTCTGACATTCATCCTTCCTTTCCTCCCACCCACGATCCTTTCTTCCCCCCGCCCCCATCCATTTTTCTTTCCTTCCCTAAATTCTTTCCTCCCCTCTGTCCTTCCCTCCCCCTCTCTCCCCCTCATCCGGGCTTGAGGCCATGCTCAGAGCCTAATTCTGCCACCCAGAATTGGGGTTTCTTCTGTGCACCCACTCCCAGCCTCCCTGCCCTAGTCTCCCCCTCCCTAGCTTGGTTGGCTGGGCTGTCCAGGGTGTAGGGGCCAGCCTGGGGCCACTCAGTACTGGAGCAGCAACCATGGCTGGGGGTTCATTGTCAGTGCAGGCGATCTCACTGAGGTCCCTCCCTTCCATACAGCTCCTCTGAATGTCCTTCTGATCATCGTGGATGACCTGCGCCCTTCCCTGGGCTGTTACGGGGACAAGCTGGTAAGGTCCCCAAACATCGATCAACTGGCATCCCACAGCCTCCTCTTCC